>NC_091247.1:87215000-88465000 GCF_042477335.2 Ovis canadensis
ACTATTCCTTTCTACTTATATTTTTTTAATCCATTCATTAGTTGATGGGTGTTTGTTTTAATTTTTTGTGTATTACAAATAATGCTGCTATAAACAATTGTGTACAGTATTTGTGTTGCTCTGTTTTTCATTTGGCCTGAGTGTATATCTGGGAGTGGAATTGCCGGCTCAGTGGGAACTCTGTGTTTAACTTTCGAAGAAGCTGCCAGACTCTTTTCCAATCTCCTTGTTTTTTGTGTGCATAACCCTTTTCATTCATCTGTTTATGAGGTATGTTTATTTCTCCTTTGGCTGTTTTCTGCTGTTCTTCGTACCTCCCAGGCTTCCCCCATCATTTCCTGCTTTGGGGAATATACTACATCATGCAGTAGCAATGATTCTCTCTCTCTTCCTTCTCTCCTTCCGTCTTTCTTTTTCTCCCTTTCCTCTCCCCAGTACAGCTTTATACTTTCTCTCAACTCTTCTGAGCCACTGACAACTTAACCTCTAGTTTTCTATGATCATATCTAATAAAAGGGAGATCTGTTTGATTAATTATATTTTTAATTTGTTTCACTGCCCAGCTTGTTTCTTATGATATAAGAAAATATCTCTCATTTGTGGGAAAAAAAAAAGGGGCCTTACTCTTGTCTAATGAACGTAAAAGCAGTCAGAGGTCAAAGGAAAGTCAATTTTATACATTACTATAAGTTAATTTTAATTATAAAATTTGATTTATTAAATTTTGGGGGAAATTACCACACTTCATCACACAGGCCAAATCATTGTTGATATTTTAATCCATTCTCTTCCACATTTGTAATCACATCCTGCAGGTAGGCTGTTGTATCCACTTATTTTATATCATTTTTTTCATAGAATTACTCTAATAATAATATAGGATAAATTTAGTAACCACCTTTTTGATACCTACTAAACAAATGTACTGTTACTGACTTAGCCATCATCCTGTGCTGTGATACTTGGCTTCTAGTGTTTATATTTAAATAAGTAATGCTGCATTTGGCTTTTTAAAAATGCAAGTTTATAGATTATTTCCTTGGTTTAGATTTCTTAAAGGGGTAAAGATATGACAGGTTTGAATTTTGATATGCATTGCTGAATCGTAGAAAGCTCTGCTTTTTGAAATAAGAGATGTGAAAATAAAACCGGGGTTATTGTTTACCAGATTCCAAGAAAATGCCTTGGAGTGTACTTAAATCTCCCCAATATTTTGATATACCTAAACCTTTTTTTAAAATGGCATTTTAGTTAGCTGTAAATCATTACAAAGTGAGAAAGAAGGACCTAATGAAGTTGTTGTATAGTAAAAACATACTTGTTAAAGAAATTGACAGTCCTGCCCTATACACTGTGGGCCCTCTGTGTGTATGGAGGGGGAGGCTGGACTGAGGCGGTTGAAGAATCACCTTCATATGCCACATGTCAAGAGCAGTGGCAAAATGGTATGTATCCAAGCCAAGTGATAGAGAGGAACTGAGGGTAAGAAAGAGCAACATGATCATTAACCACTAGATAGGAGGGGTCAGACCATTGACAACAGCAGTAGGACAATGTTTCAAATAAGTGGTTTGGAACAGAACTTAAACGAATTTCCTGAGAGACCTGTTGAGAAATGATTGCCTGTGATAGTCATCCCTTGACACTGGACACACATGAAGAGGACTTGAATCCCTGTTAAAGGTTTTGTAATAAGATTGTGCAATGTTGTCTGTTATTCATGCATTGCCCCATTCAGTTATTAATGGGACACTACAATGTGGCAGGCATTGGAAATACAATAAAGAACAGTCAGGCCAAGAATCTACCATAATATGTTTACATTCTGCCTGGGGAGGGAGAGAAAACAATTTCAGGTTGTGATCACGAGGAAAGAAAGGTATGAAACAAGGTGTAATAGAGGATAATAATCAGGGATTCCTTTGTAGGCTTGTCCGGAGCCTAGCCTCGCTTCTCTTCAGATTCCATATGTGGCTACCTGACATTGGTTCTCAGAAACTCCTCAGTTTAAAATGGTACTCTTTACCTCCTTACCTAAAACCTGTTTCTCAACTCGTGATCTCCAGCTAACTCTTATACTGGAGGTATACCATCACACAACTCTTATACTGAGAAATAAGTGGTGCATAAATTTTGGTATCATCTCTGACATGTCCCGCTTTCTCCCTCACTATGCACCAAGTTTCCTAAATACCTCCGTGTGTCTACTGCCATTATCACCGTCTTAGTCCAATACCACGGTTGATTGCAATGTAGCAAAATGGGCACTGTGGATGGTAGGGTCAGTCTGCCTGGCTGGAACCTGACTGTCACCTACAACCTGTGTGAACTTGAGCAAGTCACTTGTTTCTACATTTGTAAAATGAGAAAAAGAATAATTCCTATTTTATAGAGTAGCTGTAGGTTAAATGAGTCAATACTTGCAAAGGGTCTTAAAATAGTGCCTGACCCTTAGAAAACAATTTAGAAATGTCAGCTAATATTGTATTTCTCATGCAGAAACTGAAATATATATATATATTTTCAAATCTGATACCTTGCTGAAAACTCCTCAGCTGATTACTCTACCATAAAGACCAATTCCATAAAGTACTCTTAAGCCCCTTCATAATCTGACCCCTGCCTACTTCACCTCCCCCTTTTATTTCATCTGGTCTTATAACCATATGTGGTATGCCTACATGTCAGATGAAGATAATCCATGTACTTCCACATAGGGACATTATAAGGATCAAGTTAATGCATATAAAATGCATTATTTTTCTTACGTGCTTAATAAGTACCAGGTGTAAAAATAACAGTTATTAATTCCTGTTGTTCTTTACATGTCAGCTATATAGGACTTCTTTCAGAATATCAGAGACACTATAGTATTTTTTCCTCAGGTGTTTGAAATTTGCTGAAAGCTCCATTTCACCTTCTAACTAGTTTGTACTCTTCATGTTTTAATCCGGCTACATTCTCATAGAAATGTTGCAGCATTTATTTAGTTATTGTCATCTACTATACAAAACACTATTATTTAAATTGTCCTTTTCTCCTTTAATGAAAATGTACGTATTGGCTCTTTAAGCTTGAATACAGTCAGCTCATGGGTAGTAAAGTTACACATTATGAGTTCGTGTGAAAGTGTCTATGAGCTGGTCCAAACCATCCCCTTGTTACTTCATGTCCTGCAGCTGGGGGGAAATCTGGGCCAGGAGATAACATAGATAATGGTAGAATTTTCCATCACAGGGAACAACTGCAAGTGCTAAAATTAACACATACTGAACAGCAGTAGCATATTGAGGGCCTGCTGAGTAGAGGGAGAGAAATGCATTACATGCAATATAAGTTAAAGCTTTTTTGAAAACATTTAAGGGCACATAGTTCTGTGTATTCTTGCCACTTCTTCTTAATATCTTCTGCTTCTGTTAGGTCCATACCATTTCTGTCCTTTATCGAGCCCATCTTTGCATGAAATGTTCCCTTGGTATCTCTAATTTTCTTGAAGAGATCTCTAGTCTTTCCCATTCTGTTGTTTTCCTCTATTTCTGTGCATTGATCACTGAGGAAGACTTTCTTATCTCTCCTTGTTATTCTTTGGAACTCTGCATTCAGATGTTTATATCTTTCCTTTTCTCCTTTGCTTTTCGCCTCTCTTCTTTTCACAGCTATTTGTAATGCCTCCCCAGACAGCCATTTTGATGCTGGGAGGGATTGGGGGCAGGAGGAAAAGGGGACGACAGAGGATGAGATGGCTGGATGGCATCACCGGCTCGATGGACGTGAGTTTGAGTGAACTCCAGGAGATGGTGATGGACAGGGACGCCTGGCGTACTACGATTCATGGGGTCGCAAAGAGTCGGACGCGACTGAGCAACTGAACTGAAGGGCACATAGTCTTGAAAAATTAAAACAAAAATGTACTGAACCTCTTCAACCTCATTCATTTTTCTTATGTTTCTAGTACAGTGCCCAGATTTATACCCCACGTCATGTTTATAAGAAAACAACATACATTTGAACTCTTTAGAGAACTAACTTCATTGATGTTAATGGAATATCAGATGGGCGTTTGGGGTGGGAGGTGCTGTCCTGACCAGTTCAAGCCTAAATGAAGATTGGGTTTCTGCTGAGAAAAGGCACCACCTGGGAGACCAGTATGTTGAATAGCCAGCAGGAATAGCCAGCTTATAAAAATGTTAAAAATGTTCTTCTCTTCCTACCACCCCTCCACCTGCTCTGCCACAGCTCTTTTTATGTAATGAAGATTACATTAATTGTTTGAAATTCAGTTGCTGCCTTAGAAACGGGGGCACCATAGTTATTTAAAAAGAAAAAGAAAAAAATCTGTTGAGTAGAGCTGTCATTTACTGGAAAATTTTTTAAAAAGGGTAGAGAAGAGAGGGATGAGTTGATGAGAAAGAATAGGAATGTGTTTTTTAAAAGTTTATCTTTGCTTAGAGAAATAGAATCTTAAGTTGATCATCGTCAATGTACCAAGAGAAGTTTTACTACAGCTTCAGATCTATAGTATCATTTTATTGCCTTCCTGTGTTAAATACTTAGATTTGTTAAAGCAATCCTGATTTTAGATTTTAAAGGTTTATTTCTCTAAACATCAGCCACTTACAAATTTAAAATCAATTTTAATTTAAAGATTAAATTTCATTCAATTATTAAAACATATAAAGTTTAAACTTGAAATTTAACTATTTTCAGCCAAAAGAAAATAATAGTGATAATAATAATAATAGTAAATAATAGAAGATATTACCCCTCCTATCAGAAGACTGGGTTTTAGATTTAACTTCTGGAGTCCAAGAAAAATTTCAGATAACGAAATTTCTTATGACCCAACTTGTGCAACTGGCTGTTTCCCCAACCCTGTCTTGACTAGACTTTAAATCTAGGCAGTAAAGTTTGCAGTCTCAGGAAAAGTGGAAGGAGGGATGGGCCCCATGAATCAGACAGGAAAAAGAAGTGAGAGAAATTAGAGCAGGCAGATCTTAGGAGAAGCTGAAGTACAGTGGACTATGCATGCTCCTCTTCCCCAAAGTACTCTCCATCCTAGCAGAGCCCTCTACAGTCAAGTGGTCTACTCTTTTTTTTTCTGACCAGAATTCACCAAGTTCAGTTTGAAACCTTTTGTTTGAGCAGTTAAAAAGAGATCCAAATAACTGGTCATTTTGGATAGTTTTTTTTTTTTTTTTTAATAACCACTCATTTAAATAACTTTTTTTAACATGAATTATTTGTCATTTTGGGGAATCATAATCCATCAATTCAGTACAGACACTCAGACATGTCCATCACTTTGCAATCACATGGAATGCAGCACACCAGGCCTCCCTGTCCATCACCAACTCCCGGAGTTCACTCAGACTCACATCCATCGAGTCAGTGATGCCATCCAGCCATCTCATCCTCTGTCGTTCCCTTCTCCTCCTGCCTTCAATCCTTCCTAGCATGAAGGTCTTTTCAAATGAGTCAGCTCTTTACCTCAGGTGGCCAAAATATTCGAATTTCAGCTTCAACATGAGTCCTTCCAGTGAACACTCAGGACTGATTTTCTTTAGGATGGGCTGGTTGGATGTCCTTGCAGTCCAAGGGACTCTCAACAGTCTTCTCCAACTCCACAGTTCAAAAGCATCAATTCTTCGGCGCTCAGCTTTCTTTATAGTCTAACTCTCACATCCCTACATGATGACTTGAAAAACCATAGCCTGGACTAGATGGACCTTTGTTGATGAAGTTACGTCTCTGCTTTTTAATATGTTGTCTAGGTTGGTCATAACTTTCCTTCCAAGGAGTAAGCGTCTTTTAATTTCACGGCTGCAATCACCATCCACAGTCATTTTGGAGCCCCCAAAAAGTAAAGTCAGCCACTGTTTCCAGTGTTTCCCGATCTATTTGCCATGAAGTGATGGGACCAGATGCCATGATCTTCGTTTTCTGGATGTTGAGCTTTAAGCAAACTTTTTCACTCTCCTCTTTTCACTTTCATCAAGAGGCTCTTTAGTTCTTCTTAACCTACTGCCATAAGAGTGGTGTCATCTGCGTATCTGAGGTTATTGATATTTCTCCCGGCAATCTTGATTCCAGCTTGTGCTTATCCAGGCCATGTTTCTCATGATGTACTCTGCATGTAAGTTAAATAAGCAGGGTGACAATATACAGCCTTGTCGTACTCCTTTTCCTATTTGGAACCAGTCTGTTGTTCCATGTCCAGTTCTAACTGTTCCTTCCTGACCTGCATACAGATTTCTCAAGAGGCAGGTTAGGTGATCTGGTATTCCCATCTCTTTCAGAATTTTCCACAGCCTGTTCTAATCTACACAGTCAAAGGCTTTGGCATAGTCAATAAAGCAGAAATAGATGTTTTTCTGGAACTCTCTTGCTTTTTCAATGATCTAGCAGATGTTGGCAATTTGATCTCTGGTTCCTCTGCCTTTTCTAAAACCAGCTTGAACATCTGGAAGTTCACAGTTCACATATCGCTGAAGCCTGGCTTGGAGAGTTTTGAGAATTACCTTACTAGTGTGTGAGATGAATGGTAGTTTGAGCATTCTTTGGCATTGCTTTTCTTTGGAATTGGAATGACACTTTTGCCAGTCCTGTGGCCACTGCTGAGTTTTCCAAATTTGCTGGTATATTGAGTGCAGCACTTTCACAGCATCATCTTTTAGGATTTGAAATAGCTCAACTGGAATGCCATCACCTCCACTAGCTTTGTTCGTAGTGATGCTTCCCTAAGGCCCACTTGACTTCACATTCCAGGATGTCTGGCTCTAGGAGAGTGACCAAACCATCGTGATTATCTGGGTCATGAAGATCTTTTTTGTACAGTCTTCTGTGTATTCTTGCCACCTCTTCTTAATATCTTCTGCTTCTGTTAGGTCCATACCCTTTCTGTCCCTTATTGAGCCCATCTTTGCATGAAATGTTCCCTTGGTGTCTCTAATTTTCTTGAAGAAGTCTCTAGTCTTTCCCATTCTGTTGTTTCCCTCTGTTTCCTTACATTGATCACTGAGGAAGGCTTTCTTATTTCTCCTTGCTATTCTTTGGAACTCTGCATTCAAATAGGTATATCTTTCCTTTTCTCCTTTGCTTTTCACTTCTCTTCTTTTCACAGCTATTTGTAAGGCCTCCTCAGACAGCCATTTTGCTCTTTTGCATCTCTTTTTCCTGGGGATGCTGTTGATCCCTGTCTCCTGTATAATGTCACGAACCTCCATCCATAGTTCATCAGACA
The DNA here is from genome assembly GCF_042477335.2 of Ovis canadensis. NCBI lineage: Eukaryota > Metazoa > Chordata > Mammalia > Artiodactyla > Bovidae > Ovis > Ovis canadensis. Next base: position 87,222,241 of record NC_091247.1, read on the forward strand.
CTCTATCAGATCTAGTCCCTTAAATCTATTTCTCACTTTCACTGTGTAATCATAAGGGATTTAATTTAAGTCATACCTGAATGCTCTAGTGGTTTTCCATACTTTCTTCAATTTAAGTCTGAATTTGGCCATAAGGAGTTCATGATCTGAGCCACCGTCAGCTCCCGGTCTTGTTTTTGCTGCTGGAATGAGCTTCTCCATCTTTGGCTGCAAAGAATATAATCAATCTGATTTCGGTGTTGGCCATCTGGTGATGTCCATGTGTAGAGTCTTCTCTTGTGTTGTTGGAGGAGGGTGTTTGTTATGATCAGTGTGTTCTCTTGGAAAAACTCTTAGCCTTTGCCCTGCTTCATTCTGTACTCCAAGGCCAAATTTGCCAGTTACTCCAGGTGTTTCTTGACTTTTGCATTCCAGTCCCATGTAATGAAAAGGGCATCCTTTTGGGGTGTTAGTTCTAAACGGTCTTATAGGTCTTCATAGAACCATTCAACTTCAGCTTCTTCAGCATTACTGGTCAGGGCATAGACTTGGATTACCGTGATATTGAATGGTTTGCCTTGGAAATAAACAGAGATCATTCTGTCATTTTTGAGATTGCATCAAGTACTGCATTTCGGACTCTTTTATTGACTATGATGGCTAATCCATTTCTTCTATGGGATTCTTGTCCACAGTAGTAGAGATAATGGTCATCTGAGTTAAATTCACCCATTCCAGTCCATTTTAGTTAGCTGATTCCTAAAATGTCGATGTTCACTCCTGCCATCTCATGTTTGACCACTTCCAATTTGCCTTGATTCATGGACCTAACATTCCAGGCTCCTGTGCAATATTGTTCTTTACAGCATTGGACCTTGCTTCTATCCCCAGTCACATCCACAACTGGGTATTGTTTTTGCTTTGGCTCCCTTCCTTCATTCTTTCTGGAGTTATTTCTTCACTGATCTCCAGTAGCATATTGGGCACCTACCAACCTGGGGAATTCATCTTTCAGTGTCCTATCTTTTTGCCTTTTCATACAGTTCATGGGGTTCTCAAGGCAAGAATACTGAAGTGGTTTGCCATTCCCCTCTCCAGTGGACCACACTTTGCCAGAACTCTCCACCATGACCTGTCTGTCTTGAGTGGCCCTACACGGCATGGCTTAGTTTCATTGAGTTAGACAAGACTGTGGTCCATGTGATTAGATTGGTTAGTCTTCTCATTATCCTTACCCACTGTGTACATCATGAGAAACGCTGGGCTGGAAGAAACACAAGCTGGAATCAAGATTGCCAGGAGAAATATCAATAACCTCAGATATGCAGATGACACCACCCTTATGGCAGAAAGTGAAGAGGAACTAGAAAGCCTCTTGGTGAAAGTGAAAGAGGAGAGTGAAAAGGTTGGCTTAAAGCTCAACATTCAGAAAGCGAAGATCATGGCATCTGGTCCCATCACTTCATGGGAAATAGATGGGGGAAACAGTGGAAACAGTGTCAGACTTTTTTTGGGGGGGGCTCCAAAATCACTGCAGATGGTGACTGCAGCCATGAAATTAAAAGACGCTTACTCCTTGGAAGAAAAGTTATGACTAACCTAGATAACATATTGAAAAGCAGAGACATTACTTTGCCAACAGGTCTGTCTAGTCAAGGCTATGGTTTTTCCTGTGGTCATGTATGGATGTGAGAGTTGGACTGTGAAGGAGGCTGAGTGCCGAAGAATTGATACTTTTGAACTGTGGAGTTGGAGAAGACTGTTGAGAGTCCCTTGAACTGCAAGGAGATCCAACCAGTCCATTCTGAAGGAGATCAACCCTGGGATTTCTTTGGAAGGAATGATGCTAAAGCTGAAACTCCAGTACTTTGGCCACCTCATGCAAAGAGTTGACTCATTGGAAAAGACTGTGATGCTGGAAGGGATTGGGGGCAGGAGGAGAAGGGGACGACAGAGGATGAGATGGCTGGATGGCATCACTGACTCGATTGACGTGAGTCTGAGTGAACTCCGGGAGTTGGTGATGGACAGGGAGGCCTGGCGTGCTGCGATTCATGGGGTCGCAAAGAGTCAGACACGACTGAGTGACTGAATTGAACTGAACTCTAAAGCACACACATATAAACCCAGATGGTGCTAGTGGTATAGAACCTGCCTGTCAACACAGGAGATGTAGAGACATGGGTTCGATCCCTGGGTTAGGAAGAGCCCCTGAAGGAGAGCATGGCAGCCCACTCCAGCATTCTTGTCTGAAGAGTCCAATGGACAGAGGAGCCTGGAGAGCTGCAGTCAATAGGGTTGCAAAAAGTTGGACATGGCTGAAGTGACTTAGCATGTGAGCACATAAACCAAAAAATAATAAACACTTGAATTATCTAAATAACCTTTTAGTATTTCATAATTTCTCCTTTAAACTGATTGATTATACTAATATATAAATCAACATCTCGGCAGGTGCTCTCTATGCTTGGAAGGAAAGCCCTATTTTTTTGTGTCACAGGCTTTATTAATCACAAAATGAAATGATCAGAAAACCATCAGCAACAACTTGAGATCTGAAGACTTCATGGTTTAAAACAGACATTCCTTTTTTAAAAAGATTATTTTAACTCTCTTGAATTAAAGTTCTGAGTAGGGGATGAGAATAGAGTGATTATTGAGTCCCTATAATCATGATTTTTACATGTGTTATTTCAGTTAGGCTTATGAACTCTAATACAGTAAAAAGTATTATTCAGTATATATGTCAGGCATTATGGTAAGGGAATTACATTTTTTCTCTCATTTAATCTTCACAATTACCTTATAAGGTAAATTCTATTCTCATAGTAAAAATGAGAGAACTGCTAAAAAAAAAGTTAAACCATTTGTCTAAGATTTTAAGATTTACAAAATTGTAAAATGAGGAATAAAATTTAGATTTAATTCATTACAAATACCTTGTTCTTTCATTATTAATGTTCTCAGGATATTTTTTTTGAAAGAAAAACATTTTGCTGTTGTGTATGAAATGCACAAGAGAGGACTCTGGGATGCCTGCCATTTTCAGTTTAATGATGTTCGTGGTAGTTACTAAACATGTAATTGTTCACTTTGTGAACGTTCCCTTAGGTATTCACTTAGCACTTTTGAGGTTATCTGTACTTATCAACATGCACTTAAAAAAATTCATGGAGAACTGAAAATGTGAAAGATACGGGGGAGAACAAATCACTGGTAACTTCACACTCAAAAATTAACAATTTCAGGAGTTGATTCAGTGAAGGATGAGAAGTGATGACATTCATGGTCTTTATTTTCTTAAAGCAACATAGAACAAAAAACTCCAAAGGAAGTTCTTTTTAAATTAATGTGGTTTTTGTTGTTGTTGTTGTTAAATTAGAAAAGAAATATTACCAGATATTTTTGGGGAAAGAGAAAAGTAAATTTCTTCAGAATTCCACCTTAATGTAACCACTCATATTTTGATGTAACATTTTAGATCATATAACATTATAGATCATAAATACTATTTTGTGTGTGAATAAAGTCCTTTAAAAGCATTATAATAAGATTAAACTGGGCTTCTCTTGTGGCTTAGCTGGTAAAGAATCCACCTGCAATGTGGGAGACCTGGGTTTGATCCCTGGGTTGGGAAGATCCCCTGGAGAAGGGAAAGGGTACCCACTCCAGTATTCTGGCCTGGAGAATTCCATGGACTGTATACTCTATGGGGTCACAAGGAGTTGGACACAACTGAGCGACTTTCACTTCACTAAGGTTAAACTAAGAATTAAATCAGTGCTGTTGTATATATGTGATAGTTCAAGTTATCTATAAATTCTTTCTTTTTCACCTTTTGACCCTTCTCATCCATTTCTCCTACCACTCACTTCTAGCAGCCATGAATCTGTTCTTTATATCAGTGAGATTGTTTTTTTTAGGGAGGGTGGTGTGGGGTGTTTGTGTGTGTGTGTGTTTTAAATAGGTTCCCTGGAGAAGGAAATGGCAATCCAGTCCAGTATTCTTGCCTGGGAAATTTCATGGAAAGAGGAGCCTGGTGGGCTACATTCCATGAGGTTGCAACAGTTGGACATGACTGAGCAACTAAACCACTACATATATATATATGTATGTATGTATGTATATATGCGAGATGACATCATCATCTTTCTCTGTCTGACTTAATGTCCCTTAGTATTATGCCCTTGAGGTCTATTCATGTTGCAAATGGCAAGATTTCACTCTTTTTTATGGCTGAATCATACTCCATTGCACTGCTTATTATTTATCTGTTCATCCACTGATGGACAATTTAGGTTGTTTCCATGCTGTGGACATTGTAAGTAATGCTGTAATTAACATGGGAATGCAGATATCTCTTTGAGAAAGTGATTTCATTTCCTTCAGATAAATACCTAGAAGTAGAATTGCTGTATTATATAGTAGTTTTAATGTTTTGAGGAAGCTCCATATTGTTTTCCATAGTGACTGCAGCAATTTATATTCCCATCAGTAGTTGCTTTTTCTTCATGTCCTTCCCAATACTTATTTCTTGCCTTTATGACTATAGCCATAGCTGTGAGGTGATAACTCATGGTTTTTATTTGCATTTCCCTGATGAGTAAGGATATTGAGCATCTTTTCATGTGTCTGTTGGCCATGTATATGTCTTCTTTGGGAAAATGGTTATTCACATTTTCTCATTTTCAAATCTGATTGTTTTTTACTGTTGAGTTGTATAAGTTCTTTGTATATTTTGGATACTAACCCCTTATCAGATATAAAAGTTGCAAATATTTCCTTCCATTTAGTACCAGACTTTTAATTTTGTTGATAATTTCCTTTAATGTGCAGAAGCTTTTTCCTTTGATACAGTCCCAACTTATTGATTTTGCTTTACTTCCTTTTACTTTTGCAGGCAGATTTAAAAAATCATCACCAAGAATTATATCAAGGAACTCATCACCTGTGTTTTCAGGTCTTCTGTTCAAGTCTTTAATCGACCTTGAGCTAATTTTTGTAATATATGATATAAATTAGTGGTCCAGTTTCATTCTTCTGCCTGTGGCTGTACAGTTTTCCTTGTATTCTCTATTAATCAAAGAGACAAACTTCCCCCATTATATGTTCTTGACTCCTTTGTTATACGTTAGTTAATCATATATATATATATGGGTTTATTTCTAGGCTCTCTATTTAACTGATTGATATGTATATTTATGCCAGTACCATACTAGTATAATTACTATAGTTTTGTAATAGATTTTGAAATCAGGGAGCATAATGCTTCTAGCTTTGTTCTTGGGATTCCTTTGGCTATTTAAGGTCCTTTGTGGTGTCATACAAATTTTAGGAAAATTTGTTCTATTTTATGAAAAATGACACTAGAATTTTGATAGGGATTGCATTGAGTCTGTAGATTGCTTTGGGTAGTTTTTAACAATACTAGTTCTTCCAATTCATGAGCATGGACTATCTTTCCATTTATTTGTGTGATCTTCAATGTCTTTCCTTAATGTCTTATAGTTTTCAATGTACAGGTCTTACACTTCCTTGGTTAAATTTATTCCTAGGTATCTTATTCTTTTTGATGCAAGTGTGAATGGGATTCCTTTCTTAATTTCTCTTTTTGCTAGTTCATTGATGGCATATAGAAATACAACCAATTTTTGTATATATATTTTTTAACCTGCAGCAATAATGAATTTGTTTATTGTTACTGTACTAACTTTTTTGTTGGAGTCTTTAGGGTTTTCTATATATAGTATTATGGTGAGCGAATAAGCACACAAACTTGCATCTGCAAATAGTGACAGTTTTCCTTCTTCCTTTACAACTTGGATGAATTTTATTTCTTTTTCTCACCAAAGTGCTCTGGCTAGCACCTCCAACAGTATGTAAAATAAAAGTAGCAACAGTGATCATCCTTGTCTGTTCCTGATCTTAGAGGAATGCTTTTAACTTTTCACCATTAGTATGATGTTAGCTGTTGGTTTGTCATAAGTGGCTTTTATTATGTTGAGGTAAATTCCCTCAATGTCTGCTTTGTTGAGAGCTTTTTATCATTAATGGATCATATATTTTATCAAATGCTTTTTCTGCATCTATTGAGATCATACAGTTTTTATCCTTTATTTTTTTAATGTGATGTACCTACTTGATCACTGTAAATGATTCTTTTTAATGTATTACTGACCTTGATTTGCTAACATTTGTTGAGTATTTGTACCTATGTTCATCAGGGATATTGGCCCATAATTTTCTTTTTTTGTGTGGCATTTCTTATCTGGGTTTGGCATCAGAATAATACTAGCCTCATAAAATGAGTTTGGAAGAATTCCTGCCTCTTCAGTTTTTTGGAAGAGTTTGAGAAGGATTGGTATTAATTCTTTTTTGAGTATTTGGTAGAATTCACCAGTGAAGTGGGACTTCCAGTGCAGGGGCTTACAGGTTCTATCCCTGGTTGGAGAACTAAGATCCCACATGTTGTATGGCCTGGCAAAAGAAAAAAAAAAAAAAACAAAAACCAAACAAAATACTTCAGGGAAGCTCTCTGGTCCTGGACTTTTATTAGGAGGTTTTTTGATCACTGATTCATTTTCCTTACTATTAAGAGTAATTTTCTGTTTCATCCTGATTCAGTCAATACCTTGTATGTTTTAGGAAAGTGTCCATTTCTTCTAGGTTGTACAACTTGTTGACACATAATTGTTTCATTTCTGATTTTATTGAGTCTTCTCTCTTTTCTTGGTGAATCTAGCTAAAGGTTTATGGATTCTTAAACAGCTAGCATTAAATGTAATCATGTTTTATAGTATGTTATAAAGTTATTTAAAGGAATTGTCAGACATGTCTTTTATTGGGGGGGGGGAAGCTTTTAACATTCAAAACCTGTAAGATTACTTAAATCCTACAGATGAAAAAATATGCCATTGTTGTGTTACTGTCCCCTTGATAACTCTGATAGATCTGATAAGTAAGAGAGGAGGCGACCTGTTAATGGAAAGATTAAAGAACTAGCAATCAAGAATTCTGGTTTCTAGTTCTGACTGTGCCACTCACTCAAAGCTTCACTGTGAACAAGTTCAACTTCTTTGGACTTCAGTTTCCTAAACTGTAAAATGAAAGGATTGCGCAGTATCTCAAAAGACACTTACAGCTAAAACAACTTATGACCCAGGGAATTTGGCCAGGCTTGGATCAAACTTTTATTCCAATAAAGGACGAATTCATAAAATAGAAACATTCTGTAACTGGAAGCAGAGAGCTAGCGATCTATTTGCTACCAGCGCAGATACAATGTGTTTCCTGTCCTTTCCACAAGTAGCAATGGGAAGAGGGGGAGGGGAGCACAGGAACAGGATGTCCTTCCCAGACTTGTCACTCACCAGCCTGTATCTTTACATTTTCTCATGGCCATAAGGTCTGTTATCCCAGAACTCCATCCCACAAAGGAACTACAAATGACTTGCTAAGGGGACAAAATAAGTGCTTAATTTAATCTTCATGTGTTAATATTTTTTTCACGTGCCTTCCTTTCATTATCATTGTAGTGTGAATTTATAGTGACATAATTTCAAGGACTTGAGAGAAAGGTAACAATTAGACACACTTGAAACGACTCTGGTGTGTCTTTCGTAGGGTAACAATAATGCCAGTTTGCAAGTGAACCATGGAAGAAACCGCGAACCGGACAAGTAAGTGAAAAGGGAGAAGTGTCTGCATACCTAAGAGAGCTCTAGGGCGTGGAAAGGGACTTTGTTCTTGCAGGTAGTTTCAGGCACCGTGAGAACTGATGTACATTTCTCTCTTTTCTCTCATTGCCAGTCTCTTTGACTGGCAGGACTTGACCATGGGAATTGTGTCATTTATCTTTATATTCCCAGTGACAGCACTAAAGAGTCAAACATTGAAATGAGTATAAACTGCTCGGAAATGAGGAAAAATTAGATCGAAATGACAGAGCCTTGGATATCCAAAACTTTTTACAGGATTTACTTCAAGATTAACTACAAAGGGAAAAGGACTTCAGCGGAGTAGGGTTTCAAATGAGGTGTCAACAAACCAGAATTTGGAAGAAGCAGGAAGTTGCTGTGTAGAGTTCTGTAGAAAGATGATCAGAGATCCTTCTCCTTGAGAACTGATCAGGAAACAGGTTTAATTGAACCCTAAGCGACAAAGAAAGGCAGGAACGACAGCCATACGGAAGTGGACAAAACTGAGGCGTGTCTAGGGTCAGAGAATTACCGAAGTCTGAGCAGAAGGGGTCTGAGAGTGGTGGCTGGAGAACCCCGGTCCTGGGGTTGGACTGGCGAAGCTTGCTTTGAGCTTGTTTTTTTATCAGAACTACCAGGAAGCTCCAAAAGATGTGCAACTCGGGCTAACATTTCAACGCGCTAACTTCCGTGAGTGTGCGTGTGTGTGCAACAGCGAGCGCCACCCAAGAACTTCCGCGTGCGAGGGAGACCAAAGCACCGCCCGCGGCTGCCCAGCCCCTTCAGTGAGGAAACCCGCGCATTCCGGCAGGGGGCGGCCCCCACCGCCGCGGGCAGGGGCGGGGCTGTAGGCGGGGCCGCGCTAGCGCCCCGTCTGAACGCAGCCCCACAGGCCGCCCGCCCCGCCCTCGTCGGCGCCCCGCCCCCCGACTACATTTCCCAGCAAGCCTCGGGCCGCCCGCGCGCCGCAGTTGACCCATTTCCCGGCCCGTCCCGGGCTCGACCGGCCCCCGCGCCCAGGCGGCTGCTCCCTGCTGACTGGGGTGTGGGCGGGGAGCGGCGGAGGGAGGAGGCGGCGCTGCTGGCTGCCGCCGTTGCCTCCGCTCCTGGGTGCCTGGGCAGCTTCCCCGGTTCCTGCGGCCGCCATGGACGAGCAAGCGGGTCCCGGAGTCTTCTTCAGCAACAACCACCCGGCAGCCGGTGGTGCCAAGGGTCTCGGGCCTCTGGCGGAGGCTGCCGCGGCCGGCGACGGGGCGGCTGCGGCGGGGGCGGCCCGAGCCCAGTACAGCCTCCCGGGGATCCTGCACTTCCTGCAGCATGAGTGGGCCCGCTTCGAGGTCGAGAGAGCCCAGTGGGAAGTGGAGCGGGCGGAGCTGCAGGTAAAGACCCTCCTGGCCTGGCCCTCTTCAACCCGCCTCTTCGCTCCCTTCCGCCCCGCCCCAGACCCTTCCCCCTCCCCTGCTTAGCCGTCGCTCGTCCCCTCCCCCTTTGCTCCTGCCCATCCCACCTCGAACCTCGTCCCCCTCCTTCCTTCGCCTTTGCCTGTCGCAGACCCCACTTCCTCGACCCGGGTTCTCTCTCTCGCCCCTGATACGTTGTTTACCTTCCTCACACCTTTTCATCTGCTCCTTTCCACTCTTAACTCTCAGGTTCATTTCAGCTCTCTTGCCATTCCACATCTGAGGTGTTCCCTTCAGTTTACTAATTGGGCTTACAGTAGTTTTGCGAGATAAGCAATCATCCCTTGTCCTGGGGAGTCCCATCCTGGGTCTAGAGATGGTCCCCGTAAAAGGTATTGACAGTTGGCGCCTCTCTGTAAGGAAGGTGATCAAAGAAGACAACCAGAAATTGTGTCCGTGAGGCCTTGACTTTAAGCAAGAAGCTGCTGTTGGGCCAGAGTGTTACTAGGAGTATCAGCTCGCTTTTTAAAAATGTAAATGTTTCTTCTTTTCCTTCTCCTTCGCCCCCTCCGGCGTTTCTCTTAGGTATTTCAGATTCCTGGATTTTGAATGAAGGACCTAGATGAGCACTGCCAGATGATGGTTCAGAGATGATTTCCCCTTCTCAGAATCTAAAACTTCCCACGGGTTAATTTTCTGTTCAGGGTTTTGTGAGATTGACTTATACTTTAACGGGAAACTAAAAAGAGCTTTAAAGTTGCTTACATTTCCTTGCATAATTTGCAAGATAAAGTGTATCCAGGGAGGAACTACTCTGGGCTCTTAGAAGGCTGAGAGTGAGACTGGTACTTTGCAGACAGTTCTGAATTGGTAAGTAGGTTTCAGTGGCTGTTCTTAAAACTTCCAAGGCATTCACCAATTTCACAAAGAACTTAGAAAACTCTGAGTGGCTGTGCCTTTCTGTTTACTGGCTAATCCTGTATGCTTGTGAAATCTAAGTATATTTTTGGTTGCTGAAATACTTGAAGTTAAAATACTACCCACTGTGCCACTGTTTTTGGTAGCATGTATTTTCTTTGGCACTTGAAAAGAAATGGAATCGTGTTAAATGGAATCATGTGCTGGACCAGACTGCTTTGGTGGAGTGGAAGTGGTTGTGGAAAGAGCAAGCAGAGAGGGTTATGATACAGGCTGTGTTTGCTGCCAGCTCTGTGACCTTGAGGAAATCCTTTAACAAACTCTCTGAACTTCGGTTTCATCCTATATTCAGTGTCTTTATTAGGTGGTAACACTGTGCCTGTAGGCTTGGGGGTTAACAAAACTGACAAAGCCTCTGTCCTCATAGAGCTTATGTTTTAGTTGGGAGGCAGCAAATGCAGCTATACAGTATGCTGATCCATAGTGGCAACTGCTATGGGAAAAATAGGATACAAGAGTAAGGTGTGATCATGCTCAGTCGTGTATGAGTCTTTGCGACCCCATGGACTGTAGCCCACCGGGCTCCTCTCTGTCCATGGGATTTTCCAGGCAGGAATACTAAAGTGGATTGCCATTTCCTCCTCCGGGGGATCTTCCCCACCCAGGGATCAAACCCTAGTCTCCTGAGTCTCCTGTTGGCAGGGAGATGCTTTATCACTTAGCCACCTGGGAAAGCCCCTTTGATGGGGCAGCTGTTTTAGATGGAGGTCAGGGAAGGCCTCTGAGAAGTTGAATGCAGTGAGGGTGTGATCTATAGTTTCTGAGATTCTGCTTATTTATACAATTACATGTTTATATTCTTTGGCAGCTTTTTCACTGGTACGGTTTTGTGACTTCAGTATCTAGTCTGTTGATATTTGTGATTTTTCTCATAATGAACCAGCAATGCATTCCATAAATGAGTTTGTGGATTTCAGACTTCAAGGAAGTATTAAAGGCAGGCTTTAACTTTAACCATTGTACAATTATGGATAATGATTTTTGTATGTAGCTGCTTAAATTTTAACTTCTTATCCAGTTTAGGGAATGTAAGATAAGTCACACTAATTTGTTCAAAAACAAACAAAACAGTTCTTACCTTTCTACCTGGGAAGTCTGAAAATTTCCAACCTATCTTAACTTCTCTCCCTCCACCCCCATATTTAACTTCTAATTTCCCTGTAGTTGTAGTTTCTCTTTAGTTGTGCCCTCTCTCCTCCTGCCCCCCAGAATATATACACACATACACACACTACTTAACTGGGTTATTTATGGCAAATGTTAAACTTCGGGTAGATTTCCTATTGGTGCTCATCATATTAAGAATACTACATGTTCACTGACTCTTGGTTTGAGCTCCAGTTAAAATTAAGCATCCATGGAGAAACTTTGAAAATGTGCCGTGACTTTTAAACAGAACAAGTATATTCTGTTGGAAGGAGAGAATTTGTAGGAATCTGTTTTTTGATTCTCTTATTAGTGTAATTGAAAATATATTTTAAAAATCCTTTCTTTACATCAGAATCATTAAATTTGATTATATTCCTTTATTTTTCTTTTGCCGTTGGAATTTTTCTAGAAAAACAGTAGAAAATAAGAATTGAATGAATGATGATAATGAAATTTGGATTAGTTGGTATCCTTTTATTTTTATATCTTTGCCTAAGTCAGACTAATATCAGACTCAACAGAAATACCTTTAAGATTAGGTCTAATTGTCCCTTGAGGAACCTGTCAGTCCTGCTCTTTCAAGTTGCCAGGGCTGAGTTGTAAAAGGCAATCCAAGTTCTCATCTTCGTGGCCTGCCTGCATCACTTCCTCCCTCCTTCAGATCTGGGGAGTAAGGAACTGGTGCTCCCTTGTTCTAGAAATTTACTGATCATTTTTTGCCCCTTTGCCCATGTTGATTAATATAAAATTCTCTTTTTTACTTGTGGGAATCCCCCTCTTGCCTCACCACCACCACCATTCATATAAGAGTATGTAATTCATGGGGAAAGAATTGTCAAGATTACTACTGAGCTTTGTATTTGTGAAAGAAATTGGAGATAGAATATGCATCTAATATTTGAGAGAATTTTCTGTTTATGACACATTGTGTTAGATGATCTCAAAGACACATGCAGTCTAGTTGGAGTGATAGAACAAAGTGCAGTAGAATCAGAATTTATCATTTTGGGGGTTTAACTTTTCTTAGAATAGCGTAAGAGAGGAGAGCTAGCAGTGAATGAGGAGAAGAGCAGGAAGAAGGAACTAATGAGGTAATAAGAATCTAAGACTCAGTATTTGAAAATTACTGATTTCTGGGAAAGAAGCATGTAAGTAAAAAACAGTATTCATTGTGTCTAGATTTTGATGTTGCATGTGGTAAGGGAGGTTCTGCTATCTACCTGGAAATGCTGAATTGCATGGAAAGGGTGATTTGATTGCGTATTAGGGCATGTGGTGTAGAGGCTCTGTGTGTGTGTTCTCAGTCACTCAGTCACATCTGATTCTTTGCAACCCCATGGACTGTAGCCTGCCAGGTTTCCCTGTCCATCACCAACTCCTGGAGCTTGCGCAAACTCATGTCCATTGAGTCAGTGATGCCATCCAACCATCTCATCCTCTGTCGTTCATTCTCCTCCTGCCTTCAATCTTTCCCAGCCATCAGGGTCTTTTCCAGTGAGTCAGTTCTTTCCATCAAGTGGCCAAATAAATAAATGAATACATTCATAAAAAGATGGTAATAAGTGCCATGATAAAGTAGGGTAAGGAGAATATGGAGTGCTGGAGAGGGTAGAGTGGGGAAGAAAGGCTTTACTGATAAGGTGCTATTTAAGCAAAGACCTGAAAGGGTGAAATCTGAGGAAAGAATATTCTAATCAGGGGAACAGTAGGGGGAAGGGTAAATATGCTCGGAATGTTCAAAGAGTAATTAGTGAAGTGTGGCTGGAGTGCAGGAGGAGAATGGAGGAAATTATGTCAGAGGTATTGGGCCTTTCTCATTGTAAGGACTATATTTCTGTGTCAGCAAGATGGGCAACTGTTGAAATGTTTGAACAGAAGAGTGATACCATCTTTCAGTGGAACCCTTTGCAAGGATCCAGGATAGACTGGGAGGGCAGACAGATCAGAAAGTCTAGTTAGAGGCTATTTTCATCCTCTGAGCCAGAGATGAACTAGAGTGATAGTGACCAGATAACATAGTCACATGTGATACATACTTAAAATATAATAGATTCAGAATACATTTTTGAAGGTAGGGCTAGCAGGATGTGTCAAAGGATAGGAAGAGATTTGAGGAAAAGGGGATTAAAGTTTGACTCAGCTTCATAGACTATTGTGAAGGTTTACTGAGCATTTAAATGGACAAAATAAACTCTTAAAACGACACTTTATTTTTTGTTATTATAACTGTTATTTACAATTACAATGAAAGACAACATGGCACAGACCTGGATTTAAATCTTTGCTTTAAACTTTCTGTTTTCTTTCATGCTAAATATATGTTTGCCATAATTCTGACTTCTCAGAAACTTAGTGTCCTCATGTGTTAAGGTGAGGCTGATAAACTACCTGATGAGAATTAAATGAGATATTTAAAAATATCTAGCAGAAGTCTGGTACATAACGTAAAGTGCTGAATAAATGAATGGTAGCAAGTGTGTGATGTTAAGTTTGTACTCTTATGTATCTCCTTGTCCCAGAGAAAAGCAGAATCTTCAGTTATAACTCTTCTGAGGCTAGAGCAAGTAAGTGCCGTCCTGGGGCCGTGCAGTCTAGTACTTTGGGTCTGATGATGGTGCTTGGACATTTAAGGAAGAGTGAATTATTGCCTTCAGTGTCAGCCTCAAAATACTGATTGTATACTTGAAACGTACTTGGTTTTCTTAGTAATCCACTGTGTGTCTGTTGTTTTGGAACTTACCTAAATTTTTCTGAATATGTTTGTCTTAACCTTACATGTCGTCTTGGATAACAAATTGTATACATTTACCGACCACTCTATAAAACTAATCTTTGATATCATTTGTCCCTTTAACTACTTCCTTTAAACTTGGACCCAGGTGAACCCCATTGTGGTTATGGTATAATTTTGTAAACAGGTTCATTTTTCATTCTATTTATATTATTGATAACTTTATAATCTTTATATTTTGGAAAGATTACAGAGGTTTTACTCCTTTAAAACATAGCTTACTATTTGTCACTTTAGTTCAGTGTGTTTCAACTTTAGGTGAAATCGTAGAAACTTTAAAAAATACTCATTTCCTGACATGTACCCCCCAGACCATTTAAATCAGAATCTTAGGAATCAGGGTCCATGGCATTAGTACCCTTTTGAGTTTCCTAGTGGTTCTAATATGCAGCAGGGTTTGAGAGCCACTGCTTTAGTTGGCCTTTTCTGTTTTTATGTATGTTGTTTTTGTTCAGTGACTAAGTTGTTCAGACTCCATGGACCGCAGCATGCCAGGCCTCCCTGTCCCTTACTATCTCCTGGAGTTTGCCCAAGTCCGTGTTTATGTATGTAGTTTGGTGATTTCAACACTTGTGTTGATGTTCCAGATACAGATGGCTTTTTATAGAATTTAGGATGTAATTTCTGTTATGTTTCTATTATTCTTTTTGATGACATGTAGCATTTTATTTTTAGGCAGTAGAATATTATAGTTTGAATCACCTCTCTGAATAACTGATATAGTAGCTGGCATAGGACTTCCTTCATAGCTCAGTTGGTAAAAAGAATCTGACTGCAATGCAGGAGACCTGGGTTCAATTCCTGGGTCGGGAAGATCTTCTGGAGAAGGGAATGGCAGCCCACTCCAGTATTCTTGCCTGGAGAATCCCATGAACAGTGGAGTCTGGCAGGTTACAATGATATAGTAATCTTTGAAATGGCATGAACTTTGGAAACTATCACCTACAACCATCTTTTACAGGTAAAGTGAGGCCCAGAAAGAGGTTACATGACCAGGAATGAAATAGATTTCAAACAAGCTCTATCACTTAAATCTCCAGGTACCTTAATGGTTATTTTTAAAAAAAAAACTTTTCAAAAACATCTTTCTTGGTCCTTAACAACCTTCGAAGGTAGAGTCACACTAATGTGACTTACCATTTTCCTTTTTATTTTGAAGCAATAGACATGGCAAATAGATGGGGAAACAGTGGAAACAGTGGCAGACTTTATTTTGGGGGGCTCCAAAATCACTGCAGATGGTGACTGAAGCCATGAAATTAAAAGACGCTTACTTCTTGGAAGGAAAGTTAAGGCCGACCTAGACAGCATATTAAAAAGCAGAGACATTACTTTGCCAACAAAGGCCCGTCTAGTCAAGGCTATGGTTTTTCCAGTAGTCAAGTATGGATGTGACAGTTGGACTACCAAGAAAGCTGAGCACCAAAGAATTGATGCTTTTGAACTGTGGTGTTGTAGAGGACTCTTGAGAGTCCCTTGGACTGCAAGGAGATCCAACCAGTCCATCCTAAAGGAGATCAGTCCTGAGTGTTCATTGGAAGGACTGATGTTGAAGCTGAAACTCCAATAGGTTTGGCCACCTGATGGGGAGAGCTGACTTCTTTTCAAATAAGACCCTGATGTTGGGAAAGATTGAAGGTGGGAGGAGAAGGGGACTACAGAGGACGAGATGGTTGGATGGCATCACCGACTCAATGGACATGAGTTTGAGTAAACTCTGGGAGTTGGTGATGGACAGGGAGGTCTGACGTGCTGTGGTCCATGGGGTCACAAAGAGTCAAGACACGACTGAGCGATTGAACTGAGCTGAATACACATGGAGATTTTACTGTGTTCTATATACAGTTTTCAAGCTTATTTTATTAGCTACATTTAAGATTTCTTGTTGACTTTGGTGTTCTGAAGTTTCATAATGTTGTATCAGAGTATAGATTTCTTTTTATTTTATTTTATTTGGGACTTTGTTAAGCTTGAGTCTCTGATTTGACATCTTATTAGTTCTGCAAAATTCTCAGTCATTATCTTTTTAGATTTCTCCTCTATCTTATCCTCCTTTCCATTTGGGTCTGATTACATGTCTCTCAGCCTTCTTTATCTGCTTTAGATTTTCCATATTTTTATCACTACATGCATTATTCTGGGTAGTTTATTCTGATTTATCATCCAGTCCATTGTGCATACATGCTAAGTCACTTCAGTCCTGTCTGACTGTTTGTGACCCTATGTACTGGAGACCAGGCTCCCTCTAAAGTTGAAGCTACTCTCTTAAGGTTATCCAGTGGGTTTGTAATTTTGGTTATTGTGGAAGTTTAGTTTTGGTTCCATTTGTACGTCTTCTGCAAGAATCTTCCCGCGTTTCAGGAGACCCAGGTTTGATCCCTGGGTCAAGAAGATCCCCTGGAGAACGGAATGGCTACCCACTCCAGTGTTCTTACTGGAGAGCTGCATGGACAGAGGAGCCTCTAGTGGGCTATGGTCCATGGAGTTGCAAGAGTCGGATGCGACTGAGTGACTAGCACACAGAGCTGCTGTATCTCTTAGTAGCTTCCTGTTCCCTGCAGATATTTTTGAGGTTACCTTTCATTCTTTAAACCGAATAAGTATGATTATTTCAAAGTTGTTGTCTCTCTGCTCCGTACATGTGAGATCTGATAGGGCCCTTTCTATGGTCAGTTGCTTTTGCCAGTTCCTGCTCATGATGACTTGTTTCTTTGTATGCTTAGATATCTGTGTGCTGCTCACTGTCCTCGAGAAAGTGTAAGAATAATCAGGTCTCAGATAAAGGTATCTCCTACAGAAAGTTTTTGCCTTTGTTTCTGCAGACATTATATAGACTGAACCACTTTGGAGTAAATTCCTTGCTTGGAGTTTTAGACCACCCAAGTAGTTGACTCATATTTTGGCTGTGAAGTTTTGAGTGCCAGTATACTTCTGCCTCAGGCTTCTCTGGTGGCTCAGATGGTAAAGGATCAGCCTGCAGTGCAGGAGATCCCAGGTTTGATCCCCGAGTTGGGAATATCCCCTGGAGAAGGGAATGGTAACCCACTCCAGTATTCTTGCCTGGAGAATTCCGTGGACAGAGGAGTCTGGCAGGCTCTGGTCCATGGGGTTGCAAAGAGTTGGACACAACTGAGCCAACTATCACATCACATACTTCTGTGTCACCTTTGCCTTGAGAGTATAAACCCTTTAGGGTCTTAGGTAAATGTATGTGTCTATTATGAAACTGTTTACCTCACATTGGGACTTGAATCCATGTGGCTGGGACTTGAACCCAGCCAAAACCACGGTACCTGGTTTCAGGGCCTGATGAAGCTCAGGTTTTTGATGGCTCATCCCAGAAAGAATTCAGTGAGAGACAAAGTGATAGGTAGGAAGTGGATTTATTCAGATTCAGAGAGAAGCACACTCCACAGACAGAGTATGGGCCCTTGCAGAGGGTGAGGGGGGCTGTGAGATGTGGCATGGTTAGTTTTTATAGACTGGGTAATTTCATATGCTAATGAGTAGGGGGATTATTCCAGCTACTTTTGGGAGTGGGTGGAGATGGGAGACAGGAATCAAGACCATCCCTATGGTAAAGAAATGCAGAAAAGCAAAATGGCTGTCTGGGGAGGCCTTACAAATAGCTGTGAAAAGAAGAGAGGCAAAAAGCAAAGGAGAAAAGGAAAGATATAAGCATCTGAATGCAGAGTTCCAAAGAATAGCAAGAAGAGATAAGAAAGCCTTGCTCAGCGATCATTACAAAGAAATAGAGGAAAAGAACAGAATGGGAAAGACTAGAGATCTCTTCAAGAAAATTAGAGATACCAAGGGAACATTTCATGCAAAGATGGGCTTGATAAAGG
This sequence comes from Ovis canadensis, assembly GCF_042477335.2. Taxonomy (NCBI): domain Eukaryota; kingdom Metazoa; phylum Chordata; class Mammalia; order Artiodactyla; family Bovidae; genus Ovis; species Ovis canadensis. Next base: position 87,240,083 of record NC_091247.1, read on the forward strand.
ACAGAAATGGTAGGGACCTAACAGAAGCAGAAGATATTAAGAAGAGGTGGCAAGAATACATGGAAGAACTGTGCAAAAAAGATCTTCACGACCCAGATAATCATGATGATGTGATCACTAATCTAGAGCCAGACATCTTGGAATGTGAAGTCAAGTGGGCCTTAGAAAGCATCACTACGAACAAAGCTAGTGGAGGTGATGGAATTCCAGTTGAGCTGTTTCAAATCCTGAAAGATGATGCTGTGAAAGTGCTACACTCAGTATGCCAGCACATTTGGAAAACTCAGCAGTGGCTACAGGACTGGAAAAAGTCAGTTTTCATTCCAATTCCAAAGAAAGGCAATGCCAAAGAATGCTCAAACTACCACACAATTGCACTCATCTCACATGCTAGTAAAATAATGCTCAAAATTCTCCAAGCCAGGCTTCAGCAGTACGTGAACTGTGAACTCCCTGATGTTCAAGCTGGTTTTAGAAAAGGCAGAGGAACCAGATCCAATTGCCAACATCCACTGGATCATGGAAAAAGCAAGAGAGTTCCAGAAAAACATCTATTTCTGCTTTCTTGACTATGCCAAAGCCTTTGACTGTGTGGATCACAATAAACTGTGGAAAATTTTGAAAGAGATGGGAATACCAGACCACCTAATCTGCCTCTTGAGAAATCTGTATGCAGGTCAGGAAGCAACAGTTAGAACTGGACATGGAACAACAGACTGGTTCCAAATAGGAAAAGGGGTACGTCAAGGCTGTATATTGTCACCCTGCTTCTTTAACTTCTATGCAGAGTACATCATGAGAAACGCTGGACTGGAAGAAACACAAGCTGGAATCAAGATTGCCAGGAGAAATATCAATAACTTCAGATATGCAGATGACACCACCCTTATGGCAGAAAGTGAAGAGGAACTAAAAAGCCTCTTGATGAAAGTGAAAGAGGAGAGCAAAAAAGTTGGCTTAAAGCTCAACATTCAGAAAACGAAGATTATGGCATCTGGTCCCATCACTTCATGGGAAATAGATGGGGAAACAGTAGAAACAGTGTCAGACTTTATTTTTTTGGGCTCCCAAATCACTGCAGATGGTGACTGCAGCCATGAAATTAAAAGACGCTTACTCCTTGGAAGAAAAGTTATGACCAACCTAGAAAGTATATTCAAAAGCACAGAGATTACTTTGTTGACTAAGGTCCATCTAATCAAGGCTATGGTTTTTCCAGTGGTCATGTATGGATGTGAGAGTTGGACTGTGAAGAAGGCTGAGCGCCGAAGAATTGAAGCTTTTGAACTGTGGTGTTGGAGAAGACTCTTGAGAGTCCCTTGGACTGCGAGGAGATCCAACCAGTCCATTCTGAAGGAGATCAGTCCTGGGATTTCTTTGGAAGGAATGATGCTAAAGCTGAAACCCCAGTACTTTGGCTACCTCATGTGAAGAGTTGACTCATTGGAAAAGACTCTGATGCTGGGAGGGATTGGGGGCAGGAGGAGAAGGGGATGGCAGAGGATGAGATGGCTGGATGGCATCAAGGACTCGATGTACGTGAGTCTGAGTGAACTCTGGGAGATGGTGATGGACAGGGAGGCCTGGCGTGCTGCGATTCATGGGGTCGCAAAGAGTCGGACACGACTGAGTGACTGAACTGAACTGAACTGGAGATCTCCAGGAATTGGACCACCACCCACTCCTTAGTCTTTTGACAGTGCCTTGGAACTGTCATGTTGCCTTTGGAAGTGTCATTTAGCTTGCTGATTGAGGATCAAGGTCTATTCAGAGTTGACTTGTTTGCCTGTCTTGGATCCATCTGATTCTGGTCGGTTTATCTTGTGTCCCTGGGCTATGTCATTGTTTCAAAATTTGTGCCCTGCCCCTTTCCCTTCTGTTACAGTTAAGACTCTATACTCTAGATGGTGCTGGTCTTTACATTTTGTCTTTTGCATTCTGCTGCTGCTGCTAAGTCACTTCAGTCGTGTCTGAATGTATGCGACCCCATAGACGGCAGCCCACCAGGCTCCCCCGTCCCTGGTATTCTCCAGGCAAGAACACTGGAGTGGGTTGCCATTTCCTTCTCCAATGCATGGAAGAGAAAAGTCAAAGTGAAGTCATGTCCGACCAGAGCTGTCCAAACTATAGCTCAAATTTGTTCTGATTGGTCAACACCCAGAGGGCAAAATGGCTTTTGTTCCCTTACCTCACTGGGTTCCCATTTTCCCTTCAGTTTTGGTCAAATAATTCCTTACTTTCTTACCAGCTTTGCTTATGATGATTCTAGAAATATTTTATCTAGATGTTTTGGCTCTTTTCAGTAGGAGAGCTGTTCCATGACATCATTACTAGCACTAAATTCTCATACATTACTTTCTAAAACTATAAAAAATGGGCTTAATAATTATTTGTAGAGAAATATCACTGATAGTACTTCTTTATCAGGAGATGTGCCCATTTAGCCCTAAATACTACTTATTAACTAAATCTACTTCTCTTTGAATTGGGGTGGAGGGTACTTACTTCCACAAACTTTGGTAATTTAAGCAGAATTTAAAGCAAACCCCTTTGCTAATCAGTCTTTGAAAGATGTTTGAAAACCCAGGTAATTGGGACTGGTTTCCCTTTGTCAGCCTACTGTGTGCTTGATGTCAGCTACACTTTTTTTTTTTACACTTTTGATGAAGTTTCTTGATTTGGTCAACATTTTGATGAAGTAGTCTGCTACTACTAAGTCACTTCAGTAGTGTCCGACTCTGTGCGACCCCATAGACGGCAGCCCACCAGGCTCCCCCGTCCCTGGGATTCTCCAGGCAAGAACACTGGAGTGGGCTGCCATTTCCTTCTCCAATGTATGAAAATGAAAAGTCAAAGTGAAGTCGCTCAGTCGTGTCTGACTCTTGGCGACCCCATGGACTGCAGCCCACCAGGCTCCTCCATCCATGGGATTTTCCAGGCAAGAGTACTGGACTGGGGTGCCATTGCCTTCTCCATGAAGTAGTCTATTGACCATCATAATTTGGCAGTGGGAAATGTGTGCCTTCTAGTCAGCAGCTCCATAACTTCTGATTTAGATTTTTCCAGATCTTGTTTTTATTCTTTTAATTTTATTTTTAAAGTTTTTATTTATTTTTTGGCCACATGGCTTTTGTGATCTCAATTACCCAACCAGGGATTGAACTCTGGCCCTCGGCAATGAAAGTGCAGAGTCTTAATTCGTTGGACCTCATTTTTATTTGTAAATTATAGATAATATACCCACCAAGCAGAGTAGTTGTGTGATTTTAAAAGATAAAATATGTATAGTATATGACCAATAGGTGTCCATTAAGTGGTTTCCCCTTCTTGGTTGAAATTTCTGTGGATAGAATGCATTTGATTGTATTGTTTAAATCATATTTTGGAAGCCAAGAACTAGTTTAAGTGATCCATTTGACGTAGTAACTGCTTACATTCTCTTTGCCCTGTTAGTAAGTGATTTAGGGACAATAAATTGATGATAGATGAAATACGATGCAACCAGAGATGGCAGTAGTAGATGGTAATAACTTACAGGCATTGCAGACTAGAGATACAACAGAGAAAATTGTAGTTTGGGAGAGAAACCTGAGGCAGGAAGGAGAAGTTGGGAAGCTGGTAGAAAAGAATAGATAAAGGCGCAGAGGGGTTGAGATGGGTATAGGCAGATAGAAGTCACAGACTGCAGCACGCACTTTCACCTGTTTTTAATTCCTAATGGATGTATTTTCTGTAGTCTTCATTTTAGTACTTAACTGTTGTAGAATTTTAAGGCTGACAAGGACAGACAACTAATAATATTTTAACCTCCAAGGGACCTTAAAACGTATGTAGTCTCATACTCTGTTCCATCTTTTAGAGCCTGTGAAACTGAAAGTCACTTGGTCGTGTCCAACTCTGCAACCCTGTGGACTGTACAGTCCATGGAATTCTCCAGGCCAGAATACTGGAGTGGGTAGCCTTTCCCTTCTCCAGGGGATCTTCCCAACCCAGGGATCAAACCCAGGTCTCTTCACATTAAAGGCGGATTCTTTACTAGCTGAGCCATAAGGGAAGCCGTATAGAGCCAGAGGGAGGAGGTAAACTTAGATCAGTCTGTGGGTTGGTGTGTATTTAGTTTAGAACTCGGGAGTCCCAGTACTCAAGCTGAGCCATTGTTCTCCATAACTCATTGTCTCCTTTTATTGACCCCTCTCCCTGAATAACTGCTTCTGATCTGAAGTAGACAAATGAATTATAATATTTACCTGATTAAGTATGCTTTGAATAGCTGTCGTAATTTAAAGAAAATTATCATTTATTTCAATCTTTTCTTCAGGTAGTATAATGTAATGAAACAATTATACTGTAAGGGGCTCAGGGAAAGTTTTTAACAATTTGTGTTCCTCAAATGTGTTTAATAATGTACCACTGTATTTTCTTTTAATATTTTTATTTATTTTTGTGTAGCGAATGTTGAAATACAGTCTTTATTTCTCTTTAAAAAATGCAAATTTGGATATTTTGCAACTTGCTCTGAGAATAGCCTAATTAAGTTCTATGTATATATATTTATTAATATGGTTTGTGTTTATTGATCATATATCATTTTTTGTGTAGTGCTTTACTTATTAGGTTATTCTTAGCTCTACTTTACATATGCTATATTTGAGCAGAATAATATGTCAATCAAGTATTTGCTCTTATGCAGTAAAGTATTTGAGGAAATAAAAATCACTTTCTTTGGCAAACTTTAATGCTGCTTAACGTCTATTATAAAAACACCCTATCTGAACAAGATGATGGAATACTACAAAATACTGATACGTACGAGGGAAAATTTGTCATAGTGTTGGTTAGCAGCAGTATGGCAAAAGGAGAAATGAGTAGGTATTTTGTTTTGGAGAAAAGATAGGGAGAAAAATAAGGGAGTAGAAGCCCTAGAATTCAGGTGAGCTTTGGGAAATATTGAATAAGGTTGGGTGGAATAGGTATTTTGGGTGTGGTGAATAGATTCTCGGCATGACTCCATTGGGAATCCAAAGAAAGCGCCAGGGGGTGTTTCATTACCTTACACACAGGTTTTATTAGCACTCATTTACATGTGACAGAAGTTGGATCCAATACTAGCATATCTAGTTAGGAGAAATAAACATGATGTCACATTCCTAAAGGATGATACCAGTTTCACCTGATGGAAGATTACAGCCCAGTCTGGGGCTTGTTCTCAATTTTTTTGTTTATACTTTCTAAATGAGAAAGTTAAGCAGTGAGCTAAGGAGCCTGAATTACAGGCACAACCAAATCCTGCTCCTGAGGAATGTGGATTCATACGCTAAACGGAGGGAGCAGAAGGAGCCTGGGGACCTGGGTCAGCTCCCTTACTGAACTGGAAAGAGTGGTCAGTCAGGGAGGAAGGTGCCCTGGTCCCAGTAATAGAACTCAGCACTGTATCTGCTCTTTCCTCTCTTTCTTTTCTTCTTTACTCTCCAAAAATAATAATAGTTTTATTTATTGAGCACTTGCCCTTGCCAGGTACAGTGCTAAACACTTTATATGTATAATTTTTATTAACCTTTGCAAAACTACCTGTGTAGATATTCATAATCATTCCATAATTCATAGATGGTGAATTAATAACCCTGGTGGCTCAGTGGTACAGAATCCGCCTGCCAGTGCAGGAGACCCAGGACACACAGTTTGGATCCCTGGATTGGGAAGATGCCTTGGAGAAGGAAATGGCAACCCATTCCAGTATTGTTGCCTGGGAAGTCCAATGGACAGAGGGAGCCTGGCTAGCTACATTCCGTAGGATTGCGAGAGAGTCAGACATGACCTAGTGACTAAACAACAGCAGTTCATAGATGAGAAGAGAGGTTAAATAAGGAATAACTTTGTCAGAAGCAAAGTTTGAGTGACGAGCCTGGGCATGGTAAGTAGAAAGAAATACAAACATATGGTCATTTGTCAATGTAGCCAAGCGCACTGACCCTTTACTATTGTGTTTTAAAATGCTGATTGGAGTGCTGTGTTGTCCATCTTGAATAAGCTACAATTATAATGTATTAATGATTTCTGATTTTAGGTTTTTTTGGCCATTTGGCATGTGGGATCTTGGTTCCCTGACCAGGGATTGAACCTGTGCCCCCAGCAGGGAAAGTGCAGAGTCTTAATCACTGGACTGCCAGGGAACTCCCTGGTTTTCTTTGAGTAAAGCACACTGAGTGCAAAACCATAGATTTTAAATGATTTTTTCCCCAGTCTTTAACAGTTCATCCAAATCTAATTTGACAAAACCTAGTGTTCTTTAGTAGGTTTCCTTTGTCTGTGTTTCTGAAGCATTCAGTGCTTTCTCTTCAGTCTTTCTTCATGCCTATATTTTTTTGGTTTATATGATACTTGATTGAATTACCTGATCAAAGTACCAAGTGGAACCGACATCAGCAGGTTTGGGAGGAAGTCTAGCTGACTCTTGGTTGACCAACACGGATGAGTAAACTACAGACTTTAGCTTTAGCTTTGAACGTTTAGTATACCTTAGGCTCTGGGCAGTGTTTCACAAAGTTACTGGATAATATTGCTTAATTCATAGGGTTGGTTGAGAGAGGATTAGTGGTGAAAACTCCTGCTCTATCTTGATTATACCACATGTCTCATACTTTGCATATTTGCTTCCTCACTAGATTGTGAGTCACCTTAAGGGTGTTCTTATTTCCCTAAGTTCAGCAGAATGATTTGCACATAGCAGTTGCTTAATATATGGTTCTTAAATGAAAGACTCATGTATTAGGTTACATTGTTATTTGAATATGTATTAAATAAATGTATCTATATATGTATATCTTGTCTCCCAACTAAATTGTGTCCTTAAGGGCAAGTCTTGTGTCCTACACTTCTTTGATATGCACAGTGTTTGTCATTGGAATGTACTACGATTATCCTTTACTGTCTGCAAAGCATGGGTTCCAGGACCATTCCCCCTGCCTCCTCCCCCCTCCATGGATACCAAAGTCCGAAGATGCTCATATAATATGGCATAGTATAGTCAGCCCTCTGTATCCACTGGTTCTGCCTCTTTATGTTGCTGTATAGAGGAACGGCGTACTGTCTCTTGGTTCTTGTTATGACTTCCACTGGAAAGAGCCTTTTAGAGCAAGTGCTTGCCTGGAGAATCCCAGGGACGGGGGAGCCTGGTGGGCTGCCGTCTATGGGGTCACACAGAGTTGGACATGACTGAAGTCACTTAGCAGCAGCAGCAGCAGGTCTATTCAGAGCATTGCCTGAGCCCTGCCATGTAATTCTGACAGCTTATTTCAGGGATGTTACTGGCCTCATAACAGCAGCTTGATGTCAGCTGCAGCAAATGGTGCTAGAGTTTTGGCTGTTTTGCTTATAGGTTTGTTTTCTTCTCTGTTTGTGTGTTAAACACTGACTGGCGTATACCAAGTGTCTTTGGCATCATGTCCTAAGAAGTCTTTACAATCATCAGGGTAATGTAACAATTTTTTTTTTAAAGCCCATACCTTAACATATTTATGTACACTTCTTATTCCTTCTAAGTAGATAGCAAATCAAGTATTTCTTCTGTGAAGGTAAATCTTATTTTAAGTAAAATATCTAGTCATCTTTACTTTGCATTCTACTTTTTATTTATAGTTGCATTACCAATATGTTATGATTGCAGACATTTTTGAACTCTCCTTCTTTAATAAAATAGAAATGCTTCAGTTATCTAGAATGTAGCACAAAAAGTTTTGATTTCCTTATCACTAAACATGTTTCTTTCCTTCAAAAATTAAACTACTTAGATTCTTATAGCTAGCCAGCTAAGTGAGAATGAGAACAAAAAGACTGAAATATGAAATTACCAAAGTTGCCAATATCTCACAGAAAATTTGTTGTTGTGAATTGAAAAAAAAAAGTGTGCTTTTGCTTTCAAGACTTTGGGTTGAAACCTTAGGTACTTATTGAATACCTGGCATTCCTTCTAGGCACTGTGGAGAACAGGCAGATATGAGTTCAGCTCAGTCATGTCTGATTCTGCAACCCCATGAACTGCAGCACCCCTGGCCTCCCTGTCCATCACCAACTCACGGAGTTCACTCAAACTCATGTCCATTGAGTCAGTGATGCCATCCAGCCATCTCATCCTCTGTTGTCTCTTTCTCCTCCTGCCCTCCATCTTTCCCAGCATCAGGGTCTTTTCATATGAGTCAGTTCTTTGCATCAGGTGGCCAACTTTGAACTCTCCTTCTTTAATAAGATAGACATGCTTCACCATCAGTCCTTCCATTGAATATTCAGGACTGATTGCAGCTCACATGGAGCTTATAAGCAATGATTCTTAATTTCAGGTAGACCTAAGTCCGTTATGCCTATGGTAATAGTCACCTTGCTAGTGCCATTTCAGTTTTTCCCATTAAAAACCAACCAACCAGTAGTAACAGTAGAAACCCCTTTCTCAGCTCTTACCCATTAATATGGTGATCCTATCCCTTCATGTTTCTGTACAGGCCACCTTTACTCTCTTCAGTTTTATACTAATCTCAGCTCTCTCTCTCTCTCAGCTTCTTTGTTCTCTTTCTCTTTTTTGATTATTCCTTTCTCAATCTCTTGTGATCTTGCTACTGTTCTCTGTTCAGATAGTTGTTGCCCAGATTATACTGTTTTTTTTCCCGGTAGTTACACATTAAGTCCTCTCACTCCAGTTGATTCCTTTTATTTAATTATATCTCTAGTTAGGCCTGGTACTTTTTCACAGTTAAAATTCTTCATGTCTAATTTCTTGCTTATCTCTTTACCTGGGTGACCTATCACTTGAAAGTCAGTCATCATTCTCCTCCCAGACTACTAGTCAACCTTCTTCTCTGTATCCAAATTCTCCTCTACCTTGTCTAAAAATCTAGATTCATCTTTCATTGAATGTTTCACTCTTGTCTTCACTTTCCTAGCACACATCTGATTTCATTAGTCCTGTGTGATGTTTTAAATCTATGTAAAATCATTTAATTCCTGATACTGTACTGTTGTTATCCTGGTTCAGACCTCCATCACCTCACCACCTCATGTCTGGGTGACTGCAGTGAGGGACCTTCGTAATAAATATTATACCTCTGGTCTCTCCTTTGACCAAGGCATTCTACATAGTATTGCTTCTGGCTTCTAAAAATACTGATTTGTTCAAGACATTCTCTTTTATTTTTCATTTTTGTGTGTAGTAGATTTCAGATCTCTCCATTAGGCTATTTATATTTCCTATCTATTTGATCTTTTTCAACCAAAATAGTGTACTCTTGCTTTGCACATAAGCCATTATCTCTTTTTCCTTTGTCTCTCTCTTTTAAAAATCATTACTCAAAAAGGTTTGCATTCTGGAGTCTCTTTCCACCACCTCATGGTTTGTGTTACTCTTTCAGATTTATGTGTTCTTTATTCAGATTTAGCTTAAGCCCCATTTCCAATGTGAAGAGTGTTTAGAGAATATTTTTAGTACAGCTAATCCTTGAACAACATGAGTTTGAATTGTGCAGGTCTACTTAAACGCAGATTTTTTTCTGTAGTCAGTACTACAGTACTTCACCATCCAAGGCTCGCCGAATCTGCTGCTGTGGAACCATGGATATGCAGGAACTACCAGTGTGGAGGGCCAGCTGCACAAGGAGTTTTGACTGCCCAAAGGGTAGATGCCCCTAACCTCCTGTTGTTTCAGGGTCAGCTGTAGCTGCTTTGTCATTTGGCACTTAGGCTGTGTTACCTTGTACTCTACTTTTTATGAACCCGTTCACTTAATTGAGTAGGTATTTATTGGATGTCTGCTACGTGCAGGTGACCATTCTGGACCTTGGGGGTATAGAAACCAATAGCGGAGCCAGTCCTTTCCATCTTGGAGCTTCAGCAACTGCCTCTGTACCCGATTTAAAACGTTTTTTTTCCCTAGCACCTGTTCACAGTACATGTTAATAATGATGATGTTGAAATTGAGTTCAAATTTACAAGAAGGAGCGCCTGGCCTAATAATACAGATCCTTCTTTCTTTCCTGCTACCTGTACCTTACTGCTGACCGAGGTACACTGGTAACTTCAGAGAAGAGGATGATTGGCCTGTGGATGAGGATGTCTATTAGAAGGTGGCTGTTGTCATGGATTCAGTAATAAATTTAAAAATTAGCCAAAGTAATACTGCCTAGGAAGATATTAACTCAACTGTATACTATCAGTCTCCCATGAAAAAGAAGACAATAAGTAGAATGCAAGCAAAAAGAAAATCTTTTTCAAAAAAATATTAGTCTTGGGATCAGTACTTATTCAGTTGTGTTTTTCATACACACCATCTTTGGTTCTGTAGAATCACAGGATGTTAAACTCTTTATTTTATGGTTGAGGGTACTGAGGCTCAGAGAAGTTCAGTAACTTTAATAAGATCACACAGGTTAGTGAGAGAACCAGGAGTAGGAATTTCCCAAATGACATCAAAGAACACTGAATTTTTGTATAATATAGCTCAGTAATTAATGTATATAGTTATGGCCCTGAGTTATCAGGAAAAATTAAGTGATGTTCACTAACTTTTTTGAAAAGTGAAAGCAGGAATTCATGGATCTTTTTGATTCAATATACTTCAAGGCTTAAATGGTTCAATTTATATCAATTATTTTTTATACATGTTTCATGAATCTTTACTGTTTTTCCTACTTTGTATTCCCTTTGTTTTCCTTTTAGATTGAGTAAAGATTGTTATTTTTGACATTTTAACCTAATTTTTTATATCGGTTTTTTTTTTTTAATCAGGAAGTGAATGTGTTACAATGATTGAAAGTCAGGTAGTTACTGATAAAAGCTTTTTAAAAAAAAACTTGACTTTCCTAATTTAGGAATCTATTAATGTTGACTTTTTTGACAGTGTTTTTGTAAATTTGCTATAACATGAATTAGAGATTTAGAGCATAAAATTACTAGAAATCACTAATTTTTCTACAAAAAGAAACAACGTTAGTCCTTGTTTAGAATTCAGAGTTAAATTTAGAGTTTCTTTTTTTATCAGTTTTAAAGAAAACCAGAGCTGTATGGTAGTTAAAAGGGTAAAAGTAGATTTTAATCAGGAACCATTACAGTAGAAGGAAAGAGAGCTTTGAATATGAAACTGGGCTCAATCCCAAATACAACAAGGTGAGGTTGGAATAGAAAGCCAGTGAGGAGGGTATGTGTGTGTGTGGCGAGTGGAGGGGGTTGGTGGAGACAAAGCATCAAGGATAAGGGGGTGGATGTTGTTCAGTTGCTAATTTGTGTCCAACTCCAGGACCCCATGGACTGCAGCACCCCAGACTTCCCTGTCCTTCACTATCTCCCAGAGTGTGCTCAAACTCATGTCCATTGAGTTGATGATGCAATCCACCCATCTCATCCTGTGTCGCCCTCTTCTCCTCCTGTCTTCAATCTTTCCCAGCATCAGGGTCTTTTCCGATGAGTTGGCTCTTCACATCAGGTGGCCACAGTGTTGGATTTTCAGCATCCATCCTTCCAATGAATATTCAAGGTTGATTTCCTTTAGGATTGACTGGTTGGATTTCCTTACAGTCCAGGGGATTCTCAAGAGTCTTCTCCGGCACCACAACTCGAAAGCATCAATTCTTTGGTGCTTAACCTTCTTTATGGTCCAACTCTAACATCCATACATGACTACTGGAAAAACCGTAGCTTTGACTAGATAGACTTTTGTCAGCAAAGAAATGTCTCTGCTTTTTAATATGCTGTCTAGGTTTGTCATAGCTTTTCTTCCAAGGAGTAAGTGTCTTTTAATTTCATTGCTACAGTCATTGTCCTCAGTGATTTTGAAGCCCAGGAAAATAAAATCTGTCACTGCTTCCATTTTTTCCCCTTCCATTTTCCATTAAGTAATGGGACCGGATGGCATGATCTTTGCTTTTTGAATGTTGAGTTTTAGCCAGTTTTTTCACTCTCCTCTTTAGTTCCTCTTCACTTTCTGCCATTAGGGTGATATCATCTGCATTTTTGAGGTTGTTGATATTTCTCCTGGCAATCTTAATTCCAGCTTGATTCATCCAGCCCAGCATTTCGCATGATGTACTCTACATATGTTAAATAAACAGGGTGACAGTGTACAGCCTTGTTGTACTCCTTTCCCAATTTTGAACCAGTCCAGTTCTGTGTAAGGTTCTATTGCTTCTTGACCCAAACATCAAAGATAAGGGATTCTTACTAAACTGACCTGACAGGATTCTTGCTGAGGGCAGGCTAGGGTGATCAGATATCACCCGAGGGATAGTGGGGATGAGGAATTTTGATCGATGCTGAGGATAATCAGATATTGAAGGTGGCTGGAGAAGCAAATGGCAACCTGCTTCAATATTCTTGCCTGGAAAGTCCCATGGACAGAGGAGCTCGGCGGGCTACAGTCCATGAGGTCCCAAAGAGTTGGAGATGACTAAGTGACTAAGCACGCACACACACACAAATTTTCGGATATTGGAGGTAGAAGATTCTTGCTAAACTGCCTTAGTGAAATTATTGCTAAAATTGAGTGATACAAAGATGGTCATGGAAATCCAAAGTTTGGGTCTTAAAGGAGAGAGCTCAGAGAAGGCTGACTAAAGTTTTGTCAAAGAAGAGAATCTTTGTCAAAAGAAATGATTTATATAGAATAATTGTATATACAAACCACAAGATATATACAAAAAATAGATTTGTATTTTTTGTATAACTCGCTCTCCCCAGTTCTTGGTCACAATCTGTTTAGACATAAATTCTGCTATCAATTTAGTGTGTATCCTCCCCGAATTTTTGTGTATACACATATACGCATACACAGTTTTTTTAAATATTGAACTTGGATTTGCCTTGACAATAATTGCATCTTTACATTTTAAGTTTTTCCAGTTACGATTTCTCTCTTTCCTTAAGTAGAGACATCTTATACTTAAATACTTAGGAATAAACTTAAAATTTATAGGTTTTATTACTTTTGTTAGTGGGATTTTTCCACATTACTTTCCTACTGGTCATTTCCAATATTTGGGAAAGCTGTGCTTTTGTGTGCAAAGTCATCTAGTTACCTTGCAGAAATACTTATTCTTTCTAATGTTTAGTTACTTTTGGTAGGAAAGCCAAGTGTAGGTATTTCCAGTGTTTATTCCTTCTTTGTTTAGAATTGGCTATCAATCCCAGAACTTAGTATTATGATAATCATACTTCCTGGAGGGTCTCCTTTTGTTCTTTTTTTTCTTTAAGTTAAATGGAAATTGTATAACTATTAAGTGTGATATTTGTTAGTGGTTTCTAAAAACTACTATCTAGCATGTTAAGGAAGTTTCTTCTTAGCTTTCCAGGAGTTAACAGAAATAGATAATGAATTTTGTTTTTTTTTGATCTCCTAAAATAATATGTTATTTTTTTCCCTCATTTATCTTGCTAATGGCATAAATGTGGTTGTGGAGCGATTTTCTTTTGATACACTGATGTATTTGATTTGATTATATTTTACTTAGGATTTAGGATTTTTCCTTCAGTATTCTTCAAGTCATTATCTTTGTTAATCTTGTTTTGAAGTCAGGTGAGAGGGTTGAAATCTCCTGATTTTCAGTCTGTGGCACATTATCATCGTTGGTCTGCACACAGCCCCTCTCTTCTCTACTTTACTTTTCCATTTTTGTCTCGATTCCTCTCATATTCTCCTTCCAGATTTTTATGTATCTTTGTAAAATATTTTTGTTTTTCCTATGTATGTATTTTTTTATTTACAAAAACCAAATTGTATAATTTTCTCTTTTTAACAAGGTTCATCTGTGATATTTTCTAAATATTAAGACCACTACTTTTGGCTATTTGTGAATGTCTTTCACATATTAATGAGTAGAGAAGTGGCTGGTTTGTAGGGTATATGTAAACTTAAGTAATTTGCTGATTGCAATGGTCAACATATGGCAAAATAGTTCATATTAGTAATTATCGTCAAAGAAATGCACAGTAACACATTGAGGTGTCCTTTTCTGTCTATGAATTTTTTAAATCAATGAGAACACTTAATGCTAGGGAAGATAATTAAACATTACTTTCATACATTGCTATTTGTGTTGTCAATTGGTCAGTACCTATGAGGAAACTGTTATACTTTGACCTAGTAATTCTACTTGTCATAGTCTATCCCAGAGAAATAAACAAAATTGCTAAAAGTGTATATGCATGAAGATCATCATTGGCAGTTTATTTTGTACTAGTAAAAAATTACAATATAAATGTTAAACTATAGTGAAACTAGTGTCACTTAGGAATGCTTTTGGCTGCAGGTAAACCCTATTAACAGAGGCATAACATATAAAATTTATATTTCTCATAAGTCTGGTGGTGGGTAGTCCTTTTACCTGACATAGCTGGTACAGTTGCTCAGTGAGGAGATAAAGAAACTTTCTATTCTCCTCTATCATCTTTCACCCCCAGTGTGCTGGCTTATTGTCTTTCCTCTTGTTACATTGTGATTCCAAGATTACTACGGTTAGAGACATCAGGACCACAGTAAAAAGCAGTGAAAAAGTTTGTTTGAGGTTTTCTGTTTGTTTAGAAGTGAATCTCCTTTGCCAGTGAATGATAAACTTTCTCCAGAAATATCTTCTCTCCATCCTCAGCGCACGTCTCATTGGTTACTTGGTTACGTGTAACTGTAAGAGAATCTAACCAGGAAAGCATTTGGCTCTCCAGATTCTGTAGTGGGAAGATCCAGGGTTGGTAAAAGTGGGTTGGGAATGTACCATTTGTAAATAGATTACTAGTGCAATTTCGTTGCATGAAGGAGGGCACCCAAAGCCAATGCTCTGGGATAACACAGAGGGAGGGAGTTGGTGGGGGGTCTCAGGATGAGGGGGCACACATGTGTACCTGTGACTGGTTCATGTTGATGTATGGCAAAAACCATCATGATATTGTAATCATCCTCCAATTAAAATAAATTTAAAAAAAGAAAGTACCATGTTGAAAATACATTTAATACATCTAACCTACTGAACATGATACCTTTAGCCTGGCCTACCTTAAATGTGTTCAGAACACTTATATTATCCTGCAAGTTGGGCAGAATCATCCAACACAAAGCCTATTTTATCATAAAGTGTTGAACACTTCATGTAATTTATTGAGTACTGAAAGGAAAAAACAGTGGTTGTCTTGAGTTTCGAATGGTTGTGAGTGTATTCATTGTTTCTCCTTGTGATTGCATGACTTACTGAGAGCTTTGACTGCTGTTGCTGTCCAGTATCATGAGAGTATTGGTAGCCCGGGGAAAGATCAGAATTCAAAACGTGAAGTACGGTTTCTACTAAATGAATATTGCTTTCCTGCCATTGTAAAGCTGAACCCTCATAAGTCAGGGACTGTCTGTAGTACTAATGGGAAAACCAGGTTCCCTGATACGGCATTCTCTCCCTCCAAGTATAACTCTGCAGAATCAACCATCTTAAAAAACTCTTTAACTATTCTTTTTGTGATTTATTCATGTTTTAAGACAACGTTCTTAAACTACTCTCTCTTTATCTGTTTTAAATAATATCTATAGACTTCATGTATAGTAAATTAAAACTTAGCTATATCATCCCCTTTCACTTATCCACTCCAGTTTCACCGACTTTCTTCAGCATGTCACAGTATTTATAGTTAATGTTTATATTATGTGAATGTACACGTAATATCCACTTCTGAACAGCCAGATTGTGTACTGTGATTTTTTCTTTTCCTATGAAGGTTTTTGGCTTCCTTAGAGTTAATGATTAACTCGTTTTCCCCCATGGTTTAATTTTCTTTGAGTGTTGCTCTATTCACGTACTTCAGTCGCTTTTAGAGACAAATTTACATGTGATCACACTTAGCAGATAATTTCTCTGGCCCACTTCCCCCGTTTTCAGTACTTTTTTGCTTGGTTGGGCTGAGTCTTCGTTGCTGCACAGGCTTTTCTCTAGCTATGGGGAGCAGGAGCTACTCTGGTTGCGGTGCACAGGCTTCTCATCGTCACGCCTTCTCTTTGCAGAGCCCAGGCTCGGGAGTGCTCGGGCTTCAGCAGATGCGATCTGTGGGCTCCGTAGTTGTGGCTCTCAGGCTCTAGAGCAGGCTCAGTAGTTGTGTTGTGGACATGGGCTTAGTTGTCCTGCAGCATGTGAGATCTTCCCAGACCAAGGATCGAACCTGGTCTCCTGCACTGACAGTTGGATTCTTTATCATTGAGCCACCAGGGGAGCCTCCTGTCCCCCCCTTTTTAAAAAAAAAAAACAACTCTTGACCTTATTCCTGGAGTTTCCTGTCTTGCTGTAATGTGGGCTATTGCTCTTTAGGGGCCTGTAAATCAACTCTTATCCTGGAACTCACTGCTTCCCTCCATTGTTAGAACTCCGCTGTTTTCTGAAGTCTTTTTCGTCTTTTTAGTTTATCCTTTCATTTTAATGGTATCATTAGTCTCTTGAGGAAGGATGTATGGGAAGGAACGGTTTAGAAAATTTGTATGTCTGAAAATGATTGACTGATGGTTGGAAAGAATATGAATATATTGTTTCATTTCATTGTAGCCTCAATATTATTCTGATTCTTATCTGTTATATTTGTCCTATTTTTTTTGTCTTGGAAGATTATCCCTGGTTGTCTGAAGTTTTATGATAGGTTTTGGTGTAAGTGGTGAATTTGCATTCATTGTGTTGGTGGTAGGATTGTTTCTGCCCTTCACTTCTAGAAAAAAAATTTTTTTGAATGATTTGCTTGATATCCTTTTCTGACTTCTCTAGTTTCTCTCTTTATTAGAGTGTTAGGCCTTTTGATTGATCTTTTTACTTTCTTATCCTTATCCATCTGTTTTCCATTTCTTTGCCTTTTTTGTTTTGTGAGAGAATCCTTCACTGTATCTCTTGATATTTTATTTTCCTATTTTGACTTTCATCTTTTCCGTTTCAAAGAGTTTTGTTTTCCAAAAGGTACTTCCAGTTATAAGATAAATGAGCACTAGGGATGTAATGTACAACATGTTAGATATAATTTACATGGCTATATGTTATGTAAAAGAGAGCAAATATTAAGAGTTCTCATTATAAGGAAAATATTTCCTTCTTTAATTTTATATCTGTATGAGATGATAGATATTCACTAGACTTACTGTGAAATCATTTTGTGATGTATATAAGTCAAATCATTATGCCACACACCTTAAACTTACACAGTGCTCAATGTCAATTTTATCTGAATAAAGCTAGAAGAAGGAAAAAACCAAACTGTTCAAGTAATCTATTAGATAAGATTGGGGCCCATATGATGAGACAGCGTTTCTGAGGATTACTAATTTTCATCCATCTAACCCCAAAATATTTATCAAAAAATCTAACTAGAGGCCAAATATAATTTACTACACAAATAAAATAGTCTTAACTGCAAAAAAAAAAAAAGTTCTGATCTCTAAACATTTTGATAGCATCCTGTTATTTTGTGGAGGCAATATCATCTCTTGTTTCAGCAAAGCATTGTATATTTGTTAAGAAGTTTAGCTCTGGCTTCCCTGGTGGCTCAGACGGTAAAGCGTCTATCTACAATGCAGGAGACCTGGGTTCAATCCCTGGGTCGGGAAGATCCGCTGGAGAAGGAAATGGCAATCCACTCCAGTGCTACTGCCTGGAAAATCCCATGGACAGAGGAGCCTGATAGGTTACAGTCTATGGGGTCGCAAAGAGTCGGACACGACTGAGTGACTTCACTTCACTTCACTTCACTTTAGCTCTGGAACCAGATCTGAATCCTGTTTATGCTTATTAACCCTGGACAAACTAACCTCTATATGTCATATTGTTCTCTATCAGTTAAACAGGGATAATAACACTTCATGGGAGTCTACAAAAATTAAGTGCAATAATTACCTATAAACTGATGTACCCAGTCAGTATTAGCCGTTATTTCTCTGAGACCATTGGAGATCTTTTGAAAACTTGTTTTGTGTCTATTTTGTCTTGTTTTCTTTGTGTTCCTTTTAATCCTTATGTTTTTGTCTCTATATTTTATTGGATAGAGACTTTTTTTAAATGTCAGGATGGACCATTTTTAAGAATGTAGCCCTCATAAACGGGTGGGAAGTCCTCTGTTTCTAGACTAGGAATCTAACATGGAGCTTTCAGTACAGTATGATCAGGCCTTCACTGAAGGATAACCTGATTCAGGTGAAACGGCTTTTTTATTGTTGTTGAAAGACCCCTGAATGCCATACTTAAATGACAGTAATTTCTTTTTTCCTCTGAGTTGTATTCTGTTTTTTAGCAAATGGCAGTCTAATTACCTGCCTTGAATAGAGAGCCTAACTGCAGAGGTAGAAGGAGCCTGGGTAGGAAGTAGATTATAGGTTTTACCTTTAAAGCTTTCACTTAGTCATCTTGGTTTTTTTGGTCACTGCCCCATTCTTGCCCTCTCCTATACCTGGTATTCTGAGTCAAGACCTCTGTGTTTACATTTCTTCAGAGACTAAATGTCTGATATCTTGCAGTGGTGGGCTAGAAATAGTTGCTTTCTTGCATGGAGTAGGGATGGACTCCAATAGGTTTGACTGCATTTCATATACTTTTAACTTCCACCTTTTTTAAGCCCTGTAACACACCTGTTCATCTGTGTATCTCATACCTCTTAATTTCAGAAGTGTTCAAGGTATTTTGGGGGAAATCTACTAGCTTGTCATTGAATTCCCTCTGTAGGTACTTAGGTTTCTGAGCTGCTAAGTAAGTACCCTTTCTTCATCTGTTTTCTATCACCCCTTGATGCCTGTGGCCTCTTTATATTCTCTTTGATCTTGTGGGTGTATATCTTTTAAAAAATTATTTAGTTCTCCTTGGAAAGGAGCTATTCTTTCTGTCTTATGTTTTAAAATTTAGTGTGTGTTTGCCTCATGACTATGCTGAAGTATATGGAGGTTTTTTCCTTCTAATTTCCTTTATTATTCATATTTTCACATTCCTGAGAATTTTGCCATATGTCTATCAAGTTCTGTGAATTATCCCAAGGGGATTTTTAATACTTTACTGTGTCTTTAAATCTGTACATTTACTTAGATATGAGTGCTATCTTAAATTATTTCTCCAATCAGGAACATGAGCAGTGCTTTTATTTATTAATCTTTCTGGAATCTCATTGTATCAGACAGCACAGAGATAGAAATTTCCATCTCTTCAGAAAGTCCAGGAGGACAGCTCTGTTCTTGAGTGTTTTACAGTTTTCTGTAAATGTATTTTTTTCTGTAAGTATATATTTGTCCTTATTTAAGTGAATTCATTGTATATTATTCATTTGTTACTGTTACTGTCTTTTCAGTGTGTACTGTTAATACATAGTGTTACATGAAAGCGAGATGCCCTAGAGCAACGTGGACAGGCTGCACATGGGAGAAGGTTACCCATTATCTCAACGTTTGGTCTTCTGCTCTATACGGTTCAGACCTTTTATTATTGCATCCTAAGTGCTTCAGATTCTTGGGAAATTGAGACCTAGTAACTAAGAGAAGTAACTAGGAGAAGGCAATGGCACCCCACTCCAGTACTCTTGCCTGGAACATCCCATGGACGGAGGAGCCTGATAGGCTGCGGTCCATGGGGTCGCGAAGAGTCAGACATGACTGAGCGACTTCACTTTCACGTTTCACTTTCATGTGTTGGAGAAGGAAATGGCAACCCACTCCAGTGTTCTTGCCTGGAGAATCCCAGGGATGGGGGAGCCTGGTGGGCTGCTGTCTATGGGGTAGCACAGAGTCGGGCACGACTGAAGCGACTTAGCAGCAGCAGCAACTAAGTACACAAGAGATGAAATTCTATTTTAAATTTCAGTGGTTATTGCCCTTCTGGTGACCAGAAGACTTATAACCTCTATCCAGGCACTGCTATAGAGAACCTGGGGAATCAAATTAGTATTCAAAAAATTATTTCTGGTGAGCTTGAACTGGAGCAAAGGAAGCAAAGGCTTGAGTCCATCTAGAAAACTTCATATGGAAAAGCCTGGTGAACTATCTTTTGATTTTATTTGTTACTTTGGAGGGTAACTATTTGTTGCCCTTTATTTGTACAAGGAAATAATGGAGTGCTACTGGTTTTATGGATTTATTTTATATACTGCCACTTAGCTAAATTCATCCGTGATTTTTTCATTTTTCTAGTTTCCTTGGGTGTTCTAGATACACATCATTCCCTTTGGGGAAAAAACCAGTACTTTTTCCTTTCCTTTAATTATTTATTTTTTTCTTCTTGAATAGTTCAAATACACATTTGTCCAAGCAGTTTTTTTTTAACTACTATATTAATGGTATTGGTGGTGGGGTCATCTTGAATCATCTTTACTGCTTTTTTACATGTAGTTCTCTTTTTTTTTGACTTGGTTTTGGTAGGAAATAAATAGGCCCTTTGAAAGGTACCAAAATGTGCTAGACCCTTTCGTAAACATTACGTAGTTTAAACTGTACAGTAACATTCTGAGTTTGGGGATATTATCAGCATTTTTACTAATGAGGAAATGAAAACTTAGGTGAAATGATTTGCCATTATTAAGTGACAAATGAACTTTAGAAACACTAGATATTGAATGCTTTTTTTGGAATCTTTGATTCCTGGATCATATTAAACCTGTGAGGAACTATAATAAGATACATAATACTAAGATAGGTACGTGAAAGTGCTTTGTAAGCCATAGTGGAAAAGCTGAATATTATCTTTGCCTCTCCTTTGCTTATCAGGGATAAGGTATGCGGTATGATGTGTTAGGTATTTGATCTACAAAAGCACCAGGAGGTCCCTAAGTGGCTACAGAAAAGGAATGTGTTCCTGTGTGATACTTACATTATTTTGAAAAAGACAGCAACAGCCCTGGTATACTTAGAAAATAAAAAATTTTGCTGTTTTCTTTTTATTTTGGAAAAATGAAGTATTTTTTTTAGTTTAAATGTTTCCTGCAAGAACAAATAGATATTCAGCATTATCTTCTGGAATTAAATTTGAATCAGCAGACATGGAGGTTAATAAACTTGATAAGCAATAGATAAAGGAAGACTGTATGAAAAAGAGTTAAGGTAGCAATGAGTCCATAAAAACTGGTAATAGAGGACACCAGACTTTCTCAAATATATTTTTTATAGTTATCTGTTTATAGTGGTTTCATCAGCATATTGGAAAATTGCTTATTAATCACTCACAAATGCATAGTTTTCTAAGTCCTATTCAATATGTATAAGCATTTTATCTGTGTGTGTAATATTAATTATTTATAGGATGGTTCTGTTAATAGTTAGGCCAAATTGCTAGTTCAGTCACTTAGTGACTATTAATGTTTTACCAAATATGTGTTTCATGATCGTGAATTTCTTCTTTATTCTCACATAATTTTCTTGCAATTATGTGCTATTTGTCATTATATAAAAAGATTATATATAATTTATTGTTGTGGTGAGGGGGAAAAAAGCAATCCAATCCATAAACTTGGGTTCTGTTATTACTAGAATAATGATAGCATATTTTTACTATCAGAAGACAGTAAAAGATAAAAACCTGTCTTGGACAACTGGTTGCTTATATTCTTTTCAGAGGTAAAACAGTAATATAAGTAAACAGGAAGATTTTGCCTACATGTGAAAGATGAGAGAAAGGCTTAAACGTGTTCATTCAAGGGGTTTGGCGTCCTAAGTTTTTTTAAGAAATTGATTCTATTATATTTTCTGTTTGCTTTTGCCTGAATATTTAATATTTATAATTTTCATATATTAATATCAAAACCTTTTGTTTTAATGATAGAAGTTGCAGTTCACATTTCATAGTGACAGTGTGGTAGTTGAAAGAACTAAGAATTGAAAATTTTTTCAAAGCTATGTGGAAAACAATTTGTGGCTTATAGTAATTTTTTATACTTCTAGTTTATTATTATCTTTATCATTTACTATGACTAAAATTTTATCTTTTTAATCAGATAACATTGAATAACTAAGATCCTTTGGGACAGAACAGTTTTTTCTATTTGTTTAGTAGGTACTGTACTCAGTAGAGTTATTTAGTAGAATGCAGAGATCCTGCCTTTACATCCTAATACAAGTCAAGTGGGAGGCACATAGAAGGCATTAAGTGAATAATTGTTGAATGCATGAATGGGGGCGTGTCTTCAAGGGGATTATAATTTGGTTGGAAATGAGATAAATCATAAACACTTAAAAAATTTAATGATAAAAGAAAACATTTTAATTGTGTGATAGTCCCAGTTAAATGAGATTAGCTACATACTGTGTTTAGCAAAGTGGTGAAAAACAAAAAATCCACCCCATTTTTCTTGAAATGTTAGGTAAATAAAAATAATGGCACAGAAACTTTATGAGGAAAATTTTAAGGAACTCACAGTTTGTTAAAGATAAAGCTAGCTGTAGAGTTAATACCAGGTTAAAATACAGTTTTTGAGTTATACATCAGTTTTGTACTTGACTCCAGAATTAATAGGCATCTCACTGTATTTTATTTGTATTTATTTTTTATATTTGCTGCTTTTGCTTGTGAGAGGTTCTGATTCTAGTTGCATACAACATATGCTATTCAGCATACATGTTTCAGCCATTGAACTGTGAGCTCGGTTTTACTTGTTTTGTCACTACCATAGCCCTAGTGCCAGTAACTGTCCTGGTACAAATGAAAATGGTTAGATAGCATCACTGACTAAATGCACATGAGTCTGAGCAAACTCCAGGACATAGTGAAGGACATGGAAGCCTGGTGTGCTGCAGTTTATGGGGTCCCAAAGAGCCAGAGACGTCTTAGCAACTGAACAACAACAACAATAATAAATGCTCAGTTAATATTGTCAAATGAATAAATGTGAATATTTGAGTCGAATCCCCAGTTGTTAGTAGCCTCCAATGTTTCATCTTGTGAATATATATGGAATATGTGTGTGTATATTATATATACGTTTGTTTGTTTATATATGTGTGTACTGGTGTTGTACCCAAACTGAATTGAAAGTGCACTATGAGTAGCAGCTTGGTTTATTTGTCTTTCCTATATTCTCCTTTATGGCAGTTTGAACTGTGATGGGTGGTAGGTATTCCCCACAAATGTTATTAAACTGAATGAAAATGGTTGATTTTATTTTCTTATAAAGAGACTGCTAGAAATACAGTCATACACAAGGAATTTGGAAGGGAATCAAAAAGCTAGTGTGTACCTGTTTGTCAGCCTGAGGACATTTATAAGACTTCATCATTCTCTGTAAAGAGCTGGGGTTCTGGGACAGCTCAGTTACTTGCTCTTTAGCAGCCTATTTGCTTTATTTTTGGCCTTCTAACTATGTCACAGATGGTGTAGGTCAGTGGTTCTCCAAGTATTGTCCCAGAATAGCAGCATCAGCATCACCTGGTAATGTGTGATACTTAATCACAATGCATGTTCTCAGGCCCCACTCTAGACCTGTTGAATCAGAAATGAGGAAGGGGCCAGCCCAAGCAATGTGTGTTTCAACACGTCCTCTAGGTGATTCTGATGCTGAAGTTAGATGCTGCCAAGTGATGACACTGTCTTTAGGAGAAAGGGCCAGCTAGAGGTGATGATTGTATGCCCAGAGAAAAACAACTAGCAGCCTAGATGCACGAGAATAATGTAGTCCAAAGTGTCTCAGAGGAAATAGGTATAATTTATAGAAGACATTAAGATGTCAGTATAGAGCAGATTGTTGAAACTTCACTGTGTGCTCTTCTTTAGCTCAAGTAAACTATTTTATTAACTTTTACTTTTCATGTATTTCTCCTGTTGTTTGTGAGTTTGTGCTCTGTTGACAGAAACTTGTATCAGTTGTCTTTTGGCACTTTAGATTTTTGTAAAAGTGAATGTTCTTTCTTTCCCGTAGCATATGACAGAAAAACAATTGAAAAATAGCCAACCCAAACTAATATGTTTTGTACATTTGTTTTTGAATATACTTTTCAGTGATTTCAGTTTTAAATTTTAACCCTGTAGAATTTTAGAGTACAAGATAGTTTAAATGGTCTCAAAAACTATTTAAAATAATTTAGTTATTAGATACTCTCATGTGTGCAGGTAAACCTACTTAGATATAGCAGATTTATATTCCTTATATGTATCCTTTTGACAAATTAGAATTGAAAATAATAAAAACAAGTTTCCTGTTTATCACATAGACTTAAGTTGTAAAATATCTAGTTACTGTTGGTTTTTTGTTGTTTCTAACGGTTAGGATATTAGAGGCCTGTTTTTAGGTACACAGTATAAAAAACTTATGGAATTTTTAAATATTTATTTTCCTTGAAGATAATTCCAAAATCTTCTTTTGAAAAATACGTGCCATTACTGTTAGTTTTACTTGTACTACAAATACTTTATTTGTAACACTTAAAAGCTATGTTCACACCTTACCTACTTGTTCAGATTGTCCACAGTAGTGGTGAAACTGATTTAACACTGTCACAGTCGACATGCAGTTGCATTTTTTCCCAACATATTACCTAATTATTGAGCTTTATTAAGCTGATGAAAAGGAGAAATGTGATTATAATTTTAATTGGCATTTCTCTTGTGAGAGTGGACATCTTTTTAATATGTTTGAGCTTTTGTATTTCCTTTCTATCAACATGTTCTTTGTGTTTTTTCCTGTTCTTGATCTTTTTCTTATTAATTTGTAGGTGCTCTTTATATATAAGGAGAAACAAACTCTTGTGATATGTGGCATTACTACTTCTCTGATTTTGTTTTGACATTTTGTCAAAAAGAAATGGTCTTATTTGTTATAGTTTTTCAGCAACTTTAAAATTACCATATATAAATTTTGTCTTTGAGGTGAAATTTATTAGTTTCTTATGACTTTGGGTTTTGTCTTATTTTCAAAAAGACATTCCATGAGATTATTAGAATAGAACAAACTCTGCCTTTTCTTTTAATACTTTTGGGTTCCTTTAAGTTTTTGATCCTTTTGGCAATTTGTTTTGATATGAGAAATAATTTCCAGATGGCTGCCATCAACATTTATTGAATAATTACATTTTCCCTAATGATGTGCAGTGTTACCTTTAATTTATATTACATTCCTGTATGTATTTGGGTTTGTTTTTGGATTGTTTGTACCATAGGTATGTGTTTTTGTGCATCATTATCACTTTATAAGTGACTGTAAATGATATGTTTTAAAATATTTCAGAGCTTTGGAATTTTTTTTATTCTTGCTTATTTATTTTTCCATATGTACTTTAGGCTCATCATGTGTGATGTTTTTAAAAACATTGTATTTGTATTTTGATTGGGCTTGCATAATTTTATAAAATTAATTTAGGGAAAAATAAAATTGTAATACAGAGGCTTCTTGTTTAAGAACACGATTTTGCTTCTGATTTGTTCAAGTCATTTTTTTACGCTCTTCAGTAGCGTTTAATCTTTCTATACCTCTTTTTTTTCTTGTAAGGTTTATTCTAATCTTATCACTTTGATATTATAAATGTAATTGTTTTCATTCATTATATCATCTAACTGGTTGTTTTTATAGAAGCCCATGGGTTTCAATTTATTATTGTTATATGTAGTTATTACTGAAATTCCCATATTTTTATAATAATATGTAGTCTATTTTTTTCTTGGATTTTCCAGATATCCAGTCAGATCATTTGCAAATAATACGATTTTATTTCCTTTTTTAATTTGTAAACTTATTTTTTATTAATTGAAGTATAATTGATTTATAGTATTCTATTTAGATGCACAACATAGTGGTTCGGCATTTTTATAGATTTTACTCCATTTCCATTATTACAAGATAGTGACTGTAATTCCTGTAGTATACAATATAGTCTTACCCATCTATTTCACACATAGTTTGTGAATCCCATTCTCCTAATTTGTCCCTCCCCACTTCCCGCTCTCCCCTTTGGTAGCCACAAGTTTGTTTCCTGTATCTGTGAGTCTGTTTCTGTCTTGCATATACACTCGTTTGTATTATTTTTCAAATTTCACAGACAAGTGATATCATACAGTACTTGTCATTCTCTGACTTATTTTCCTAAGCATAGTGTTTTCCAGGATCATCCCTATTACTGCAAATGGCAGAGTGTCATTCTACGGCAAGGTAGTATTCCAGTGTATCATACGTATATATATGGAATACTGCTCTGTCTGTAGATATATGTATATACACACCACATCTTCTTTATCCATTTATTTGTTGATGGGCACTGAATTCTTTCCGTGTCTTGACTGTTGTGAGCAGTGTTGTTATGAACATTGGGGTGCATGCGTCTTTTTAAATTAATTTTCATTTTTTCCAAACCTTGTTTCTTTCTGGGCTAATGACAGTGGCCACCACCAGAGCAATGTTCAATATTTGTGGTAAGAAATGGACATCCTTGTTTTGTTCCTGATGGTCATTACTTCTTAGGTTTCTCTATTACACTTGGTACTGGCTTTTGAATTTAATTGTGTCTTATCATATTAAGGAAGTTGGCATAGTGTTTCTTTTAAAAACAAAAAAATCTCCTGTTGACAGAGAAGTTGGAAGGGCAGTACAAATAAGTTTTTTTTCTGAACCATTTGAGGGCAAGGTGCCAGGCAACTTGATGACCTATTGCCATCCACCAAATACTTCAGTGTTTGTTTTCTATAGACAAGTACTATCCTGTGTAACTACCACACATAGCCATCAAAATGTAGAAATTAACACTGATGTATTACTACCGTTTGATCCTCAGATCCCATTCATATTTTGCCAGTTTTCCCAACAATGTCCTTTTATAGCCAAATCTAGAACAGAATCATGTATTACATTTGGTTTTCAGGTCTTTTTACTCTCCTTTAATCTGAAACAGTTTTTCTTTGACTTTTATGACCTGACGCTTTTGAAGATTATAAGAATGTTAACATAAAATGCCCCTCAACTTGAGTTTGCTTGATGTTTCCATATGATTGATTTCAGGTTTTGCATCTGTGGCAGAAATGTCACAGAGATATTCTTTGATCACTAGGAACTATCACAGGTATTTCCATTATTCTTATTTGTGCTGCCTTTTCCAGGCACCTCCATCTTCTTTGTAATCTTTCTTTTCAATAATTCTGAGTCTTTTAGTATTAAATATTTAATTAGTCCAGTATGTGAATTGATAGGAGGATGGGGAAGCAAGTGTCCTGGAAATATAAGAAGTAGTTGGTGGGTTGGGGAATGAGTCACAGTAAATATTTTGAGTATTAGAGGCTGCAGTGTCAGAATCACCCAGGACAGAAATACAGAATGGTCCCAGAAATATAGAACTAGTCAAATGGGATAGAAAGGAAGAAATTGGTAATTTTAAAAAATTATTTTGGTTATTAGATTATACTGGTTAAATTATTATTATTTTTTTATTAAAGCCACTTTGAAGACTGTCTTCTAGGCCAAAGCACTGTTTGACCAAATAAGTTGGACTGTCATATCCTTTTGAAGGACATTCATTTTTGCCACTTTAATGCATGTATTATTACTCTGCTTATGTAAAATAATCTCATTGTAGAACAAATAATTTCAAAAAGTTTTATGATTGTTTAGTATAGATATTACAGATATTTGATACATTTTCCTCTTTGTATACAATTGAATCATCTTTAGCCTATTTTTACATATTTCAATAGGATAAAAATAATCCTTCTAGTAACTGCAATGTAAATTTTAGGAGTTTGTTCAATTGACAACAAAAATATGACAGTACCTACATTCTCAAGGTTATAAGAAGCTCAGTGAGTTGGATTTTATGTTTATTATGGTACTGAAAAAAGAGAAATGGGTGTCGTTTAAACTAAGAAGTTTGATGGTCATTCACCAAACCTTTAGTTGGATCATCCGCAATTTCTTAAGGATATTGTAAGGTCCATCATTAAATGTAATTTCTTGCTTACTTAAATGGAAAGCACTTTGGATATATAAATAACATTTTCTGAGTTAATATAATAGAAATGAGAGGGGAAAGAATGTGAGAATAGTGAAACTGATAGCTGTCTTTGAGGGCCTTTAAGTAGATAGATCTCCTGCCACACTCCTAGTGGTGTTAAGAGTTACCTTAACAGGTTAGTATTTGTAACATAGTTTTTAATTCCTTAAGTAGAAGGTATTATTTCAGTTCTAAATGTATTTTTCAGTTATTCTGAACTACTGTTCTTTCCTGTCCGCTTTTGTCTGACTGAAGATGAGAGTATTACAATTTATTTGTGTTAAAATGTAGGGTTTTTTCTTTCTTTCTTTCTTTCTTTCTTTCTTTCTTTCTTTCTTTCTTTCTTTAGTGACACTTGGGAGGGGCCAGGAAACTATGGAGGGCCACTGGCTCTGATTTTCCTTTTCCCACCTTTTGCTTTCTTTACCCCTGCATATCGAATCTAAATGGAGTGGGATTAAAGGTGGGGATTGAGAAAAGGCAGTTATTCGTTATTTGTAGATATCCAGGATAAACTCTCTGGAGACAAGGAATCCATCATAAAATTTAAGTAGATGGTGAAGCTCTGAGAACTCTTACTTTACAAGGCTTATTATAAGAACTCATGATTTTGCTTTACCCACTTTCCTCATCTTCACTCTGAAAATAAACTGTAAGTTTCAGGTGTACAGCATTATAGTTCAGTATCTGTAAATGCTGCAAAATGATCACTGCCACAAGTCCAGTTACCATCCATCACCATACAGTTGGCCTGTTATACTCATGTTGCCTGTCCCCAACCCTTTTCGCCTCTGGTAACCACAGATCTCTTCTTTGTATTTATGTATTTGTTTTTGTTTTGTTTGTTCATCTTTATTTTTTGTAAGATTCCACATGTGAGTGAAATCATACAGCTTTTGTCTTTCTCTATCTGACTTACTTTGCTTAGCATAATATCCTTGCGGTTCATCTATATTATTGCAAATGACAGGATTTTATTTTTTTATGGCTGAGTAGTACTCAGTTGTGTGTGTTATACATATACATACATACATATACGTACGTATACATATCTTCAGTAGCCATCTGTCAATGGACACTTAGTTTCCATATCTTGGCTATTTGTTATAAATAATGCTGCAGTGAACATGGGGATGCTTATTAGTGTTTTGAATTAGTGTTTTTATTTTCTTCGGATAGATACCTAAAAGCGGAATACTACAAGTTGTGGTAGTTCTCCGTCTTCATTTTTTATAAAGGAGAACACCCCTCAGTGCCTTAGAAGACAAACTCTTGAGCAGACTGTACTGTATTTTGCATATGTCTGCACTTGTGTTGGTTGTCTTAACATCTGTAGTCTGAAGTAAAATGCATATAGATGTCCTTTAAAGAAAAAAAGTTAAGCATTCCACCCCTTGCAATCAGTGCCTTTCTGTTTACTTTGTGACAGATATGTAAAAAGAAATGTTTTTATATTTAATTTTTTTATCTTCCAAAGGTTCTTCAACTGAGTTTTTAAAAGTTTATATCATCTAAACTGCATTTTGTCTTTCTTTTCCTTACTCAGGCCCAGATTGCCTTTCTTCAGGGGGAAAGGAAAGGTCAAGAAAACTTAAAGAAGGATCTTGTGAGAAGAATCAAAATGCTGGAATATGCTCTTAAACAGGAAAGGTAATTCAGTAAAATGGAAGGTAGTGTTCTCTTACTGGAATAATTTTTCTGTTACTCCTAAAACAGGTTCAAATTTTAATGTGTTCTGTTTGAATTTAGGAACTAGTATTTGTAATAAACATTTAAAAATGGTTGCTATATGTTAATTTGGTAATGAATATTTAGTAATAATGACCAAAAACTGATGTATATGGTTTTAAAAATTTTAACAACTTTTCTCCATACTCTGTCCTTTCTGAAGAAATGTGTATACCTCCTGAATGTCAATATCCATTTCTTTATAGAATTAAAGTAGTTTTTGAACTGTAAAGGAAATTTCTATAATACTTAATCCCTTTTCCTATCATCTGGTATTATTCAGTTTGATGTATTTTCCATGGAAAAGACCTGCTCTGGCAGACTATGTTGAGAATCTTTCTTTTTGATATTTTTAGCCTTTGCTATCACCTATTCATATCTCTCCGGAAGTGAATCTTACCTTTCTGTTCTGCTAGGTGTCTAAAATACTCAAGAACTAAACTTGGCTTGCAGGTAAAGGACAATAGGTCATGGATAAGAATTTTGGAAGTTTTCATATGAATTAAGTATTTGCTTTAGCAGATGGTCTTTAGAATTTTTGTCAGCAACATGAGACAGTTCTTTGTTTTAGATTATTGAGTACTTGAAAGGTGATATCAAAATTCTGTATTTTACTTTGTTTGTGATCACATGGCCTTTTCATTTTTTTTGAAATTGATGAATGGCTTGTTTGAAAAACCACCATAAAATAACATTTAGCAGATGATATTTATGAATATCAAGAGCTATAAAGCTTTATTAGTTGTGTTTACCTTCATGTGGGATTTTAAATGGCACAAGAGACTGAAAACAGATTGCCTCTTAGTGAAAAATTGGTGGTTCTTTTCATTCCTTGAGAGGTTGATTGAAAGCTGTTTTGGGAAGGTGGGGGAGGGGGGTAGAACACTTTTAAAAGTGTGTAATTTGGTAATATCTGAGATTTTAAGCAATCTAAATGATAGGCATAATCAAAGAGAGCATAAGAACAGTAATAATAACTATTTATTAACTACTGTGTATTAGACCTTGAGACTAAAAAACTAAATAACTTAGAGTTGCAGAGTTACAGTAGAGCTATGATTCGGATCCCTCTGGTTTGTCTGCTTCTGAAGCCTGTACTCTACCAGTACATTACACTATCTTATAAGTCAGAAAAATTAAAATATACAAATACTAAAGTAACCAAGGACATGGCTATGGTGTGTATGTGTGCGTGTGTGTGTTTGTTTCCCTTCTCAATAACATATTCATTAATCTATCCATCCAATTTAAGTACTGTGCTGGAATTGGGAACAAGCAAGTCACAGTTCTTGTCCTTCACAGCTTAGAGTAGCAGGAAGCAGAGTCATAAATCACAAAAGTGCAGTGTAGTAAGTGAGATGCTATGGGAAGAAGTCAGCACAGGGTACAGTGGTACCCAGGGTACAAAGAAGGGAGTGGTTATTTGGATCTGCAGCCTGTGGAAGTAGAAAGGAGGGTGTAATTAGAGGAGGTGAGACAGGAACAGCATCATAAAAAATAAGCTATTTGCCAAGGTTTAGGACGTGGAGATGGTATGTTTGACATGGGACAAAGCAGTATGGTATGTTTACAAACTTGTGATTACTGTGTATGGAAGGTAGGGGCTGTAATGGTAGAGGTGGGCAAAAGCCCGATCATGAAGAGCCTAACTAAGGAGTTCAAACTCCTGTCTTACATTGGAAGTTTTTAAAAAACATTTCATTTTAAAATAATCTCAAACTAATCGAAGTTGAACAAACTATATACTCTTTACCCAGATTTCACCAGTTGACATTTTGCTGTATTTACTTGGATCATGTTCTCTCTGTATACTCACGGTCTTCCCCGTCTCCCGCCCCTCCCGCAGAGTCATTTGCTACTTGTTTGCAGACTAAATACTTAAGAGAGTATCTTCTAAGAACAAGGACTTTCCCTTAAATAACTACAGTTCATTATTAAGGAAATTTAATGTTAACGTAGTTCTGTTATGTAATATAGCCCATATTCATATGTTCCAATGATGATCTTAGTACCCTTGATCTTAGTCAGAAGGCCCAGAAGCGATCCAGTGATGATCTTTATAGCATTTTTTCCTACCAAATGTGCCGGTAATAATCTTTGTAGTACTTTTTATTCCTGGTCCAGGGTCAGGTCTGCTGCTGCTGCTGCTAAGTCGCTTCAGTCGTGTCCTACTCTGTGCGACCCCATAGACGGCAGCCTAACTGGAGTGGGGTGCCATTGCCTTCTCCAGGGTCTAGTCTAGGAATATATATGGCATTTATTTGTTGTACAGTTGAAAGGTTTAAGCATAGAATAGTGTTAAAAAGATTTTAGAAAATCACGCTGACCTTGGTTTGGGGGATGAACTGAAAAGATCTGTTAATAGAGGCCAGAAAGTTGTAATAGTTTAGGATGAGAAATGGTATATTAACTGCTGGAATAGAGGAGTCATCAACTATGAAACATTTTATTTTTTACTTCTAATGTTGTATTTTTTGGCTGCACTGTGTGGTTTGCAGAATCTTAGTTCCCTGATCAGGGGTCGAACCTGGGCCCCTGGCAGTAAAAGCCCAAATCCTAACCACTGAATCACCAAGGAATTCCCTATGAAACATTTTAACTAGAAAAAATCCATAAAATTTGGAGGTGACTTGGTATTGGGGATGAAGAAGAAAGATAATTCAAGAATGATTTCTAGGTTTCTGGCTTGAGAGAGAAGTTTGAAAATTATAAAGTGAGTTAGAAATAAAGAGGGCAGTAAAGCAGATATAGAAGAGGATTCATGAATAGAGATGTGTACTTGGGAATCATCAATATTGTGGGTAAAATTATAAGAACTTTGAAATGAACAGAACTAGCATGGAACAGGAAGTAACAGGAGCCGGTTGCAGGAGTGGTTTGAGGAAAAGACAGAGAAAGAAGCACTAACCAAAGAGCAGTGGGGAAGGAAGGAGAAAGCAGTGAATGGGAAGCAAGCTAGAGAAGGTGGGAGTTTGGCAATTGCAGATGCCAAACAAATCACAAGTTGTATACTGAAAATAGTTCTGGACTTGCTTGTTAGGTGCTTGTTGGTGTCCTTGCCAGAACAGCTTTAGTGAGGTAGCAGGAACATAAACCAGATCACAGGGGATTGAGAGGTGAGAAGGATGGATAGTGTGGAGACAGACAGAGTTGTTTATTTTTTCAAGTGGTTTGACTTTGGAGAACAGAGAAGATAAACAGCTGGTGGCTGAGTCTAGGGAAGATTGTTCCTTGTTTTTTAATTTAAAGGGATTCTCCTGGAAAAGTATCCCTGGTTTCATATCTTTTGAAGTTCATGGAACTTCATGAACTTCATGCCATTACATCGGGAATAATCTCCTAATGTATGGCACCACTGAAGTGTGTAATAAATTAAGGAATTAAAAAAATTCTTTGTGAATTAGTGCTCTTAAACATTTAAGTTCTCTTCACTGTGAAGTTATTTTTATACTACCTAGTAATTTTTTTAAAAAATTAGAGCTATAAAGCATTTCAGTTCTTTTCATTTTGAAATTATTTTTTCTAATGCCTTAAGCCAGTTTTTTTTTTAACTGACAGAAAATTTGAAACACAGACATACAGAGACTACTATCTTTTATATACACCTCCAAGCCTCAACAGTTAACATTTTTGTCAGTCTTGCCTTATCTCAATCTATTTTAGAGCAAATTCTAGGCATCTTGTCATTTAACCTGTAAAAACCCAACTAAGGATCATGGTTTTGAGTTGCTGGTTATAGATTTTCTAACTAGTCCCACTTAAAAAGGTCCACAGTTAAGTAAAACTGAATCTTGAACATTACAGAAGGATTACTCACCTAGTGTGGGTTTAACAGAGCATTCCTTAAAGGGTGATAAAATTTACAAAATGAAAAAATTACATATAATTTTCCAAGAACACACAAGGTGTAACCTCAGGTTTTTTCAGAAAGTTCTATACTGAAGAATCTCAAGCACTATATAAAATCTAATTCTGAAACATTTCTTCTATTTGCATCTCTTGTGTCTGCTCTAATGTAAAAACTCAGCTATCATCCTTGCTTCTAATACATTTTCTCATTCTAATCTTTATTTTCCACATCCATGGGATTCATTTTCTAAATCACAAATGTTATATCCTTGCTTAAAAATATCTAGCTAATTTCAGAATTCTTAGTAAAACCTTTTACATCCAGGCCTCTTTCTAGTCCTGTACACACCACACACACACACACACACACACAGACACACACACACACACACACACACACACACGGTGGTTTTCCACACCCCTACCCCCTACTCTTAAGATGTTTCTTCTGACCAAAATACATTCTTCATCAATCCATTTGTCTGATTGTAAAACTGATTGCAGGTTTTGAGGTTTCTTTTTGGTAGCTGTCCTTGACTACTGTCAGGACCTTTGACAGAATTAGATAATCCCTTATCTAAATTTGTGTAACATTTGATATAACTAATAGTTCTTATCCACAGTGTTACTTATTTACATTTCTGTCTCTTCTTCATCTCCTTACCTTTTCCCTTAAGCAACTATAAGCTGCACGTTATTCCCAGCAGCCAATAAGTGCAGTATCTGTCATAATAATTTAATAACAGTTTGTTGGATTTAATCAAATTATTTTTAAGTGTCAACGTTAAAGTGTGGTTGGAATGCTGTGTTATATTCCAAGCATATTATATGTAATAATTGACTTTGAAACAAAATCGTAATGGGATGTCATTAATATCTTTAATATATTATAATTATATGATTTTCATGCAGTTTTATCCAGTAAAGGCAGTTGGGAGGTGTAGCTGTGTATCAAATATAGAGTTCTTAGGCATGAGATTTACTGTTTAACGTGGAGTCAGATATAGATAGAAAAAGATTAGAGAAAAGAAAATTGTTAACAGTGAGATGAAGGGTTAAAACAATGGGAAATAATATAAGTGGAAAGGTATTTTAGCATATTGACTTCAAAAGAAATGTTACTAAGTTGAGTTCTGTGAGTAAATTGTTTTTCAGTGAATTTAACAATTCAGTAAGGAGACCCTGATTAATGGGAACGCAGCTTGTAGCAAACACAGCAGTTCTTTATTTTGTCTTTATCTAATTTTTTTTGAAATGTTATTCATAGTGTTTTGTTACATACATTGTATAGAATATTTTCTATTCCCTTTTCTTTAAGCTCTGTTGTAGTTTTTCCCAAGACCACTAGGATGCACTATAGTGCAGCATTTTGGGTTTGAAATTTTTTTTCATATATCTATGT
This sequence comes from Ovis canadensis, assembly GCF_042477335.2. Lineage (NCBI taxonomy): Eukaryota > Metazoa > Chordata > Mammalia > Artiodactyla > Bovidae > Ovis > Ovis canadensis. The sequence goes on from NC_091247.1 coordinate 87,274,963, forward strand.
GTATATAAATATATACATATATAAAACAAAAATATGTAAGTTAACTCCATAAAACTTCATTACTGCTTTTATTCTGTCTTCAGGCCAGTTACTTTTAATTGCTATTTTGACTTATAGGAGCTATTGTTACTTCATCTTATGGTAGATGAAGTACATTTCTGAAAAATCTGAAGATTGACCATTACATTTAAAAACCATAACACGCACATATAAAACACACAGAAATGTACGCACACACATAGACACACACAGTATTTTGTGCCTTTTTTTTTTTAACTTAAGTCTAAGGCTCAATCCCATACTTGAACACAAAGATGTTCTTTTTTCTTTTTAGTGGGTGTATATTATCAAAAAACTTTTCATATGTATGCAAAATATATAAAGATTAATATAAAATATACTAATTATCCACCACCTGCCTTAAGAAATAGAACATCAGTTATCTGTAATTTTCAGAGATTTTCTTAACATTCCCCTCTGTATAAAATTTTAGTTTTTTTTTCTGCTATGACTGAAAAATAATTAATTCAAAATAGGGTGAAGAATTCCAATATTTTACACATTTGAGCAAATGATTTTCATTTTATTTATCCTTTTCTTGAAATATAAAAATTTTAAAGTAAATGCTCAGTTAGTCTTTTATAAAGAAAAAAATAACTTACAAATTTGGCTCTTTCGTTGACCTTATGTGCATGAGTGCATGCTAACTCTGTTCCATTGTGTGTGCTAAGTCTCTTCCAACTGTCTGCGACCTTATGGACTGTAGCCCACCAGTCTCCTCTGTCCATAGGATTCTCCAGGCAAGGATACTAGAAGTGGGTTGTCATGCCCTCCTTCAGGGGATCTTCTTGACCCAGGGATCAAACCCAAGTCTGTTATGTCTCCTGCACTGGCAGTCATGTTCTTTACTATTGGCAACACATGGGAAGCCCTTATTCCTTCTTTATTATTTGGTTTTTCAAATTATTATTGTTGTTGCTTTTATCCCAGTCTTATTATATTGAATATTATAATAGCCTCAATATTTGGGGGAAGCAAGCAAGTAAAAATATACAACCTTAAATATGGTTCATTTTTAGTTTACCTTTTAATTTTGTACCTTACTTGGATTATTTTTCTCATCTTAGATGGTTCAATCTGAGATGGTTAAAACAGATGAATCAGAGATGATAACATCTAGTTAACTTTTAAAAGAAAACATTCCTGTTCACAGTTCTTCCTGACTTCATCTTAAAAAGGCAAAAGATACCTTTACTGTTAAAAAGTATGTTTATTTCTTCTAGAATGTCTTATTCAGCACTGATAATTCGAGCTGATTCCTCCTCCCTCTTTTTGGATCGTTCACTCTAATGTGTACTTGGCAAAGCATAATTGCCTGACAATGCAGCGTATTATGGGTGACCTTTTTTTCTTAAAGAAAAAAAAGCTCAATTTTGAGAAAGATTAGTCTTTTTCAAGTTTATTCCACAATCCAGACTTATCTATTGCTTTTGATAGAATTGTACTCTGGCGGTCCTCAAGAAAATCTGAATACTGCAGAAACTAGAATGTTACATGGTTCATTCATAATTATAGAAACAAGATTTATCATTCTCAGTGTTATTACTTTTTTGTTATAACAGAGCTTGATGGTATAACAGCAAAATGATAACGGGAAGCACTTTTATATTGACTTTGATACTGTGGAAGGCTTTGAACAGTTAAAAGTTAGTCAGGACTGCTGCATACTGATGACTACTCCTATTACATATCTTAAGGTTCATTTAACTGTGTTTTAAGATGGTTTGTATTTTCTTATTTCTTTGTTAGAGCCAAATACCACAAGTTGAAATATGGGACAGAATTGAATCAGGGAGATATGAAGCCTCCAAGCTATGATTCTGGTAAGCTAATTTTAAAGGAAGTTTAAGTAATTAAAAAGAAATTAATATCCAGTATTTTGTAGCAACAGTATTTATAACTGCAAGTTAATTTCTAATTATTTGCATATTAGTTATTTTTTCTGACCTGCTTATCTTTGGGCATTAATCTCTTAGTGTCACTTAGATCATTTTCCACCACCTTCCTTCCTTTCCCCTCATCCCCTTTCTTGCAGTCCCCCATTTTCTGCTTATGTTCTGCACTTACTGGAAGGATCAGAATTCATGGGGTAACATGCACCAACATAACTGTGTCTTGCTGGGTCCCCACAATTTTAATGGGAACTTTGAGATGTGTAATACAAAGTACATCATGCCCTTGAAATCCTGAGAGAAAGAGTATAAGCCATGGAGGTAAGAGATTTTTTCTTTCAGTACAAGAGAATTACTCATCCTTTAAGTCTAATCCCTCAGTTTCAGGTGCAAAATTGTTTTGGACTTTTTTATCCACAGGACGTTCTGTAACCAGGACAGTGTTTTTAACAGCTGAAGCATTTATTATCTTTTTGTGTTATTTCTTCCTTTTTCTTTCTCCTGTCTTCCTCATCACCCCATTGAACAACACAACAGTAGTACTTGTAAAGATATTAAGGAATATAATTGACTAATATATTAGTAGGTGTTAGAGAAAAGTAAGAAGAATTGTTGAAAAGCCATCACCACATTTCAGATGAGTATGTTTTTGACATGATGTCAGCTTAAATTCCTGGATCAAACGTCTGATATAACTATCACATGCTGGGCTTTATATACAATAACTTTAATACTTAATGCAATTATTCAATAAAAGTAATATTATTTTAATTTTACTTGTATGAAATGTAAACTCAGAGAAGTAGAGAAATTTCCCCAGGGGTTACATGGCTATTCATGGGAATATGGATCTGAATGGGAATATGATTTTCTGACGCCAAAACTCAAATTCTCCCCATTTGACCACACCATTTCTATGTTTGACAGTGTCTGAAAGAACAGAATAATTCCTAATACACTGCCAATTTTGTAGTTCACTTTAATGTAGTAATGTTATTAACAAGTTCCCACAGCTGAATATTGAATCCTTGAGATTTAGAGCAATACCAATTGATCACTGACATTTTTTTGTTGTTTTTTGGTGATCAGATTTTCTCTCAGATCATGCTGTCAGCAGTAAGGAAAGATGGGTTCCGTTCAGTTCAGCTGCTCAGTTGTGTCTGACTCTTTGCGATCCCATGGACCCAGGCTTCCTGATCCATCACCAACTCCCAGAATTTACTCAAACTCATGTCCATTGAGTTGGTGATGCCATCCAACCATCTCATCCTCTGTTGTCCCCTTCTCCTGCCTTCAATCTTTCCCAGCATCAGGGTCTTTTCCAGTGAGTCAGTTCTTCGCATCAGGTGGCCAAAGTATTGGAGTTTCAGCTTCAGCATCAGTCCTTTCAGTGAATATTCAGGACTGATTTCCTTTAGGATGGACTGGTTGGATCTCCTTGCAGTCTAAGGGACTCTCAAGAGTCTTCTCCAGTAACAGTTCAAAGGCATCAGTTCTTCAGTGCTCAGCCTTCTTTATGGTCCAGCTCTCACATCCATACATGACCACTGGAAAGATGGGTTAGAGAGGAGAAAAATGGAGATGGGGAGACGGGTTAGAGGACTTTACAACCTCCTGGGCGAATGAGGAAGTTTACCTTGACAAATGTACCTAAAATGGAGTTGAAGAGAAGGGGGTGTGTTCAGGAGATACTTAGGAAGTAAAATCTGCAGGATATTAGTTCTTGTTTAGATGGAGGGTTTTTTTAAAAAAGGGAGATGCAAAGATGACTCCCACACTTCTAGTATAAAAAACTAGACCAAAACTGTGTTTGGAAGATGCTGGGTACACCTTTGGATTTATTTGTTAGGCCATCAAATGAAAATAGCTGGTATACAGTTGGGCAGGTGAGTCTGGAGCTCCAGCCAAATATAGGGGTTTAATATGTAGATTTCAGAGCATAAGCAGTACTGATGACACTCAACACCAATGGGATGGAAGGGATCTTACGCAGAGTAAGAAGGGGACCTAAATGGAGCCTTGAGGAATGGTGGCATTTAGAAAACTGGTAGAACAGTAGAAACTTGGAAAGGAAACTGATGAGGATTATTTTACTAGGATGTGGAAAATCAGGAGAGTGGAAATCAAGAGAAGAGAGGATTTCCGGAAGGAGGGATCCTTCAGTATTACAGATTAATGCCTTGGGGTCTGAAGAGTGTCTCTGGGATTTAGTGACACACAGATCACTGGAAACTTTATTGTGAACAGCCTTGGGAGAGAGTTGAGGGCAGAAATGGAGACCATATATGGAAAGTAAAGACTAAGTGTGTTATCCTTTTAGGAAGCTGAGGTTGTGGAGGTGAAGGCGAGGTATAAGTAGAAATGGCCGAAGGGACCAGTGGGGTCAGTGAAGAGACAGAGTGTGTGTTTGTATCTGTGTGTGTGTGTGTGTGTGTGTGTGTGTGTGTGTGTGTGTGTTTGAGAGAGAGAGAGAGAGAGTGAGTGATATGTTTCTTAGAGGAGGAACTAATAAAAGGGAGAGAGAATAGTGATACTTAAAATGTGAAAGTGTCTGAAGAAATAATAGAAATTCTGATCATAGCTGGAGAATAGCAGGAGAAGCATGCATGTCTTTTATTGTTACCAAGAGAGAATGTAGGAAGTTAGGTGATGGGTCCATAGGTTTGGGTTTTGGTCTAGTGGTGGGTATTTAACGTAATAGCTGTATGTATGAGACAGGATTACCTGCTAAAAATGCATCAGAGGTTTAAGAAAAGTGGAGAAGGTTTAAAATAATAATCAACAGGACAAGCTTATTAAGAAATAGTAGGATTGAGAAAAGCTAAGGATTCGATTGAGTTGTATCATCAGAGTTTATATAGAAGTGCTGCTCTGCACAGTTGGCACCCTAGGTAAAATATAATATGAGAATGAAAATAGTGAACAGCTGGATTCAGGGAGGGATGAAGGGACAAGAAAATTGGAGACATTATCAAACAAGTGACTGAATTGATAGACCCTGAACTAAGACTGCCGAGGAAAGAAAGTGAAGACAGAAGGAAGCTAATGGATCAAAGCAAGTGGATAGGCTACAATCTAGGGCAGATCAGCAAACTCTTTTGTAAAGGACCAGATAGTAATATGTAGGCCATTTGTTCCCTGTTGCAACTACTCAACGCGGCTGTTGTAACTTGAAGGCAGCCACAACACATAAATGAATAAGTGTGGCAGGCTGGGTTTGAAAAGTGAAAGTGAGTAGCTCAGTCGTGTCCAACTCTTCGGGACCCCATGGACTGTAACCTACCATGCTCCTCTGTCCATGGGATTTTCCAGGCAAGAGTATTGGAGTGGGTTGCCATTTCCTTCTCCAGGGGATCTTCCCAACCCAGGGATCAAACCCTGGTCTCCCGCACTGCAGACAGACGCTTTACCGTCTGAGCCACCAGGGAAGCCCAGACAGGCTGGGTTTGATCTGCAGGCTAATGTGTGCTGACCCCTGACCTAAGGTCCCGCCTAAAGTCAAGCGCCTAGTGAGCTGGAAGTATTGAGCCTGAAGGATGTGCTCAGAAAGTGAGTTTGCATCAGTGACAGTTTTTCATGATGACAAGGTCTAAGGCATGACAGCCAAGAGAGGGTGGTGGTTGTGCAGAAGCTGGAGTGAACCACCCACAGGAATGTTACCTTCAGTCAAGATGATGTGAAAGTTCAGTTGCAGAGGAATGCACCTGACTTAAAGCATTACCAAGGGGTTTGTAAATTAAGTGATAAGAACAGTGACTAGGAGAAGGTGTAGAAGGTGGAGTATCCAAATTAAAGAAAAGAAGCAGGGATTTTTCTTTCTTCATTATTTTATCCATTTATTGTATTTTCCTAAAATTGACAATCCAGATGTCTTCTGAAATATTCTCCACAAAAAATTAGTTTCCTCTCTTTTGTTCCACTTGCAAACCCTTACTGTTTCTATTTCATAACTTATGTTAAAATCTATTTATTTTTCATACGTCAGTTTCTTCTGCTTAATATTAAAAGCCAGATACTTATTTAAAATAGACTGTCTTTATCCAAAGTAACAAATTCTGCCTTCTAACTGAGATGTTCAGACGTTTCACTGGCTTCCCAGGTGGCTCAGTGTAAAGAGTCCACTTGCCAATGCAGGAGATATGGGTTCAATCCCTGGGTTGACCCAGGTTGACCCTACATTATTATTTTTGTTTCAGCAGTTCTCTTTCAGAGAGATTTAAATAACGTAAAAAACCTAGATATCCAGTGCTCATCTTTCCTTCGTGTGCATCCATATCTTCCGGTACAGTTTTCCTTCTGTCTTGAGGACTTTCGATACATGTGCTGCTGATAATGCCTTCTTTCAGCTTTTGTGTGTCTGAAAGTCTTTATGTTGTTGCTTTTATCGTTTCTGATGTGGTATCTTCTGTCATCCATACATTTCTCTGTGTATTTATTGTTGTTCAGTCCCTCAGTTGTGTCTGACTCTTTGCGACCCCATGGACTGCAGCACGCCAGGCTTCCCTGTCCTTCACTGTCACCCAGAATTTGCTCAAACCCATGTCCATTGAGTTGGTGATGCCGTCCAACCATCCATCCTCTGCCGCCCCCCTCTCCTATGTATATGTGACCTTTTTTCTGTGTGCTTTTAAGATTTGTCTCTTTCTCCTTGGTTTTAAGCGATTTTATCATGATGTGCCTTGGTATAGTTACCTTCTCTCCTCTCCCCAGTGTTTCTTGTGCTTGGAATTTGTTGGGTTTCTTGGATCTATGGGTTTATAGTTTTCATGAAATTTGGAACTTTTCAGCCATTATATCTTCATTTTTCTTTTGGTTCCTCCTCCTTATGCTACGATCAGAAAACTGTCAGGGCAATAAACTGGAACAATCATAGGGCTCACCTCTTTGCTTCCTTTTTCTCAGAATTGCTATCCTTCGTTGTCTGATGTTCAGTGTCTTTACCATTGTGTGCTCTATTTTGTTTTATAGTTGCTTCAGGCAGGAGGGTAACTTGGGTCCTTGTTACTCCAACTTGACTGGAAATGTCAGTCAGATACTTTTAATATTACCCAGAAATTGAATTCCTACCCACTTTAAAATCCTCACTTTTATATAATGTCACTTTTTGAACTTGGTAAGGTAAGAATGAATCTGATAGTTGATGAGTACTTCACTAACCATTGAGAGAACTAAATGTTTAGCCTTGAAAAGGAAGTGTCAGGAAAATCAAGTCCACATGTGACCCAGTCAGGTTTTTTTTTTTAAACAGAGAAAGGAAAATTCACTTCTGAGAAATTTATTGAAAATCAATATTTCTGTCTTTATATTGAAACTTATTGCTCTATAGACAGCTATACCATTGATTATTTCTCTGCGTCAGTGGAAAATAGATTTGGTAATGTTGAGTAAAGAGCCTGTCTTATGTTTGTTTGGTTAAGGTCTTGATCACAGACATGGTCTTAGATCATTAATTCATACATTAATCTAATAAAAGAACTAAGGTAAGCAGTTTCCTCAAATCCATTGCCAAGGAGATAAGGACTGTTCAAGCTCTGTAGGTCTTTGACACTCTTCATTCCTACTGAGTGTTGTGACTGGTTATATTATATACTGGTGATTATATATATAAGGTTTCATTTATTCCCTTGTAGTCATCTGGAGCCTAGTCATGATCCAGTGTGGAATGATATAATAAGGAGCAGTTCATAACCTTGCTGTTTTTGTCATAGAGCTGGGTTAACAAGATAGTCCTTTCTTTTTTTCTTTAAAGTATATTAGTCTCAGGTATACAACATAGTGGTTTGATATTTTAATATATTATAAAATGACCACTCAGATCAGATTTTATTGCAATACAAGAATGTAGTTTTTAAAAGAGGGTAAGGATGCATTCTTATTTGATTTGGCTTTATTAAGGTATAGTTTATTTACAGTAAAATTCACCTTTCTAGCTACCAAAGTAGACAAAGGCAGTTGAGTGGTATAGAAAGGATTTAGGCATATTTTGATGGGAAATTAGATGATCTCCAAAGTTCTTTCGCATCTGAAATTTTTGGTCTTTTGAAATGCCAGTATAGATATTCTTACTGGGCAAGTACAGGCTACTCACTTGACCTAAGAAGTGGAAGAACATATTATGTTATATACACAGTTTCTGAATGTGTGGGTCAGTGCAAACGATGTATTATTTTTCCTTACTATTTAGACATTGTTTTTCTTTCCTTTTTTCTTTTTCAAGTAAATGCTCTTTGAAGTCATCCCAAAGTAACCTTCCTTTGTGAGTTAATCTCCACCCAACACCCCCTCTCCCCCCGCCTTTCCTGCTGTCTCTCTGGTATGTCACAGAACTTGGTCTGGTTATTTTAAGAGAATAATGAAAATGCAAGATCTAATTCTTATTTTAATTTATATGTTTCTCTAATTTCTTACCATTGTAATGATAGCATGTGGAGAAAAACATGTGAGCTCTGGAGTCACACAGTCATGATTTCAAACACTCACAGCTGTATTTCTAACTTAGAAACCTTACAATTAATCTGCAAAACATCTCTCTCATCTTTAAAATGGGGATGGTAATAATACCTGTCTTTGGAGGTTGTCAAGATTAAAAGAATAGTGTATATGTTTTTAGCACAGCATCTGGAACACATTAAATGTTTTATATCAAATATCATAAAAGAAAATTTCCCAATCTCTCTTACAGCTCCACTTGAATAAAAATCTTATGAAGACCACAGTTTCTTATAGTTTGATCAAGGGCTAATGGAGAGTGTGAACTTTTTTTTATGTTTTTAAAGTTGAGCTATCCTGTAGTTTGGAAATTCTTTAGTCCAGGCTTATCAAGGAGAAGGCTCTTTTTATTTTATCTTCTTCTTGAAAGATTTGGCTTCTACCATATGATGAATTTTAAGCTCTATGGGACCTAGGAAGTTTCCATCTAAAGAATGTCTTAAGAAAAGAATGCTTGAGGTTTTCATTTAATAACTAGTGAAGGAAATAGGTTTGGTTTGGGAATATTTTTTATCTATCTGTTCTTTACCAGACAAGCTTTTTTTTCCCCTTCCTTCTAAACAGTCATTCCAGCGCTTTTAGTTCTCATTTTGATGTGGTGCTTCATAATACTTTTATCTAATTCCTGTGTGACTTCATTTGTCCTAGAGGAAAGTTCTCAGGTTACCTAAAAATTGGGGAAAAGGTCTTTATTTTTAGTTCTGAAACTCTCAGGGAAATCTAGTAGCAATAATGAATTTATTTTAGAGTTTCCTTATAGAAATTAAGGGGTTTCCCAGGTGGCACCAGTGGTAAAAAACAAAAACAAATAAAGAAAAACACCCCACCTCCCAGTGCAGGAGACATAAGAGACACAGGTTCAATCCCTGGGTTGGGAAGATCCCTGGAGGAGGGCATGGCAATTCACTCCAGTATTCTTGCCTGGAGAATCTCATGGACAGAGGAGCCCGGCAGTCTGCGGCGCAGAGTCAGACATGACTGAAGCAACTTAGCACACATGCACATAGAAATTAAACTTAAAACTTAAATGGTCCTAAAACGTACCTGGAAAGTTGCATGGACAGAGGAGTCTGGCAGGCTACGGTTCGTGGGATTGGGAAGAGTTGGGATGACTGAGCACAGCACGCAGTCAAAACATACTTTACAGTGCAGTGTTCTTAATCTTATAAATTTTTATTGGATATTTCTAATGAGATGTCCCCTAATGTATATTACATCAGTTTTTTTATGTTTTAATGTTTTCCAGATGAAGGTAATGAAACAGAGGTACAGCCACAACAAAACAGCCAGTTAATGTGGAAGCAAGGTCGGCAACTACTCAGACAGTAAGTATCTCGTGAAAGTATCTGCTATGAAAAAACTTCATCGAATTACTATTCCTTTTTCATATTCAAACACGTTTTCCCCTATGGAGGAATTTATTTTTAATAATTATTAACTAGGATTATCAAGAATAGATTTGCTTTCCATAGCAAATAATCCATAGATTAGCTTTATCTATCCACAGATTAGCTTTATCAAAAAGTACAGTTAAGAGCTTCTAATTTATTATATGCTTAAATGTATAGTCTGAAGAATTCTGTACCCTTAAAGTTACTATTTTCTTTCCACTTTTTATACATGAATATACATATGCTTTAATATGAGTCTACTCATGATATCTTTATGTTATGTTTTTAAACTTTATTTTAAGTAGATGGAAGAACTTACTGGATTTCCCAAATTTGTATATATTATGCTAACATATAGTCTCTCCTATAAAATGTGAATTTGAGAGTATAAAGAGGAACCAAAGCCGGATTGAGATTCAGATGTCAAGCAGTGGGGCTAGATCTGCTCATCAGCTCAGTGCCTAACCCTTGCATGTTATATTTGAAATTGATATTTTGATTTGTGTCTCAGTAAAATGAGATTTGCTACCTGGTTTATTCTTTCGGGTTTGCTTGTGAATAGTCTAAACCTGTTGTTTCCAAAGTGGATTGCATGCAAGTCATTTCTTTTGATAATGGCGAGAGGATATTAAAGTTTCTCCTTACCTCTATTTTTTTATCTCCTCAAAGTTAGAAGAAAATGAGACTTCACTAGTATTTAATAAGTAGGCTTTCACTTTGGTCTTAATAGTGGTTTGTGCATTTTCCTTTTATAAATAAATAAGTGTTCTTAAAGTGCTTATTTTGTTCTTCTTCTTTTGTTTTTAATGACAATGGTTATGATAGCAATCCAAGAAGTATTTTTAGAAGACTCACCTGCCTCTCAGAGGTGACATTTTGTTAGGTTCATGCAGGCCTAATTGTGGTCTCAGATCATGAATTTTAAATCATTATAACTAGACTCAAACATATCTTTATTAATAAAAATAGGAACCATTAAAACAACACATTTTTACCAATGAAAAACAAGATTGTTTATTCTTGTAGCATAAAAATCCATGCCTCGAGATTTGATGAACTCTTGGAAAACATTTTCTGTCTCTCGCTGCTTGAGGAAGCATTTCCCCTACAAAAAGTTGTTGAGTTGCTTGAAGAAGTGGTAGTTGGTTGGCGAGAGGTCAGATGAATATGGCCAGTTGTCCTATAAAATCCACTTTTCATTGCATATCACAATCCGAATAAGCAATGGTTTGTTGTTGTTTCATAGAATAAGAGATGATGACACTTCAAAATGACAGTTTTTTTTTTTTCTTTTTCTGTTCTGAGGCACCCATTTATCAGGCTTTTTCACCTTTCCAATTTGCTTCAAATGCCGAATGACCATAGAATGGTTGATGCTGAGTTCTTTGGCAACTTCTCCTGTCGTTGTAAGAGGATCAGCTTTGATGGTTGGTCTCAGTTGGTTGTTGTTAACTTCTGATGGCCGGCCACTATGCTCCTCATCTTCAAAGCTCTCCTCTGCTTTGCAAAACTTCTTGAACAACCATTGCACTGTACATTTGTTAGCAGTTTCCTGGGCCAAATGCATTGTTGATGTTGTGAGTTGTCTCTGCTGCTTTACAACCCATTTTGAACTTAAAAAAATTGCTTGAATTTGCTTTTTGTCTAACATCATTTCCATAGTCTAAAATACATATAAAATAAGCAGCAAGTACCAAGTCATTAAAGCAAAAAAACATAAAGTGTGAAATGCACATTAAAACGATGTATAACATAGCCACATTTACTTAAGAATGTATTCCTGTATCAAATGGCAAAGTTCAACAATGCAAAACCACAATTACTTTTGCACCAACCTAAATATTAGTGGAAAATTCTGAAAGAGATGGGAATACCAGACCACCTGACCTGCCTCTTGAGAAACCTATATGCAGGTCAGGAAGCAACAGTTAGAACTGGACATGGAACAACACTGGTTCCAAATAGGAAAAGGAGTTCATCAAGGCTGTATATTGTCATCCTGCTTATTTAACTTCTATGCAGAGTACATCATGAGAAATGCTGGAGTGGAAGAAGCACAAGCTGGAATCAAGATTGTTGGGAGAAATATCAATAACCTCAGATATGCAGATGACACCACCTTATGGCAGAGAGTGAAGAGGAACTCAAAGCCTCTTGATGAAAGTGAAAGAGGAGAGTGAAAAAGTTGGCTTAAAGCTCAATATTCAGAAAACGAAGATCATGGCATCTGGTCCCATCACTTCATGGGAAATAGATGGGGAAACAGTGGAAACAGTGTCAGACTGATTTTTTGGGGCTCCAAAATCACTGCAGATAGTGACTGCAGCTATGAAATTAAAAGACCTTTACTCCTTGGAAGGAAAGTTATGACTAACCTAGATAGCATATTAAAAAGCAGAGACATTACTTTGCCAACAAAGGTCTGTCTAGTCAAGGCTATGGTTTTTCCAGTGGTCATGTATGGATGTGAGAGTTGGACTGTGAAGAAAGCTGAGTGCCGAAGAATTGATGCTTTTGAACTGTGGTGTTGGAGAAGACTCTTGAGAGTCCCTTGGACTGCAAGGAGATCCAACCAGTCCATTCTAAAGGAGATCAGTCCTGGGTGTTCTTTGGAAGGAATGATGCTAAAGCTGAAAGTCCAGTACTTTGACCACCTCATGCGAAGAGTTGACTCATTGGAAAAGACTCTGATGCTGGGAGGGATTGGGGGCAGGAGGAGAAGGGGATGACAGAGGATGAGATGGCTGGATGGCATCACCAACTTGATGGACGTGAGTTTTAGTGAACTCTAGGAGTTGGTGATGGACAGGGATGCCTGGTGTGCTGCAATTCATGGGGTTGCAAAGAGTCGGACACGACTGAGCAACTGAACTGAACTGAAATATTAATGAATAAGGAAGTAGCTATTTAGTAAAACCAGTTTATTTATGGAATGAGAGTTTTTGAAACAGTATTTGTAATGTGATTTTGTTCCTAAAGTGAGTTATGTATCAAATATTACTTGTTAAAAATAGAAAACATAATTCTTTTGTATTTGTTTGTAAGAATCAACTAATTACTAATTTTAATCAAAACCTTTCTACAGATACTGGATAGGATTGAAAATGAATACCTTGACTTGATAGGATAACTTAATCCATTTTGGTCACATGTCTTTTTGTGAGATATCTCTTTGAGTGATAATAACTCTTAACACCAGATCTTAAACTGATCTTAGACTGCTTATCTTTTTGATCTTTATCTTTCATTTCATAGACTTGATATTTACATATAATTTAATGTCTTATATTGTCTCTTACATTTATTAATGACTTTATTATTAACGTTTGCCTTTTTCATGTTCCTACCCCTGCCACTTTTGATCGCTTTTGGTCATCTTTTGTTGTTAATGGATACTGAGCACCTTTTGTATGCCAGGCACTGCATTCTTTTTTTTAAGAGAAAGCTAAAGTTGAGAAGAATTAATGTTACACAGGAAAAAAGTGGAAGAAATGGGCTTTGAACCCATGTTTAACTCTCCATACAAAACCTATTCTTTCTTTTCTGTGCTGCTCCTTTCTGCAGCACACACACCTCTGTACACCCACTCATCCCACATCCTACAGTTGAACTGCGGTTTATTTTTATTGCAGAGTTGTCTCAGGATAAGAGCTTCCCTTCCGTAGAAGTGACTTGTTTGGAATATCCTGTGGTTTTGTATGTCATGTAGGAAGCTGTATATGCTAGAAACATTCTCTTTAGATCTCAGTTGATCCAGTGATACCGTAACATCAAAAGTGTAAAAACACTACTGGTTATTCTCATTACTATTATAAAATAGTAATTCAGTAGCATCTGAGAGTGAGCTTACTCCAGCCCTGCCTAGAAGAAAGAATGTGCTATTAGATATATTAAGGAATAGCTTCTTCTTAAGATAAATGAATGGTGTATTGTATAGTTCTTTGGTTTTTCTCAGTGACCTTAGAGGCTGGTACTGCAAGAGACAGCTCCATCTGCAGCTGGAAGATTATTTATTAGCGAGTCTTACTAGCATAGTACTGTGCTGTCCAGTCGTATACAGACAGTAAATTTAAAGAAAAGTTTTTATTTAGATATCCAGTAGTAGAGTACTGATTCCAGTATGTCTGAATTGTAAAGATCCTCTTCACACGCAGGTATCTACAGGAGGTGGGTTACACAGATACTATTCTAGATGTGAAATCCAAACGAGTGCGAGCTTTGTTGGGCTTTTCAAGTGATGTCACTGACAGGGAAGATGACAAAAATCAGGACTCAGTTATAAATGGCACAGAAGCCGAAGTTAAAGAGACAGCAATGATTGGGTAAGTATTTTGTCTGGAAAGTGGCTTGGCTGTAGTTTTAGTTCTTACTAATATTTTTGGCTTATGGGTGACACGTGTGATACTTGCACTTCTAGGTACTGCTGCAAAAATAATTTAATGATAAAGTTTAATAAAAAGGTTAAAATTTTATTTGGTAAAAGATATACACAGGGATTAGAGTTATCATTTATGACTTTTAAGAATATTTTTATTTAAGGTATTTTTACTTGCTTGAAATTTATGGATTCAATATAAATTTTAATACATTGAAGCTCAGTCACCTCTTACTATTATAACTTCATAAGAGATCTTATTTGGAAATTCACTTCAAGTCTGTAAGAGTGAACTTGCATTCTTGGTGACCCAGAAATCATATAAATACTTAATTCTTTTGATGTAAACCTTTTCTTAGCCATTTTCATTTATCTAATAATGCTGTAACTCCTCTTCATTTTGAAAATTATCTATTTCAAGTATATATATATATTCTACTTGATAAGAATAAGTGAAAAATTCAGTAGCAGGAACATTTCATTTTGCTTTTTGGATCAGGATCTTCTCAATCCAGGGATTAAACCTGGGTCTTCTGCATTGCAGGCAGATTCTTTACTGTCTGAGCCACCAGGGAAGCCCATATACTGTACAATTATATTGAATTCTGCTTAAAATGAAGGCGAGCAGTTTAATAAGGAGATTCTTCTTTATTGAAAAAACATTTGGCATAATTCTTAAAAAGTCAAAGATTCTTTGAAATTTAAATGTTACTTTATTTTAACTCATGTTTAGGCTGGAAAAATGGTTTTAGTTGAGCTCTGTACATTTTCTAGTAAGAACATAGTTTCTGTTATTTGGGGCATAATCTAAAATTATGGGGTTTAGGTAAAGGTTTAAACATATGTCTTGTAAACAGATGTCATTGGAGCATTCTTAAATGTGCTCATTAATAGTTAAGATTACATAACTTGTTTTCATAAATGTAGGATGTAGATTCTTTCTCTTTGTAGACATAGATAGTGTGGGCATTAATCCTGGTTATATTTTCACGTATTAAATTAGTTTAAATTTGTATAAAGATGCTTAAGAAAGGCCACTCTAGTGTTTTGGCCTTGACCTGTCTTTTGAAACTGATGAAGGCATTATTCTGAATCTTACTTCTGTAGGGATGGAGAGTAGGTTAGAAAAGAACAAAAACATAGCTCTCAGCAGATTTGAAATTTAAGATTTATCTGTTTTGAGAATTTTGTTCATAGTTCTGGCTAAACGCTTTTCAGGAAAATGTCTTGTTATCTAAAACATTTCCTAATGAACTGGAGAGCAGTCATTCTATTCTGGTTGTTAGGAAATTGATGAATTTCTTTAGAGAGAGCTAAATTAAAATCTCACATATTTGAAAAGTTAATCATTTCCGAAGATTAATGGTTTATTCATCAATAGGAACGTTTTGTAGTAGTATATTAGTTTAACTAAAATACTGTTTTTAGTAAGCTTCATATACACATTTGCTTTTTTCAACTTTTTAGCTGTTTAGAAATATGAGATTGCATCAGAGAAAATTCTGTATTTACTAGTTATTTTCTTAGTTATGGAAGAGGAGGATTTGAAGAAAGAAAAAACGATAGAGAAAAACAGAGGCAGAGATAATAAAAATATTTCAAAAAGAAATTATTGTTTGGCTTAAGAATCAAAATAATACTAAATCAGAAGGAGGAGTTCTTTGCATTAGATTGCCATTAATCTAAGTAGTTCTAAGTAGTAGTTATGATAGAAAAGCACTTTTAAAAGAGTAACCAGTTTCTTCCTATATTGCTTTTCCAGTTAAAATCCCTGGTAGTGTAATAGATAAGAATCAGTGCAGATCCTAGTGTGATTGGGGGGGGGGGGTTATAATTCAGTATAAACAGAAGTCAGTGCAGTGTATCATGGATTAATTCTTATGCTGAGTTTAAAAAATTAACCGAGCAAAATGTATATGTTTTAAACCAGAAAATCCGAGTTAACAGATTCTGCCTCCGTGCTGGATAATTTTAAATTCCTTGAAAGTGCAGCTGCAGATTTCAGTGATGAAGATGAAGATGATGACATTGATGGAAGAGAGAAAAGCATCATTGATACTTCAACAGTGAGTTGAATAACTCAGATATAAGTATTTTTAGGGGCTATTATACATACTTTAAAAATCCATATCCTTCAACTTAAACCCTTAACTTTTATTTTTCCTTAAATTTGGGGAAATTTAATCTGAAAGTTTTTGTTTTGACTTCAAGAATATTTTTAGTATAGCAGTTTTCTCCTCAAGGCCTTCATTCTTTACCTTTTTGTTAATTCATTAAAGATTTCAACATTTTTATAGGGTGAGTGAATATGGTAAATGTGTGTTATAACAATGCATTGTTCTTGGTGCTATAAGACAATAGAACTGACAGACCCATTATGGTGCCTGATGGTGACTGGCATCAGCTCTAAACGGTGCAGTTTTTGTTTGCAGCTCTAAACGGTCATGTCAGGGTTTTTTTGGTAGGCAAGGACTCCACATTTTCAGAACTCTCCCATTAGATTTCTCCAAACATGTTTATGGTTCTTCTGTGGTTTTGTTCAGATTTTTGTAAGTTTATTGACTTTCCCATGGTAGAGTCCTGGAATAAGATGTACATATAAATTGTTGCTTCTCCCTTTTCATCCCTTCTTTATTCTGTCCCCTTCTTTTTAACATCTCTCCTCCCCCGTTTTTAAAAAAAATTATTTTATTGAAGGATAATTGCTTTACAGAATTTTGCTGTTTTCTGTCAAACCTCAACATGAATCAGCCATAGTTATACATATATCCCCTCCCTTTTGAAACTCCTTCCAATCTCCTTCCCCATCCCACCCCTCTAGGTTGATACAGAGCCCCTGTTTGAGTTTCCTGAGCCATACAGCAAATTCCTTTTGGCTATCTGTTTTACATATGGTAATGTAAGTTTCCATGTTATTCTTTCCATACATTTCACCCTCTTCTCCCCTCTCCCCATGTCCATGAGTCTAGTCTCCATGTCTGTTTCTCCATTGTTGACCTGTAAATAAATTCTTCAGTACCATTTTTTTAGATTCCATATATATGTATTAGAATACGGTATTCATCTTTCTCTTTCTGACTCACTTCACTCTGTATGATAGGTTCTAGGTTCATCCACCTCATTAGAATTGACTTAAATGCATTCCTTTTTATGGATGAGTGATATTCCATTGTGTATATGAACCACAGCTTCTTTATCCATTCATCTGTCAATGGACATCTAGGTTGCTTCCATGTTCTAGCTGTTGTATGTAGTGCTGCAGTTAACGATGGGATACATGTGTCTCTTTCAATTTTGGTTTCCTCAGGGTATATGCCTAGGAGTGGGATTGCTGGGTCATATGGTGGTTTTATTTCTAGTGTTTTAAGGAATCTCCATACCATTTTCCATAGTGGCTATATTGATTTACATTCCCACCAACAGTGCAAGAGTGTTCCCTTTTCTCCACACCCTTTCCAGCATTTATTTATTGTTTGTAGACTTTTTGATGATGGCCATTCTGACCGGAATGAGATGATATCTCATTGTAGTTTTGATTTGCATTTCTCTAATAATGAGCGATGTTGAGCATCTTTTCATGTGTTTGTTAGCCATCTCTATGTCTTCTTTGGAGAAATGTCTGTTTACGTCTTTTTCCCACTTTTTGATTGGGTTATTTGTTTTTCTGGCATTGAGTTATACGAGCTGCTTGTATATTTTGGAAATTAATCCTTTGTCAGTTGTTTCATTTGCTATTATTTTCTTCCATTCTGAGGGTTGTCTTTTCACCTTGCTTATAGTTTCCTTTGCTGTGGGAAAGCTCTTAAGTTTAATCAGGTCCCACTTGTTTACTTTTGTTTTTATTTCCGTTACTCTAGGAGGTGGGTCATACAGGATCTTGCTTTGATTTATGTCATTGAGTGTTCTCCCTATGTTTTCCTCTAAGAGTTTTATAGTTTCTGGTCTCGCCTTTAGGTCTTTAATCCATTTCAAGTCTATCTTTGTGTACAGTGTTAGGAATGTTCTAATTTCATTCTTTTACATGTAACTGTCCAGTTTTCCCAGCACCATTTATTGAAGAGGCTGTCTATCCCATTGTATATTCTTGCCTCCTTTGTCAAAAATAAGGTACCCATAGGTGCATGGGTTTATTTCTGGGCTTTCTGTCTTCTTCCATTGGTCTATATTTCTGTTTTCATGCCAGTCTCTCTCCCCGCTTTTAACCTCTCTCTTTCCCTCTCCTCCTTCTCTTTCTTCTTCTTCCTCCTCCTTCTGCTTTATTTAAAGTAGGAGACGAGGGCATGCTTTGCTTTTAGGAGAGTGTTCACATTTCCTCCTTCACGTTTATTTAAGAAGAGGGAGGAGGAAAGGAAGGAAGGATAAATAAAGCAGACTGGACCTAGACTCTAGGACTGGAGCTAAAGTCTCAGTTCTGTCACTCATTATCTGTGCTTTTTAATCCTTCAGGCTTAGTTTTTTAGTTTGTAAAATTGGGCTTGAAACAAGTACCCATCTTATCCCCAGATAATTTTGTGAGGAATAAATGAGACACTACGTTTGAAAATGATATGTTTAACTATAAAGTGCTTTCTTTCTAAGTGTAACTTCTCTTTTCTATTTAAGTCCTCTGCTTCCATCAGAGACTCTCAACTTACTATTTCTAGATTAATGTTTCCCCAGGCCACTATTTGGTAGTGTTGTGCTTGCTAATACAGCCTTGCCATGGATGTTATTTGAACTTGAAGAAGTTACTCCCTCTTTTTATTATTCAAACAAGTAGTAATATATGTGTTTAAACTGACTGTAGTAAAATAAAATGCCAAAAGTTGTATGATAACTTTTCTCTGTCCTAATCATTTGGAAATTTTATGCTGAGTTGTGATTTCTATGGGATGATTGCACTGAGATATTATTTTTCTGTCAAAGTACTTTACTTGTAGCTCAGTGGTTAAATAATAACATAATACTTTAAGTTTTGTTGTTAGTCATTACGTTAGTTAAATATTAAAAAATCTATAAGCTGTTTATTATTCCTATCAAGTATGGTCTTAATAGAAATTCCTAACTGTAAACTGATTTCTTTTTAAATAATCAATTTCATAAATATCCTGACTTCCAGTTAGTGCTGATTATGGCAATTCTGTGACCAAGCCATGAAGGCACAGCTAATGTAAACATACTTAATTCTATTTAAATGCTGGACCCAAAGATTCTTCTAGTTCTCTTTTAGAAAAATTTTTCTGAATAAATATTTGGTTTCTTTGTAATGGTTTTATATTAGTTTTGCTAATTTTTATGATGCATTAATTTTCACAGCTGCAGTTTAATAACTCTATGCCAAAAGACTTAAAAAATCTATGTAGCAATGTGTAAGCAGGACTTAAAAGATTGATTGCAGTGCTATATATATAGAGAGAGAATGGCTGAAAAGTATCCTATTAAAATGTTTAGTAGAACAAACAGGTTTTTTAAATGTCACTTTATTCCCTTAATTAAAAATAGTTAAATAGATTCAACTAAGAAAATAACAGAAGCACAAAGCTCTTAATAGCTGAAGGTTGTGTTCAGGCTATTAATAGTGCATTTTGTTAGAAAAGACACATATGTTCATTTTCCTTTCTGGCTCTTTGTCCTATATTGAAGTTTGATTGTTCTTTGCATTACAGTCTGGATAATTTTCCTCCTTTTTATCTCCTTCTCTTTTCTCATGATTAACTTTTTCACCTTATGATTCCAGAGATATTTCTAAATATATAAATGTGAGACATAATGGTCCTTGTTAGATTTGTTATTAAATCTAAGTTATGTATATCTCTGAAAGATCAATATTTTAAGAAAAAATTAAATATATAGACAGTTATTAGAGGAAATTGATGGAAGCTTGGGATGGTGGAAATAATAATGGGAAGAGTTCTCCCTCCCCCACTCCCTCCAACGGAATACCTTCGCAATGTTGTGGCATGCATTTCTGAGTTTGTGGTTTTTGTGATTTTAGATTTTGTGAGGGAGTGATGTACTAGACTTAAAATTTATCATGATTATGTTCTGAAAAATTCTTGCAGTGTTTTATGAAGTGTTTCTTTCTTTGATTAGAATATCTGCACATTGTACAGATTGCATCCCAGAAATGTAAGATTTGATTGTGGTTCTCATAATACAGTACGTCAAGGACATTTTTCATCTGTTGCAATATAAATTCATGTGTTATATTCCAGTGTTTTCAATATGTGATTCCATTTGTTTATTTAAAAGAAGCCATCATTGAACAAAGTTTAAATTACTGCTTTGAAATGTTTAATATATAAAAATCTTAAAATGATATCTGTTTTCTACTGAATTTATAGGTATCACAGTTATTTGACACAGCAAAGATGTATTTTCTGAAGAAAATAATAATTGGGTTTTCTCATTCAGGGGTAAAGGGATATTGTCTTCTTTATTTAAATTAACTGCATAATATATTCCAATATTTTAATTGAGCATGCTTTTTCTCATTAGATTGTTAGGAAGAAAGTATTGCCCGATAGCAGTGAAGATCGAGATACAAAAGAAGCTCTAAAGGAGTTTGACTTCTTGGTTACATCAGAAGAAGGAGACAATGACTCCAGAAGTGCAGGCGATGGGACAGACTGGGGTAAGGAGAAATGCTGTATCCAACCAGAGATGTTATATAAATGAACAAAACTAATATTTTACTAGGAAAGCAGCATCTTGAAGAACACTTGAAATCTTGAACACTTGAAGTATTGAAATCTTGGACATTCTATGGACTTTTTACTATCATGACCTTCCCAGGATGTGTGTTTGTGTGTTTAAAGAAGGTTGTACAGCTATTTACCTTCCTCATCTTTCTTTTTTTTTTTTTTTTAACATAAGTGGTATAGCATGAAAATAATTTGAATTTATAGAATGTTTCTGCCTAAACAGTAGAACTTGCAAATCTAGATTTTGTGGAAATTGAGTATGAGAACATAGTAGAAGATCTCATTATTTTTTCTTTTCTTTCTTAGTTTTGTTTAGCCGTGCCGCATGGCATGTGGGATCTTAGTTCCCTGGCCAGGTATCAAACCTGTGTTCCTTGCAGTAGAAGTACAAAGTCTTAACACTGGCCTGCCAGGGAAGTCCTTGTAAAGGACTTAGAAATCTTATCTCCGGCATCTTCTGGTTTACCACAGTTCTCCTGTGATCTTCTGTTACTGTTGTTATCAGTATGGTGTTAAGAGTGTGATATAGCTAAATTTTTACTTTAAAAAGCTGAAGGCATTCTAGGATCTAAAATCTAACTCAGTTTAACTTATTATTAAGATGTAATTGATGAAAATCTACATTCTTGATTGTTAGATTTTTCTGAAAAAAGGAGACTTTCTACTATTGATAGTAGAATAAAAGTGTTGAGTTTTTATGTTCAGAGACCCAGTGATCTGTTTTTTAAACTGTGGACTGAAACTTGTTAAAAATAGATTTCTGATTATTCTGGTTCATTTTGGCTTATTTCAGTCATTTAACAAATACTGATTATGTGCCTTCTTTGTGCCAAGTCTTTTAGATGAAGATCCCTACCCCTGTGGGCCTACATTCTTCTAAGAGGATGTAGGCAGTAAGAGATAAACATGATAAGTGATGTTTATCATGTAAGTCAGAATGTGATCAATGCAATGGCAAATAGAAAAAGTAGAACAGAGTAAGTAGGATGGAGAGTGCTGGGGACTGGGTGGGGTGGAGTGGATAGGTTACAATGATAGATTGATCATGGAAGGTGCATTGAGAGGGTAACATTTGAATGAGAGACAGCATGGATGAGAGAGTTAGCCACATGGTATCCAGGGAGAGAGTGTTCAAGAAGAAGGAAACTAGAACATATGCCCTAAGATAGTTATAATCCAGGTATGTTTGAGAAATTCAAGGAAGCTAGGGTGACTGGAGCAGAATGATGAGGGGAATGTAGTAGGAAGTGACCGAATCAAGTGGAGATATGTAGACCACTGGTGAGATGGAGAACCATGGGATGGTTGAGCCAGAAGGGTGAGTGACATGATCCAACTTTTGTTTGAAAGCATCACTTTGGCTGCTGTGTTGAGAATAGACTACCCAGGGCAGTTAGTGTTGGCAGTAGACATGAAGTACAGAGGGAAAACATTTGCTGTAATTCTAGCAAGAAACAGGTCAGAGAAGTAGTGGATATGCTGAGGAGTGGTCAGATTCTGGATGTGTTTTAAAGGCAGAGAAACAATATTTCCTGAAATACTTGTTGTGGGGTTTGGAAAAAAAGGAGGTTTTTGGTCTGATCAAATGAAAATATAGTTCGGTTCAGTTGCTCAGTCGTGTCCGATTCATTGCGACCCCATGAACCGCAGCACTCCAGGCCTCCCTGTCCATCACCAACTCCTGAAGTTTACCCAAACTCATGTCCATTGAATCGGTGATGCCATCTAGCCATCTCATCCTCTGTCATCCCCTTTTCCTCCTGCCTTCAATCTTTCCCAACATTAGGGTCTTTTCAAATGAGTCAGCTCTTTGCATCAGGTGGCCAAGTATTGGAGTTTCAGCTTCAACATCAGTCCTTCCAAAGAACACCCAGGACTGATTTCCTTTAGGATGGACTGGTTGGATCTCCTTGCAGTCCAAGGGACTCTCAAGAGTCTTCTCCAGCACCACAGTTCAAAAGTGTCAATTCTTTAGTGCTTAGCTTTCTTTATAGTCCAACTCTCATATCCAAACATGACTACTGGAAAAACCATAGCCATGACTAGATGGACCTTTGTTGACAAAGCAATGTCTCTGCTTTTTAATATGCTGTCTAGGTTGGTCATAACTTTCCTTCCAAGGAGTAAGAGTCTTTTAATTTCGTGGCTGCAATCACCATCTGCAGTGATTTTGGAGCCCCCAGAAATAAAGTCAGTCGCTGTTTCCACATCTATTTCCCGTGAAGTGATGGGACCGGATGTCATGATCTTAGTTTTCTGAATGTTGAGCTTTAAGCCAACTTTTTCACTCTCCTCTTTCACTTTCATCAAGAGACTCTTTAGTTCTTCTTCACTTTCTGCCATAAGGGTGGTGTCATCTGCATACCTGAGGTTATTGATAGTGCTTTCAAATAAGATGGGGAACCCTGTAGATGGAAGAGATTGGATGGGAAAGATTGGGAGTTTGGTTTTGTGTGTTTGGTTTTGATTAGAGTTCCTAATGGAAATACAGAGTAAGCAAGTTGATATATGTCTTGAGTTCAGGTGAGAGTTCTAACACTTACATAATATTATATGTATATAGTAATTTATTTTATACTAAGTATAAAATACGTAACATATTTGCTTTTAAAATTTTCTACTCCTGAAAGGTGAAAGTTAATGGTGGCATTTCTTTTTTCCTAGAAGCTCAGTTTCCAGCTTTAAATATTTATAAATTAACAGGTCACTTAAATCATTTTAAGTATTGAATGCCAGGTTGATTAACAAGTTTGCAAAGTGCTATTTTTAAAGCCTGTAAAATAAAAATGGTCATTTGCTGATAAACGCATGCCAGAAATGCATTTTTGAAATGAAAAGATCATTGAAGACTATTTTGTACAAATGCTTAATAATCTTCTTTCATTACATAAATTAGTAAGAAATTATTTGTAAGTTAGTCCTAATCACAGTCTGAAAATGAGAGTTTCTTGAATGTAGACTTTTGAGGCTTAATTTACTAAAAGTCACTCAAATGTTGCAATTTTTTTCTATGTCTGTTTCAAGGGAAATTTAATATTATTACCAAAGAAATAGAATTGACTACTGTTTCTTGGATATTATATTTCTTGTGACATGTATCTAATGAATAAATAATAACTTTAGAATTGGTAGTAATATGAAAAAGATGGTTGTTATGTCATTCATTGACATAACAGTGAATTGACTTTGAATGTTCAGTATCTTATTGAAAAAGGCTGTTTCGTTTGTTTCACCCTGTTTAGAAAAGGAAGACCAGTGTCTCATCCCTGAAGCTTGGAATGTGGACCAGGGAGTAATTACCAAACTCAAGGAACAATACAAAAAGGAGAGAAAGGGGAAAAAGGGGGTGAAGAGTAAGTGGAAAACATTGTATCTGTAAATCATAAATCTTACCTCTTTCATATCCCCCAATTTTTGTTTCCAATGTTTTCCTAAAACTTACTTACTCTTTTTTTTGCCTTCTCCTGACCTCTTTCCTTTTCACTTGCTCTTCAGGGGTGGAAATTAAATGGTTAGATATTTGATTATGAACTTTGAAGAAGAAAAAACCTGTGAATATAATTATGGAACCATAATGTATCCCAATAATAAATCTAGAGCATCATGATTGTATGGGACTGTATTTTCAAACATAGCAATAATTTAATTTTTCAAATTATATGTGCTTAATTACAGTAATGATTTTTTACTATTGATAATTTAAATCTCATCTAATGTGACCCTCTGGCAAGCCACCAAAATAATTGCTTACAGTTTTAGGTCTTGGTCACAGAAAGAAGGTTAATTTCTATCCCTGAAAATCCTATGTGTTCATAACACACAGTTCATTTGCTCTCATCACTATATGTTATACAGGTCACAGAGTCAGACACAGCTTTTTTAAAGTACTTATTTTTCTAATTTAAAATTTTGGCCAATGTCATTTATAATATTACCAATTAGGTTTTTTCTTTTCCCAACAAGATGTGTTCCACATCAAAAATGGAAACTAAAATGAAATTTCTAGCCCTGTACATCAATATATATATTATCTTATTCAAGTTATTAGTAAGGTTTAACAATAGATCTAGTTAGGTATATAAAATACAAAAGCTTTCACACATCCCTGAAAACCATCTTAATCACCTTTTTAGGAGAGCAAGGTTAAATTATCTCCTTGTGCTTCCACTCTCATTGACAGTATGGACATGGGTCTCCCTTTCACAGCAATAGGAATTTCATCCTTTGGGATATTAGTGTACAGTGGGATTAAAATCCAACTTGAGTGAGGCATGTATTTAAAATTGCAAAAGACTGGAGGGATATGCTTTTTCTCTTTTTTTTATAGTGATGCTAAGGATTATCAAAAATCAGTCGTTCATTTATAACCTAGTAGTTACTCATAAATATTTAAATCTTTATTTAAAATATCTTAGAACTTGCAAGCATTTCACTTTAATGGATAGAAAGTCAGTGGCCTTATTGATATTAGTATTGCACCAACTATTATGTAACAGAGAGAGAATGTCATTTAATTCCTTCTCAATATTTATTAATCACAGTGAGAAAGGTTAATATTAAAACATAAGAACATTTTCTACTTTTTATTAAAAATACTGATGCAATTTAATTTTGACAAGCAGTAGTGAGACATGATTTGTTATGACTTTTCATAGCCATGATAAAACCATTTAAGCTGAGATTTTAAGGAATATTTGTCATATGCAAGAAACAAGGAGAATGTTTATCAGATTGACTTAAAGTTAATATATTTGTCATTATGCTACAATAATAAATGTCTTAAAATGTAAAAGACCTTTTAATTGAAAAGGTATTAAGGACTTATGTAGAATTTATCTATTATTTATTATTTGGTTCTTATCAAATATCAAGGCTTCACTATAGTTGGAGTTTAGCATTTAAGGTCCCAAGCTGCACCATTTGACTGAAATAGTATTCCTGCTAAAAGAAGCTAGTGGATTTCCTGACCCTGAAGATTGTGATCACTGTTTCAGGCATATGGTACATAGCTTTTTAGTATGGTGAGAAGAAATGATTCTTTAGGAGGAGAAAGGCTAATGTTTTTCACTGAAGAGAGGACTGAAGACTGAAGTTAAGCACATTTTATCATCATCAGTTTAGGTTATCTTGATAAAATGATAATCTGGGAACAAAAGAAGACATGATAAAAACAGAACTGAAAGACATAAAATGAAAATAGAACTGAAGGAAAGCTTTAAATTGACATATGAGGCATTAATTTATAAAGCATCATAGGTATCTTTTTAAATTTAGCTGTTTCTCATTGGAAGAGGTTGTGTCTTTATAATATGGGCTAGTAGACATATTTTCAGTCAAATTGTGTTCTCTAATCACACTATCTTAGAATATATTTCTAGGCAGTAGTTAAAGTTGCTTAAAAATAGAAAAAAGCCATAATGGACTATGGGTAAGATTTTCCCATTCTTAATTAAACTTATAACAGGAAAAACAACCGAAGATCTGTTTCAGCCTCTATCCTATATAAAACAGTCAAAACAGGGATATGGGAGAATGAAGCATCAAAGTACAGGTAAGCAATTGGTAGGGTGTGAGACTTAACCTTGGGTACCATATTTTCAGGATGTAAAGCAGTGAATGTAGCTTAATTTAAACAAACAGAAAAGAATGTGCTTGTTTAATTTAGTACACAGTAGCTTCACAGTCTGTGGTATCTGTGTTTAGAGTTGTATACAAGGATTCTAGAATAATACTATGTTTAATGATCCAAATTGCACAAGAACATTTTTTCATGCAAATAATGACATTTTATTCCATTAGCTTAATTTAAAAAATATATGTAAAACATAATTTTTCAAGAGTAATATACCTTTTTAAAAGTCTTGAGAACTTAGAAAATAAATTACTCTTTAATATAATATAGTATGGTATAGTATAGTTTTAAAGGTGAATATTGGCAGATGTGAATAAGGTTTATGGCACTGTTTTGATGCAGTTGGATAATTCTGTTTTCTCTTTTTTGTTCTCTCCCTCCCTTTTCGGGGCTAGGGCCCAATAGGTCAAAACTACAAGACATGCTTGCTAATTTGAGAGATGTTGATGAACTTCCCTCCTTGCAGCCATCTGTGGGTTCACCCTCCAGACCCAGCAGCTCCAGGCTTCCTGAACATGAAATAAATAGGGCAGATGAAGGCAAGTATTTATGACACACTAGAGCACAAAAAGCACTTGGATGTACTTACCTACATTCAGTTAGTAGAGAGGGCTCTCTAAGAGAAGAATTTTATTCTACAGATGTTTAAACTATATATATAGTTCTCACATTGCAGGCTTTCTTATGTTCAGGGGGGTTTGATTATAACTACAGTCTTTAAGACTTGAAAAAGGATGCATAAACTTAAAACCAAGTCTAAATTGTAGTTTAGAACATCCCCCAGCAGCTTCACGGAAGCCATGTAGTTGATGTGCGTACACGTAGTTCTAATACCATCCCAACAGTGGGAAAACTGAGTGTATACATAGTAAATGTTTACTTTGAGACTCACATAAATGTTTTCATATGTTTAAGCAATTTATCATTGACAAAAAGAGAAAAAAAGGCACCTGAAAGTCTAGTCACATTTCCTTGTTCTCTTTCAGTCCTTGTCTATGTGCATATACTTTTTACAAGGTTATAGTCACCATGTAGAAGAATTCAGTTGTATTTATATATATAAAATCATAAATTCATGATTATAATTTTAAGATTTAAAATTTTAAATTAAATATTCTATTTTAGACTTGATACTTAACCATTCCCCTTTTGGATATTTAGATTATTCCCAGTTTTTTATAGTATAATCTTGTGTTATATAAATGCAGTTTTCCATCTCTTAGATAGAAGTTCTGATATTCCTATTTATAAATGTATAAAATGCTTATATGTGGAAATTGATTTTAAAATACATATTTATATTAGCTGAAAGTCATGAGTGACATGAAATTAATCTTCATGATTAATGAATATATTTTGAAATTTTAAAAAATTACCTTGAATATAAATATTATAATTATTTACGGTGGATATGTCTCTTCAAATTATTATTTATTGAATAAAACCACCAAAGTCACAGAGGAAACATGTATTATTATTCTTTCTTGGTTTTAAATTTGGTTGTGTCTTAGAGAAACGTAAATTGACAGGCCCTTGATGGATAGATTTTTGTGTTTGGAATACTTTTTCAATAAATTGTTTGATCATTACATGGCTAATTTATTAGTATTAATTATAGTATACTGGTAATTCATTTTCCATATATTAAATAATACCTTTACATTCTAGATGAACAATTTATTTGATGTAGGTATGTATCTTTTAAATTAAGACGTGAATCATGGGGCCTCAACAGGTATGTTTGTTACTCACTAGGAGATTCATTCAGCTAATACTATAGATGTGAGAATTTTAATCAACTTCCTTTATTCTAAGATCAGGTCTGGATAAGAAGGAAAGTTAGTTTTTCTCTTATTCTAATAATCTCAAAAGAGTTTTATCAGAAATTTCATCTTTTAGAAATTTTTTTCTTAATTGAAAGATAATTGGTTTATAGTGTTACGTTGGTTTCTGCCATGTAACCCAATTACAATAATAGAGGCAGAATACGTTCTGAATGACATATATGCAGAAAAGAATGTATAAACCACAGAAAATGCCCCTAATTAAAAAAAAAAATTAAGAACCGTTAGAACGGAAGTGTTGAATGTCTAACTTCTGATCTGTAGTATTGGTCCTCCGTCTGCTCCCACAGCACAGAATTTTCACAAGTAGAAAAGGCACTTAAGAAATATGTTGTAGATTTAATTGCCTGTGACTGATGCTTTTCAGTCTCCAGTCCAGTTTCAGAAGAAGTTTCCATAGCTTGTGTGTGCTATGTTAAGTTTATTACTATGTTTTTATTATAATTATTCAGAAGGCAGTGAGTGCTGCACTTGAGGCATATTTAAATTATTTTGTAAAAGCTGATCAGAGCCTGTAATATTCAGTTACTGATAGAAATGTGGCCTCTAATCGAAAGTTCTGAGGACTCATAGAGAGCAGTCAGTTACTGGTGTGCCCATTGGAGCCTCTCTTTGGCCCTTAGGTCTGCTGGCTTAGCCACTGGTATGTGTGGAAGCAGTGGTTGGTTGCCTTCCTTTGTTTTCAGATTTTACTTGGCCATTCCTAGAACAGTTAGTTAAATTAGCCCCCGCAATGTGAGTGACCAAATCACAAATCTTAGTTTTTGGGGGGGCGTGGGGGAGAGCCATTTTTACTTCATATCTGAACTGAGTTTTCTGGCAATATTAGACGTGAAAACAAACAAAAGAACACCTGGCTGAAGCTCTAACCTCCTAGTCTCATGTGAATCATTTGGTTGAAATTTTGGCATGAAAATTGCTATTCTAAATGAAACAATTCCTGCTCTTTATTAGTAAATGTTTAGAGTTGTTCAAACCCCTTATAAGATATATGGTATGTTTGTGTAAAACCCATTTTTATTATTGCAGCTTTATTGTATGGTGGTTTGAAAATGTATTATCAATTTATACTCTATTTTGTTCTTGTAACGATTCTGAGTAGAGTTCCTGCCACTAGTATTTTTAAAAGTTCATAGCTGTTCTTTTCATTTCTTCAATATTTATGATTGAATCTAAAATTATATTATTGAATGTGAAACTGAAAAACATCTCATAAATCTATTCTCTGCATACATTGATTAGTACAGTTGACTTGTTTCTTAAAAAAAAAGTTAACTAACTTCTTTAGCAGCCAAAGTTAAGCTACTAAATTCATCTAATCAACTCATAAATGTTTGTCATCAATAAAGTCACTACCTTGAGAAAACTACTTAAAGAATGATCTCTGATGGCTTGTCAGAATGATTTGCATTTATAAAAAGTGTTCCAGTAGACACTTTAATAAAAAACTTCTTTGAAATGAGTATTTTTAAATAAAATATAATATACCTACAGTAAACTACTTAGTCATAGGGATGAGCTCAGTGAGTTATCTCAAAGCAAAACCAGTCATGTCACCACTGCTTAGGTCAGGAAGCAGAAAAAGTCACCAGGGCCTAGAAGTCCTGATGGTGCTGCCCTCAAACACTGCCCCTTCCCTCTTCTCCAGAGGTAGTCTTGAGTTCTGACAACACAATTAGCTTTGCCTTATATAGGCGCTTTTTACTAATACAGTTATGACCCATTTTCATTTGAGATTTCTCCATATTATTTAGGTTATAGAATTAACCAATTTTATTTTGAATGCAGCCAGCAATGTTCAAAATCACTCTACATATTTTAATGTACATTACCTCATGTTAAATAGATGACCAGTGCAAGTTCAAAGCATGAAGCAGAGCGCCCGAAACCAGTGCTCCGGGACAACCTAGGGTGGGGAGGGAGTTGGGAGGGGGGTTCAGGATGGGGGAACACATGTTTACCCATGGCTAATTCATGTTGATGTATGGCAAAAATCATCACAATATTGTAAAGTAATTATCCTCCAATTAAAGTAAATTAATTAAAAAATTAAATCACTTACTATACATATTTTAATAATTGATAGGAATCACTTGGGTAATTAGCATGAAATATCAAATGAGGAAAATCTTTCTTTTATATATTTATAAATTTTTTTTCTATAGTGAAAAAGAAAGGGTTTGTTTCATGTTGTACTTTTCTAATTAGATGATGCCTTTAAATGGTTAAAATATGGAAAAGAGCAAGCACTTCAGGATTTTCTGCATAGTGAATTTTACTGTGTTTGAAAGCATTTATAAATAATCAAATGTAGATATGCCCTTATGAAGTTAATTGTTGACTATTTAGAAGTGTTTTTTTAAATGTTTCTTGTGTCTTCTCCCTTCAGTGGAAGCACTGACGTTTCCTCCTTCTTCTGGGAAGTCATTCATCATGGGAGCAGATGAAGCACTCGAAAGTGAACTGGGACTGGGAGAATTGGCAGGCCTTACAGTGGCCAATGAAGCAGATTCATTAACTTATGATGTGAGTGGTAGTTTTGCTTTTGTTGTTTTATTTTTTAAAAAATAGTTCATTTTATAGAAAAAGATGACAGTAGTGAGACTTCTTCACAAGTGTGGAATTTGTTTCAGTTTTAATTGCAAACTTTGAAAATATGAGCATATTATAAAAATAAACAATACTTTTTACATCATACAGATTAAAATTGTAGGTTTTACCTAAATCTGTAAGTCAGTAGAGCTTATTCATTGGTTTTAGATAAGGGAAAGAATTCCTTTTCTATCACCAAGATTGGGTTTGTCTTGTTTTAAGGTACCAGTGATTAGTTGAAATTCATGCCTGCCTAATGGCAACATTCGTCTTGCTTATTTAATACATTGTCAATAAGACAGCAGCTGAGAACTAGTTTTAGCTGTTGTTAGACAAGGTGTGTGCAAGATACTTTCCAGATGCTAAGGTTGACCTCAGTGATTTGGACCAAAATTGGCATCTTTATACCTTTATGCACACATCCATTTAGTTAATTTCAAACACAGTTCTTTTATAATTGTTCATTGTCATCAAGTATCAGAAAAACAGTTGCTTATTTCATAAAGTATTTACAGCCTATCTTATCTCTTCATTAAAATCCTTTCAGTTTTATACTTCATCGTGTTCGTAGGGGAATACAGTGTAGCTGCAGCCACATAGAGGATATAGCATGGATCCCAAAGTGAACCTTGGAAGTATTTCAAAGCGGAGCCTCACCACTCACTCCTCTTCCCTTAGATCAAAAACTCTCTCTCTCTATGCTAAGCCCTTTAGTAAGTCTTTTGGGTTCTACCTCCAACATCTGAAACCTATATAGTACATCTTTTTTCTTCCCCTCCTGGTCCATTTTTCTTCACCTGGATCTACCACAATAACCTAATCTCATTCTCCACATATGTGATACAGATTTTGGGGAAAAAAAAAATTCTGTTTTCATTGTTTTTATATCCTTATAATTTATGTCTTTTAAAAGCACCATTTAGCTGATTTTTATTTTTTAACCTTTGACAGCCTTTTAAAATTAGAAAGCTTTTAGTCCATTTCTTTTTAAAATAATTAATAATATTTGTACTTAATCCTGTCATCTTTTGTGCTGCCTTTTCTGTGTTTTTCTATTTTTGCCTAAATTGGAATTATTTTTTATCATTCACCCCTCTCCATTATTTGAAGCTTATGCACTCTTTCATTACTTTTTAAATTACAGATTAATTCATGAAGGTTAAATTAAAAAAAAAACTAAATCTTTTATGACAAGGCATAAAGAAGTAACAGTCACAGGAAAAACTGTCCACTACTGAATAACCAAAAACAGAAAAACATTCTTATCAAATTTTATATACAAGGATCTTTAGAACACTTTATTTAAAAAACTCCCACCCAGTGTATGTCATTCTTGTTATATATTTTATTTCTGTATACATTAATCTTCTACTAACTTCTATTTTGTACACTCAGTAGTCAGGATTATCTGTTTTACATTAACTGTCTTGTCTTTTTCCATTCTGCCCTGCATATCTGACTGCCCATCTGGGGATTCATTTTTCTTTTACTCTAAGAATACAATATATCTGTTTAATGAAGATCTATTGGTGCCTAGCTTTCTTAGTTTCTGATTTTCTTGAATTGTCTTTACTTGTCTTTTTTTTTTTTTTTTTGCCTGAGTAGGCTATTATCTCTGATTTCAAATTTCACTTTGCAAAAAATTTTTAGTGCTTTTTGTTTCCTTTATTTATTTTTAATTGAAGGATATTTAAAAAAATTGTATTGGTTTCTGTCATACTTTTTTTTAGTGCTTTAAATATATTTCATTTTTTTGTTGTTTTCTCTTAAAATCAGCGGTCATTTCTGTTTTTGGTTACAGTAGTAACCAAAGGTTTTTGGTTACAGTAGTAGTTCTGTTACTAATTATGTGTTATTTCTGTTTATTTTCATTTATGCTGTTGTATCTCATATGGGTATGGTTATTTTGTACTATGTCCAAATAGCTATATTTGAAAAATTGTCTCTAGAAATAATTTCAGGCCTAAGTTTATATCTTTCCACAAAGAGTATATTTTCATTTTCTTCTCTCAGATGTCTGCAACCACTAGAAATCTGGATCACCTGCTTCATTTTTAGTTTTTGAGATGATCTAAAGCTGATCTACAATCTTTTAAGGGCTTTTGTTCTTTTAGTTCACTCTTATGTGTGGGATACAGCTTTCTGAAATCAAAACCTAAAGCCAGATAGTCTACTAAGCCCTACTTTCTTGGCAGGCCCTGGACATCAATCTATAGCTCTCTGTATTGCAAAATCATCAGAAACACAGCTCAACCTCTCAGCCATCTCTTCTGCAATCAGTAAACACTCACGGGGGAAAACAGTTCCAGATACCAGGCTCACTTCCGTAGGCCTCTATCTTCACCTGGATCCTAGGTTTTTTCCCACGATTTTGTTAGTTATAGATTTTTTTATTCTTAGGTTTGCTATTCTACTTGTCCTCGGTACACAGTTGGTCCTAATGATCTGGTCCATCGTGACCAGAAGCAGAAATTCCCATTAGATGCTTTTGTTCCTGCAAAGAGTTTGTCTAATACATAAAGGAATTCAATCCTCTCTCTGGAGAAAGCTCATCCTTTTTTCATAACTTAATTGTTAGAAAACTTAGTGTTAGTCTGTCTCAGTTTCTAAAAGTAGTTCCTAGTTTTATTAAGCATATTAGCAATCTGTTGCTGCATAACAACTTGTACCACATTTAACAGCTTAGAAGAACAAACATTGATATCTCACAGCTTCCATGGGTCAGCAGTCTGGGGACAGCTTAATTATGTGACTCTGGCTGTTTGTATGGTTGTAATCAAGACATTGACAAGGGCTGCAGTCTTACCTAGACTTGACTTGGGGAAAATCTGCTTCCAGGCTCACTCATGTAGTTGTTTGAAGGCCTTGGTTTCTTGCTGACTGTTGTCTGGGAACCAGTTCCTCACCACATGGACCTCTCTGTGGGCTCCTCAACAGAGCAGCTGGCTTTTCCCAATGTGAGTGCACCTAAAAAGATAGGGAGCAGAAACACTCAAGATGAAAGGTTTTATAACCTAATTTTGGAAGTAGTTTATTCCAACTTCTGCTGTATGCTGTTGATCACAGAGCATCCCTATAATGTGGAAGCGTGAAAGTGTTAGTTGCTCAGTTGTATCCAACCCTTTATGACCCCATGGACTATAGCCTGCCAGGCTTCTCTGTCCATGGGATGCTCTGGGCAAGTATACTGGAGTGGGTAGCCATTTCCTTCTCCAGGGAATGAACCCGCGTCTCCCACATTCCAGGGAGGTTCTTTACCATCGGAGCCATCAGGGAGGGGGACTACCCAAAGGTAAAAATAGGTGGGGCTGACTAGGAACTTAGTGGCTGCCTACCACATCAAGATAATCAAAGGAATTTAAGTACTCTTCCACATGAAAACCTTTTAGCTCTTTTATAAGAATAAAAGAGGTCAGCTCGGTTGCCCTTGTCGTCCTAACCTTCCTGCCAGCCCTGCCTGCCCTCAAAATAATCGGCCCCATTCTTAGAGTAGTTCCTTGCATAATGTGTTTTGTTTTCACTCATTGCTTCCCAGGTGGTGCTAGTGGTAAAGAACCTGCCTGCCGGTGCAGGAGACAAAAGAGACCTGGGTTTGATCCCTGAGTCCGGAAGATCCCCTGGAGGAGGGCATGGCAACCCACTCAAGTATTCTTGCCTGGAGAGCCCCATGGACAGAGAACCTAGTGGGCTATGGTTCATTGGGTCGCAAATAGTCAGACACAACTGGAACAACTTAGCACGCATGAATTGCCCCAGTTGTGACATGTCCTGTCCAGATTTCTCTGCAGATTTTTAAATGTCTGGGTTCTAAATTACAGTTTAATAGTATAGCCTCTGAAACCAGATTGCTTGATTTTGAATCCTGACTCCTCCATTTACTAGATGGCAAGTCACTTAACTTCTCTTTCCCTAAAATGGCTAGTCTGTAAAGTGAGGATACTGTTAATTCCAACATCATAGAGTTGTGAGGATTAAGTGAGTTAATGCTTTTTAAGTCTTTTGAATAATATAGAAAATAATGAATGCTGTATAGAATATCAGTTGTTGTATCATTGATAATTTTTGTAACTGTGAGTATGGTAACATTTCTCTAATATATTACAAATACTTGCTTAAATCTACCATGATTGTTAGCCTTGGAGTGTGAAGTTCATCCATGGTGCTTGTGTAAAGTCAAACACTATCCTCTTTAGCTTTTCTATTAGTTGGAATGAAAAAACAGTGCATTATTTTTTCAGTTATTGAGATTGAGATTCTGTGGAGAAAGTGAAAGTCACTCAGTTGAGTCTGACTGTTTGTGACCCCATGGACTGTAATCTACCAGGCTCCTCTGTCCATGGGGATTTTCCAGGCAAGAATACTGGAGTAAGTTGCTGTTCCCTTCTCCAGGGAATCTTCCCAACCCAGGGATCGAACCCAGATCTCCCGTGTTGCAGGCAGATTCTGTACCATCTGAGCTACCAGGGAAGCCCTCTGTGGAGAAAAGGAACATAGTAAATATATAATTATGTTCGTAATATCTGATTGTCTTTTCCAATTTTAACATTTTGTTGTCAGTATATAAACTTCATTACCAATTTGAAGAAAATTTAGCTCTTGTCTGAAACCATTGAAAACTTTGAAAGTATCATCATATTCTGTAATGTTAACATGCTTAAAGATAATTTAGTTTTTCAACTCTTAACCAGAATTGCTTTATATTCTATAATTCAGGTTTAAATCACTTGTCTTTTTAAAAAGCATCCTAGTGAAATTTTGTTTTTTGTTACTAAGTTATTTGATCCTCCTTCTATACTGAATTATGTATTTTCTTATTATAGCATTCATATTTCTTCAAAGAAAACCATTGTTGACATATTGCTAATTTTGCCTATTGATTTGGTTATCTGCTTAAAAATTACATTATTTTGAAAGTTGCAAAATAATGGTAGTTTAATGATGAAACAGTAAGAATTAATGCTGAAATACAGTTTTTTCCCCCATTCTGATCTAAGTATATTGGTATCTTTTTTTTTCTTTAATAGATAGCAAATAATAAAGATGCATTGAGAAAGACATGGAACCCCAAGTTTACATTAAGAAGTCACTTTGATGGTATTAGAGCTCTCGCTTTCCACCCCACTGAGCCTGTTTTGATAACAGCATCAGAGGATCACACGTTAAAAATGTGGAATTTGCAGAAAACAGCCCCAGCCAAAAAGTGAGAATATTCTACTTTAACTGTATTTGAATAATTTAATTAATATTTTTTCAGCAGAGAAAGCCTTACTTTATTATTTGCTGTTAAATTCCTCAAATATCTCTTCTAATTTTTTTCCTTACCATGTTATGTAATTTAGGATGTTTTTGCCTTCATACTCATAAGCTAATTTAGGTTGAAAAACTGACCCTTAGGGAGAAATGGTTTGTGAATGCTGATTATAATCTTTATTTGGTGTTTTAAATAACTTAAATTTTGGGAACCCTTTGTCTGCGCTGGAGGTTTCTGTTGTTGTAAGCAGGCATAGTCATGTTTAAAACCGTCAAACCCCAACCCCAATCCTTCCCCATTGTTTACTAGGTTTGGCCTTATGCTGGAGCCGGTGGGGGCAAGAGACCTCTCTTTGATCCTTTCTTTTGATCTTGACCAAAATGTCTAGACTGAAGGGGCACTGTTGCTGCTCTCACTTATCTGCTAAACTCCCCTTGGCCCCTTGGTTCCTCTGTAAGCACGGACAGACATGAGTTGGTATAAACCCCTTTTATCAGTCACCAAGCTAGTCCTGATCCCACTTGGTACTTTCTCTTTCTTCCTTGGATTACGTGGTCCAGAACCCAGCATCTACCAGCAAGGGCCCTTCTACAGTGATAGATACCTCTTTTTATTAAAGAGTAGAAATGAACATCAAATGGAGGAGAGGACAGAAGTTTTACTACTGACAGAGAATATTTCCTGCCCAATTTGAAAACAATCAGTGACATTCCAGCTGTCACACCTAGACGTTCATCAGACAGCTCAACTGGATCTTGCTAAAACCAAGTGAATCTTCATGTAGATCAAGTGTCTTTAACAGAGAAAAGGTATTTCCTGGTTACAAACTGTGCCTTTTGTTCTTCAAGTTCTTTAGTTCACAGTGGGCATCATATTAGATGAGAGAATGTTGAGTATCTTATCATATATTCTTGCCTGTAACTTTGAAATATATTGAAATTTCTTGCTGGTGGTAGCTTAGTAATAACACCTTCACAAGCAAGTAACAATAGTCTTTGTTTACCTTTGAACTTAAAACTTTGGAAATGAGGAGAGCTATCATATGCCTATTAAAAAAAAATCTGTAATACAATCCAGTTTCTGTTCTCAGTATGGCCAGCATTAACCATGTAGAGTACTCATACACTCAGTGTTCTGAGTAGTGAATAATCTGTTCTGATGTTCAAATCTAATGTGGACAGTTTCTGCAGGTATTCTGGACAGACATGTTAATCTTTATGGAAATGCGAGGAAATTAAAGTACCTTTGATTGAAATTCTGTTCTGTATGGTTCTGTCCTATGCTGTTTTACCGTGAAGAATCTCATTTAATCTTGTAAATATTTGCTGTTATCCCTAGTTTTATATTTTATATTAAACATAGAGGAATCTAAAGTTTCAAAAGATTAAATAATTTGCCTAAAGTTAGCCAATTAGATACAGAACTGGAAATTAAATCCAGAAATTTATCTCTTCAAAACCCTTGTGTTTTCTCTCCGAGTGAGGCTCTTTCTCCCTTTAATCAAATAGATTAGGACAGTGCTAAAAGTGCTGTAACAGTTACTAAAGAATTTTGTTTCTTGAAGCCACAGAAATATGTGATTGATGTTAGGTAAGCTTTATTGTGTCCTGGGGTTGAGAATTGTATATTACCATAGTGTTGATATTTCTAGGGGCGTTTTTATGACATACATTCAGTCATACTGTTTACTACTGACTTTTAGAATGATAAAAACATCCTCCTTTCTCTCTGATTTAGGAGCACGTCTCTTGATGTGGAGCCTATCTATACATTCAGAGCTCATAAGTAAGTGTGTGCTTTTTCTTTGTGTTAAATCAACATCATTGTAAATCAGCCTGATTAGTATATCTTCTTTCATGTATGTATTTGTCGTATGTGGTATTTTTATTGTATTTGGTAGCATTTTTTTTGTAAATGTAAAAGAAAGTGGCAGATAATGTAATGTTAGTGACAAGTATATCACTACCAAATAGGGATCCTTGCTGAAATTAGGTATTATTCGCATGATGTTTAGATGATGTATATATCTCTCTCTTAAAATGAAGTTGACGCAGTTAAGTTTAACTATTAGAAATCCTGATCTTTTTTTCCTTAAAGATAACCTGGTAAAAATACCAGAGACATTTAAAAAATTGTGGCCACATTTCATGCTTTTCCTGTTTCCATTTAAGTTTAAGAAATGTACCTGTTCACTCGATTTAGCACAGAGGTTGGCATACGTTTTATATTTAAAAAGGGTTAGATAGTAAATGCTTTTCAGGCTGCATATTTAATGTTGTATATTCTTGCTTTTAGTTTAGTTTTGTATTATAACATTTTAAAAAGGTAAAAACTGTAAGTGCTTTAGGATTGTACAAAACCAGTTCACTGGTTGGATTTGATCCACAGGCCATAGACCACTAACCACTGGTTTAGCAGAGGAAGAAAAATGAATAGTGCTTTGGTAAATTTTTTATTTGTTGTACAAAATAGGAAAAGAGAAAGCCATTTGAAAAACCAAGCATTCTTATTTCTAACTCATTGTAATACCAAATAGATTTTTTGAGGATGGAAATTGATTTTTTCTCCCAGAGGTCCAGTTCTTTGTGTGGTGATGAGCAGCAATGGTGAGCAGTGCTACAGTGGTGGTACTGATGGACTGATCCAGAGCTGGAACACCACTAACCCCAACATCGATCCCTATGACTCCTATGGTATGTGACTCCCCCAAAATATGAAGGAATCACATAGTTTCTTTTTATGCATTTTATATTGCATATCTATGGATAAAATGAGATGGTTTTGAAAATAAATTTATTTTGTTAAAAAGGGTTTCTATATTTGGGAATCAATTTGAGATATATATATATATATATATATATATATATACATATATATATATAATATGCTAAAAAAAGAGGGAAAATAATGTATTTTTCCTGCAAAAAGAGTTCCCACCCCCAAGTCTTACTGATTGAAAATGCTGCCTTGACAGTTGTTTTCTTCATTTGTAGGCATGTGTACAGTACTTGACACATTATTATTAATCTGTAGTCATACTTTGTCACTACTCTTGACAAATAATTTTGAAGGAAAATGAATGTTGGCATCATCGTCTTGATCAATTATTACAGAGTGTAGAGGCTAATGATTTTCAAAGTGTGTAACACCAATATATTTAAAAGACTTTTAAAAATTAAAAAGTACCCTTTAGATTTGGAAATAGCACCATGAATCAAAAAACTGTAGGATCTATCACTAGATATTATCATAAATTCTCTTTCAATTATTTTGATTTTCTCTTTAAATTCTCCATAAATTCTAGAATGGTATGAAGTGTCATATTTGTCATAAAACCATAGTTTATTTTTATTACCATTTTAGATTAATTTCATCACTAAACCTAAGATAAGAAATTCAGTAACTAAAATATTCTCCCAACATTTATTTAGTAATCATTTAACGTATTTTGTGAAAGATAACACCCTCTCCTGTTGCAGTTCTTTTCTGGATTTCTCTGTTTCATACTTTTTGTCACTTCCTTTATCCCTCTTTCAGAGATTAGTTGATCTCATTCTGTCCCAAGCCAACTCTTTCCCTTTCGCTGTTGACCTCCTTCTCTTGTTTCCTTTGAGACTGCACTGTCTTTCTTTTTTGCTGCCTCTCTCTTTTGCACTCATCTGAAGCCTTACCCTTTTTGCTCTGTTTCCATCCCCTGAGCATATAGTAAATTCAAGTTTCTCCCATCCTGGGCAGGAAGAAGCCTTTTGTGACTCCATTTCCCTCTCTGGTTCTTTTTTTTTTTTAATTTTATTTAAATTGGAGGCTAATTACTTTATAATACTGTGGTAGGTTTTGCCATACATTGATATGAATCAGCCATGGGTGTACATGTGTCCCCCATCCTGAACCCACCTCCCTCCCCATCCCACCCCTCAGGGTCATCCCAGTGGGTGAGCATCCCAGCCCTGAGCACCCTGTGTCATGCATCGAACCTGGACTGGTGATCTGTTTCACATATGATAATATACATGTTTCAGTGCTGTTCTCTCAAATCATCCCACCCTCGCCTTCTCCCACAGAGTCCAAAAGTCTATTCTATACATCTGTGTCTTTTTTGCTGTCTCTCATATAGGGTCATTATTACCATCTTTCTAGCCTCTCTTCCTTCCCATGTCTCTTTGGTCTGCTGCTGCTGCTGCTTCCAAGTCGCTTCAGTCGTGTCCGACTCTGTGCGACCCCATAGACGGCAGCCCACTAGGCTCCCCTGTCCCTAGGCAAGAACACTGGAGTGGGTTTCCATTTCCTTCTCCAAGGCATGAAAGTGAAAAGTGAAAGTGAAGTCGCTCAGTCGTGTCTGACTCTCAGTGACCCCATGGACTGCAGCCTACCAGGCTTCTCCATCCATGGGATGTTCCAGGCAAGAGTACTGGAGTAGGGTGCCGTTGCTTTCTCCGCTCTTTGGTCTAGAAAACACAATTATAAGTTACTGATTCCATGTCTTTCACTGTACATGATTCCTTTTCATTCTGTCTTGTGGCTATGCCACTTAAATACAAAAAAGTATCAATAGCTATCTAACTGGCTGATCCAAGGGATATTTTGCAATTCTTATTTTACTTGATGTACTGGCTATCTGAAACTGTGGACCACTCTATCCTTTTTGAAATCTTTTCACTATAGGCTTTTTTGACACAACTCTATGACAGTTTCTATTCCCTATCCATCATAAATTCCTTTTATTTTCTCACCTAAAAATACTGACATTTTTTGAGGCTAGACCCTAACTCCGGAGAAGGCGATGGCACCCCACTCCAGTACTCTTGCCTGGAAAATCCCATGGACAGAGGAGCTTGGTAGGCTGCGGTCCATGGGGTTGCGAAGAGTCGGACACGACCGAGCGACTTCACTTCACTTTTCACTTTCATGCCTTGGAGAAGGAAATGGCAACCCACTCCAGTGTTCTTGCCTGGAGAATCCCAGGGACGGGGGAGCCTGGTGGGCTGCTGTCTGTGGGGTCACACAGAGTCAGACATGACTGAAGTGACTTAGTAGTAGCAGTAGACCCTAACTCATTTTTTGCATTGTACACATATTCTTTGGTAGACTGAATCCACTTTGTGGTTTTATATATTGTTGACTCATCAATCTCTTTTTTAAGCCTGAGGCTACCTACACAGCATTTCAAAATGGCTGTCTTATTGTCCATAAATCCCTACAGCACTTTTTCTTCTTCCATATATTCTTAATTTTTTTGGTCACAGCATGCAGCTTGGGGGAATCTTAGTTCCCCAACCAGGGATTGAATCCGTGCCCCAGCAGTGAGAGCACCAAGTCCTAACCACTAGACTTATTAGGGAAGTCCGTTTTCAAATATTCTTTGTATATTCTCTATCAGGTGGCAGCACTACCAAACTTATCTAAACTAGAAATCCAAGAGTTATCCTTGATTCTTTATACTATTTTACTATCATTTATTAATTACTATACCTTTTTGTTAATACCCCCTAAATATTTCTTGAATTTACTGCTTTTCTTATCACTGTCCTTGCTTTGATTTTCATCTTCACTCTCCCAGTCTTTTTAAACAGTCCATTTGCCTTCATCTTGTTTCTTTCCAATCTCTTCTACACTGTGATCAGAGTTACCAGATTAAATACTTGCTTCACACTGCTGCTTCTGGGAAACCTTTCAGTGTTTCTCTGTTGGTTTTAGGGTAATTTCCTGAGTATGTCATAGGCCATCTAAGTTAAATTCACCCATTCCAGTCCATTTTAGTTCACTGATTCCTAGAATGTC
Source organism: Ovis canadensis (assembly GCF_042477335.2). Taxonomy (NCBI): domain Eukaryota; kingdom Metazoa; phylum Chordata; class Mammalia; order Artiodactyla; family Bovidae; genus Ovis; species Ovis canadensis. The sequence goes on from NC_091247.1 coordinate 87,316,950, forward strand.
AACGTTCACCCTTGCCATCTCTTGTTTGACCACTTCCAGTTTGCCTTGTTTCATGGACCTGACATTCCAGGTTCCTATGCAATATTGCTCTTTACAGCATTGGATCTTGCTTCTATCACCAGTCACATCCACAGCTGGGTATTGTTTTTGCTTTGGCTCCATCCCTTCGTTCTTTCTGTAGTTATTTCTCCACTGATCTCCAGTAGCATATTGGGCACCTAATGACCTGGGGAGTTCCTTTTTTGGTGGGCAGGAATCCCTCAGAAGAAATGGAGTAGCCATCATGGTCAACAAAAGAGTCCGAAATGCAGTACTTGGATGCAATCTCAAAAATGACAGAGTGATCTCTGTTCGTCTCCAGGGCAAACCATTCAATATCACAGTAATCTAAGTCTATGCTCCAGCCAGTAATGCTGAAGAAGCTGAAGTTGAACAGTTTTATGAAGACCTACAAGACCTTTTAGAACTAACACCCAAAAAAGATATCCTTTTCATTATAGGGGACTGGAATGCAAAAGTAGGAAGTCAAGAAACACCTGGAGTAACAGGCAAATTTGGTCTTGGAATGCGGAGTGAAGCAGGGCAAAGACGAATAGAGTTTTGCCAAGAAAATGCACTGGTCATAGCAAACACCCTCATCCAACAACACAAGAGAAGACTCTACACATGGACATCAACAGATGGTCAAGACTGAAATCAGATTGATTATATTCTATGCAGCCAAAGATGGAGAAGCTCCATACAGTCAACAAAAACAAGACCCGGAGCTGACTGTGGCTCAGATCATGAACTCCTTATTACCAAATTCAGACTTAAATTGAAGAAAGTAGGGAAAACCACTAGACCATTCAGGTATGACCTAAATCAAATCCCTTATGATTATACAGTGGAAGTAAGAAATAGATTTAAGAGCCTAGATCTGATAGATAGAGTGCCTGATGAACTATGGAATGAGGTTCGTGACATTGTACAGGAGACAGGGATCAAGACCATCCCCATGGAAAAGAAATGCAAGAAAGCAAAATGGCTGTCTAAGGAAGCCTTACAAATAGCTGTGAAAAGAAGAGAGGCGAAAAGCAAAGGAGAAAAGGAAAGATACAGGCATCTAAATGCAGAGTTCCAAAGAATAGCAAGAAGAGATAAGAAAGCCTTCCTCAGCAATCAATGCAAAGAAATAGAGGAAAACAACAGATTGGGAAAGACTAGAGATCTCTTCAAGAAAATTAGAGACACCAAGGGAACATTTCATGCAAAGTTGGGCTCAATAAAGGACAGAAATGGTCTGGACCTAACAGAAGCAGAAGATAGTAAGAAGAGGTGGCAAGAATACACGGAAGAACTGGACAAAAAAGTTCTTCACGACCCAGATAGTCATGATGATGTGATCACTAATCTAGAGCCAGACATCTTAGAATGTGAAGTCAAGTGGGCCTTAGAAAACATCACTACGAACAAAGCTAGTGGAGGTGATGGAATTCCAATTAAGCTGTTTCAAATCCTGGAAGATGATGCTCTGAAAATGCTGCACTCAATATGCCAGCAAATTTAGAAAACTCAGCAGTGGCCGCAGGACTGGAAAAAGTCAGTTTTCATTCCAATTCCAAAGAAAGGCAATGCCAAAGAATGCTCAAACTACCACACAATTGCACTCATCTCACATGCTAGTAAAGTAATGCTCAAAATTCTCCAAGCCAGGCTTCAGCAATACGTGAACCGTGAACTCCCTGATGTTCAAGCTGGTTTTAGAAAAGGCACAGGAACCAGAGATCAAATTGCCAACATCCGCTGGATCATCGAAAAAGCAAGAGAGTTCCAGGAAAACATCTATTTCTGCTTTCTTGACTATGCCAAAGCCTTTGATTGTGTGGATCACAAAGATCTGTGGAGAATTCTTCAAGAGATGGGAATACCAGACCACCTGACCTGCCTCTTGAGAAATCTGTATGCAGGTCAAGAAGCAACAGTTAGAACTGGACATGGAACAACAGATTGGTTCCAAATAGGAAAAGGAGTCCGTCAAGGCTGTATATTGTCACCCTGCTTATTTAACTTCTATGCAGAGTACATCATGAGAAACGCTGGATTGGAAGAAACACAAGCTGGAATCAAGATTGCCGGGAGAAATATCAATAACCTCAGATATGCAGATGACACCACCCTTATGGCAGAAAGTGAAGAGGAGCTAAAAAGCCTCTTGATGAAAGTGAAAGAGGAGAGCAAAAACGTTGGCCTAAAGCTCAATCAACATTCAGAAAACGAAGATCATGGCATCTGGTCCCATCACTTCATGGGAAATAGATGGGGAAACAGTGGAAACAGTGTCAGACTTTATTTTTTGGGGCCCCAGAATCACTGCAGATGGTGACTGCAGCCATGAAATTAAAAGAAGCTTACTCCTTGGAAGAAAAGTTATGAGCAACCTAGATAGCATATTCAAAAGCGGAGACATTACTTTGCCGACTAAGGTCCGTCTAGTCCAGGCTATGGTTTTTCCAGTAGTCATGTATAGATGTGAGAGTTGGACTGTGAAGAAGGCTGAGCGCCGAAGAATTGATGCTTTTGGAGAAGACTCTTGAGAGTCCCTTGGACTGCAAGGAGATCCAACCAGTCCATTCTAAAGGAGATCAGCCCTGGATGTTTTTTGGAAGGAATGATGCTAAAGCTGAAACTCCAGTACTTTGGCCACCTCATGCGAAGAGTTGACTCACTGGAAAAGACTCTGATGCTGAGAGGGATTGTGGGCAGGAGGAGAAGGGGACAACAGAGGATGAGATGGCTGGATGGCATCAAGGACTCGTTGGATGTGAGTCTGACTGAACTCCGGGAGATGGTGATGAACAGGGAGGCCTGGCGTGCTGCGATTCATGGGGTCGCAAAGAGTCGGACACGACTGAGCGACTGAACTGAACTGATGTCATAGGCATCCCACCATAAACTGACCGCTCTCATCTCATCCACTTCTTGCCTCAAATTTCATAGTCCAGTAATACTGAATTTCTTATAAATGTCCTGACATAGCATTCTATTTTTCCTTCTGTTAGTTTGTAGGAGCTGCCTCCTTTGCCAGGAATGCCTTCCCTCTGCCCTTTGACAGGCCAACATCTATACACTGTAGGTGTCATTCTTTCCAAGAAGCGTCCAGTCACTCTCTTTCGTAACTGGTACTTGCCACTGTTGTTGTACTTAAACCACATTACTTTTTGAAGACCGGGCTAGTATTGTGTCTAATCATCTTCATGACCCCTGCATCTAGCGTAGTGCCAAATACACAGTGTATCTTCAATAAATATTTCATGGTGTAACTAAAGAGGATATAGAACGAATAACACCAGTGACATTTTAAACTTAACATCTCTGAACTATCTTGAAAGTACAACTTCTAGAGTCATTGGGAGGGTTAATAAGTAAAATTCCAATTTTGCTTTTATCATGAAACGCTCCTTCCTGGCTCCTCCCCCTCTCCCTCGCCACATGCATATCATCCATATATCTCGTTTGAGAATTTGGGGATTTCTGTAGGTCTCAGTTTATGTCCATTAAGAATGTCAGAGGCCTGTTGCTCCCAAGAGCTATGAAGGTAGTCATACCATCATAGCACAAGTGTCCTGAAGGGTGTGTGCCAGGTGCTGAAGGACATCACTTCCTCAGGGAATGTGAGTTTTGGTTTCTCTGCAAACAGATTAAATCCTAATGGTTTGTGTTGACATGCTTTAAAAAAAAAAAAAAAGACAAATGGGAAGAAAAAAAAGGAGGAAGAGAGAAATGGCTGATTTTCTAAGGAGAAAAATATGTACTTTAAAATTTTAATTTAGACATTTTAAACCCTGTATTTGCATTGTTTCCAGGCCTGTTCTTGGTACATTTCAAAAGAATGATAGAAACCAGGAAGTGTATTTTCTGCTTTCTGTTTGTATCTTCTACTTCCCATTGGCCTCTCTCAGTACCTTTATGATTTGTGCTTTTCCCCTGCATTCTTGCTGTTGTCGCAGATCCTTCTGTCTTAAGAGGCCCTCTCTTGGGCCACACGGATGCAGTCTGGGGCTTGGCCTACAGTGCAGCACACCAGCGTTTGTTGTCCTGTTCAGCAGATGGCACTCTCCGGTTGTGGAATACAACTGAGGTTGCTCCAGCCCTGAGTGTGTTTAATGATAATCAAGGTACATACCTTTTTCTCCTTTTTCTTACAGAGTCTTTTGTAAAGTGTCTTATTCTAAAAGAAACAAATAGATGATTCTACAGACTCTTCTTTCCTAAATTTAGTTTGAAGGGTTTTTTTTTTAAGCAGTGAAAATATATTTGTTTGAATTTCCAACTTGGTATGTATAATTTTAAAAAGCATATTATTTGGTGAAGTAGCAGGTATTTGTTTTGAATTTTTAAAAATTGAAATAATTTATATACAGTCAAAAACAGGTATTAAAGGATAGATACATTTTCATGAGCTTGACAAATGATGAAACTTTTGCTTCTGTCAAGATAGAGAATGTTTCCTTCAGTGCCCGAAAGTGGCTCTGTGTTATTCACAGTCATCTCTTCCCCTCATTCCCAACCAGAAGTACCCACTGTTGTGGTTTCTTTTGTTATGAATTAGTTTTGTCTATTCTAAAACTTCATATAAATGAAATCGTACAATGTATACCCTTTTTATATCTGACATTTACTCTTACTGTAGTGTTCTTGTTGCTTATCCATGTGGTAATAAATGTTAATAATTTAATCTTATTGTTTGTAGTAGTTCTTTAAACTGCTGTGTTTATAATTTACCTCTTGATGAACATTTGGCTTGTTTCTAGATTTTTCCTATTATGAATAAAACTCCTATGAATATTTGTATTTTTTTTTCTTAATCACAGGCAGGCAAAGACCTGTAAATAGAATTTTGAGGCTTTAGAAGTAGATTTATGTATTTAACTATTTAACATTATGTGACATCGCCAAACGTTCTTTGAAAGCGGTTGTGCCATGTTGTACCACTGATTGCAATGTGTGAGAATTCCAGGCGCCCTACGTCCTTAATTACAAACATTTGTTGTTGATAGTGTAATTAATTTTAGCCATTTTGATGGGTGTGTGCAATAGTATTTTCTTGTCTTTTTAAGTTGTATTTCTTTGGTGGCTATTTTGAGCACTTTTTTGGTATACTCATTGTCCATTAATGTATCTTCTTCTGGAAGATACACATTTTTGAACTGTTAGTTTACTTAACTTAGATTTTGAACCAGATTTTAAAAATCAGATTATGATCACATATACATAGAATTTCACTTTTAATATTTATAAATAAGTTCCAGATTTTAGCCAAGTTTTACCCTATTCTAAATGATAAATAAAATTATCTTCTTTATTCATGAGCTCCCATAACTTGTGCCTAGGTTTTGATGAGTTGCCTGCATTTGATATTTGTATGACTCTACCAATAAATAGCAATTTGAAATTTTACTTCTTGAATTCCATATTTTTAGTGAATTAGAATTCCTAGTAATTCACTAAAGTTAGATGGGCTTTAAAATGAATTCCCGTGATGCCACTCTAAACCTCAGGTTGATTTGAGATGGAGGTAAACTTGTAGTCCATATGTTTTCCATTTATTCCTAAATAAAGGCTTGGATTCAGTAAATACAGTAGCTGAGTGACTGGTGGAAGATGTGGTAAACGGGTAAGGACAGTAAAGCAAACTAGGACTAAAAGAGCTGATTCTTACTCTAACATTGAGCTTTGTTTTCTTCTTACACTGCTGCTTGTTTTGCTGTATTTGAAACATATTGTAAAGTATACCCTAACTGACATTCTCTTCTAATATGTTTTGACTCATAGAATTGGGAGTCCCTGCCTCTGTGGATCTGGTGAGCAGTGACCCAAGCCATATGGTCGCATCATTCAGCAAAGGATACACAAGCATCTTTAACATGGAAACACAACAACGCATTCTCACTTTAGAATCCAATCTAGATTCAAGTATGTATACCAATTTTAAGTAGTATGTGTTTGGACCAATTTTTTAGTGTTATCAAAATTAGAATTACTAGAGTCAACAGTGAAAAATACTTGTCATTATGAAGTGTTCTGCCTCAAGATCATATAACACAGTTACATGTGAAGGGTATAATGATTTACAATTGATTTTAAGTCTTTAGGTTAAGTTTATTTACATTTATAACTTGACTTGTTGAAGTAGCATTTGATCTATTCTAAAGAGAAGTCAAGTTTAATTTTATACCAAATGTTTACTTTTCAATTCTATTTAAAGAAAATAACATTTATTCTAAATACAGGCATATCTTGGAGTTATTGCAGGTTCAGTTTCAGACCTGTGAAATAAAGCACATACATATCACAATAGAGTTAGTCACACGAAGCTTTTGTTTTTCCAATGCATATTAAAGTTTATGTTTACACTGTACTAGAGACAAAGTCTGCACATACCTTAATTTAAAAATATTTTGTTGCTGAAAAATGCTAACTATCATCTGAGCCTTCAGTGAGTCACAATCTTTTTACCTGGGGGAGGGTCTCACCACGATGCTCATGGCTGACTGATCAGAGTGGTGGTTGCTGACGGTTGGGGTGACTGTGGCAGTTTCTTAAATGAGACAGCAGTGAAGTTTGCTGCATCAATTGACTCTTGCTTTCATGAACAACTTCTCTATAGCATACATGGATGTTTGATAGCATTCTACTCATAGTAGAACTCCTTTCAAAATGGGAGTAAGTCTTTTCAAACCTTGCCACTGCTTGATCAACAAGATTTATATAATTGTGTAAACTTTGTTGTCATTCAACAATCTTCACCGCATCCTCCCAAGAATACATTCCTTCCAAAGAAACCACTTTCTTTGATCATCCGTAAGAAGCATTTCCTCATCCGTCATGGGTTTTCTCATGAGATTGCAGCAATTCAGTCACATCATCAGGCTTCACTTCTAATTCTAGTTCTCTTGCTATTTCCACCATACCCAAAACTTCCTTCACTGAAGTCTTGACCCTTCATAGTCATCCATGAGGGTTGGAATTAACATTTTTCAGACTCCTGTTCGTGTTGACATTTTGACTGCTTCTCATGAATCACAAATACTTTTAATGGCATCTAGAATGGTAAATCCTATCCAGAAGGTTTTCAATTGACTTTGCTTGGATCCATCAGAAAAATCACTATCTATGGCAGCTGTAGCCTCGAGAAATGTATTCCTTAAATAATAAGACTTGAAGGTCAAAATCACTCCTTGATCCATGGGCTGTAGAATGAAGGTTTTGTTAGGAGGCATGAAAAAGCATGAATCTTGTATGTCTCTATCAGAGCCCTTGGGTGACATTGTCCATGAACAATAATATTTTGAAAGGATTCTTCTTTTCTGAGCAGTAGTTCTCAAGAGTAGGCTTAAAATATTCAGTAAACCATGTTGTAAGCATATATGCTGTCATCCAGGCTTTGTTATTCCCTTTATAAAGCAAAGGCAGAGTTCAGTTCAGTTCAGTCGCTCAGTCGTGTCCGACTCTTTGCAACCCCATGAATCACAGCATGCCAGGCCTTCTTGTCCATCACCAACTCCCAGAGTTCACTCAGACTCATGTCCATTGAGTCAGTGATGCCATCCAGCCATCTCATCCTCTGTCGTCCCCTTCTCCTCCTGCCCACAATCCCTCCCAGCATCTTCTCATGAGGTGGCCAAAGTACTGGAGTTTCAGCTTTAGCATCATTCCTTCCAAAGAAATCCCAGGGCTGATCTTCTTTAGAATGGACTGGTTGGATCTCCTTGCAGTCCAAGGGACTCTCAAGAGTCTTTTCCAACAGCACAGTTCAAAAGCATCAATTCTTTGGCTCTCAGCTTTCTTCACAGTCCAACTCTCACATCCATACATGACCACTGGAAAAACCATAGCCTTGACTAGAGATTATTATAATTCTTAAGGATCATAGAATTTTCAGAATGTTAAATGAGCATTGTCTTCACCATTAAGTCACCAGCTACATTAACCCCTAACAAGAGAGTTAGCCTGTTGAGGCTTTGAAGCCAAGTATTGACTTCCCTCTAGCTATGAAAGTCCTAGGTAGCAATTTCTTCCAATAGAAGGCTGTTTTGTTTACATTGATCTGTTATTTAGTGTAGCCTCCTTTATTCGTTATCTCAGCTAGATCTGGATAAATTGCTGCAGCTTCCACATCAGCACTTGCTACTTCACTTGGCACTTTTATGTGATAGAGACAGCTTCTTTCCTTAAATTTCATGAACCCACTTCTGCTAGCTTCAAACTTTTCTTCTGCAGCTTTCTCACCTCTTTCAGCCTTTGTAGAATTAAAGAGAGTTAGGACCTTGCTCTAGATTAGCTTTTGGCTTAAGGGAATGTTGTGGCTGGTTTGATCTTTTATCCAGACCACTAAAACTTTCTCCACATTGTTTTGCATTCTTATCATCTATATTTTTACTGGAGTATCATTTTCAATTTTCTTCAAGAACTTTTTCCTTTGCAGTCAAAACTTGGTTAACTGTTTGGAGCAAGAGACCTAGCTTTCGGCCTTTTTGACATGTCTTCCTCACTAAGCTTAACCATTTCTGGCTTTTGATTTAAAGTGAGAAGTATGTATAAGTCTTCCTTCATTTGAACACTTGGTCATTGTAGGGTTATTGATTGGTCTAATTTCAATATTTTCGTGCTTCAGAGACTTAGGAAGGCTCCCCTGAGAGGGAGAGAGATGGGGTTTTACAGCTGGTCGGTGGAGCAACCAACCAGTGTTTATCAAGTTCACCATCTTATATGGGTGCAGTTCATAGCACCCCAAAACAATTATATTAGTAACATCAAGGATTAGAAACCACAGATCACCATAACAAATAATAAAAATTTGTTAATAATAATAGATATAAAAGTTTGAAATATTGCAAGAATTACCAAAATGTGACATAGACACAAAGTGAACAAATTTCTATTGAAAAAATGGAACCAATAGACTTGCTAAGTGCAGAGTTGCCTCAGACTTTCAATTTGTAAAAAAAAACATGATATTTGCAAAGCACAACAAAATATTTTATACAGTGCCTGTATAAAATAAATCTGTTTTTCATAATGTTATATTTTTAAATTATAGTTTCTATACAATATTATATGTTACAGGTATACAATATAGTGATTCACAATTTTGAAAAGTGATTCTCCATTTATAATTATTGTAAAATATTGGTTGTATTCCTTGTGCTGTATAGTATATCCTTGTAGCTTATTTTATACCTAATAGTTTGTACCTTGTACTTCCCTATCCCTATATTGCCCTTCCCCCCTCATAATTTTGTCTTTAAAATGAGCTTCTTTTCATAAATGACACAGTTCAGTACTGATTAGAAAATAGATCAAGTTGTGCTTCTCAGAATCCCAAATCTGAATCTTCTTATTGGATACAGGAAACCAGGAAATAATGACTCAGATTGTGAAGAAGATAATACAGAATCCTTTGGAGTTTTGCCTTTTATAACCATTACTTTCTGCCTTTAGGCTTCAAACAAACAGTAAGTTTAGGCTGCAGTTGATAAAGAAAGCTACATACATGTACAGTGTTGTTTTAATCTGAGAACTAGCTTAAAAATGATTACCATGATGAGTGCTTATGTGTGTGAATATGTGTGACTCTGTCTCCTGTCCCTTTTATCTTTTTCTCTCAAAAAATTCCTTCGTTCCATTTTGGCTTTCTTCATTTTCTCTTTCCAATCTGTTGTTCCTTTTTTCTCTTGCTATCCTGTAAGAATTATTTAGGGAGGTAGGTTTGAATGGACCTTTGAACTATTTGGATGTAAAAGAGACAAAAAAGTAAAAATTTAGATTATGGAATAGGAAAATGAATTTTTTCTTTTTCCAAGAAATACATTTTAGACTTTCAGTAAATTTAAAATAGTGCTTAGATATATGACCTAGAGCTCCTATAGTAAGATGAAAAACCAGTATGAAATTAAAGCCCATGGACTGCAGCACGCCAGGCCTCCCTGTCCATCACTACTTGCTCAAATTAATGTCCATCAAGTCGATGATGCCATCCAACCATCTCATCCTCTGTCGTCCCCTTCTCCTCCTCCCTCAGTCTTTCCCAGCATCAGGGTCTTCTCCAGTGAATCAGTTCTTCCCATCAGGTGGCCAAAGTATTGGAGCTTCAGCTTCAGTATCAGTCCTTCCAGTGAAGATTCAGGACTGATTTCCTTTAGGATTGACTGGTTTGATCTCCTTGCAGTCCAAGGGACTCACAGGAGCCTTTTCCAACACCACAATTCAAAAGCTTCAGTTCTTCAGCACGCAGCTTTCTTTATGGTCCAACTCTCACACCCGTGCATGATTACTGGAAAAACCATAGCTTTGACTAGATGGACCTTTGTCGGCAAAGTAATGTCTCTGCTTTTGAATATGCTATCTAGGTTGGTCATAGCTTTTCTTCCAAGGAGCAAGCGTCTTTTAATTTCATGGCTGCAGTCACCATCTCCAGTGATTTTGGAGCCCAAGAAAATAAAGTCGCTTACTGTTTGCATTGTTTCCCCATCTATTTGCCATGAAGTGATGGGATTGGATGCCATGATCTTAGTTTTCTAAATGTTGAGTTTTAAGCCAGCTTTTTCACTCTCCTCTTTCACTTTCATTAAGGGGCTATTTAGTTCCTCTTCACTTTCTGCCATAAGGGTGGTGTCATCTGCATATCTGAGGTTATTGATATTTCTCCTGGCAATCTTGATTCCAGCTTGTGCTTCATCCAGCCCAGCATTTTGCATGACATACTCTGCATATAAGTTAAATAAGCAGGGTGATAATATACAGCCTTGACATACTCCTTTCCCAATTTCCAACCAGTTCATTGTTCCATGTCCAGTTCTAACTGTTGCTTCTTGACCTGCATACAGATTTCTTACCTGTATGTCCATCAAGGTCGTGGACTGGTATTCCCATCTCTTTAAAAATTTTCTACACTTTGTTGTGATTCACACAGTCAAAGCCTTTAGTGTAGTTAATAAAGCAGATGTTTTTCTGGAATTCTCTTGCTTTTTCTGTGATCCAGCAGATATTGTCAGTTTGATCTCTGGTTCCTCTGGCTTTTCTAAATCCAGCTTGAACATCTGGAAGTTCTTGGTTCACGTACATTTGAAGCCTAGATTGGAGAATTTTGAGCATTACTTTGCTAGCGTGTGAAATGAGTGCAATTATGTGATAGTTTGAACATTCTTTGGCATTGCCTTGGAGAAGGAAATGGCAACCCACTCCAGTGTTCTTGCCTGGAGAATCCCAGGGACGGGGGAGCCTGGTGGGCTGCCGTCCATGGGGTCGCATAGAGTTGGACACGACTGAAGCGACTTAGCAGTTAGCAGTTCTTTGGAATTGGAATGAAACTAGAAGCATTTTCAGAAGAAGACTCCCAAGAATGTTTTGAAAAAAAGGCAGCATTAATGGAATAAGTGAAAACTCTTTTAGATTATGATGGTACGTCCTGACATTTCCTAAATTAACAATTTGATTACTTTAGAGTTATATGAAACAAACTTATTGCTGTCTACTGTGACTACTGTAGTCCCTTAGCTGTTTATGTTTGACTGTATTACTGTATTATGGAATTTAGTAGGTGTTTTTTAAATTAAAGTTCAGACCAAACATGTTTTAAGCTAAAAGTGAATTTTGTATGATTTAGAAGGATGAAAGATGTTTGTTCTTAGAATCGGAATAAATTACCTGCCTTCTTGCCAGTGGTGATTGGGCCTAATTAAGTAGAAGGTAGTTGAAAGAGATAACTGAGTATTTGTGAATCCATTTCTCAGTCACAAGCTGAATATAAATAAATATTTGGAGGATTGTTTTAGGTTCATTGTTAGAATAATGGCTGGTAGGTCTTTATTTCTAGTGTTCTTTGTATTTGCTGACTTTTACTTATCTGACTTACCATCAAGTGCCTTAAAAAGTATTACTAAATAAGAACTTTCTTTGCCTGATTTCTATCATACTCATTTTCTAGATCTCAAAGTAATTGAAGGTCTTCTCAGAAACCTCTCTCTCAAAATATATGGAATATTTTACTAAAGTACTTTTGTTGTTGTTGTTATTCTGATAGACCTTACAGAGGATATTGCTCAATGATTTGTTATTTCTGGTGGAAAAAGCATCCATAGAATGAATTTTGAATCTAAATTCTTTGTCTAGGACCATTTAAAATGAGTGTAACCAACCCAGAGTTCATTCCACATGGTCAGGTGACTTTTATTGTGCACATAGATAACAGACTGGGTGGCCACCTGCTGTCAGCATTGGAAAAAAGACTGTTTTCAGCTTTTAAGAGGTCATGTTTCTAGGTACCATATGAAAATCCAGTAGAGTAGACTAATATTGGAGCTATTTTTAACTGAACATAGTTGTATTTTCTGTTGTGAGTATAACTTCATGATACTTATTCTGAGATTTAAAAAATTTTAAGAACACTTTATTTTTGAAGTTTTAAGTTTAAAGAAAAGTTTCAAAAATAGTATAAGAACTTCTGGCTACATTTCACCCAAATTCACTAGTTTTTAACCTTTAGCCATATTAGTTACATTTACTTTGTCATTATCTGTATGTGTGTGTACTTTAAAATTCTGAGCCACTTAAGAGACACTATATCCCTATACCCCTAGGTCCTTTAGGTATGTAATTCCTAAGAACAAGGGCATTCTCTGACAGCATATTACATTATCAAAATCTAGGAATTTACAATGACACAATCCTATTGTATAAGTTATTGTTTACACTCAAATTTACTGGTTGCCCCAATTATACTCTGTAAACATCCCTTCTTCTTCCAAGACCCTGATATTAATATAATAATTATTTTAACTTTGGTATCTCTTAAATTAGTGTTATCTTTATGTAGATTTTTCCTTATCAAAAGTATGATAACAAAAATCACTAAACATAAGTTCTTCATAATTGATTTCCATTTGAATAAAGACTTTCAGGAGGAACTTGTGATAGTTTAGGTACCTGTTTTGACAGTTGCCTGATTTGCATGAGGCATCTAGTTTGGGTAGAGTAGGCACTGGAATAGGTACTGCCTTGTTACCATGATTTTGGGGGCTATAACAGCTGTTTTCTGGACCTCAGTTCATTCACTAGGTTAAGGACCTAATGACAGTTGGCCCGCCCGTCTCAGTGTGCATGTATAATTAAGATCTCTTTGAAAATTATTAAATAGTGTACAAAAAAGTACTGTTAGGATGCTGTTTTCAGATTCCATACATGGTAGATTATCTATTGATGACCATTTCTATTTTGATGAGAAGGAGAAGACTAAAAAGTTAAGAAGCTCCCTTTGTCATGTTTATCTTTAGATAATGACCATATGATAAAGAGCTCTGTGTTTATACAAAGCTGAGATTTAAATTTGGAAATTATCCGTATGAAATAATGATGGAATTTTCTGAAAGTGGCAGAAGTATCATAGACCACTGTCAAATGAGAGATGCCTATGGCTCTGGGCTCATTTCTCCATGGCATCCCTACAGACCAGGTGGTGGAAAGGAAATTCTAATTCCCAAGTATTTCTAGATTTGTCAGTAGAGTGTTTCTCAGACGAGTCTCATTTCCTAACATCAGTTACGAACACAGTTGCAGAATGAATGAACTAAAGTCAAATTAAAAGTCCATCGTCTACTTTCCAGGCTCTTATGTGAATGTTCAGTTCTCTTTTGTGTGAAGAAATGGTAGCTTTGACAAATTTGTGTTGCTCTTTAATGTTTTCTTTTTAGCAGCCAACTCTTCCTGCCAAATAAATAGAGTCATCAGTCACCCCACTCTTCCCATCAGCATCACTGCCCATGAAGACAGGCACATCAAATTCTATGATAACAATACAGGTAAGAATGTATTTAAATTGATTATTATTGAAAAAAAAAAATCACAACTATAATTTTGGTGTCTGTTGGTGGCTTTATGGTCAGGGAGTAGGCACTGAAACACAGATTCTCTCCCAGATCATTTGTTTTTACTTCATCTAACTCTGCAAAGAATCAGTGTTCATGATAGCATATGGGATCATTTTGGTTTATTTAATAGTAAATAGGTGCTATATTTTGGCCCTAGACCAAGGTTATTACTCAGAACATAATGAAAAATTCATTCGGATACCAATAAAATATTAACATATTGTGGAAAAGTAGAAACATGTTGGAAGTACGGGCATATATATGATCATTATGTTTTGTTTAAAATTGTTTAATTTTTTAAGATTCTTAGTGTTACAGATGGAAAACCCCTGAGTCATTTGATTTGTTTCTCCATGGACCAATTTTTTTTTTTTTTTATAATACTGATTATTTGGTCCTGATGGATTTGCATGAGGGTATGGAAGCTTTCCCAGTTTTTATTAGGTTATTTTTCACTAGTCTAAAGGAAACACGAAGAGCTGACTGGGAGAACGCACTGTGTAGTAGCCATATTTACTTAAGAATCTGCTGTTGACTGTTGTTCACTTTGTTTAGCTGTGACTGATGAATAAGTTACTGGTTTTAATATCTTTCCATATACTCTTCCCACCAAAATTGTGGCCAGATTTTCTGTCCCTTTGTCGTTGTTGCAGTCTCTGCTTCTCTTTCCACACCTATAACTTGCGTGTAGCTAAAGGATGCAAAGTTAGTGACTAATAATGTCTGAGTTTTAGTTAATGAACGTGGCTTCAAGGAATATTTGTGTACAAATTACTGACTTCCATATTGTGAAAGCCAAAAATATAATCTGAAAGTTGACGTTCTGTTTCTCATCATCACCATGGCTAGAGCAAGGACGGAGACATGCATTGTTTTAGCAGTTGGGAAAGTCTTTGATGCAGAGACTACACAGAGAGGGGTGGCTGGTAGAGCCAGTGCAGTGTGGTAGCTGGCTGGTATTCAGGATGAGAAAAGCTATTACTAAAGAGTAACAATCTCTTTTTCCAAAGGCAAACTGATCCACTCGATGGTAGCCCACCTAGAAGCCGTTACAAGTTTAGCAGTTGATCCAAATGGCCTGTACTTAATGTCTGGCAGTAAGTACAGCTTTGAATTATTTATTTATTCTTACAGTTTTCACATTTAATGTAATTTTTCTCTTAATTTCTTTTCTTTTAATATAGGTCATGACTGTTCAATACGTTTATGGAACCTAGAAAGTAAGACGTGTATCCAAGAGTTCACAGCTCATCGGAAAAAGTTTGAAGAATCAATTCATGATGTAGCTTTCCACCCATCCAAATGCTATATAGCCAGTGCTGGGGCGGATGCACTGGCTAAAGTCTTTGTATGACACAATGCATCATCTTCACCTTCTAGCTCTTTATAAGTAATCAACTGCACAAAAGAGATACAGAAGACCAGGGCAAGAGTCAACCCATCCAGCCCTTTTGTTCTGCTGAAGGAGCACAGAGAACATTTGTTAAAGTATAGTTTTGCAATTCGTACACTGTTTTCTAAAACTAAGGTTTGTTCAGGTTGCTGCAAGCTCAGCTGAATCTGTGAGCCTGAAAACTTTAAAATTTTTCCCCAAACAGAAGCTTTTATTTCTGAGGTTGTTCTAATTCGCTAGGCAGGCCTGAGCGAAGAACAAACATGGGTTTAGCTTGTCCCTATTGAGTAAATAGGGCATATTGTAAGGGATAATTAAAAAGCTTGATTACTGGGAATGAATAAAGGAAGAATGGCAATTTAGACCTACTTCTCCCCTGAGAAATCTTGTTAAACATATTAGATAGTTAAAACGGTAATCTTTATCACATCTACTGTACCAACCCCTATGTGCATAATGACCAAACAGTGTTAAAATGAGTTTTTAATTTAGCACTCCTTTCAACTGTTCTCATAAAGCACCTGGCAAAACATTTTACTTATTAGAGGGAAAAAAATGCAATAATATGTTAAATATATTATTATTCAGAAATGCTAAACAAATATTTAGTTTGTAAGCAGATTTCTATATTGTATTAACATTTTTGAAAATAGATTTGGTACCATTCTAAAGTTTAGCTATCAAAAATACTCACCATTATGAAGAATAGTTGATATGAGTCTGCTTTTACTAAAGAATTTAACTTATTCAGGTTTAAGATTCTGTTTATTTTTAATGGCAAGCAGGGCATATCTTTATAATGATTTCTGTTAATTTTAAATTTCACTTTATTCGTGTGATATTTATAGTATCAGAGTGACTTATTTCATATTGATGAAATCATACCATTTAGTGATTGAAAAGCTGGAAGTTCCTTGCAAGTACTCACCAGAACCCACATAACCATGCTTCACATGATCTCTGTCTTCTTTGCCTCTGATATTAAAATTATCTGACACCTACCAAAAATAGTTCATAATTATTATGTTTTAATAGTCCAAAGGGTATGGTTAACCTCAGGCAGCTGCCTTTGCAGAATTACTAAATAAAGCAAATGTTTGTGCCCCAGAAGTTCCGTTATTAATATCTCCAAGAAGTAAAACCTCTTGGAAATCTGGATGGAATAGTTTGGTGTATAATATTGGCTAGAGGGTTCTCTCTTTCTTTCCCTTGCCCTACCCCACCTCCAGTGTTTCATTGGAATACATAGCATGTTTTAATGGGCAGTGGTCAGTATTGTTTCTGGGGAAAACCATGTCTTGAAGGCCCGTGGTTCTCTAAGCTCAACTTACCAATGACCCACACATATGGTTAGCTCTTGGGATTTACGTGACCCCACTGTCTGGACATGGTATGTAGACCTTATCCCTGCAGCTGTCTCCCCTCTTCCTCATGCACTTTCTTATTTGTCCAATATGGCAGAGACCAATCTGGAAATCAGAAATGTTACTAATTCCCAAATTTTCAGCAAAATGTACTTTTAATAGGCTCTCAGATGTAATTTCTACATTCCTATGCCCACATATTCCATTATCATAGCAATGGCACTTCTAATACGTACATGTACTCCCTGAAGAAGCATTAACATGATAGTGTGGATATTAATTGACAATTTTTCTTTAAAATGTCTGCTTATCTGCCTTGAGAATTCTGCAGTATACAGGCAGGTTTTCTTTAAGGATCTTTGTTAAAATTTCCTGGTTGATACACAGATGCGCTTTATTTTGACACGGCTACCTTGTCATTTTTTATGTGCTTAACAATGGGCTCAAGGGACTGCTTTGTATATTCAAATGAATTGACCTGGACATGAGCTACCAGGTAAATGTTTATATTCCTGTGCGGGTATAGAATTCCACGTTGTGTTTGGTGAATTCCTTTTTGGCTTCTTCACAAAGTAAATAAATGATGTGACTGACCTAACATTTGTAGAAGGATACTGGAAAATTTCAGTAAGGTGCTCTTAATTGGCATATTTGTGATGGATGACTACAAGCTATTGTTCTACCAATTATTGCTTTAATTACCTTCCAGGGTGTTCAGTGCCTGCTTTACTTCTGTCAACTGGAATTCTCAAAACTAAGACACTCTCTTCACCTGCATTTTAGGTCTCATGGTTGAAATTTTTCTGTTAGTAAGTGGGAAATAACCATGAGATATGTAGACTGTAGTGCAAATGATGGAACTGTTGAAAGTTCCTTAGAAAGCCAATGCTGTGCTCTTGGAGGTTGTACCCAGAAACAGGGATTTCTTCTCCACTAGCACTGTTACGATCTCAGCCTAGAAATGAGCCAAAGCTGTCTTCCAACCAGATAGAAGCATATATATGTGTGTGTGTTTGTGTGACTTTTCCCTCAGCCTATCAAAACTTCAATGAAAATTGACAAAATGAACAAATCCCAGATTTGAACAATGATTGAAATGTTTTCATAGTGCTTTATTTGTAAATATTTTGAATGAAATGTATTGGAAGAGTATGAAAATCAGCAGATGAGGTGGGTCCCTGCCTTATTTTCATATGTTATGGGTACATCCCTGGGAGCTTGCAGCACCCTTCTCGAAACTCAGCTGTCATATGGAGCTCATTTGCTACTCAAACCATAGACAGATATTTAACATAAGTAATATAATGACCTTCAGTATTTTTCTATTGAACATGTTTAGCAATTTTTGCCATTAAACAGATTAATTAGTTATGCAAAGTATTTAGCTTTTATAATCATTTTAGTTATGACTAAAGGGGGAAATTGAGCTGTATCACTGATAATGAACTTTGTGAGAAATTTTTTGTTTATCTGAGTTTCATTCCTTCAGTGTTCTTGCTATAAGTTTCTTTTGGAGATAATGAAGATTTATTTGAAAATGTCTAAAATGTATGTATATTTTATAAATATATATTATATATATTGTATTGATATATATAATATATATAAACTATATATATTATATATATATATATAAAACCATAGGTGCATTTTACTGTTTTGTATTTTCATTTTTGGAGATAGTGTCCACAGCAGGTAATGACGAGTATGATGAGTGTTGTGCTGTTTGCTTTTGCAGTATAATATATAGTTCTAAATGTTTACTGTATATACGATATTCATTATAGGCTAGCATGCTTGTTTTAAAGACTGTCATTCTAGTTTATTAAAATCTGAATGTAAGAAAACCTGGCTATTCAAATGTGAATTGAAAAATGTTCCATTCTCAGTACTGAACTATTTCCATTGAGCATTCAGGATTTTTGACAAAACTGATATCATCAAGAAGGCAATAGCTAGAGAAAGAGAGGTGCCTTTAAAAAAAAAATACAAATTCAGCCTTACAGTGAGGATGAGAATTGAGCTGTTTTGTGGGGAAGAGGTGTGAGAGAGTGTGTGAGTGAGTGAATGTGTGTGTGTGTGTGTGTCGTGTTATTTGAGTGTTTGCCCATCTGTGAAGGTCCTGATTTGTGACCATCAGTGTCTTTTTAATGTGTCTGTAAAACTTCTAGGACTTCAGGGGACATTTCATGCGCTGTCTTCGTGCTCTTCTGAGCATCATAAGTACTTTCCAAGAATTCTGAATGTGAATTCCTAGAAATTTCAGTAGAGAAGAAAATAACTATTATTTCATTATAAATCAAGTTCAGGTAAAAGGAAAAATTACTGATTCATCAAAATTACAGGATCTCATTAATGTTAGCTAAGTAAATATAATTTTTAAAGGCTCATTTTTTTTTTAGTACTTCATGTATTTCCCCTTTACACAAGAGCATGTCATGCAATTCTTACATGATGAAGATTTAACTAGTAAAAATTGTTTTAAAATTAAACACCTGAACTAGTTAAAATTCCACCTAAGAAGAGTATTTAAATGGCATTTTTCATATCTACCTCTTTGTCATTGCTGCCATTTTTGACTCAAGCAAATCTTTATGACATCGAAAATAGTGGTTGGATGCAGTTTAAAAAATCTTTGTTGGTGCTTTTCTCAGGCTATGTCATTTAAGTTATATTGAACAAAGGTGTTCACAGATTAGATCGAAAGGCTTCAAATTAATTTTTATTTTCTTTTGCAAGAACTGCTTAAAATTTGTCATCCATGTTGATAGTGAGCTGGAGATAATCTCTGGTTAGTATA
This sequence comes from Ovis canadensis, assembly GCF_042477335.2. NCBI lineage: Eukaryota > Metazoa > Chordata > Mammalia > Artiodactyla > Bovidae > Ovis > Ovis canadensis. The sequence continues at coordinate 87,336,414 of NC_091247.1, forward strand.
TGTCTATGTAATGTTTTCAACCAAGAGCCGAGTTGTTACTGATTTACATGGGAAAGGAGCTCTGATTTCCTTCAGCTTACTTTATCCTTTGAAAGCTGTTTCAAGGCTATTCAGTACATAATCATTCATTTTATTTGCTCAGAAGTTGTCTCTGTTACTGTGTTCTTTGTTTAGTCATTTATATAATTGTAGTATTTTGTTTTAACACTGGGATTCAGGTTGTACAAAAATAGTAGCTGACAGAAATTGTATGTATATTTTTCTGAAATATCTCAATTCCTTAAATTCATTTTAGAGGAAGGTCCAGAAAACTAACATATCTGTGTTTAAAAACAAAGGTCAGGTCCTTTGTAGATGATTTGAATCATTTGACTTTTGTTCCTGAAAGTTTTTAATTGGCCATATATCCATCATCCAGCTGGATCTTAGTGTCATTCCTAGGGACACCAGGTTCACAAAGTCTGTTCACAAACAGACTGCATCTTTTTTTTTTTATCAAAAAAACAAAAACAAAAACAAATATAAAGCCAAACAGAGATCTCTAGATCCCATTTACTTATTCTAGCAGTATTCCTGAAGTGGTGCTTAAGCATCAGAATTTTCTGGATCTTTGCTAGTCAAGATTTAGATTTGATTTAACTGGGACCACATGCCTGTCATCCCTCTGATGCAAATTAGAAAGTTCATTTTATTTCAGATTAACTCTAATGTCTGCCTGGGTTTTTAGCAGGCCGTGAACCAGTGAGTGCCTTGTTAATGTAGAATGATTTTTCCCTGGTTGTGTGTTAGCTCCTCTCTGAAAATTTCTCAGAGGATGGTATTTTAGTTGGCTTGTAGAAAGCTGCTAGATTTGGTATTATCAGCAATCAGAAAGCCTTCAGTCTACCACATTCCACCCTCCCTACTTTCTTCTCATTGTTTGGCTGAAATTTACCTCTTGTGAGAAATAAATGCAACCCCCTTCTCATAACTTTTTTCCAATCCAGATTAAGAGATATCCTTTATACCTATCCCAACTATATAATCTAATAGCTGTTTTTTGTTTTTAGGAAGAACCACTTCTTTGTAATCCTGTAATCCACTGCTTGTTTTATGCTTCTCAAGTTCAGTTTACTAGAGCTGACCTCAGGGCATCAGTTCAGATTCCTAAACAGCTCCTTTTCTCCACACCCCTTCATCCCTCTAACTGGTGAGCCCTGAGCCAGATGGTTTGATCTTCAGGTATTTTAAATATTAAGTATATCAATTAATGTAAATTAATCCAAATGCTAATTTTTGTGGTGCAAGAAGTTTCTCTTGTAAATTCAGGATATGGATAAGCTAATTAAGATATCCTTTTTTGGTGACTCTAAGTGTATTATTTGTTTTTAAATAAAGTGTACAAATATAGATAAGGTGTCTCATGAATTGAAATATTTGTCAGAATGGAATCTAGTGGATTTGCAGTTAAAATACTTCAATACAACTTGATTTTGTTTGGTGGGGAGGTAGTAAAGGGTGCAGCAAAATAAAAGTGTATTAGGTAAAGTAGATGTGAATCCACAGAGATAAACCAATCTTAATTATTGATTGTAAGGAAGGTGGAGAAATTTATTGTTATAGAAACTTTGGACCTTTGGAAAGCCAGTAAAATTAAAATGCCCCATACAATTGGATCATGATATTTTTAGGAACACATATATATTTTTCCTAAAGTATTCAGTTACATAACTTTAAAAACCGTATACACACATACACATATAAATCTAATGTGCTTTTACTTATTTTTTTGTTTGGTTACTTAACAAGCATAAGCCTTCTGCCCCTTGCTCCTTCAAATCAACAGTATTTTTCAAGGGCTTCCCCTGCCCAGAGCTTGACAGTCTCTCTGTTCCAATCTGGAGTCACAATACTATACAGAATCTAAAAAGTACCTCTTCTGGTGTCCTTGAAACTATCCACTCTTCTGTGATGTTTCGTATGCTGCTGTAGTGTTCTATGCTTTGGTATGTACACATGCTTCAGTATTATCAGAAATGTCTCTTTTATCCCTTGTAATGAGAATTGAGCCATGATTTGCTGGAGTTACTATAATCTAGCTCAGAAGGTCAAGATGGCGCCAGAAGTGTTTCATCGATTGATGGACCCACTGGGGTCAGCCCAGGTTCACAGTTGCATTTTAACCTCCGTTGGGTTTTCCAAAGGCACCACTAAGATTTTAAGGGATCCTAGGTTGTCCTGGCACCAGAGTATTCCCCCAGGAACACCTGTAAGTCTGGTAGCAGCTTTACCTCAAACACTATAACCACAGTGCATCACTTCACTTGTTACTTCTCAGTTACAACTGTTGCTTATGATGATGGGGACGCTTTAGTTCTGTGGAGAAGCACTGGCATGCAACTCTTAAAATTAGATTCCGTATTTTCTGAAACACAAACTTCAGTTTATTTTGTATACTTTTCAAAACAAAACATAATCCAAAACCTGCCTAATAGAAAATTACTTACTTTAAGTTTCACTAAGATCTTACAGAACCCTAAGCCTTTTCTTATTCCTTAGTTGATACTATATTAAAGGTAATGGTGGTTTTGGTCAGACTTGGAGGAATAAAATCTGCAATATCTTTCCCATCAGAATGGTATATTTCATAGAAAATTCTCTTGTCCCTGGTGTTTTAGCCAGTCACCTTACAGGCAGACTGGTCTAGATGCTTACTTAATGTAGACTTCCTTGTGCCTCTTTAAAGAGATAATTAATCCAGTGGGCTAGCCTGGTGGCTCAGACGGTGAAGAATCTGCCTGCAATGCTGGCAATCTAGGTTTGATCCCCAGGGAGGGAAGATGCCCTGGAGAAGGGAACGGCAACCCACTCCAGAATTCCATGGACAGAGGAATCTGATGGGCTATAGTCCATGGGGTCGCAAAGAATCAGACATGACTGAGCAGCTCACACACACACACACACACAGTCAGCAAAATATTTGTTAAATAGCACTTAAGAGTACTAGAGTTAGTATTGTTAATTCATGTGCCAAAGTTTTTCATGCCCTCATAAGATCCAGGGGGTGTATCAGGTTTCCAATTTATAATCTCAAACCAAAGATATTTTTTAATTACCTCATATAATAGCACCATCAAATTAAGGGTAATGGTAGGAAGCCCATCATTCACAAATGAGAATTCCCAAACTGAAGAACTTTGATTTTTAAAAAAATGCATTCATGGAAAGCAAAATTCAATGTTAGGCATAAGCATGTGTTAAGAAAATAAGCAGCTTGTGGTTTATATAATGTGTTAGAAACGTTACTGTATACTGACATCCACCTACTCTTTCCTTATAGCAGGGAATCAAGGCAGTTGTTAAGTTGCTAAGTCGTGCCCAACTCTGCGACCGCATGGACTGCAGCATGCCAGGTTTCCCTGTCCTCCGCCATCTCCTGGAATTTGCTCAGGCTCATGTCTATTGAGTCGGTGATGCCATCCAACCATCTCATTTTCTCTTTTTGTCCCCCTTTTCTCTTTTTGCCCTCAGTCTTTCCAAGTATTGGAACCTCATTGGGTCTTTTCCAGTGAGTCAGTTCTTCGTATCAGGTGGCCAGAGTATTGGAGCTTCAGCATCTGTCCTTCCAATGAATATTCAGGAATCAAGGCAGTAGTTTTTCATAAATAAGGTTAACTTACATTAGAGCAAAAGAAATTCATCAGAAAGTTTGTTCTGGGTGTTGGATAACTTGGGTGAGAGCGTAGGGGAAGATGAACCTCTGATCTGAACCCATCACCCATTGTTTTCCTTTCCCTTTAAATGGCCTGGAAAGATGACCTCTAAGGTCCTTATGGTCTCTCAAAGTGAATGGTTCCAGTTCTGGTTTCTTTATCATTGATTCCTGTTATATAAATTAACAATTTTTAGGGAATACATCAAAATATCCTGGAGTTCCCTGGTTAAACTGTCAGATGACATAACTTTGTATTGTAGGAAGCTATATTAAGAGAGGCCCAGATACACTGTGTCATCTGCATAAGTCAGAAGGAAGACCAGACATGTAAGAAATGTCCTAATTTGACCAAGTAGTAATCTTATGAAAAGATTAGAATCATTTTAATAGGATGAGTTCTATTTTGAATGATTCTGACTGTGCTTTTAGAATCATTTAAAAAAATATTTTTATCTTTTTCTACAGACTTTGAGCCCACATGTTTCAGAATATCCTATTGATGGAGTTATTTCACTCAGCGTATATTTTAGAAAAAGAACAGAGTGGTCTCGTATGTCTTTCTGATAGTCATTTATGGATAACACTCCTGACCCCCACTCCCTACCAATACCCAAGTGCCATGTAGGAATTCTTCCATATGTTGTAAATATCTCAGCATTTTGCTGATTGGAAAAGCAGTATTTTTATACATAGCTTGCAGGTAAACCATGGAGCCTTGTGCATTTGATGCGTGTTAAAATGTATGGAGCATTAAGATAGAGCATGTGTAGCACATAAATAATGTTAATCGTGTCCCTTGAGAGTGAACAAGTCAAGATTAGATCTTGCCATTCACAGATTTTGAAAATACTCATGTTTAGCCAAAATCAGTTCATTTAATTGGACACTGTTTTTCAATGAAATAGTACCTGTTCAATTTCCTTGTGTGTCTCAGAGTCAGAAGAAATGAGGCTTTCTCCCAAATCTAGAACATTCAGACTTCCTTTTATTCCTTTGATCAGCCTTTTAAACAAGCAGGACAATAAGTTACTTAATTCTCTTGTTGTGAGATACCTTGGAATATATATGTATTGATTGCAATTTAAGAAAATAAAGCTTGCAAGCAGACCTTTTTCTCTTTCGAAACACTATTGCTTTCTGGAGGCAGAAATTTTACTTTCAAACTGGAAGATTATAGATCCAGGCAGTTTTATACCCGCAATGTATGCAAGTTACATATAGCTTGCCTCTACAGATAATCATGTTTTATTTTTGTGTGAATTTTAGAAATTGTTTTCAGGGTACAAAGATTGGCAAGGAAGATACAGTAAGTCTGATTTACATATATTATCTTTCAAAATCTTGTGGATTTTTTTGAGGCGTGAAGAACAGGCAGTGATGTGTTTTATTCTGAATGCCTTGATTCTAAACTCATTCTCAACTCAGATTTTACCAATTAGTTATTGCTCATTTGTCACCTAAAAAATAGAAGGTAATGACTTTTTGTTTGCCGCTGTCTCTGTAAGCTCCTTGAGGCAGGGACCATGTTTATTTTTCTTATATTCCCTTTAACACCTCTCCCGGTGCCTCACCATATAGAAAGTATCTGATAAATATTTATTGGTTGAGTGACTGGAGAACACTTCTTAAAACTCTAAATCTATCCAGAACGTCAAAGACAAAGGTGGGGTGGGGGGAAGTGTCCCTGCCAGGTGATCTCAGGTGTATTTAGGTATGTGGAGCTGGTGCTGAGATTGGGTCTGCACCTTCCTTGGGAGAAATTTGGACCTCACCTGGAAGGTGACAACAGAATGCCCAAGGCAGCTCCCTCTTCTGTTGTCCATTTCCGATTTGCCGCCTTTGAACCTGAGCAAACCGTGTAGGGAAGTAGGTGGTCTCTATAAGTCCTCTTGTGTCCCTTTTGTCCCCCTAACTTCGTGAACACTAACCCACTGGCCTCTGATGCCTTGATAGGGGACTCTCCAACCTGGAAGCTGACCCTGCCTTGACCAGCTTGGGCCCAGACTATGCACTACTCTTCCCCTGTGACCCTCAGATAGTCCTGCTCTCCCTGTCTTTTTTTCTCTCCTAAGAGGTAGGAAGCTTCCTCTAGTAGAACGTTGTCAGGAAAGGCATTCCTCTGGGGAGTATAGAGCAAAATCCCTCAGGATGCTCTTAGGGCTGTTTTTGTCTTGAAGATTTGATGCAGTTATCTAAATGTTTATTCCAACTTCTAGAAACAGTTGTGTTGTCTTGATTTGTAGCTGCCAGTCCATCAGGGCCCAGGAGGCTTGAGGTGTTGAGCTGAACAGCTTAATTACTGTAGGCATAAAAGAGTCAACTAATTAGACTTAGGGTAGGGTATTTGTATTTAACAATCAAATGACTTTCAAATCATTAATAGAATTATCGAAGAGTAGTAAATTATGTTACTGAATTTATTTGACTAAGCCTCAAAATGATATTAAACCTATGTATTAGGTGAGAACTATTATGTCCTTTTCAATTATTAAAATATGATTCCTTTACGGTCAGTATAGCACAGAGGAAAGAACAAAATTCTGGCCTGGTCGCAGGACATTTGTTGTCCGTGAAACTTTAGGTAAGCTAATCTGAGTTGGTTTGTCATCTATGAAATGGGTATCATAGATCTGCCTACTTAGATAACACCTGATAAAATGTCAGACAGTAATAAGCATCCAAGAAATAACTGTTATTCACTGCTTGATTTCAATCTTTCCATGTAATTCGGGCTTCCCTGGTGGCTCAGAGGGTTAATCGTCTGACTGTAATGTGAGAGACCTGGGTTCAATCCCTGGGTCGGGGGGATCCCCTGGAGAAGGAAATGGCAACCCACTCTAGTACTCTTGCCTGGAAAATTCCATGGGCAGAAGAGCCCAGTAGGCTACCATGTAATTCACAGTCTTGATAGCTTCTGAAATACCAGGTTTTTAGGCGAAATAAGGTTAAAAGGAACCTCAAGAGGAGCCCTAAAGAAGTTATACATAAAATATTACTTTCCTCAATAATTGAGTGCCTGCTTTGTGCCAGACAGTTCTAGGTGCTGACATTCAGCAGTGAACAGACAAAACCCTTTACCTGATGGAGTGGACATTACAGTTGGGGGAAACAATATAAGTAGAATACATAGAATATTTGTGATAACTACTGAGGAAAAACAGAGGAAAGGTAATGATTTGATGTTTTTCGGGTTACAAGAGTGATACAGATTAATAGTACTATGCGTGTGCTAAGTTGCTTCAGTCGTGTCTATTGTGTGACCCTGTGAACTGTAGCCCGCCAGGTTCCTCTGTCCATGAGATTCTCCAGGCAATAGTACTATAAAATATTACCATTAAAAGAACATCACAAATGAGCAATAGATGAACTAATAAAGATGCATAATGACAAAACTAATCATATTCCGCCATATCATTTCACTCTCTCCTCCCTTGTAGCAGCCTGATATATCTGTCTTTATCCTTTAATCACACAGATATGTATACCCAAATATTACAGGGTATTGTCTTTTTCTGCAGCTTTCTAAAATGTGATGTGTATTGTGAGCCCCTTACAAGTCTGGACATATATACATCTCTTTTAAATTCCTTAATGTACATACATTTATATAAATGAGATTTTTTAGTGTGTCACTGGGATTGTGTATATCCTCAGCATCTTTTCTCATTCAGTAATGGATGATGAAAATCCCTCCAGGTGTGTCTTTCAGCTCTTACTCTTTTTAATGCTGCGTAATACTGTATGATGATGAAGACATTATTAAACCTCTTCCACGTTGATGGGCATTTACTTTGTGAGCAGATTTTAGCTGTTACGGTCATTGTGCCTGCGTGCATATTCATGACTGTGATATTTCACTTCTATGGAATAGATTCCCTGGAGTAGAATTGCTGGGCCAAGGGAATATGTAGATTTAAAATTTTAAAATAGATATTGACAGGTTGTTTCCCAAAATGCCTGGACAGTTTATATTTCCATAAGTAAATGTATGAAAATACTCTTACCCTTTATACCCATTAGCAATTTTTTTAAAAAGGAAAGGAAAAATAAAAGGCTGGTGGTGGGTATAGTGATTTCTCAGTGTTATTTTATTTGCATTTTCAATACTGCTGTAAATCTGGACAATTTTCCATATGTTCTTTGGTCATTTGGATTTCACTCATAATTAAATGACCTATTATATTGCTGCATAACAAATTACCACAAATCTAGCAGCTTAAAACAGCACCCACTGATTATCTCACATTTCTGTGGGTTTGAACTTCTTTCAAAGCAGGCTTTGATTGGGCTCTCTATTTAGTTCTCAATAAGGCTGAAATAAAGGTTTGTGCCAGTCTGGGCTTCTAACTAAAGGCTCTGGGGGAGAATACATTTCCAAGCTCATTGATGTTGGCGGAATTCCATTCTTTGGAGTTGTAGTATGGTGTAGGATGGAGGTCAAGTGTTGTTATCAGCTCCTAGAAGCTTCCCTCCAGCCCTTGCACATAGTCCCCTCCATCTTCAAAGCTTGCAGGCATTCATCAAATCCTCCTGCTTTGACTCTGTTTGTTTTCTGCTACCAGTCATAGAAGACACCTCTTTTAAAGGACTCATGTGACTAAGTTAGGTCCACCCAGAAAATGTATATTAAAATATATATATATAATATATATTTAAAATCTATGTTAAAATGACCTTTCTGTATGTTAAGTTCAACTTGTTAGTATCCTTAGTTATATCTGCAAAGTCTCTTTGCCCTGTAAATGTAGCATTATCATAGGAGTAACACCAGGGGCAGAGATCATGGGGACCAGCTAAGAATTCTGCCTACCATAAGGATGTATATGTATATTTTATTTATAACTTTATATTCATTTTAATTTTTATTCATATTTTTGCTTATGGTTCTATTGTGTTTAGCTTTTCATATATTAAACCTTCCTATTCTTGGTTGTAAACATTTTTTCCTAACTCTTATTAGCTGTCTGTTAACCACATTAAAAAGTACTTTTTCCATAGAAAATTTAGCCATTTGGATTTCATTCTTAAGGTGAATTGTGTATTTGTATTTTTAAATTCACATTTAAAATTTTAACTCATTTTTTTCATTTTTAGCATTTTGCCCATATTTTCATTGTCTTTTTTTAGAAAAATTGTAAGTGCTGTTTGTTTATTATATATAAACTCTTATTTGCAAATTTTCTCCAGATCTATAATTTTTCTGTTGACCATGTTTATAATATTTTTCCCATTCAAAATTTTATATTAGTATATATCCAAAATATTATTTTAGTTTTCAAAATATAAGCACTTGTGAATATATTTATAAACATTTTGAAGTATTCTGTATTGTTTAAGGTCTTCACCCCTGGATGGGTTGTGTAGTCTCCTGGAATGACTTGTGCATTTTATTTTTGGTTTTCGTTGTTAATGTTTTTTGTGTTTGGCTTTGCTCCATTTGGAATTTATTTTTGTATAGAATGCAAGCTATAAGTACAACTTTCTTCCAAGTGAGTTGCCAATTGTCCCAGCACCTGTTATTAAACTATCTTTTCCCAATGAATTGAAACACTAATTTTGTCATATATTGAATTTTCACATATGATAAGATTTATTTCCCAATATGCCATTCTGTTTCACTTCTAGTTCTCTTTACATATAGCAATAGCATATGGATTCAGTCACAGTGGCTTCTATTCTATTTGTGAACAATGGTTTTATAAAATGATCAGGCGGAGCATTCTCCCATCCATGCTCTGCCTACTGTTCTTTGTCTACGTTTCTTGGCCATTTGAAGTTTGTGATCATTTTAAATGATTAGGAGTTAAAATAACATTAAATTTTCAGATTAATTTTGGGAAATTTGACATATGATATTGTCTAAGAACTAATCATTTTCTGTTTGCTCAGATCTTGTCTATATCTGTAGTAAGATTTGAAGTTCTCTTCATTTAAATCTTGTGTCATTTTTATTAAATATTCTTGTTTGTTAGCGTTTTGGTCATTACTGTGAATGGTCATGTAAATGGATTTTTTTTCTCCATTTCCTTTCTAAAGGAGCATTATAAATAAAGAAGAAGCTTGTTTTTTTTTTTTTTCCTGTGTACTTATCTGGTATATAACAAATTTATTATATATACTTAGGAAATTTTCTCATTAATTTCAGCAACTTTCACTAGAGTCTCTTGGATTTTTAGAAATATAATGACACTCACAAAAATAATACAACTTGTTTTTTGTGATGTTTGACAGATTATTTTCTAGAATCTTTATTGTCTAGAAATTCCATCATAATGTTGAGTGATACTGGTGATAGACAGACATCTCTGTCATTGTTTTTAGTTGAAATAGTTTGAGTCTTTAATTATTTAGAATATTTGTGTTGCTACTTATAATAAATAATCTTTATCTTATTTAAATATATTATTTCCTGTTTTATCAAGAGATTTTCTTAGGTATGACTGCTAAGTTTATCCAATGCCTTTTTAGCATCTTTTGATGTGATCATGTGTTACTCTCCTTCAGTCTGTTGACTAGATGGATTATGCGTGGAGTTGCTGATATTAAACCACTCTTGTCTCCTTGTAATAAAGCCTGCTTGGTCATAATGTGGTATTCTTTTCTTATAAATCAGTATTCTAGTTGCTAATCTTGTATTTTAGAACTTTAGCATGAATATTCATAAGTGTGGTTGTCTATAGATTTCTTTAGTGGATTATTTTATTAGATGTAAAAAATTATGCAGATTGACAAAATATGGGAGTAATCAGAAGGTTTACTCTCTGCTGGTAAGAATTCAAATTTATTCAAATACAGTTTCCAATTAGAAAACCATTTGGCAGAATCTACTGAAGTGGAAATAATTCCTACCATGGAATCTAGTAATTGTGTTTCTAGGCATACACCCAATAAAATGCATATATGCAAAGGTATGTTTTAGAATGTTTATAGCAATGGTATTAGTAATAGCCTCAAACCTGAAACTACCTAAAAGATCATCTACCTGTAGAATGGGTAAATGCATTTTTGTGTATTCATACAATGGTATATGAGACAGAACAGTTTGTAACTATGTGCAACATATGGATGAATTTCAGAAGCAGCATGATCAGCCTAAAAAGCCAGATATAAAAGAATGCTATATGCTCTCCTTCATATAAAGTTCAAAAACAGGCAAAACTAATCTATGCTGTTAGAAGTCAGCAAAGTGGTTATCCTCAGTGGGAGGTAGGTAGGAGAGGAGACACTGTGTGAAAGGAAGTCTGAGGGTGACTTAGCGTGCCAGAAATGTTTTGTTTCTGCTTCTGGATGCCTGTTTGTGGTGGATTGTTTAGTTAATGAAAATTCATCTAACACACTTACATGTACGTTTTTCTGTATGTGTGTGTTTTTTGTATATATACTTTAGAATAATACTGTTTCATAAAATGAATTGGGGAGTTTTCACCTTTTTCTATAGTTTAGAATCGTTTAAATAAGAGGTCACTAAAATTGCCTGTTAAAGATCAGATGGAACTTGACAGAAATCCCAAGGCCTTTTTTTTTTATTGTGTAGGACTGTCTCATGTCTTTTGCCTCCCTAGCCCTTGGCTGTATACACAGATATTAAGGTTTATTGCTCACCCCTATTTCCTTCAGCTTTCTTTATTTCTCTTTAGATTGAAGTCTCTGTCCTAATTAGTATCTTGTTTAGTTTTTAGTCTTTTCCTCAGGTGGGGTAATTTAATCTCTGAATGTCTGATAAGCCACAAATCTTTTTTCATCCTAATAGGTAAGTGATGTCTTGATTAGGTGTAGTACTTGGGATTGTAGATCTCTTTGTCCAGTGGCCTAAAAAACATCGTATTCTTAGTGTTGCAGTTGAGACGTTTGATGCTAGCCAGGATCTTTTTGCTTCATATGTCACTTGCTCTTTTTGTCTGGAAGTGATTTTTTTAAAGTTCTGGTTAAGGAATTATTTTTGACCTATGACTTGAGATATTTTTCCACTTTCAGGCCTCTAATTCACGTCTCACACATGCCCCTTTTCCTTTCCTTTTGTTTCTTAAGTTTTTAGATCTATCCTGTGTGTGTTTGCTGTCATTAAATCTACTTACATGGACCTCATTTTTTTTTCAAGTTGTCCACAGTCCTATTTCATGGAAAACTTTCTCTGATTGTTCTGTTGGTTCTCTCACCATCTTTGATAATCTGGCTTCTTGTATGTTACTGTTTGTTCATAGGGCCCAGCTGCTAAAAATTGTGTGTTCCAGAACTGGTGGGATACATGGCAATCTCTGGTCTGAGGACTGGTTGTTTGGAAGCAGATGGGCTGTCAGTGTTCTCTGAAAGCTGGGAAAGTCTCTCTGTGCCTAAGTCTCCTTCATGGTTTGGAGACATATAGAGGACTCACTTCATCTCTTAGCTTTTTCCCAGCTCTTTGGGGATTAGGATGACTAGTTATGCTTGGGCATAACTGGGCAATGTCAGTTGCCATGTGAATCACAAATTGTTAAGCTGCCCTACATATATATATATATATATAATATATAATATATATATTATATATTTATATATGAAAGGCTGAGTTTCAGGTCAAGCAGAAGTTATAACAAAGATGATAGCCTGTTTGCTGTTGGGCTCTATGATTATAAATGGTGAACGGGTCAAACAAAAGAAGTACTCATTTTTCATACTGAATTCCCCATGGCAAGTTGAAGGGTGAGGAAGAGAAAATTAAGGTGGGTCAAAAATTTTCTCAGACTCTCATCTGAAGACTCCTGAATCAGTAACTGAGGAGGTGCATTACGCTGTTTCTCCATTTCTCTTACTTTTGAAGAGTGAAGGACACCAATTCTTCTTTTTTTTTTTTTTAGTTTTTTATTTTTTTAATTTTAAAATCTTTAATTCTTACATGCATTCCCAAACATGAACCCCTCTCCCACCTCCCTCCCCATAACATCTCTCTGGGTCATCCCCATGCACCAGCCCCAAGCATGCTGTATCCTGCGTCAGACATAGACTGGCGATTCAATTCTTACATGATAGTGTACATGTTAGAATGCCATTCTCCCAAATCATCCCACCCTCTCCCTCTCCCTCTGAGTCCAAAAGTCTGTTATACACATCTGTGTCTTTTTTCCTGTCTTGCATACAGGGTCGTCATTGCCATCTTCCTAAATTCCATATATATGTGTTAGTATACTGTATTGGTGTTTTTCTTCCTGGCTTACTTCACTCTGTATAATCGGCTCCAGTTTCATCCATCTCATCAGAACTGATTCAAATGAATTCTTTTTTACGGCTGAGTAATACTCCATTGTGTACATGTACCACAGCTTTCTTATCCATTCATCTGCTGATGGACATCTAGGTTGTTTCCATGTCCTGGCTATTATAAACAGTGCTGCGATGAACATTGGGGTACATGTGTCTCTTTCCATTCTGGTTTCCTTGGTGTGTATGCCCAGCAGTGGGATTGCTGGGTCATAAGGCAGTTCTATTTGCAATTTTTTAAGGAATCTCCACACTGTTCTCCATAGTGGCTGTACTAGTTTGCATTCCCACCAACAGTGTAGGAGGGTTCCCTTTTCTCCACACCCTCTCCAGCATTTATTGCTTGCAGATTTTTGGATCGCAGCCATTCTGACTGGTGTGAAGTGGTACCTCATTGTGGTTTTGATTTGCATTTCTCTAATAATGAGTGATGTTGAGCATCTTTTCATGTGTTTGTTAGCCATCCGTATGTCTTCTTTGGAGAAATGTCTATTTAGTTCTTTGGCCCATTTTTTGATTGGGTCGTTTATTTTTCTGGAATTGAGCTGCATAAGTTGCTTGTATATTTTTGAGATTAGTTGTTTGTCAGTTGCTTCATTTGCTATTATTTTCTCCCATTCAGAAGGCTGTCTTTTCACCTTGCTTATATTTTCCTTTGTTGTGCAGAAGCTTTTAATTTTAATTAGATCCCATTTGTTTATTTTTGCTTTTATTTCCAGAATTCTGGGAGGTGGATCATAGAGGATCCTGCTGTGATTTATGTCTGAGAGTGTTTTGCTTATGTTCTCCTCTAGGAGTTTTATAGTTTCTGATCTTACATTTAGATCTTTAATCCATTTTGAGTTTATTTTTGTGTGCGGTGTTAGAAAGTGATCTAGTTTCATTCTTTTACAAGTGGTTGACCAGTTTTCCCAGCACCACTTGTTAAAGAGATCGTCTTTACTCCATTGTATATTCTTGCCTCCTTTGTCAAAGATAAGGAGGACACCAATTCTTTTACCCCCACTTTCCTTGATTCTCATTGCCTTACCCAAACCTCTCCTTTCCATGCTGTATGGAAGAGTTTGCAAAGTATTGATATTTTGGTTTCTGATACTATAGTCAGTGGACAAGTTCTGAAGAAACCTTACCAAGAATTTGAAAACTCTTCTTAGGTACAGATATTTAAAACAAATGGCAAAGAGTAATCTGGAATGGTCATGGATACTAGCCACCTTGTCTGTCTTATTCCAAGAGTGTTTCGTCATTATTACTGAACCATTTGTTTTCAATATTCAGACAAAGTGCATTTGTTTACTTTCAGTTTGGGCAAAGACTGGAATTAGCCTTGTCAACTAAAACAGATGCACAACTTGAGAGTTGCAAGTTGAGTTTTATTTGGGGCAAAATGAGGACTGCAGCCCAGGAGACAGAACCTCAGATAGCTCTGAGAGACTGCTCTAAAGAGGCAGTCAGGGAAGATCAATATATAAGACTTTGATGAAGGGGGAGTTCCATGCAATCAAGTGTTTACTTTACAAAAGGTTTTTTGCTAGTCATGAGCTGATGTCAGCAAGAAGGGATTTAGTGATTTTTCTAGAAGAGATGCAAGGATTGGGATCTTGAAATCAGTTCCTGAAAATAACTAAAGACCAGGTCTACCAGATTCCCTGAAGCACAGAATGCCTCATTCCAACCTGAACTCCTTCAGAGGGTGTTGAAGGTCAACACCTGCAACAGCATAGGATTCGATCTTTGGAGTGGATTGCCATTCCTCCCAAAGGATCTTCCTGACTCAGGGATCAAACCTGTGTCTCCTGCATTGCAGGTGGATTCTTTGCCACTGAGCCGCCTGGAAAGCCCAACCTCCACAGAGGCAAATGCCCTTCTTGTTGCTGTTCAGTTGCTGGGAGATGCTCTTGGCAACTGGCAGTTTGTAGATGACAGCCTTCATGTTTAAGAAAACCAAATAACTAAAAATTAGAGGCTATTCCTCCTCTATAATAAGTGTAGAGTAAGGAGGTTATTGGCATTGGTTATACCTGTTCACAATGTCGAGGAAGACCCAGGCTCCTTTTATTGTCTTTAGTGTCATTCTTAGAGTTGATGTTCAGTTGCTCAGTTGTGTCTGACTCTTTGACACCCCACGGACTGCAGCACACCAGGCTTCCCTATTCTTCACTATTGCCGGAGTTTGTTCAAACTCAGGTCCGTTGAGTCAATGATGCCATCCAAACATCTCATCCTCTGTCACCCCCTTCTCCTGCCTCAATCTTTCTCAGCATCAGGATCTTTTCCAGTGTGTCAGTTCTTCGCATCAGGTGGCCAAAGTACTGGAGCTGCAGCTTCAGCATCAGTCCTTCCAATGCATATTCAGGGTTTTGACTGTTTTTGTTTTGTTTTGTTTTGTTTTAGGGTTGACTGGTTTGATCTCCTTGCAGTCCAAGGGACTCTCAAGAGTCTTCTCCAGCACCACAGTTTGAAAGCATCAATTCTTCAGCACTCAGCCTTTATGGTTCAGCTCTCACATCCTTAAAATTCTTAAAGTAATTTCATCTATTGTTTGGCTTCAGGCTCTCACAATGCCAGTCATGTTATCCAAGTTCAAGACAAGGAGAAGTTTGCTAAAAGAGGGAAAGGCAGTACTAATTGGGGCTTTGCTTATGATAGTAAAGGAAGTCTTCCTAGAGGCAATCCCATTAGCAGATTTCCCCCATGTATCCACTGTTCAGAACATTGTCTCCCTACATTTAATGCATGTTGATTTTCAGCTTTGCTGGTAGGAGATGGCAACTGAGAAGTCAATTTGAAATTGCTGTTGGATTAAACAACAAACCTTTGTCTGGAAGATTATCTTTAGATAACCTTAGAAGGAAATCTCCTTGATCACATTTCTATTTTGCATTTTCCTGTATCTTTCCTCTCTTACCCTGATTATGAAAGGTGATGTATGTAATTTGTAGACACTGAGTCCTCATTTCCTGACTCTTGAAAACGGTGCCTCAAGTCACTTCCCAGATTGGACATTTGTTTGCTCCAGGGGATGTGATAGAATGACATCCTATGACAGAATGATCTCTGTTCATTTCCAAGGCAAACCATTCAATATTGCAGTAATCCAAGTCCATGCCCCAACCAATAATGCTGAAGAAGCTGAAGTTGAATGGTTCTATGAAGACCTATAAGATTTCTAGAACTAACACACACAAAAAGATGTCCTTTTCCTCATAGGGGACTGGGATGCGAAAATAGGAAGTCAAGAACTGGAGTATCTTTTACCAAGGCAAATTTGGCCTTGGAGTAAAAAATAAAACAGGGCAAAGGCTAACAGTTTTCCCTAGAGAACGCACTGGTGACAGCCAACACCCTATTTCAACAACACAGAAGATGCTACACATGGACATCACCAGATGGCCAATATTGAAATCAGATTGATTATATTCTTTGCAGCCAAAGATGGAGAAGCTCTATACAGTCAGCAAAAACAAGACTGGGAGCTGACTGTGGTTCAGATCAAGAACTTGTTGCCAAATTCAGACTTAATTGAAGAAAGTGGGGAAAACCACTAGACTATCCAGGTATGACCTAAATCAAATTCCTTACAATTATACAGTGGAAGTGACAAAAAGATTCAAGGGATTAGATCTCACAGAGTGCCTGAAGAACTGTGGAGAGAGGTTTGTGACATTGTATAGAAGGCAGTGATCAAGACTACCTCCAAGAAAAATAAATGTGAGAAGGCAAAATGGTTGTCCATGAGGCCTTATAAATAGCTGAGAAGAGAAGTGAAAGGAAAAGGAGAAGAGGAAAGATATACCCATTTGAATGCAGAGTTCCAAAGAACAGCAAGGAGAGAGAAGAAAGCCTTCCTCAGTAATCAGTGCAAAGAAATAGAGGAAAACTATAGGATGGGAAGGACTAGAGATCTCGTCAAGAAAATTAGAGATACCAAGGGATCGTTTCATGCAAAGATAGGTACAGTAAAGGACAGAAATGGTATGGACCTAACAGAAACAGAAGATATTAAGAAGAGGTGGCAAAAATACACACAAGAACTATACAAAAATATCTTAATGACCCAGATAACCATGATGGTGTGATCACTCCCCTAGAGCCAGACATCCTGGAATGTGAAGTCAAGTGGGCCTTAGGAAGCGTCACTATGAACAAAGCTAGTGGAGGTGATAGAATTCCAGTTGAGCTATTTCAAATCCTAAAAGATGATACTGTGAAAGTGCTGTGCTCAATATTCCAGCAAATTTAGAAAACTCAACAGTGGCCACAGGACTGGAAAAGGTCAGTTTTCATTCCAGTCCCAAGGAAGGGCAATGCCAAAGAATCTTCAAACTTACTACACAATTACATTCATCTCACATGCTAGTAAAGTAATGCTCAAAATTCTCCAAGCCAGGCTTCAATAGTATGTGAACCATGAACTTCCAGATGTTCAAGCTGGATTTAAAAAAGAGGAACCAGAGATCAAATTGTCAACATCTGTTGGATCATCAAAAAAGAGAATTCCAGAAAAACATCAACTTCATTGACTACATTAAAGCCTTTAGCCCACAACAAACTGTGGAAAATTCTTCAAGAGATGGGAATACCAGAGTACCTTACCTGCCTCCTGAGAAATCTGTATACAGGTCATTAAGCAACAGTTAGAAGTGGCATGGAACAACAGACTGGTTCAAAATAGGGAAAGGAGTACATCAAGGCTGTATATTGCTACCCTGCTTATTTAATTTTTATGCAGAGTACATCATGTGAAATGCCAGACTGGGATGAAGCACAAGCTGGAATCAAGATTGCTGGGAGAAATATCAATAACCTAAGATATACAGATGATACCACCATCATGAGAGAAAGTAAAGAGGGACTGAAGAGCCCCTTGATGAAAGAAGATAGTGAAAAAGCTGGCTTAAAACTCAACATTCAGGAAACTAAGATCATGGCATCTGGTCCCATCACTTCATAGCAAATAGATGGGGAAACAATGGAAACAGACTTTTGTGGGGGGGGGGGGCTCCAAAATCACTGCAGATGGTGACTGCTGCCATGAAATTAAAAGACACTTACTCCTTGGAAAAAAAGTTATGACCAACCTGGAAAGCATATTAAAAAGCAGAGACATTACTTTGCCAACAGAGGCCCATCTGGTCAAAACTGTGGTTTTTCCAGGAGTCATGTTTGGATGTGAGAGTTGGACCATAAAGAAAACTGACTACCAAAGAATTGATGCTTTTGAATTGTGGTGCTGGGGAAGACTCTTGAGAATCCCTTGGACAGCAAGGACCTCAACCCAGTCAATCCTAAAGGAAATCAATCCTGAATATTGGTCACCTGATGGGAAGACCTGACTCATTGGAAAAGACCCTGATGCTGGGAATAATTGAAGGCAGGAAGAGAAGGGGACAACAGAGGATTAGATGGTTGGATGGTATCACCAACTCGATGAACATGAGTTTGAGCAACATCTGGGGGTTGGTGATGGACAGTGAAGCCTAGCATGCTGCAGTCCAAGGGGTCACAAAGAGTTGGACACGACTGAGTGACATTGTACAGGAGACAGAGATCAAGACCATCCCCATGGAAAAGAAATGTAAAAAAGCAAAATGGCTGCCTGGGGAGGCGTTACAAATAGCTGTAAAAAGAAGAGAAGCAAAAAGCAAAGGAGAAAAGGAAAGATATAAGCATCTGAATGCAGAGTTCCAAAGAACAGCAAGAAGAGATAAGAAAGCCTTCTTCAGCAATCAATGCAAAGAAATAGAGGAAAACAACAGAATGGGAAAGACTAGAGATCTCTTCAAGAAAATTAGAGAAACCAAGGGAACGTTTCATGCAAAGATGGGCTTGATAAAGGACAGAAACGGTATGGACCTAACAGAAGCAGAAGATATTAAGAAGAGGTGGCAAGAATACACGGAAGAACTGTACAAAAAAGATCTTCACAACCAAGATAATCACGATGGTGTGATCACTCCCCTAGAGCCAGACATCCTGGAATGTGAAGTCAAGTGGGCCTTAGAAAGCATCACTACGAACAAAGCTAGTGGAGGTGATGGCATTCCAGTTGAGCTATTTCAAATCCTGGAAGATGATGCTGTAAAAGTGCTGCACTCAATATGCCAGCGAATTTAGAAAACTCAGCAGTGGCCCCAGGACAGGAAAAGGTCAGTTTTCATTCCAATCCCAAAGAAAGGCAATGTCAAAGAATGCTCAAACTACCGCACAATTGCACTCATCTCACACACTAGTAAAGTAATGCTCAAATTCTCCAAGCCAGGCTTTAGCAATACGTGAACCGTGAACTTCCAGATGTTCAAGCTGGTTTTAGAAAAGGCAGAGGAACCAGAGATCAAATAGCCAAAATCTGCTGGATCATGGAAAAAGCAAGAGAGTTCCAGAAAAACATCTATTTCTGCTTTCTCGACTATGCCAAAGCCTTTGACTGTGTGGATCACAATGACCTGTGGAGAATTCTGAAAGAGATGGGAATACCAGACCACCTGACCTGCCTCTTGAGAAACCTATATGCAGGTCAGGGAGCAAAAGTTAGAACTGGACATGGAACAACAAACTGGTTCCAAATAGGAAAAGAAGTCCGTCAAGGCTGTATATTGTCACCCTGCTTATTTAACTTCTATGCAGAGTACATCATGAGAAATGCTGGACTGGAAGAAGCACAAGCTGGAATCAAGATTGCCGGAGAAATATCAATAACCTCAGATATGCAGACGACACCACCCTTATGGCAGAAAGTGAAGAGGAACTAGAAAGCCTCTTGATGAAAGTGAAGGAGGAGAGTGAAAAAGTTGGCTTAAAGCTCAACATTCAGAAAACGAAGATCGTGGCATCTGGTCCCATCACTTCATGGGAAATAGATGGGGAAACAGTGGAAACAGGTCAGACTTTATTTTTTTGGGCTCCAAAATCACTGCAGATGGTGATTGCAGCCATGAAATTAAAAGATGCTTACTCCTTGGAAGAAAAGTTATGAGCAACCTAGATAGCGTATTCAAAAGCAGAGACATTCCTTTGCCAACTAAGGTCCGTCTAGTCAAGGCTATGGTTTTTCCAGTGGTCATGTATGGATGTGAGAGTTGGACTGTGAAGATGGCTGAGCGCTTTTGATGCTTTTGAACTGTGGTGTTGGAGAAGACTCTTAGAAGTCCCTTGGACTGCAAGGAGATCCAACCAGTCCATTCTAAAGGAGATCAGCCCTGGGTGTTTTTTGGAAGAAATGATGATGAAGCTGAAGCTCCAGTACTTTGGCCACCTCATGCGAAGGGTTGACCCATTGGAAAAGACTCTGATGCTGGGAGAGATTAGGGACAGGAGGAAAAGGGGACGACAGAGGATGAGATGGCTGGATGGCATCAAGGACTCGATGGACGTGAGTCTGAGTGAACTCCAGGAGATGGTGATGGACAGGGAGGCCTTGGGTGTTGCAGTCATGGGGTCTCAAGGAGTCGGATATGACTGAGCGACTGGACTGAGCGACTGAACTGAGCTAGGATGTCCCAATGATTCTAATCTTCCCTGATTTGAATTCATTCATTCCATGAAGAGTGATCAAGCACCAAAGCTTGGTAAGTAGGCTTCCTTTCACACAAATCCTAAAGAAATCTATCATCTTAGATAGAGCCTTGAGGTTGTCCCTAAGGTTATGTTTAAGTTTGATGTGTGACTCTTCCATTTTATCTACCCCAAAGGATTATCTTTTATCCCTTAGAGGAGGTTGTTTTCCTAAAGATGGTGAAACAAACAAAAAAGCACACACACCTTAAGAGATGCCTTAGAAAATAAACATCTTTACTCTTAAAATACTTTGGGCCAACCAATTTGAAAAATGCCTAAAACTTAATAACCTTCTGATGTAAAAAGTGGACTTCCTTTGCTCTTTAAAATTAGACCAAATCATTCTTCTGGCTAAGACAGAGCAACAGAGACCAGATTTTCACAACTTTTAAAAATAGAGAAAACAACACAACAGTCTTCTGGTATTGAACAGTAGCACAAGACAGCAATCCTTGAGAGAGGAAAACAGATTGTTGCCCCAGCTTACTGCCTAGACAGGGTGTCCATGATGCAGTTGGGCAGGCCCGGTAGAGCCTAGACGTCTCTGAGTTGAATAGACAGAGTTGAGAGTTCTGCAAGTCCAAGGCAGCTAGAGTTTGCAAGGTGAAGTACTACAGGAGAGCTCTGGAGATCTCAATGGGTCCTCGCCAAGTCTTCAGCCAAGTACTGGTAAGTATAAGCATGTGAGGAACATATCAGAGGCTGAGGAGTCACCCAAAAGGTATAGACAGAATAATCCTCTAATGAGATTATTATCTGATGTTGGGAATAGGGTCAGGAATAGCATGTTTCCACCTGGCATAGTGGAAATACAAAATTTGAGGCAGTAGGACTTCTGAAGGTTATTGTTGCTTCATTACTGTGAAAAAACAGCCCTAGGCTAAAAGTTGTTTTGTTTCTGCCTTAAAGCTCAAAAGTAAGACATGAAAGGATCAAATCATTTTCAAGTAACTGTGACTCAGAACAAAGTTCATACATGTGTATAAGTATGTGTATATACATACTTGTGTACCTATTAATATTTAAATATATAAGACTACCTAACACTCAACAAAGTAATATTTATAATATTTGGGATCCAGTGATCAGGTATGCAAAGTAAGAAGAAAACACAACCCAAAATGAAGAGAAAATTTAATATGTTGAAAATGATCCAGAATTAACACATAAGATAGAATTTGTAAACAAGGACAATTAAATGTTCTAACTATACTGATATGTCTGAACACAGTGGAACACTTTTAAAATACTGAAAAGAAAAAGATCCTGTCAACTTGAAATTCTATACCCAGTAAAATTATATTTCAAAAACAGACTTACAAAAGCCAAAAGTATTCATGACTATTTGGATATATTAAAGCAAGTACTCCAGGCAGAAGGAAATTGATACCAGATGATAATAGAAAAAAAATTACTTCTTTTTAAATCATTTAAAATGATAATTGCAGTTTAAAACAAAAATTAATATACAGGGGGTTGTAAAATAAATATATAAGTAAAATTTATGAGAACAATAACACACAACCTAGAAGAGGGTAAATACAAGTATACCCCCTTAAGTTTATGGTACTGTATGTGAAGTAGCATAATATTACTTGAAGATAGGCTGTGATAAATTATAGATGTATACTGTTGAACCTGAAGCAACCACTTAAAAAAGGCATAGGTAATAAACTGATAAAGGAGGCAATAGACAATAAATATCCCATTAATCCAAAAGAAGACAGAAGAAGGAAAAGGGGTACAAAGGACAGATATGACACATTGAAAACAAGTAACCAGATGGTAGATTTAATCCCACCTGTAGAACTAATCACTTTAAATGTAGACCATTAAATGTAAATGGTCTAAATGTCATAATTAAAGACAAGATTGACAGATACATGATATCTGTCATAGATGTCTGTCATCTGCTGCATACAAGATACCCACTTTAAATAAAAAGACTCAAATAGGTTAAAGGTAGTATAAAAGGATAGAAGAAGATATGCATTGCCAAAAAAAAACCTTCAGTGACTAAGTCAGACAATAGACTTTGAGGAAAAGAATATTATCAGGGATAAAAAGTTCATATCAAAATGATTAAGAGGTCATTCATCAAGAGAACACAATTCCTGAGAGTTTATATCCCTAGTAAAAAAGCTTCAAAATAAATGAAGCAAAATCTGATAGAAAGAAGGGAAGAATAGACAAATCAGCAAGTTTGGTTGGTGATTTCAACACTCCTCTCTCAGTAATTGATAGAACAAGGAGATAGAAAATCAAGATATAGAGGACAGGTAGCACTACCAACCACCTTGACCTAGTTGATACTTATAGAACATTCCATCCATCAAGAGCAGAATATACTTTTTCCCCAAGGGCCAAGAACATTTACCAAGATAGATCATATTCTGGACCATAAAACAAGTCTCAATAAATTTTAAAGGATTCAAATCACACAAAGTATGTTCATAGACCACAGTGAAATTAAATTAGCAGCCAATAAAAGAAAGATGTCTGGAAAATTCCCAAGTATTTGGAAACTGAATAACAAGTCTAAATAACCAAAGGGTAAAAGGAAAATTAAAAGTATTTAGACTGGCAAGGATGTGGAAAAACAGGAACATTCATTTACTGCTGGTGAGAATGTGAATGGTACAGCCACTTTGGAAGACAGTTTGGCAGTTTCTTATAAAACTAACACCATACACAAAAATAAACTCAAAATGGATTAAAGATCTAAACATAAGACCAGAAACTATAAAACTCCTAGAGGAGAACATAGGCAAAACACTCTCTGACATAAATCACAGCAGGATCCTCTATGATCCACCTCCCAGAATACAGGAAATAAAAGCAAAAATAAACAAATGGGATCTAATTAAAAGCTTCTGCACAACAAAGGAAACTATAAGCAAGTTGAAAAGACAGCTTTCTGAATGGGAGAAAATAATAGCAAATGAAGCAACTGACAAACAACTAATCTCAAAAATATACAAGCAACTTATGCAGCTCAATTCCAGAAAAATAAACGACCCAATCAAAAAATGGGCCAAAGAACTAAACAGACATTTCTCCAAAGAAGACATACAGATGGCTAACAAACACATGAAAAATTGTTCAACATCACTCATTATTAGAGAAATGCAAATCAAAACCACAATGAGGTACCATTTCACACCAGTCAGAATGGCTGTGATCCAAAAGTCTACAAGCAATAAATGCTGGAGAGGGTGTGGAGAAAAGGGAACCCTCTTACACTGTTGGTGGGAATGCAAACTAGTACAGCCACTATGGAGAACAGTGTGGAGATTCCTTAAAAAATTGCAAATAGAGCTGCCTTATGACCCAGCAATCCCACTGCTGGGCATACACACCAAGGAAACCAGAATTGAAAGAGACATGTGTCCCAATGTTCATCGCAGCACTGTTTATAATAGCCAGGACATGGAAACAACCTATATGTCCATCAGCAGATGAATGGATAAGAAAGCTGTGGTACATATACACAGTGGAGTATTAGCCATTAAAAAGAATATATTTGAATCCATTCTAATGAGGTGAATGAAACTGGAGCCTATTATACAGAGTGAAGGAAGCCAGAAAGAAAAACACCAATACAATATACTAACACATATATATGGAATTTAGAATGATGGTAATGATAACCCTGTATGCGAGACAGCAAAAAAGACACAGACGTATAGAATGGACTTTTGGACTCTGTGGGAGAGGGAGAGGCTGGGATGATTTGGGAGAATGGCATTGAAACATGTATACTATCATATAAGAAACGAATCGCCAGTCTAGGTTCGATACAGGATGCTTGGGGCTGGTGCACGGGGATGATCCAGAGAGATGATATGGGGTGGGAGGTGGGAGGGGGATTCAGGATTGGGAACTCATGTACACCCATGGCAGATTCATGTCAGTGTATGGCAAAACCAATACAGTATTGTAAAGCAAAATAAAGTAAAAATTAAAAAAAAAAAAACTAAACTTACTCTTAGCATATGATCCAGCAATCATGCTCCTTGGTATTTACCCAACTGAGTTGAAAGCTTATAACCACACAAAAACCTACACAAGGATGTTTGTAGAAACTTTTTTCATAATTGCCAAAAACATGGAAGCAACCAACATATGTGTTTCAGTAGGTAGATGTGGTTCCAGACAATGGAATATTATTCAGCAGTAAAGAAATGAGCTGTCAAGTCATGAAAAGACCTGGTGGAAACTTAAATTCATGTTACTAAATGAAAGAAGCCAATCTGAAAAGACTCTATACTGTATGCTTTCAGAAACTCTAGAGACAGTAACAAGATCAGTGGTTTCTAGGCACTGGGGTGAAGAGAGAGATGAATAAGCACAGCACAGAGGATTTTTAGGACAGTGAAACTATTTGTGTGATATTGTAATGGTAGATACTTGTCATACATTTGTCAAAACCCACAGAATGTAGAATACCAAGAGTGAACCTATGTGTAAACTATGAGCTTTGAGTAATAAGGATGTGTTAATGTAGGTGCATCTATTTTAATAAATGTACCACTCTGGTGGGGGATGTTGGTGGAGGGAGTCTGTGTTTGTGGAGGGGAGACTAGGGATATAGAGAAAATCTTTGTACTTTTTGTTCAATTTTGTTGTGAACCTGAAACTTCTCTAAAAAAGTCTTTTAAAATATTGGGGAAAAATTATTTTGAACTGAATGAAAATGAAAACCTACCAAAATTGGTAGGATGCAACTAAAGAGTGCTTAAAGGGAAGTTTTTATAGCACTGAACTCCTATATGTGAAAAGAAGAAAGCTCTCAATTTGATGAGCTCAGCTTTCACATTAAGAAAGAAGACAAAGAAAGTGAAGTAAACCCAGAGAAGAACAAAGGGAAAGATAAAAATAAGAGCAGAAATCAATAAAATATAAAGCAGAAAAACACAAGAGAAAGGCAATGGTGGAAACAGCTGATTTTCTTGAGAAGACGAATAAAAGGAACGTTTTTCTGGCTGATTCTCCAGACAAACTCCTGCCCAAATGGATCAAGGAGGGGACTTGCAACAGCACTTCTCACCCAGGAAAAATGATGAGAGAGCTCTCTGGGTAATGAGAAAATATCTGTACTCCTATGTGCTAATAATCAATTTCCAAAATCAAGTAAGACCCAATGTGTTCTTCCGTGAGGAAAAAGCACAGGATTTCTTTGTTTCCCCAGGAAAGTTGTTTTGAACTGGTCATTTGAAAAGTTTACATATATACTGTATTTAAAGACTCTAAAACAGTATTCTGTTTTAATTCTATACTTGCAGCTTCACAATATACATATCCTTCTTCCATTTTCAACCCCCGTTATTCAGAATTTATAAATTTGAACCTTCTTCATAGGTTCACTTTTGGGGGGGGGGTAGGGGGAAGGAATAGACCATTTACCATGTTCATTCTTGCTTGAACAGAGAATCTAAATTGATCATCAGTGAATAGGATAAACATTCAGGAACAAATATGTCTATTCTCTTAATCCTGACATTTGAAGAAAATTTATGAAGAACTTTTCTATAAAATAAGTTTCAGATGTTCAATAAAGGCAGTATAATTCAGGAATCTAAGGTCATGATGAATATCCCAAGCCAATGAAGTAATGTTTTTCAGTCAAATCAATATTTAATCATTTAGCTTCTAAAAACAGCACCATCAAGCAGATGATCCAAATTGTCACTGGAGAGTACTCGGAATGTAAAAAGATGAGTAAGTCATGGACTCTGTTCCATACAGTTTTCTATTTTTTTCCATACCCCTCTTTCCTTACATGAAAGGTAGCATAATTTATTCTCTTTTGCACTTTGCTTGCTTCTTTAATTCATAGCTTCACTTAAATTTATTCCCTGGCTTATTTCTGTTTTCTTCTATGAGGAGCAAACCTTAAATGATTTGTTGTTTCCCCCAAAATATTGCTGCATGATTT
The DNA here is from genome assembly GCF_042477335.2 of Ovis canadensis. NCBI lineage: Eukaryota > Metazoa > Chordata > Mammalia > Artiodactyla > Bovidae > Ovis > Ovis canadensis. Next base: position 87,362,837 of record NC_091247.1, read on the forward strand.
TATTGCATTTACTGAAATCATACTCTATTTACTTAAATCTTTTTTTTTTTTTCCTGAGAAAACTTGGATTTAAACCTGCCATTTATCCAGATGTGTAACTCTGGGACAAGTCGCATCTCTGAGTCTATTTTTCCCTCTGAAAATGGTGCCTTTACATCTATTATTCCAATTAAGTCCTTCAGAGATAGTGCCAGGCACATGAACGACCCTCAGGAAAGCCAGCTTCTCCACTCCCTTCCTCCTCATTCCCACCCTGCCAATCTTGGGCAACTGCAAATAGGGCCTGGCCCACAGGGAGAAACTTCACTGTGGAGAGTTCTGGACCTGTTAACCAAAAGCAACACATTACAAAGACCTCTTGTTTTTAGAAACCTTCATAATCTGAATGTTTCCAGGTGATTTATTTAGAAACCGCCTTAGAAAAGGAGTCAAACTAAAGTAAAACTAATTTTCCCCATTCCTGATTTTTTCCAGAAAATAGATTTACTGAAGAGAATTTATAGGCAAAGCTATATTCAGGAGGAAAAGTTAAGAAAGCTCCCTTTTAGTTCCCCAAGTATGCTTTGTCAAGGTGCAGCCTTGCTCCTTCAACCACAGAGAGGGGTGAACCCCAGCTGCTGTAGCCAACACCGCCCCATTTCTCTCCCATGACACACAGCAAGAATCAATTTCAGTATTGCTTTCGCTAATGGCCTTGACCTCAGGCTTTTTCTGCATAGGGTTCTTCAGGCAGTGACTCCTACCTGATCTGCCCAGGCAACACCTATGCACTACCCCTGCCCAAAGGCTGCCAGGGCACCAGTACACGTGTGGCATAGGTCCAAAGAGGGAATTCTCTTTTCTGCTCTTTACTCCTTAATAAAGAGTTCCCCAATCACTGGCAGGTCATCTCAGCTGGGACAGGTGACAGGGTTAGGACTTGGCATTTCTGTGGATGCGTGGGATGAGGGGCATTCAGAAATCTCGTGGGGGTCAGTGCTATGGTATGGAGGGCTTCCCAGGGCATTGGGGAAAAGCAGATGCTGTAAAGTGGCCAGGCAGTCCCCAAGCAACAGGGGTCACTGCCATGATGAGGGGGCAATAAGTTTGGCAGGTAAGGACACAAAGGACCCAAGTGGATTAGGTTGGTTTACTCCATAGTCAGCCCCCTTGTCCCAAGGACAGCATCAGAGCAAAAGGGCCTGGATGACAGGCAACGTGAGTCGTTGTAGGGGAACTCCTGGTGTCTCATGGATTTGATTCCTGGATCAGGAAGATTCACTAGAGAAGGGAATGGCAACCCACTCCAGTATTCTTGCCTGGGCAGAATCCCATAGGCAGAGGAGCCTAGCAGGCTACAGTCCAGAGTCGGGTCACAAGAGTCGGACGTGATTTAGCAACTAAACCACCACCACCAATTCCAGGGGGCAGTGAACTTACTTTATAGGCTTCAGCTGTACCCTAAGGTGGAACGTCCTTGACTGAAAAGAATGTTTTGTGAACACCTCCTACATGATGGACAGGTGGACAGAGTGGCTGTGACAGCTCCTCACAAACCACCCACCTTGCTATATTCCTGAGGTGATCTCAGGGCATTGCAACCAGACGTGGGGCAGCCTGACCCGAGCCTGGCCCACGGTGCCTGTGTGGAGGTGTGCAAGGTCACCAGGGTGCCTGGCACAGCCCTTTTCCTACTGACTTTCACCTAAGGAGATTATCCCCAGATACAGAGTTTGGTTAGAGAAAATTTCTTAGAGCCATTTGTTTCTTAAATACTTAGTTTTAATAAATGTCCAGAATCCCCTGGTATCCGGTCCCATCACTTCATGGGAAATAGATGGGGAAACAGTGTCAGACTTTATTTTTTGGGGCTCCAAAATCACTGCAGATGGTGACTGCAGCCATGAAGTTAAAAGACACTTACTCCTTGGAAGAAAAGTTATGACCAACCTAGACAGAAGCAGAAGATATTAAGAAGAGGTGGCAAGAATACACAGAAGAACTGTACAAAAAAGATCTTCACAACCAAGATAATCACGATGGTGTGATCACTCCCCTAGAGCCAGACATCCTGGAATGTGAAGTCAAGTGGGCCTTAGAAAACATCACTACGAACAAAGCTAGTGGAGGTGATGGAATTCCAGTTGAGCTATTTCAAATCCTGAAAGATGATGCTGTGAAAGTGCTGCACTCAATATGCCAGCACATTTGGAAAACTCAGCAGTGGCCACAGGACTGGAAAAGGTCAGTTTTCATTCCAATTCCAAAGAAAGGCAACGTCAAAGAATGCTCAAACTACCGCACAATTGCACTCATCTCACACGCTAGTAAAGTAATGCTCAAATTCTCCAAGCCAGGCTTTAGCAATACGTGAACCGTGAACTTCCAGATGTTCAAGCTGGTTTTAGAAAAGGCAGAGGAACCAGAGATCAAATTGCCAACATCCGCTGGATCATCGAAAAGGCAAGAGAGTTCCAGAAAAACATCTATTTCTGCTTTCTCGACTATGCCAAAGCCTTTGACTGTGTGGATCACAATAAACTGTGGAAAATTCTGAAAGAGATGGGAATACCAGATCACCTGACCTGCCTCTTGAGAAACCTATGTGCAGGTCAGGAAGCAACAGTTAGAACTGGACATGGAAAACAGACTGGTTCCAAATAGGAAAAGGAGTCCGTCAAGGCTGTATATTGTCACCCTGCTTCTTTAACTTCTATGCAGAGTACATCATGAGAAACGCTGGACTGGAAGAAACACAAGCTGGAATCAAGATTGCCAGGAGAAATATCAATAACCTCAGATATGCAGATGATACCACCCATATGGCAGAAAGTGAAGAGGAACTAGAAAGCCTCTTGATGAAAGTGAAAGAGGAGAGTGAAAAAGTTGGCTTAAAGCTCAGCATTCAGAAAATGAAGATCACTGGCATCTGGTCCCATCACTTCATGGCAAATAGATGGGGAAACAGTGTCAGACTTTATTTTGGGGGGCTCCAAAATCACTGCAGATGGTGACTGCAGCCATGAAATTAAAAGACGCTTACTCCTTGGAAGAAAAGTTATGAGCAACCTAGATAGCGTATTCAAAAGCAGAGACATTACTTTGCCGCCTAAGGTCCGTCTAGTCAAGGCTATGGTTTTTCCAGTGGTCATGTATGGATGTGAGAGTTGGACTGTGAAGAAAGCTGAGCGCCGAATAATTAATGCTTTTGAACTGTGGTGTTGGAGAAGACTCTTGAGAGTCCCTTGGACTGCGAGGAGATCCAACCAGTCTGTTCTGAAGGAGATCAGCCCTGGGATTTCTTTGGAAGGAATGATGCTAAAGCTGAAACTCCAGTACTTTGACCACCTCATGTGAAGAGTTGACTCATTGGAAAAGACTCTGATGCTGGGAGGGATTGGGGGCAGGAGGAGAAGGGGACGACCGAGGATGAGATGGCTGGATGGCATCACGGACTCGATGGACATGAGTCTGAGTGAACTCCGGGAGATGGTGATGGACAGGGAGGCCTGGCGTGTTGCGATTCATGGGGTTGCAAAGAGTCGGACACGACTGAGCCACTGAACTGATCTAAACTGAGAATCCCTTGAAATCAAAACAGTTCGTTAACCAAATACCTTCTCTTTAAAAGAAAAGTTTGAGGGAGGCTCCACACTGCCTACTCAGCTGCCTGGCGCATGTAGTACCTGCCACTTAATCTGTGTTTAAGAGCCTGTGAGCAGATGGACTAACATCATCTGAGCTGGTGTGTAATTGCCTACATAATAATCAGAGAAATATGAAAAGGGACATGAAAGCAAAAGGCAACTTAGGACTTCAAGTAACAGTCCAGTCTCCCAAGATCTTGGATTTGAGGCTGCAGAGTAGAAAATAGAGTTTTGTGTGTTTTCAGTGACACACAAGAACTTCTAGCACCTTTCACGGAACATTGGGACTGCATAACTGATGTCTAGGATTGATTTTAACCTTGTCACTGAATTTCTCTAGGCCTCCTCAGCCTGAGTGCGAATGAAGCCCTGTGATGATAATTCCCTAGGGGTGTTGGCTGGTCCTCCCTGATAAACTGTAGGACCAAGGGTCTGGGCAGAGGCAGGGAAGGGTCTCTGTTGGATGCCCCAGATCTGCTCACAAACAAGCCTGTGGCCTTGCCAACATCTTGCCGGCTCCCCTGTGAGCAGCTCTCCACTGAGGCTGCCTAGCTCCACTGGTATTTTGTTTCCAGAGATCTCTGCTAACTGTCCAGGATTAGAGTGACTCTGGGATGAAAGGGTTGGTTTTCCACTTCAGGAGAATGCCTTCTCTCTGTAGGTAAGAGCAGGCATGTGGGTGTTCCAGGCCTTGCATTTAGGTCAGAGGAGCTGGAAAGATCCCCTGGAGTTTCCACACTGCCTTGTCCCCTGTTCAATGAGGGTATTCTCTTAGGAGAAAACCAAATTACACTGCCACTTTGCCATTTAGAAAACTGTCTGCTCATTTATTTTGCTTGGTGCGTATCTTAGACAGTCATTTCCACAGCGGTTTGTAACCTTCAACTTGTCCCTGTTCCCTCTTTGGCTTTAAAATGCCACACAACCCCTCTACTGAGATTGAAAAGAAACTCCCTTTCACTATGATTTCAAGGAGAACTTGTAGAGTATTAGGATAATTGAAAAAAAATCGATATCATAATATCAAGATACAGGTTTACAGATGCCTTGGGAATGTCAGACCAACAACAATTAAATTGATTTTGGGTCTTGTTTTGATGTTTGCACAGTTTCCATGGCTTCCAGAGCCTTGCAGTTTCTGTGCCCTGGGCAGTCATGTAAAGGCTCTTTGTTGAGAACCCAGATTCCGATTTGCCATTAACCTGAATACACCCTGCTCACCTCAACCAAGTGTGAAACTAGAGGAGTCTCAGAAAGGAGCTATTCAGCTGGAATTGTATTTTTTATATGAAAGTCTCAGCTTCCAAGCCAAGTATAGTATTTGCTTACTTGGGCAGCTTCTTGCCTGTGGGCCCAGTTAGTGTAAGAGGAATGGCAGGGATAAAGTTAAGCTCAGTATTTTTCAATTACAGAACATTAAAAAAAAAAAAAAAGAAAGAAAGAAAAGAAAAAAAAGCAAAGCCTTCATCGAAATTGCAATCTTTTAATCTTATTTGTTTGCCATGTAGATGGTTATTTAAAGAGTACTTTTCTCCTCAATTACATCTTCGTACTAAGAGTAGAGGTGGATCCCAGAGGCAGCAGTTTGGCTTCCCTGATGATCTGAACAGTTTTCAATGGCTAATGGCCTATAAACAAGTAATATCTTGTAGCCATTGAGGCCAAGAGACGTGAAAAGGAGTCTTTGACAGCTATAGGTTTTCTTGGATAAAACTTCTAAGCAAAACAGAGGGAGATTGCAGAACTGGAAGACTAATACTCAGCGTGCATTTGATTTTCCAAACTCAGGAACTCGTGGGCATTCATTTGTCAGCATTCAAGGCAATCAAGGAACCTCAAAAGCTTACTAACTGTAAGGTGGTCGGACAAAACGATGTCAATGCTCCTCCCCAGCCCGCTGTGTCAGCTTGGGGTGCTGGGGGGCCCTGCTGAAGGAGGCCGCGTCGAGAGGCCAGTCCTTAACGTGTGGACAGCGCCACTCAGTCCCCAACCTGCAGGGCTGTTCAACAATTTCCAGATGAAGCTCGTCCTAGAGGAGAGTGACAGGACTCCCTGATTTTCCAGTCCTTCTCTTGTCCTCCCTCTCCTTTCTGAGACTCTGCTGTCTGCCTGACCTTGGAGTTCATGAGTTCTTCCATTTTCCTTCCCCCAATCCCCTCTTTGCTTAGGCTACTATAAGTTGAGTTTCTGTTGCTTGCACCTGAGAGAACTTGAACCAGCACAGCCCCCTGCCTCTGACCTGGCCCCCGCCTCTCCCTCCAGCCCTTTTCCTGACACCCCTGCCTCAGCCTCAAGTTGCATGCTGTCACTCCGCATTTCACACTGTTCCAAGCCTCCTCGCCTCCCTAAGCATCTCAGGCAGGGACCAGGTCTTATTTATCTTTGTATCCCATTGGCTGTCACAATGCCTGACACATAATAGGTGCTTAAAACACATTTACTGAATGAAACTCAGGAAGGTAAACAGAAAGTGGGATTTTCATTTCTGTGGGAAAAAATAAGAGTGTAAGGTGAGGAATAGTTTCCCTGTGAGTAGATACCCTAGAAAGGCAGTGATTGTAACAGACAGTAATGAACCTAAGAAGGGTTCAAAAGAGTGCTGAGCCTGTGTGGAAGTAGATCCTTTCTCTTGCCACCATATCCCATTTCTTTCTGAAAAATCTCTGCCTCCTGTTCTACCAATGTTACTGTGTTAGGGGTTAGAACTCTCAGGTGACTTAGATTCAGAGTTCTCATCCCCTGTATTCCATGTCCTTGATGATGTATGTGTGAATTGTGTCCCTTAAGGAAAAGGGACAAGGAGGTCACTGGAAAATAGGTGGGTCGGGACTGTATATCCAGAGAGCCCAGGGCAAGTCAGGGAAGGCTCCAAAGAGAAGATGGCATTTGGACTGAGACTTGAAGGATGGTTGGGAGTTTATCAAAGGATGGAGAGCCCAGTGTGTTCAGGGAGCTACAGGGACTATGAACTGTAGATTATAATCACCTAGCTTAAGTGAAGGCAGGTAGCAATCCAGAGAAGCAGGAGGAGTGATGTGGGGAAAGTACAGTTTGCACTGGATGTTTAACAGACTCCTCACTTTGTACATTTAAGAGATCCTGAGTACACACTTAGCAGAATTATACATAAATTTTAGATTGTCAAGCTTACTAGAGAACCCCCTATGCAGCCACTTGGGTTTAATTCCCAGATCTGCCTCTCCCAGCCCTATGACCTTGGGCAAGTTACTTGACATCTTCATACTTCAGCTACATGATCTGTAAAGTGAGAATAATAATAGTACTTCTTGCCATAAATTGTAGGGATGGGTGAGTTAATACATGTGAAGTCCTTAGAACAGTGCCTGGCATGCAGCAAAAACTAATTATTAAACACTTCACGATTATTTCTCTCATGAGGTTGTTTGCAATCACCACTTTGTGCATAATCCCATGATATTAATTTTATCATTTTAATTGTTCATTTCTGTGGGGTTTCTCACTGGACTGTGAATTCTTCAAAGCCATTGGTTGAATAAATATCTCTTTCTAAAGTAATTGAATTCATTTCAAGCATATTTCCTACTTACTACATTTACATATTGGTAAACAGGGGGAGAACTTTTCTTAGGATTGTTACTGAAAAATAACATTATTTGCTGGAAATTCCTCTTTCAGACTGGAAAATCCTTGACCGCAGAAGCATCATCTTCTTTATAAAACCATGCCGGTCCCCCTGAGATTATGCTGGGAAACTTGCTTCATGGAGGTTTTGTCCTGATCAAAGGGATCAAAGAGCCCAGAGAAATAAAAAATATCTGAACCCTGTCAGTTCGTTTAAAATTTTTTAGCAGAGCCTTGTTGCAAAACGTATGACCAAGAAACCTCAAAGACCCTTAACTCCCAAGAGGTGGGCCAGTTGAGTGGAGTTTAGACAGCACTACATCCAGCGAGGCTGCCTGGACACTTCCACTTGTTTTGGTTGATTTGGAGGAGAAAGGGCACAGAAAAAGTTCTTTGCTGAGACCTCGGAATGAATGATTGAGTTGACTTAGGAGACTGGCTCATGTCTGCAGGACCCAGAGTGCTCCACAAAGGCTGGACCAGAGGCCCCGAGTGTGCAGAAGCAGGCGTGTTTCTGCAGGGATGGCACGGGAGAGGGGGTGGGGTTTTGAGCCCCCAGCATGCAGTCAAGTGAATCAGGAATTTGGAAGACAAGAAATCTGAATTCTGGTTCTGTCGTTTTATATCTGCACAATCCTCTTAAGGCCTGGGTTTCCTTTTTTTATTTTTATTTTTTTTGTCATTGAAGGGTTTGATGTAGATTGTCTCCAAAGTTCTGTTTCTGGTGTTAAGATTTCAATGCTGGCCCAGTGGTGTCAGGCACAGTTTAGGGTGAGTAAAGAGGCTTTTAAATGCAAGTCTTCCATGGCACCCGTTACCACCAGGACGCTTGTCTCCACCTGATCTGTGCAAACCCAGACCTGACCCAGCCCCAACCATACCGCAGCCTCCCCACTCCTCTTGGCTGTCAAGAGGCCCCCAGGCCTTCTTGCCTGCTCTTACCTGAAGTCTGGTTCTCTTCCTCCACCTCCTGAGACAAGGCTGCTTGTGCTCTCTCACCCTACATGTCTCAGGCCTGGAGTCAGGACAGGTTTGCTCCCAGCCCCCTTGAATCTGGCTTCAGCCCTCCTGCCTTGTCACTGTGGTCCTCTCCCAACCTCCTGGGCTCCTCTGCCCTCCCTGGGCACATGTGAGCTTGGCTCACTGCTTCTCTCTCCATCTTGACACCGTCACATCTCTCGAGACTTGAATATCCATATGGGCAATTCTAACAACCCTGTGACCTCTGAGGGCCTCAACAACCTCACTTCTGGTGTTCCACACAGCGTATACTCAAGTATGTGATAACATATCAACAATGGACATGTATGAAGAGATTTCATTTATCTTCAAAATTATGATACTTATAGCTAGGGTGACCATATAACTTATTTTTCAAACTGGTACAGTAAATGAAAGAGAACACCAAAATAATTAAGTTATATCATTTTTGGAAATATTTACTTATTGATGACAAATTGGTTTTCATATTAAAGCCTCTAAAATAATTATATTCCAAAGCTGTTTTCCAAAATAAGACATTTCTTAAAAAAATTAACTTGTGTACATTGAAGCAACATTGGAAAAAACTTGATATCAATTACTAGCACATTCAAAATAATAGGCAGAATAATCACCCCTAGTACTTATGTCCTGTAATTAGTTTCCTAGCTAAATCTGTCACTAGTATGTTAATGAAGAATTTCCTTTTTGAAGCTAGTTGTCATATTTTGAAGTTTTTGAACAAATCTGTTTGCAATTGCTTTTGAAGTAAAATTTATGGTTAATAAATTTGAAATCATTGACACCTTTCTTAGTAGACCACAACATTTTTAATTGCCAATAACTCCTCAGGTATTGAGAGATTGGTAAATTCTACATAAATTCTACTAAATGGATACTATTTTTGATTGAAAATTTCTTACATAAATATTTTGCCCCAAGTATTAATACAGGTACTATCTTTTAGCCTATATTCAGAGTACCATTCTCCAAAATACATTTTTACAGAATATAACTTGTCAAGTAGGGTATAGCTATTTAGAATGCTTCTGAATGCTCCCTATCATGTATGTAATTTCATATCCTAATGAATAAGTCTTTGAAGTAAAAAGTGGGGTTCAATCAAACCCAGGCCAGCTTATTTGAATGGAATTATTAATAGTAGCATCTAGTTAACAAATGAAATATCCAAGATGGATATTAAACTAAATGGGACCCAGAACAGCAGGCATATAAACAGGGACTCTCCCAGGTAACAGCTCTAACACTGACCCTCCGAGGCAGCTCATAGTTCTCCATCCTGGCAGCACATCCTCAGTATCATCAGAGAGCTCGTCAGACCTGCCGATGATCCGGCTTACGTCCCAAAGACTCAGCTTTCATAGATTGGGATGGGACATGGAATGAACATTTTACTCTAAAACGATTCTAACAAGCAGCTTGGGCTGAGAGCAGTTGTACCAGCCTGATGCACTGCTTCTAAAGCCAGGTCACTAGAAGGGTGGGAGGCTCAAGATGGAGGGCATTCATGTATACATATAGCAGATTAACTTCGTTGTACAGCAGAAACCAGCACAGCATTGTAAAGCAATTATACTCCAATAAAAACAAGAAGCCAGGTCAGTGCGGCCCTCCAGGGCCATTCCCCAGCTACCCCATAGACTGAAGGAACACAGTGATTCCCATAAGAGAGAAGACGAAGGTAAACCAGGAGCAGCTGTGCTGTGCCACACTGTCCCTGCACCCGTGTGGGTGTGCTGTCACCTTGAGCCAGGAGAGGGCACAGGGCAGGCGCTCTGGGGCATGAATAGAGGGGGCCCTGCCACAACCCTGTGACCACTCCCCAGAACACAGAGTGATTGCATGAAATCCTTTCAAACATTTAATTAACCAACTCCTATATTGTCGTGACAAAAATGAAACTTGTGGAGAGTTAACAGATTTCTGGCTGGAGATAAAGATGTTAAAAATCTCACAAAAGCTCTAGGTAAGCCTCTTGTAAGTGCTTTGTTCTATTCGCAATATTTACTTTAAAAACAATTCTCAAAATATAAAATCCCCAGCATTCCCAAAGCAAGGTATCTTTTTGGCTCATCCTACAAATTAATGATCATCTTTCTAACTCCAAGTATGAAAAACCACCCTGGCAAAGAAAAATAACAAGACGTGGTTTGCAAGCCTTGCCTTCCTGGCTGTCCCACGTGTGCCCCGTAAAGTGTTGGGGGTCATCCCAGAGCCAGTCGGGAGAGCAGCTTTTGCTGGTGCTCCCCCTGCTCTGAACTCAGTTCCGAGGCTGTGAGTTGAACTCTGTGCAGATGTTCTGAATGACCTTGGGGACCACTTTGTAGAGGTTGTCAAATTCGTCCACGAAGAAGGCGTGGTCCCTGGCAGGGTGAGTGGCGATGATGTCCAGCTCGTCCTGGGCAGCCCACGCCACACCTATGGCATAGGTGATCACGCCTGTGGGGACAAAGGGTGGATGAAGTGAATGTCCCCAAGGAAAAGTGCGGACATCCACCCTTGCCTTCCTGCCACTCTGTTGGCCATTGTGCTTGAACGCAACCAAATCCAGAATCAGAAATGCACCCCAAGCATGGACATGTGCTGCGCGCCAGCAGCAGTGAAATTGATACAGTTGTTATCTCGCAGGGATTTACCATCGTTTGGAGAAAAAAACAACAAAACAGAAGAATGGAGTCAATCCATGATAAGAATTTCATGAGGAGCAGCAAGGGAATGATATCTGGGACAAGCAAAACTTGGGTGCCCTGCAGATTATACCCCATGCCACACACCTGCTCTGTGTGTAAAGTCACGCAAAACTGAGTCTTAACTGCCTCAAAAACCTGTTCAAGATCTTTTAAATGTAAGTGAAACGATGGGTAGTCAAATCCACCTGCCTTCACTAATCAAGATTGTTTTATGTCCTGCATAGTGGCTCGTAGCCTCAACAATAAGATGTTTGCTTGAGTTGTTCTCCAGAAACTTGGAGTCAGCTGAGCTGAGACTCAGCTGTGTCTAGTTCAGCTGAGCTGGTTAAGACTGGATAGGACCACTGACCCCCCAACCTGGCATGCGTGAATGCCCACTTGGTGGCCTTTAGAACACATGCAGAGGCCTGTAGCTTAGTTACGCCTGCGCAGAACAATTCCATATCTCCTCCCCACAACTCAGATGCTGCACTCCTTTGTTTGCTATCCTGCAAAGCCCTGAGAGCCCCTTGCCTTTGGGGAGGTAGACTTGTGACTGGTTCTTCTGCCTGCCTTGTAGATAAGCCCTCTCTTTGCTGCAAACCTTGGCCAAAAAACAAAACAAAACAAAACCAGTGGAGCTGAAGCACTTTTGGCTTGAGGGTGACTTCATAAGCCATAGGCTCCAACTGCGAGGATTTCCAGAGCAGGAAAACTTGCACAAGGACCTGGAGAGCTGGCGACCCAGCATCTGCTCCATCCCACAGAAAAGTAAGTGTTTACAGATATAGGGAGGAGCTAACAGCACTGACTGCTGCAGGGGGATCATTGGAGATGAAAGGGAAAAGGTATCCACTGAATTCAGAAGAGCCATAAACAAGATGCCGTAGCTTGTAGGGAGAAGTGTCCAGGGAGTCAAAGCCAAAAGAAGCCAAGTGAATTGCTGTGAGTTGAGATTGAAGGAGAAATGAAGATATGAGGCAGTAGGCGTGTGGCTATAAAGAGGAGGCAGGTGGTAACTGGAGCCAGAACATGGGGTCAAAGGGAATTATTTCCCTCTTTAGGAAGGGAGGGACTGGAGTGTGTCTAGATACAAAGGGGAATATAGTAGGATTAAAGGGTTTGGGCTGTAACCGTGGACTGAGATGCCTCAGGGAGAAGAGGAATTCAGAGAGCAGGCATCTGTCCTTAGTGGGGGGGCAGACTGCCCGGAGTGTGGTTCTTGACTGGGGCAGCTAGTGGGCAGGTGCTGACCTATTCCCATGCCCTCTCCAGGCTGACCAGGATGAGATAAGCAAGATGGCCATGAGATGGCGGGCAGAGTCTGAGGAGGGGCTTCTGCCCAGGCTCCATTCCCCCACCTCCCCACCATCCTCAGGGCTGCGGCTTTTTCTAGCATCTTCCGGGTTCCTTTCCTGCTGATGGGAGCGCTGTCCACACCACAGGTGGTTCTGGGCTAAGCTGTTCTCCTATTGTGACTCATTAAGCTGCCAGGTCCTTTTCTCACCTTTCCAGTGTCTTTTCTCTAAACATTATCTACATTGGGAAAAGTCAGGGTTGGGCTTTAAAAATGCTGCCAAGTGGTCACAGGAAGAGTTTAGCTGCAGAACAGGGCTTAGACCCACTAAGATCTCCTTTCTATTCAAAGATGGAAGGGCTGCCCTCTCCCACCCCTGGCCCAAGTAAAGACAACAAGACCAGTATTAGAGATCTAGCTTTTCACATCCTGCAGTCCAACCTTACTGCATAGAACTTTCTACTGGCAATTCTGATAGATGGTCCCCTAGCCTTGGCTTGGACACCCTCAGGACACCCAGTGCTCATGGCTCCCATGTCATCTGTTGGTCCTTGTTGTTTAAAGATACCCAGAGCACGATAGCCCTGATGGTGCCTGGGACATCATCCTAGGTCTTTACTTTCTCCTGACCAGTGGGTCAAGGACACCCTCTGGGGGAGGCTCAAGAAGAGGCATTGAGAAAAATGAGTAAGAGGAGCTGAACGCAAGCTGGGGATGGGCGATCTTGGGCTTGTCATCAAGAGTTGCCCCACCTGGCAACTGTTTGGAGTTCACTGTGGAACTTTGGGCAGTTTGCTTCTGAACCATAAACCATCTTCACTCTGCTGACAGTCTAAGGGGCCTTGTGACTGCTGGCACGTGGGCCACCTGCCATCCCACCATTATGAGTGCTCCCTATGGGCTAAATCACTGGGAAGACTGTCTGAACCTGGTGTCTGGCTACTTTTCCAGAAGCCAGAGATATTGGTTTCTGAAAGCTTATTTTTATATCCCTCCTTGTTTCAGAAAGGATTAAAAGCAGCTTAAAAGAATATGGGAAATCCTGCAAACAAACCCAAATTAAATGGAGGCAGAGACTCAGTGCACGCACACATATGCGCATACACGTGCGCACACACACACGAAAACTTCCCCCACAATAGGTAAGTCTTGTTCACTAGTACTTACTACAGGTTTCTGGCTCACTGATGACTCTGTTTACTTTTATTGTCATTACTAGTATTAGTGTTACTAGGGGTTTTCTCAGATTGTTTGTTTTTTCCTTGTATTTTATGGCACTTTTCAAAACAAGGCTTATATATAGAGATTTTGTCCAAAAGGCATTACATATGACTGATTTTTTGAACATATACAAAAAAATGTTTTGCTCATTTTTCATGGTTTTAAACTTTCTGTTGTCCTCTTCCAAATTTCATATGGAAATATCTCTTTAAACATTTTGAATGAAAATTTCTTTGAGGTCTCCCCCCCCAAACCTCCAATATCTGGTTAGCAATTGCTTATATAATATTATACTTCTGTTTTAAAACATCCATTTTCAAGTTTCTAACACAATTTTGTGGTCTTCAATGGAGATTAGAGTGAGGAGTCAAATTCCTCTTTAATGCATCACGAGTTGGTGTGTGCAGCCTCCGAGTGTGGGAAGTAAAGAAGAGGGGTAGCGTCCGCAGGCCTTGATGCTGTGGAAACTACCCTCGTGTCCTTGCCTGACCCTTCACTACCCAGAGGGCCCTGTGGTGTTGAACTACACCCTAATGCCCTAGGGTTGTGAACATTTTATTAGGTACTAGACAAAACTGGTGCCCAGAGAGACAACCCATCAAGACCCAGAGTCTGCTCAGCCCCAGACTGGTCAGCAAGACCAGCTCACTCACCCTTGTGATGGGCAAGCATGGCCGGTATCCGGATATCGTCATAGGACCTCCCGTCAGTGATGAGAATCATTAGCTTCCTCTTGTTGGGCTTGGACTTCTTGAAGAGCTGTTCCAGGGCATAGTTGATGGCAGCTCCCGTGCTGGTCCCTCCACTCCAGTAGCCCACCCTCTTGATGGCATTGAGGACGTCAGATTTGGTGCTGTACTCATCGAACCCGAACTCCAGCCGCTGCTCGTAGGTGTACTGCATGGCCCCAATCCGCGTGTCCGTGTCTGAAATCTCAAACTCCCTGCTGAGGTTGGCCACAAACTGGAGGACCGTGCGGAAGTTGCTCGTCCCCACACTGCTGGAGCCGTCAATGACGAAGCCGATGTCGGCCGAGTTTAAGCAGGTCTTGCTGCAGGCCAGTCGGTCGGTGTCACAAACCCGCTTCACCAGGGGCTGCACGGTCTTGTGGAGGCTGAACCAGTTCTGCACGGTGAGTGAGTAGAAGCCATTGGTTCTGCACACAGCCTGGAAGAGAGGGGCAGGCCACCTGCCAGGTCAGGGGTCTCACCCTCCAATGGATCACCATGACCGGCCACCTAAGGCCTCTGTCCATCTCGGTTCATCCCTCCGGTTATCTCTGACACATTCCCCCACCCTCAGCCAGGTCTCTGCTTTAATGGAGAACCATCAGTCAAGCAAATCCACAGGGAGAGGGGAATTGCTGGTTTCAGCTTCATATTTATGCCCCTCCAGGCCCCTTGGTTTGTACTGGCAGCTAGTCATAAGGCTGGCATTGGTGGGCACCAACCCACGAGGATTAAAGAAAGCTTTTGTTCTGATTGGGAAAACAAAAGGCACACAGGAGACAAAGCTTAAGAACTGGTTAGAGAGCAGACCTGCCTGCAGCAAGAAGGGTGTTCCACACCTGTGTCCGGCACCCAACTAGATGTTCTTAACATCATCTCACTACCCACCCCCTGCCCACCTTAACCCTACAGGGTGAAATTCTAACGCACTTGTCATGAAGGAACAAACTGAGGGCCAGTTGTGAAGTGACATCCTTGAGGTCACAACTCAAATCTCTTTGCCCTCAGAACCCCAGCTCTGTCCCCTGGATAACCCTGCCTCCAGGCAGATGAATGTTTACTTGTGCCCAAGCATGTTCCAGAAAAAACTCAAGGTGCCTGCAAGTAAACATTGAGCAACCTGATTGGTGTGCTCCTGGAAGTGACCATTTCCCTTGCCACTGCCTCTCCAGAGGTCACAGAGAGAATCACAGACCTGCTGGCTGTGGATGAAGGTATATAATTAAAACATTATTTGAAAACAAGAAATGACTTAAAATGTCCTGGGAAATGTACTTTAATTGGTTTGTAAAAACCTAATGGGGTTCACAAAACTTTCCATGGCTTAGGCGCCATATGAGATGGGTGTCGAGGCTGAATTGAATTCTAGCCAATGGATGGGGGGCGGGGATCCCCACCAGGCAGTCTGAGTGAGTCACAACAGGAGAGAGCGTGGTGCTGGCATGGGTAGGACACTGGGTGGCTGGAGCTAGGAAGCTGGGTTAAGACCACCCTCCAGAAGACCTCAGGAGTAACAGCGAATGGAGAAGAATTTGGAGCCAGGACCCTGTGGGACTGGGAAAAAGCATGAGATGCATTGTGAAATCTAAACTGGGGAGATCCAGAAGGGAGACAGAAGAGATGTATCAACACTCGCTTGAACCAGGGAGGTGGCACTGGGCATGGGAAAGACTGGGCAGATGTGAGCTACATGACTTGGGAGCTGACAAGTTGCTCTGAGGTAACTCCGGGTGTCTGGGACGGCTGTGGGGCCAATGCACAGTCCAGAGGAAGAAGGAATTTGAGTGAGAAAGATGAGGCACTTGGCATGTTATATGTAGGATTTAAGGTTCTTCAGGTCACTGGGTGGAGACTAGTCAGTCAGCTTGAAACAGATGGCTACTGAGAAAGCAGAGTGGGAGACACACAAGTGTGTCACTGCTTGTGAGTGAAAGCTGAAGCTGTGGCCCTGGGAGAGATTCTGGAGGGGGAAAAACTAGTGAGAACAGAGGAGAGAGCCAAGGAAGTCTATGCTTCAGGTACAAGATGGAAAAGAGAAGGGAGCAAGTGAAGTAAGAACCACACTGGGTCCTAGAAGTTAAGGGAGATGAGAATGATGATGAAAAAAAAAAAAAAAAAAAAAAAGAATGATGATGAAGTGCAGGATCTGTGCAGGGAGCTGAGCCCCAGTATATCTGGAAACAGGCTGCTAACGCTGGGGGGCGTCCCCCACCCTGTCCTCCTCCTTTCCTTTTTAAACCTGGGGTCCTATCTTTGGAGAAAGGTTTATGTGGGGTCTACCGTATAAAGCATGCACAAAGTGAGCTGCACTGGGGGAATGGGCCTAGATTCCCACCTGTTCTCCCTCCATGTCCTATTGGGCATCTCTGCAGAACTCAGGGGCAGCTGCGTTTGAAAGCCTGCACTCCCTGATGTGGTTTAGCACCTTTCCTTTTCTTGTCTATCAGATTAGTTGACTTGTGGTACATGCACATCCACGTGTGTGCTTGTGTGGAGACTTGCTGGGCTACCTAGCTGAGGTCCCTTGGGGCTATGAGAGGCACTCAGGGGAGCCTCTGATGTGGGGCTTTGGGGACCCTGCTCCTCCCAAGGTGCTGATGCCAGACCTCAGTTCACCAGGTGCATGGTGGGTTGTTGGGCATTGCTTTGAGAGGGTAACTCCAGGTTCCAGACTCACTAGTCTCTCACTGGAGGCCCTTCTGCCTAGAAATGAGCTTAACATCCATTTGAAAAACACAGGAGACACAGCCTGGATGGTTGCTACAGCTGTGCAAAGTGTAGGGCATTCTTATATTGGGTGGGTTTCCCACTTACATACCTTACACAGAAGGCATACGTTGTTTGCAAACGTACCTTGTTTGCAAAGTTGGGCTCCAGCACGTACTGCTTCTCATTTTCAGAGGCACCTTCAATGGTGATGAAGAAAATGTTGATTCCTGACTCTCTCGCAAACCTTGAGGCCTCCTCCACCTTGTCCGTGGGCCAGCCATCCACCATCACCACGGCCACGTTGGGGGCACCACCTCTGTTTCCATTAAATTTGGAAAAGAAGTTCTTGGTCACAAAGGAGATGGCTCGGCCTGGAAGAAAAGGAAAACTGATGCTTGGAGTGATTATGGAACAGATCAGAGCAGCATAAAGAGGTGCAGAAAAATATCCATTCCCTCCCTTGTTGGCTTGTTTTCTTTTTTTAATCCTGTTAACTAGTTTTGGGTGTACAGTTCAGTGGTATTAAGTACATTCACAATGTTATGGAACCTATAGCACTAGCCATTTCCCTCCCCAGCTTCATTTTGAGCTTTAACTTCTAGTTTTCTCTTGTTTTAAAAACGTTTTATACGATTTGCAGCAACATGGATGGACTTAGAAATTATCATACTAAGTGAAGTAAGTCTGACCGAGAAAGACAAATATTCTTTGATAACACTTATGTGGAATCTGAAAATTAATATAAGTGACTCTATATACAAAATAGAAATAGACTCACATAGAAAACAAACACATGGTTAACAAGGAAGAAATGGGGGGGAATAAATTAGGAGTATTCAATTAACAGATGCAAATTACTATACATAAAACAGATAACACCAAAGATTTACTGTAAAACACAGGGAACAATATTCAATATCTTGTAATAACCCATAATGGAAAATAATCTGGAAAAAAAAAAGAATCACTTTGCTGTACACCTGAACCTAACACAATACTGTAGATAAACAATACTTCAATTTTAAAAATTACATTAAAAATAATAAAAAATTTTTGAGACCAGCACACAGGTGAGAAAAGCTTTTCATGGGAACAATAGTGTCCATTCTCTGCCTGGGTACTGGAGCTGACCTTATTAAGCCCCTGAGCTGTTTCCAAAAGTGTGGGGTAGCCTTCTCCTTGGGCTTTGAGGGCTTGCAGTGAGCCCGATGCTCCAGGTGTGGAAGGGTGTATTCTGGATTCAATGGAATCTTGTGTCATTTCCACTAGAGATACACAGGTCTGGCCTGGAAGGCACCACACCCACTAAGGACTGAGAGATGTGTTCTACCTGGCTGTGCTTTCTACTGGCCATGTGGGCCTGGATAGGTCACTCCAGACTGCTGGGCCTAGGCTTCCATGACGACAGCCTGCCTCAACAGAGAGCAGCAGTTGTGAGGGATGATGTAGCTTCCCAGCATGCCTTTCTCAAGCGTATACTTAATACTTGTCTAGGGCCTCAGGAGATTTTTGGAATCAAGGAGGGTGAGAAACTATACCAGTTTTCTGGGACTTTCCCAGGTTTAGCACTGAAAGTCCCATATGCCCTTGGGGAAACTGGGATGACTGATCACCCCAAAGGCAGGGCTCTTAACCTGGCCTCTGTGGACCCTTGGGCACTAGGGGTGAGTATCCACAAATCCCTGGAATTTATACACAGTATTTTGTGTATAAAGCCAAAGCAAAAATAACACCCAGTTGTGGATGTGACTGGTGATAGAAGCAAGGTCCGATGCTGTAAAGAGCAATATTGCATAGGAATCTGGAATGTTAGGTCCATGAATCAAGGCAAATTGGAAGTGGTCAAACAGGAGATGGTAAGAGTGAATGTTGATATTCTAGGAATCAGGAAACTAAAATGGACTGGAATGGGGGAATTTAACTCAGATGACCATTATATCTACTACTGTGGGCAGGAATACCTTAGAAGAAATGGAGTAGCCATCATAGTCAACAAGAGTCTGAAATGCAGTTCTTGGATGCAATCTCAAAAACGACAGAATAATCTCTGTTCGTTTCCAAGGCAAACCATTCAATATCATGGTAATCCAAGTCTATGGCCCAACCAGTAATGCTGAAGAAGCTGAAGTTGAATGGTTCTGTGAAGACCTACAGAACCTTTTAGAACTAATACCCCAAAAAGAAGTCCTTTTCATTATAGGGGACTGGAATGCAAAAGTAGGATGTCATGAAACACCTGGAGTAACAGGCAAATTTGGCCTTGAAGTACAGAATGAAGCAGGGCAAAGGTTAATAGAGTTTTGCCAAGAGAATGCACTGGTCATAGCAAACACCCTCTTCCAGCAACACAAGAGAAGACTCTACATGTGGACATCACCAGATGGCGAACACTGAAATCAGACTGGTTGCATTCTTTGCAGCCAAAGGTGGAGAAACTCCATACAGTCAGCAAAGACAAGACCGGGAGCTGACTGTGGCTCAGATCAGGAACTCATTATTGCCAAATTCAGACTGAAATTGAAGAAAGTGGGAAAAACCACTACAGCATTCAGGTATGACATAAATCAAATCCCGTATGATTGTGGAAGTGAGAAATAGATTTAAGGGACTTGCTCTGATAGAGTGCCTGATGAACTATGGATGGAGGTTCATGACATTGTACAGGAGATGGGGAGCAAGACCATCCCCAAGAAAAAGAAATGCAGAAAAGCAAAATGGCTGTCTGGGGAGGCCTTACAAATAGCTGTGAAAAGAAGAGAAGCGAAAAGGAAAGATATAAGCATCTGAAAACAGAGTTCCAAAGAATACCAAGAAGAGATAAGAAAGCCTTCCTCAGTGATCAATGCAAAGAAATAGAGGAAAACAACAGAATGGGAAAGACTAGAGATCTCTTCAAGAAAATTAGAGATACCAAGGGAACATTTCATGCAAAGATGGGCTTGATAAAGGACAGAAATGCTATGGACCTAACAGAAGCAGAAGATATTAAGAAGAGGTGGCAACAATACACGGAAAAACTATACAAAAAAGATCTTCATGACCAAGATAATCACGATGGTGTGATCACTCCCCTAGAGCCAGACATCTTGGAATGTAAAGTCAAGTGGGCCTTAGGAAACATCACTGTGAACAAAGCTAGTGGAGGTGATGGAATTCCAGTTGAGCTATTTCAAATCCTGAAAGATGATGCTGTGAAAGTGCTGCACTCAATATGCCAGCAAATTTAGAAAACTCAGCAGTGGCCACAGGACTGGAAAAGGTCAGTTTTCATTCCAATCCCAAAGAAAGGCAATGCCAAAGAATGCTCAAACTACCGCACAGTTGCACTCATCTCACATGCTAGTAAAGTAATGCTCAAAATTCTCTAAGCAAGGCTTCAGCAATACGTGAACTGTGAACTTCCAGATGTTCAAGCTGGTTTTAGAAAAGGCAGAGGAACAAGAGATCAAATTGCCAACATCCGCTGGATCATCAAAAAAGCAAGAGAGTTCCAGAAAACATCTATTTCTGCTTTATTGACTATGCCAAAGCCTTTGTGTGGATCACAATAAACTGTTGAAAATTCTTTAAGAGATGGGAATATCATGCCACCTTCCTGCCTCTTGAGAAACCTATATGCAGGTCAGGAAGCAACAGTTTTAACTGGACATGGAACAACAGACTGGTTCCAAATAGGAGAAGAAGTATGTCAAAGCTGTATATTGTCACCCTGCTTATTTAACTTCTATGCAGAGTACATCATGAGAAATGCTGGGCTAGAAGAAGCACAAGCTGGAATCAAGATTGCCGGGAGAAATATCAATAACCTCAGATATGCAGATGACACTACCCTTTGGCAGAAAGTGAAGAGGAACTAAAAAGCCTCTTGATGAAAGTGAAAGAGGAGAGTGAAAAAGTTGGCTTAAAGCTCAACATTCAGAAAACAAAGATCATGGCATCTGGTCCCATCACTTCATGGGAAATAGATGGGGAAACAGTGTCAGACTTTATTTTTGGGGGCTCCAAAATCACTGCAGATGGTGATTGGAGCCATAAAATTAAAAGACGCTTACCCCTTGGAAGAAAAGTTATGACCAACCTAGATAGCACATTGAAAAGCAGAGATATTACTTTGCCAACAAAGGTCCATCTAGTCAAGGCTATGGTTTTTCCAGTGGTCATGTATGGATGTGAGAGTTGGACTGTGAAGAAAGCTGAGTGCCGAAGAATTGATGCTTTTGAACTGTGGTGTTGGAGAAGACTCTTGAGAGTCCCTTGGACTGCAAGGAGATCCAACCAGTCCATTCTGAAGGAGATCAACCCTGGGATTTCTTTGGAGGGAATGATGCTGAAGCTGAAACTCCAGTACTTTGGCCACCTGATGTGAAGAGTTGACTCATTGGAAAAGACTTTGATGCTGGGAGGGATTGGGGGCAGGAGAAGAAGGGGATGACAGAGGATGAGATGGCTGGATGGCATCACTAACTCGATGGATGTGAGTCTGTGTGAACTCTGGGAGTTGGTGCTGGACAGGGAGGCCAGGTGTGTTGCAATTCATGGGGTCGCAAAGAGTCAGACATGATTGAGCGACTGAACTGATCTGAACTGAGCTGAAAAAACATATGCTAATTTTATTAAGACCCCTCTCTAATCCCATCAAGGACATAGAATGTCTTCTGAAGTTTTAGAGTTTTACACATGATACCTTACTGGAATTTCAGTGATCTAAATATCAAATTGAAAACAAATCAAAAAAAGAAAAAAAAACAAAAACAAATCAGACATCAACTCTATCATATTTGTGATGAGGCAATATCCGATTTGGTGTCTTGGATCCAAGTGACTTGAATGGTGTTTATTTAGAATTGTTCGGAGATCTAAGGCTCTTCATTTGCTAGATACTAATCTAATGTACTGGTCGAAATAGATGTATATTGAAGTGGGAAGGGAAGTAATAAATCAGATGTACTGTAATTTTGAAGATGCTCCTCCACAGATAGCTGTATTTCCTGTGCACATTCCATGCCAAGCAACGTGGCTCACATCTCCATTTCCCTGGATTGTGATGGTGCAGACAGGGTCCCCGCGGAGTGGGCAGTCCTCCCAGTGCCCCAAAGGCAGACTGTAGCCCACCAGGCTCCTCTGTCCATGGAATTCTCCAGGCAAGAACGCTGGAGTGGTTAGCCATTCCTTTCTCCAGGGGATCTTCCTCACCAGATATCACAGGAGACACAGCTGGAAACAAAGACCATGTCTCTGCACAGTTATCACTGTAACAGGAGCTGATTAGAGGAAGATTCCCAAGGAGCACTGTGAAGCTTCCTGAATGGAGCCAGTTACAAATGTTATTTTTAAATTTTATTTGTTTATTTATTATTTGGCTGTGCTGAGTCTTCATTGCTGCATGGGCTATTCTCTAGTGGTGCTCAGGCTCCTGACTGTAGTGGGTTCTCTTGTTGCAGAGCGTGGGCTCTAGGCACAGGCTTAGCTGTCCCACAGCATGTGGACTCAACCCATGTCTCCTGCATTGGAAGGCACATTCTTTACCACTGAGCCACCAGGGAAGCCCGAATTTTATTTTCATTAAAAATTTCTTTTTTACAAAACACAAAAATTGTTGATGACTTGTAGACCTGTCATGGTAGTCGTCACAGTAGTCCTGCTTGTCCTAAAGAAAACTGCCATCCCGAGGAAACAGGCCTGCTAAGAACTCTCCAGCATGTGTGCAATAATGATTTTTGCCCCCAGTCCACAGTAATACTTTAGGAAAGATACAGATATTCTGTGAGTCATTTCTTAATGGATTGTTTGGATTTTTCCTTTTTCTCTCTAGGCTGCTAGCAGACAACCACATAGAAGGAGAACCATAGTAGCAAGATGATCTGGATCCGGATTAGACATTAGACAGACAGTAGACATGTACCTGTGTTAGACAACCCTCCTCTCTGAGAAATCTTCTCTATGGCTGCCTTCACATCCTGGGAATTCATGTGAGTCTTGAGATTAAATTGGGTAGCAGGATTGTCTCTGAAGATTCAGAACAAGAAGTAAAAATTAGCGGGAAAATTATTACCCTTGGAGCAAAGCAGAAATCAGAGTTGTTTTATATACAAATAGAATGGAAGCTGCTTCAAAACCTTAAGCTGGTGTTATACAATACCCCAAAGAACTGTTGGTGAGATGGGAGGACTGGGTCCTCGGCAGGGTGTGTAGAAAAAACTGATTCATTTCAGGGCTCATGAGGTGTGGGTTCCGGTTTTGACCGTGCTGTTTCCTAGCTTGGTGACCTTGGGAAGTCATCTGACTTTTCTGGGCCTCAATTTCCTCATTGAGATAAAAACAAAGATCATCACGTTCATGTTGCTAAAGAGCAGGACTGTTGTCAAGTGGGATTTTGCAAGTGTCAGGATGTACCCAGGCTGCCCCAGACCCTCCTATCCAGGAAGAGAGTCTCGGCTGATAGCCCCTCCCCCCTCACCCCACCGCGGTACCCAAGCACTGGAACTGCATGTTAACGGTTGTGTCAAGGAGAACCCATGGTTTTGTCTGTCTCATTCTGCGACTCCTGTGACTCAGTGAGAATATTCAAATCTTACATGGAAGGTCAACATCTATTTTACTAAAGCCTGAAAAAGGTTAGTTGGAGAGGAGTTAGAGTGAATTCAGTGGAGAAACAGAAGGAGAGCCCTTCTCTTAGAAAGGAGTCTTTTTCCTTAGGTAACAGGCTTGGGAGCAGCTGAGCAGGGAGGGAGTGTGGAATCTTTCATGATCACGTAGACTATGTGCCGGCAGGGACGAGGCCTCTGTGGGATGGATGTGTGTGGTCACACCCAGGATGAAGTGGGGATGCATGGTGAAATCACATCTCCCGAAGCACTGAGAGTCAGTCACTGGCAGGACCTCACGCAGGTGCGACCTTTAAGGTCACGCGGGGCCCTGAACTCCACATCCCACATCCCCTTCTGCAGTCCTTCTTCTGACTCATCAGCTCGTCCCCACAGTATGCATTCTTGATACCCTCGGATAATGTCCTCATCAAATACCAGGTCCTGCCAGATCAACCTCTCAAATATCTCTTGTGACTCTCGCATCCTTTCACTACCCCGCCCACTCAAGTTTGGACTTCGATCTTCTTTTTCCTGAACTATTCTTACAGCCTCTTACCTGGTCTTCCTCTGCCACAGTGGACTGTCCAGAGGATGTCTCACCCCACAGGTGCTAAGAGCCTGTCAGAGGTGGATTAACCTGCATGCTAATAATACCTCTTCATATTTGTAATATTGGGTTCTTTTTCCAAAAAGAATCCCCAAACTATATAAGCTTCAGAGTCCCCAAAGCCTGGATCTACCCTTGGTAACCAAAGAATATGAACTTTTCAGGGGCTGGAAAAAAAAAATCAAAACAACAACAAAGTATTATTAGCTACAAAACAGAAAATTGCAAAATTGATATTGACAATAATAACTATGTATTTGTCTACCAAACATAATGTTCTAGATACCCCATTAACTATAAAAATTTTAACTCATAGAACTCTAATTACATTCAAAAATGATTGGGGGACTAGATTTTTCTCATTTTGAAAGATTTCCTGAGTGTGTCTGACAATTGTGAAGAAATCATAGCTGACCATAAATTGTGTTGCTCATAGACAAATAATTTCAAAAGCAAAAATATAGATTTTTCTTAAGTTTTTACAGAAAAAAGATTAAATGTAGAAGCTAATCACCTAGTCATATCTATACTGATCCCCCAGAACCCTGTTCATAAGGCTGAATGCTGATAATTTTGTAGAGTGATTGATCACCCATTTCCCATACTACGTCTACTGTCAAGCCTTGTTATCTACAGTTATGTTCTATAAAGTTGTTGCAAACATCACATTAGCAGGTCTCTGAGCCATTGTTCCTAGGGAAAATAGGGGGTTGGATTCCTGTGGTCCTCTGGTCATATTTTCATCAATAGGTCAGGATATAAACTTGTTTTATGTATGTTTCTGTTTCAAGGTACCCAATTTAATATATGTTTCTTACAATAATTAATTATATGCACATTTTCTGTATCATGAAACACTAGCTGAAAGGGTTTAACGTTTTAAACCTGACCCTGGGTCTTGCTGTGTAGATTTGTTTTAGCTCTCAGCTTCATAATGGCTATCCACCGTACTTAAAAAAAAAGTAGTCATCATTTCATGAATTCGTAAGTTCAGCCACTTTTCCATTAGTTATTTTAGCAGTTTCTGGAGCAGATTCACATACAGATACATGAATTTCCTTTTTCTTTTTTTCTTTTTTTTGCTGAATATATTGGATCATCAACTCATTAACATTGAACTCATGACCGACAGCATAGGTTGCCTGGAGGAAATTTATCTAACACTTGCGGTTTCTCCTTAAGCACGTCACAGCCTTCTTGTGCTTAGAACACTGGATAGCACTTCAGTGCTACACTTGGGGCCATTAAAATTGTGAAATCATCAATGAATAGCTGGAAAATGTGCTGCTAAGTAGACTCTGAAAAGGACACTTGTTTACAGCACGAATTGAAACAAGGCAGAGCATTGCCTTGTTTGACCTCAGCTGGGGATGTTGTATGTCTCCTTCCTTCTCAGTGCACATCCACAAATGACTGTGAAAGTACCAGGAGTATAGATTTTGGAGATACAGGTACATTTTAGCAAGTAGGTGAATCTGCAAATATGGAACACACAAATCATGAAGGTTGACTATAACCTATTTGAGAATAAGCGCTATGTTCCAATATTTCCTCTCCCTGGTGCTTAGCATACAGGGGGTAATAGAGAATTATGGAAAGGAGGGAAGGAGGGAGGAATCTCAAATGTCCTTTCCTCTCTTAGACCATCCTGGGTAGAAGTGAATACCCGCCTCTGAGCCCCACACTCATCACTCTCTCCCCCTGTTACATCACGGAGGTAGATGAATCTATCTTCAGAAGCAGACAGATGAGCTATTCATATACCCAATGAATAGATGCTTTTCATTTTATTTAATGTTGTTTCTGTTAAAAATATCACCTCCCTCACTAGCTGGTAAAGTCCCAAAGAACAGAATCTCTATCACGGTTATTTATTTTTAATGAATTGAAAGGTTGGATCAGAGGACTGCTGAAACTCTTTCCAATTGCTAAAATTACCATTAGGAGCAAAACCACAGAACTCATCCACCAAGGGACTAACAGGAAAATGCAATCAAACCACTTAGATGAATTTTACATTAGTATGCCCTGCAAATGGCATAGTGCTTAGAGTGTGGTAAACACTCAATAAATCTTTGTTAAAATGTAATGTAATTAAATTATAGTAATGAATGATAAGTCTCTGACCTGCAGACTCTGACCACTCTCAGTATCAGAGTGCATGGGTGTATATGTACTTTTTTGGGACTGGTGGCCCTACACCTTTACCTGGTTCCTTTTTCAGAGCTGAAGATTATTTAAAAAGTTCAAAGAGACATGCCACTATATTTTTATGTAAGCAATATTTTAATTTGTAATTTTGTTAGAAGATCTCATCAAGGGAAAACACAATTGTTTCCCTCAGTGGGTATTAAGGATTTCCTTTGAAAGTAAGAGAAGAAAATAAACAAAGAGGTCTATAGAGCAAGAAGAAAACATCAAATTGTTTTATGTTTGAAAGGGGAGTTAAGACTAATAAAGAGAAATGACAGGGAGCCAGCATTTGACTGTTCATAGAAAGGACTAATTCATGCAATAGGAAAGGACTATCTTCCAAGTGTGTGAGGAGAATGAATGCCTATTGGGGAGCTCTGGATTTTAGAGGACTTCTGAGGCCCTTTCAGTCCTAAGGTTCCCGTTAGGTTCAAGTCCTAGTCTATTGATTCACCCCAGTCACATGGAGTGAGCCTCTCAAATGAATTTTGATGCAGTAGAAACACATTTGCTAATCATATTCCCTTTAGAAAGAAACTTTCAAAACTGTTTCCTCCAAGGCATCATTACTTTAAGGTTACAATAGAATAACCTGATTATCTTTCAGTTCAATTGCTCAGTCATGTCTGACTCCTTGCAACCCCATGGACTGCAGAATGCCAGGCTTCCCTGTCTGTCACCAACTCTCAGAGCTTGCTCAAACTCATGTCCATTGAGTCAGTGACACCATCCAGCCATCTCATCCTCTGTCGTCCCCTTCTGCCTTCAATCTTTCCCAGCATCAGGGTCTTTTCTAATGAGTCAGTTCTAATGGCCACATCAGGTGGCCAAAGTATTGGAGCTTCAGCATCAGTCCTTCCAATGAATATTCAGGACTAATTTCCTTTAGGATGGACTGGTTTGATTTCCTTGCAGTCCAAGGGACTCTCAAGAGTCTTCTTCAACACCATAGTTCAAAAGCATCAATTCTTCAGCGCTCAGCTTTCTTTATGGTCCGTCTCTCACATCCATATATGACTACTGGAAAAACCATAGCTTTGACTAGATGGACCTTTGTCAGCAAAGTAATGTCTCTGCTTTTTAATATGCTGTCTAGGTTGGTCATAACTTTTCTTCCAAGGAGCAAACATCTTTTAATTTCATAGTTGCAGTCACTATCTGCAGTGATTTTGGAGCCTCCCAAAATAAAGTCTTTTACCGTTTCCATTGTTTCCCCATCTATTTGCCAATGAAGTGATGGGACCGGATGCCATGATCTTTGTTCTCTGAATGTTGAGTTTTAAGCCAGCTTTTCACTCTCCTCTTTCACTTTCATTAAGAGGCTCTTTAGTTCCTCTTCACTTTCTGCCATAAGGATGGTGTCATCTTCATATCTGAGGCTATTGATATTTCTCCTGGCAATGTTGATTTCAGGTTGTGCTTCATCCAACCTGGCATTTCACATGATGTACTCTGCATATAAGTTAAATAAGTAGGGTGACAATATATAGCCTTGACATACTCCTTTCCCAACTGTCTTCAGTCTGTTGTTCAATGTCCAGGTCTAAATGTTGTTTCTTGACCAGCATACAGATTTCTCAGGAGGCAGGTAAGGTGGTCTGGTATTCCTATCTCTTTAAGATTTTTGACAGTTGATTGTGAGCCACACAGTCAAAGGCTTTAGTGTAGTCAATGAAGCAGAAGTAGATGTTTTTCTGGAATTCTCTTGCTTTTACGATGATCCAACAGATGTTGACAATTTGATTTCTGGTTCTTCTGCCTTTTCTAAATCCAGCTTGAACATCTAGAATTTCTCAGTTCACATACTGTTGGAGTCATTCTATTGACTAGCCTTTTAATTTTCATAATGCTAAAGTGTGATGACTTATGGAGTTAGTCACTGAGCTGAACCATGCCTGTGAACTCAGGAGGATGTTCTGGGGTAACCCTGGTTGCCTAAGGTGGCAGCAGGTTGGGTGATGGACTTGTCCCTTGAGGGCATTACTCAGCTCAGAGTGAAATGATTCTGTCCCTCCCCTTAAAGGACTGAGCAGCTATGGTCAGTGCAGGGGCCCAGGCCAACCTGCCGAGGGACTTAGCACAACTGGCCCCTTTTGAAAGGACACAGGCCTTTCTCACATTTCCTAGGATCAGAGATTTGGAGCAGAGTCTTATAATCAAATTTTGTGTTTAGAGGAGTATTTTTGTGTGTGTGTGTAATTAGCAGCAATAATTCCACCCACCACCAAAAAAATACAAAGTTAACCTGCAAGCATCTTCCTGCTGGAGGAAATATGGGCATGTACTCTGCTGATCTGAGGATTACTCTGGAGCCAGAGGGCTCTCCAGCTTGCTGCCTGTTACGCTGCAGGGCTTGATAAGTGCAGGGACATAGAATGTCTCGACAACAGTCTTTGGTGCTTCCCAAACTCAGTTGTGCATCTGGTCACCTGGGATTTTTTAAAAATATAGATTCTGTGGATTGGATGTGAAGTCTGAGGTTCTGCCTTTCTTATAGCCTCATGAGAGGCTATGTCTCTTACACATGACACTGTGTATCATGTTTGAATGGCAGTGTCTTCAAAGGGGGAGAATGGCTTTGAGATGATTCAAGCACATTACATTTATTGTGTACTTTATTTCTAATCTGATGTCACCGCTGATCTGACAGGAAGTACTGGTCCATGGCCCAGAGGTTGGGGACCTCTGTCTTAGAGAATGTTGTAAGAATCAAGAACATAAGCAGTGGGGCTGCCAGTGATATGGGGAAGGGGGGAGAATAAATAAATCTGCAGAAGGTGTGAGAAAGGCAGAGAGGAAGGAGAATGGGGCTCCTGAAGCCCTAGGCTGGTGACCGGGGGGAGACGGGAGATGGGAGGGTCCCAGGGCACAGGGGTCACCAGATAACAGCACACCCCAGTTTTTGGGCATTGGGATTTTTAAATGTTCCCCAAGTAGTTCTAATGTGCACAAGAGTGGCCGTCTGCTTCTCTAGCAGAACGGTCCAAGGGTCTAGGGAGAATAATCTCAGCATGGCATGGATGGGGGCCCCCCAGAGAAGCCCTGGTGATGTGCAATGCAGGGTCAAGGAGAACCCATCCAAGTAGAAAGGGCAGGAGACAAGGGCAGGCTTTGTTTCTTCCCTGGGAGAACTGTGTGGTGGGAACAGAAAAGCATCAGATCCTTGTGTAAACTATTCCCAGCTCACTCAGCCTAGAGTCTGTGTCCCTGAGGCGTGTGGCTCAGGGGTTCGCCTGCCTTGAAAGAAGAGGGGTTGAGAGGTCTTTGCAATTGCCCCTAGGCCCTGGAGAACCCTTCCAGGGAGACAGGCAGCTGTTCTGGGTCCTGTCACTTCCCCTACAGGCAGTGTAGACGGAGGGCTTGAGGAGTGGATGGGGCAGGGGTTGGAGAGACCCGAGCTCTGCCAGGTGCCGCCCTCTTTCCAGGGAAGCCAAGCTGTCCCTTCCCCTCCCTGGGGGTTAGTGATTCTCACCTTGGCTACAGATTAACATACTAGCTTCTGGGTATTTGCCAAATTCTGGGTTAATAGGTCTGGGGTAGCACCCAGGCATCAGCATTTCTAAAAGCCCCCCTGGTGACCGCAACCTGATGTTGGGACCAGGCAGCCCCTTCCTGCTCTGGGGTCCTGTGGTGCCAAGCATCTCTCAGGCCCCCTCCTATGGGGGCTTGTGCCCCAAACCCTCTCACTCCTTCACGTGCTGCAGACTCAAGAAAACGTGACAGAAGGGTCCTCCTTGCCAGGCGTAGCAGTTGCCGATTTCTGTTGCAAACTTAGTGGCCGAACCAACACACTTTTCAGTTTACAGCTCTGGAGGTCAGCAGCCTGCAGGGGCTCTCCCCAGCAGAGCCACGCTCCCTTTCAAAGGCTCTCAGAGACCATCATTGCCTGGTCTCTTCCAGCACGTGTTTCTTGGTTTCCCTTCCCTCCATCTTCAGAGCCAGCCATCGCATCTCTCTGAGCCTCTTCCATAGTCACGTCTCCCTCAACGGATAATAGCTGGGAAGGGTTCTCTGCTTTTAAGCACTCAACTGATTAGACTGAGACACCTGGGCATCCAGGACAGTCTCCTGTCTCATGGTCCTTGACTTTAATCACAGCTCCAGGCCCCTCTGGCTCTGATGGAATATCTTGGTGGGGGCTCCGTGCTGGACCTAATAAGTATAACATCGGGTTTTGAACATGCAGCAGCCATCTGCTCAGTCGGTCTTGTTTGTGAGGCTCACTCTGTTTACATTTCTGTTTCCCTCTCAAGTTACATGAAAAAAGGGCCAAAATGTTCTTATAATAGGGATTTCTGCTTCTGATACATTGCTGGAAATGATAGGTCTTCTTATGAAGCCAGTTTTTGCTGTTTCATGGGAAACCAGTGAATTGATTCCACACAGCCAGGAAGGTTGTTGCCTCAGTGAGTTATCACAGCCGTGGATTCCAGGGAGTCAGACATGGGCAGCTTCGCAGCCATTATTCCGCCCATCGCACCACACCCAACACCTGGTTTCTTCCCCCAAGTCTGGTTGCCCCACACTGGACGGCTCACCTGGTCCACGGTAGCCTCTGAGCATCCTTCCTGCTTTGGGGGGCAGGAAGGGAGGCTCAACTGAATGTGACCGAGGGTGTTCAGTCTGGGCTGAGTTGGGTGGGCTGAGAAGTAAAGTAAGGAAATGCAGCCCAACTTTGAGCTATAACACAGGACACCTGTCAGAGAACCATGAGCAAAGAAAAGGATTTCATTTTGAAATGAAGAACAACCAATATTTTGCTCTATTCTATAGCTTGTTTTCCAGTGTTGGTACCCTTGGATAGATTACCAAGTTCAGAAGAACATGTACAATTCTGTTCCATTTGTACTGAAACTGGGGATGAAGACAACATTATATTGAAGGTCCAGAGGGTATTCAGTACCCATGGATCCAGGCAGCAGCTAAAATGTAACTTGCTTGGCTTCACTGTTCTGTTTGCTACAGTTCACCGAATAGCTACTTGTCTGGCCATTCTTTCATCTAGCCTCTTAGTGTTCACATTGGTCTTAAGCGCAACCACAAGCCTGTTGGCTGCTTAATTCTAAAATGAGACCACGTGCGCAAAATGAGGGCTGGGTCCTTGGCCTTTTCTTCAACAGGGTCTCAGTCCTCAGTTTGGTGGAAAACTTCAATAATCAGGAGTTTTCTTGGCAGAGAAGCAAAATTTTTGAAGTCAATTTGGTTTCACATTTTAGAGATTAACCCAAGATTTAATATCTATCCTCTCCCTAGTGGTCAAGCATTAGCTGTGCATTCTTAGGGAAGTCACTCAGCCTCTCTGGGTCTGTATCAAATGTGGACTCTCTTACTGGAGGTGCGTGGTGACTGTGGAAGGAACGCTGTGGTTGCTGAAATGTTAACCCAGTCTTGGGTTCCAAGCCTCTGCCTGTGCAGAGAGAGGATGTGGGAGATGGAGAAGGTTGGCACCACCCGGGCTGAAGAGCTCCCCCTGGCCTGGACCAGAAGTAGGAGCCCAGCCAGCGAAAGGAGAAATTACAGAAAGGGGCAGAAGCCACGGGCCTGGCAGGGGATGATGCTGGGCCACTGGGGGGAAGGGCAGAGAGGACAAGCGGAGAGCAGAGGGGATGCAGGGAAGGAGGAGGGAGGGGCCAGGGACCCGCCAATCCCGTGACATCACTCTCCTTCCACCTGCCTGCCTGGGCTGGTTTCTGTTTCTTGTACCCGAAGTATCTCTGTGTCGGATGCTTAGGGACCAGCAGGTGGAACAAACTCTGCATTTTGTCCATCAGGCCATTGTTCTGGTTCTCATATTTTTATTTCTTATTTGCCTTCTGTTTCCTG
This sequence comes from Ovis canadensis, assembly GCF_042477335.2. Classification (NCBI taxonomy): domain Eukaryota; kingdom Metazoa; phylum Chordata; class Mammalia; order Artiodactyla; family Bovidae; genus Ovis; species Ovis canadensis. The sequence goes on from NC_091247.1 coordinate 87,394,902, forward strand.
TTCATTGTATGAGGCTTCTAAATCCCAAATTCTAAAGTCTAAGTTCTGACTCAGCTCTAGGAAAGCCAAGCAAAAGAATGTTCTGGGGGAATCTTTCACGTGGACCCAGGGCAGTGCTGATGAGGGTGAGAGGCCCGAGAGGAGGAATAGGGAGCTCCGATTCCTCCCACCTCTGCCAGCTCCTTCCCAGCCTACGCCTCGCCTTGGGAGCTTGTTCCTGGCGCGGTGGGGATTCCTTTTAGAGACTGTTTCCTTACTGTAACATGAGGAAGTGGAAGTATGAGCTTTCTAGGGCCCCCACTGCGCTGCGATCCTGAGAGAAGGGGGCTGATCCCCAGTGGCGGGTCGTGACGTGAGTTCTAGAATCTAGTGAGAACCCAATGGGCCAGAAAGGGGACCAGTTTCCCAGCCAGCCAAACACTGGTGAGGCCTCTTCCAGAAACACTGGCTTCAGATCTGCGTTGACCGCTGCCCCTCACCATTCCCTGCTCCACACCCTCCCCTTCTGCACACTAAGACCATTTGCTGGAGAAAGAAAGGACGGGAGAGCTGGGGCAGATATAAGAGCATTTTCAGCTTTTACTTCTGGGTGAGTGGATTTCCCCTTCAGCCTCATCACACCCTCCTAGTGCTTTTCTCCAACTGATTTTGTTCCCTCGACGGACGTATAACCTCTGTGCCGCCATTGTTTCCTTGCTCATCACTCACCCACCTATTCAGAACTCGAGGCTGGAAGGGAGACGAAGTGCTTCCAATGGGTTCGCCCAACGTTCATTGATTGGCTGTCTTCTTAGTACAGAGCCAGTCACTGAATTATGAACATCTGGGCTGGCAGAGCCCTAATAAATCAGCCTCTCCGCCTGCCTCGGACTTCACCGATGGCAGCTCTTACACGGAGAGGCTAAGTGACTTGCCTAAGGTCACCCAGTGGAGCAAAGGCTAGAATTCAAGATGTCCTGTCGCTGGTTCCTTGTGCTTTCCACCCCACCCTAAGGCTGAAGATGATGGATTGGCTTGAGCAGAAAGTGAAGGAAAATAGACACGTTTCCCTTAAGGGCTTTAAGTTAATAAGGACCTGGGATGGGAAAAAAGGACAAATAGCAAAGGTATTTTTAGAAAGTGACATTGGAAAGCATGGCGGTAGACTCTTCCCTGTAAATGGTGATGACGTTAAGAACACAGTGGGAGAAAATGTTATTTTGAGAGGAAGAAGCCTTTATTGAACTGTTTTTCCTACCCTGCTACATTTATTCTTTAATCCGTGTTCCCATCAGCACACCAAACAGTCTGCCTGCCATTTTTCTTTTCCTTGACATATTTATCGCCTTATTTTCATATTATCCTATAAACTCTGGTATACACAGCTTTTAAAGCAGCTATTTTTTAATGCAAGATGACACACCAAGCTTTAAATCCCTCAATAAACTGACCAGGGACATCTGCACTAAAACACTTACATTTCCTCCCCAGAGAAGCCTGCTATTCATTTGCTATCTTTAAAAAGAAAAACAGGAATGAAAACAGGTTGGCGTGTTGAAATACAAGAAAACAATGGCCCAAACCACGTTATTTTCCTACTTCAAGATAAAAGGCTCCAGAACATCTGACACTGAGAATTAACATTTGTAGCAAGTGTTTATTTTTATATATTTGACTCAGATTGTATGCAAGTGCCACTTAACTCAGCGATTTTTCTTCACCGAAATAGAAGGTGGTGTTATATATGTTATTGGAATTTAATTCTAAAAATACAAATGTTATAGGCCCTTGTGAAAGCAAAGCATTCTTATTCCTTTGGAGATCTCAGAACTAAATGTCCTAATGTCTTTGACATAACAACATTGGTTAAAATGCTGCTCTAAATGTTTGAAGGGTCTGGAGACATCCTGGCTATTGTCAGGTTTTTTTTTTTTTTTTAACTTGTCACGAAGCACAAATAAGCTGTGACTGCTGCTTCTGAGCAAGAGGTACCAAGGCCTAAGTTAGTTTCCAAGGCCAAGGCTGAGCTACAGATCTGGGGGATGAAGGGGGAAGGTTGTGTCCGAGATCCTTTGTGAAAAGTGAGACAGTTATCCTACCCTTACTGGTTCTTGATCAAAAGGCCACTTATTATTTGAGATTTGAGCTTGTTTGCTCTTTTGATTACTTATTCCCAGTTGATCTCTGTAAATCTGCTTTAAAGAGAAATCTATTGCATGTGAAATAAGATTGATTTATTATCCACAATAAGAGAAAAGTTGAGGGTGGACATCAGTATGAGCCCTCAATTTCTATCCTATGTAGAACAGTAGAATGAATTGGAGATAGTCAGCTAGGTGACTCCTGAGGGCCATCACCACCCTCCCCCCCACCTCCTGCAGTGCTCCCCATTGCCAGGTGAGCTTCCCCGCAACCAGTGCAGAGGCCTCAGGTTATCGGGAGAAAGGAGAAAGTTCAACCCAGAGGACCATGATTTCTGGTCATCTCACCTATAAGTGAGACCTCTGCTACAGAGTTTTTGGTCTTCCCAGCTAGTGATAAAGAACCCACTTGCCAATGAAGGAGATACAATAGACCTGGATTCAATCTTTGGGTGGGGAACATCCCCTGGAGGAGGGCATGGCTACCCACTCCAGTCTCCTTGCCTGGAGAATCCAATGGACTGTAGGCGGGCTATAGTCCATGGGGTCACAGAGAGTTGGACACGACTGAAATGACTTGGCACACACACACCTATAAGGTAGCACAGGAGCCCCTCAAACTAATACTTGAGGAGTCAGGGTTGAAAGGGAAATTGCCTGAGAGAGAGGTGAAGGCCTTAGCCCAAGGCCACACAGCCTGCTATTGGCTAAGCGAAAACTTGAACCCAGCTCTCTTAATCTCCAAACAAATATTCTCTCTACCAATCAGGAGTGCAAACGCCATTTTCTTTCAAGTGTTGATTAACCTGTCCCTCCTTCTGGAGGCCTCAGATTTCTTCATTGGCATCTGGATTGCTTCAGTTTCTCTCATTTACGTCTGTATCAGTGAAGAGAATGAATCTGCTGTGCTCTAGATGTATGGATATTTTTCTTTTCTGGCACAAAATGAAACGAGGGTCATGCCCTGGTTTTCGAATTCAGAGCCACGCTTACCCGTACTGAACAACACCCATTAGTGGACCGGCAGGGCCAATGTCAAGAGTCTGGGCGACGTCAGTCAGAAACTGCTTCTGGATTCGGAATCGACGTTTGCCGACGCTCGAGCTCCCATCAATTAAAAATGACAAGTCAACTTTGCAGCCTGAGAAGCGGAAAAAGACTGTTATTCTGCTCCTCTCATTGCGTTCACGGCCCACTCCCTGCTTCCTCAACCAGAGCTGCCTGAGATTGCAATGAAAAGAAAGTTAAAAAAAAAAAAAGGTAGCAAGATGCAAGATATACTTATTTATTTATATTCACAGCAGATTTTCACTGGGCACCAAGATCACAGATACTTGGGTTGGTACTTATTTCTGTGGTTGTTGTAGAATTCTCTGTATTAGCTACAGTTACAGACTTCAAAAGCCAGACCTCCAGGTCAAGTCTAAGAAGGCCCTCAGAATGGTTTCCTAGCTTAGACCATGTCAGCTGTTGTGTTCAGTTGCTAAGTTGTATTGATCACTTTGTGACCCCTTTGGAGCCTGCCAGGTTCCTCTGTCCATGGGATTCTCCAGGCAAGAATACTAGAGTGGGTTGTCACTTCCTACCACTGGCGCCACCTGCAAGCCCTAATATATATATGTATATGTATGTATGTATATGCAAATGTGTGGGCTCAGACTGTAAACAGTCTGCCTGAAATGCAGGAGACCCAAGTTTGATCCCTGGGTCAGGAAGATCCCTTGGAGAAGGGAATGGCTACCTTCTCCAGTATTCCTGCCTGGAGAATTCCATGGACAGAGGAGCCTGGCGGGCTACAGTCCATGGGGTTTCGAAAGAGTCAGACACGACTGAGCGATTGAGCACATTGCGCATATATGCATTAATGAAAGCAAGAAATGGACGTGAGTTGATACAGTTTTAAACAGAATTGTTGAGGAATACTTAGTAAAGAGTGATACTACAGAACTGGACATGAAGGGAAAAGGTTCTGAGAAAACGCCTTGTTTTCTTGCTGTGGTGCATGACAATCAAAACCAGAGGAGAACTAGGTAATGACAGGGACCTCTCTGGGCCTGGCTGACTTCACTCCATCTAGAATCAGTGCCTGGGCTCACTGGAGACCTCGTAAGTTTTTAGGCCCTGTCTGCCTGGATGTTTGGGGCCTGCCAACTCTTCTCATTTGCTGGCTACCCCTGTCCTTTGCTGCCTCCAAACTGCCTATGCCCAAGCATGATCCTTGAGATGAAGATTGGAAGAACCAAATGAAATCAAGAAGTGAAGTTTAAAGATGCCACTAAAGTCAAGAATGTTCCCTTGGTATCTCTAATTTTTTTGAAGAGATCTCTAGCCTTTCTTATTCTATTGTTTTCCTCTATTTCTTTGCATTGATCACTGAGGAAGGCTTTCTTATCTCTCCTTGCTGTTCTTTGGAACTCTGCATTCAAATGGGTATAGCTTTACTTTTCTCCTTTGCCTTTCTCTTTTCTTTTCTCAGCTATTTGTAAGGCCTCCTCAGAAACCATTTTGCCTTTTTGCATTTCTTTTTCTTGGGGATGGTCTTGATCCCTGCCTCCTGTACAATGTCATGAACCTCCATCCACAGTTCTTCAGGCATTCTGTCTATAAGATCTAATCCCTTGAATTTGTTTCTCACTTCCACTGTATAATTGTAAGGGATTTGATTTAGGTCATACCTGAATGGTTTAGTGGTTTTCCCTATTTTCTTTAAGTCTGAATTTGGCAATAAGGAGTTTATAATCTGAGCCACAGTCAGCTCCCAGTCTTGTTTTTGCTGACTGTATAGAGCTTCTCCATCTTTGGCTGCAAAGAATATAATCAACCTGATTTTCTTATTGACCATCTGGTGATGTCCATGTGTGGAGTCTTCTCTTGTGTTGTTGGAAGAGGGTGTTTGCTATCACCATATGACTTATATAATATGACTTACAGCAGAAGCAGAAGATATTAAGAAGAGGTGGCAACAGTACACAGAAGAACTATACAAAAAAGATCCTCATGACCTAGATAACCACAACAGTGTGATCACTCACCTAGAGCCAGACATCCTGGAATAAGAAGTCAAGTGGACCTTGGGAAACATCACTATGAACAAAGCTAGTGGAGGTGATGGCATTCCAGTTGAGCTATTTCAAATCCTAAAAGGTGAAGCTGTGAAAGTGCTGCACTCAATATGCCAGCAAATTTGGAAAACTCAACAGTGGCCACTGGACTGGAAAAAGTCAGTTTTCATTCCAATCCCAAAGAAAGGTAATGCCAAAGAATGTTCAAACTACCACACAATTGCACTCATCTCACATGCTAGCAAAGTAATGCTCAAAATCCTCCAAGCAAGTCTTCAACAGTATGTGAACCAAGAACTTCCAGATGTTCAAGCTGGATTTAGAAGATGCAGAGGAACCAGAGATCAAATTGCCAACATCCACTGGATCATGGAAAAAGCAAGAGAGTTCCAGAAAAACATCTATTTCTGCTTGATTCACTATGCCAAAGCCTTTGACTGTGTGGATCACAATAAACTGTGGAAAATTCTTCAAGAGATGGGAGTACCAGACCACCAGATCTGCCTCTTGAGAAATCTGTATGCAGGCCAGGAAGCAACAGTTAGAACTGGACATGGAAAACAGACTGGTTCCAAATAGGAAAAGGAGTCCGTCAAGGCTGTATATTGTCACCCTGCTTCTTTAACTTCTATGCAGAGTACATCATGAGAAACGCTGGACTGGAAGAAACACAAGCTGGAATCAAGATTGCCGGGAGAAATATCAATAACCTCAGATATGCAGATGACACCACCCTTATGGCAGAAAGTGAAGAGGAACTAAAAAGCCTCTTGATGAAAGTAAAAGAAGAGAGTGAAAAAGTTGGCTTAAAGCTCAACATTCAGAAAACGAAGATCATGGCATCTGGTCCCATCACTTCATGGGAAATAGATGGGGAAACAGTGGAAACAGTGTCAGACTTATTTTTTTGGGCTCCAAAATCACTGCAGATGGTGATTGCAGCCATGAAATTAAAAGACGCTTACTCCTTGGAAGAAAAGTTATGAGCAACCTAGATAGCATATTCAAAAGCAGAGACATTACTTTGCCGACTAAGGTCCATCTAGTCAAGGCTATGGTTTGTCCAGAAGTCATGTATGGATATGAGAGTTGGACTGTGAAGAAGGCTGAGCGCCGAAGAATTGATGCTTTTGAACTGTGGTGTTGGAGAAGACTCTTGAGAGTCCCTTGGACTGCAAGGAGATCCAACCAGTCCATTCTGAAGGAGATCAGCCCTGGGATTTCTTTGGAAGGAATGATGCTAAAGCTGAAACTCCAGTACTTTGGCCACCTCATGCAAAGAGTTGACTCACTGGAAAAGACTTTGATGCTGGGAGGGATTGAGAGCAGGAGAAGGGGACAACAGAGGATGAGATGGCTGGATGGCATCACTGACCTGATGGATGCGAGTCTGAGTGAACTCTGGGAGTTGGTGTTGGACAGGGAGGCCTGGCGTGTTGCGATTCATGGGGTTGCAAAGAGTCGGACACGACTGAGCAACTGAACTGAACTGATGGTTTTTCCAGTAGTCAAGTATGGATGTGAGAGTTGGACTATAAAGAAAGCTGAGCGCTGAAGAATTGATGCTTTTGAACTGTGGTGTTGGAGAAGACTCTTGAGAGTCCCTTGGACTGCAACGAGATCCAACCAGTCCATCGTAAAGGAGATCAGTCCTGAATATTCATTGGAAGGACTGATGCCGAAGCTCTAATACTTTGGCCACCTGAAGTGAAGAACTGACTCATTGGAAAAGACCCTGATGCTGGGAAAGATGGAAGGCAGGAGGAGAAGGGGTGACAGAGGATGAGATGGTTGGATGGCATCACTGACTTGATGAACAGTAGTTTGAGTAAGCTCCAGGAGTTAGTGATGGATAGGAAAGCCTGGTGTGCTGCAGTCCATTGGGTCTCAGTGAGTCGGACACGACTTAGCGACTGAACTGAACTGACTGAAAGTCAAGAATCAAGTAAAAGAACAGCGGAACTACTCTATGGCTTGGCATGTTTCCCAAACAGGGCTATTCCCACTCTTTCCTAGGTCCAGGCTTGTGATGTGAATTGCTGCCAGCAGGTGGCAGTGGTGCTCTTTAGGGCTTGCCGCCCACCAGCACCAACAGTTTGCTGGAAATGTGAACGCCCAGGCTCCACCTGGACATATAGAATCAGATTCCAGTTTAGCAGGATCCCCAGGTGATTGATGTGCACATTAAAGTTTGAGAAGCACGCCTGAAGAGAACTTCTTTCAGATGTTAGAAGCGTAGTTCAATATGCCTTTTAAATGAAAATCCTTTATTTTTTTTATTTAGAGAAAAGAATAACTTAATGGCCAAACAAGAGTACATGGATTTTGTAGCATCTATTTTGGTTCTTCCTAGACCATTTTTTTCTCCTTATTTCTTACATCTTGAGCTATGTTCAGGATTGAGACGTTGATTTCATAGGTTTTAAGAAGCAAAGTGTTTATTCACTTCATTCTCTTCACTTAGCCTAATGGCTGAAACTAGGGTTAACTTTGCTCCTCTTTTCCAAGAAATTTTAAAATTCATTTTATTGGGGTACAGTTGCTTTACAATGTTGTGTTTCTGCTGTACAGCAAAGTGAATCAGCAATATATTTGCATATATCCCCTCTTTTTTTGGATTTCCTTCCCACTTAGGTCACCACAAAGCAGTGAGTTCCCTGTACTATACAGCAGATTCTCATTAGTTATCAATTTAATACATAGTATCAATAATCTGTATATGTCAAACTCCTAATTCATCCCACCCCAGCTTTCCTCCTTGATATCCCCATTTCCTCTATGTCTGTGTCTCTGTTTCTGCTTTGCAAATAAGATGATCTATACCATTTTTCTAGATTCTGTATATATGCATTAATATACATATTTGTTTTTCTGATTTCACTCTGTATGAGTCTCTGTGTCCATCTATGTCTCTGCAAATGGCAGAGTCTCATTCCTTTTATGGCTGAGTAATATTCCATTGCATATATCTATATCTTCTTTATCCATTCCTTTGTTGATGGAGATTTAGGTTGCTTCCATGTATAGCACTACAATGGACACTGGGGTGCATGTATCTGTTTCAATTATGGTTTTCTCTGGATATATGCCCAGGATTGGGATTGCTTGGTCATATGGTGGTCCTGTGTTTAGTTTTTTAAGGCACCTCCATACTCTTTTCCATAGTGGCTGTATCAGTTTACATTCCCACCAGTGCAGGAGGGTTCCCTTTTTTCTACGCCCTCTCCAGTATTTATTTCTTGTAGACTTTTTGATGATGGCCATTCTGATGAGTGTAAAATAATACCTCACTGTAGTTTTGATTTGCATCCAAGAATGTTTGAGTGACAGTGGCTCACGCTCAGGGCATGTGCTCACTGAGACCCTAGTGGCTTTCTCCCATTAAGATGAAAACATGCTGATGTGAAGATGACAGTGTCAATACCAAGGGACAGAACTGGGTTATGAAGTGTTCAGCATGAGCAATTTATTATGCTCACTGAGGATGGAAGAGGAGGAAGGAAAGGTAAGACAAAGTGTCTGCAGGAATCAATCTACCAATTTTCTTAATTGCTTTGGTATTCTTCAACATGGTACAATTTTATAGATGAATGCTTTGTGTTAATATATCAGGCCAGTGTTTTTTAACCCTGGATAAATATCTGAGTTCCTTATGCAGCTTCAACAAATAAAGATGCCTGGGAATCACTCTAGGCAATGCTTCTCAAGGGTTAGTGTGCAAAGGAATTGCTTGATTCAGTGGGTCTGGGGTGGACCCTGAGAGTTTGCATCTCTAACAAGCTCCCAGATGATGCCTGATGCTGCTGGTCCTCAGACCACACTTTGAGTGGCAAAATCAAGGGAGACTCAGGTTCAGTAGGTATGAGGCAAGAATTGGCATTTTTCATTTTTTAAGATATCTGCAGGTGATTCTCATGTATAGGTGAGTTGAGACTGGCACCCCATTGGTGGCTGACTTGTCACGGCTTTCTGGGGGAATTTGCAGATGCTTGCAACACACAGCTCCCTCCTGGTTTCCCTCTTTTTCTCTGCTCTCTTTCTTGTATCCTTGGGTGGCTTCTCTTCCACCCAGTCAGTATCAAAGATCTTCAGGTTTAAGTCCCCTGCTTCTTACTGTAACCTATCTCCCTGGGTCACACTTTCTGTTCTCTTTTGGTTCTCAAAACCTTGGTTTTGCCCTCATCATCTTCCAACTCTAAGTTTCCAGCTGGACTGTTGTTTCTGAATGTCAGGGTGGCCAACTCTCTGCTAGACTGAATATCTTACAGAAGGTGATAGATATAAACACCTTCCTGCCCCAACCTGTTCCAACTCCAGTGGTCCTGATGGCAGCTCCAGATGTTCGAATCATCTTTAATTGCTCCCTGTCTTCACCTCCACCCCTCTAGCTTCTTCTTTCTCTATCTCTTGGATTTGCCCATTTCTCTCCATTTATGCTTCCCACCCTGAGCTCTGTGTACCATCATCTCTGCAGACCTTCATTCTCACTGGCAAGCCAGTCTCCTCCTTTCATCCCCTCTTGTCCCCCGACTCCACCCCAGCCTGTTGCCATAGTGACATTTTAAACATCTGATCCTCTCCCACTCTTGCACACAGATAGTTTAAATCCTTCAGAAGCTTCCCTTTTCCTTTAGAACAAAGTGACGGAAGAGAGATAAATAGACCCAGGGTAGGAGAGAGGCGGGTGTGGGAGGGAGTGAGTGGGCAGAGGGGAGAGAGAGCAGATCAGATGTCAAAGCCACTAGGGATTTCTAGTTGTCAATTAACTTACTTGGATCTCCCTGGGATGCTGGCTCCAAAGACTGTGTGCTTAATTCTTCTTTTGGAACAAATCCTGGAAAGAGCAGTAAAACTTTTGGTGACTTACAAGAACAGGAAGCATCTGGCCTCACCCCAGGGATGGGGACAAAATGGATATTCACACTCAGCTCCAGGGGCTGGGCTTACTGCTAACTGTGCTCTTCTCCATACCACCCCCATCTGAGGAGATAAGAATGGATGAATATTTAGACAGTGCAATAGAGACACAGCACTCCTCTGGGTGCTTACGGGCATTTGAAGTCAAGTGTGTTCAGATCTGTCTTCTACAGCCCCTTAGCTTAATCTATCTGAGCCTTAGCCTTCTTATCTGAAAGCATTAAGCACTTTGCCAGTGTAAATTATTCCTCTGTACAATCCTGAAAATCTTGAGGTCAGGGATGAGTCTCACCCATCACATAAACCTTCCCTGTGGTCCTCAGTCAATATTCAGTGACTGAGTTGATGAACAAAGATGAGTGAGACCAAGGACGGGGTTGGGTGTAGACCGGAGGAGAAGAGATGAGATACTAGCAGCTCAAACAAACAAGAGGGTCTACGCTGCAGCCTGTCCCCTCCTGCAGGCTGAGACCAGATGCAGAAACAAAAGGATGAGTGCTTTGAGAGGGCGTGTGTGTATGTGAACTGAATTTCAGCTTCAGGGTTTTCTTTAGAGCTGTTTACCTGGGAGCCACATTCATAAATGTTTCATATAAGGAAATAAAGACAATAGTCTTTTAAGGCTTAGAAAGGCCAATGAGTTTCTCGGCAGAGTGTAATTGCAGCACCGGAAGTGAGTCTCCTGTTTTTGGGATGCTGGGGAATGCCCGCCAAGAATCCCCCACCTCCATGGAAGAAGGTGCTCAGGACTCCACTCTTGGGTGGGGTGAGCTTTCTCTTGGCTTTGTTAGTTTTTCCAATTTGCAAAGCACATGATTTCATCTTCCCATTAAAGGTCAGCTTGCTCATCCCACTTCCTCAAATCATTAAAAAAATTCACTAATGGCATTTCTCAGCCAAGAGTCCTGGGAGGGGAAGAAATACACATCCAGAGGCCCAAGTCCTCTCCTCCATATCCCTCCGCCTGCCCCCAAACCAGCAAAATCTGCCCTTGCACCAAGAGTCTGAAAACTGTGTTTGCTGTTGGAGTTTTAAACGCTTAATGTAGTAAATAGGGAACAACATTCATTCACGTGAAGAAAAAACCTGAATCCCATTTGCAAAGAAGGAAGAAGAAATGGAATGAAATTAAGGTGTGTGCCCAGATGGAGTGAGGGTCTAACCCATTTTGGGGGCTGGGAACTCACTGCCTTCTGTCTTCACGTTTCCTTCCCTCTCTGTGAATCCAGTCTTGTCCCTGACTCGGTCCTCCCTGTGGGGGTTTCAGTGGGCCGTTTGCCTGGCCACCAGATACCTAACGTTGGAGGTGACACCGGAGGAATCTTCTGTAGCAGATTTGACCTCCGTGCCATTTGCTGTAATCCTAAGAATCTTGATCAGTCATGGCCAGAAGGATGGGCTGTATAATTACCTGCATCGAGAAGGACTGATTCAGGTTTCCACAAGGCAGGTTCCCCTGATTTTCAGGATTAAAGAAAAAAACAAACTCATTAGTTAGATGAAACCAGCAGAAGCCCTCAAGTGAACTGCCAGGATGATAATATTTTCTAATTATGGCAGAAAGCTCAGTAAAGAAACCCAAGACCAGGTATGGGATGAAGCAACCTGAAATCTGTGATTTTCTTATTTAAAGTTCTTAAAGTCAGAGACAAAAACATTGTTACTCTTTCCTTCCTTTCACTATGCACCAATAAGCATGGAATGACAGCAGTCCTGAAGTTCAAGGGGAACTGAAAGCTCATGCAATTCAAAGAACCACCGTTTTTGCTGTTCAGTCGCTCAGTCATGTCCGACTCTTTGTGACCCCATGGGCTGCAGCACACCAGGCTTCCCTGTCCTTCACCGTCTCCTGGAGCTTGCTCAAACTCATGTCCATTGAGTCAATGAAGCCATCCAACCATCTCATCCTTTGTTATCCCCTTCTCCTCCTGCCATTGATCTTTTCCAGCATCAGGGCCTTTTTCCAATAGGTCGACTCTTCGCATCAGGTGACCAAAGTATTGGAGCTTCAGCATCAGCCCCTTCAATGAATATTCAGGACTGATTTCCTTTAGGATTGACTGGTTGGATCTTCTTGCAGTCCAAGGGACTCTCAGGAGTCTTCTCCAACACCAAAGTTCAAAGCATCAATTCTTTGGCTCTCAGCCTTCTTTATGGTCCAACTCTCACATCCATACATGACTACTGGAAAAACCATAGCTTTGACTAGATGGACTTTTGTTGGCAAAGTTAATCTCTGCTTCTTAATATGCTGTCTAGGTTTGTTATAGCTTTTCATCCAAGGAGCAAGCATCTTTTAATTTCATGGCTGCAGTCACCATCTGCAATGATTTTGGAGCCCAAGAAAATGAACTCTCTCACTGTTTCCATTGTTTCCCCATCTATTTGCCATGAAGTGATGGGACTGGATGCCATAATCTTTGTTTTTTGAATGTTGAGTTTTAAGCCAGCTTTTTCACTCTCTTCTTTCACCTTCATTAACAGGCTCTTTATTTCCTCTTTGTTTTCTGCAGTAAGGGTGGTGTCATCTGCATATCTGAGGTTGTTGATATTTCTCCTGGCAATCTTGATTCCAGCTTGTGCTTCATCCAGCCTGGCATTTCTCATGATGTACTCTGCATATAAGTTAAATAAGCAGGGTGACAATATACAGCTTTGATGTACTCCTTTTCCAATTTTGAACCAGTCCATTGTTCCAATGCAACCCACTAACCTGCTTCAATAACATCTCTACCAAGTGAGTGGCTGGCGGGTGCTTGAATACCTCCAGAGACAGGGAACTCATTACTTTAGCAACAACAAAAATAGAGCATTTCTTCTTGGACTATTGAGACTTTGAGAAAACTTTTCTTTATGCCAATCTGAAACCTTCATCTGCCTTCCATCCATCTGTTCTTCATCACACTTAATCACGTGTGTGCATTCAGTTGTGTCCAATTCTTTGTGACCCTATGGACTATAGACTGCCAGGATCCTCTGTCCGTGGAATTTTCCAGGCAAGAATACTGAAGTGGGTTGCCATGTCCTCCTGCAGGAGATCTTCCTGACCCAGGGATCGAACTTGCATCTCCTGCATTGCAGGCAGTTTCTTTACTGCTGAGCCATCAGGGAAGCCCCATCACACTTAATATGCACCCAAAATACGCCCATTGTCATTCCGGGTACATTTGCCTCATCCATCTATTTGTGTTTCTTCCCTTGGAACCACACAGAACAAATCTGGCCCCTTCAGGGAGTAGACAGTCCCCTCATTTCCAGAGGCTCTGCTTCTCCCCGCGTGCCTGAAGCAGAATGGACCAAAGCAGCAAACACCCTTCACCGCACCCCAGTGCTGATACAGTGGCAGGGGTGGTCAGGAAGTGAACATTCTTATGCAATAGTCCCTGATCTTTTGTGGGGAGTATGTCTGGAAGGGACTTAAGGGGCAGCAAAACATGTTAGGAAGCCTCATAAGGACACCCACGTGGCTATTTTTCTCCTCCTTCCCACCCCCTTCTCCCACCTTCAGCTCACAAGGCTAAGAGCATAACCAACTGTTTCATTTCTTAGAGGCCATCCAGCACACTTCAATTAGCACACTCAGATGAAGTGATATTCTCCTTTACATGATTCAGTGATGCCAGGCTATTGTGAAAGGCAAGTCTGCTCTTGTAGGTTCTGGGTTCATGATGAAAAGTGAGTTTAATTTGACTCAGCCATTAACCAGGTGTAGGACCTTGAGCAAGTCACATACCCTCCATGAACTGCAATTTCGTTTTGAGTAATATTAGCAGTTTGGGTGGGATGATCTCCAAGTTCAAAATATTTATGATCTATATGTTTTAAGTATTCAGCTTCTTTAGCCTCATTATTCTATCGCCACCTACCGGCAAAACTATGCACTTTGCCCTTTTCCTTAAAAAAAAGAAAAAGAAAAAAGTTCTGGTGACACCTCAGTTTTTGTCTAAGGCTTTCAGCACCCTTGGGTGTGAGGAAAGATTAGAATGCTGGGTGCTCTGTTACTTTAGCAGGAGATGAACAATTTTCTGACATGAAGTAATGAAGCGGTGGGACCAGATGCTATGATCTTCGTTTTTTGAATGTTGAGTTTTAAGTCAGCTTTTTCACTCTCCTCTTTCACCTGACATGAAGGATTTTTCCAAGTCTGTTACTCTGTCCTGGAGGCCTGTCCTCTATCTGTGTCACTTTAATTTGTTTGGGAAAAGTTTGAACCAAATCACTTTCACCCAAAAGCTGAAGGCTGAAAAAATATTTAGACAGCTCAGACTTGGTGCTTTGAGCTTGGTGGTGATGAGAAGTAGATTTGTGAGAACGTTTGTGTTCTGGTGTCGAGGGCATGGTGTGGGGCCAACAGAAGACTATCCTGAGTCTACCAAAGACTACCTGGGGGCTGAGGGGCTTGCCTACCTCCTCTGACCTTCAGTTTTCTCCTGGGGGCATGAGGACTTGTTCTGCCCTGCTCACATGAAGACTGCTGCTGTTTAGTTGCTAGGCTGTGTCCACCTGTTTGTGACCCCATGGCCTGTAGCCTGCCAGGCTCCTCTGTTCACAAGATTTCCCAGGCAAGAATACTGGAATGGGTTGCCATTTCCAAGGGCATCTTGATGCAGGGATCGAACCTGTGTCTTCTGCTTGACAGTTGGATTCTCTGCCACTGACCCACCCACCTGGGAAGCCCTCATATGAAGGTAAATGTCTATAAAATCACTCAAAAAAGGGTGAAAGGCACTTGTAAAGAAACAGCTAATAGTTCTTGTGACAGTGCTGGCTCCGTCATCTTATAGATACAGTCAGTGTCTATGGGAGGTATTGGTCTTGAACACGCACTGACCAAGCCCCATGAGAGCATTACACTAGAGTAACCCTGCGGGTCAGGGACAGCCGTGATCCCACTTTACAGGTGGGAAAGCTGACACACGGGGAAGGGCAGCGCAGAGTATTAGACCCAGGCAGGTAGGCTCTCCCTGTGGTATTCACTGTCTGTTTATGACGGGCGGCATCATTGTTGCTTCCGAATCTCAGGGTTCTGGGGGTGGGGGTGCACCATGGAGAAGCCAGGCCTGGAATGTCACATGAAGAACGAGGGCCCAGAGCATCCCTGGTTTAAAATCCATGGCGACCTTTGCCCTGGTTACGGCTCCTACTGTTCCCTGAACATCTGGAGTTTACCAGCCTGGGATCCAATGGGAGTCATGGCGATGGCCCTTAGGGCTCTCAAGTTTTATGGGACAGACCCACAGCTGGCCCCTCAGCCGCGGCTTCTCCCCAGGGACTTCCGCTGCAGTTTTTAGCAGGAGGCGTCAGTCTGAGGGGCAGCAGCCTCTGGAGCCAGGGGACTCCACACACCTCCCTTCCAGGGCCTGGCCTCGTGCCAGCAGCTCCACATTTGAGGGTGACTGGAGAAGGCTGGGGACACTCAGAGGTCCTGGGCATGGGCATCAGGCCAGCAAAACATCCGCAGCCCTGCGTTTACAGATGGGTTCCCCTCCAAAGCTCTGCATGGGGCATTTGTTTGGGAGCTGGCAACCTCTTCTCATGGAAGCGACATCAACTCTGTGGTTAGGTTTCCAGGCCAGTGAAGCTTATCTGATCAAACAGAGCTCAGGGTACCGTGAAGCTACCTCCGATGGTTCCAAGGAAAAGTCCCTGAGTTCTAGCCTCAATCTTCCTGAGTGTTCCACCCGTCCCTCCCCTGGGGGCACAGCAGGAGCAGTCAGGTCAGCCAGAGTGGACTTAGAGGGTCCTGGTCAGGGGGTAAGGGTATGCCTGTGGGGGCAGGGGGAGGCGGTGGCATCACTGATGAGTCTGGAGGTGGGGAGTATGGGACCTGCCAAGGCAGAACTTTCAGCCCCAGAATATTAGAATCTGAAAATATTTGAGTCATCTTTTAGTTCTAACACATAGCACAGTGTCTCAGTACATTAAAAAAAAAACAGTTCCCCTGCCATGGAGGTGGTGACTTAAACTGGGGACATGTTAAGTTACATCTGTGAGCAGAAGGCATAGCAGGAGGAGGACGCAGGACTCACTCAGGGTCCTAAGTTCGGGGTCCTGTGCAGGAGAGGGTGAAATATTAAGGCTGATGGCCATACTATTAGGTCTGTACATGGCTGCTTGTGTCTGTTAATGCATTGCCCTCAACATGGATAGGGTATTTAGTGGGGCTCAGGAGATTCCATCCCATGTGATATAATTTTATCAGTGACTGGAGAGGAGACGGCTGGCGTATTAATCAATTTGGTGGATGACAGAGAAGGAAGGCCAGCTGATGATGATGGAAGGCTAGTTAATACATTCAGTGACAGAATTAAGATTCAGGAAGGCTGCAGCACACTAAACTAAGGGAGGGTTTAATAGAGTTAAGTGTGATATTCTAACCGGGGGCAAAAACTCAGCTGCACCAGGACAGCACTGGGGTGACCTGCTTCTCTAGAAATACGTGAGAAAAAGCCCTGGGAACCTGAGCAATTGCCAGTTCAGTAGGAGGTGAGCTGATGAGGAGACAAAGCCTCCCCCACATGGAACTTGGGATGTTTTCAGGGAACCAGAGTATTTAGAGCGAGAGAGGCAGTTCCCTGGCACAGCCCTCTAGGCAGCGTGTCCTGCTCTGAGTGCCTGCTCTGAGTCACCACCAATAGACTGAGGTTTAGCCGGAGGGTGTGCTGCTGAGTCACGTAAGGACCTGTTGGAAGTCTAAGAGAAATTTGTCCCAGAAAAGACGAGACGCAAAGGAGGACGTGAAGGCTACTTTCACATACGTGAAGGACTCTCAAATTTATCATTTTAACAAATACCGAAGATCCCCATAGAGCCTCTGTGTTGGTTACATCTATTATTGTTTTTTCTCATATTAGAAATTAAAACTGTGTATCCTCTCATTTAAAACAGACTACCTATCCATTTATTTCACTATTCATTCACTTAAAAATAACAACAAACCTATTCATTCTATTTTAACATTTTATAATGGAAATAACTGCTTCCTAAAACAAAAGAATTCAATGGGAAGAGTGGCAGACATCTCCACTGTCTGATGTAATAGAAGACAGCTCAAATCTGATGTCAGTTCCTTCAGTCCATCTGTGGTGATGTCATTTTTTTTGAAGAGTTTGAAGAAAATCTGGCCTCAGTTATAGAGGGAGCGAAGAGAGGGCCTCACAGAAGCCCTGAAAGCAAAGTTCTTGGACCACAAAGTGAGAAGTAGTAGTTTAGACACATTAGGAGCAACAGGCTTAAGTTCTAGATAGCACGTCCAACAGCGGGCCTGGGAAGCTCTGGGCCCCTCACATAGTTATCCTACATGGGGCAAAGGTTTCCCTGCTGGCTCAGTGGTAAAGAATCTGCCTGCCAGTGTAGGGGACATGGGTTTGGGATTGGGAAGATCCCTGGAGAAGGAAATGGGAACTCACTCCAGTATCCTTGCCTGGGAAATCCCACGAATAGACAAGACTGGCAGGCCATGGGTTCGAAAAGAGTCAGACACGACTAAACAACAACAAGCACAGAGCAAGGCCTCTGTCTGCCACATCACAAGGGATTCAGTTGTTTGGTGGGAAATCAGACCAGATCCACTTTGCTTTATTTTTTCAATGTGGCATTAAGGAAATATTTTAATGGGCTGTGATTACAGGACAGAAATCACTAAAGTACATAGAAGGTTAAAAACAAGACTTCTGAACTGATCTGAAACGCCAACACATAAAAGTCTGAAAATGGGTAGGATGGGGAAACCAGAGCGGGTTACAGCCCCTGACCTAGCTGCCTTGCACTTCAAAGCAGAGTCATTGCTGTGCTGCTCATTACAAACATACAGACCAGAAGTGTTTATACAGTTCTTCCCAATTCTATGATCTGAGGATCTTCTAGCTGAGAAGTTGGCTGACTATCTGATATGCAGGATTTTATCAGAAGTGAGAGCCAGGTGAAGATCCCATGTGCCAGTGGCTCCCCTATCTGCAGAAGCTAGCTCTGGGCTTTGAGATTTGTGCAGGCCTGAACACCAGAGCCTCTTGATGAAAGTGAAAGAGGAGAGTGAGAAAGTTGGCTTAAAACTGAACATTCAGAAAACTAAGATCATGGCATCTGGTCCCATCACTTCATGGCAAATAGATGGGGAAACAGTGACAGATTTTATCCTTTTGGGCTCCAAAATCACGGCAGATGGTTACTGCTGCCATGAAATTAAAAGACGCTTGCTCCTTGGAAGAAAAGTTATGACCAACCTAGACAGCATATTAAAAAGCAGAGACATTACTTTGCCAACAAAGGTCCATCTAGTCAAAGCTATGGTCTTTCCAGTGGTCATGTATGGATGTGAGAGTTGGACTATAAAGAAAGCTGAGCACCGAAGAATTGATGCTTTTGAACTGTGGTGTTGGAAAAGACTCTTGAGAGTCCCTTGGACTGCAAGGAGATCCAACCAATCCATCCTAAAGGAATCAGTCCGAATATTCATTCAAAGGACTGATGTTGAAGCTGAAACTCCAATACTTTGGCCACCTGACGTGAAGAACTGACTCACTGGAAAAGACCTTGATGGTGGGAAAGATTGAAGGCGGGAGGAGAAGGGGATAACAGAGGATGAGATGGTTGGATGGTATCACTGACTCAATGGACATGAGTTTGAGTAAATCCTGGGAGTTGGTGATGGACAGGGAGGCCTGGCGTGCTGCAGTCCACGGGGTTGCAAAGAATTGGACACGGCTGAGCAACTGAACTGAGTACCTCGGGCGAGCAGAAGTCCCAAGAGCACCCTGCCTTGGGGAGGGTCTGACTGCTCAGAGCCAAGTTGCAGAGGTGATAGTGGAGTGGGAAGAGCAGTGGAAAAGAGCAGGATTTGAGGGAGAAAGGAGCTGGGAGAAAGGAGCTGGGACCATCACTGTGGTCAGTGAGATGGAGTCTTAGTTACTAGGAGCACAAAGAGAGTGGATGAGAAAGGGAGACTCAGGGCTGGAGACCCAGGCAGTAAGGCTATAAAAGGTTATGAAAAGGGAATGGGATCAAATGCTAAAAAACAGTCTTGGGTTGTTGGGTAGGAAGAAACAGGAGCCAGAGGTCAAATAAGTACCTTGTTGCCATCACCCCCCCAAGCCAAGTCTGATTCTCATGGGGTGTCTGGGCATTTGCACTGTGTCCCAGAGGCAGGTCCTGGGATGGCAGGATGGGGCCTAGGCTGCCCAAATGAGGGACATCTCCAGCAGTCCCCAGCCCCTGGGAGCCCCAGGGCATCTTGACTGGTAGAGACATACCTCTGACACTAGAAGGGACACTGAGATCGGACAGAGCAAAGAGATGGCTATTGGAGGTTAAAAGCTGGGCCTGACCTGGAGGTGAGCTGCAGGGGCCAGCACTGTATGGGAGACGGTGTTTGTAGACGCAGCACAACAAGGGCGGTAAGCAGCCGGCAGCCTTGCCAGGCTTCTGGCTTCAGAGACTCCTGCCGTTGGATACCCCAGGGGGTGGGATTAGACAGGATCAGCTGATTAACATGCAATCAGCAATCTGTTTTCTTCTCTTATTTTGCCCCCTGATGAAAGTGCCCCTCATTCAGATTTTCCTTGGAAGTCAGCCTTCCTCTCTGTGGTTGGTTCTACTTTGGGGGTTGCAGAGAAGGCCAACAACACTGAAGGAAACTGTGCCCATGCTTGACTGCCTGAAAGACTAATCCACCAGGCCTGTTAGGGTCTAAAGTGGCCTCGGAGTCCTTGGCCTGCCCAGAGATCTGATTCTTAAGCCTTTTGTCCTGAACATCAGCATGTACGTTGGCAAAGAGGCAATTGGGAAGCCATAGAAGCTCTCTCTCAGTCCTGTCCAGGGGACTCCTTGGAGCCCCTGCTCCTATCTGGCATCAAAGCAAAACAGAATCTGCAGTCTCAAGGACTCTTTTAACATGTGGAGGACAGGTACCTCTAGCAAGAGAAAGGCCTTGTGTGCCGAGGCTATAAAGGAAACTGGAAAGTCTGTCAGCTCACGGCCCAGGCCCCAGGCAGAGTTTGCGGAAAGCATCTAACCGAGCTAGATTCTCCTTTCTCATCTCTGCAGGCCTCAGCAGCCTCTCAGAGAAGAGAACTTGTTTCGCGTGTCTGCATCCCCAGTTCCTGGGCCGAACCTTGAAGGGGTGCACACAGAAGGGGAAATAAGGGAGCCAGGGAGTGTCATGATTCCCGGGAGAATGGCTGGAGGAGAAAGGATGATTTCTGTCCCCTGTGTCACAGAAGCACTCGAGCAAAATTGGCTCTGCCCTTTCCTGGGAAATGATAAAGGCTTCTTTGACCCAAGTTCCTCAAGGATAAACCCCAGAGAGTATCCCTTTTCAAGTTTATAAGAGCCTTGTCACCGAATCCTTAGGAATTTCTATTACAACCTCCAAAAAAATTGCCTCAAGGGAGTGGCGCTTCGCTTATTTAATGGCTTCCTTACAAGTTGGGCCCTTGAACAGTATCTTTTGTTGACATATCTGGTTTAATGATTTCTGTTCAAATCTGAGTCAAATGACAAGGATTTGGAAAGACAACCTCCATGTAAACAAGCTTAACTTCCTCCAGTAGCTAGAAAGGTGAGTTCAGGTTCTCACCTGGATTAGCTTGGGGGCTATTTTGGCCGTTAATATAGGTAGTGGCTCAGATGGTAGAGTCTGCCTGCAATGCAGGAGACCTGGGTTTGATCCCTGGCTTGGCAAGATCCCTGAGAGAAGGAAATGGCAACCCACTCCAGTATTTTTGCCTGGAGAATTCCAGGGACAGAAGAGCCTGGTGGGCTACAGTCCATGGGATCAAAAAGAGTCAGACAAGACTGAGTGAAAAGACTTTTTGATTTGTAGGTGGTGGTGGACCAGAGATCTGTAGTAGCATTTGACTGTCCAGAGCATGAATTTTAATTTAACTCTTCTCATTCTTTCCATGATTCATCCTAGCAAGATATCACCAAGGTGAGAACCGAGGTAAAGCTTTGTCCTTGTGTGGCCTGAATCTGCTCTGGAGGAGGCATTGAAATGAGGGGAAGAAGGATTTAACTCAAAACACTGACTGAAAATTCCAGGTAACAGTAGCCCTTGCACTCCACAACTGTCAAAGCATCTTTTACTGAAGTGCCATATTTCTTTATACTTCATTATTCTTATAATAATTCAGCTGTGCCTCTCCTGAGGGAGTTACAGTAATGCCTCAATAGAAATGTCACTTAACATTTAGCAGTTTGCTTAAACTGCATTAACATGGTATTGATGCAAATAGCATTAGCTTTCAGTCATTTTTAAGGGTACACAATGGGTTATCCTTAATTACTCCGTGGGAGAATTGAATACATTTCAGCATTCATTATTCACTGGGCAATTTTTCTGAAGCAAGGTTTTTAAAAGGGCAGAGAGAGATGGGAGATTCTGTGAAGAGAGCTGCAAAGTTTGTTTTAGGCGGGAGAGGGACCACATAAAAACTGGCTGAGGGAAAGAACCAAGTTTCATGGAAGGGGAGAGATAACAGGTCATGGGAAAACATCAGTTTTTCTTAGAATCAAATTTATCCACCTTAACTTTTCATTCCTTTTGTCTTTGTTCCAATTGTTGTTGTTGTTGTTCAGTCGCTAAGTTGTGTCTGACACTTTGCGACCCCCATGGACGGCAGCATGCCAGTCTTCTTCCCTGTCCTTCACTAGCTCCCAGAGTTTGCTCAAACTCCTATCCATTGAGTTGGTGATGCCATCCAACCATCTCATCCTCTGTCACCCCCTTCTCCTCTTACCCTCAATCTTTCACAGCATCAGGGGCTTTTCCAGTGAGTCAGTTGTTCGCATCAGGTGGCCAAAGTATTGGAGTTTCAGCTTCAGCATCAGTCCTTCCAATGAATATTCAGGACTGATTTTCTTTAGGATGGACTGGTTTGATCTCCTTGCTGTCCAAGGGACTCTTAAAAGTCTTCTCCAGCACCACAGCTCAAAGGTGTCAATTCTTCAGTGCACAGCCTTCTTTATGGTCCAACTCTCACATCCATACGTGGCCACTGCTGCTGCTGAGTCGCTTCAGTCATGACCGACTCTGTGCGACCCCATAGACGGCAGCCCACCACGTTCCCCCGTCCCTGGGACTATCCAGGCAAGAACACTGGAGTGGGTTGCCATTTCCTTCTTCAATGCATGAAAGTGAAAAGTGAAAGTGAAGTTGCACAGTCGTGTCTGACTCTTAGCAACCCCATGGACTGCAGCTCACCAGGCTCTTCCGTCCATGGGATTTTCCAGGCAAGAATACTGGAGTGGGGTGCCATTGCCTTCTCCATATGGCTACTAGAAAAACCATAGCTTGGGCTATATGGACCTTTGTTGGCAAAGTGATGTCTCTGCTTTCTTGTTCCAGTTATTTGGACACAAACTCAAAATAGCTCTGTTTTCTAATTATAAAGTGGGCATGTGCTCACTATCAGCATATCCACTGTGGGTAGTAAAGAATCATCTGCAACCCCGCTATGCAGCAGTGGCTTGTTTACAATTTTGGTATACAGTGTTCTATTCCTTTTTCTATGCACATATTCTCATGTGCAAAACATAATTATAACACATGAGATTGGTAGCCATCCTGTTTTGTAGTCTGCTTCTTTGACTTAACAACCTGTCACAGACCAATCTTCTCTTGTCAGGAAGTATGCATATTTTAATAGCTGCATAGTGACTTTTTAACCATTCTGACAATGAACAATTAAATTGTCTCCACTTATTTTTCTATCATGAACAACATCTATGTCCAGGCTTCTTTTGACTTTGGCTGATAATTACCTTGGGATATATTCCTGGAAGTGCAAATGCTGGGTCATTTCTCCACACTGTTGCCCAAACCGTGTTTTTATCAGTTCCTAATGTGAATTGGTGAAAGCTGACACCTTACTGTTTACTTTGAGTGTGTTTGATTCCTGGTGAACATCTGTTATATTTATTGGCTGTTTGTAGTTCTTCCTCCATCGCCTGCCTGGTCATAACCTTCACCCATCTTTCTTGGAATGTTTGTCTTACTGTTTCATAAGACTGGATTTTAAGGAAAATCTCCTCCTGATACCTTTAGGAAGATAAACATTCAGAGATGAGATGCATGTTGGTGAGAAGGGAAAGTGCACGTGGAAGGGTCGGGCTTTTTATGGATACTGGTTCCTTCCTGTCCCAGGTTTCACCACTTCTTCCTTAGCGGACCTTGGTCAGGGGGTGGCTTGGAGTAGAAACGTGTGTCACCGGCCCTTCCACCAGGTGGCGCTCCGCTCCTCTCTGGGGTTTACCCTTTAGTGTGGACACATCTGATGATGTGTTAGATTAGCTGAGGCATCCCGGGCACTTCTTGAGATAAACCTGACCAGAAAACAATGCTGGGCCAAGCCACTCTCTACCTTCCAAGCCACAGTAGATTCAGCGGACCCTGCAGCTGGACCTACGGCATCGTCCATTGTTTCCAGAGCCCTTTCCTCAGCATAACGCGGGACCTGGTTCTCCAGGCTGCCGGCTCTGGTCCTGGGAAGCAGCACTCTGCCTGCCTGGCTCCACTAGGTGCCGACATTCCCACCCCACCGGCCTCTCGCGTGAACGGTCTCGCCTCTGCTCTGAGTCACCGCCACTCTAGGTCTTGGCGCCCCCAAGGAGCCCCAGCCTTCTCTTGTTCTGTACTCCTCTCTTGTCTTGTTAGGTTTGCACAATTGCGGGTCAGTTAAGAGGCTGAGACGTGACCTTGGTGTCCAGCCCCATCTTCCTGGGAGTCCCACTACCTGCATCAACTTCTCGTCATGAGCTGAGAGAACCCCTTTTCCTTGCTGCAGTTTCGACTCTCCTGGACTCCCTCCCCTGCCTGTGTCCGCTCTGAAAGGCAGCTCTTGAGCTCATTGGAGAGCAAAGATGACTCCAAGACCCCTGAAAGCAGGCTGCTCCTGCTCTGCCTCACAATTCTTAGGTGTCCTGCTGCAGCGGTCTTGGGGGATCTTGGTAGGATATCTTCACCGACATGGCCCAAGACCCTGGAATGGCGCCTGACACACAATGGGCACTCAAGAAATGCTTTTGAATGAATACGTGAATTAGGTTTTGCTTCAGTGCCCCACCTACAGTCACTTCTAGAATCTTTTGACTACAGTCACATACATGAAAGGAAAAAAAAATTCACAAATGCATCAATAGCGACTTACTTGTCCATCAGCAGGAGAGTTGCTCTCATAATTTAATAGAATATTTTCAGCTATTTGAAGAAATAAGTTATCTATATATTAAATATTATTTAGTACAGTTGGGCTAAAATATCGCAGCAAATATCTACAGCCAAGCATTAGGATAGGCATTCACGAGAGTAGATTGGTGGTTATCTAGGGCCAGTGGGGGAGGCCTTTAGGGGGACGTGGTGAGTGACAGTGAGTGTGGGGTTTCTTTTTGAGGTGATGAAAATGTTTTAGAACTGACCGTGGTGATGGTCACACTACTTTGAGTACACTGAAAATCATTG
This sequence comes from Ovis canadensis, assembly GCF_042477335.2. Taxonomy (NCBI): domain Eukaryota; kingdom Metazoa; phylum Chordata; class Mammalia; order Artiodactyla; family Bovidae; genus Ovis; species Ovis canadensis. Next base: position 87,419,456 of record NC_091247.1, read on the forward strand.
ACCTGAATATTTTAAATGAGTGAATTGTACAGTAGGCAAAAAGTATCTCAAGAAGGCTGTTATTTGAAAAAAAAAAAAAAAGACATAGGCATTCAAACATGAGTCTTCACTCTTCATTCCTACGGAAAATCCTTTGAGTAAACCATTCACGTTTTAAAAAGTCCTCTCTTCCTGCCTCCCTCCCCAGTTTGGCTCCTCTCGTAGCAATTAGGGCGCAGGCTACACAGAGCGCTTACCCTGGATATTTGTCTAGGAGTCTGTGGGGCAGCACAGACGTGGGTGCTGGACCGGGATGAAGCGCAAACTGATGGGCTGCGAGGCTGCTGCCCAAAGCTTGTGTCCCCAAGCCAGGAATAAGGAAGATTTGCCAGGCTGGGAGCCACTGCTTCAAGTTGCTTGAGGTTTTCCACAAGCAAAGGCCCAACTTGTAACAGGATTTCCAAGCTCCCAGTGTAGCAAAGTAAATACACCCCAGGCTTAATTATATGTGTTATGTAAAAATTGCCATCCTCTAAGGAGACACCAGGAGCAAGCAACTCACTCAGCTACTCACAAGTCTTTAAAAGAATCAAGATGATGGGGTAGTGTGTTAATGTATTTCAGAAATGATTTTTGTGGTATTTTATTTGGGGACTTTATGTTATAGCTTCTTCCATGAGCCATGTATCGGATGGAAGAATAATAATTCCTATTTTATAGAACTGTTGGGAAGATTAAGATAATGTGTGCAGGGCTCCTGGCACAGGGAGAGAATGGACTGTGCATTCTGTGATTGTTTATTACTAATCAGAGCAGGAGTTGGCTGTGTCTAGACCCTCCAGTCTTTTCACCCTGTCCACGTCCAGGCGGTCAAGGCCTCAGCTTCTGTGCCACATCGTTAGTGCCTTGGGTGTTTGGCCGGGGCTGGGGGGTGGGGGGAGTGTCACAGGAGAGCTGGCTGCTGGTCGTGGAGCCCGGCTCTGCTGCTTCCCGTCAGTGTGACTAGGGGCCAGTTTCTTCCCCAATACGTTGAATTAAGCAAATTAGAAGCACTGTATCTGCTTTATAGGGTTGTTTTGAGGATTTAGTAGGCTAATATTTCTCAGGTGCTTAGAAGAGTGTCTAGCACACTGAAAGTGTTTGGATTTGTTGAATAGAAAGATGGCTAGAGAGCTGGGCTCTGACAGGGAAGAGGGAAGGGCCATGCTACGTGGCAGTGATGTTTGGAAGCTGGAGGTAAGGCTGAAAAGACCCAGTCCTGGGCACTTCCTCCTAGAAGCGAAAAAGGTGGGAGATATTTAGAAGTAGCCAAGACACAGCGACACCTGCTCTGTGGAATTTCCTCCCCTCTTGCCAGAGGACCTTTAGAAATGAGATAGATGCTCACTGCCCAGGGTGCCTAACATAGAAGACTGTGTAAAGCTGTTGTTTGGATTATCCAATGGGCTCCTAAGGTTGTGTTCGATGTAATACCAAGATTAATTCCATAAACTGGACTTTGGTAAAACCTAAAACATGATTTAAGAAATGGATACAAGTGGTAAGACAAAAGGCAGTCAGAAAAGAAATAAAAACCTGAGCTATCTGACTTTTGCTAAAGGAATTCTTTTTTTGTTGTTGCCTACTTCTAATATTTGAAGACTTCCAGGAGTATTCAGTTTGTCCCTTAAAACCCAACAGTGTTTACACAAGAATCTATTAGCCCTCCAGCTGAGCTTTTGGAGAAATGGGGATTTTGCGATGGGAAAGCTTCACATAACATCCTACCTTCTAAAGTATGATTAACAGCAGTCCTATTTTCAAATCTGTGTTAAGTCCTTCTGCATAGTTTGCTTAGCTTTTAGTTCAGTTTTGAATTATCATGAGCTCAATTTACCCCTTCATACGGGAAGACACAGCACACACGCCCCCGGCCCAGCTCAAAACTCCATACACAGGCATTCAGAGAGGCTGTTGACCCTAAGAACCCAGCCGCCCACTTTTCTAGCACACGGCAGCATACAGTCCACCTACTGACCCAGGCCCTTGCTTCTCTGGCCTGCGGGCTGCGGTCGGAGGCCGCTGGCGGTAGAGTCTGCAGATGGGGAGGGCTTTGGCAAGGTGGTGTGGGTGGCCTCGACGGCAGTGGTCCCCGGTACCTGCGTCACAGTGACTGGCTGTGCTGCTGTCTCTGGACCTGATGGGCTCTGCTCTGCTCTTGCGGTCTCACCTGTAAGAAAGTGGAATTACATTGGGGCTTACAGAATAGCTGGTAGGCTCTTCAGGACAGAAATAAGTAGTTCTTGGACACTAGCTATGAGCAAAGTCCTATGCTAGCTGCTGTGGAGGCATGTACAATCTGGATGGAGGAATAAATCGATAAATGAACCAAAGATGAAATAATGATAAAATATTTAAAAGGCAGCTCAAAATAATAGCCACATAAACAAGGCTGAACATGATTAATCATCAAATTAATTTGCCGTACACCAGAAGCAATGGTTCGTGGATATATATGCTGTTTCAGTTAGTGTTGGCCTAGAAGTAAGGGGAGCTTTCAGGGCTCTCATCGTTTTAGAGAATGTGTCTTAGATGCTTTGGTTTTGGTTCATGACTAGCCGACTAACTCCTCTAGGTCCCAGTTTCCTCATCTATAAAACGGGGTAACAGAACTAATCAGATGGTAAAGACCATCTTGTTTCTTCTTCTAAACATTACTCCTCACCCACACGTGATGATTTATATTGCTTCCACAATTTTAAATAATCTGAATTTATTACAAATTATTTATGAATTTATTATGAATTTATAATTTATTATGAATTATTTATGTTGAGGGCATGGGGGCAAATGGCCCACTGGACCTTGGGATTGTATAGAGAACCATGTGTCCGCGTCAGAAGGAAACACCACATAGTCCCCAAAGTGAGCAGCACCCCAGTCCTGGGAGGGAACAGCAGCCACCCTCACCCGTGCCTCTTGGACCCCATGGCAGGTGTGCCATCCTACATCTGTGCATCTGTGTTAGTTTCCTGGGGATGCTATAACTAATTACCTTAAGCTCAGTGGCCTAAAACGACAGGAATGTAAGTCCCTCAGAGTTCTGGAGGCAGAAAGCTGGAATCAGCATCACTGGGCTGACCTCCGTCCAGAAGCTCTAAGGTAGAATCTGCTTCTTGCCTCTTCTGTTTCCTGGTGGCAGTGGCATTCCTTGACTTGACACCCCGCCAGTCTTCAAGGCCGGCATCCTCAGTTCGCCGTCTGCTCTACTTTTATGCGGCCTTCCCTTCTGTGTGTGTTAAATCTCCCTCCCTCCTCTTACGAGGGTGCATGCGATTGCATTGAGTCTCCCTGACAACCCTGCTCTCAGCCTAGGATCACCGCCACGCCCCGCCCCTGCCATCCAAAGGTCCTTAACTTAATCACATCAGCACAGCCTCCCAGCCTTTTTGCCCCTAGCCCTTTCTTGCCGTGTAAGAAGACATCTGCAGATTCCAGGATTAGGATACGGATATCTTTTCAGGGGTTGCTTTTTCAGCCTATGACAGCATCCCAGCTCTAGCCGTAACTCTGCTTAAGGATGAAGCATCTTTGGTACACAGAACAGCAGGCCAAGGGGGTAGCATCTGAGATAGAAAGCTCTACACTCTGCGGGGACCACCCCGCCTCCTCTTGGGCATGGCACTGCGTGCTGGGCCATGTCAGACTGCAGCCCTGTCCAGATGTGCAGACAAACATGAGGTGGGGTCGGGTGTTCAGACCCACTGCCCAGCACTGTACTCGCCAGTTCCCGCCCCGCCCCCACTGCCGTCCCCCGACACTGTCCCCTCCTGTGGGAGTCAGAGCACTGACCTGGGAGCACAGGTCAGCACAGAACACCCTGGAACTGGGCTGGAGTTTGGCCATCCTGTCTGCTCTTGCAGGCGGTAGGCTGGCAGGGCAGGAAGCGGATCCCGCATTTACCCTGATTCTTGCTAGCAGTTGGTCATCTTTAAATCCTCCTGGAGACTGTGCCAGACTAATTGCTAAAGAGCTGGCAGCGGCCTCAGGGGTTCAGCCAGTCTTCACGCCATCCTTGGGCAAAACTAAACTTGAGTGATTTATGATGTTTCCATGACTCTAAAGGAACTGAGCTTTCATAACAAGTCCTAGGGAAGTTTCTAATTTCTCCAAAGTACTCCTCTGTTATACCCTCTGGTAAACGCTACCAGGCATTAATGCCTCTTTAGGGAGACGCAGGCTCAGGTTCATACAGGGAAAAGACAGAATCACTCGTATATTTTATGAAATAGGATATATTACTAATTTGGAGAGAAAGCTATAAATAAACTGACAGTACATTGTACTTGCAAATTATTAATTAAAGCTCAATTAATTAAATTAAAAACTCACTTGAAAATAGTGAATATTTTTGCCGCTTTAAACTCATTAGGTACTAAGGATCTGGATATCTTTTTCTCCTACCATTGGCTAATTCTGAGGTTGCCAATCTGCTTCCCTGCCAGTCTGCTTTTGCTGATATTGATTTGCTAGATAGCAAATAAAATATCCTGTGGACAGCCATTTATGTTACTTGCTTAGAACACAGATAGTTTCAAGCATAAATAAATTCAACCAACAGAGCCATCTCCTTGGTCTTCCACATTCTTCCATGGAAGACCTAGTCATTTTTGCCTGCTCTCCTTCAAGGAATAGAACTGTCTCTAAGAGGGAGATAGAGAAAATACTCCAAATGATTCCAGTTGCTTATTGAATATAATGCCTGGTGTGACACCAAGTGAATTTTTCATGAGACCAGGTTCCTTTTGAGCAATTTGAAATAAAACTACCAAAAAATAGTTTCTTTGTACATCTTCAGCTATGGGGAAGCTTAGGCTTTTTTCAAAGATTTTCATGGGAAAACATTTCAAAACTTCCCTCAGACTCTTGACATGTTATTCTTTGGACAAGGTAAAGAATAGCTCGAGACTCAACCACACCAAAGGGTCCCCAGCTGCCTGTACCTGGACATCACTAGGATTGCAATGGGGGTGATCCAGGGCTCTATTCAGAGATTCTGATCCACTGAGCTAGGGTGGGCCGGGGAAATCTGACTGGAGAAGCATGGCCAGCTCCAGGCGCCTGGACTTTTGGCCCCAGCCCTCGCCAGCCTGGCCACGAGGCTTTCTCCGGTCTTCTGAGCCTGGCTCCCTCTGCTGTAAAGTGGGCATGGTCAGACCTACTTGGGGGGCTGCTGTCACAGTTAGAGGTCGTGTCTATAAGGGGGCTGCACAGCGCTTGTCACACGGCAGACTTCTGATAAATGCCAGCAGCTGACACCATCGTGATACACCTGCCCCTCCCCCAGGGCAGGGTTGCGATGCTTGAGGGGATCATCCTAACCTGATTTATCTGTTCACTCCCATTCTAGGAGAGATCAGGAAGCATCTTGTTAGGGGCAGGTTGGGACCTGAGCAGCTGCTGGTCTGTGCATCTCCAGTTCTCCCTCTTCCTTCCGTTTCTAAAGGAATTTTATCACCAAAGAAACAGTGGCAATCAAGGGGCCACCCTTTTTACTGTTCTCACTGGATTTTTCATTTGAATTGTTGAGACGCACTGCATGGTGGGACTGTCACTTGAAAGAGGTTTATCTAATTTTGAGGCTGGATAAGACCCCAGTATCTCTTCTATGCTGGAATCCTTACAGCTGAGTTCAGAGTCTGCCACCAAATGTGCTCAACACATGGTTACTGAATGACTGAATTTAATTTTTCAGACTCAGACAACTCTGGATGGTCTTGTGATAAGAGGCTGATAGTGAGAAATGGAGATGGTGTCATGGGAGATATGGTGATGGGAGATATGGCTTTTGCTAGTTTTAAACGTGCATGGCATTGGAATTCCCTGCTTGTCCAGTGGTTAGGACTCGGTGCTTTTACTGCCAAGGATCCAGGTTCAATCCCTAGTTGGAGAACTAAGATCTCACAAGCAGGATGGTATGGCCAAAAAATATATGTACATAGCAGCCCAGTGTGAGAAGGCGCCAGCTCCTCCGCGTTCCTCCTGGTGGTCAGTGAGTCAGGTCTGCTGGGTGGGCAGTGCCTAGCTGGCCACAGTGCAGGGTCAGAGAGAGAGGTTTTGGAACTAGTCTCTGCTATGCAGGACCTAGAAACCAACTGATCTGGCCATCTAAGTCACCATTGGTTGTGATTGGTTTCTCTCCCCTCACCCTGACCCACTTCAGGGGGATGCCAGTAGAGTTCTAGTGTCATCAAGGCCCATTAGAGTGGCACCCTTGGGGTATCTGAAATGGGGGTGTCCTGGCGCTCTGCCTCAGGGGTGGGACAGGTGTCTGGCAAAGTCACAGGAGGGGGTGTGGGAATCTGTCCAGATTCTGGCCATGGCCCAGCGCAGAAGCCACAAGGCCCCAGTCCCCGCTTTCTGTCCCCGCTTTCTGCATGAGGAGAGGTGTCACTGAACTTCCCACGGGTGGGGCCGTGCTGGCAGAACTGTGCTGTCGATGGCCCCACCTGACCCAGGCCCCTCAGCAGAAGGACTTGAAGAAGGGGAGGGGTCCGAGGCCACCTCTGGAGGAGAGCAGTGTGCAGGGTAAGAGGATGTTCCCTCCCTCGCTTCATGCTTCGTCCTCTTCCCGGGCCCACAGCAGAAGGGGACAGGGGACATCTCAGAAATGGTCCATGGGGCGCCACCCTCTGCTTGTGGGAGGCTTAAGGAAGAGTTGATTCTGTGCAGTTAAACAAGCAAAAACAGGTCTAGATTACTGGAATAATTAAGAAGTCATTAAAGATATTATTGGAGAGTAATTGGGGCGGGGAATGAAAAAGAGCTTCTATCTGAATAATAAGTGCCTCGAGTCAGGATTCTTTATATACACTATAATTGGCAGAATAAAAATACAGGGTAACAGTGTAGAGAGGGCTTTTGGAGCCAGACTGACTGGATTTGATTCTCAGCTCTGCTACTTACTTGCTGTGTGGCAAAGGGCAAGTTACTAAATTTCTCTGGTGCTGTGATTTCTTTAGGGCTAAGAATAGTGTTAATACATATCTGTGGTATTGCTGGGGTGATCAAATACAAAGATCAGGTGAATGTTCCAATGATCTTGGAACAATGCCTGGCACACAGCAAAAGCTCAATAAATGCTAGCTAGCTTATATTGCCCATTTTAAAGCCATATTCACTTTATGGACAGGAACAAAGTCAGCTAGCCTGTCAAGCTTCTGGGGGTTGCTGTTCAGGCGCTCAGTAGTATCCAGCCCCTGCAGCACACCAGGCTTTCCTATTCTTCACCATTTCTGTTCCTTCATTATTTCAAGTTTCTGGAAGTAATGTTCAATCCCACCATAAAACAACTCACAGCTTCTCTTTGATGAGAAATCAAAGTATTACCCCGCCACTCCCACGCCCCCCACCCCTGGTGAAAGGACAGGAATGCATAGCATAGTTACTGCTTTTACACAGAAACCCAGAAAAAGGTATTTTCCTAGCCTGAGTTCTCTCTGTACCCCCTTAGTGGTTCACAGAAAGCTGGGGTTGGCACAACCTCACAGATAGTGTAGTTTTGGCTGGTGTCATTGAGATTAGTGGCTTGCTATTGTCACAGAAGCCGCATCACCTTCTTTGCTTCCCTTCATTTCATACCTAAGTAGAGACAGTCTTTTCCCTTTTAGCCACCAGGGAACATTTCCACACAGAATGTCATGTCATCTTCTAAAGTAGCAATGCAATAAAATTCAAGGCAACAGTCATTCTGAACAAAAATGACAGAAACACAGAGATAATCTCAGAATTGCAAAAACAAAAATAAAGCCTCAGTCTTCAGCCCACTGATTTCTGTGCCCGCGTTCCTGGCATCTGTTAAAATATTACTGGAGTCAGTGGAGCTTGACCGGTTAAGATGCTAATTTCCACCCTATCTTCTAAAACACAGAATTGCCTGATTACAAAATCAGAAGATTTAGATGAAATCACATGTGGACACTTGCCTGCTTTGGCAGCTGGGCTTTTAGATGATGAATATGTAAGAGACGATGGGTAGGTTACACCCTTTTGGGGTTTACCTTCTGTAAAAAAAAAAAAAAACAAAAACCTATTTATTTCTGGAGTTAGAGATTTTAGATGGTTGCATCCTGATAAATTCCCTCCTTCTGATTTGTTTCTCTTGAGTTTAAGGAAATCAGTCAATCTCCACCAGCCTCCCATCCTTTGCTGAATTGTTGATTACAGTGAGAAAGTCAAGTGGCATTATGTTTTTCTGTATTGCCTGTGTTTTATTAATATTAGAAAGGAAACCATAACATCTTCGTGACTCAGAATTAACATGAGCAACCCTTATTTGCTCGCGAAGATGTGACCTGGAGGTGAAGTTTTCATACGTGTGACTCTGAATGTTAAACCGGGTCAGTAGATGAAAATCCTCCCTATACTCTCCTGGACACGAGAGCTCTGGCGGCTGACTGGCTGTGCGTGAACAACTACCTCTCACTTTCATGGACCCTGTGGGACCCATCTGAATTCCACAGCGCTAGAGAAACTTGAAAGTAGGTAAACAGAGATCAGCCTTGGAAACAGCCATTTGTTGCCCGCCCAGGGAGTGAAAGTTCAGAGAAGGAATGCTAATGTGTATCAGGGAAGCGGTGGGGGCATAAACAGGAAAAATGACTGGGGTTGGGTAGGCAAGCCTCAAGCCTGGTGTGACTGAACAAGCCTGTGAAGACTGCTGCCCACGGTGGTCCTCTGCCAGAGAGTTAGCCTGCAGTTCCACCAGGGAGCCTCATTCCGAGGAAATGGAAACTGTCAGTAGAACACAAGCCCCCCTGAGGCAGGTAATTGGTCTCACTTGGTGGCTGTCAAGTCCCAGGGCCTGGAGAGTGTCTGGAATGTAGGAGATGCTCAGTAAGTATAACTGAGGAATTACCTTAGTGCTTAGATCTCTGTTTCCTGGTAGCTCACACAGTAAAAAAGCTGTCCTGAATGCAGGAGACCCAGCTTTAACCCTTGGCTTGAGAAAATCCCCTGGAGAAGGGGATGGCAACCCACTCCAGTATTCTTGCGTGGAGGATTCCATGGACAGAGGAGCCTGGTAGGCGGCAGTTCATGGGGGTCACAAAGAGTTGGACATGACTGAGTGACTAACTTTCACTTAGATCTCTGTTAAAATTTAAATACAACTCGGAAGGGGTCTCACCTGTTATGTGATATTTCCACCTGATAATGAAAGCATTTTTAACTCTCAACCCAAGGGAATATTGGTATAGGATGGGCTTGGAGAGGAGACAGTGTAGAGTGTCAAATAGGAGATGGGCAGTGGAACGGAATCTAGTGCCTGGGTTCACCAAAGTTCCTTCTGGAACAAGGAACAGCAAGAGTCATGAGGCAGAATGGGTAACAGGGTCTCAGGAAGGGTTTGGGATTGAGAGCAAGAGAATCTGTTTCTGTTTCTATTTTGCCAGTGATTGACTGCCTCAACCTCTAAGACTCTTGGTGTTTGCTTTTTTAATTCAGAAAATATGCATAATGATATGGACCAACTTACTATGCAATGTTGTAGGGATCTGAAGGGAAAAACATAGTTAAGATGTTTTGGAACCATATATCACCATAGAGATGCGAAGAAGTTCTTCTGGTGTTAGCTACCAATGTCACTCAAGGTGAGAAAGAGGCACATGTTTGGGCTCAGGGGAGTTACTTCCTCTAATGAAAGCCCGCCTGGAGCAGGGTGGGCACCCTGGTTCGGCCCTGCTCCAGGTGGACTGTGTGTGCTGTGGTAAGTTACCGTTTTGTCTTTGCGATCCCATGAACTGTAGCCCACCAGGCTCCTCTATCCATGGGATTCTCCAGGCAGGAATACTGGAGTGGGTTGCCATGCTCTCCTCCAGGGGATCTTTCTGACCCAGGGATCAAACCTGCATCTCTTGCGTCTCTTACTTTTTCCATATTGACAGGCGGGTTCTTTACCACTAGCATGAACTGTGAAGCCCAGGTGGACAGTGAGTGGGGCTATTTCAGACCCGAGGAGGGTGCCTTGGTGAGGCCTCACTTTATCCATAGCAAATGCCACAGGGACACCGGCTCTTCAGTTTCCTATTCTTCTCACATCTAAAACCCTGTGATTCTCTCTGTTTCTATTCAGAAGGAAAAGGAGCCTGAGCTCAGCTTTCTGAAATGTGGATCAGAGGACAAACAGGCAGTATTAGGAAGTCCCTCTCTGACCTTTCCCATCTCTGAACTGTGGAAGGACTGTGCTGAACAAAAAGACAACCCCTCTTCTGCCCCCTCCCAGCCTGCCAACGTGAATTAATTAAAGGCGCATAGCAACATGTGACAATTGGAAATAAAAGCCTAGAGAAAGGTCACAAAGGCATCTGAACCTTCAGGAGAGGACTCTGACATGATCCAGCAAAACTCGCTGGCTGTGAGCCACTGGGCAGTGGATGAGCAAGCTCTGGCCGCTGTCAGCTGAGACCCTTATGTGGCATTGGGCTCTCCAAACTCATTCACTGGTAGTCATTGCAGAGCACATATGCTTATTATCAATGGCAAAAAGGGTTTCTGGTTAAATGTCACTAGGTGGAATGAGATGACACAGCAGTTGAGACATATAGGGAATAACACAGCAGATTGATTTTCATTTAAAAAATCCAAAACATCTCTACTCTTAAGGAATTACTTTTTCTTTTAAACCTCTATTAGGATTCTTGGACTGCAGGCTAAGCACCGAAGACTGAAACCTTCTTATTCCCCCAGGAGCTACTTGGTAAACACCAACATGGAAATTATACTTCTAAGTTTGGCAAATTTGTATTCTAGACCTTAGTATTTTCATATGGCCCCTGTTTTGTTATGAGGTAAAGCTTACAGCACTATGATTAATGACCTCCCACTACCGGACATAGAAACTGGTATGGTTTGAACCCTGGATGTGCAGAATTCCACACGTAAGAGGACACAGAGATTGCTCAAGTTAGAAGATCTGATTGTAGTCCTACTAAAATTATGATCAAAGGATGGTAGAGGTTGGGACACGGGGCATCTAAAGGTGCAAAAATCCCACCCGGATTGGAAGGCCTGCTATATTATGAGACATTTCTCTCTTCCTTGCTTTAGCTGGCCTTCCACAGGTGGTGCCTTCTCAGGAGAGTCACATGGCTCCTGATTTTGTGGGGAATGCCAGAAAAGTTTGCTAGAATGTATTTAAAATCCTGCAGTGTCTCTTTGGAGAAAATGAGAGATTCAAGGTCCAGTGCAGAGTAAACAGTACAAGGTGAAGATATAACACTGTCTTGTGCTCAAACGCTGATGGGGCATGTCAAAAGCTGGAAGGGCTCCCAGTGGCCAAACCTGGAAATTTTGAACATCAAAAAGAATAATGATGATAATAGTCTATAACATGTTGTATTTTAAAAAATAATCTGTATGTCCACCATGGTACTTGGAAAAATAGTTGTGTGGGGGGAGGAGGGCTTATTTCTTTGTGTAAGAACACTAGCTAATAAATGTGGAAGAATAAGGATAATTTTTCAATTTCTGACTTTACTCTTGTTACGGTAAGGATCACTGATGGATATTAAAACCATTGGGTGAATTTTGGGTTAGGGGGACAAGCTGTTTTGAAGTATCATCCTACAGATTGCTATTACAAAGTATCTTTTACCATGGAGAGATATTATAAAGTATCCAAGTTATCAAATTAAACATCACCAACAAATGGACAAAATGACATTCTGTGTCTCCTTATGACCATTTATGATACTACACAATGGATATGCTATGGTACTATCTATGTAGTATCTTTGCCAAAATATTTAACCTGAACCCGAGCATGAGGCAATAGCCAGACCTGTTTATGGTCCAGATTGTGGAACATAGTACTAGATGACTGGCTGAGACTTCAAAAATATCATCGCAGGACTTCTCCGGTGGGCCAGTGGTTAAGAACCCGCCCACCAATACAGGGGACAGGGGTTCGATCCCTGGCCTGGGGACATGTCATAGACCAACTAGGCCTGTGTGCCACAACTATTGTGCCCACATGCCCTCGAGCCTGTGCTCCGCCACAAGAGAAGCGACCGCAAGGAGAATCCCATGCACTGCAGCAAAGACCCAGCACAGCCAAAAAAAAAAAAAAATGTCATCGCTACTCATGACCAAAAATGGAAGTGTGGTGGTAGACGGGTCTAGATTAAAGGGAACCAAATAGACATGACAAGTAAATACAATGGGTGATCTTTGATTGTAGATCCACCCCCTAACAGAAGAAGAAATTATTGTGAAGAATATTTTGGGTATAGTTGGATATAATTGAATCAGACTATTTCTTATTTTTCATATTTATTAATATTCATCAACATTATTGTAGCAATGCTAATATTTTTAAGGCATTGTACTGTGGTTATTTAGGAAAATGCTTTTGTTCTTACCAGATGTGTGCTGAAGTATTAAGGGATAATTGTCATCATGCTGGTGGCTTACTTTCACACAGTTTAAGCAAAATATAAATAGATAGATAAAGCAAGTATAGCAAAATATTACCAATTGGTGTATCTGGGTGAAGGGAATATGGGTATTCGTGGTACTATATTTTCATTTTCCCATAAACTTAAAAGCTTTCAAAATAAAAGGTTAGGTTAGGGAAATTCACAAAAATAAAAGGAGGGGAACAGGCAGGTCATGATAATACAGAGATACTTGGTTATCTTTTTACTGTGAACTCACACTGGCCATTAGGTCATTGACAGTACCTCTTTGGAAGAGGGCAAAAAAAAAAAAAAGTGGAAATGATTATCTATAAAATCCTATGGAGCCAGATAGTGAGAACTGATTAACAGTGAAACAATTAGTCTTAAAAAAGAAATCTCAAATACAGTTGTAGCTCAGTTCTCTAAAAGCCTGTCCCTATCTATTCATTTACCAGACTTCTCAAGGAATAAGCTAGATATGAGGAACATTTGGCATAACTAAAGGAGTAGCTCAAAAACCCAAGTTATTAAATGTAATTCACTTAATTAAAAGTTTGATTGGACTTACTGATAGCTGCTGTGTGTTTAAAATGAGTAATTGGAGCCTTTTTATATTTCCAGACTTGGTAGTGATTTATCACTGTAATTAGAATTCATTGTTTCATGATCCTAATTATCAGAAGAACTAATGCTTCAGATTTTTATGTAATGAGGTGGGCCATGAAATAAAGCTAACAGCAGGCTGAGAAGAGCACATTTCATCCCCTGAGGTCACTTAACCCAGGTGTCGGTTATAGGGCAGCATGTCTCCAGGGCGTACACGTACCTGAGACGACAAAGGATTCTCTCCATCGTGGAAGGGATAATGACCGGACACCGTTGGAGTAACTCCCTTTATAGCCAGACTGTCCAGCCACTTTCCGAACAAGTATTTTCCCTCCTGAATTATCAAGTACACCACTGTGAAGAGAAAAAACTTTTTTTGAAGAAAGAGGAGAAGAATATTGTTTGACGTATAATAGACTATGAAACCAGTCACCATCTTAATTTTTTTCTTATTCTACATGTTATACATTAAAATCTTTTTTTAATCGAAGTATTGTTGATTTACAATGTTGTGGTGGTTTCAGCTGTGTAGCATAGTCATTCAGTCATTCATATACGTGTATTTATTCTTTTTCACATTCTTTTCCTACACAGGTTATTACAGAGTATAGACTTCCCTGTGCCATACAGGGGGCTTCCCTGGTGGTGGCTCAGATGGTAAAGAATTTGCCCGCAATATGGGAGGCCTGGGTTCGATCCCTGGATTCGGAAGATCCCCTGGAGGAGGGCATGGCAACCCCCTCCAGTATTCTTGCCTGGAGAATCCCCAAGGACAGAGGAACGTGGCGAACTGCAGTCCACGGGGTCACAAGGAGTCGGACACAACTACGATTGTGTGCGCCTGAGTGCTTAGTCACTTCAGTTGTGTCCAGCTCTTTGCGGCCCACGGCCCATCAGGCTTTTCTGACCATGGGATTTTCCAGGCAACAATACTGGAGTGGGTTGCCGTGCCCTCCTCCAGGGGCTTTTCCTGACTCAGGGATGAATCCATGTCTCTTACATCTTCTACGCTGGCAGGCAGGATCTTTACCACTAGCACCACCTGGGAAGCCCACAGTAGGTTCCTGCTGGTTATCTATTTTAAATATAGCAGTGTGTATATTAAACCCAAGTTCCTAATTTATACACCCCCCACCCATGTTTTCCCCTTGATAACCATAAGTTTGTTTTTGAAATCTGCGACTTGTTTCTGTGAGTTGTTCTTTTTTTTTTTTATAAATAAGTTCATTTGTATAATTTCTTTTTAGATTTTGCTTATAAGGGATATCTTACAATATTTCTCTTTTTCTGACTTCACTCAATATAAGTCCTGTAAGTCTAATATAAGTGAATATATGTCCATTCACTCTAAGTCCATCCATGTTGCTGCAAATGGTATTATTTCATTCTTTTTAATGACTAATATTCATTGTATATAGGCACCATATCTTCTTTATCCATTCTTCGGTCAGTGGATATCTAGGTTGCTTCCATATCCTGGCTGTAGTGCATAGTGCTGCAATGAACACTAGAGTGCATGTGTCTTCTTGAATTATGGTTTTCTCCAGATACATGCCCAGGGGTGAGATTGCTGGATCACATTATAGTTCATTTTTACTTTTTTAAGGAACCTCCAAACTGTTCTCAATAGTGGTTGTATCAATTTACATTCCCATCAACAGTGTGGGAGTGTTTCCTTTTCTCCACACCCTCTCCAGTGTTTATGGTTTGTAGACTTTTTGATGATGGCCATTCTGACCAGTGTGAGGTGATACCTTGTTATTATCTGGATTTGCATGTTTCTGATAATTAGTGATTTAAATATCTTTTCAGGTACTTTTTGGCCATCTGCATGTCTTCTTTGGAGAAATGTCTATTTAGATCTTCTACTCATTTTTGGATTGAGTTGTTTCTTTGACATAGAGATACATGAGTCATTTTTATATTTTGGAGATTAATACCTTGTCAGTAGCTTTGTTTGCAAATATTTTCTCCCATTCTATGGGTTGTCTTTTCATTTTGTTTATGGTTTCCTTTGCTGTGCAAAAGCTTTTAAATTTAGTTAGCCCTTGTATGTTTATTTTTGCTTTTGTTTTTGTACTCTAGGAGGTGGATTCAAAAAATATATTGCTGCAATTTATGTCAAAGAGTGTTCTGTCTATGGTTTCCTTTAAAAATTTTATAGTGTCTAGCCTTACTTTTAGCTCTTTGAACCACTTTGAGTTTACTTTTGTGTTAAAGAATATTTGTTCTAACTTCATTATTTTATACATAGCTATTTAGTTTTCCCAGCTCTTATTGAAGAGACTGTCTTTTCTCCATTGTATATTCTTGCCTCCTAAATTAATTGACCATAAATGCATGGGTCTATTTCTGGGTTTTCTATCCTATTCTATTGATCTATATTTCTGTTTTTGCTCCAGTACCATACTTTTTTGATTACTGTCATTTTGTAGTACAGTCAGAACTTGGGGAGCCTAATCCCTCCAGCTGTTTTTCTTTTTCTATATAAGGTTAGTTCTTAACTTTATTTTCACATGCTATTCTTTTAGTTTTATAAATATTTAACCATTTTTTCCCATCAACTTAAAATTTTTTTAAATTGGAAGATAATTATAATATTGTGTTGGTTTCTGCCATACATCAACATGAATCAGCTACAAACTTATTTTTTTAAGTCTTTATTGATTTTGTTATATTATTATTTCTGTTTTATTATGTTTTGATCTTTTGGCCACAAGGCCTGTGGGATCCTACCTCCCTGACCACAGATCGAACCTGCATCCCTTGCATTGGAAGGTGAAGTCTTAACCACTGGACCACCAGGGAAGTCCCCCAAAATGTTTTCTATTTGGAGGAAAATAGCTGTATAATGTTGTATTGGTTTCTGCCATACAAAATGAAAATCAGCATAATTATATATGTGTATATGTATATATGTGTGTGTGTGTGTGTGTACACCTTCCCTCTTGAGCCTCCCTCCCCACTCTCCCCTCATCACACCCCTCTAGGACATCACAGAGCACCAGGCTTGGCCCCTGTGCTATAACGCAACTCCCCACCAGCTATCTTACAGATGATAGTGTGTGTGTATATATATATATATCAGTGCTACTTTTTCAATTCATCCCACCCTTTCACCACTACTGTTTTTCTTTCTTTTTGCGGCCCTATGAGCTATATAGTCCATGGAATTCTCCAGGCCAGAATACTGGAGTGGGTAGCCTTTCCCTTCTCCAAGGGATCTTCCCAACTCAGGGATCAAACCCAGGTCTCCCTCATTGCAGGCGGATTGAGCCAGAGATGTTGAGGTAAGTTCCTTGTTTTCCCACTCTCTGGAGAGTTTTTATCATAAATATGTGTTGAATTTTGTCAAAAGCTTTTTTTGCATCTATTGAGATAATCATATTGATTTTTATTATTCAGTTTGTTACTATGGTGCATCATACCAGTTGATTTGAGGATACTGAAGAATCTTTGCACCCCTGGGATAAATCCCACTTGATCATGGTGGATGGTCTTCTTAATGTATTGTTTGATTTAGTTTGCTAGTGTTTTGTTGAGTATTTTTGCATCTGTGTTCATTAATGATATTCAGCCACCATCTTTATTTAGAGATACGAAAGCAGGGAGAGGAAGAAAACCTCCACCTTGCAGCCCAGCCCCATGTATGGTGCTTCCATCTCATGGCCTGGCCGCTGACCTCCCAGGTCTGATGTCCTTCTCTTTCATATTACAGGACCTGATCATGCTTCAGATTTCTTTTTAGTTTCTTATATACATATGTATAAATACATATATATGTATGCATATGTGCATATATATAAATGATTGTTTAATTTAATCCTCATTTCTTTTTCCTTCACAAGTTTCTCTTTGATGTCTTAATTGTGACTAGTTCTCCCTGATGTAAAACCTCTTTCCTGACAATTTCCAGTTTGGTTTTGTGACATCACAGAATGATTTCAACTATCTCAAAGGGTGGTACAATATTTTTAAAAGCACATTATTCCTTTTATTTTGGGCCAGGGAAGATGTGTAAGCTAAACTAAACTCATTTAAAAGAGTTCCCAAAGGTTGGAAATTGTTTCTTTAATGTCTAGGATTTTGAAGTTTCTAGATTCTGATATGACAGTAACTGATGTATCTACCTCTTTGCTTCCACTGAAGCAGGGGCTCCGGTAAGTCATTTCCCTGGCCCAGAGCCTGACGCGGCTCCCTTGGGCATCTGTAATTGACAGCATGGGGGACTGGAAAAGTCCTTAGATTTGTTCCCATTAACACCCTCCCTTCTATACAGGAATGAGTGCTGCTATTTCTTTCCCTCCCACCTCCATGGTGAGTCAGCAACTTTCAACACTCAACTTCCTAACAGCTCAAAAGGAAAGAAGGTGATAATAATACTTGACATATAAAACCCTTAATTGCTTTTGACGCAGTCCCACTCATGGTATCTCACTGAGTTCTCCCAGCAAACCTACTGGCTGTGGAGCGGAGGGAAGACTGTCATTCCCACTTTACAGAGATAGGCTTAGGAAGGTCGAAGGATCTTGTGACTCCAGATTTTGTAACTTTTAAATTGCAAGGGAGGGATGTGAACCCAGATCTAAGTGACCTGGAATCTTGGGTTTGCCCCACATGGTCACAGTTGCCTCTCAAAGTTCAAAAGCTGCAGGCTTCTCCGCACATCAAGTCCCCATCTCTCCTTCACAGCATTGCAACCCTGCCTGCCCTTCTCTGGGGCGCTCTTAGTCAGGGCCTCCCACTCTCCCAGCTGCAGCAAGGCTGGTCCCAGCTTTGCTGACAAGCCACAGATTCCCCCTCCCATGTTTCTGTTCATGCCGTTCTCTGCGCTGGAAAACCTGGCAGTCTCCCCAGTACCTCCTTCTCCATGATGTTGCCACACTACTTCCATGGCTCAGATGGTGAGGGATCTGCCTGCAATTCAGGAGACGCCTGAGAGACGAGTTTGATCCCTGTTTTTGGGAAGATCCCCTGGAGGAGGGCATGGCAACCCACTCCAGTTTTCTTGCCTAGAGAATCCCATAGACAGAGGATGCTGGCGGGTTACAGTTCAAGGGGTAGCAAAGAGTCAGACACTACTGAGCGACTTTCACTCACTTCACTTCCTAACAATGCCTTTGGATCTTGTCTTTCCATGATGACTCTGATTTTATAAAAATTCCTTGAGTTAACTTTGTCTCTCAACTGGAACAGGAATCTTCTTATGGGATGACACTAGTTTTGCTTCTGTGTTTGAAGGCCTGTCTCTGTGTGGATGCCCCTCATGCTGACTTGTGAAAGCTGGTGGTTAGGTTCGGGATGGTGCCAAAGGGTTCATTTCACAATGGTAGCTTGAAATCAGCCACAGTGGGAGGATTTATACTACAGACGTTGACAAATCAGCATCTACCCCCTCCTCCTTTTAAAAGGGTTAATTGGTAAACACTGACCAGCACACCACTGGCATGGGCTGACAACTGAAATTATTAAAAAAAAATTATCCCAGTTATCCCATGGTCCCTTATTTATAACTAGTAAATAGAAATAGCTCTTATCTTTTTATTTTCTCCTGGGGGAAATTTTTCTGTCCCTGGATTTATATTCTGAGGAATATTTACAATTTACAATATTTTCCTCAGTACAATATACAGTTTATATTTTACTGAGGAAATGTGCAAGCAGTCATTCTTGTTTTAAAAGTCAGAAGCACTGTAGCTGCCACTCAGAGTGAGGAAGAGGTGCTGAGTTTCGCTTTGCTCAGGCTTTTAAAAAGGGAATGGGGGAAGGCCTGGGGGTTCTTAGGCTGGACTGAGAGGTGGAGATCCCTTGTGATGGTTATAGAAGACTCCAAACCCAGACTTTGGGGAAGGCATGGACAAAGAACTCTTGTCTTCTCATGAGATTTTCCTGTTGCCTTAAGAGAGAGATCTTGTGAGTGGACTTCACTGCAGGACATGCGTATTTCCAGATATCCTTCTGGAGGAGGCATGGGGTGGGGAGTGGTCTGTCAACTCGAGGAGGTGACAGTTATCCCAGGGGAGGCGTGCACGGGATGCCAGACCACCAGAGGGGATACCAGAGGAGGGAGAGAGCCTGAAGGCCTGTGGTTGCACTTGGGATACACTTAGGGGCTCAGAACCAAGGTAGTTCAGAGAATTTATGTAAATAAAACCTCACCTGTATCCTCACTGAGGCAGAGACGCTTCATACGTATTCTCTGAAAGAGCAAAACCAGTTCCATTTCTTTGCATTCCTCAGACATCCTGCATGATGCTGAACATGGCCTTGAGGGTCACCTCCTCCCTGGCCCTCAGGACACTACGCTAAGCTGAGGGTCAGCATCGTGGCCTGGAGGAAAGGGGCTGTCCACCACGAGGCCAGGTTTTGCTGGCTGCCATCCTCAAGATGGGCATCTGGTCAGAAATCCATGCTCAGCAGGAAGATGGCCTCTTTATTGTCCCATCTCAGAACTCTTCCCCTCTCCCAGGCTTTGGTCCCACTTTAAACATAGAAGTTAGTTCAGGCCAGGACTGAGCCTGAATGTAATGCCTCGAATACGTTCATTATCTCTTTGGTTTGAAAGATCAAGGGGATCATTCATAATAAGGCATCTGATTATACATTATATGAAAATTAAACCCTTTAAGCTAAATCTGAATTTCTAAACTGAAGTATGCTTTCTCCAGTGTCCCAGTTCTGACTGCATGGGCCTCTGGCAGGACAGTGACGGACGGTCCCTTCTGCATTTCCCACTCTTATCCTCTGTCTTCAGTCCTTCCTTCTGAAAAGAGACTTGTTCTGTTTGTAGAAAACGGAACTGATATAATCCAAAATTCCTATCTCTTTTCCCTTAAGACTTCTATACATCCTCCTCATGGGTAGTGATTCCTTCTTTCCAGTGTCCTACTATTGGTTCAGGAAGTCATGAGGCATTCAGTTGCTCTAGCAGCAAATCTTTTTTGAAACAGTCAAGCTCTTCTCTGCAGTCCCTCTACCCTCATCTATAGTCTTCTCAGCAAGTTCCTAGGCTCCACCCCAAATGCTGATATTGCTGAGTCCTGGTCCTTGTCAATGCCATTCCTATTTCCTCCCTAGAGGTGTGTTCATCTATTATAAAGCCTTTCCCAACTCTAACTGCTCCAAAGTCTATAACCTCATCATGTCCTCATGTTATAGATTAAGCAATGCTGGGACCCCTCCGTTCTTACCTAAATGTATCACCTGGGCTCTGGGCTGGAAGCCAGGGGATACAAATTCTAATCCTGGAAGTAACTAGCAATTTAATTAACCTCTCTATGTCTCCCTATGGGCTTCCCTGGTAGCTCAGATGGTAAAGAATCTACTTGCAATGCAGGAGGCCCTGTTTTGATCCCTGGGTAGGGATAATCCCCTGGAGAAGAGAATGGCAACCCACTCCAATATTCTTGCCTGGATAATCCCATGGATGGAGGAGCCTGGTGGGCTACACAGTCCATGGGGTTGCAGAGTCAGACACTTTTGACTTCCTCTTCTGAGCAGCCTCATAGGGCTGAGGTGATGCTAGGGAGAGGATCTGTGTAAGGGGTTACTGTCATTATGAAGACATCTTGTGAGCTCATATGAACTCGTGTGGCTCTGTACTGCACAGGAAACGAGGAAAGGCAAGAGACAGACAGCAAATGCCAGAGGAAGCAAGTGTCAACCTGGAAAAATACAAGCAGGCCTAGGATAGGCTCAGCCTCTACAGAAGATATCAGTGTCTACACAAACACTAACCAGAGTGTGCTGATGGTGTTGGTGGAGCTGTGAGGGCACACACACATGTCAGGGTGTGTGTAAGCACACACGTGTGTTCAAACACAGGTAGGAGGCATGAGTGTTTGAACAAGTGATCCTGTGGGGCCAAGCATAAGTGTGTGTGTATTCACGTGTAGATTTGCATATTGCCTTGCTGCACAAAATTGATTTCAAGGTGAAAGCAAAATATTTTTATCTCATAGCTTGGAGTTGAGTAGAATTTGGTGTTTGTTTCTTTAATGTTCCTCTATTTATCCTTAGTAGAGCTTTTGTATCCCCCCTCTCATTGAAAAACCAGGTAGCTCTTCATCTCTCTGTGCTGATGGGAAAAAGAGTATGGCTGACAAAGTCAATTAGTAACTCTTAAGTCTTATTTTAGGCAGAGAATTTTTTCATTGCTTCTGCAAATTTCAGAGAGACTACTGCCTAGACACCTTGAAAGGGAATGAATTTTAGTCTCCCCTCTCTCTGGCAGAGATACAACTGAACAATCAAGTGACTGGCCTGCAAATAAAGAAAAGCGAAAAGATGCCACAGGCTTGAATAAGTAAGAAACTTAAGCTAGTATCTGGCGGCCAAGCCCAAACTTTAGAGCCGCATCTCAAAGCAGTGCTGGGTAGTGAATAGAAGCGGGAGTACTGACTTGAGTTTGAATCCCCACTCTGCTATTTTTCAATGGTGTGGCTTTAGAAAGGCTATTCAACCTCTCTTCACCTTTAAGAGGTGGATGACAGTGGTAGATAGCATGCAGGGGAGTTGTGGGGGCTGAATTAGACAACACAGGTAGAGGGCCGGACATCCACCCATCAGCCTTATTATCGAACATATTCAGTAAACATTCCTTCCCCTGTGTTTTGACTCCAAGCCTAAGTGAAAGAGGTGTGAGGCTTCTGCAAAGGTCACGCCTGCCTCATTTAGGCAGTGACATAGTCATACTTCCTTCTTCCTGGATCCCAAACCAACAGCTGACCAGTCAGGACCACCTGTCACCCTCCTTTTCACTGTTTCCTGTTCCCATTTGTCTCCAGCCATCAACCAGAGCTGTGACATGTCTTCTCTAAACCTCTGGGCCTTCCTTAGTTATATCCCTATTATTTCCTTGCCCAGCACAGGCAGGTAGAAAATATTTTTTTACATCATCAAGAACTTTTGTGTTCTTCGTTGACACAAAAGAGTAGGATTCTCCTCCCCTCTCATTCATGTGTAAGGAGAAATCAGTTCTCCTTTCTAGAGAGATTTGCAAGGAGAGCCAGGGCCATGCACAGATTCTGGGTCATCCTCTGGGATAGGGCTGCTAGATAAAACACAGAATGCTCATTTAAAGTTGTCTAGTTTTGCTTGCTAATCAGGCGACCCTGCGCCCGGCGCTCCCCGCCCACACCCTGATGCCAGGTTCTTAAGTAACTCAGTGTTGCCCACCTGTGAACTGCAGCGCCGCACACGCTAGAATAGGAAGCATAGACGTCAGTGCCGTAAACGTGGTACCTGGGGTCTTGGCATCCTGGCGGACACTTCACGATGAACTCGACATTCGTTATCTTCCCAGCTCTCACATCACAACTGATCTGAGGCACAGCTGGGAATGCAAAATGAAGTCAAGATTACACCTTGTGGTAGCAGCTTATATATGGGGTGACTGTTAGGTTATAACTATTCATTTACTTGATCTCTAAAAGCCAGAGCCTGAGCTGACCCTGGATCCCCTCTGTATAATGAAAGCAGAGAGGTAATTAGGACATTCCTCAGGCCAAAAGAGCAATCACTGTCCATTGCATTTAACCTGCTGAGAGCAAGAACAAGAGGCTCATTCCTGTGCTTAATCGAACAGTTAATTAACTGGAGTAGAGAACTCTGGGAAAAGACCCACCTCCAGTGGCCAGAAATGTCAGTGTGAGTGCACAGCTGGAGAATACGGCTTTTTCAGATGCTCTGGAGCTAGCCCAGGAAAAGAGGAAATGTTCAGAAAACCTCGCAGGAGGAAGGAAAGGTGTTCGGGAAGGGCGAGTTAGAGAGCATGGGCTTTGGGTCAGGACTGGCTAGGAAAAGGTGGGCCTACTGCAGCCAAGACCCCAGCTGGGGGAGCACAGGGATGGGCAGGGCCAGGCCAGGAGGAGGCAGCTTGAGTGCTTGTGTTCTGTGAATGAGGTGGGACTCGTTGGAGAGTTTTTGAACTGGGGAGATAGATACTGAAAGTGATCTTTTGTCTTGGTCCTTGAGGCTGGGTCCTAGCTCCAGGGACAAGGTAGGAGTCATCTTTCCTCCTCTTCCTCAAGGCTCAGTGGAAAGCTGGGGACTGCCCTGTTGGGCATCCTGGAGAAGCCCATTCATTTAGCCTCCCTCCTCTTGGGCCTTGTGACGCCATAGCCAGCCTAGCAGTAGTCAGTTGGCAAGGCTGCTGGAGCCCCAAACTTGCTTAGGGATAAGATGATGTAGAGGCTCTAGTGGCAGTACCTAAAAGGGGGGTGTGGCTGCGTCTTCCCTGAAAAAATTTCCCTCCAAAACTCCTGAATGAAAAGGCCTCCTAGAAGATCCTATACTGATGCCCGGGAGCTAGGAATGTATTCTCTAGAAGAGACTCTGAAACACAAACAACCATTCAAAGAGTAAGCATGAGGGAACTGGAAACCACCAAATGCGACAGCTGCCTGGCAGAGAGGGGGTGTTTGGACATAACAAGGCGAACATTTGGAGGCAAGTCACAAGTAGGACTGAGCAAAAACTGAAGGGGAGGTTTCTATGGAGCCTTTTCTTTTTTGGGGCTAAAAAGAACTTTCTAGTAAATGAAGTTGCCCTTGAAGGAAGGGGCAGGCAGGGACTGAACAGTTGAAGATGGGATGTCTCCATTGGGTGGGAGGTGGAAAGAAAGCCCCGCCCAGTGCTGAGAGTCAGTGATTACAAACATAGGTTCCGGATCTCTGCCAGGCCACCCATCCTCTAACTGGGTTACTGAGATGCTCTCAGAGTTGTTAATGGTTTCCAGCTGTATCCAAAATGTACTTTTTTTTTTTTTTAACTCTTTTATACCTGAATGGATCAGAGCTGTGTTTCCTTCAGACTGGAGAGAGGACTGAAGTTAGAGCTCCCGCTCTTTTCCTAAACACCCCTCCCAGACAGTCCTGGCCACACAGGGCTGGGCCAGCATGCAAGTCCTCCTGGGAGCCCGGGGGCTGAGTGTGATCACAGGCTAAAACAATTTGTGGTCCCCATGGAAGAGGGGAGTGCCACGCTTAAAACAGTTTTGTGGTTTCATTCTCCCCACCACAGGCTGCTTCCTCTCCAGTTATTTTCTTTTTATCTTCCATTCTTTTAAACCCTGATACTCAAGGCTGCATGGACTATTTTGAGTCTGGGAGCACTGTTTTAAAGAGACAATTTAAGGATGGAAGATTCCTGTGTAGCCTCTCCTTAAACTGGTTAATTGTCGGATCACTGGGTGTATAACTAAATGCGTTCAACTCTCCTCCCTTCTGCAGATCACTGCCCCATTCTTGAATGCAGCTCCTCCCTTGGATGCAAAGAAAATGAAAGCATTCCCTCTAGGCTCTTAGTTGTGTGAAATAGGAAGTGACAGCTCTGTGCCCTGGGATTCCGTGTGGGTGTGACTTTGGCATCTTGAGGTTTTGGACCTCCTAGTAGGCCAACCCGACTCTTCTGGAGTTGTGAATGAGTGCTATGGAGAAGCTTGTTGCCTGAGTGCCATACAGTGATCGAACCTACAGCAAGACAGGTGCCCAGGCAGGAGAATTTTCCACGGAATAGTTGGCTTAGAATGACAAGGGGAAAAGCGTCACACGGGAATATTTTGCTTCCTGCTCATCAATTCCCACCCTCAACTAGCCCCTTCCTTTGGGGGGATTTGTTTGCTTGTTTGTCTTGCTTTCACAAAGGCTGGGGCAGTCCCTTCAATAAGATCTGTTTTATCTGCATCCAGTTGGGTTAGCAACTGGTGAATTAACTCACCTCACGATAGGGGGAGGAGAGATAAAATGAAATCAAGCATGTACACTAGTGTACTTTGGAAGATGTTCCGTTCACTGTCCCCTGAGCCTTACTTGCCAAATCAGTGCCTCCTTGCTCCCTTCAGACCTGAGGCAGATACTTCTTGAGCTGCCTTAATGTTGACTTCTCCTCTGAAGGAAAGATTATTTCCGCACTTGTGAGAGGAAACACAAAGATAGATGAACATGAACCTAACCCACAGAGGAGGAAGAGAGAACAGGAAAAGTTCCGGGAAGGCATGTGGGATCTTCCCAGACTAGGGATCAAACCTGTGTGCCGTGCATGAGCCACCAGGGAAGCCCCCATCCTATTCATAGTAGTTTGCATCTGTTAACTGTCAGCTGTAAAGTGGGATAGTTCAAAAGTATGCAGAGGAAATCCAGAGATAAATCGTTTCATTTGGGCCTTAAGTGGATGGATGGAAGATTCTTAGAAGGTTGCAAGAAAACAGACTACTTCACAAATAACTGGGAAAACACTGTAAAGGAATAAACTGTGATTCCCATATACTCAAAAAGATGCAAATGACTGCTTCTTGTTGGCTGGATTTAGATATTACATTTTCCAATGATTTTGGCCATCACTCTGAAATTGTAATTAGCTCACTCTCTCCAGCTTAATTTTCTGTACAAATTGAACAAATATTTGACCTTTAAACATGCTTTGTCATTGCAACCTGTTCTTCCAATGTGCTTGACTATATATGCTTGATTTCATTCCTTTCTGAGTGTACTTTTGTGAGTGGAAGCGAGAGAACCCAGGGCTGAAGTTACAGAGCTCCTGGGGAAGCCCGGAACTACTCGAGGGGAAGCTGCTCAGAGACCTGTTTCCCGGCCATTTGCTCTGCTCCCACCTCATATGATTCCTTAAGGTTACCTCGCCTTTTCAGGGCTGTTATCATTTTCTCGAGGGAACTCACATCAGGGCATCTCAGAATCTGTTCTTCCCAGAGGACCTTGGCACTAGACACAGGGAAACGAGAGCCACTTGCAACCCAGCTGGCAAGAACTGAAGATAACTTTTAGGTGTTGTTCCCTGAGGCACTGGGTCTGCTGTACTGATCTCAGAAGCAAAACCGGTACTGTCTGAGCCTCCACTTTCAGGCAACATTGGGATCTTAGAGGCACAACTGCAGATATTTCTGCTCTAAGTTGGGTTTTCTGCCTGACCTAATAATAGAGTGATTATTGGATGATGTCACATACAATAAGCCAATGATGTAGAGGCCAAATCAAACTCTATAATCTCCTGCTTATTTTCCATTCATCTTTTCAGTGAATGTGGTTTTCCAGGCGAACCACATCGCTTCGGGAAAACAAATTTCATCAATTAGAGAAGGCTGTTATAAGCTTGCCTCCTGGCTGTTAATGAGAAAGAATTATTATAACATAAAAGCACTTATGCATAAGCAGTTTTGATCTGAAACTTAATTTTGTTGGATTGTGAAATTCAACTAGAGTAAAATTCTATTTTTAAGAAAATCATGCAAAAACGTTAATGAGACAAAATGACCACCAAATAAAATTTTAAGATGAAAGCTTCCTTCTCCTTGATCCTGACACCAGTGACCAGATCATGTTAATTCTTCCTTGGCAGCAAATTCTTTTGCAAAGATTCTTTTCCGTTTTGCTTAAACAGTCTTTGACCATGTTGAATCTTTTTAAAAAAATCTATGCTACTGAAGTATAGTTGATTTTAAATGTCATATTTCTGTTGTACAGCAAAGTGATTCAGTTATACATATATGTATTCTTTTCAATTATCATTTATCACAGGATATTGAGTATAGTTCCCTGTGCTATATGGGAGGAACTTACTGTTTATCCATCCTATACATAATCATTTTTTAAAATTTTTATTTATTTATTCAGGCTGCACTGGGCCTCTGTTACTGCCTGGGCCTTTCCCCAGTTGCGGTGAGTGAGGGCTACTCCCCGGTTGTGGTTCTCAGGCTTCTTGTTGGGTGCCTTCTCTTGTGGAGCACATGCTTAGTTGCTCTGAGGCATGTGGGACCTTCCTGGACTAGGGATCAAACCCACATTTCCTGCACTGGCACGTGGACTCTTCCAGTGAGCCATCAGGGAAGCCGCCATCCTATACATAATAGTTTGCACCTGCCAACCCCAGATGCGCAGTCCTTCCCTCGCTCACCTCCTCCCCCTCTTGGCAAGCACAAGTCTGCTCTCCATCTCTGTGAGTCTGTTTCTCTTTCACTGATAAGTTCATTTGCGTCATATCTGAGATTCCGCATATGGGTGATATCTATGGTATCTGTCTTTCTCTATCTGACTCACTTCACTTAGGATGATAATCTCTACATCCATCTATGTTGCTGCAAATGGCATTATTTAACTCTTTTTATGGCTGAGTAGTATTCCATAATATATATATATAGGGACACACCACATTTTCTCTATCCATTCATCTATTGGTGGACATCTAGGTTGTTTGCATATTTTGGCTATTGTAAATGGTGCTGCTATGAATGTAAGGATGCATGTATCTTTCTGAATTACAGTTTTGTCCAGATATATACCCAGGAGTGTGATTGCTAGATGACCATGTTGAATCTTTGGTCAAAAGCTATCAGTACCTTTTTGCTGCCTTGAGGAAAAATTCCAAAATCTTTAAGGCCTTTCCATAGTCCCCTCCATGGGGAGTATTGGGGGTTAAATAAGTATTTTCCCCTTTGTATAAAAGATTTCTCTGGATGCAACAGTTGAGGGAAACCTAGGATGTGTGATGAAAAGGGTTTATAAAGACAAAGCAGTCATAGACACTTGCCTCAATAAATAAATCCAAGTCTGCAGCTCTAAGCATGTCAAAAAGCCTATAAATATTGGTCCTAGAAGCTAGTGTTTTTGTCAGCCTTGAGAAAACACCTTCACCCATACACCACAGATAAAAGAGTGGTTGAATGACAGAGGTTAATATGCCTGTGGTGACACAGCTTTTGGGCAATTGCAGAAATTTGTATGTCTAAAAATAACCGACTCTTCAAAATTGTTTTTGGCTGCACCACAAGGCATATGAGAGCTTAGTTCCCTGACCAGGGATAGAACATGTTGCCTGCAGTGGGGGGTGTGGAGTCTTAACCACTGGACTGCCAGGATGTCCCTAAAAGTAACCCACTTTTAATTTAGAAAGGACTGTAACACACGATTTTCACTTGATTCTTAAAAAACCCTGAGAGGCATATTGTCCTTATTTTCCAGAGAGAGAAGTTTGCTTGTTCAAGCTCAGGTGCCAAGTAACAGAGCCAGGCCCTGAACTTGCACGCTGGGGCTCCAGGCACATAGCTTTGCCAGCTCCACTTGGTTGCTTCTCCCACTACTGAAGAGAAGGAGCTAAATTGTTGCCTCCCTTCTCTAATCCTGCAAGGCTTTTCTGAACTTAAAGATCATTGACAACCACTAGTGGGTGAATCGGAGAAGGCAATGGCAACCTACTTCAGTACTCTTGCTTGGAAAACCCCATGGACTGAGAAGCCTGGTGGGCTGCAGTCCATGGGGTCACTAAGAGTCAGACACAACTGAGCGACTTCACTTTCACTTTTCACTTTCATACATTGGAGAAGGAAATGGCAACCCACTCCAGTGTTCTTGCCTGGAGAATCCAAGGGATGGTGGAGCCTGGTGGGCTGCCGTCTATGGGCTCACACGGAGTCAGACATGACTGAAGCGACTTAGCAGCAGCAGCAGCAGCAGTGGGTGAATACAGGAAATGTCTTGTAAATAGGTTGTCTGTGTGGGTGTGTTAGTGTGCATTTGTGTGTATCTGTACACATCTGTGCATTTATCCCTAACACTTGCAAGGCAACTCTTCTAGTGCAATTTTCCTTGCATTCTTTGCCTATTATTTCTGAGGATTGCCATGGTAGAATTTATTCAAGTAAAAGTCTGTAGCAGAGAGTCGGCTTTCTTTCTCACCTACACACCAGAAGGAGGACTAGAAGTCAATCCATTTCCTTTTTCATGGTTTGAGAGAGGGCACATGCACCAATCTGTGTGAAGACACTCGTGTTGGAACCAAGTGTGTTCTTGGTACCAACACCTAAAGAGCAAGAAAACATTGTGGGTTGCTTACCAGTTGCTATGGCTGACAACATATGAGCTCAGTGAGGAAGCTGTGTGTGTGCTATACTAACTCCTACACGCACAGGGCCATATGTCGTCAACAGCGCCGATACAATCAATAACCAAGTCCCAGAACAGTTACCGGAGAAGGCAATGGCACCCCACTCCAGTATTCTCGCTGGAAAATCCCATGGACTGAGATAGCCTGGTAGGCTGCAGTCCATGGGGTTGCTAAGGGTCGAACACGACTGAGTGACTTCACTTTCACTTTTCACTTTCATGCCTTGGAGAGGAAATGGAGACCCACTCCAGTGTTCTTGCCTGGAGAATCCCAGGGATGGCAGAACCTGGTGGGCTGCCGTCTATGGGGTCGCACAGAGTCAGACACAACTGAAGCGACTTAGCAGCAGCAGCAGCAGCAGCAGCAGAACAGTTACCTCCTCATACTGAGGTAGTACCTCTGGGAATTATCCACCCTTTCAAGGTCGACTGCAAAAATATTTCCATGCTTTACATGATATTAAGGTTAACTTACTGGAGGTAACTAAGCGAATAAAAGGTAATACATTTCACCCCAAGCTAAGACTATTTCAACAGACTCCAATATAATGGAAATATTTCAGAATGTGGTTTCACTGCCTGCAGGGAATATCTTGCTGTTGTTTATCTTGCTGACTGTTGGCTTCATCATGTAGATTTCCTGCTCAGAGCACTCTCCGTGTCTCCACCCTTTGAAGAATGGCAAAGAACAAAGCTTCTCAGACTGACGTTACCTAGTCCTAACCCATCTTCCAGCTGCATCTCCTGTGAGGCCCCAACAGTTAAGCCAAATCATGCCACTCACTATTTCCCAATGCCATCTCACTCATGATATATGGAAAGCCTGAAAAGCCTTGAAAGCCTTTCCATCTATCTCTGCCTGTAAAATTCCACTGATTTTTCATGTCCTATCTCAAATACTCCTTCAAGAAACCAGTATGAATCCTATTGTATGTGCATGCTAAGTCTTTTCAGTCGTGTCTGATTCTCTGTGACCCCATGGACTGGCCCACCAAGCTCCTCTGTCCATGGGATTCTCCAGGCAAGAATACTGGGGTGAATTGCCATGCCCTGCTCCAGGAGATCTTCCTGACCCAGGGATCGAACCCAAGTCTTTGATGTCTTCTGCATTGGCAGGTGAGTTCTTCACCACTGGTGTCACCCGGGAGGCCCTTTGAATCCTATTGTAGTCCCCTTGTTATTCTTTTGTAGCATTTACCACATTTTGCTTTATTTTGTAGTGTTTTGTTTCACTGCTGTTGTTCTATTTCATTCTGCTGTTTGTCCATTCATCCAGCAAATACCTAATGAGCACTAATTATGTGTTCATGGTGATTTTGATCTAGTTGAAAAGACAGATTATATATATATATATATATATATTTTTTTTTAAGCCCTTATAATAATGTGCAGTAAGTCAACAGTAGAGGAAGTGTAGCATACCCTGGAGCCATGTAAACTGGTTTTTGGTATGTTGGCAGTGGCTGTTGAGTCCAGGAAGGCTTTCCTGTGCACAATTTTATTTTACCCTATGTAAGATCAGGTGCTCAGTGAAGTCAGAGACTTTGCAGAATGGGCAGGCAATAATGTGTTGGAGTTAGTCACCACATCCCTCACCTGGTAACACTATCTCATCTGACCCCACTTTAGACTAAGTCCATTGCTTCTGGACTTCATGAAATTAAAAGACGCTTACTCCTTGGAAGGAGAGTTATGACCAACCTAGATAGTATATTGAAAAGCAGAGATATTACTTTACCAACAAAGGTCTGTCTAGTCAAGGCTATGGTTTTTCCAGTGGTCATGTATGGATGTGAGAGTTGGACTGTGAAGAGAGCTGAGCACCAAAGAATTGATGCTTTTGAACTGTGGTGTTGGAGAAGACTCTTGAGAGTCCCTTGGACTGCAAGGAGATCCAACCAGTCCATTCTGAAGGAGATCAGTCCTGGGTGTTCTTTGGAAGGACTGATGCTAAAGCTGAAACTCCAATACTTTGGCTACCTCATGCGAAGAGTTGACTCATTGGAAAAGACTCTGATGCTGGTAGGAATTGGGGGCAGGAGGAGAAGGGGACAACAGAGGATGAGATGGCATCACCGACCCAATGGACATGAGTTTGGGTAAACTCCGGGAGTTGGTGATGGACAGGGAGGCCTGGCGTGCTGTGATTCACAGGGTTGCAAAGAGTCGGACACGACTGAGTGACTGAACTGAACTGAACTGATTGCTTCTGGAGCTCTCCTGGGGCTTCCTTACATGTAGAAACGCTATGGAAGAGATTTTGCAACTTAAAAGCTTTTCTCTTTCTAGCATAGGAACTCTGCCAGTCAGGGACTTTGCTAGAGTTGTTCCCCATAACTTATGGGGAAAAGTATGATGTGTTTATTACAGTATGGGCTAAAAAGCTCATGAGTTGAAGAGAAAGCCTTTTTTGAAGGTGGAATCTACACATAAATGAAGTTAATCCTTAAAATCCACAAGGTATCTTGACTACTTTAGGAGAAGAGTTTCATGAACACAACTAAATCCTTCAACCTTTATTTGTAGTCTTCAATGATCAAGAAAAATGCAACCGCATTTTGGCCATTTGTTAGAAACTGTGTGAATAGGTTTATGCTGATTAAATATATCAGTGACGTGCCTGTGGGTAAGGTTGGATCTATGGCTCCAAAACATAGCAGGAAAATGAGAACCTTGAAAAAGTCACCTGTGTAAAAAAACTTGATAGAACTCTCATTTTGTACAGTAAAGTAAAGCTTACTCGGCACCATACAGCAGGGTAATTTACTAAGACATTGGTGTGTGTGCTCAGTCATGTCTGACTCTTTGCGACCTCATGGACTGTAGCCTGCCAGGCTCCTTTGTCCATGGGATTTCCCAGGCAAGACTACTGGAGTGAGTTGCCATTTCCTTTTTCATACTAACTTATGCTTATTTTTATTGTATTTTCCCCTCTTACTGTTCCAAGAAGGTAGTCAGATTTTTGTGTTCTCCTATTTGGGGCTCATGGTTGCAAGGGAGAGGGCAGGGGTTACCTGGCAACCCTCCCTCAAGGCTTTGGGAATTAGGTACTCTAAATACTCCTTGTTTGAGGGGATTGGGCTTGGCCAGTCCAAAGAGTGATGGAGAGAAAAATGACCTTCCATGACTGGAAGATGGGAGTGAGAGGGTAGGTCCCAGTAAGGGAAAGGCCTCTGTTCCCTAACAGTTGTCTTGGGTGAGCATCACTTTGGGACAATACTTGGGGTGGTGCCCCTCTGGGTAGAACCTTAGGCATGAGGCTTCCCCACATTTCCAAGATCCCACCACTTATGTAACAGGGGAGCTATTCAGCTTCTAGGAATAACATGGGTTTGGACACTGAACAGTGCAGAGGCTCTCCCTGAATGTTGTAGATTGTACAAGGCTCCCGAGGACTGGAGCTGGGCGGGAGGAAGCCCACTAATGAGGGAACTTTAATATCTCACCCCTTGGCAATTGGAGTCAGACTTGATTTGATTTATAAAGTAAGGTCATGTGATAAGCCAAGTGACAGAAGAAAATTGTACCCAATACAACTCTGTGTACTACTAACTCACTAATATATTGTGTTCTCTCTCTTCTCCATATATTTGGACAATGGGATTTTGTTGCTTTTTGCTGGCAGGATTGTTTTACTTCCCTAACACAACCCTAATCATTCTACTCTTCTTTGAAAACTACCCTCCCAGCCTACGCTGCTGCAGTTAAGAGTTTCTCTCCCAGGGATTTGAAATCAGGACTGAGAGACATGGTCTGCATGAAGCAGAGTTGGTGGGGGGTGGGGTGGGCGGGTAGGGGCTTGGGCAGTGAGGCAGATATATAGAGAGGAGTAGGGGCACCAATTTTGGGGGTCTTTCTGCCTAGGGTACAGTCCAGTGAGTTCCATCTGCCCTTCCAGCCTTGGGTTCTGTGAGATACTTCCTGTCCTGCCAAAATCTCCTTAAATTGCCCTTGGATTTCTGCTAATGGAGCCTAAATAACCTGCACTGAAATGCTCCCCATTGCCCTCATGCTGAACTGCAGATTGCTGGATACAGTAACAAAGCTCTTTGTGATCTGGTGCCTGCTTGCGCCTCCATCTCTCATCTCAACACATTTGCCTCCCGCTCTAAACCTCGGTCATACTAAACTAATTTTTTAGCTCTTTCTATTCTTTAGGCCTTGGAGATGCTTTTTTTCTTTCTGTTTATAACACTCTTTTCTCTTCATGTTTGCCTGATCAATCCCTATTTGGCCTTCAGATATCAGTGTTGGTGTGTCACTTCCTCCAGGAAACCCTCCCAGATACGTAACTTTTTTTCTCTATATTCTTGGAGTACCTTTAGCTCCCAAGGCCTAGCATTTATATAAGACATCATAGTTGCCTGGTGACTTGTCTTTCTTCCTCTCTCGATTTTGAGCTATGTGAGGGCAAAGTCTGAATCTCAATCACTGTTGTATCTGAGTGTTTAACAGTACCTGGTACTTGGCTGGCACCAAATCAGTACTTGTCAAATGAATGAATGATGTGCCTCCCTTGCTATCAGTCACCTGCCCCAGTGGCGGATTAACAACGTTGAATAGAGAAAAGTGAAAATTACTTTGGCCTCAAGCTATAGACTACAATTTGGAAATACTCCTGAGGTAAAGAATCAGATATCACCATACTTTGGGAATATCCTGTTACCTCATTGCATCTATCTTTTCTCCCCTTTTTAATGACTGTGACAGAGTTTCTAATTAGAGAAAAAACATCATGCATATATTGACTCAAAAGGGAGACTTTGTGAATAAGGTTAGAATTTAGCATATCAGAAATTCAATCCATTTGAGATCTCTCTAAGAGGTTTCCCCTTGGTTCGTTTAGCACAGACTTTCATAGTCACTGAAAACTGTTGTCATGGTAATCATGGAATCTTTCATGATTTTTGTATATGAGTCAGTGAAGATACTGGAAACAATCCAAAGGAATTCATACTTGGGTGTGCATTTGTCTCCATATTAGCTCAATCACTGTTTTGAACACACATCTGCCCCTGGGCCAATTCTCTTGGCTCTCAGCCTTGACAGGAATAAATAAACAACTAATTCCTTTTTAGTATTTCAGGCTAGGAGGCTGTGGATGGCTGCCCTTTTGGTCTCATTTCAACAGGAAGTTGTGCACAAATGGCTTAAAGGAACAGAAAAAAAAATGCTGTGTGAAACATCTCTTTTTCTATTTCAGAATTTTAATGTTGCTGATTTCAAGGCACCTAAATCTAATGCCTAAACAGAAGTTTCTGTTGTAGAGAGCACAGAACACTGAATGTACCTAAAGTCTTTCTTTTATAGTCCTTTTTAAATATACCTTAATCCAAGCCTCCATCAAGTCTACAAATTCACATCCAGGTAGTTCAGTGTGCTCAGAATATTTGAGTGTGAGATTTTCCATTTATGTTCCATTCTGCTAGTCACCCCCCCCGCCCTCCCCCCACCCCCACCCCCCACCCCCACCCCCACCCCCCCCACTCCCCCCCCCACACACATCTATTTTCTCTTCTTTCCTAATAATAGAACACCTTGCATTTAGGAGGCATGTAGATTCTTGAAATCAAGACATTTCTATTCTCCCTGAATGCTGGTCAATGGTAGTTAAGTCGAAGTGGTGTATTTGACTTCCTGGACTTATCTTTAAAGGGAGTAAATATGTAACCTTCTTCATCCCTTCCTACTGACTGGAATGTGGACATGCTGGATGGAGCTGGGGTAGCTATTTTGGACAATGAGTTGAGAGCCATGTTGGGAAAAGCAGAACGGCAAAATGGAAGGAGCGTGGGTCCCTGAAGATTGTGAAATGTCCATAAAAGCCTAGACTATGTTTATAGGAGAGAGAAAGGAATTTCAGTCTTATTTAATCTGTGGTTATTTTGGATTTTCTGTTGTCTAATCTTAACTAGAAGCCAAAAATGAAATTAATTATTTGTCTTATCACTGATGGGGTGTGAAATTTTTCGTGAGATTACCTACTGATCCCAGGGCATGCTGGAAGGTGGGCAGCTTTGCTGGATTTTTGCATTAGCCAGACTGAATTTTCTGGTATGGGGAATTGAGACAGCATTTCCATGGCAGAAAAATGCCTATTTCAGATTAGTCATAGAGACACAGTGTTGTCTGGCTTTGTATGTACATTTTGAATATAGTGAAACATATCTACCCTAAAATAAGAACTTGTATTTCAAATGCTTTTTGGAATAAAATAGACAACAAATAATGGACTTCTCTGATGGCTCAGGGGGTAAAGAATCCACCTGCCAATGCAGGAGACACAGGAGACATGGGTTCAATTCCTGGATCAGGAAGACCCTCTGGAGAAGGAAATGGCAACCCACTCCAGTATTCTTGCCCGAAAAATCCAATGGACAGAGGAGCCTGGTGGGCTACAGTCAAAAGGGTACTAAGAATCATAACTAATTAGTCTGAGTGCAAAGTAATTGAGCTAAGAAAATAAAACTCAACCCCAAAACAAACAAAAAAAAACCCCTAAACTTTCCAAATTAACTGAGACAAGTGTGACAGTCTTCCACATGGAAGACACAAGTTTTGTACTCGTGAGGAATTGCAGCTTTACTTACTGAATTTGGGCCTTTTCATTTTCTTCGTCATTTCTTCATTAGATTGTATTCCAGTCACCAGCAAAACTACATGAAGAAAATGCAAAAAATCTAATAAGTATTATTTCACTAAATACTTGCTCTCTTTCGACCTTTATACTTGCTTCAATCACATGGTGAAGTATTCTCATTAGTAAAACTAATTTCCCTTTATTTTATGGTTGAGGAAATAAGATGTATCATTTGTGCTCTTCTTAGCCTCTGCTGAAAGGGCCTTTCAAAAATATCTCTTGGCTATCTGTCCTTTGTTTTGCTGTCTCTAAATTCCACCACACCGACTCCACCATCTTTACTTTCCAAAGGCAGGAACATAGGTCTAGAGAAGTCCAGTGCTCTGCTTGGACCCAGGAATGAGTGAGAGAGGCGAGATGGGCACCCAGGCCCTTCCTGTGCTCTTTCTTCGGTTCCACACTAAGTTTCCTTTGAGCCTTGTGTTTTTAAAATATAACATAGACCGTTTTTTTCTTATTACTGAAATAATAGATATTGCTGGTAGAAGTGTATAAAAAATGCACAAAAACAGTACTACAGAAAATATAGATGGAAGCGAAAGCGCAGCATTTTCAGGCTTTTTCTGTATGTGTGTATTCATATGGGTACTTTTAAACAAACTTTTGATAATACTTATACTGTTTACAAGGTGTCATAAACATATCAGTTTGGCCAAAGAGTTCATTGGCATTCTTGATACCATCTTATGGAAAAATCCACACGAACTTTTTGGCCAACCCAGTATTTCTACTTAAAGATATCTAGAGACCTTTTTTTTTTTTCAGTCATTCAACATTCCTCCCATAATAATCTTAACTGCCTGCAAAATATTACAGTGCATGGATGTATCATAATTTAGCCAACCCCTTATTTAATATAAATAGCTTCCTCTCTGCATGGATTTCTTATTATTTCCTTAAGATAACATTCCAAATACA
The DNA here is from genome assembly GCF_042477335.2 of Ovis canadensis. Lineage (NCBI taxonomy): Eukaryota > Metazoa > Chordata > Mammalia > Artiodactyla > Bovidae > Ovis > Ovis canadensis. The sequence goes on from NC_091247.1 coordinate 87,455,929, forward strand.
ATTTCTTGTCTGAAAGATATGCCCACTTAAATTTTTGACATATATTGTGAAAGTTTCTCAGAGCAATTTTTTATTAATAATGTCTGAAAATTCTCAGTCCTCTGTATCTACACTAATTGTACTGGTAAACAGAAAAGCACATTTTCCCTTTCAAAGGGCTACTCAGTCTCTATTCTTATTCCTTCCTCTCCAGGAATTCTTCTACCTTACCTACCCAAAGATGGTACTGCTGTAATTTACTTCCATTTTAGCCACTCTTTTGAGAAACCCATTTTCTGGATGGAGTTGGGATTCTGGAGGTGAACATGAGGCAGTGGAATAATTAAAACAGGCATTTTACTTCCTACTTTATGTGCTTTTAAAAATTTTTATCTAACAGAACATAGATGCTTGATTAAGGCATAAATCAGGACTTAGGAATTCTTTAATTGGCAACTATCTTTGAAGGAAAAAGTGGCAATGTCACCAAGTGTTGATTAAGAAAAATTTTTGTATATCTTATGATTCTCTAGCTGGGCTGTGCCAGTGATGTACCTCCTGAATTATCCCCAGTTCTGACTAGCACTCGTTGAGGCCTGGACAGTTGACATACCATGTCCTGCAAGAACAGAACCATAAAAGAGAACTGAGTGAAAACCAAAAGTCTAGCCAAGCAGAATCAAGGCAGACATTTTTTAGGTGTTATTTACTTCTGGGGTTTGGGTGGGTGTGAGTGTCCTGGAGGTCTGATTTTTATAGTAGTCTCTGTGTCATTTAAGTCTATCCAAAGACCGCATCTTCATTTTATACACAAAAATAAATAGCTAGAATTCTAGAATTAAAAAAAAAAGGATAATAAATATATAGAAAAAATGATGCAAGTTAAGTAGAAAGAGCTAAATAGTAATAAATTTGGTTATCAGTTCTTGGTGGAAAACCAAGTTCTGTCCTTCTGGGGCTGTGTGCCTGTGGCAAGTGGTTTATAAGTCTCAGTATCATTAGGACTATAAATATTTCAGTAAGACCACCCCATCACTCACTTTTGCTCACCCAAGACCCTCCAGGCTGAAAACACGCAGAGCTGGGTTCAGTTTTACAGCAGTGGTTAATAAAGTCATTATTTTCAGTGGTAGACAGAGGCCCTCCCCTCAGCTTAGATGCTTGTTAATTAAAGCTGCCAAGAAACCACTCCTCAAGGGGAGGGCTGGTCAGTAAGGCTGCAAAGGTGCTTGTGCCCTGAAGCAAGTCTTCATTCCTCATCATTAGGGCCCTTCTTGGTACTTTGGAATTGCAATGGAATTCTATTGCGTGTAGAATTGCAGTGAGAGGAAAATCTGTCTTGTATTCCTGTTCGTAGGAACAGACAGAGCACAGAGACGGATGGCTGATGCTCACTTCAAAGTCAAAGCAGAACACAGGTCTGAAAGCACTTGCATGGGAATAGTTAGTTATCTGGCCACTGAGGCCATTAGCATCTAGAGACTTTGAGATCAAATCTAGAGTCTGAAGTTCCAGGGCAATCATGATTTACCAACTCTGCAACAATACTTCTCAGTTTTAAAAAATTCAGTGTTCCAATTTCAATTAACATGAAAAGTTCTCACCTTTCGCTAGTCATGCTTGACATTTCAAAACAAAGTAAATATTAAAATTATTTTTTCAAATAAAAATTTTCCTCTACTTCTCTTTCTCACTAGTGTGGCCATCAGGATGGTTAATATGGCTGAGGTGCAATAGCTTAAAACTTCAACAGTTTAAATACATTATCATCCAGATAATTTATAGAGAAAATACAAATGAGTTAGCTTGAAAAATGTTAAATCTCATTAATGATTTAAAAAGTGCAGGCTAAAGCAAAATGACATTATATTTTCTCATATTGTGTACTGAATATTGAACTCAGGATTATAGTTATTCCTGGCATGAATTTGGGATTAAGGTAGTCCAGTACACAGTTAGTAAATTCTGAGGAGGTAGAATCATTCTGGAAAGCCATGGGCAATACATTTCAGTAGCCTTAAAAAGCATTTCTATTCCTTGTCCTAGAAAATATATACCTAGTAATGTATCCCAACTTATAATCAGAAATATCCAACTAGGATCCAACTAGTCCATCCTAAAGGAAATCAGTCCCGAATATTCATTGGAAGGACTGATGTTGAAGCTGAAACTCCAATACTTGGCCACCTGATGCAAAGAGCTGACTCTTTGGAAAAACCCTGATGCTGGGAAAGATTGAAGATGGGAGGAAAAGGGGACGACAGAGGATGAGATGGTTGGATGGCATCACCGACTCAATGGACATGAATTTGAGTAAACTCTGGGAGCTGGTGATGAACACGGAGGCCTGGTGTGCTGCAGTCCGTGCGGTCGCACAGAGTCTGACGCAACTGAGCAACTGAACTGAATCAAAAATATACACAAAGATTTAGATTTATGTAAAAGATGTTCATTACAGCATTATTTCTTTTCCTTTCTATCTTTTTTCTTTCTCAACTGCACAGCACTGCACGCAGGATCATGGTTCTCCTACCAGGGATAGAACCTGCGCCTCCTACAGGGGAAGCACTGAGTCTGGACCACCAAGGAGGTACCAGAGCATTATTTCTAATAGCAATCTGGAAGTAATGAAAGGTTGAACATGTCCCAGAGTTACAGAAAAACATCTATTTCTGCTTTATTGACTATCCCAAAGCCTTTGACTGTGTGGATCACAAAAAACTGTGGAAAATTCTGAAAGGGATGGGAATACCAGATCACCTGACCTGCCTCTTGAGAAACCTATATGCAGGTCAGGAAGCAACAGTCAGAACTGGACATGGAACAACAGACTGGTTCCAAATAGAAGGAGTACATCAAGGCTGTATATTGTCACCCTGCTTATTTAACTTCTATGCAGAGTACATCATGTGAAATGCTGGGCTGGAAGAAGCACAAGCTGGAATCAATATTGCCAGGAGAAATATCAATAACCTCAGATATGCAGATGACACCACCCTTATGGCAGAAAGTGAAGAGGAACTAAAAAGCCTCTTGATGAAAGTGGAAGAGGAGAGTGAAAAAGTTGGCTTAAAGCTCAACATTCAGAAAACAAAGATCATGGCATCCGGTCCCATCACTTCATGGGAAATAGATGGGGAAACAGTGGAAACAGTGTCAGACTTTATTTTTCTGGGCTCCAAAATCACTGCAGATGCTAACTGCAGCCATGAAATTAAAAGACACTTACTCCTTGGAAGAAAAGTTATGACCAACCTAGATAGCATATTCAAAAGCAGAGACATTACTTTGCTGACTAAGGTCCGTCTAGTCAAGGCTATGGTTTTTCCTGTGGTCATGTATGGATGTGAGAGTTGGACTGTGAAGAAAGCTGAGCACCGAAGAATTGATGCTTTTGAACTGTGGTGTTGGAGAAGACTCCTGAGAGTCCCTTGAACTGCAAGGAGATCCAACCAATCCATTCTGAAGGAGATCAGCCCTGGGATTTCTTTGGAAGGAATGATGCTAAAGCTGAAACTCCAGTACTTTGGCCACCTTGTGCGAAGAGTTGACTCATTGGAAAAGACTCTGATGCTGGGAGGGACTGAGGGCAGGAGGAGAAGGGGACAACAGAGGATGAGATGGCTGGATGGCATAACCGAGTCGATGGATGTGAGTCTGAGTGAACTCCGGGAGTTGGTAATGGACAGGGAGGCCTGGCGTGCTGCGATTCACGGGGTCTCAAAGAGTCGTCTGACTGAGCAACTGAACTGAACTGAAGCATTTATTAGGGCTTCAATGGTGGTTCAGTGGTAAAGATTCCGCCCACCAAGCAGGAGAAGCAGTTTGATCTCTGAGTTGGGAAGTTTCCCTGGAGATGGAAATAGCAACCTGCTTCAGTATTCTTGGCTGGGAAATCCATGGGCAGAGGAGCCTGGTGGGCTCCACGGACTCCATACAGTCCATGGAATCACAGAGTCTGACATGCCTTAGCGACTACAACAACAAACAAAGCATTTATTACAAATGATGTGTAGCAGAAGACTAAATGACCTGGAAAGCTCTAATCGTAATCTTGACTCTGACAAAATTAGAACATATACAGAGAGAACTACCTGGAACAAAAAATCCCCAAATTTTAATAATGGTGGAATTATAATTCCTATTTTATATTTTCTGTGTTTTTCCCATTTCAAAGTATATTTCTTATATATATACACACATACACACATATATATTCTGTATTTTTTATAGAATGTTTCTTGTTAGAAAAAGACAATTGTTCTTTAATTTGTTCATATTGATATCATATTATGTAATGAAAAATGCTTTCTAGAATCATTGGCCTGGTTAATAGGCACCTGTGTTCCACTTTTCCTGTTGATAATAAATTACAATCAGAATCTATTACATTCAAGGAAAGACATGAAGTGCCAGAACATCTAGCCAGTGATCAAATTAGTAAATACTTACTGAATGCTTAATATGTGTCTAGAACTTTTATAGGAATGCCTCATTCTAGCCCATCAACTTCCTGTTCGATCCCTTAGTGCCACTCAAGATACTAACTCAGGTGGTGTTAACAAGGACTCTTTCCTTGACCAACTCTAGTCAGGCTCCTCTAAGCCCTCTTCTCAACGAGGCTTTGACCTTGGGCTTGTGTGTCTGTCCTTGTAGGGCCACCATCATGTGGTTTTAGCAAGAATCTTGTTTAGAGAGAATCTTCCACTCTTGATATCTGATCATTCTGGTCTGCCTTTAGCAAGAACACTGTCTAGTCAGTTTTGCAAGGATCTCCCTATTCCCTTGCTATCCTCTAAGTCTTTTCCATTCCCTGACCTCTGCAACCTGCGCCTTGGCTACAGATCCCCACTTTTTCTTGTTGTTTTCGGAGTTGAGCCCAGTATAACCCTGGCCTCTCCTTTCCCCTCTTGCAGTGGTTTCTGATTAGCATCTGTTTTTACTGCTTTAAATACTGTCCAGCTCTGGTTCTCTTTAACAGTATTCACAGTGCCTTCCTAGAAACTGATACATAATGCAGATCATTTTAAATCAGCTCAAATTGCCCCTATGCTTCGATTTGGAGTTGCATATTCAATGAAACATTTACCATCAAATACATCAGAGCTCCATGGCAGAAACAGGACAGCTTATTCTCTATGATCACATAAATCAATGAGTTATGCTTCAGATCACCGAATATTGAAGCTGGGAGGAGCTTTGGAGGTCACCTTTTTGTTTTATAGAAAAGAAACCAAGGTCAAAGTTGATATCTCAGCTAAATCTGCTGTTTTGGAGGGGGTGGGGACAGAAGTTGGAGCCAGAATGCATGTTTCTGGTGCAGCCTTAGGCTTTTTAGGCTCCTTTCTCCCCATAAGTGCAGCTGTTGATTTACGTGGTGGTCTGATGACAGTAGGCAGCATAAAACCCTGCTACATCATAAATTTACACATATTTAGAGCGACCATGCTAGCTCCGATATGTATTGATTAAATACTTAATTGACATTAATTTAGAGGGCTTTTGGGGGATCACTGGCTGGTTCTATGTGATATGGTGATTTATGATAAATACACCTTTTGGCCTTTTGGCCAAGTTCCTGGCTACCAGCTCCCTAAACCCCTGGAATATCCTCAGTGATAAGAGCAATGGGAGCATCTTTTGTTATAATATTTGATTTCTTGTCCTCAGTTCCTGAAATCAGAGTCATAAAGGTGAAATGGATGTCTTGTTACTCATAACAAGCCCCTTTCAGTTACAACTGTTTATGTTAATGAGATGGCTTTTGAAAACCCCTGAAGATGACAGAGCTGGTTGCCAGGGGAACCAACCCAGAATAGAGAGTTGGAATTTATTCCCATCTCCTGATTTCCCAGGAGGAAAGAGGAGCTGGAGGTTGAATCAGTCACCGATGGCCAGTGAGTTAATCAATCATGTCTATATAATGAAGCCTCCATGAAAACCCCAGAAGAGGGGGTTCAAAGGGCTTCCATGTTGAGAAACCAGAGCTCTTCCGGATGCCACTGTGCTGGGCCCAAATTCCAGGGGGACAGAAGCTCCTCTGTTCAGTACCTTGCCCTGAGTGTCTCTTTTATCTGGCTGTTGATATGTATCCTTTAATATCCTTTGTAATAAATTGGCAATCTAGTGAATACAGTAGTTTCCTGAGGTCTGTGAGCTGCTCCAGAAAATTAATCAAACCCAAGGAGAGGGTCATGGGAACCTCTGATTTGTGGCCAATCTGTCAGAAGAGCAAGTGACAACTTAACTCCAGCTGGCATCTGGAGTGTGTGTGTGCGTGTGCGTGTGTGTGTGTGTGACTGAGACTTTACCTGTGGAATCTGATGCTGTCTCCAGGTAGATGGTGTCAGAATTGAACTGAGTTGTAGGACACCCAGCTGGTGTTGAGGAATCACTTGGTGTGGGGGAAAAAACTCACATAGAGGAATTGTGGTGTGCAGAATCAGACTCAGACTCTGAAACCTGAAATATACAACATCCCTGAAAGAATACTTTGTTTGGCAATGTTTTTTGAGTGGCTGTAAGATGTGCTGAGGACTTAAAATGCAACGATGAGCAAGACATAGCTCCTGCGCTTGGTGATGCACAGTGTCAGGGTAGCAGACTCCTGATGCGATGAATACAATATGACAAGGTTATAATCAATACAGGGCTCCAGGGAAGCTCACAGGAAGGTGATCTGATCAATTGGAGGGCAGAGGAAACTTCCTGGAGGACTGTTAGGATGTGTGGGGGTGAGAGGAAAAATATTCTAGGAAACAGAATCACATAGTCAAAGTCCGGGAAGTAAATGACTCGACTTTCAGGGGAATGAAAGGATCAGCACTTTCCAGGTCCCTGGAAGCCAGGATTGGGCTCTGTGATTGAGAGGAGAGCAGGAAAGGATGGAAAGAGCCGTATCAGAGAGGCCTCGTCAGCAAGCAAAGCACTTTAAAGAGGCCTGGGCTCCACCCTGAAGACAAAAGGAAAACATTGTGTGTTAAATCAGGAGAGTGGAATCAGATATGGGCTTTAGGGAGATTAATCGGGGTGTAGTGGAGAATGAGTCGGATAAGGATGTGGGACAGGGAGGCTGTCCCAGAGCTGAAGAGGGTTATGGGGAACGTGAGAGAAATGGTCCTGGGATGGAGACAAGCAGATGCATAAAGAGATGTCAGGGAGGGGGGCATATAAGGACATAGAGAAAGAACTTTGTAATAGGAATCTCCTTTTTCTACTTTGATTTGTTACTTTTGGGATGAGCCAACCCTGAGGAGAAATGGATTTTGCCGAAGGGCAGGTTGAGAGGGGCAGGTCAAAAAAGACAGTCAAGTTCTTCTTGGTTCCACAATGTGGGGGACATGGCAAATGGGAACTGGCCTCAGGGTTTCTGTGTTTTGTTCTGATTGTTTTACTGTGGCTAAATCCTTCCTATTCCTGACCTCCTGCCCCACATCTATTCCACTGTGTCCACCTCTGCTAACCTATAGGTTAGTAGACAGACAGTCTCTCAGAGGGGCAAAGTGGGAATGAAGGACCCTGTGTTCTTTACATGAATATTCCTTGCTAAGGTAGTGGTAGAGTCAGAACAAGATTCCCCTAGCCTCCTAGCCCAGCTTCCTGCCAGCGTGCCAGGCATCCCCTTGCCTTTCCAGCTGTGTCACCTCTTTCTCCTCCAGTCCTCAGCTCTCCTGTGTAGACTCCTTCTGCACAGACCTTGTGCATTCTGAGTATATTATGGATTGCATTGTGTCCCTTCCCTCCTTCCTAAATCCATAGGACTTCATGTTGGACTTCATGTTGAAGTCCTAGCCCCCACAACCTCAGAAGATGACCTTGATTGTAAATAGAGTGGTTGCAGATGTAATTAGTTAGTCAGTCATGTCTGACTCTTTGTGACCCCATGGACTACGTATAGCCTGCCAGGCTCCTCTGTCCATGGAATTTTCTGGGGAGGAAAATGGAGTGTGTTGCTCTTTTCTTCTCTAGGGGATCTTCCTAATCCAGGGATTGAACCCCTGACATGAGCATTGGCAGGTGGATTCTTTACCGCTGAGTCACAGGGAAGCCCAAAGGTGAGGTCATCAGTTCAGTTCAGTTCAGTCGCTCAGTCATGTCTGATTCTTTGTGACCCCATGAATTGCAGCACGCCAGGCCTCCCCGTCCATCACCAACTCCTGGAGTGCACCCAAGCTCATGTCTATCGAGTCAGTGATGCCATCCAGCCATCTCATCCTCGGTCGTCCCCTTCTCCTCCTGCCCCCAGTCCCTCCCAGCATCAGAGTCTTTTCCAATGAGTCAACTCTTCGCATGAGGTGGCCAAAGTACTGGAGTTTCAGCTTCAGCGTCAGTCCTTCATACTGGGGTTATAAATAAGGAAATCCTTCAAATAAGACTGGGGTTATAAAAGGGGAAATTTGGATATAGACACACGCGGAGGGAAAACACCATGTGAAGGTGAAGGCATAGGTTGGGGTGAGGCCAAGGAATGCCAAAGATTGCCAGCAAACTACCAGCAGCGAGAAGAGGCGCATAGACCATATTTCCTTCTAAAGGAAGGAAAGGAAGGAAATCTGTTGGCCCTGCTGACCCCTTGATTTTGGACTTCTAGCCTCTAGAATTGTGAAAGAATAAAATTTCGTTGTTCTAAGCCCACCGAGTTGGTGGTATTTTGTTATGGCAGCTCTAGCAAACTAATACTGTCTAAAAGGCCTTTGTACCCTTCCCTGCTAATAGCTTCCCTGCTAATAGTGACCTATAAGATCACTCTGCCTGACACAGAGTGGCCACAGCCCTATAGGGTCAAGATTAATAGAAGATTACCCTTGGGCTTAGTGCCAAAGCCATCATCCCTTTCCTTTCTTTCAGCAGGTTTACCTGCTGCTCCTTAAGGGTCTACCCCAGATTGTGTTCTCTGGTGATAAGCTAAAAGGATTTCATCTCTAAAAGTATGAGTTGCCGATGGTACACCTAGATAGCAAATTGCAAAGCGGAGACATTACTTTTTCGACAGAGGTCGGTATAGTCAAAGCTATGCTCTTTCTAGTAGTCATATATGGATGTAAGAGTTGGACCATAAAGAAGGCTGAGCACTGAAGAATTGATGCTTTTGAACTGTGGTGTTGGAAAACACTCTTGAGAGTCCCTTGGACAGCAAGGAGATCAAACCAGTCAATCCTAAAGGAAATCAGTCCTGGATATTCACTGGAAGGACTGATGCTGAAGCTGAAGCTCCAATGCTTTGGCCACCTGATGCAAAGAGCTGACTCATTGAAAAAGACCCTGTCTGTGTGTGTATAACTTGCTCAGTCGTGCCTGACTCTTTGTGACCCCATGGACTATACAGTCCATGGAATTCTCCAGGCCAGAATACTGGAGTGGGTAGCCTTTCCCTTCTCCAGGAGATCTTCCCAACCCAGGGATCGAACCCAGGTCTCCCACATTGCAGGCAGGTATTTTTTTTTTTTTTTTACCAGTTGAGCCATAAGGGAAAAGACCCTGATGATGGGAAAAATTGAAGGCAAGAGAAGGGGATGACAGAGAATATGATGATTGGATGGCATCACCAACTCAATGGACATGAATTTGAGCACATTCTGGGAGATAGTGAAGGACAGGGAACCCTGGCATGCTGCAGTCCATGGGTTCACAGAAAGTCAGACTCAGAAACTAAACAACAACAAGGTCACATCAGAGATAAGAATTTTTTTTTTTTGAGAAATTAAGAAATAAGGTTCCTAAATCCAGAATCTGTCAATATGCTTTATCTGAAATATTTGCCAGTTGCTGAGTAACACACACACACACACACACAAATATGTGTTTATATGCTTAATATGTAATATGTAGACATCTGCAATATATACTTGCTTTATATAAAAAAAGTATATAGACATACATCCTGAATGTGATCTACATTTAACATTCTGTTAAACATCTCTCCAAAATGTTTATACTAAAAAGATACACTGAACTGTTTATATGCTCTGTCTTGGATTAAACCTCTTGGCAAGATTCTTTGGACATTAGGAGAATGTTAAAAGCGTATCCAGATACACATATAAAAGTACTTACCAAGGAACATTTCAATAACAGATGCCTTCATAGTGAGGACAACAATCCCCATAAATATCAAAACGGCACCCTAGAGAGGAAGAAACAATAACATCATCATGTTTCAGCCAAGAGTTCTGAATTGCGTGCACAGAGTGTAGGGAGGGGCGGCCTCATTTTGCATTGCCCTCTAGAGTCTTAAGATTTCAAGCTGTGGCTCTCTGTAAATAACACTTGGAGATGGCGGAGGTCAGCTGTAGTGGTACCTAGAGAGGCTATTCTCAGAAAACCCATTCTAGCTGCCAGCCTCCTCTTCTTCAGAGATGTGGTCTTAGACTAAAGAGGAAAATAATTCCGCAATTTCCTGAATATGTTCAACCAGTCTTCAAATTAGGACAAAAGTCACACTTATGGTATTTACAGAATATTTTTAGATTACAAACTGTTCTAGATTACAGAAGCGATTCATTCACTATTTATTCAATAAACATTTACCAAACTCCTATTGTATGCCTAGGGATGAGTTTATAAAAATTGAATTAAAAAATAGTTCTGCTTTTAAAAGACACAGTTTGATAGAAGTGAGAAAATATACGTGGACAGAAATGACCCTAACATTAGAGAGTGTGCAGGCTCCAAAAGGGAGAATAAGGGGAGTTTATGGACCAGTAGTTCTCAAACTTAGCCACATATTAGTATCATCTGGGAGTTTTGAAAGGCCCTGATGCCCGGGCTGCACCTCAGACTATTTGAATCAGAATTTCTTGAGAGTGGGGTCTATCTAGGCATTAGGCATTTTCAAAACTCCACAGGTAATTCCAATGTACAGCCAAGTTTGAGTGATTTAGAACAAGGCTTCCTAAACTTAATGTACATATCTCGGGATCTTGTTAAAATTCAGATTCTAATCCAGAGAGTTGCCAAGAAGTCCCTAAGAATTTTAGAGAAAAGCGAGATTATGTCAGCTGTGGGAATAAGAGAAAGTCTCGTGAAGGTGGCAGCAATTGGGTTAACTCCGAGAGATGAAAATAGGAGACGAAGTGGCTCCAAGTTGAGGTGAACAGCATTTAAAGATGCTCAGAGGTTGGAAAGCACAGTGGATACAAAGATGCTATTGATTTGTAGGGGTTCCAACTTCTCTTAAGGCTGTGAGGAAACCTTAGGTTTATTTATACCACCATTAATTGAATGAATACTGTGCATACTATATTGTCTAGAATCTGCAAAGTAGCAGATTTTATGATCCCCGTTGAACAAATGAGGAAACTAAGGCTTAGAAAGGTAAATTAGAGGTTACATACATGGTAACCAGGCCGTGAGTAGAATTAGAATGGAGGTGGCAGTAGGTGGGAAGGATCTATCCTGGGCTTAGGCCATATGGAAGAATATGGTCTGTAGAGAATTTAAAGACTTAAAATTGGTCTGCTCTTTATTATCCTTATTAACTAGCAATTCTAAACAATGTCAGTGGTAAAGCTCTCCTCCTCTCTGGGGCAGATGGCCCCCACTATATTCACTCCCCACCCTCCTCACCCTCCGCCTGCCACTGCTGAGTGGCTTTTAGGTTTTAGCTGGCATTCATAACTCTACCCCCTGCTATGTCCACTGGTGTGCTAGGAAACCTGCTGTCTGGAAAAGAAGCTCTGATTTAAAGCATTTGTCAATTTCTGTGGCATAAATCCTCCCACCGTGGGTGATTTTGAAATCACCAAAGTGATGTCACTGCCTAGAGATTTGGAAAGAGAAACACAATCTGGTACTAGCTAAGTCTAGAGCAAGCATATAATTAATATGTAGATACACTTCTGTGCAGAGTTTATTAACAAAAAAGCAATTAGTAGATTATAGCTAGAGTACTAATACAATCACTTGATACTATCAACCTAAATAAAACTGGTAGTTGAAAGGCTTTATTACAAACAAATTAGGCAGCAAGAGTAACCTCAAGCAGAACTGTCCCTTTGCTAATTTCCAGCAACAGCTGTAATGTGTTAAATTTCCCAATTAAGGTAGTTGACCACTAGCTAAGTAAAAGGAAAATGGTTTTTCCCTTCAAAATAGAAATAATCATACCCTGTGTATGATCGGCAATTTGATACTTAATTAGCTGGGTCATATTTTGGAAATAATGTGATAACAAGTCAAAATTTTTTTTTTGTCTTTTACTAGTTTGAGAAGCTGCAGATCAGCTTACATGTCTCCTGTGGGGATAAATGCAGTATATTAATCTGCTTCCTGACCCACCTAACTAGCTTCACCAATTGGCTATTGCCATTGGCACTGGACTTAAACATCTTTTTTTAATTTATTTTTTCATTGAAGGATAATTGCTTTACACTATTGTGTTGGTTACTGCCACACGATGAATCAGCCAAGATATACATAAGTCCCCTTCTCTTCCCACCTGAATCTCCCTCCCACCTCCCACTCCATCCCGCTACTCCAGGTTGTCACAGAGCACACTGGTTTGAGCGCCGTGAGTCATGCAGCAAATCCCCACTGTATCTGTTTGACATATGGTCATTTCTGTGTTTCCATGCCACCCTCTCCATCCCGTCCCACCCCCTCCCTCCCACAGTGTGCTCACAGGTCTCTTCTCTGTCTGTGTCTCCACTGCCGCTCTGCAAATGGGTTCGTTTGTACCATCCTCCTAGATTCCATATATGTGTATTAATATACGATATTTGGTTTTCTCTTTTTGACTTCACTTTGTATAATAGGCTCTAGGTTCATTCACCTCATCAGAACTAATTCAAATGTATTCCTTTTTATAGCTAAGTAATATTCCATTGTGTATATGTACCACAGCTTCTTTGTCCATTCATCTGTCAAGGTGCCTCTAGGTTGCTTGGTCTGTGAGTCATTCCAGACTTCTCTTTCTCTTGTCCTGCACATCTTTTCCATCAACCAAGACTGTTGGCTCTACATTCATAATTTGTCCAGACTCTAACTGCTTCGTCCTGTCTTTACCATTGCCATCTGGTCCAGGCCATGCCCCATTTCACCTGGATTAAAGCAATTATCCTCCTAACTAGGGTGTTTCCTTCTTCCTCTGCAAACTGAGATCCTTCCACTGTGATCCTCTTCAAAGCAGATCAGTTCACGGCATGCCTCAGATCAAAACTTCTGTGGTTCTCTATCTTAGGAGAAAAGCCAAAACCCAGGCAAATGGCTCAGGACCCCATGAGATTCGGCCACCTTTGGCCCTCTGACCTCTCCTTCCTCCATTCTCCTCTCACTTATTAAGCTTTGCGCACGTCTCTCCCTTCAGGGTCTCTGCACTTATTGTTAACTCTACCTGGATGCCCTTCCCCCAGATCAGAACAGGGTTTACTCCCTCATTTCTTTCAGGTCTTTGCTAAATGTTATCTTCTCCTGAGATTTTCCCTAATCACTCACCTTAAAATTGCAATCCCTCTCCCACCCTCCATCAAGTGGTACACCCTACCAAGTGGTGCCAGTGGTAAAGAATTCACCAGCCAATGCAAGAGACACAAGTTCAGTCCGTGAGTTGGAAAGATCCCCTGGAGAAGGAAATGGCAACCCACTCCAGTATTCTTGGCTGGAAAAATCCCATGGACAGAGGAGCCTGGCAGGCTATAGTCCATGGGCTCCCAAGAGTTGCACGCGACTGAGTACCACCAAGCATCAGCCTTTCCCTATTATCTTTTTTTTTTTTTTTTCAGTCACTTACCACCTCTGACATACTCTGTACTTTGCTTATTGTGTTTGTTTATTGTTTGTGTTCTCCACTGGAATGCAAGCTCCATGAAGGCAGGAATTTTTATTTGATCTTTTGTGGGCTTGATAAATATATTGAATCCATGAGCGAGTAGTTAGGGCTCTTTCTTTCCCCAAGGAAGTAAAGAGAGGAAACAAAACGAAGACAATCTGTGAATACTCTAAAAGCTACTGAGTTGTATACTTCAGAGGTGTGTTTTATGGCATGTGGATTATATTTCAATAAGCATTGTTAATAGTCAACAAATTTAAAGGGAAGATGGGATTGCAGAGGAAAGGGCTCTCAGATCTGTCCTACAACTTAAGAAGACATGATAGACCAGACCTTCACACAAAGGGGTGGATGGATAAAAAACCAACAGGATTCCAGGAAACATACTAACCCCAGAGGAAATATCCCCCAAGTGCTGACTCATCAGTAATGGAACGCAACCAGAATCACTCTGGCCTCTTAGAATCAGAATATTCCGAGGTTTCTTTCTTACCACTGCATTTTCTCTCTTTCCTTGGTTCATTTATTTACACATTTCAACTGTAAATATGCCTTTTGAAATGTGTGAAAACAGTGCAAACCCTTTCTTAGCCTTTACAGAAATGAGATAAGAATGACCACCAGTATTGTTAAACAGTTTTTGCAGGCAGTTCAATGTCAAGGAGCTGTGGGGTACACAGTGATGTTGGAAACTTACTATCTCATGTGCTCACCAGGTTTCTAACAAAAACAGAACAATAGAGGTTTCCAAAAGAATGACTTACTGATTCATAGATTTATAAATTGTGAGACGTAATATAGAGTTCTGAATATGAAGTTCTGCTAAGGTAAAGGAAGGCTGATTGTGAGATAAAAGTATGCATAAATAGAGTAGCCAGCCAGTTAAATTAAATCTCTTGCTGCCTATAATTAGAAAAGACCTGATTATTGGTAATAAATAATAATGCCACCTTATTTTGTATGGTTCTTCAGTGTTTTTCCTCCATTTTTAAAAAAGTATGGTAAAATACAAAAACATGAAATTTATCTTAACCATATTTAAGTGTACACTTCAGCAATATTAAATACATCCATAAAATGTTATCATCACCATTATCCATCTTAAGAATTCTTTTTGTCTGTAAAATTGAAACTCCAGATCCATTAAACAGTAACTCCCCATTCTCCTGGAAATTACCATTTTAGTTTCTGGCTCTGTGATTTGACTATTCTAAGTACCTCATATATAGTATTTTCTTCTTGTGACTAGCCTATTTCAAATAGCACAATGTTCTTAAGGTTCACTCATATTGTAGCACATAGCAGAATTTCTTTCCTTTTTTAGGCTGAAAAATTCCATTGTAGGTATATATCATATTTTCCTCATCTATTTATCTGCGGATGGACATAGGGGTTGCTTTTGTATTTTAGTTATTATGAATAAAGTTGCTATGTACATGGGTATAAGAATATTTCTTTGAGACCCTGTCTTCAATCATTTTGTGTCTATACCCAGCAATGAAATTGTTGGATCATATGGTAATAATATTTTTAATTTTTTTGTGGAAACTCCATACTGTTTTCCAGAGTGGCTGTATTACTTTCAGTTAAGTTCAGTTCAGTCGCTCAGTCGTGTCCGACTCTTTGCGACCCCATGAATCGCAGCATGCCAGGCCTCCCTGTCCATCACCGATTCCCGGAGTTCACTCAAACTCATGTCCATCAAGTCGGTGATGCCATCCAGCCATCTCATCCTCTGTTGTCCCCTTCTCCTCCTGCCCCCAGTCCCTCCCAGCATCAGAGTCTTCTCCAATGAGTCAACTCTTTGCATGAGGTGGCCAAAGTATTAGAGTTTCAGCTTCAGCATCAGTCCTGCCAAAGAACACCCAGGACTGATCTCCTTTAGGAAAGACTGGTTGGATCTCCTTGCAGTCGAAGGGACCCTCAAAAGTCTTCTTCAACACCACAGTTCAAAAGCATCAATTCTTTGGCACTCAGCTTTCTTCACAGTCCAACTCGCACATCCATACATGACCACTGGAAAAACCATAGCCTTGACTAGACGGACCTTTGTTGGCACAGTAACATCTCTGCTTTTCAATATACTGACTAGGTTGGTCATAACTTTCTTTCCAAGGAGTAAGCGTCTTTTAATTTCACGGCTGCAGTCACCATCTGCAGTGATTTTGGAGCCCCCCAAAATAAAGTCTGACACTGTTTCCACTGTTTCCCCATTTTTTGTCATGAAGTGATGGGACCAGATGCCATAATCTTCGTTTTCTGAATGTGGAGCTTTAAGCCAACTTTTTCACTCTCCTCTTTGACTTTCATCAAGAGGCGTTTTAGTTCCTCTTCACTTTCTGCCATAAGGGTGGTGCCATCTGCACATCTGAGGTTATTGATATTTCTCCTGGCAATCTTGATCCCAGTTTGTGCTTCTTCCAGCCCAGCGTTTCGCATGATGTACTCTACATAGAAGTTAAATAAGCAGGGTGACAATATACAAGCTTGAGGTACTCCTTTTCCTATTTGGAAACAGTCTGTTGTTCCATGTCCAGTTATAACTGTTGCTTCCTGACCTGCATATAGGTTTCCCAAGAGGCAGGTCAGTTGGTCTGGTATTCCCATCTCTTTCAAGATTTTCCAGTTTATTGTGATCCACATAGTCAAAGGCTTTGGCATAGTCAATAAAGCAGAAACAGATGTTTTTCTAGAACGCTCTTCCTTTGTCCATGATCCAACGGATGTTGGCAATTTGATCTCTAGTTCCTCTGCCTTTTCTAAAACCAGCTTGAACATCTGGAACATCACTGTTCATGTATTGCTAAAGCTTGGCTTGGAGAATTTTGAGCATTATTGTACTAGCATGTGAGATGAGTGCAATTGCACAGTAGTTTGAACATTCGTTGGCATTGCCTTTCTTTGGGATTGGAATGAAAACTGACCTTTTCCAGTCCTGTGGCCACTGCTGAGTTTTCCAAATGTGCTGGCATATTGAGTGCAACACTTTCACAGCATCATCTTCCAGGATTTGAAATAGCTCAACTGGAATTCCATCATCCCTACTAGCTTTGTTCATAGTGATGCTTTCTAAGGCCCACTTGACTTCACATTCCAGGATGTCTGGCTCTAGGTGAGTGATCACACCATTGTGATTATCTTGGTCATGAAGATCTTTCTTGTACAGTTCTGTGTATTCTTGCCTCCTCTTCTTAATATCTTCTGCTTCTGTTTGGTCCATACCATTTCTGTCCTTTATTCAGCCCATCTTTGCATGACATGTTCCCTTGGTATCTCAAATTCTTGAAGAGATCTCTAGTCTTTCCCACTCTGTTGTTTTCCTCTATTTCTTTGCATTGATCACTGAGGAAGGCTTTCTTATCTCTCCTTGCTTTTCTTTGGAACTCTGGATTCAGATGCTTATATCTTTCTTTTTCTCGTTTGCTTTTCACTTCTCTTCTTTTCACAGCTATTTGTAAGGCCTCTCCAGTCAGCCATTTTGCTTTTTTGCATTTCTTTTCCATGGGGATGGTCTTGATCTCTGTCTCCTCTACAATGTCACGAACCTCCATCCATAGTTCATCAGGCACTCTGTCTATCAGATCTAGGCCCTTAAATCTATTTCTCACTTCCACTGTTTAATCATAAGGGATTTCATTTAGGTCAGACCTAAATGGTCTAGTGGTTTTCCCTACTTTCTTCAATTTAAGTCTGAATTTGGCAATAAGGAGTTCATGATCTGAGCCACAGTCAGCTCTCAGTCTTGTTTTTGCTGACTGTATAGAGCTTCTCCATCTTTGGCTGCAAAGAATATAATCAATCTGATTTCGGTGTTGTCCATGTGATGGTTGTCCGGGGTTGTCCGGTGATGTCCATGTGTAGAGTCTTCTCTTGTGTTTTTGGAAGAGGGTGTTTGCTATGACCAGTGCGTTCTCTAGGCAAAACTCTATTAGCCTCTGCCCTGCTTTATTCCGTATTCCAAGGCCAAATATGCCTGTTATCCCAGATGTTTCTTGACTTCCTACTTTTGCATTCCAGTCCCCTATAATGAAACATCTTTTTTGGGTGTTAGTTCTAAAAGATCTTGTAGGTCTTCATAGAACCGTTCAACTTCAGCTTCTTCAGTGTTATTGGTTGGGGCATAGACTTGGATTACCGTGATATTGAATGGTTTGCCTTGGAAACGAACAGAGATCATTCTGTCGATTTTGAGATTGCATCCAAGTACTGCATTTTGGACTCTTTGGTGACCATGATGGTTACTCCATTTCTTCTAAGGGATTCCTGCCCACAGTAGTAGATATAATGGTCATCTGAGTTAAATTCACTCATCCCATTACTTTACATTCCCACTAATATGTGTACAAAGGTTCTAGTGTTTCTACATTTCCCAGCACTTACTATTTTCTGTTCTTTCGATAGTAGTAGTGTTAGTTGCTTTGTTGTATCTGACTCTTTGCTATCCCATGGACTGTAGCTCACCAGGTTCCTCTGTCTATGGGATTTTCCAGGCAAGAATACTGGAGTGGGTTGCCATTCCCTTCTCCAGAGGATCTTTCTGACCCAGGGATCGAATCCAGGTCTCCTGTATTGCAGGCAGATTCTTTACTATATGAGGTACAGGGAAGTCATCCTAATTGGTGCAAGATGGCATCTCATTGTAGTTGTGATTTGCATTTCCCTAATGATTAGCGATGTTGAACATCTTTTCATGTGCTTATTGGCCATTTGTATATCTGCTTTGGAGAAATGTCTGTTTGAGTCCTTTGCCCAGTTTTTTATTAGATTGTGTTTGTATTGTTTTTGAATTTTAGAAGTTTTTCTATACTTTCTGGATATTAATCCCTTATCAGATATATGATTTGCACATATATTTTCCCATTCAATGGGGTTGTCTTTTTATTCTGTTGAATGGTATTTTTTGGTGCAGAACATTTTTAAAGTTTCATGAAGTTCAATTTGCTTATTTTTTTCTTTTGCTGTCTATGTTTGGGGTGCCATATTCAAGAAATCATTACCAAACCCAACGCTGTGATGCTCTTGTCCTGTGTTTTCTTTTAAGAGTTTTACAGTTTTAGGTCTTACATTTAGATCTGTGATCCACTTGAGTTAATTTTTGTATATGGTGTTTGGTAAGGGTCCAAGTTTTTTCTTTTGTGTGTGTGTATCCACTTTTCCTGGCACCATTTGTTGGAGAGACTGCCTTTTCCCCATTGAATGATCTTGGCAAGAAAATCATGTAACCATGCACGTGAGGGTTAATTTGGGGGCTCTCTGTTCTGTTCCATTGGTGTGTATGTCTGTATTTATGCTAGTCCTAAACCCTTCTCTTCTTTTTCAAGATTGCTTTAGCTATTTGGGGTCCTTCAATATTCCGTATACATTTTTGTATTTTTTTTAAATTTCAGCAAAAAGTGTCATTGGGATTTTGATAGTGCATTGAATCTGCAGATTGCTTTGGATAGAATGGATATCCTAACAATGCCAAGTCTTCCAATTCACGAACATGTGATGTTCCCACTTGTTTATACCTTCTTTAGTTTCTTTCAGTAATTAATGTTCTATAGTATTCATTGTGCAAGTCTTTTACTTCCTTGGTTAAGTTTAATTCCTAAGTATTTTATTCTTTTTGTTACTACTGTAAATGGAATTGTTTCCTTAATTTCTTTTTCCGATTGTTCATTGTTAGTGTATAGAAATACAACTGACTTTTGTTTGTTGATGTTGGATCCTACTACTTTACTGAATTCATTTGTTAGTTTTATAATTCTATTGTGGAATCCTTAGGATTTTCTACATACAAGATCACATTATCTGCAAACAGAAACAATTTTATTTCTTCCTTTCCATGTGCATAGGTTAAAGTAGACTGTATTTTTATTTATTTTTCTTGCTTAATTGCCCTGGCTAGAACTTCCAGTACTGTGTTGAATAGAAGTAGTGAAAGCAGGCATCTTTGCCTTTTTCCTTATCCTAGAGGGAACGCCTTTAGTCTTTCACCATTGAGTATAACATTTGTTGTGTATTTTTCATGTATGGCTTCTATTAGGATGATGCTGCTTTCTCCTCTACCTAGATTTTTGAGCATTTTTATCATGAAATGGTGTTGAATTTTCTCAGGTGTTTTTTCTGCTTCAGTTGCAATGATTGTGTGGTATTTTTCTCCTTCATTCTGTTAACATGGCATATTACATTAATTGATTCTTGTGTATGTAACCATCCTTACATTATAAGAATAAATCCAATTTGGTTATGGTGTATAATTATCTTAATATGCTAGTGAATTCAGTTTGCTAATATTTTGTTGCTTATTTTTTGCAATCAGTGTTCATAAGAGATATTGTATTCATATGGGAAACTGTGCTTTCCTTTTCTTGTAGCATCTTTGGTTTGGTATCCAGGTAATGCTGGCCTCATAGGATGAATTAAAAAGTGCCCCGTAATTTTCAATTTTTGGAAAAAGCTTGAGAAGAATTGGTATTATTTCTTCTTTAAATGTTTGGTAGAGCTCACTAGTGAAACCATCAGGTCTGGAGATTCTCTTTGTTGTAAGGTTTTGGATTACTGATTCATTCTCCTTACTACTTATAGATTATTCAGAGTTTCTACTCATAATTTAGTCTAAGTATGCTTTGTGTTTTTAGGAATTTGTTCATTTCATCTAGATTATCCAATTTGTTGGTGTACAGTTACTCATGAAAAAAGTTAAAGTGTTAGTTGCTCAGTTGTATCTGACTCATTGTGACCCCATGGACTGTAGCCCATTAGGGAATTTCTGTCCATGAAATTCTCCAGGCAAGAATACCGGAGTGGATAGCTATTCCCTTCTCCATGGGATTTTCCTGACCCAGGGATTGAACCTGAGTCTCCTACATTGCAGGCAGGTTTTTTACCATCTGAGCCACCAGGGAAGCCCAGTTGTTCATAGTACTCTCATAATTTTTTTTTTGTTTTGCTTTATTTATTCTTAACTGAAGGATAATTGCTTTACAGTATTGTGTTGCTGCTGCTGCTGCTGCTAAGTCGCTTCAGTCGTGTCCAACTCTGTGCGACCCCATAGATGGAGCCCACCAGGCTCCCCTGTCCCTGGGATTCTCCAGGCAAGAACACTGGAGTGGGTTGCTATTTCCTTCTCCAATGCATGAAAGTGAAAAGTGAAAGGGAAGTCACTTAGTCGTGTCCAACTCTTAGCGACCCCATGGACTGCAGCCCACCAGGCTCCTCCATCCATGGGATTTTCCAGGCAAGAGTACTGGAGTGGGGTGCCACTGCCTTCTCCGACAGTATTGTGTTGGTTTCTACCAAACATCAGCATGAGTCAGGTTTACCCATGTCCCCTCCCACTTGAGCATCTCTCCCACCTCCCTCCCCACCCTACCCCTCTAATCTTTTTAATTTCAGTAACAGTGGTTGCTTCAGGGAAAGAGAACTGGGTAAATGGTGATCAGAGATATGAGCGAGTTTTACAGTTTTGTTCTATTCAAATCTTTAACCTATGTACATATGTTAATAAAACAAGTTGATAAAATGATCTCTCTTGGGAAGACTTAACATATACAGACAGTGTTGACACCAAATGAGAAGCTACCAAACCCTCCAAACCCTCTCCTTGCTTTTTTGCTCCAGATCACCTTTCCCTCTGGTTGGAAAGGATCACCTTCCTAAAACACAGCTCTGACTATGCATTAGCCTCCTCAGAATTCTTCACAGTCCACTCATCTTCTGCAGAATAAAGCCCAAATTCCTTAATGAACTTTTCATTAAATGGCCCAATTTATAATCCTTTACAAACCATCTCACTGCAGTTCTCTTCTGTAATCCTCTCCTTTGACCCTAGCACACTCCAGACTTTTGGTCCTTTCTCTACACCTTGCACATCGGTGTCTTAGTGAGAGAGTCACTTCCTAGGCAGGTTGATAAGAAGTCTAGGGGTCCCCAAGGAGAGAGGGGTCTGGAATTCTCAAGGAGGAAGAAAGGACAAACTTTTTTCCTTCTCTACATTCCTTAGGATTATATAACAACAATGTATTATGCCTGAGGACAGTCTCTGGATTAAACCTTCTGGCTAATTCTGTAAATTATGGGAGTAGACCTGCTCTTTACAAGGATTATATAACAACAATGTATTATGTATTCTGCCTGAGGACAGTCTCTGGATTAAACCTTCTGGCTATTTCCATTATCTTAAAATGTAAATTATGGGAGTAGGTCTGATGAGGTCTTTATAACCTCCAGACATTCTTTTGATTTACTGGAGAGTATATAACTCCATTGTTAACACTAGCAAGAGGGTGACTCTTTCTGCCCCCTTCTGATGCCTATGTCAGAAGCTTTCTCTATCTCCTTTATACTTTAATAAAACTTTATTACACAAAAGCTCTGAGCGATCAAGCCTCGTCTCTGGCCCCAGATTGAATTCTTCTCCTCCGGGGGCCAAGAATCCCAGTGTCGTAATTCAACAACAACTTTTCATCTTAGCTCATGCTCTTATTCCTGTTCTTTTTGGAATATGTTACCACCCCTCATCTGCCTCTCACAAGCCTGTTCGGTTTTCACAGTTTGCTCATGGGCCACTTCTATTTAAATCTTCCGAATTTCCTGAAATCATAATTCATCTTCATTCATGCATGCATTTAATCATTTTTCAAAAAGTCATGTGTGTACCCTATGCTCAGCAGAGAGGAAGAAGGGTCAGGTTTTATCAAGTTGCTTTAAGTCTTCTAGAAAGAAAACTGACACATTCATCATAACTAGCATTAATTGAGCACATACTAAGTGCCAGTAATGTATTAACTCATTTGATCTTCACAACACCCAACAAAGTGGGGGCTATTTCTGGCCTTAATTTGAAAGGTAAGGAATTGAAAGCACACAGAGGTTAAGTACTTTGCCCAAGGATCATAAGCCTGGAAAGAGGAGGAGTTGGAATTCAAACCAGGCATTCTGAGTGCAGAGGTCCAGTATTTTATTTCACTACTTGCCATAGATATTTCATAATAAGCAAGTGAGCTTCCCTCATCTACATTTGGATTTGGTTGGTCTGAGTTGAAATCAATATTGTTTTAAAGTTCCCCAGGTGACTCTGCTGTGCAACCAGAATTCAGAACTTCTGCTGTTGGGGATGCGGTGATGGCATAAAGGGAAGATGGTGTAAATAGCCCTGGGGCATGAGGATTGGAAGAGGCTTCAATCAGTTTAACTGGAGACTGGAAAACAATGAGGGGTAAGGGAAGGACAGGACATAGGAGATAGAGGAGCTTCAGGAACTGGGAGCTGCTGGGCCAGGCTAGGAGAGGGAGTCAGACTGTTAGAGAGGAAAGAAGGGCCCATGTCAGCCTTGAATGTCATGTCTGAAGAATGTGGAATTGATCCTTTAGGCAATAGGGAGACATGGAAGGCTTAAAAATTATTTTTGCATTCATCATTTTTAATAAGCCCCCTCGAGGCTTTCACAAGCCACTCACTTGAAGAAAATCCACCCTAGTGGATATGTAGGATTTATGTAAGGCTAGTGTTTGTCTGATCTATGGTGCTATGTGGGGGAGCACCGGACAATGCCCTTTGTTCACAAGGCGGAAAGAACCAGTGTTCATTTGGAAACATTTAATAGTTATGAGAGGCTTGTGCTATATTTTCAAAATGCCAAAAATCCCTTGAGGACAAACATCTCTGAATGGGGGGAGGCCACATCTGCAGCCTTGCTTTTTCCATCTCTGCCTGATATAAAGCCTCAGCTACTTGTCCGTGATGTGGGTTGATCTGGTGAGGACGGAGAAAGGAAGGCTGGCACTAAGAGGGGCCTTTACAATGGGGAGGTGGCCTCAGCCTGCATGTAAAAGTTTATACAGATCGTATTCCTTTGAACTAAGCCCATAACACTGCATTTTCTGTTGCCATGACATCAGTGGTCACTGTTACAAACCCGAGGATTCTGTGAAGAAAGAGAATGAGCCAGAGAGGATAGTAGTTTTTCTTATTTCCCTTCTTGTTCCAGTTCTTTCTTTCTTTTATCTCAAGGAAATGCCTAAAGAAAAGTGCAAGCCAATCAGGCAAGGAAGGCAGGGAAAATTTTGCTTTTTCTCAATATCTTGGCTCCTAAGGATGCACCAGACTCCTTGAAGATGTGCTTAGAATCTGAGTCGAGCTGTCTGTTGGTTGCCGAGCAGAGTTCCTGCTTCCTGGCTTCCTCCTTCCTAACACAACCCCAACTTGATGAAGGGAGTAAATGCCACCAGAGGGCTCCAAGGAAGCTGGTCCATCCCCAGCTTCTGCTGTGGATCTGACTCCACGTCCATGCCAAGGATGAGTCCATACCCCACCTTGCTGGTGATTGCTTCAGGACTGGAAGCTTCAGCCCATCAGCACAGGGCCCTCGCCAGCTGACCATGACTACTCAAGGGGGTAGGCTGTGTCCCAAGCTGAATCAGACCAATAGAAAGGGGAAACTTAAATTCTATGCTTTTCAGGATGAGGTTGCCTCTCTTGCTGGAAATGAATAAGGGGGTGGGTTCTTACCAGTATGCTGGCAGCCATGTTGTGAGCATGAGGCAAGTTAGACTGAGGAAAAAGCCAGCGCAAAAAGGAGGAAGGCAGCTGAATGAATCAGAGAAATGGAGCAGGATCTCTGATTGTCTCGTGCCTGGAGGCTGGGCCTACCTCAGGACCACCTATTCTGTGAGATAACAAATTTCTGTTTTGGGGGGGGTTGCAGCTGAAAGATTATTCCTGACTGCTTTGTAACTCACTGTGCCTGGCCATTCAGTGAATTCAGCTAGGGAAGACTATAATGATATATGTTTATATCAGAATCTGCAGAGTGTTTTCTCAACAATTGTCTCATCCAAACCACCCAAGATCTTCTTGAGGCAGTAGATAGACATTAGTTAATTAGTTTAGTCGCTCAGTCGTGTCCGACTCTTTGCGACCCCATGAATCGCAGCACGCCAGGCCTCCCTGTCCATCACCAACTCCCAGAGTTCACTCAAACTCATGTCCATCAAGTCAGTGATGCCATCCAGCCATCTTATCCTTTGTCGTCCCCTTCTCCTCCTGCCCTCAATCCCTCCCAGCATCAGGGTCTTTTCCAATGAGTCAAATATTCGCATGAGGTGGCCAAAGTATTGGAGTTTCGGCTTCAACATCAGTCCTTCCAATGAACACCCAGGACTGATCTCCCTTAGGATATACTGGTTGGATCTCCTTGCAGTCCAAGGGACTCTCAAGAGTCTTCTCCAACACCACAGTTCAAAAGTATCAATTCTTCGGCTCTCAGCCTTCTTCACAGTCCAACTGTCACATCCATACAGGACCACAGGAAAAACCATAGCCTTGACTAGACAGACCTTTGTAGGCAAAGTAATGTCTCTGCTTTTGAATATGCTATCTAGGTTGGTCATAACTTTTCTTCCAAGGAGTAAGCGTCTTTTAATTTCATGGCTGCAGTCACCATCTGCAGTGATTTTAGAACCCCGAAAAATAAAGTCTGACACTGTTTCCCCGTCTATTTCCCATGAAGTGATGGGACCACATGCCATGATCTTCGTTTTCTGAATGTTGAGCTTTAAGCCAACTTTTCACTGTCATCCTTCACTTTCATCAAGAGCCCTTTTAGTTCCTCTTCACTTTCTGCCATAAGGGTGGTGTCATCTGCATGTCTGAGGTTATTGATATTTCTCCCAGCAATCTTGATTCCAGCTTGTGCTTCTTCCAGCCCAGCGTTTCTCATGATGTACTCTGCATAGAAGTTAAATAATCAGGGTGACAATATGCAGCCTTGATGTACTCCTTCTCCTATTTGGAACCAGTCTATTGTTCCATGTCCAGTTCTAACTGTGGCCTCCTGACCTGCATATAGGTTTCTCAAGAGGCAGGTCAGGTGGTCTGGTATTCCCATCCCTTTCAGAATTTCCCACAGTTTATTGTGACACTATATAATTCAGAGCAGTGAGGTGACTTGCCTAAGGTCACACAGCTCCTATCCAAGAACCGTGGCAGTCACTGAAAAAGAAAAACATGGTCTGCATGCCTGGGATGCTCTGGGAAGAAAAATGGGAGAAGACCTTGAAATCATGCTGTCCGAATGTCCCGGTGGAGTTCCTGATGTACTTATGACCATGGATCACGACAAGGGGTGATTTTGTCCCTCAGGGAAGATTTGTCAAAGTTTGAAGACATTTTTGGTTGTCACAGCCTGGGGCGGAGATGCTATTGGCATCTAGTGGGTAGAGACCAGGGAAGCTGCTGAAGATCCTACAGCATGCAGGACAACCTCCACAACAAAGAATTATTCAGGGACTTCCCAGGTGGTCCAGTGGTTAATAATTTTGCAACGCAGGAGATGCAGGTTTGATCCCTGGTTGGAGAACTAAGATGCTGCATGCCGCAGAGCAACTAAGCCCATGAGCTGCAACTACTGAGCCCACGCAGCACAACAAAGGATCCCACATGACGCAACTAAGACCCCACACAGTCAGATAAATAACTGCTAAAAAAAGAATTGTTCAGCCCGACGTGCCAATAGTGTCAGGGCTGACAAACTCTGATTTAAGAGAATGTTCATTTTTTCAGTGTATATATCAGAATCTTATACTTACTTGATGTTCCAATCTAGGAATTTTCCATAAATATTATAGGTAATATTTTTTTTGATGGTTAAAGTGTGTGTTACTCAAGATCCCTTTTCCAAGATCATTTTTGATCACTACATCGTTCAGGGAAAATCCTAAAGCAAAGATATTCACCCCTGGGAAGCTGAGTGGATTAAAATGCTCTTATGCGTGTGTTTGATAATTGATATATGCCTATGCCATGAGATTCATTGATCCATGTGGCAAGTTTCTACATGTCACAGAACCAAAAAGGGAAAGCTCGTCCCCGTGCATGTGTTTCAGACCATCATTTTGTACCTCGTTAAGAACCTGACATATGGTAATGCTTACCACATCCACAAAGGCTTCAACCAATAGTGATTTCCAGTGAGGCTGCAAACAGTAATTACGTTTCTGAAGTGGTAGTTTAGATCTTATATTGCCAGTGGGAAAAAATACTAGTTTGCAGGCATGCCCCCAAATGAGCTCTAAAGAACTCCTTCCAAGAGTTATTTATCCTCTGTAATGGAAGGGGGCAGGAAGAGCAGTAAATCTGGATGGAGGGGGATGGGCAGAGGGCCTCAGTGAAAGGCCAGGTGGACCATGACTGCTCCTTGTAGTTACTCTGGAAACCGTTCTCGCTTTAAATGGTTCTCATGGAAGCTCTGGAAGACGAGTTTCTCTCGTCAGCAGCGTCTTTACCTAATGCATTTGACACTGTGGATTAGCCCTCTTCCTCCCAGCAAGTTCTCTCCCCTGGGCTCTGAGGTTTGTGGTTTGCCAAGGGGCCGTCCACTGTTGAATCTGGAGTTGGGTATTTGGTTCAGTCCAACTGGGATCCCCAGGGCCTTGACTGGCCCAAATGCTCTGTGCTTTTTTGGTCTGCCTTCAATTCTGAGGCCCAGAAAAACATTTTTGGGTCTGGCACAGCCTTCCAGCTGAGGTAGGAAGATGAGGGTGTGTCTGCAAGGTCCGTAGTATTTTGCTGTCAGCCTCTTGGTAAAGAGTGGGTTAGTCTCAGATGACAGGGGCCAGTTCTCTGGCCACGACCATGAGGCAGGCATGGGGCGGTAGGTCCCAGTGCATTCCTGAATTCCAGCAACCAGAGGCCTGGGGGGAGCGGGGGTGTGGAGGAAGACTTGGACTGAGGCTGAGCTATTGATGGCTCTGAAGGATTAAGTCCCAGAAATTGGTGGGGACCAGCAGAAGGAAGAGAGTCATTTAGAAGCAGGAGACCCAGCTCTCCAAGGGGAACCTTGTGGCCTCATGCTCCAGAGGTCCCCTGGGCCCATTCCCAGCTCTGTCCACTATGTCTGAGCTGTCTGGAGGCCTGGACGTGGGGTTGGTCCTCTGTTCCTCTTGAAGGAAAGTTTTGGAAGCTTACAGTCCACTCTAATAATAACAATCATATCATTTGTTGAATGCTCACCGTATGTTATGCATTGCACTGGTGTGATCTTATTTATTATGGTGATCCCATCAGGTCACTACTATTGTACCCATTTTTCAGGGTAGGAAATTGAGGCTCAGAGAACTTTAGCAAGCAATCAAACGTTAGTAAGCTGTAAGTTATAGAATAAGTATGTAATAGAATCCAGGTCTCAAACACTTAACCCCACTTACTACCCCCATGTTACGATCAAAAGATGGTTTTCCCTTCCTTTTTGTCTTGATACATCTATCCTAGGCTTTTTGAAATGCTCTGTGGACAATAGCTTAGAGGCACACTGTGAAATACATAAATTTGTGACAAAATCATCTTAGTTGTGAGGATTAAGAGATTTTTTTTTGTTGTTTGAGAGTCATATTTGGACCTGAACTCACACACAGCTTTCTCCTTGTCACAAATGTTATTTAGGGTAAAGTGTTGCACCAGGCGTATTTTTAAGTTTAACCAGGCATAACACACCCATCTAAATAAACATTTGAGAGTATTGTAATTGGCTGTGTAATGGGATGTTAAAATGGGATGAGCCTTTGTCTAAGTTTCAGCTGAAACCAAGTGCCAACTACTTCCCTATTCCTAAGTGGTCTCCTTGCAGCTTCTCTCGCCATTGCCTGAGTGGGTGAAAGCGGGGAGACCACTGGCTCCCTTTCTGCATCTGGGGAGGCAGAGGAGGAGGGAACATGCCAACAACTATTCCTAAAGAAACCCTGCTCTCTAATCTCCAGCTACCCTCTTGGCTTCTACAACCACCTGTGTTGTCTGGAGTGGGGCAGATAGCCAGGATCCTGGTTTTTGGTTACCTCCTTTGGAAGTCCAGCTTGGATGCCCAGTGACCAGTTGAAATGACTGAGTAGTTGTGTCCCATGGACTTGAGGGCACAGTGGACTCCTGATTGAGACAGAGAGGGAACAGTTTGTGGCAAACAAAACTACCTGTGTGAGAGTCAGCCTGGGGTGGCTCTAGGTGCCTCCCAAGCCGGGTCCAGGGAGGGCTCAGGAAAGGGCAGCAGAAAGCCACAGGACATCACTCTCCAGCAGCCCAGTGGCTGGGGGAGGAACTGTAAGCCCCCCACCAGAGCAAACTCATATGAAATGATGTCTGGGAACCACAGGCAAGGGGTCACTAGCAAAGTCAGGGGGATTTTCAAATAACCCATAGAAATGCTTCCATGGGGACAAGAAACAGTGGCACATGCCTGCCAAGCCCAGGGAACCTGGATGCCAGCTCATAAGAGTGCCAGCTAGTGAGGCCCTCTGTCACCTTTATCTCTCCTGTCTGTGCCCTCTTCAACTCTGGAACTGCAGAAACTGCCATTAGCAGTCAAGGGCAAGAGCGGTGAAGATGCAGTGCAGAGGAAGAGAATGCAAGCCTGCCCTTTCCCGCTGCAGACAGCAAGCCTGGGGCGGGGGATGAAATTGCGAATGCCATTTGCAAGCTTCTAAGTATTACCTAAGAATCACCTCCACATTAATGACAAACTGAGATTGTTGACAGGTGTAATGTAAGCAAGTTCTTTTAAAACACTCTGAGCATGGGACCTGCTCACATTTCATCCAGGGCAGAGGCAGGCACTGTCCACAGACGGGGTGTGGGTGGGCATTTGGGGTGTCTGGGTAAAATCTGGGAGCATTAGGATGGTACCCTCTGTGTCTGCTTTCCAAAGGACACCCTGGATCTCACCTCTTTTCTTCCTCCCCCAGCCTGTTCCCAAGGGTAGTCCAACCTCAGGGCCTTTGCACTTACTCTTCCCCACTAAGAACCCACAGAGGTTGCTCCCTGGCCTCCTTCACCCCTCTCTCAGTTTAAACATCCCTTTATCAGACATTCACTGAACCACACATTGCAAATCATCACTGCTCTGTCCACCCCCCTTATCCCACCTTCTGAAGCTTTTTTTCACAGCCCATATCACCACCAGACTTAGACCTCTTACGTCTGTTTATTTATCATGTGGTCCCAGGTTGGCAGCTCTAGGAGAATGGAGACTATTTTGTTCCCTGTTCTTCCCACGCACATAGAAATGTGGATGACACATGGCGGTAATCCAGTGAATACTTGTTTTGCTGTCGCTGAATAGCTCTGCTTCCCCAGATTCCTTTTATTGTTCAGAGTACAGGTCTATTCACCATATTCTAAAAGTGAATCTGGTCTGGGCAAGTTGACTTGTACCTTTATGTCCCAAGCATGTTTTCTCTGTCTGGGATATAAAGGGGCCCAGAGGACGGATTCACTTCTCACCGAGATGCCAGTGACCCCATCCCTGGGAAACTGTACATTGGGTGCCCCCAAAAGAATAGTTTTTTCCCCCCTTTTTATTTCTGAGAAGAAAAAAATGCAGACACAGAATTCCTTCTCCCCATACCCCGAAGGATGATTTTTATGAATTTTTACCACATGTCCACACAAAACTTTAGCCTTTCTCTCACTGTGGGAAAGAATTTGAGCAATTTTTACTAGAGTCTTGTCAAGGTAGAGACCCTTATCAGGGAAAATGATTTTCTGAAGCGGCCTGAATTGTAACGCAGTATGATTCTTTCTTGATATTGATTTTAAAAAATTGGAGTATAGTTGCTTTACATTGCTGTGTCCGTTTCTGCTGTACAGCAAAGTGAATCAGCCGTATATATACATCTCCCCTCTCTTTTGGATTTCCTTCCCATTTAGGTCATGACAGGTCACTGAGTAGAGTTCCCTGTGCAATATTGTAAGTTCTCATTAGGTATCTATTTTATAAGTAGAAGTGTATATATGCCAATCCCAATCTCCCAATTCATTCCCCTGCCTTTGCCTTTTGGTGTCCATACATTTGTTCTCTATGTGTGTGTCTCTATTTTTGTTTTGTAAATAAGATCACCAAAGTGAAAGTGGAGAGTGAAAAAGTTGGCTTAAAGCTCAACATTCAGAAAACTAAGATCATGGCATCCGGTCCCATCACTTCATGGGAAATAGATGGGGAAACAGTGGAAACAGTGTCAGACTTTTTTTGAGGGGGCTCCAAAATCACTGGAGATGGTGACTTCAGCCATGAAATTAAAAGATGCTTACTCCCTGGAAGAAAAGTTATGACCAACCTAGATAGCGTATTCAAAAGCAGAGACATTACTTTGCCAACAAAGGTCCGTCTAGTCAAGGCTATGGTTTTTCCAGTGGTCATGTATGGATGTGAGAGTTGGACTGTGAAGAAGGCTGAGTGCAAAAGAATTGATGCTTTTGAACTGTGGTGTTGGAGAAGACTCTTGAGAGTCCCTTGGACTGCAAGGAGATCCAACCAGTCCATTCTGAAGGAGATCAACCCTGGGATTTCTTTGGAAGGAATGATGCTAAACCTGAAGCTCCAGTACTTTGGCCACCTCATGCGAAGAGTTGACTAATTGGAAAAGACTCTGATCCTGGGAGGGACTGGGGCAGGAGGAGAAGGGGATGACAGAGGACTATATGGCTGGATGGCATCACCGACTCAATGAACGTGAGTCTGAGTGAACTCTGGGAGTTGGTGATGGACAGGGAGGCCTGGCGTGCTGCGATTCATGGGGTTGCAAAGAGTCGGACACAACTGAGTGACTGAACTGAACTGAACTGAACTGATGCTGTTTTTCTAGATTACACATATGTGTGTTAATAATTGATACTTTGATTCTTTCTGTGATTCGTTACCAGTTTAACCCTAGAATGAAGATAAAGGATGCCTTTTGGGAACTGGCTACTCAAAGAACTTGATAATGAGGTCTGCTCCTTGGCCTTGCCCCTGAGAGTCTTCCCAACACACCAGGAAAGTGATTAAGTCAGAAAATTATTCAAAAGTGACAGAAATAAAAACCCTGTCTTCCTAACAGCTTTTCCCTGTGACTTCCTGAACTTCACTCCATTCCATCACTATTACTGGGGAGTCTATATTTACAAAGAGGAATGACTTTCTTAGAAATTTGACTTGGCTTGAAAATTGTATTTTTAGGGATGGCAAAATTAATTTGGTGCAGTGATAGAAAAACCAAGACCATGTATAATTGTTACCTGGTAGACTGATGATGTGAGCTCTGAAACTAGAATGCTTGGGTTTGAAGTTGGGCATCATCATGTACCAGCTGTGTGACATTGGATAACTTACTTCTCAGTGCCTCAGCTTTCTGATCTGTATAATGGGAATCATAACCACCTATCTCCTATGGTAGCTGTTAGGATTAAACGAGTTGACAGATGAAAAGGGCTTAGAACAGTGCCTGGTACATGAGACTAACTCTAAGTGCTGGCAGTATTTACTGTTGTTGGGGTGATGGTTAATCATGATTACTATTATCACCAACATTCTCCTAACCATCCTCAACAAAATATGGCCCATTCAGGCTTTAGGATTTAGCAGAGGTAAAGCCCCCAGTGGAATCTCTCTCAGTGAGATTCTGCCAGGATTTGTTGTTGTTCAGTTGCTAAGTTGTGTCTGACTCTTTGCGACCCCATGCACTGCAGCATGCCAAGCTTCCCTGTCCTTCACTATCCCAGAGTTTGCTCAGATTCATGTCCATTGAGTCAATGTGCCATCTAACCATCTCATCCTCTGCCACCCTCTTCTCCTTTTTGCCTTCAGTCTTTCTCAACATCAGGGTCTTTTCCCATGAATCTTCTCTTCACATCAGGTGGCCCCAGTATTGGAGTTTCAGCTTTAGCATCAGTCCTTCCAATGAATATTCAGGGTTGATTTCCTTTAGGATTGACTGGTTTGATCTTCTTGATGTCCAAGGGACTCTCAAGAGTCTTCTCCAGCACTACAATTTGAAAGCATCTATTCGGTGCTCAGCCTTCTTTACGGTCCAACTCTCACATCCATACATGACTACTGGAAAGACCATAGTTTTGACTAAATAGGCCTTTGTTGATGGAATGATATCTCTGCTTTTTAGTACGCTGTCTCGGTTTGTTATAGCTTTCCTTCCAAGGAGCAAGCGTCTTTTAATTTCATGGCTGTAATCACCGACCACAGTGATTTTGGAGCCCAAGAAAATAAAGTTTTTCACTGTTTCCATTTTTTCCCCATCTATTTGCCATGAAGTGATGGGACTTGATGCCATAATCTTAGATTTTTGAATATTGAGTTTTAAGCCAGATTTTTCACTCTCCTCTTTCATCCTCATCAACAGGCTCCTTAGTTCCTCTTCTGCCATTAGAGTGGTATCATCTGCATATCTGAGGTTATTGATATTTCCCCTGGCAATCTTGATTCCAGCTTGTGTTCATCCAGGCCGACATATTGCATGATGTACTTTGCATTTAAGTTAAAGAAACAGGGTGACAATATATGTCCAGTTCTAACAGTTGCTTCTTGACCTGCATACAGGTGTCTCAGGAGGCAGGTAAGGTGGTCTGGTATTCCCATCTCTTTAAGAATTTTCCACAGTTTGTTGAGATCCACACTGTCAAAGGCTTTTACATAGTGAATAAAGCAGAAGTAGATGCTTTTTCTGGAATTCTCTTTCTTTCTCTATGATCCAACGAATGTCGGTCTCTGGTTCCTCTGCCTTTTCTAAACCCAGCTTGTACATCTGGAAGTTCTTGGTTCATGCACTGCTGAAGCCTAACTTGAAGGATTTTGAGCATAACCTTACTAGTGAAACGAGCATAATTATATGGGAGTTTGAACATTCTTTGGCATTGCCCTTCTTTGGGATGGGATGAAAACTGACCTTTCCCAGTCCTGTGGCCACTGCTGTATTTGCTGGCTTATTGAATGCAGCACTTTCACGGCATCATCTTTTAGGATTTTAAATAGCTCAGCTAGAATTTATTGCCTCCACTAGCCTTGTTTGTAGTAATACTCCCTAAGGCTCATTTGACTTCAGACTCCAGGATGTCAGGCTCTAGGTGAATGACCACACCATCATGATTATCTGGGTCATAAATACCTTTTTTGTATAGTTCTGCTATGTATTCTTGCCACCTCTTTTTACTTTCTTCTGCTTCTGTTAGTTTCTTACCATTTCTTTTCTTCATTGTGCCCATCCTAACATGAAACATTCCCTTCATCTTTCCAATTTTCTTGAAGAAATCTCTAGTCTTTCCCATTCTATTTTTTTCCTCTACTTTTTTACACTGTTCATATAAGAAGGCCTTCTTTTCTTGCTCTTCTCTGGAGCTCTGCATTAAGTTGGGTATATCTTTCCTTTTCTCCCTTGCTTTTTGCTCTTCTCCTTTCCTCAGCCATGTGTAAAGCCTCTTTGGACAACCACTTTGCCTTCTTACATTTCTTTTTCCTGGGGATGGTTTTGGTCACTCCCTCCTGTGCAGTGTTATGAACCTCTGTCCATAGTTCTTCAGGCATAGTTCCTCTGTCTACTAGATCTAATCCCTTGAACCTATTCATCACGTCCACTATATAATCATAAGTGATTTGATTTAGGTCATACCTACCTGAATGGCCTTGTGATTTTCCCTACTTTCTTCAATTTAAACTTGAATTTTGCAAAAAGGAGCTGGTGATCTGAGCCACAGTTAGCTCCAGGTCTTGTTTTTTGCTCCAGGTCTTGTTTTTGATAGAGCTTTTCCATCTTGTGCTGCAAAAAATATAATCAATCTGATTTTGGTATTGACCATTTGGTGATGTCTATGTTTAGAGTTGTGTTGTTGGAAAAGGGTGTTTGCTATGACCAGTGTATCCTCTTGACAAAACTGTTAGACTTTGACCTGCTTCATTTTATACTCCAAGGCCAAACTTGCCTGTTGCTCTAGGTATCTTTTGACTTCCTATTTTTGCATTCCATTCCCCTATGATGAAGAGGATATCTTTTTTTGATGTTCTAGAAGGTCTTGTAGGTCTTTATAGAACTGTTCAGCTTCAGCCTCTTTGGCATCGGTGGTTGGGGCATAGACTTGGATTACTGTGATGTTGAATGGTTTGCCTTGGAAACGAACAGAGATCGTTCTATCATTTTTGAAATTGTACCCAAGTACTGCATTTTGAACTCTTTTGTTGACAAGAGGAATACTCCATTTCTTCTAAAGGATTCTTGCCCACAGTAGTAGATATAATGGCCATCTGAATTAAATTCACCCATTCCCATTCATTTTAGTTCACTGATTTCTAAGATGTCACTGTTCACTCTTGCCATCTTCTGCTCGACCATATCTAATTTACCTTGATTCATGGACCTAACATTCCAGGTTCCTATGGAGTATTTCTTTACAGCTTTGTACTTTACTTTCACCACCAGCCTTTGGCCCAACTGTCTCATTCTTTCTGGAGCTATTAGTAGTTGCCCTCTGCTCTTTCCCAGTAGCATAGTGGACATCTTCCAACCTGGGGGGCTCATCTTCTGGTATCATATCTTTTTGCCTTATCATACTGTTCATGGGGTTCTCATGGCAAGAATACTGGAGTGGTCTGCCATTCCCTCCTCCAGCGGAACATGATTTGTCAGAACTCTCCACTATGACCCATCTGTCTTGGAGGGCCCTGCATGGCATGGCTCATAGCTTCATTGAGTTATGCAAGCCTCTTCACCACAATAAGACTGTGTTCCATGAAGGGGCTGCCCAGGTTTGATTTTAGGATCCTTGGTGAAGGAACTGTGACGATAGTTGGGCTGAATTCTCCTAGAGCCCCAGACGGGATAGTTCTGTGGTTTTGCTCCTGCTCTCTCTGCTCAGAGATTTGTAGGGATCTTTAGCCCATTCTCATGAAAATCTTCTAGATGACTGTCAGACAATAGGCTCCATCGAATGGCTAAGGAATGTTATCTAGCATTCTTAAAAAGAATTGAAAACAGCATCTTGCAAAGTGACAGTGAAGCAGTGTGTGCGTGCGCAGTCACATCAGTCGTGTCTGACTCTGCAACCCTATGCACTGTAGCCTGCCAGACTCCTCTATCCATGGGATTCTCCAGACAAAAGTACTGGAGTGGGTTGCCATGCCCTCCTCCAGGGGATCTTCCCAACCCAAGGATCAAACCTGCGTCTCTTGTGTCTCTTGATTGGCAGGTAGGTTCTTAAATTAGCGCCACCTGGGAAGCCCCGACATTGATGCAGACATGGGCCTAAATATGTTTTTAAGCTATAAGACCAAAATCAAACACAGCAAAATATTCTCTAAGCTGAATCTAAATCAAGCGAATTTTTGCTCTGCTTTGTTTCGAGACCCTGGCTTGTGAATTTGACTCAGGAAGGATTCTGGCATCTCAGTTCCCCTTTCACCCTCAGGGTATAAGCACCAGAGGAATGCGAGAGCGGATTCCAGTCACATCTGCTGGCGGGGGATTTGCTCTTTGCAGGTTGCCACACGATGTACCGCTTTTATGGGTCTCAACCCAGGCATCGCCTGGTGCCTGCTGCGCGCATTTTCCAGGCAGCCACGAGCATTTCCGATGGGCCATCTCTCAGGATTTCTTTAAGGCTGTTAAGTGGAAAGTTTTCTAGTTGATTAAAAACAAATTCTGAATCCAGTTTCCACAACTGTGTGTTTTGTGGTAACCATAGGAAAATGCAGTCAACAAGACTGAAATAGTCTGTGCTCTGTTGAGAATGAGATTTTGGCCCTTCACCTCCTGGTCTGTAAAGAAGAACTCACCTAGATGGTCTCAGATTACTTCAGTGTGTGGGTGTGGGTGTGTGTGGGTGTGTGGGTTTGTGTGGGTGTGTGGGTGTGTGGGGGTGTGGGTGTGGGTGTGTGTGGGTGTGTGTGGGTGTGTGGGTTTGTGTGGGTGTGTGGGGGTGTGGGTGTGGGTGTGTGTGGGTGTGTGGGTGTGTGTGGGTGGGTGGGTGTGTGTGGGTGGGCGGGTGGGAGGGTGTGTGTGTGTGTGTGTGTGTGTGTATTTTAGTTAAAATCCCCATCGGGTTCTTTTTCAATCTTCTCTGTCCCTTTGCTGAGCTTCTCATTTTGTTCTCCTGATTTGGTTAAATTATTTATCTGTATTTTCTTGTAGCTCTCTGAGCATCTTTAGAATTATTGCATTCTTTGTCAGGCAGTTCATGTATCTCCATTTCTTTGGTGTTAATTACTGGAGGTTTTCTGTGTTTCTTTGGTGGCAGCGTGTTTCTCTGATTCTTCATGATGCCCATAGCCTTGTGTGGATATCTAGGCATTTGAAGAAGCAATCACCTTTTCCAGCTTCATGGACTGACTTCTGTAAGGAAAGACCTTCGCCTGCTAGAAGGGGCACACCGGAGTGTACTGTGATCTGTCTAATCGTGCAGGGCTCTAAGAATGGGGGTTGTATTAGCTCTAGGTCCAAGGAGATGTGATAGCTTGACTCCTCAGGCCACAGCATCAACAGCATCGTGGTCCCTGGAGAGGAGGGCAGAGGATCCACAGTGGCTGCAAGGGCTATGGGAGTCCTCAGTGACACCTTCAGAGGCTGGGGATCAGGGCAGGCAGTAGCGGTGGCTTAGCCAGGGGTGTGCATACACTGGGTTGTGGGGTCAGCTGTCTGTAGGATTGAGAGCCAGGGTAGGTAGCAAGGGCTAGGGCCAGTCTTGGGTGCAGGGCCCCTAGCTGTCAGCAAACACCCCTGTCACTGCAGGATCTCCCTATGGGGTGTGCACAGCAGTACAGTCTGGTGACGGGAGTTGGGCTGGAGGGGCATAGGTGCACAGCTGGAGGAACTAGTTGCAGGAGAACCCCGCAGTCCGGGCCAATGTAGGAATCAGGCCCTGGCTGTCTGTGTGCAGTCTTGTGCCTTAATGAAACTTTAAGAGCTGGCACTATCAGAAAGCCATTTCCGACGGGGAGACATGACTGGCCCTGGTCTCTCGCTTATTTCTTGCCCCATTCTCTGCCTGAGCAGAAGCCGCTCACTGCCACCTGCACAGGGAACTTTCACGTCTGTAGAAACTAGCAAATTCTCTGTGCACTTCTCTCTCTCAGTGTATATGTGTTCAGGGAGCCAGGAATTTTACCGTTTTCTGCAAGCCACAGGGAGACACATGTTTTGGCAGCAAGAAGGGGACCTTTGGGGTTTCTCAAAATACAGACATCACTGAATGGCTGTGCCTCTCTTGATTTAATATTTGTTGAAATATTGATTAGTTCAGATCTCCTGCAAAATAGCGAGAAATTTTTAATAATTGAAAAAAAATTTTTTGGCAGTATCACATGGCATTTGGGATTTTAGTTCCCCGATCAGGGATCAAACCTGCGCCCTCTGCATTGGAAGCGAGAATCTTAACTGCTGGACCACCAGGGAAGTCCCAAATTTCTATTAATTATATTAAGATCACATAGTTCCACATATCTGTTTGCTTACAACATCCAAAGAGTTAATGTTTAAAAGTTTGAAGAGGATTGCAAATGATTTGTTTAACAGCAGATTTAAGTTCTTCATTCCAGCCCCATACCATAAAAAATTACTTGCTAACATTTGGGTACTGGCCAAGCTACAAGAGCTTGTACCAGCTACAAGTTGAAGTTTTTTTTGCCACAACCCTGTGAGGTGACCACTAATAGTAGACTCTTTTTACAGATGAGAAAACTGAGGCCCAGAAGGTTTACAAAATTTGCCAAAGGTAACACATTTAAGATATGTCAGAACCTCCTGCCTGACAAGCCCTTACAGGATCCATAGCATAGGAGGGCCACTTGGCCTTCGCTTTACCTAAATTTAGATATTTGACATTATCGCCACATGAGGTTATACGGTCATAGATATGCACCAGAGAACTAAAAGAAGTCTGAACCACAGTGTCCTCTATGGAAAGATAAGTGTAAATGTACATCTACATATATTTTTTTATACACATAGGATTATACATACACACATACATGTATACCCACTGGATTATGTTTCATTAGCATAAAGTTATATTACTTTTCATTTTTGAGTGTGTTGAAGTCTTTAGTTGGGTGAGCACAGACATTTTCAATATATTGTAGGTTCCATTACCCTGTTTTGATTTTGTATCAATAGTATACATGAAGTCTCAACAGTGAAATGGGTCTGGCCATGTCTTAACATTGAAGATTTTCCAGTGCATTGGACCATAGGATTAGGAAGGCAATTTTGTCACTTCTTTTGTGAGGAAATGGAGACACAGAGATGTTGAGTAACCTCCCCAAGGTCACACAGCTGGAAAGTCCTTTCACTGACAGAGCTGTGAGCTCTGTCCTGCACCCACTGCTCTTGATCCCTGGCTCGTGCCTCCAAACTAGCAAAGAGAGGCTAAGTTGCACATGTGGGCATTGTTGTAGGAACATCCTAGAGGTCAAGAAACATTTATTTCACAACCAGTGACTCCTTCCCATGCATTCTTTTTTTTTTTTTTTTTTTTTTTAGTATTTGCGAAGAATGGTTCCATTTCTTTAGAACTTTTCACATTTCAAAACCCTTTTAAAACTGAGAATCAATATTGAACCCCATAGCCATCCTGGGAGGGGTTGTATGCAGGCATTGCTTTTTCTATTTTTCAGATGGAGAAACAAAAGTCAAAAACTGTTACACACCTTTCTCAAGACAACACCACTTAACAGTGACAGAGCTGACTGTGATTTGGGGCTCCTGGCTTGGGTCACAGCGCTGAACCACACCGCTCTCCTGTCTAGCAGTTTGTCTTACGGGAATTACAGATGGGAACAGCACAGCATTTTTGTTCTCCTGATGCTATTCATAAACCATTCTCAAACCCAGTGTATTTTCACTGAAAGAAACTATTCTTCATGTGATCAGCAACTTGGCAAAAAAGATAATTAGATCGTCTAAACGCTATTCATAAAGTAAACGCTACGTCAGGATAGATATTAAGCACTTTCAAAGTTTCTACCGTATTTCCTTTCAGGGGTGAGGTATAAGATATATTTAAATGAAGCTTAGTCTGGGAAACCAGCATATTGCAATTAAAAATGCAGCCCTTGTAGTCTTGCAATTCTTTGTCTAAAGTCCTTCAACAAAAGAGGGTATTTTAATTCAATAAATAAAAGACAGGCACTTCCAGCTTTCCTATGGGGGAGTAGCTACCGCTTGCAGTTCACACACGCACAACAGAGAAAATACACAAACAAATAGTATTTGATTTTTCTTGGCTACAGACTGTCTTCATCTTTCAAGAGACCAAGGGAAAAACAACCTTAGAATGTTACCACCAAAACTTCCAAATTTATTGCAACACAACGTAACGGCAAAATGCTATTTTCTTAGCGCTCACATTTTTGAATAACCACCATGGCCAAAAATGCCTGGTTTTATATTTACAATAAACCCAAAGAAAATCCTGAATTCCACTCTCAAA
The DNA here is from genome assembly GCF_042477335.2 of Ovis canadensis. Taxonomy (NCBI): domain Eukaryota; kingdom Metazoa; phylum Chordata; class Mammalia; order Artiodactyla; family Bovidae; genus Ovis; species Ovis canadensis. Next base: position 87,495,884 of record NC_091247.1, read on the forward strand.
GCTGGGGATGGCAAAGATGCCCTGGGTTGTTCAGAGCAAACCATCGCGTCTAATTATTCAATCTTATCCTCTCTGTTTAACCTGAGCTTGAGGCATTTATTTCATGTTTATACTGGTTTAACACAAATCATGCTTGAAAGAGATTTCGTATCCTGTTTCCCTGTGTAAAGTTGGGCTACAATAGAAGACTTAACAATGCCGGCTGTTTCTTAGGCTTATCAGTTAAAGAAACATTCAACCTAAGAAAATACTTCCAGTGTAAACAAGATACAAAATCACACATGGAGCCACATTCCCAAGTTCTGTCTGAATAAAGAAAAGTATAGATCTACTCTAAATAATTTCTCTTTTAATTTAGCATCAACATGCCCGTATCTGCTTTTCCTTCATTGTTATAAGCAATTTGTTCTGCCGCTATTGTATTCCACATAGGAAGTCAGGTATAATATGGGGTAATAATAGATTTAAACGTACTTTAAAGTTCTGCACAAACATTATATTTTTCAACTTATTTTAACCACAATTGAGTTGGTTTAAAAGATACAGTGCAAATCTTGTTCTAATCTTACCTCAGCACAATTTATTTAGAGTTGATATACATATATTAGTTGTTTCCAAAGATGTCAGTTACCAGTCAATTCTCCTGAGACTGAAATTTGTATAGACTGATTACTTGATCAAGGGATGTATTCTAGTTTCTTAATGATAAATATATTTTCATGTTTTTATAACAAGAAATGGAAAGCAAACTATCTAAATAATGTAACAATTCGTTAGAACATACCTTGTTTGAAGAAAGCAAATTTTTTTCAAAACTTTTCCACCACAGAGAACGGATATCCCTTTTTCCTTAAGCTTTTCTGCATCACAGATCCCATCCAAATTATTCTAAAGAAGAAACAAGAAGAGGTCCAAGCACCTTTTCTCTTCTGAGAAGAGCTAATCAAACATTCCTATCAAACTCTCAGCACTTTGAAAACACATTTTACACTACACACACACACAGATACACACACATACACACTCACTCTCACACTCACACACACTGCTTCTCACACTGGTTTTAGTACTGAATTAGGCGGTCCTCTTTTAAATTTCCACTCCCACTTTTTTTGGGGGGGGGGGGTAAGGATTTCTAAATATTCTTTCTAGCCCAAAGCACACATTACCAGCAAGCAAATTCTACAATTAAAAATTCTAAAAAGTAGCAGAGAAGCACCTAGATAAGATGGAAAAATTTTAAGTATACTTTAAAATTGACTTAAACAGGGCAATTATATTTTCTCTTTCTTTTTCAAATGCTGGCAAACAGCTGGATTAAATTGCATAAAGAAATAAAACTGTACAAACACTACTGAGCTGGTTCTATTGGACTCTCACTTTTGGAGTAGAAATAATTTTCCTACATGTTAAAGCTGTTTTTTGGTTTAGTTCACTTCGGTCCTTTTTGCATTTTGGCAAACTTAATGAAATGACTGCAGTGTATGCTTCTGGGAACAGGACACAAGATAATAACAGTGGGAAGCAAAACCTGACTCATGTTTCAAAAAAACAAATGATGGATAGCTCACAACATAAGAGCGATCTGCATATTTACATATTAGTGTCATCGATTAAATTGAAGGGATTCAGGCCCAAAACATACATGAGCATATCACAACATCTTAAAAACAGACCATAAAAAAGTACATCTGACACTCCTGGAGGTTCAGATGTTTATCAGTCTGACAGCTTCTTCTCTTCAGCTAGGGTGGGAGGGAGCCCAGGGCCGGTCCTCTGGACTGTGCACTCACCCAGCCCCGCCCCAGGAGGTGAATCTTCCCCACTAATGACCCCTGGGGATTGCTCTGCTTTGAATCTTTTCCCTCTGTTTGGTTCTGCATTTTCTCAATCCTGGGGACTTCCCTGGCAGCCCAGTGGCTAAGACTCTGCACTTCCACTGCAAGGGGCATGGCTTTGATCCCAGGTCAGGAAACTAAGATCCCGCGTGCTGCACAGCACAGCCAAAACATTAAAAAAATATTGATTCTATTTCTTCTTCCTTAAAATCCTAGGTCCATTGGTGGTAAGGATAGTATTGCCACATGGAAGATGCCCTGTCCCATTCTTTGAGGGAAGGTTTGGATGAAATGGCAGTCCAAATATTAATATTGATACTATTTCTATTAATGTTAATAATGCTAATTACCATTTATGAAATACTTATGCTGGGAATGGTGATAAACCCTTTACATATATCAACTCATTTAATAGATAGAACAACCTAAAGGGGTTATTAGCATTACTTTCGCGCTACAGATAAGAGAATTGAAGCTCAGAGAGATTAATTGATTTTCCCAGGTCAGCTGGCTGGAAAGCTAAGAACTGAGGTTCACTTTCAAAGTTGGCTGACCCTTAGGCAATGTGCTGTGTTAGGGCTGAGAGCTTCTTTACTTTCATTTGTTTAACTTATTTTCTTTTGGTAAATAAGGCGGAATCAAATGTAAAAGTACTGAAATCATAAGAAGAGATGCTCAAAGTGAAATGGAAATTGAAGAACAATGTTTTGTCGTGATGGAAAGTTTTAGAAATACATAATGATGGTATTTATACATAATACTCCACTATGTATATAATTAATGCTAATGAAATAATTAGCAAAATGGCAAAATTTTTGTTGTGCGTATTTACCACAATAATAAACAGTATTAAAAATGAGAGAAATTCTCCTTTAAAGTAAGCAATGAAATATCACTTTTTAATGTTGATTAAATAATTTTGATTATTTTTTAAATGTCTCTAAGAGCTCCAGTGAGCTATTTCAAATCCTGAAAGATGATGCTGTGAAAGTGCTGCACTCAATATGCCAGCACATTTGGAAAACTCAGCAGTGGCCACAGGACTGGAGAAGGTCAGTTTTCATTCCAATCCCAAAGAAAGGCAATGCCAAAGAATGTTCAAACTACCGCACAACTGCACTCATTTCACACACTAGTAAAGTAATGCTCCAAATTTTCCAATCCAGGCTTCAGCAATATGTGAACCATGAACTTCCAGATGTTTAAGCTGGATTTAGAAAAGGCAGAGGAACCAGAGATCAAATTGCCAACATCTGCTGGATCATGGAAAAAGGAAGAGAGTTCCAGAAAAACATCTATTTCTGCTTTCTTGACTATGCCAAAGCCTTTGACTGTGTGGATCACAATAAACTGTGGAAAATTCTGAAAGAGATGGGAATACCAGACCACCTAACCTGCCTCTTGAGAAACCTATATGAGAAACCTATATGCAGGTCAGGAAGCAACAGTTAGAACTGGACATGGAACAACAGCCTGGTTCCAAATAGGAAAAGGAGTACATCAAGGCTGTATATTGTCACCCTGCTTACTTAACTTATATGCAGAGTACATCATGAGAAACACTGGCCTGGATGAAGCACAAGCTGGAATCTAGATTGTCGGGAGAAATATCAATAACCTCAGATATACAGATGACATCACCCTATGGTAGAAAGTGAAGAGAGACTAAAAAGCCTCTTGATGAAAGTGAAAGAGGAGAGTGAAAAAGTTGGCTTAAAGCTCAACATTCAGAAAACGAAGATCATGGCATCTGGTCCCATCACTTCATGGCAAATAGATGGGGAAACAGTGAAAACGGTGTCAGACTATTTTTTGGGGCTCCAAAATCGCTGCAGATGGTGACTGCAGCCATGAAATTAAAAGACGCTTACTCCTTGAAAGGAAAGTTATGACCAACCTAGATAGCATATTCAAAAGCAGAGACATTACTTTGCCAACAAAGGTCTGTCTAGTCAAGGCTATGGTTTTTCCTGTGGTCATGTATGGATGTGAGAGGTGGACTGTGAAGATGGCTGAGTGCCGAAGAATTGATGCTTTTGAACTGTGGTGTTGGAGAAGACTCTTGAGAGTCCTTTGGACTGCAAGGAGATCCAACCAGTCCATTCTAAAGGAGATCAGTCCTGGGTATTCATTGGAAGGACTGATGCTAAAGCTAAAACTCTAATACTTTGGCCACCTCATGCAAAGAGTTGACTCATTGGAAAAGACTGTGATGCTGGGAGGGATTGGGGGCAGGAGGAGAAGGGGACGACAGAGGATGAGATGGCTGGATGGCATCACCAAATCGATGGACATGAGTTTGAGTGAACTCCGGAATCGGTGATGGACAGGGAGGCCTGGTGTGCTGCAATTCAAAAGAGTTGGACACGACTAAGAGACTGAACTAAACTGAACTGAAGAGCTCAGGAAATTCTTTTCATTTCCCTGAGATTCAGTTCTCTTATTTTTTTAAATTTGTATTTATTTTTTAATAATTTTATTGAAGTATAGTTGATTTACAGTGTTGTGTTAGTTTTGGGTGTACAGCAATTTGAATCAATTTTATATATACCTGCATCCTCTCTTCAGAGAAGGCAGTGGCACCCCATTCCAGTAATCTTGCCTGGAAAATCCCATGGATACAGGCTCCTCCATGGGGTCGCTAAGAGTCAGACATGACTGAGCGACTTCCCTTTTACTTTTCACTTTCATGCATTGGAGAAAGAAATGGCAACCCACTCCAGTGTTCTTGCCTGGAGAATCTCAGGGACAGGGAAGCCTGGTGGGCTGCTGTCTATGGGGTCGCACAGAGTCGGACACGACTGAAACGACTTAGCAGCAGCAGCAGCATCCTCTCTTAGGTTCTTTTCCCATATAGGGCATTACAGAGTACTGAGTAGAGTTCTCTGTGCTATACAATAGGTCCTTATTAATTATATTTTATATATATATAGTAGTGTGCATATGTCAGTCCCAGCCTCCCAGTTTATCCCTCCCCTTCTTCTCCCTGGTGAGCATAAGTTTGGTTTCTACATCTATGACTCTATTCCTGTTTTGTGAATAAGTTCATTTGTACCATTTTTTAGCTTACACATATAAGTGATATCATATAATATTTATATTTCTCTATCTGACTTTCTTTACTCAGCATGTCAATCTCTAGACTCATGCATGTTGCTGCAAATGGCATTACTTCATTCTTTTTAATGACTAATATTCCATTTTATAAAGGTACCACATCTTCTTTATCCACCCCTCTAACAATAGACATTTAGGTTGCTTCCATGTCCTGATTATTATAAATAGTGCTGCAATGAATATTGAGGTGCATGTATCTTTTCGAATTATGGTTTTCTTCGGATATATGCCTAGAAGTGGGATATGGTAGTTCCACTTTTAGTGTTTTAAGAAACCTCCATACCTTTCTCTGTAGTGGCTGTATATGTTTGCCTTCCCAACAACAGTGTAGAAGGTTTCCCTTTTCTCAAACCCTCTCTAGCAATATAGACTTTTTGATGATGGCCATTCTGACCAGTGTGAGGATTCCTCATTTTAGTTTTGATTTGTATTTCGCTAATAATTGGTGATGTTAACCATCTTTTCATGTCCTTTTTGGCATCCCTGGTGGCTCAATGATAAGAACCCACCTGCCAATATAGGAGATGTGGGTTTAATCCCTGGGTTGGGAAGATACCCTTTGGAGAAGGAAATGGCAGTCCACTCCAGTATTCTTGCCTGGGAAATCCCATGGACAGAGGAGCCTGGAAGGCTATAGTCCATGGTGTCACAAAAGAGTTAGATACAGCTTAGCAACTAAACAACAGCAGCAGTGTCTTCTTTGGATAAATGTCTATTTAGATCTTCCATCCATTTGAAATATCACTTTTCATCAGATTGCCTAGAATTGGAAAGCTGTAGAATGCCTATGACAGATATATGGTGACCCTGATGTGCTGCCTGTGCTGTGGACAAATGTGGTTATTCCAGAGAGCCATCTAGAAGTACTCAGTCACGTTACATATGTATCCTAGGACCATGAAACTCCTTGTGGGATAGTCTTTGGTGAGCTTCTTGCACAGAGCCATGAGAAATCCATCGCTAAAAAATTAAGAGTTAAGTATGGGAGATACACAGTATGAACTATTATGTAGCTGTGATTGGAAGTTCTGATGCTGGCCACGTGATGAGAAGAATGGACTCACTGGAAAAAACCCTGATGCTGGGAAAGGTTGAGGGCAGGATGAGAAGTGGGCAACAGAGGATGAAATAGTTGGATGGTGTCAACTCAATGCACATGAGTTTGAGCAAGCTCCAGCAGTTGGTTATGGACAGGGAAGCCTGGTGTGCTACAGTCCATAGGTTCACATGGAGTCAGACACAACAGAGCAACAATAATAACAACCAATGATTGAAAAGGATGTTTAACATATTCAATATAACCAAATTTAAGACCTGTTTAATGACTTATCCTGGGGATTCTTCTGCATTTGGTTAGAATATTCAGTATATGTCTGCTAAGTAAATTTAGTCTAATATTTTATTTAAGGCTGATGTTTCCCTATTATCTGGATGATCTATGCATTGATGAAAATAGGGTATTAGATTTTTCTACTTTTATTATGTTGCTATATATATTTTTAGGTCTGTTAATATTTGCTTTATGTATTTAGATGCTCCTAAATGGGTCCATGGTGTCGCTAAGAGTCAGACACGACTGAGCGACTTCACTTTCACTTTTCACTTTCATGCATTGGAGAAGGAAATGGCAACCCACTCCAGTGTTCTTGCCTGGGGAATCCAAGGAACGGCGGAGCCTGGTGGGCTGCCATCTATGGGGTCGCACAGAGACGGACACGACTGAAGCGACTTAGCAGCAGCAGCAGCAACTAGAAGCAAAGAGCCAGATGTGGGATTTGAACAATGATTCCCCACACCAGATCACCTAGGTCTGACTGTTGGTTTTGGCACTTGTCATTTGGCAAATAACCTAAATTCTCTGTTTTTTAGTTTCCTCATCTGTAAAGTGGGGGAAAAAAATAAAACATGTATCTCCAAGTTATGACAATTAAAAGAATTAATACTTGTAGAATTCTTGGGATCTTGCCTCATGTGAAAGAAAAAATACTACTATTCGTGTTTTTTAAATAAATAAAATGGACAGCAACACTGATTTTTAGCCAACGAGGCTAAAATCAAAGTGTTGTTGGGACTGGTTCTTATCTAGAAGCTCTGAAAGGACTCCACCAAATTGGATTGTTGGTAGAGTTCAGGCCCTTGCAATTGTAGGGCTGAGGGTGCTGTTCTGGCTAGCTGTCAGCCAGAGGCTGCCCTTAACTACTAGAGGTCACCCCACTCCTCATCACATGGCTCCTTTCATCCTCAAACCAGTGATGGTGTGTTGAGTTGTTTTCTTGCCTGAGTTCTCTCTCAGTTCTTCTTTTACAAGAAGCTGGAGAAAACTATTTTTAAAGAGCTCAAGTGATTAGCTTAGGCCAACTGGGATAATTGTCTTATCTTAATGTCAATTGATTAGTAACTATAATTATATCCACAATGTTGCTTTGTCAGGTAACATAATATCATCATGCCCCAGGGGAAAAAATTGGGATGGGGGCATCTTAGAATTCTGCCTACCACAACCGTTGATCATAAAAAACATTATTCTAAGTAAAAGTAAGAAACAGATTGAGAAATATAGTACTGGGATGGCTCAGACGGTAAAGAATCTGCCAGCAATTCAGGACACCTGGGTTCAATCCCTGGGTCAGGAAGGTCCCCTGGGGAAGGGAATAGCTACCCACTCCAGTATTCTTGCCTGGGAAATCCCATGGACAGAGGAACCTGGTGGGCTACAGTCCATGGGGTTGAAATGAGTTGGACACAACTGAGCAACTAACACTTTCACTTTTCACTGGGATGGTTAATTCTGTGTGTCAACTTGACTGGGCTACCAGGTACCCAGATATTCAGGTCAGTTCAGTTGCTCAGCCGTGTCTGACTCTTTGCAACCCCACAGACTGCAGCATGCCAGGCTTCCCTGTCCATCACGAACTCCCGAAGCTTGCTCAAATTCATGTCCATCGCGTCGGTGATGCCATCCAACCATCTCATCCTCTGTTGTCCCCTTCACCTCCCACTTTCAATCTTTCCCAGCATCAGGGTCTTTTCCAGTGAGTCAGTTCTTCGTATCAGGTAGCCAAAGTATTGGAGTCTCAGCTTCAGCATCAGTCCTTTCAAGAAACATTCAGGACTGATCTCCTTTAGGATGGACGGATTGGATCTCCTTGTAGTCCAGGGGACTCTCAGGAGTCTTCTCCAACACCACAGTTCAAAAGCATCAATTCTTCGGTGCTCAGCTTTCTTTATAGTCCAACTCTCACATGTCCATACATGGCTACTGGAAAAACCATTTGTTGGTAAAGTAATATCTCTGCTTTTTAATATGCTTTCGAGGTTGGTCATAACTTTTCTTCCAAGGAGCAAGCATCTTTTAATTTCATGGTGGCAGTCACCATCTGCAGTGAATTTGGAGCCCCTCAAAAATAAAGTCTGTCACAGTCTCCACTGCTTTCCCATCTATTTACCTTATAGTGATAGAACCAGATGGCATAATCTTAGTTTTCTGAATGTTGAGTTTTAAGCCAACTTTTTCACTCTCCTCTTTCACTTTCATCAAGTGGCTCTTTAGTTCTTATTTGCTTTCTGCCATAAGGTTGGTGTCATCTGCATATCTGAGGTTACTGATATTTCTTCCAGCAATCTTGATTCCAGCTTGTGCTTCATCCAGCCCTGCATTTTGCATGATGTACTCTGCATATAAGTTAAATAAGCAGGGTGACAATATGCAGCCTTGATGTACTCCTTTCCCAATTTGGAACCAGTCTGTTGTTCCATGTCCAGTTCTAACCTTTGCCTCTTGACCTGCATACAGATTTCTCAGGAGGCAGGTCAGGTGGTCTGATATTCCTATCTCTTTCAGAATTTTCCAGTTGGTTGTGATCCACCGTCAAAGGCTTTGGCATAGTCAAGAAAGCAGAAATAGATGTTTTTCTGGAACTCTCTTTTTCAATGATCCAACAGATGTTGGCAATTTGATCTCTGGTTCCTCTGCCTTTTCTAAATCCAGCTTGAACATCTGGAAGTTTACAGTTGATGTACTGTTGAAGCCTGGCTTGGAGAATTTTGAGCATTACTTTACTAGTGTATGAGATAAGTGCAATTGTGTGGTAGTTTGAGCATTTTTTGGCATTGCCTTTCTTTGGGATTGGAATGAAAACTGACCTTCTCCAGTCCTGTGGCCACTGCTGAGTTTTCCAAATGTGCTGGCATATTGAGTACGGCACTTTCACAGCATCATCTTCCAGGATTTGAAATAGCTCAACTGGAATTCCATCACCTCTACCTCCTCCGTTTTGTTCCTAGTGATACTTCCTAAGGCCCACTTGACTTCACATTCTAGGATGTCTGGCTCTAGGTGAGTGATCATACCATTGTGATTATCTGGGTTGTGAAGATCTTTTTTGTATAGTTCTTTTGTGTATCCTTGCCACCTCTTCTTAATATCTTCTGCTTCTGTTAGGTCTCTACCATTTCTGTCCTTCATTGTGCCCATCTTTGCATGAAATATCCCCTGGTATCTCTAATTTTCTTGAAGAGATCTCTAGTCCTTCCCATTCTATTGTTTTCCTCTATTTCTTTGCACTGGTTATTGAGGAAGGCTTTCTTATCTCTCCTTGCTATTCTTTGAAACTCTGCATTCAAATGGGTATATCTTTCCTTCTCTCCTTTGCTTTTTGCTTCTCTTCTTTTCAGAGCTATTTGTAAGTCCTCGTTAGACAGCGATTTTGCTTTTTGCATTTCTTTTTCTTGGGGATGATCTTGATCACTGCCTCCTATACAATGTCATGAACTTCCATCCATAGTTTTTCAGGCACTCTGTCTATCAGAGCTAATTCCTTGAATCTATTTGTCACTTCCACTGTATAATCGTAAGGGATTTGATTTATGTCATACTTGAATGGTCTAGTGGTTTTCCATACTTTCTTCAATTTAAGCCTGAATTTGGCAATAAGGAGTTCGTGATCAGAGCCATAGTCAGCTCCTGGTCTTGTTTTTGCTGACTGTATAGAGCTCCTTCATCTCTGGCTATTATAAAGAATATAATCAATCTGATTTTGGTGTTGACCATCTGGTGATGTCCATGTGTAGAGTCTTCTCTTATGTTGTTGGAAGAGGCTGTTTGCTATGATCAGTGAGTTCTCTTGGCAAAACTCTATTAGTATTTGCCCTGCTTCATTCTGTACTCCAAGGCAAAATTTACCTGTTATCCCAGGTGTTTCTTGATTTCCTACTTTTGCATTCCAGTCCCCTATAATGAAAAGGACATCTTTTTTGGGTGTTGGTTCTAGAAGGTCTTGTAGGTCTTCATAGAGCCATTCAATTTCAGCTTCTTCAGCATTACTGTTCGGGGCATAGACTTGGATTACTGTGATATTGAATGGTTTGCCTTGTAAATGAACAGAGATCATTCTGTCATCCCCAAGATGGATGGTCATGGGTGGAGAGTTCTGATAAAATGTGGTCCACTGGAGAAGGGAATGGCAAACCACTTCAGTTCTTGCCTTGAGAACCCCATGAACAGTATGAAAAGGCAAAAAGATAGGACACTCAAAGATGAACTCCTCAGGTATCAGTAGGTGTCGAATATACTACTGGAGATCAGTGGAGAAATAACTCCAGAAAGAATGAAGAGATGGAGACAAAGCAAACACACCACCCAGTTGTGGATGTGACTGGTGATAGAAGCAAAATCTGATTCCCTAAAGAGCAATATTGCATAGGAACCTGGAATGTTAGGTCCATGAATCAAGGCAAATTGAAAGTGGTCAAACAGGAGATTGTAAGAGTGAAGATTGACACTGTAGGAATCAGCGAACCAAAATGGACTAGAATGGGTGAATTTAACTCAGATGACCATTATATCTACTACTGTAGGCAGGAATCCCTTAGAAGAAATGAAGTAGCCATCATAGTCAACAAAAGAGTCTGAAATGCAGTATGTGGGTACAATATAAAAAATGACAGAATGATCTCTGTTCATTTCCAAGGCAAACCATTCAGTATCAGACTAATCCAAGTGTATGCCCCGACCCTGATATTAGATTAAACATTATTTCTGACCATGCCTGTGAGGATGCTTCTGGATAAGATTAATAATTGAATCTGTAGACTGAGTAAAGCAGATTGCTCTCCCCAGTGTGGGTGGGCTCATCCAATCTGCTGAAGGCCTGAATAGAATAAAAAGCTGAGTAGGAAAGAATCCTTTTTTTCAGCCTCTGTCTTCAAGTTGGGACATTTGGTCTTCACCTACCTTTGGAGTATGTCTGAACTACTAGACTGAACTACACCATCCAGGTCTCAGAACTCCAGAGTCTCAAGTTTTCTGACTGAAGATCTTGGACTTCTCAGCCTTCAAAATCATGTTAGCCAATCTCTTATAGCATGCATGCATACATGATAAGTTGCTTCAGTCATGTCCAACTCTTTGCAACCCCATGGACTGTAGCCCACCAGGCTCCTCTGTTGATAGGATCCTCCAGGCATGAATACTGGAATGGGTTGCCATGTCCTCCTCCAGGCTCTTATAGTATATCTACATCTAAATATCTGTTGCTAAAAATCTAAATAATTCTCTTTCTTCACAAGCATGGAAATTGAAACTGTAATCAGAAATCTTCCAGCAAACAAAAGCCCAGGTCCAGATGGCTTCACAGCTGAATTCTACCAAAAATTTAGAGAAGAGCTAACACCTATCCTACTCAAACTCTTCCAGAAAATTGCAGAGGAAGGTAAACTTCCAAACTCATTCTATGAGGCCACCATCACCCTAATACCAAAGCCTGACAAAGATGCCACAAAAAAAAAAAGAAAACTACAGGCCAATATCACTGATGAACATAGATGCAAAAATCCTTAACAAAATTCTAGCTATCAGAATTGATTGTTAGAATTAACAACACGTTAAAAAGATCATACACCATGACCAAGTGGGCCTTATCCCAGGGATGCAAGGATTCTTCAATATCCACAAATCAATCAATGTAATTCACCACATTAACAAATTGAAAAATAAAAACCATATGATTATCTCAATAGATGCAGAGAAAGCCTTTGACAAAATTCACCATCCATTTATGATAAAAACTCTCCAGAAAGCAGGAATAGAAGGAACATACCTCAACATAATAAAAGCTATATATGACAAACCCACAGCAAACATTATCCTCAATGGTGAAAAATTGAAAGCATTTCCCCTAAAGTCAGGAACAAGACAAGGGTGCCCACTTTCACCGCTATTATTCAACATAGTTCTGGAAGTTTTGGCCACAGCAATCAGAGCAGAAAAAGAAAGAAAAGGAATCTAAATTGGAAAAGAACAAGTAAAACTCTCACCGTTTGCAGATGACATGATCCTCTACATAGAAAACCCTAAAGACTCCACCAGAAAATTACTAGAGCTTATCAATGAATATAATAAAGTTGCGGGATATAAAATCAACCCACAGAAATCCCTTGCATTCCTATACACTAATAATGAGAAAGTAGAAAAAGAAATTAAGGAAACAATTCCATTCACCATTGCAATGAAAAGAATAAAATACTTAAGAATGTATCTACCTAAAGAAACTAAAGACCTATATATAGAAAACTATAAAACACTGATGAAAGAAATCAAAGAGGACACTTATCAGTTCAGTTCAGTCGCTCAGTCATGTCCGACTCTTTGTGACCCCATGAATTGCAGCACGCCAGGCCTCCCTGTCCATCACCATCTCCCGGAGTTCACTCAGATTCATGTCCATCGAGTCCGTGATGCCATCAAGCCATCCCATCCTTGGTCGTCCCCTTCTCCTACTGCCCCCAATCCCTCCCAGCATCAGGGTCTTTTCCAATGAGTCAACTCTTCGCATGAGGTGGCCAAAGTACTGGAGTTTCAGCTTCAGCATCATTCCCTCCAAAGAAATCCCAGGGTTGATCTCCTTCAGAATGGACTGGTTGGATCTCCTTGCAGTCCAAGGGACTCTCAAGAGTCTTCTCCAACACCACAGTTCAAAAGCATCAATTCTTCGGCGCTCAGCCTTCTTCACAGTCCAACTCTCACATCCATACATGATCACAGGAAAAACCACAGCCTTGACTAGATGGACCTTAGTCAGCAAAGTAATCTCTCTGCTTTTGAATATGCTATCTAGGTTGGTCATAACTTTTCTTCCAAGGAGTAAGCGTCTTTTAATTTCATGGCTGCAGTCACCATCTGCGATGATTTTGGAGCCCCCAAAAATAAAGTCTGACACTGTTTCCCCATCTAATTCCCATGAAGTGATGGGACTGGATGCCATGATCTTCGTTTTCTGAATGTTGAGCTTTAAGCCAACTTTTTTGCTCTCCTCTTTCACTTTCATCAAGAGGCTTTTTAGTTCCTCTTCACTTTCTGCCATAAGGGTGGTGTCATCTGCATATCTGAGGTTATTGATATTTCTCTCAGCAATCTTGATTCCAGCTTGTGTTTCTTCCAGTCCAGCGTTTCTCATGATGTACTCTGCATATAAGTTAAATAAGCAGGGTGATAGATGGAGAAATATACCATGTTCATGGATCGGAAGAATCAATATAGTGAAAATGAGTATACTACCCAAAGCAATCTATAGATTCAATGCAATCCCTATCAAGCTACCAGCAGTATTTTTCACAGAGCTAGAACAAATAATTTCACAATTTGTATGGAAATACAAAAAACCTCAAATAGCCAAAGAAATCTTGAAAAAAGAATAATGGAACTGGAGGAATCAACCTGCCTGACTTCAGGCTTTACTACAAAGCCACAGTCATCAAGACAGTATGGTACTGGCACAAAGGCAGAAATATAGATCAATGGAACAAAATAGATAGCCCGAAATAAATCCACACACCTATGGACACCTTATCTTCAACAAAGGAGGCAAGAATATACAATGGATTAAAGACGATCTCTTTAACAAGTGGTGCTGGGAAAACTGGTCAACCACTTGTAAAAGAATGAAACTAGAACACTTTCTAATGCCATACACAAAAATAAACTCAAAATGGATTAAAGATCTAAACGTAAGACCAGAAACTATAAAACTCCTAGAGGAGAACATAGGCAAAACACTCTCCAACATAAAGCACAGCAGGATCCTCTATGATCCACCCTCCAGAATACTGGAAATAAAAGCAAAAATTAACAAATGGGATCTAATTAAAATTAAAAGCTTCTGCACAACAAAGGAAACTATAAGCAAGGTGAAAAGACAGCCTTTGGAATGGGAGAAAATAATAGCAAATGAAGCAACTGACAAACAACTAATCTCAAAAATATACAAGCAACTTATGCAGCTCAATTCCAGAAAAATAAATGACCCAATCAAAAAATGGGCCAAAGAACTAAATAGACATTTCTCCAAAGAAGACATATGGATGGCTAACAAACACATGAAAAGATGCTCAACATCACTCATTATCAGAGAAATGCAAATCAAGACCACAATGAAGTACCATTTCACACCAGTCAGAATGGCTGTGATCCAAAAGTCTACAAGCAATAAATGCTGGAGAGGGTGTGGAGCAAAGGGAACCCTCTTACACTGTTGGTGGGAATGCAAACTAGTACAGCCACTACGGAAAACAATGTGGAGATTCCTTAAAAAACTAGAAATAGAACTGTCTTATGACCCAGCAATCCCACTGCTCGGCATACACACCAAGGAAACCAGAATTGAAAGAGACACATGTACCCCAATGTTCATCGCAGCACTGTTTATAATAGCCAGGACATGGAAGCAACCTAGATGTCCATCAGCAGAGAAATAGATAAGAAAGCTGTGGTACATATACACAATGGAGTATTACTCAGCCATTAAAAAGAATACATTTGAATCAGTTCTGATGAGGTGGATGAACCTGGAGCCGATTATACAGAGTGAAGTAAGCCAGAAAGAAAAACACCAATACAGTATACTAACACATATATATAGAATTTAGAAAGATGTTCATGATAACCCTGTATGTGAGACAGCAAAAGAGACACAGATGTACAGAACAGACTTTTGGACTCTGTGGGAGAGGGAGAGGGTGGGATGATTTGGGAGAATGGCATTGAAACATGTATACTATCATGTAAGAAACGAATTGCCAATCTAGGTTTGATACAGGATACAGGATGCTTGGGGCTGGTGCACTGGGATGACCCAGAGAGATGATATGGGGAGGGAGGTGAGAGGGGGAGTTCAGGATTGGGAACTCATGTACACCAGTGGCAGATTCATGTCAATGTATGGCAAAACCAATACAGTATTGTAAAGTAAAATAAAGTAAAATTTTAAAAAAATTGAAATAATTCTCTTTCTATGTATACCTCCTAGTGTTTTTTTTTTTTTTCTGGAGAATCCAGACTATCACAAATGGAATTATGAAAATTAACATATATACACCTAAAGCAACAACATACATTTTGCAAGAACATGTATAAGTGCATGTATATTCGCTAGATCCATGGTACTTCACAGACTTGTGCAGGCTGTTCCCAAGGGCTTCTGTTGGACACCTGCATGGCTCATGTGTTCAGCTTCTTCACATCTTTATTCAAATGTCACCTTCTGAGTAAGGCTTACTTGGTCACCCTACTTAAAATAGCCCTGCCCCCAGCATTTCCTCTTCTTTTTCCTATTTTATAAGTCTTTATTAGATCATAAATGTACAGCAGCTTCTTAAGTCTACACAGGCACTTCAGTTTTTTAAAGGAATACATGTAACTGTATGTCTCATTATACCATAATCCTGGATTATAGCTTTTTAAGAATTTGTGAGAAAAATCTTGAAAAGTGTTCCTCATATCCCTCTTCCTCTTCTCTGTTTTATTTTCTCCATGGTAATTATTACCCTTTAACAGCAGTTGCTACTTAATTTTTCATTGCACATCCCTCACTGAATGTAGGCTCCCAGAAGGCAAGTTTTTTTTTTTTTAACATATTATTCTGTTTTGATCACTGTGTGTTCCTAACCCTTTGAACTGACATGTAATAGGCATACATACAATAAGTATTAGCTAAATGAATGATTACAAATACACAAGAATGCTTGCTTATGGGAAAGAGAATGGGAGTGGAGATTTCAGATGAAATAGGATAAAAAAACATAAAAGCAAAAGTCCTGGAGACTTGTGTGGACCAGTGACAATGATGCCAAAAACTGAGTCAACCCTCCACACCCAAGGCTGGCAGCAACAGAGTGTTTACAAAATAGTCAAGTTGGTAGCCTCAGTGAAATCTTTGAGGTCCTTTAACTAAAACAAGATCATAACTTCCTGGTAAGTGGTCTTGAGCTTGTTATTTGGCATTAACTGAACTTCTAGTTAGTTGTAGCTGAGAACAGAAATTGTAGTGTTCAGTTTTTCCTGCTTTACTACTTGAGATTCTGTTTTGCTTATAAATTACCTATAGTTGTTTGAAAGCATCAGTTCTTTCCTAAATACCTATTTGTCACTACATAAACTTAGTGTCCCAGTCTTGTACTGTATCCAATATAAAAACTCAAATCTCTTTTCGAACATTCTCTATTGAAAGTTTTTATTATTGTCATAAACATTGAACTTGATCACTCTTTAAAATAGTGCCCCATTTTTTTTTTTTTCACTCCAGAGATAGAATTCATAGAAATCAACGTAATCTTCATATCACAAGTTCCTTCTTTTACGGGACTTTTAAAAATCCAGGATGGCAGTTTAAGAGTCAAAGTAATGAGAGAGTCTTTTCAGGTATTTCTGATACTTTCACTGCATGCTGATATAAAACACGAGAGTTACCCTTTTCATAACATGAGCTCACTGAAATGTCTAAGGCTATATCATGTTTGATGCTACATCAATTTTTAAAAATTGGAATATGACTTGCCTTGAACTCCTTTACAGCAGTCTGGGGACTTTTCCTCCCCACACTGTAGTGGAGCCTTACTGCAATGACCAGATGTTATTTCAGTTTCCTAGACACTGTGGACTAGCCCTGCTTAGTGCACATGTTTTCTGTAGTGGCGATGTGAATGGAAAATTTGCTAACATAATTAACTTTTGTTACATTTATGTTATCACTATCTGCCAGAAGCAAAGAGGCTATTACGAGGAAAACATGTCTTTCAGAAAACCGAAGGAGCCAAATTGGGAGCACAAATAACCTACAAACAGTAGACTATAGGAAGTCAAAAGAGATTTTTGCCAAAGAATGTAAAAGCCTCCAAAGCTAGAAGGAAGAGTTCTTAAGAATAAATCAGAGGCAAATTGATTAGAGATTAGATAGATATTATTGACTGTGATTCAAAAGGTCAACTTAGTGGCCCACAGGAAAGAGGGGACCAATAGATTTCATCTTCTTCCTTGGGCTTAAAAATAAATGTTAGGAAGATTACTACTCCCAAACACTTTGCTGAAAGAAATGAGCTGGAACCATTGTATCAAATTTTGGACAACACCCACAATATTCTAGGCCAAACTGACAAAAAAATAAATGCAGATAAATCACTGATTGCAATAGCATAAAAGAGATTCAAAGACCTAAAAAACGATAAGGAGAGCTAGAGGCTATAACGTGGATCCTAGCATTAAAAATAGGCTGCTGGTCTGGCAGATTAGCAAAATACAAAAGTAGCTTATTCAAAACAAGGGCTCAAAATGGTTGGCAAGAGATTATAGGCCTTATAGCTTCCTTTTATGCCAAGTAAGCAAATGGAATCTAAAATAAAGGATTGGTTCACTGAACACTTGTCAGCTGGGGCTCTGCTGATCTAAGCTGTGCTGTGCTGTGCTGTACAGATCCTAGTATAGGTCTGTGGTTGGCTAGGGAACCTCTGTTCTATATGTATGTGTTTCGGTGCCCATGCTACAGGGCAACAGCTGTACAGTGGAAGAGCTTCTTCTCTTGGCAATGGCAAAGTCACTGGCGGCCAATAGGAAATATGTGAGGGATCTTAACATTTCATCTTAGAACTGGCACGCTGTCCTTTCCTTTTAGCTATTTCATTGGCCAAAACAATTTCATGACTAGCCCCAAAATCAAGGCGTGTGGAATGAGACTCTGCCCATAAAAAAGTTATGGCAATGGTAGATGAAGAGAGGTGTGAAGATTTTTATTTTAATACAAAGGCATATTTTATCAGTGCCCATGTTTGCCATTGTGTCTTTCTTCCCATTCCTTCTGTTTGGATTCAGATTTCTTCTTGCTGATAAAGATTCAAGAAAATAAGAACTGATGGGTACTTAACATAAAATATATATATCATAGTCCTAAATCCATCATCTTACTTAAATATGAAATTCTAAAGGCATTTCCACTAAGATCAGAAATTCAGCAAGGATACCTACTGTCTCTATTACTACTTAGAATTGTACTAGAGATGTTAGCCAGTGCAATTCAACAAAAGAAATCTATTAAAAATAAAAGTTAGTAAAGAAAGAATAATACTATCTCTATTTATCAGTATAGAAATTGATATCCATGTGTATATGTTTGCCTTAGCTTTGCTTGCTAAGAATGCCTAGAAGCAATGGAGCCCAATGACCAGTGAGTATATGTAAAATAAAAGCTTGGTTTCAAAAAATAATTATTCAGTAAACAAAATTGTATGCACTCATAAAACACCTGACTTTAGGGCTGGAGATGGGAAAATCCATGATGTATCTGGAATATTTTGGAGCTAGTGAGAAAAATTATGGTAATCTGTCAAATGGATACAGGAACCAACTTGAAGAAGCTCTCAGTGGCCTAATCTGGGGAATTTGAACAACAAATCAAATAGAAATATTAATAAATTAAAGCATATACAATAAAGGAATAATATTTGGGTTTCTATATAAAAAATAGGGAGAGGAATAACTTTTCTTTAAAAAAGAATTCCAGCTAATGAATGAAGCAAGAATGACAGCCGTCCATGGAATTTTCCAGGCAAGAGTACTAGGGTGGGTTGCCATTTCCTTCTCCAGGGAATCTTCCCAACCCAGGGATTGAACCCAGGTCTCCTGCATTGCAGGCAGACATTTTACCATCTGAGCCACCAGGGAAGCCAAATGAAAGTAAAAGTCTCTCAGTGCCGACTGTTTGCAACCCCGTGGACTAGTTCTCCAGGCCAGAATACTGGAGTGGGTAGCTTTTTCCCTTCTCCAGCAGATCTTCCCAACCCAGAAATTGAACCAGGGTCTCCTGCATTGCAGGCAGATTCTTTACCAACTGAGCTATCAGGGAAGGCCCAAATAGAAAATTGCTCTTCAGCATATAAGTAGTGGGTGTAAAGATGATGAAAAGCAGAATACTTATGTAATATTAAAGTATCTCTCTAGAAGATATTTATTAATTAAATAAGGGAAAATATCTTTACAGTGGAGAAGCCTGGAAGATGCCACTTAACTGTGTGATTACAGTTTACATTATCAGTAATTAGACTGATTGACATCTTGTGCCTCCTAATATAACACACTGGGAAGAACACATCAGTTCTGCGGAATTCTTTCTAAAAATGCATAGCAGACTTTAATCATGAGAATTCATCACAGACTCAAATAGAGAAACCATCTATAAATGAACTGGTTAGTACTTTTCCAGAGTGCCAAGGTCAAAGAGGCAAAGACTGAAAAACTGCTATTGATAGAAGAAGACTAAGACAACATTACAGTTGATGCAACATGTGATTTTTAGATTTGATCTTGGACCAGAAAAAGGATGTTAATGGGAAATTGGTGAAATTTGAATGACGTCTACATTATTAGATAGTGATGCTGTACCAATGCTAATTTTCTGACTCTGATAATTGTATGGTAGACATGTGAAATATTAGTATTGGGGGAAGCTGGCTGAAGAGTACCATCATCCTTCCATATCCACTGGAGTTGATTCCAGGAATCCCTGCAGATGCTAAAATCTGTGAATTCTCAAGTCCCTTATTACAATGGTGTAGTATTTACATATAACCTATGCACATCTTCCCGTACATTTTAAAGCATCTCTAGATTACTTATAGTACCTAATGTGATGTTAATGTTATGTAAATAGTTGCTGGTGCTCAGAAATTTTAAGTTTTGATTTTTGGAATTTTCTGGAATTTTTTTCTGAATATATTCCAACTACAGTTGGTTGAATTTGTAGATTCAGAACCCATGGATAGAGAAGGTAACTGTATGCATAAATTCATTATACTATTTTTACAAATCTGAAATTATTTCATTATAAAATAAATCTTCAAAAAGGAAAAAAGATGACATAGCAACTGGAAAATTCACAACTAGAATATCTTTCACACCTAGAAAGAGATAGCAAGTTTTCATAGAAATAGCATCAGATTTATATCAGGAAAGTCTTTTGGCTCTTTAGCCTTAAACTAGGCACCTATGAAGAATCCACCTGCAGCGTCTCCTGATTCTCCCAGGAGATGCAAGTTTGATCCCTGGGTTGTGAAGATCCCCTGGAGGAGGAAATCACAACCCACTCCAGTATAATTGCCTGGAAAATCCCATGGACAGAGGATCCTGGAGGGCTACGGTCCATAGGGTCATGAAAGAGTCAGACATGACTCTTTCAAGCACAAGATGGATGGAAGGCACTTGAACACTCAGATTCTTTATTTGTAAAATGAGGAATATAATTTGTCTGACCATTTTGAGTATCAAACAAGGTCAGTTGATTTTTTTTATAAAGCCCTTTAACCTGTAAATTACTGTACTTGTGGTGGTGGTTGTTTAGTTGCTAAGTTGTATCTGACGCTTTTGCAACCCCATGGGCTATCCACGGGATTTTTCAGGCAAGAATACTGAAGTGAGGTGCCATTTCCTCCTCCAGGGGATCTTCCCGACCCAGGGATCGAACCCGTGTCTCCTGAATCTCCTGCATTGCAGGTAGAGTCTTTACCACTGAGCTATTGAGGCTGAAAGCCAGGCCTTAATGGGTAGCAAGGCAAGGTGATACACCTGCGGATAAACCAAATTCCTGCCACATGCATAAAGAAAGGTTTTGGAGTACTTTTAACAGATACAGATAAAGGGCCTGGATCTCCTTATGGAAGGGACCCCAGGAATATATGCATGAATCCTTGCCACACAGACTTACATGTTTATCATATGTTTCAGTCTTAATGTAGAAAAAGATGGCAGATTACCATTTGGAAATGTGTTTTTTGGTGACTCTCATCTGGATGGACAAATAATCAACACAGTTTATGCTGTATCCCTGAGCCAGTCAAGAACCTGGCTGTCATGGATAGGCATGTGGATGGGGCCTTTCCAGCGCTGATCCTGGAGGCCTCCTTGGTTCAGCACCAACACGCATCCCCTGGGGGTATTCACTGAGGGGCTGGGTTGAACTCCTGATCTATCATCTAAACTCTTGATGGGTAGGGGCTAGAGTTCTGCTATGTGTTGTTTGTGTTTCTGTGTCTCCGGTCTCAGGAAACATTGATAAGAGTGGTAACTACAGTATTAATATAGTCAACTCTTGAACAACACAAGTGTGAATTGCACAAGTCCGCTTAATGCACATTTTTTTTCCATAAGTATATTGAAAAAACTTTTTGGGATTTGTGGCAACTTGAAAAAACTTGCAGATGAATCCTGCAGCCTAGGAATAGCGAAAAAGTAAGAAAAAGGTCTATCATGAATGCATAAAATATATGTAGGTATACATATAACAGGCTTCCCTTGTGGCTCAGCTGGAAAAGAATCTGTCTGCAATGTGTGAGACCTGGGTTCGATCCCTGGGTTGGAAAGATCCCCTGGAGAAGGGAAAGGCTACCCACTCCAGTATTCTGGCCTGGAGAATTCCGTGAACTGTATAGCCCATGGGATCTCAAAGAGTTAGATATGACTGAGCAATTTTGGGGCTTTCCTGGTGGCTCAGCTGGTAAAGAATCTGCCTGCAATGCCGGAGACCTGGGTTTGATCCCTGGGTTGGGAAGATCCCCTGGAGGAGGGAATGACTACCCACTCCAGTATTCTTGCCTGGAGAATTCCATGGACTATACAGTCCATGGGTTCGCAAAGAGTCGGGCACAACTGAGTGACCTTCACTTATACATGTAACATTGGAAAAGGAAATGGCAACCCACTTCAATACTCTTGCCTGGGAAATCCCATGGACAGAGAAGCCTGATGGGGTCGCAAAGAAGTTGGACACAGCTGAGCAACTTAACAACAACTATAATACATATAACATACAAAATATGTGTTAATCGACTATGTTTGGGGGAGGTTTCTGGTTGCAGTAGACTATCAGCAGTAAAGAGTGATTCGAAGTCAAAAGTTCTGTGTGGATTTTGTATTTCAGAGGTGGGAGGGTGGTCACTGTCCCTAAACTCACCCAAATTGTTCACATGTCAACTGTAATATTTATTGAGCATTTATGGTATACAACAGTTCTAAACAACAGCCCTAATGAATAGCAATCATTTTAGAAATGAGAAAATGGGACAGAGAATGACCTGCCCAGGGCCACTTACTTGGGAAAACAGAGTCAGAGTTAAAACCCAAGCAGTCTCTCTCCTGACCATGCTATCTCCACCCCAGGTTACTGTCAGGATCAAGACAGAAAAAATATCTGAAAGAGATTATATAAAATCATAAAGCAGGACTTACAGAAGGAAGGCCTATTTATCGCTTGGAAGGTAATCTGCAGCACCTACCTTGGCAGCATTTGCTGATAATTCCACATTTAAAATTTGAATTAAGAATAAAAAGGAATATTGAAAAATCTCTTTATTTTTTAAAACTATAAGCTAGTTGAGAAGGGATGTCTTGCTAACTGGGAAGAAAGGACAAGGTATGGTTTGGCTGAGCTAATTTTTCCAGTTCTCTGAATGCAAAATTTAATGCAAGCGACAGTGTCACTTTTTCAGCGAACAGAGGTTTTCTGCGGTCTGATTTGTCTAGTTACATTTCCTTTCACTCTGCTTTTAGGGTGAAGAAGCTTAATTTAATTTGCAAGTAGAAAAAATGTTTTCTTTCACGTCTGTGATGTATTAATGCATAAAAGGATTAATTAGCATAAAAGATTAATTACAAAGCACTTGAACTAAATGAATGCTAATTATGATGAAAGCTGAACATAACCACTTCGTTAGCAGAACAGGGAAAATGAAAACGCATGTTCCCTACCACATGGCAGGTAAGCACAGGCAGGTAGGCTAGGTTTCAGAACAGCACAGAAGCCTGGTGTTTGGTATCCAGCTAGTGGGCTGAGTCGCAGGGCAACGGCAGTCTTACAGAGTCCCAGATGGGTGCACGTGACCTCCACATTCCCTGATTAAACAAAATCATGTTTGGAGATGCTCTCAAGTATTTTGAAACACTGTTAGTGACGACTAGGCTCAGCAGCTGTTAGGCTATTTATTTACCTCTTTGTGCTCTGATAGCTTCTTCTCACCCTCCTTTGAAGGCACCTCTTCTGTCTGTTCCTTAAATATGATATTCCTTACTGCGCTAGCCCTGGTCTCTTTTCACCCCACACGCCCTCCTTTGTTTGTTGTATTCACTCCTGTAGATATAAATACTAACTATGTGCTGAAATACTTCAAATCTTTTCCCCCAGACCCTCTGTCATAAGTTCCCCTGGCTATTATTCATCACCGTCTTGATACTTCACAGGCATTTCAAACCAAACTATCCATCAAAGAACCTGTCATCCTTCTGAATTCCCTGTCCTGCTTTGTGGTGGCCCCATCCACCTAGCTCAGCCAATCAGAATTAGAGAATTGTCACTACTCTCATTCCCACCTCATTGTTTTTCTAGAAACAGTTTTTATATAATTCACATATCATAAAATTACCTTTAAAGTATATAAATCAGTAGCTTTACTATAGTCAGAGTTGTGCAGCTGTTGCCATAGTCAATTTTAGAACATGTTCCATCACCCCACAAAGAGCACCTGTTAGATATTCTCCCAATCCCTCCTCCTCCCAACCTCTGGCAACTACTAATCTACTTTATACCTCTCTAGTTTGGCCAATTCTGTATGTTTCAAATGAATGGAATAATACAATGGTGGCCTTTTGTGACTGACTCCTGTCACTTAGCAAAATGTTTTGAGGTTCATCCCTGTTGAAGCAAGTATGGTACTTTAATTCTTTTCAATGGCTGAATGTTCAATAGTGCTCTTTGTTTCTTGAATGGACAATTGTATAAACTCCCAACTTGTTCCTTTGCTTCTAGTCCTGCCCTCTCTAGTCCATTCTCTGCTATTTCCAGAGGAATCTGTAAGCATGATCTGATTACATCCTGCTTCAAATCTTTTGGTGGCTTCTTGCTCCTTGCAGAAGGAAATCTAAACTCCTGAGCATGGTGTACGGTTCTAGAGGGCTCCCACTGACTACCCAGCTTCTCTCCCACCTTCTCTTGTATCCTGGACACAGCCAGAGGAGGCCACTTACTCTGCTTGTTCTATGTGGGGTGACCTCTTCCTCTCTTTGCAGGTACAGTTTCTCTGCCGAGGGTCCTTCCGCATAAACTCTGCCAAGCACATACCTTCTCACCTTTCTCTTCTTGTATGTCATCTCCTCCTTTTTTATCCATGGGACCTTGACATCAAGGAAAGTTTCCTTCCTTACATTGACCTTATAAAAGTTAATCGACTTGACAAACAGGTTCTGTTAGGGTTTGTATCCCTTGCTATAATTATTTGTGAATATTTGTGAATATCTGTGAACTTAAATTCAGGAGCTCAGTTTTGCTTCTCACTTTGTCCTTGGGGTAGTACAGAGTCTGCAATACAGGCAGAAGTTGATAACTGTTTGTTAAATAAATAAATGCTTGGAGATAGAAAGAAGCATAATATTTTAAATAATCCTATTAGTAGCTTACAAACTCATAAACAGTGTGAATAGTTTTGAGCACAGGGGTAATAATCAGGGTTACTAAATATCAGATTATTCCAGGAAAAGTAGAAGCAAAGTTACTATTAAAGCTAATAGAAATTTTATTGCCTGGGTTTGGCTTAATTTATTTATCAAAAATTCACTAGAAAATTGCTGACCACTCTGTTTCATGATGACACTAGTAGCTTAAAGATCTCAGTAAATAACTGGTTCATAAGAAGAATCTGCTTTTGCATTTCAGTGTGCAAAGTGCATTCCTCCTGTGTTCAACGAATTAAAAAAATTTTTTTTTTTTTGTCTGTGCTGGTCTTAGTTGCAGCATGGGATCTTTGATCTTTGTTGTGGCATTATGGGATCTTTAGCTGCTGCATATGGAATCTAGTTCCCTGACCAGGGATTGAATCCAGGCCCCCTGCATTGGCAGCATGCAGTCTTAGCCACTGAACTATCAGGGAAGTCCTTGTACAATGAATTCTGATCATGACATTCTTATAGTAATTGAAGGCATGATCAATAAATGGAGGTATCAAAGAGCTCTGTTGCCACACACTAAATCCAAGAAGCCAAATAGAATTTCCTCTTTTTAGGAAGTGCATGGTTAACTCTTGCTGAGTTGATCAGCACTCTATACCTTGTTCTGATAATCAACATTAATCCCATGGTTTGCATTTGATAGTTTTTTGTTTTTTTTTTTACTTCTTCATTATCGGGGACTGGAATGCAAAAGTAGGAAGTCAAGACATACTTGGATTAACAGGCAAATTTGGCCTTGGAGTACAGAGTGAAGCAGGGCAAAGGCTAACAAAGTTTTGCCAAGAGAACGCACTGGTCATAGCAGACACCCTCTTCCAACAATACAAGAGAAGACTCTACACACGGACATCACCAGATGCTCAATACCAAAATCAGATTGATTATATTCTTTGCAGCCAAAGATGGAGAAGCTCTATACAGTCATCAAAAACAAGACCAGGAGCTGACTGTGGCTCCGATCATGAATTCCTTATTGCCAAATTCAGACTTCAATTGAAGAAAGTATGGAAAACCACTAGACCTTTCAGGTATGACACAAATCAAATCCCTTACAATTATACAGTGGAAGTGACAAACAGATTCAAGGAATTAGCTCTGATAGACAGAGTGCCTGAAGAACTATGGATGGAGGTTTGTGACGTTGTACAGGAGGCAGTGATCAAGATCATCCCCAAGAAAAAGAAATGCAAAAAGGCAAAATGGTTGTCTGACGAGGACTTACAAATAGCTGAGGAAAGAAGAGAAGTGAAAGGCAAAGGAAGTAAGGAAATATATACCCATTTGAATGCAGAGTTCCAAAGAACAGCGAGGAGGGATAAGAAAGCATCCTCAATGCAAAGAAATAGAGGAAAACAGCAGAATGGGAAAGACTAGAGATCTCTTCAAGAAAATTAGAGATACCAGGGGAACATTTCATGCAAAGATGGGCACAATGAAGGACAGAAATGATATGGACCTAACAGAAGCAGAAGATATTAAGAAGAGGTGGCAACAATACACAGAAGAACTATATAAAAAAGATCTTCACAACCCAAATAGTCACAATGGTATGATCACTCACCTAGAGCCAGACATCCTGGAAGGTGAAGTCAAGTGGGCCTTAGGAAGCATCACTATGAACAAAGTGGAGGTGGTAGAGGTGATGGAATTCCAGTTGAGCTATTTCAAATTCTGGAAGATGATGCCGTGAAAGTGCTGCACTCAATAAGCCAGCAAATTTGGAAAACTCAGCAGTGGCCCCAGGACTGGAGAAGGTCAGTTTTCATTCCAATCCCAAAGAAAGACAATGCCAAAAATGTTCAAACTACTGCATAGTTGCACTCATTTCACATGCTAGCAAAGAAATGCTAAAAATTCTCCAAGCCAGGCTTCAACAGTAGATAAACTCTGAACTTCCAGATGTTCAAGCTGGATTTAGAAAAGGCAGAGGAACCAGAGATCAAATTGCCAACATTCACTGGATCATCAAAAAAGCAAGAGAGTTCCAGAAAAACATCTATTTCTGTTTTATTGACTATGCCAAAGCCTTTGACTGTGTGGATCACAACAAACTATGGAAAATTCCGAAAGAGATGGGAATACCAGAGCACCTGACCTGCCTCCTAGGAAATCTGTATGCAGGTCAGGAAGCAACAGTTAGAACTGGACATGGAACAACAGACTGGTTCCAAATTGGGAAAGGAGTATATCAAGGCTGCATATTGTCACCCTGCTTATTTAACTTATATGCAGCGTACATCATGCAAAATATGGGGCTGGATGAAGCACAAGCTGGAATCAAGATTGCCGGGAGAAATATCAATAACCTCAGATATGCAGATGACACCACCCTTATGGCAGAAATCAAAAAAGAACTAAAGAGCCTCTTGACGAAAGTGAAAGAGGAGAGTGAAAAAGTTGGCTTAAAACTCAATGTCCAGAAAACTAAGATCATGGCATCTGGTCCCATCATTTCATGGCAAATAGATGGGGAAACAATGGAAACAGTGAGAGGCTTTATTTTGGGGGGCTCCAAAATCACTGCAGATGGTGACTGCAGCCATGAAATTAAAAGCCACTTATTCCTTGGAAGGAAAGTTATGACCAAGCTGGACAGCATATTAAGAAGCAGAGACATTACTTTGCCAACAAAGGTCCATCTAGTCAAAACTGTTGGTTTTTCCAGTAGTCATTATGGATGTGAGAGTTGGACTATAAAGAAAGCCAAGTGCTGAAGAATTGATGCTTTTGACTTGTGGTGTTGGAGAAGATTCTTGAGAGTCTTTTGGACTGCAAGGAGATTTAACCAGTCCATCCAAAAGGAATTCAGTCCTGAATATTCATTGGAAGGACTGATGCTGAAGCTGAAACTCCAATACTCTGGCCGTCTGACGTGAAGAAGTGACTCATTTGAGAAGACCCTCATGCTGGGAAAGATTGAAGATGGGGGGAGAAGGGGACGACAGAGGGTGAGATGGATCGCATCACCGATGCGATGGACATGAGTTTGAGTAAACTCCAGGAGTTGGTGATGGACAGGGAGGCCTGCCGTGCCGTAGCCCATGCGGTCGCAAAGAGTTAGACATGATTGAGTGATGGAACTGAAATGAAGATTTTAAAAAGATTTCAGTTTTGAGGAATCTTTGCTCTCTCTAACTCATAACAATGGTATGAGAATGTCCTTTTGCAATTCTTAATCGGAGATGGAATTTAAAAGTTAATTGACTTGGCAAACAGGTTTACAAGGTATGCAGTGTTCAGAGGCAGATCATAGCTGTTACATGTGCAGCACGCTGGGCTCAGTGACTCCGTCTTCTCAAACATCCAGTGTTAGTGAAAGTCAAATGGGTAAGCTACCTGAATATTTTTTTTCCTTTCTCTCTCTGCCTTTCCCCTTCTCTAATTGGAAAATTACTTGAATTAGCTAGTTGGACTTTTAAAATTCAGATTCTAATTAGTAAATACCTACAAATATCTGTCAACTTCCAACCCCAGGGCAATCCAGGGTGGATCTGTGGAAGCTGAATGCTCATAAGCAGAAAGAAGGATAATGAATTTATATAAAGAACCTTGTTTCCAATGTCCTGGCTAAGGGCAAGCCTTCGTATACATTATCAAGTTCTTTATTGCCTCACAAGTTACCATTAGGCCATCTCAGAATCCTAGACCTCTGGTGCCTGAGAGATAGCAGGGACACTGAGCTTCTGAAAAAACATGGCCTTGCACATACTCTATGACAGACCAAATTTTTAAGGAACATTTGGGAGATGCACAGAGCCTGATGTTACTCTATAAAAATATACTTGATTGAATCCTTTTGTTCTCTGAACTCTGAATGCATTGATTGGTTTTTATTACCCAAGTAATATGAAGTCATACATTGCCCTTTTTGTTTTCTAGTTGTTTCCCATGTTAACCTTTTCTTTCCAATTGGATTTTAAGAATACCGAAAGCAGGGTCTGGGCATTTAGACTTTTCATTTTATAGCAAAATCAGCCAGTGTTGGGCAAGACTCTATGATACTGGTTTTGGACTAGCATTTCTACTGATTACAGTGATAAAATCTCAAAAATTACTTTGTCCCAGTCAAAATCCTGGCAAATTATTTTATAGATATTGACAACTGATCCTAATTATCTGGGGAGGCAAAAATATCCAGAATAGTAGCACGCAGTCTTGAAGAGGAACAAAAGTCAGAAGGAGAGAACAAGTCAGGCACTACTTGACTTTAAGGTTTACTATTTCTTGACTTCAAGAAACAGTAGCTTTCAAGTTACAGTGATCAAGACAGTGTGGTATGGCAGCTATCCAAAAATCTACAAACAATAAATGCTGGAGAGGGTGTGGAGAAAAGGGAACCCTCTTACACTGTTGGTGGGAATGCAAACTAGGTCAGCCACTATGGAGAACAGTGGAGATTCCTTAAAAAATGAAATAGAACTGCCTTATGACCCAGCAATCCCACTGCTGGGCATACACACCAAGGAAGCCAGAATTGAAAAAAGACATGTAAACCCCAGTGTTCATCGCAGCACTGTTTATAATAGCTAGGACATGGAAGCAACCTAGATGTCCATCAGCAGATGAATGGATAAGAAAGCTGTGGTACATATACACAATGGAGTATTACTCAGCCATTAAGAAGAATGCATTTGAATCAGTTCTAATGAGGTAGATGAAACTGTAGCCTATTATACAGAGTGAAGTAAGCCAGAAAGAAAAACACCAGTGCAGTATATATGGAATTTAGAAAGATGGTAACGATAACCCTGTATGCGAGACAACAAAAGAGACACAGATGTATAGAACAGTCTTTTGGACTCTGGGAGAAGGTGAAGGTGGGATGATCTGAGAGAATAGCATTGAAACATGTATATTATCATATATGAAACAGATTGCCAGTCCAGGTTTGATGCATGAGACAGGGTGCTCAGGGCTGGTGCACTGGGATGACCTTGAGGGATGGGATGGGGAGAGAGGTGGGAGCAGGGCTCAGGATGGGGAACACATGTACACCCATGGCTGATTCATGTCAGTGTATGGCAAAAACCACTACAATATTGTAAAATAATTAGCCTCCAACTAAAAAAAAAAAAAAAAAAAGACAGTGTGGTATTCTTTCTTATTGGGTTTATCTTCATATTACTGAGTTGTAGGAGTCTTATATATATCCTGAATACAAATCTTTGATAAATGCGTTGTGACTATACTCTTGCTCAGTTTGTGGTTTGCCTTTTTAACTTAATGGTGCCTTTGAAAGGGGGCTTCCCAGGTGGCACTAGTGGTAAACAACCTGCCTGCCAATGCAGGGGACATAAGGGAAGTGGGCTTGATTCCTGGGTGGGGAAGATCCCCTGGAGGAGGAAGTGGCAACCCACTCCAACATTGTTGCCTGGAAAATCCCACGGACAGAGGAGCCTGGTGGGCTGCAGTCCACAGGGTTGTAAAGAGTTGGATTCGACTGAAGCAGTTTAGCACGCCTTTTAAAGAACAAACTTTTTTTTTTTTATAAAAAGTTAAAAAAAAGACAATGATGTATTGGCAAAATAATAGAGAAGCAGATCAGTGGGACAGAATAGAGAACCCAGAATCAGACCTACATAAAGAGAGTCAACTGATCTTTGACAAAGGAGCAAAGGAAATACAATGGAGAAAAGATAGTCTTTTCAACAAACGGTGCTGGAACAATTGGACATCCACATGGAAAAATGAATTTAGACAGACTTTACAATCACATGAAGACAGACTTTACAACCCTCACAAAAATTTACTTGAAAGGGACCATAGATCTAGATGTAAAATGCAAAACTAATAAATTCCTGGCAGATAACATCGGAGAAAGTCTAGATAGTTTTGAGTATGGCAATGACTTAAAATACAACATCATGGCCCAACTCGTGAAAAAATAACTGATACACTGAACTTCATTAAAATTAAAAACTCCTGCTCTCAAAAGACACTGTCAAGAAAATAAGACAAGGCACAGCCTGGCCGAGGATATTTGCAGAAAAAATATTTGATAAAGGACTGTTATGGAAGACATACAAAGAACATTTAAACTTAGCAATAAGGAAATGAACAACCTAATTAAAAAAATGAGCAAAAGACCTGAATAGAAACTTCAACAAGCAAAATATACAGATGTGAAATAAACATATGAAAAGAAGTTCCACATCATACGTCATAAGGCAATTACACATTAAAGCAACAATGAGCTATTTCTACATACCTGTTAGAGTGGCTAAAATCCAAAATGCCGATAACAAATGCTGGTGAGGATGCAGAACATCAGAATCTCTCATATATTGCTGGTGGGAATGAAAACTGGTACAGCCACTTTAGAAGACATTTTGCCTTATGAAATTAACCATACCCTTAACATACAATCCAGCAGTCACACTCTTTGGTATTTACCCAAGCTAGTTGAAAGCTTATACCCGCACAAACAAATGCACACATATGCTTATAAAAGCTTGATTCATAATTGCAATTGCCAGAACTTGGAAACAACCAAGATGTCCTACAATAGGGGAATTAATAAATAAAATGTGGTACAGCCAGACAATGGAGTATTATCCAGCACTAAAAATACGTGAGCTATCAAGCCATGAAATGTCATGAAAGAAACTTAAATTCATATTCCTAAGTGAAAGAAACTAATCAGAAAAGATTACATACTATATGAGTCCAACCATATGACATTCTGCGCTTAGTCGCTCAGTTGTGTCCGACTTTTCATGCCAGGCTCCTTGTCCATGGGGATTCTCCAGGCAAGAATACTGGAGTGGGTTGCCATGCCCTCCTCCAGGGGAACTTCCCAACTCAGGGATTGAACCCAGGTGTCCCAAATTGCAGGTGGTTTCTTTACCATCTGAGCCACCAGGGAAGTCCATATGACATTCTGGAAAGGGCAAAACTATGAAGACAATAAAAAGATCAGTGGCTGCCAAGAGTTAGAGGGAAGGAGGCAGAGCACAGAAGGATTTTAGGACACTGAAACTTCTCTATGATACTATAATGATGGATGCGTGTCACTGTATATTTGTCAAAACCCATAGACTATTTAACATCAAGAGTGAATGGATAAAGATGAAGTGGTACATATGTACAATGGAATATTACTGAGACATAAAAAAGGACAAAACTGGGTCATCTGTAGAAATGTGGATGGACCTAGGGTCTGTCATACAGAATGAAGTCAGAAAGAGAAAAACAAATATTGTATATTAATGCATAAATGTGGAATCTAGAAAAAATGGTCCAGATGTACCTATTTGCAGGGCAGGAATAAAGACACAGACAGAGAACGGCCATGTGGGTACAACGAGGGAAGAGGAGAGGGGACGAATTGGGAGCTTAGGCGCGACGTATACACACTCCCATGTGTTAATGGACAGCTAGTGGGCATCTACTGTAGAGCACCAGGAGCTCAGCTAGGTGCTCTGTGATCACCTAGAGGGATGGGGTGGGGAGGTGTTGGAGAGAGGTCCAAGAGGGAGGGAATATATCTATATGCATAGCTAATTCAATCCATTGTACCACAGAAACTAACACAACCTTGCAGAGAAATCATACTCCAATTTTTAAAAAAGAATGAAGTCTAATGTAAACTACAGTGACAACAGTGTGTCACGTAGGTTCATCACTTGTATTAATTGTACCACTTTGGTGTGAAATGTTAATAGTGAGGATGTGCGTGTGGAGAAGATAGGAAGTATATGGGAATGCTCTATACCTTCTGCTCCATTTTATTGTTAACCTAAACTGCCATTGTGTTAGTTGCTAAGTCATGTCTGACTCTTTGTGACGCCATGAACAGTAGCTTGCCAGGCTCCTCTGTGCATCGGATTTCCTAGGCAAGAATACTAGAGTGGGTTGCCATTTCCTTTCTCCAGAGGATCTTCCCAACTCAGGGATTGAACCCGGGTCTCCTGCCTTGCAGGCATATTCTTTACCATCTGAGCCACCAGGGAAGCCCCCAAAACTTCTCTAAATATTAAGATCTGGTTGTTGTTGTTGTTGTAGTTTAATTTACTTTTGGGGGGCACTGGAGAGTGAGCCAGAGATGGAAGACAGTGCAGGGATTTGTCCTTTGACAGAAAACCACACTGCCTGAGAGTACTCTCAGTCTGTGCGCCCCTGGGAGACAAAGCTCAGAGGTGACTATCTTAGGGAACTGAGAAGCCAAAGTGGAGTCTGGGAATACCAAAGCAGCTGGATATTAAAAAGAGAAATAGTATAAAAGAGATCTACAGAACAGGGAACCCAAAATCTACATGAAAACTCCCCACAAATTATTAGTAGATATGAAGTTGGGCATGCATTGATGAGATTTTCAAGACGCCCCAATGAAAAACATCATCTGAGAGGCTGAAAAAGTTAACCAGAGACTTTTGCAGATGGCCACTGCCAGGGAGACGGGAATTTGGAGTTCATATCCTGCTAAATTAGATGAGATTGGTAAATGCCTCAGGCTGTCCATTGAATTCATATAAGGGTTATGCTTTAGGAATAAAGATCTAAGGATTAAGAAACCCACCCTAAGATTAATGGCAAAACCTGTATAGGAGACCTGAACAAAACCTAAACCAGGCCTTCAATAGATAAATGATTCATTCATAATTTGGAACAAATAGTAATGCTTTTAGAAGAAGAAAACAGGATCCAGAGCTTCTAAAATGTATCATCTACAGTTAAAAATAAAAAACACTGAAAACAAGCAAAACATTTTCCATAAAGTAAAATCCAAGCACAGATATTTTCACTAGTAAATTTTGTAAAACCTGTAAGAAAGAAATAAGATCAGTATTACACAAACTCACAAACTGTTCCAAACAGGGAAAGAGGGATCATTCTCCACTATTTTGGAGATATTCATGTTGTGATGTATACTTGTATTTCAATCTTTATCATTCTCTTATATGAATATACAATGATTTAAAGCTGTTATGAGCACTGCCACATAAGTGTTTTGTGGACATAGATTTTTAATTTATATCAGTAAGTATACAAGAGTGGAATTGCTGGGTTGTAAGCGAGGCCTGGCATGCTGCAATCCATGATTGCAAAGAGCTGGACATGACTGGGGAACTGAACAACAAGGTAGGTGTATGTCTAATGTTCTTTGGAAAGACTGGTGCTAAAGCTGAAGCTCCAGTACTTTGGCCACCTCATGCAAAGAGCTGACTCATTGGAAAAGACTCTGATGCTGGGAGGGATTGGGGGCAGGAGGAAAAGGGGACAACAGAGGATGAGATAGCTGGATGGCATCACCGACTCAATGGACGTGAGTCTGGGTGAACTCCGGGAGTTGGTGATGGACAGGGAGGCCTGGCGTGCTGTAATTCATGGGGTCACAAAGAGTCGGACATGACTGAGCGACTGAACTGAACTGAACTGATGTCTAATGTTACAAACTGAAATTGACCTCTCATCTGTTGACCTCTTGTCATTTTCTTCTCCTGCTGAAAACCCATGACACTTTTCTGGCCTTATTCTTCTTTTCTGTAAAAGGAAAATTCAGATGATTTGATCTCTAAAAACCGTTCTGTTCTCAAATACCATAATTATGTGAAGCTATTTCCAGGTGTTCTAGTTTTTAGTTAACTTTTTATTTGAAAGTAATATCAAACTTATAAAGTTGCAGAAATGAATGTAGTACAAGAATCCACATAACCTCCTTTTATCTAAATTATTTTGTTGTTAACATTTATTCCACTTGCTTTATCATTTGTGCCATCTGTATCTATATAGCTATAATTATATTTATTTACATGGACTTTTCCATACTGCTTGAGGATAAATTATATATACATCATGATCCTTTATCCCAAAGTACTTTAGCGTGTGTTTCCTAGGAGGGACATTTTCTTACATAACTATATTACAGTTATCAACTTGAAAAGTTTATATTGATATAATATTTTAATCTAGTCTATTCTCCATTATATAAATGTCCTTTAAAGCATTTTACTTCTCTTCAATGCAGGATTCAGTCTAGTAGCAGGCACTGCATTTAATTACTATGTCTCTTTAATTTGGAACCTTCTTTAATTTGGAACATTTCCAGTCTTTCTTTGTTTTTTGAGACATTAACTTTTCAAAAAAATAATTTTTACTGGAGTGCAATTGCTTTACAATGTTGTGTTACTGTCTGCTGTACAGAGAAGTGAATCAGTTCTATGTATACATGTATGTCCCCCCACTTTTTAAAAATTTCCTTCCCATTTGGCACAGAGCATTGAATAGAGTTCCCTGTGCTATATAGCTATATAGTAGGTTCTCATTAGTAATCTATTTCACACATAGTCGTGTATATATGTCAATCCCAACCTCCCAATTCATTCCACCTCACTTC
The DNA here is from genome assembly GCF_042477335.2 of Ovis canadensis. NCBI lineage: Eukaryota > Metazoa > Chordata > Mammalia > Artiodactyla > Bovidae > Ovis > Ovis canadensis. Next base: position 87,530,982 of record NC_091247.1, read on the forward strand.
CCCCTTGATATCTACAAGTTTGTTCTCTACATCGTGTCTCTCTTTCTGCTTTGTAAATTTATTCGTTTGTACCATTTTTCTAGATTCCACATGTAAGCGATATGATATAGTATTTTTTTCTCTTTCTGACTTACTTCATCCTGTACAACAGTCTCTAGGTCCATTCACGTATGACATTAACATTTTTGGAGAATACAGTACCTCTTCATTTCTGTTTTAATGGAAACGTCCTCATTTTATGTCTGCCTGATTAGGCTCAGGTTATTCATTCTCAGCTTAAGTCCTACATGTGTAGATGAAGCTGAGTCCCTTTGGGGGTATCACATGGCAGCTTCATTTCAGCAGAAACAGAAGCTCAAATGTGAAGGGATGACATTTTTAGCGTGATTTCCAGTATTTAGTGCTGGAGATATGATGCATTTTCTGCTGAATTTTTCACTTGACCCTTCCATTCATCCACACAAGCATTAATTATCTACTATATACCAGACACTGTCCTAGTTGCTGAGACTACCATGACAAACTAGAAAAGCACAATTTTCTCTCTTTGTTGAGTTTATATTTTTATCAGAGCTTTAGACAAGAAAAAATAAATACTGTAATGTGGACTGAGAGGGGAATGGAAATACAAAGATGATGTGGTGAACAGCGGCAGAGGCCATGGATTTGAGGGGGCTAATTTAGTCATTTGAGCTGAGAACTGAATGAACAAAAGGAACCAAATACAATGGCTTTAAGATGAGACAGGGAAAGGAGACATTTAGTATGAAATCAAGAAAACCTCAGAGGTCCATTTCCAAGGTCATTCTAGCGCTTAATCTCACCATTCTCTGTCTGATTTCCAAAATATCAACACAATTTCATTCTCTTTCATTCAATTTCATAACTTTTCCTGTCCTTCCATCATACTTGCCCTAATTCCTCTGCTCTAACAATTTTTAAAGAATCACTGAGATTTTGGGGAATTTCTTGGTGGCCCAGTGGTTGGGACTCCATGTTTTCACTACCAAGTGCCAGAGTTCAAACCCTGGTCTGGGAACTAAGATCCCACAAACCATGCATGGTGTGCCCCCTCAAAACAAAACAAACTAGCCAAAACAACCAAAAAACTAACCAGTCCCCCCCCTAGAAAACCCCACAAAGGGATCACTGAGATTTTCAACCTCACTGACCCTGCCATTTTTTCATTTCCCACCACCCTCACTCAGGTTTGCATTTCTTTCTTTAGGGTTCTATGGTCATGCATTCCTAAACTCCTTGACCCTTCCTCCATCATAACTGTCAGGCAGGATTCCAACCATGGAATTCAACCCTGGCTACCCACTTCATTCTCACCTGTACCTGAGCTGCTAAAGGCTGCCTGCAAAGAACACACACTATTCTAATTTGTGTCCTATTAAATTCACAGCCATAAGTCTCACGGCAGTCCACACCACCTACTGCTTCATTCTGCCCTCTTCTGTTTGCTCTCTTACTCTTCAAAAGACTGTCTCACACTTGCCCCTCTCTTCTCACTGTCCATATCAATCTCTCCTATAATCTCCACTATCATCTGTAGATATTGCCTCACATTTTCCATAGAAAAAAGAATCAGTCCAGCAGGAATCCCTCATCTTTCCACAACCATGTCTACAAAATAATCTGCACGTATAACCTCACCTTTCCTTTCTGTTTCAGAAAGTCCATCTGCCTCTCTACCATCCCCCACTCATTATCTCAGATACTCCGGTTAAGGAACAATATTTTCTTTGTCTTGTAAATAGCAATTTTTCCTCTTCTGGAACATTCTTAACAGCCTTCTGATATATTCTAAAATCTTCCATCTTGAAAAACAGATGGGAAAAACTTTTTTCCATGACTTCATATTCCCATCTAGTTACTGTCTCCGATTTTTGCTTCCTTCACATGCAAACATTTTTAAAGTTGTTCATGTTCCCAGTCCCCACTTTCTTCTGTGCTCTCTCACCCTTCCTAATGGGGTTTGGTCCTCAGTACTCCTGAAACTACTCCTGCCAAGGTCGCCTGTTACTTCCACAGAGTCAAGTGCAAGGGCCACTTTTCTGTTCCCTTCTTCCTTGACCTTTCAGTGCATTGCCAGGTCCTCTTCCTTGAAGCCTTCTCTTCTCGTGGCTGCTCGGACGGCAAGATGGCACCCTCTCAGGTATTCTCCTACCTCACCGACTCCTCCTTCTCCGTCTCCTTTGCTGGCACATCCTCCCTCGTTTCCCCTCTACTTGTGTCCTTAAGGCTTAGTCCGGGTCCCTTTTCTCTATTTTACTCTCCTCCTAAGTGATCTATTAATCCCCATGATTCTCCCTTCACTCGTATGCCAATAGCCTTTCTCCGCACATGAAAGTCTCTAACCCCAAGCACTAGTTTCTGATGCCAGCGTCAGAGTGGGTGGTAGATTTGCAGTGCACTCTTCCCCTTGACCACAACCATTACTGTCGTGACTGGTTAGCAAATTAAGATCTGACTTGAGACCAAAATACACACACACACACACATATATATGATTTGAGAAGATTTCTATGTATCATTCAAGATATTTCTTATGGTAAATTATTTTATGATTTCAGCATGAGAAAACTCATTTCCTACCACACATAACTAAATATACTGCCGTTTGTTTTAGTTTCAAGCCTCCTGGCTCTAAATTTAAAAGTGAGCTCAAGTCAACCAGAGTGCAGAATCTCTGTGTGTGGCCTGCCCTCCTTCTTTCCGTAATTTTGTAGTTGGAAACACCTTAAAAGGAAAAATAACTCCCCTTTGGGCAAAGTGAAGCAAAAATGTAAACCATTTCTTATGCTATCTCGAACGAATGTATGTTTCTCATCATTACACTTCATGCTTAAGAGTAGGCTCTTGAGAGAAAAGGGAGCAAAGAAGTAGAAAAATATCAAAGCATGTGCGTAGAACCATAAAAATAGAAGAGAGGGCTACGTGAGAATTTACTGAGGAAAAAAAAGTAAACCGATCTATTTAGTTCTCATGCCAGATAAATTTTTAGCATCTCTAAGAATAAGTTGGTGAGAATTTTTTTAAAATGGACTTTCTCTGTCAAGCTCCCCAGTCTCTAAAGAATTCAGGTTGCTACTAACTCTTTGTGTCTTTTGACAATTGATCTAATCTTTAAATCAGTCCTTTTGTTTAGATGACTTCTTCAGCGAAGTCTCCCTCATTCATTGCCCACAACTGCCACTCTGCCCTCCTGAGCAAAGGAGAAATTCTCCCTCCCCCTACCACATCTGCCCAAATGCCTAGATAATACTCTATAAATTCCCTCAGCAGTGGGCATACATAGAAACTACAGAAGTTTAGAAAGGGAAAGGAAAGTCGCTCAGTTGTGTCCGACTCTTCACGACTCCATGGACAGCAGCCTACCAGGCTCCTCCGTCCATGGGATTTTCCAGGCAAGAGTACTGGAGTGGGGTGCCATCGCCTTCTCCAAAACAAGGTTTAGAAGAGCTATGATTATGAATCACCATGAGATTGCTAGGGGACTCCAGGCAAAGAGCAGGGAAGGATTGCATTGTGGGGGTTACTACTGGGGAGAAGGGATTGATGCACCTTTTAAGAAACTCTAGTTTTTCTGCCATATTCTGTAAAATGTCTCCATTATGCCTGTTTCCCAGTTGCAGAGGTGGGTGTGGGGGGTGAACAAAGGAGTAAAGTAAGATCATGCAACATTGTCTCCAATACAACCGATCACATCAGTGTATCATTCAGGTTTTATATATTACAGATACAATCTGAGGTAATACCCTTTGAGCTCAATGCGAAGGCACATTAATACACTATATGAGAGTAATAACTTCCCTCTGTTGCTTGCAAAGACTTTTGTAAAGAGGCAGGAGGCATAAAGAAAGAGATCATTAAACAATGAAAGTCTAAGGGGCACTTGCAATAAATTCCTCTGGAGAGCAAATAGTGCCCAACCAGAAAACAGGTTAATGAGTAAGATGGAGAATGGGTAAAGCAATGCTGAAGTCAACGACAGTGAAAAAAAAGAAGAAAAAGAAGAAAGAGGTAAGGAGAAAAGTTAGCATGCACTGAACTCTTGATGAGCTCTGGTCACTGGGGGAAGGTGTCTAACAATCATTGAGACAATGAGAGAAATGGCTGTGGCTAAGAATGACGATTACTGAAGTGTGGAAGTTTTACAAGAAAGGTGAAGCAAGTAAGCTGGAGTTCAGATCTCTTTTCCTTTAGCTCTTCTTTTTTTCCTGCACAGCTTTATAATTTACATGCCATCTGATTCACTTCAATGTACAGCAGAAACTAACACAATATTGTAAAGCATTTACACTCCACTAAAAAAAAAAAATCTATTCGTTTAAAGTGTACAATTCAACGGTTTTATAGAGTTGTGCAAACATTACCATAATCTAAGTTTACAACATTTTTATCATCCCCCAGAGAAACCCCAGTACCAGTTAGCAGTCACTCCTCCTCCTCCCAGCCTCTGGCAACCATTTGTCTACTTTTGATCTCCAGATTTGCCTATTTTGGGTATTTCATACAATATATGGTCTTTTGTGGCTGGCTTTTTTCACTAAGCATAACCTTTACATGTTGTGGCATGTATCAGTGGAATGAATCCCTTATGATTAAATCATAGTCCATTGTATGGATTCTTGTTTATCCTGTCATAAATTAATGGGCATTTGGACTGTTTTCACTTTTTGGCTATTATGCAAGTTGAATATAGGTTTCCCGGTGGCTCAGCAGTAAAGAATCTGCCTGCAATATAATGCAGCTATGAACATTCAACTACAAGTTTTTGTGTGAACAGATGTTTTCATTTCTTCTAGATAGATACCCAGGAATGAAAATTGCTAAGTCATATGGCATCTCTGTTTAACATTTTGAGGAACTGCCTAACTGTTCTTCAAAGTGATTTCCCTATTTTACATTTCTACCGGCGAGGCATGAAAGTCCCAATTTCTTCACATCCTGACCAATGCCTGCTATTGTCTGTCACTGGATTGTAACCATCCTATTGGATATGAAATGACACTTCATTGTCACTGTGATTGGCATTTCTATAATGACTAATGAAGCATCTTTTCATGTACCTATTAGCCATTTTTCCTGTCTCTCTTGCCACACGCGTTCATTCATTATCCATTCATTATGGGCAAATCCCATCCTCTCCTCTTTAAAGATCTACCACAAAATCAGGGTAGGCAGGACCTACATCTAGAGGGAATTTTTTCACGCTGAAAGTCTCTCTCACAGAAACCCAAGGACGAGTTCGTTACTATTGATTCTGAACCATCAAAATGACTAATTTTAATTTAATTCAAGCTAATAGACTTTAAGTGTTCAAGGTATTTATGCTTAAACTAGTGGAATATTATGGACTTATCCTCAGACTTGAGATCTAATAGAGTGTACAAGTCCATCAATAAGTATAAAATAAGGAAGAATTAGCTAAATATCATGAGAAAAGCATTAAAGTGCTATCTACGGGAGAAGGGAAAGGCTTCAAAATGGACTTACCATTTGGCTCAGCAAACCACTACTAGAAACCTATCCCAAGGAAATAAATACACATTTCCACAAAAATTTAGATACATGACTATTTACCCAAATGTTATTTCTAATTGTGAAAAATCAAACAGTTCAATAGGTAGGTGAATAAACTGCCATACATCCATACAATAATTATGCATTCATTTAAAATGATTAAAAAATATATTTATGAGAATATATATATATATATAATCCATTCAGAGAGTATGAGAAATCTCCAAGAGCCAGAAAACAAAACAAAAAATAAATAAATAAAAGGGAAATGAAGCCCAGAGTGATAAACAGGTGAGTTAGTGCTGTAGCAGGCCTGAGGAGAAAGGGTTGGGGTGGGGGCACTGTTAGTTAAGTGTTGTAGGAACATTCACAGAGAGACCTGACTGCCCAGTGTAAGCCAAATGCCTTGGATGACTACAATCTCAAGAAGGTGGATTAAGGCAGAATCCCACTCAGTGGCAGAGGTGACATGGAGCGCTCTCATTTTAAACAGTCTCTGGTAGAAGAAAATAAGTTCATTTTTAAAATTTATAATTTTTAAATTTAAAAATTTAAATTTAAATAATTTATAATTTTTGAATTTATAATTCATATGGGTTTGGGGTCCAAATTATACTGAGTTCTAGAGGAGTCCAAGGTAGGAATTTTTTAAAAAATTTCTTAGAATCACCAGGTTCAGAAGCATTTTATGATTACCCCATTGTTTGTAGTTCTAGGTTCTCCTATTTTTTGAATTGAAGTAGAGTTGATATTATATAAGTTACAGGTGTACAATATAATGAATCATAATTTTTTTAAAGAGTATACTCCACTTAGAGTTATTATAGTATATTGGCTATATTTCCTGTGTTATAATGTCCTCCTATTTTTTTTTTTTTAATCAGCATCTTTTATTTGACTAATTGCCTGGCAGTTGGGTTTGTAAACACCCACCAGTATATATGGAATTCTTTGTAGCACCTCTCAACTTTTCACTGGCTCCATCAATGCTTTCTGTTAGTATTTAAAAATGTTGCCCCTTCTTCAGGTATCATAGCACATCCTGCTTTAACCATCATCATTTTTTAAAGGAGTTAGTGCATTCCATCCCTGACTTGTTATCGTTGTGACAAGACTACTACTGCTTTTGGAATTTTCCGCTCTAGGTCTCTGCTGACTTGTACTTCTTCAGCAGAGTGTAACATATTTTAATAGAAACTCTATTTTTAGTTGAAGACTTGTCCGTTGCTTTAAAAACTCATTTGACTGGATAGTCTTGTTTTTGTTCTTTCAGATGATTTTACTTTTGGGTTGAAGTTCTGGTTTGGAGGTGGTGTCCTCCACAATAGTAGTCCCCCAGGTGGCAGCAAGGGGAATGAGAAGCTGGAAAATGATGTCTTATGAGAGAGTGTTTAAGGTCCTGGAGACGGTCCATCTGAAAAACGGATAACCGGGGTGTCCCTGGTGGTCCAAGGGCTTACACTCTGCACTCCCAGTGGAGGGAGCCTGGGTTCAATCCCTGTTCAGGGAACTAGGTCCCACATGCCACAGCTCAGAGATTGCATGTGACAACTAAAGATTCCACATGCTGCAACTAAGACCCAGCACGGCCAAATAAATAAATAAAATAAAATAATTAAAAATATTAAAAAAGAAAAAAACCCCAAAGCTCTGAGAACCCAGGAAAGACAGAAGGGTGGTCCCCAAATATCAGAATACTAAGAGGGAGAATAATCAAGAAAGAAGTTCTAGCTTCACTGTGCAGAAGACAATGTTAATTAGAATCATGCAATAAACAGGTATATCATTGCGGGTGAGGTGCTTTTTGTCAGTAGGGTTTGAGGAATCGTGCATGGGCTTCAAGCCCAGACCAAAATTTTGCTTCCTTTTCAACCTGCACTAGACACATTCCATAGTAGGGAGAAAAAAAGAAGTGTGTGAACTACATAACCTGTTCTCTTGAAATTTAACTGGTTTAATTATGAGATGAAGCTTGGAAATAGGGTGCCATTATATTTTATGCCCACTTTTGCTCTTTTGGGAAAGATAATTTTCTGTGATGTTTCTAAGGTTCTTTTTGTGGTTTAAATGTTCTTACCTTGGGGGCTTCATGTGTGGAAGAATAAGACAATGCTGGACAAGCAAATTTATTTTCTTTTGGACTGGAAGTTAAAGTTTACAAATTAGAAAATATGGAGGGTATTTTGTTTCTAAGAATTATAAACTTGTTTATAGTATGTATGTTAATGCACATGAATATGACCCGTTCTTTGTTTTTGTCAACTCCTAAAGAAATTTGGTTATAGTTTCTGAACTAGAGAAAGTTTCTCTTGTAAAGAGAAACCCTTATAAGAAAGCATAACAAAACAAAGCAGAAAGGAAAGTAGCAAAACCTGATCAGCTGTCAGTTGTCCTAAAGTTCCACAATGGGGCACTATTGAGTTTTGTAAGTTGCCCTTTCTATGGGCAGAAAGGGAACCTTGATATAAGTGATCACCTAAAAGGTAATGCTTTGGTTTCCCATAAATGAATTATGTATTATTTATTTTTCTTAAATGACAATAATAAATCCTCATCAAAGAGTATATACTTGTATAAACTTGCTTGGAAGTACCAGTCTCTTGTTAAAAGGTATCAGTTGTGACAGAATTCTTTGGAGATGTGAACAGCACAGGGAAATTTTAGAATTTGCAAGTGGTGTGCTAAAGGAAAATTTCTCTTCTAGGCTTTGCTTTTGTGAATTATTTCAGTTATTAGATTATTGTTAAGTATTCCAAAGGCCCCAAAACCCCAACAACTTTGAGTCTTTTCAAATATAATGCTGTGTACCAATTTTCAGTTGAGTTGATATGATATATAAATAACCTGTGAGTTTAGGTAATTTGGTGGAGACAGCAAACCGATTGTTTGGCACTGTGTATGTAGACTGAATGATTAATTTGGGGTTCTATTTTCTTTTAAGATTGTTCTTTTGTCATTGTTAATATATTTAGGCGTGTATTTTTCTTAATGATTTTTTTCTTTTAGATGAAATAGCTCTTGCATAAAAGAGCAATTTTAAAAAGAAAGGGGGAAAACAAATGTGTTATGCAAAGCATGTTTTCCTCCAGTCCTTACTGAGCTTACAGAGTATGGTATTTAGCAAAATGGCGAGTTTCATCCCAACTTGCATCCCAAAAGGAAAGTCATTTGGCTCCTACTTGCCTTCACCTGGGGAAGGACAATTCTTTGCCTGCCAAGGCAACCACTTCAAACAGTGGGTTCTCAAAGGTCTTATCCCTTTGGCTTCAAAAGAGATGAGATATGCTGATCTCTGAGTGCCATCGTAGCTGTAATGTGTGTGTGTGTGCATGTCAGTCGTGCCCGACTCTTGGCGACCTTATGGACTGTGCTCCATCAGGCTCCTCTGTCCATGGAACAGGTTGCCATTTCCTTCTTTAGGGATCTTCCTGACCCAGGGATCGAACCTGCATCTCTTAAGTCTCCTGCATTGACAGGTGGGCTCTTAACCACTAGCACCCCCTGGGAAGCCCATAGGTGCAATAACACTCACCATTTATCTACCCTCTAAAATGCTACCTCCTGGAAGACAGGATGGTGCACAATGCTTGAAAAATGATAGCCCCTGAGGAAATGTTGGTCGCTGCATTAATATTTCCGGGGACTGTAACAGCTTGTAATTCCAGCCTCTCTGTCATTGCTATCTCACTCTTCTCATCTGAGCACAATGGAGCATTCCTTAAAGACCATCACATGCATATGCCAAGCAGAGCTAATTTAATGGATAGAAAGAAAGCCAGTGGTTTTTCTTTCAGGGATTTAAAAGCTGAAATGCTAGCTCTTTCAGAAGATTAAGGTCAATTTTTAATAATCCAAATTAGACTTTTCCTGGAATTACTATCAAGCTCATCCGTCTGTTGCTTCTGTGCAACCTTTTGTTCTTCTCTTTGAAGTTCAGGCTGCCTGCCTGTCTGTGGCCTGAGACATTCCTCCCAGTATCTGTGATCTTCTAACTCTTACCTCAAGAGGCTTTGCTGTGAACACTGGTGGATTTCTTCTACACTCTGGTCATTTGAGCCTGAAATCAATTCATTTGGCATGTTACCTCCTTCTGCCTGTGGAGGGCGTGTTTTCCATTTTGAAAAATAATCCATTTGCTGAAGAACAGGTTTCAACAATACGTGAACCTGTGAACTTCCAGATGTTCAAGCTGGATTTAGAAAAGGCAGAGGAACCAGAGATCAAATTGCCAACATCTGTTGGATCATCAAAACAGCAAGAGAGTTCCAGAAAAACATCTGCTTTATTGACTATGTCAAAGCCTTCTACTGTGTGGATCACAACAAACTGTGGAAAATTCTTTAAGAGATGGGAATACCAGACCACCTGACCTGCCTCTTGAGAAATCTGTATGCAGGTCAAGAAGCAACAGTTAGAACTGGACATGGAACAACAAGCTGGTTCCAAATCGGGAAAGGAGTACATCAAGGCTGCATATTGTCACCCTGCTTATTTAACTTATATGCAGAGTACATCATGAGAGTGTACTCTGGATGAAGCTGGACTGGATGAAGCACAAGTTGGAATGAAGATTGCTGGGAGAAATATCAATAACCTCAGATATGCAGATGACACCACCCTTATGGCAGAAAGCAAAGAGGAACTAAAGAGCCTCTTGATGAAAGTGAAAGATGAGAGTGAAAAAGTTGGCTTAAAACTCAACATTCAGAAAACTAAGATCATGGCATGTGGTCCCATCACTTCATAGGAAATAGATGGGGAAACAGTGGAAACAGTGGCAGACTTTAATTTTGGGGGGCTCCAAAGGAGATCAGCCCTGGGTGTTCTTTGGAAGGAATGATGCTAAAGCTGAAATTCCAGTACTTTGGCCACCTCATGTGAAGAGTTGACTCATTGGAAAAGACTCTGATGCTGGCAGGGATTGGGGCAGGAGAAGAAGGGGACGACAGAGGATGAGATGGCTGGATGGCATCACCGACTCAATGGACGTGAGTTTGAGTGAACTCCGGGTGTTGGTAATGGACAGGGAGGCCTGGCATGCTGCAGTTCATGGGGTTGCAAACAGTTGGACATGACTGAGTGACTGAACTTAACTGAAAATCACTGCAGATGGTGACTGCAGCCATGAAATTAAAAGATGCTTGCTCCTTGGAAGAAACATTACAACCAACCTAGATAGCATATTAAAAAGCAGAGACATTACTTTGCCAACAAAGGTCCATCTAGTCAGAGCTTTGATTTTTCCAGTAGTCATGTATGGATGTGAGAGTTGGACTGTGAAGAAAGCTGAGTGCTGAAGAATTGATGCTTTTGAACTGTGGTGTTGGAGAAGACTCTTGAGAGTCCTTGGACTGCAAGGAGACCCAACCAGTCCATTCTGAAGGAGATCAGTCCTGAATATTCATTGGGAGGACTGATGCTGAAGCTGAAACTGCGATACTTTGGCCACCTGATGTGAAGAACTGACTTATTTGAAAAGACCTTGATGTTGGGAATGATTGAAGGTGGGAGGAGAAAGGGATGACAGAGGGTGAGTTGGTTGGATGGCATCACCGACTCAATGGACATGAGTTTGAGTAAACTCTGGGAGTTGGTGATGGACAGGGAGGCCTGGTGTGCTGCAGTCCATGGGGTCACAAAGAGTCGGACATGACTGAGTGACTGGACTGAACTGAAGAACAAGCAACCACACAGAGTCCCCATAGGGTTGGCTTCTCCCAGTCTTCAAAGAGTTCTCTGTAGAGTCATACTTCGTATTTTTCTATTTCTGCTTCGTATTTTTTTTTCTGCTTCTCTTTTTTTCCTCACTTTAGTCCTTCAGTCCTTTGGAATTACAGAGGGTCTTATGGTCTGATTTCAGTGTTTAGATGCAGGTATTACTTTCAAGCCACATACTCTTTGAGAATATCTAACTAAGCATGGAATCTTCCCCCTCTTTACTCAGATTTGTTTGAAATTCTCACAGGTTGCAAACAACTTTTTCCCTGATTATAAAAGTACAATTGGTTCATTGGCAAAAATTTGGAAAATACAGAAAGAGTACTGACAAAAAACAAACAAACAACCCAACCATTTGTATTTGTGTCCCTCAGAGGATTGTATTTGCACTGTGGGATGTGTTTGTGTGTCTGTGTGTGTCTTTGTGTATATGCCTCTGTTTATGTGTTGTGTGTTCTGAGAAAATGCTTTGAACCTCTCTCTAAGTGGCTATACCACTGTCTTTGTGAGAGCAGCAGGATATTTCCATAGAAACATGTATAATCTACATATACTATAATGCGATGGTATTTTCAAGTATTAACTGATGAGTGTTTTCTCCCTATACTTCTTTTTACTCTTGTCACCTTTCCTTACATGGGTCAGGAGACAAGACCTCCTTTGCTTCATGGGAGGTTGTCAGGATGGAGCCAGATAACAAAGGCTGTAAATTCTTTATGTTTAATTTCAAAAACTATAATCCAGGTGTGAGACTAAGGGATCAGAGAAAAAAGATGCAATCATCTCAGCTCTCCTTCATATCTTTTCCTCTTTCCACTACAGATATGGGGACATATGACACAAGTTATATGTTATAACTTGTGATATAACATATGTTATATGTTCTTAAGTTATATGAAGAAATACAGCAAGAGAACGATCCCAATGACAACTGCGACAATAACAAAGATTATCAAGAAATTAACTTCAAAAGAAATGTACAGGACTAACCTACACAGTTATTATAGAAATAACTACTGAGGTAAGAAGAATAAATGTAGAGAGATGACTTTCAGTTGGATGACAGGGAGACTATATTCCAAAGAAGTTAGTTCCCCCAAAATTAATTTGTAAAGTTCATTCAATCCTAATAAAATCGCATCATGATTGTGAAATTTGATATGATCTCAAAGATCAGATGGGAGAATAAACAGGTTGGGATATTTAGGAAATTCTGAGTTGGAAGGGATGAGAAAACTTTCTCTACCACAAATATATGATGAAGCTAAAATTTATATAATATAAAAATTTATGTTATAAAATGTGTTATGAGGCTATAAAGATGTTTGCACTGTGCTACTGGTGTGGGAATAAGTAATCTGATCAGTGGAACAGAACTGAGGTCTGAAATAGACTCCAAGGTATACAGAAGTTTGTTTCCTCAAATTTACTGCAGTAATTTCCCAATTTTCTTTATTATAGTCCTCCTCCTTCTTTTATTAGTCTCCTTCTAGCCTTTGTCCTCAAAACATCCAGAGTTATGGCCTCAGAACATAATAGAGTTACATAAACCTTTGGCGTAAACCTTGTGATGGTTTTCCATGCCATTGAAATTAAATCCATATTCCTACCCTGAATCCCGGGATCCACTAGTGCTGCTAACCTAATTTCTCAGCACATTTCTCCACACGCAGGAGGTCTCAGCCACACTGGCCAGTTTTCTTTTCCTCCAAAGAGTCAGATTCATTTTCCTTTACAGCCGATGCATGCACTGCTTCTCCGCATGGCATTCTCGCTCCCAGGCTCCTCATGAGCCTGGCTCCACCTCATGCTTTGAGCTCCAATTTAAATTCAATGGGACCGCCTTCAAGCAGTCTATAAGAGGAAGCTGCCCTACCCTCTGCCCTGTCATTCTCTCTCTGCACTGTATTTGTTTCCCTTTTTTTCAAGTTGTTACTCTTTACCTGCTTATTATTATCCCTTCACCATACTGTGAGCTCCAGTGTATGGCGCCCTATGGGAAGAATTAGGCTTTGTTCATCGCTGTCCTTCCAGATTCTAGCACAGTACCTGGCACATGAGGCATTCAACTGATGTTTGTTGAGTGAAAGAAGGAATGCACAAATAATTAATAAAGATAGGCTTTCAGATCAGAGAGGTGATCAAAATAATGTTTGGTTAGAACAACAACAAAAAAACCCCACTTTTTATATAAAAATAAATATAAGGTTGATCAAAGTTTTAAATTTGAATTGTAGAACCATAACATTTCATAAAGAAACACAAACATTTTTTATATATCTTATGAGTTAATACATGAATACGATTCTAAAAGAAAGTGACAAAATTACTCTTTCACTAAAATTTTTGTTAGAAGTATACATTTTTTCCTGTAGCTCAGATGGTAAAGAATCTGCCTTCAGTGCAGGAGATCTGGATTTGATCCCTCTGTCAGGAAGATTCCCCTGGAGATGGAAATGACAACCCACTCCAGTGTTCTTGCCTGAAGAACTCCATGAACCGGGGAGCCTGGTGGGGTCCAGTCCATGCAGGTGCAAAGAGTCAGACATGAGTGAGGGACTAACACACATGTATTTTTTGCATTGATGTATATAAAAACCTCATGCTCTTAGCAACATTATTATCCCTCATCTTTCAATGTCAAAGACTTAAACAAGATAGGAGCTAACTTTGTTCTCAAAAAAATTACCTAGCTAAGCAGTTTTAAGGTTGGTAGCATGACTCTGCAGCCCATAACTTGCATCTTCCATCTCCCAGCCAATGGGAAGGGGAGAGGAAGGGAAACAGGCTCTCTCATTCTTTGGAAAACCTAGAAGCTAGCCCCATGGTCATGACATGCATCTTTTCCTGTTCATATTTCACTGACCATGCCTAGCTACAAGGGAGACTGGGAAATATAGTCTTTAGTTGGACAGACTTCTTCCAAGCTCAAATTTAGAAGTTCCATTCTTAAAAGATGAGAGAATGGTTGTTTATGGACATATTGGAATCCAAAGAGGAACTTGGCCCTAATGTCACTGAGCTTTTTTCCCCCTTCGTTCATATTTTGCCTTATACTAGTTTTTAAATTTACTTTTACCTAGATTTTCCCCTTCTGAAACTCAAGACTGAAAGTTCGCAGGGCAGTGTAGGCTTTTCTGATCAGCATCACTTTCCTCAGCCTTTTTCACTCCATCTTCTGTTAGAAAACGCATTGCCTTTGGAATCTGGACTGATTCAACAAGCCAAACCAGATATTTCAGCACCATCCATGTTCCAGGTATTTTTTTCCAAGACCCTTTTTCCTGAGAATCCAAAAATCATGTCCATTAACCTGATTTTGTAGAGCAGGAGTCAGTGAACCTTTCCTGTAAAGCAAATGTTTTAGGCCTTCTCAGCCACATAGGGTCTTTGTTGCATCCTTTTTTATTTATTTTGCAACTCTTTAAAATATAAAAATTATTGTTAGCTTTCATATAATACAAAAACAGGCTGCTGGCCTATATTGGGTACACAGGCCATAGTCAGCTTACTCTTATAGAGAAATGAGTGGTCATGTGTGTCTCTTGAACAACGAAGGAGTGGAAGTTACAGTATTCCTGCACCAGATGGTGTATATCAAGGGACTATAAGAAGTTTCTTGCTCTTTGTAACCCTGATATACATTTATTTGCTGCTAGATACAGTATGATGGCCCAAAATTATGATACAACCAGTATCATGAAGTTCTCTGCTCGATTTATATCATGTCACTGGAACGAGTTTGTCATATATATCAATGTCTTTTTAAATGTTATAAACAACACATCTATACCTGGCTGAGTTAGAAGAATACTGATGATACCCTAAGAACTTAGACAATAGGCAGCTTAGAAATTTTTTCCTAGTTCCGATCTTAAAAATGCCTACAGATTCTCTCTGAATATGCATTAAATCATACATTATATAATTAATCAGCAAGTATTTACTGAACACCTATCATATTACCAGGCACTGTACTAGATTCTGGGAATGCAACAGTGAACAAAGTCCCTACACCCCAGCAGGGGGAGCTCACATACAAGAGGAGAGACGTGGACAGTGGTCCAATGAGCAAGTGCATTTAAAACAAGTAGGGTGCTGACAAGTGCCACGAAGGAAGAGAAATTGATGTTGTTTGAAGGGGCTGTCTTAGAGCCGTCGAGCCGTCAGGGGTCTGTTAGCTGAGGTGAGAGTTGAACCAAGTCAAGACAGCCACCGGAGAGCAAGCTCTGCAGGTATCCAGGAAACAGATGCAAAGGAGCTTTCATGATCAGCAAGGGGCCAGCTGGCTGGAGAGCAGAGAGTGAAAGGGGCGTGTGTTGTGAAGAAGGTCAGAGGACTTAAAGAAGCCAGAGAGTGTAAGACCTTGTAATCATTGCAAGGGCTTTGGAGGGTTTTAATCAAAGAAGGGTTTGATCTGACTTAGGTTTTAAAAGGACCACTCCAGTTGTTGTGCAGACTAGGGACAGGACGGAAGCAGAGACTCTGGGATGCTGTTATATTGTGCAGGTGAGAGATGACAGTGCTTGCTCTGGGTGGTGGTAGGAACTGTAGCTGTTTTCATGTGGCTCAGCACACAAGAAGCAGGTTTGTCTTGAATTATATATACTTCTAATCCTGGAGGGATCCAGTAGCACCTAATTGTCCGTCCCAGTATAGGTGTTGCTAGCCAAGACCTGTTTCAGTGGAAAACACAGACTAATTAAACTGGAATTTATTATATGGTTTACTTTTATATCTCGAAATCTAGACATTGCCATGTTATTATTACTAATAAAGAGTCCTGGCTATAAATTAGGATGACTTCATGAGGCAGTGCTTCCTTTAATATTGAAGAGTTAATGGAACTCTATTTAGAGCTGAGTTATGTAGAGCACTAATCTCCAGCAATGGCTTGATTTTCAACCCTCTATTTACATCACTGGATTGCTTTGTGGCGATAAGGAATGAACACAAACAAATGTAACTCTATGCCTAACAATGCAAGGCAACAACTGCATATAAACAAAGCTAAGCTCACAGTGGATTCACAATTAATTGTTGTGAATGACAACTGAGTGATGGATTTTAGCATTTAAAAATTAACACATTCAAGTGCTGAGGATACCATAGTGAATTAGAGGACTGTGAATTCCCTCCAAGTTAATTTATTCTTTCTAATTCACCGCCAAGAAGTGTCTTAGGTGCAAGGTAAATTAAGCTGATTATTTCATCTCTACGTTCATTTCTCTTCCATTTTTTGAAGTTCACTGCAATGCTGAGTTTGGCATTTGTTTTCCTTTCCCACATTCCTCCAACACATTTACTAGTTTTGAGTAGTAGCCTCTCAAAGAAAAATTACAAAGGGAGGGTATCTTATCACTACAAATGCATCCTCTTGCTAAAATTAATCTTTCTTATTTTAATTTTTTAGATAGCTGTAACTTATATAAAGGAAAGTATACAGATTTAAGTAAATGATACAACTTAATTTTCATTTAGTATTTATTCATATAACTAGTACCTAATTAAGATATATTTACAAAATCCCAAATAATCCCTGTGTATCCTACTAGTCAGTACTCCACCAATGGAAGTGATAGTCAGCCCTCCATCTACATAGTTGTGCCTTTTTTTTGAGCGTCATACAAATGAAATCATATAGTACACGTCCTTTTGAAGCTTGCTTCTTTCACTTTATATTATGTACGTGAAAGTCATCCAAGTTGGCACACGTAGAAGTTCATTTTTTTCCACTGCTGTTTATTATTCCACTGTGTCAACCTAGTTTATTTTTCTGTTGATGGACTTTGGCCATCTCTAGGTTTGGGCTGTTATGAATAAAGTCACTATGAACATTTTTATACATGTCTGATAGTGGGCATGCATGCTCACTTACGTTGACTCTGTACCTGGAGGTGGAGTGCTGAGTCAGAGGATCTATGTAGGCTGACTACTTTTTGCACCAAACAGTGCTTTTTAATCACTGGACAAAGAATAGATTAGAGCCAGAGAGACAGTAGTGTCTGAGGGTGGTAGGAATAATTGAATAGAGTGTTTAATTGAACTACTTGGAACTGTTTGCTTGGTTGTTACTTTTCTTTTCATAAAATGCAGAGAGGAACCACAATGAGATAGCACCTCATCATTAGATATCATTAGGATGGCCACTATAAGAAAAAAATGAGAAAGTAGCAAGTGTTGGTAGAACTGTGGAGAAATTGGAAACTTTGTGTATTGGTGGCAACATAAAATGGTATAACTGCTGTGAAAAACAGTATGAAGGTTCCTCAAAAAATTAAAAGTAGAACTACCATCAGTTCAGTTGCTCAGTCGTGTCCAAATCTTTGCAACCCCATGGACTGCAGCACGCCAGGCTTCCCTGTCCATCACCAACTCCCAGAGCTTACTCAAACTCATGTCCATTAAGTTGGTGATGCCATCCAACCACCTCATCCTCTGTCGTACCCTTCTCCTCCCGCCTTCGATCTTTCCCAGCATCAGGGTCTTAACCAGTGAGTCAGTTCTTTGAATCAAATGGCCACAGTATTGGAGTTTCAGCTTCAGCATCAGTTCTTCCAATGAATATTCAGGACTGATCTCCTTTAGGATGGACTGGTTGGATCTCCTTGCAGTCCAAGGGACTCTCAAGAGTCTTCTCCAACACCACAGTTCAAAAGCATCAATTCTTCAGCGCTCAGCTTTCTTTATAGTCCAACTTTCACATCCATACATGACTACTGGAAAAACCATACCTTTGACTGGACAGACCTTTGTTGGCAAAGTAATGTCTCTGCTTTTTAATATGTTGTCTAGGTTGGTCATAGCTTTTCTTCCAGAACTACCATAGGATCCAGAAATCCCATTTCTGGATATATACCCTAAAGAATTGAAAACAGGATTTCAAGAAGATATTTGCATACTCATGCTCATTGCAGCAGTATTCATAATAGCTAAGAGGTAGAAGTAACCAAAATATTCATGGGCAGAGGAATGAATCAAGAAAAGGTTGTATGTACATACAGTGGAATATAATTGAGCCTAAAGAAGAAGGAAATCCTGTCAAATGCTACAACTTGGATCAACCTGGAGGACATTATGCTAAGTGAAATAAGCCAGTCAGAAAAAGATGAAGCATGATAACACCTTACATAATGTACTTAAAATAGTCAAAATCACAGAGACAGCAAGTAATAGGTGGTTGCCAGAGGCTAGGGAGAGATGGGGGAACGGCAAATTGTTGTTCAATGGATAGAGAGTTTCAGTTTTGCAGTATGAAAAAAATTGCAAAACAATATGCTTTAAGTTAATACTACGGCATTGTACATTTAAAAATGGTTAAGATGGTGAACAAAAAAGATGTTATTAAACAAAAAAAGATAGATGTTATTTTTAAAGAAACCTTATAGCTTTGATTGCAAAATGCTCCTCTCTGGTCTCAGGCAAACATACCTTAACGAAATAACAGGCAGACTGGTCTCTCTAGATTTACATGTTTTATAAGCTTTTGTAGAACATAAATGTATTTGCTCCCACAGGCTTCCCTGCTCCCTTGTTAAACCAATATGAATGGTTTGAGGGAAAATAAGATCATTGAAATTGAATAAACTTATATAAATAATTTTTAAAAGGCAGTGAGCTGTGATTACTGGTCTATAGATATTAAGAATTTACAAGTTCAAGACACTTAACTCTCTAGCTCTCTGATTAAATTGATCTACTTTTGTATTTCTGATCTTTGCATGAAACAAACAACCCTGAAGTTACAGTGACTCATAAATTATTGTAGTGAAGCTTTACGTGCCTCAGCTAGCTGGTTGCAGGTTGTCAAGAGACGCGATGGAGTGTAAGGACCTCCTGATAACAGCTGTGCTGGAGGCCCTGCCCACAGTGGGACAGAGCTCTGCCCCTGTGGGAGGGGCTGCTGCCTGCCTCTCTGCTGTGGGCCCCGGACCTTCAGCAGCACAGCTGAGGCTCTGTGAGATATCATAGCTTTCCCCAAGTGGTCATGAATGTAGGTAAGCCAGAGAGCATCACAGGCACGCAACTGTTGATGAGGGGCAGGCTTTCCAGGGATGGAGTATTCTTGGCCCTTAGTTGTTCTAACCTCAGGTTCCTGAGTTGACCTTATTTGAAAATAGAATGGGTTATTCGGAGGCTTAGAAAGAGTCCCTATTTATTGTTATGGGATTTGTGAGTTCATTTCAACCTCTATCAGGGCATGAGCCTTTGGGTTGGTCTTGGGCAGTCTTTGACCTTGGGCCACATGCTGCCTGCTTTGTCCTTGCTGCCAGGCCCAGGATCTAATTTCAGAGTCAAAGGTTAGAATGCTGCCCCCATTTTGCTGCTTCCTAAATAGACCCAGATAACAACATTGTAATGGCTAAAATAAGAAGTCTTAGTTTTCAGTACAGCAGATAATCTAAACTGTAATATTAATACAGTTTCCATGCAATGAAAAAATACTGTAAACATTTTAAATTATTTTTCTTTAATTTTTTTGCTTTTCTTTCTTTTTTCTCTTTCCTTCTCTTTTCTCCCTCCCTCTCTTCTCCTTTCCCTCCCCTTTCCCCTCCCTCCTTTTTTTCTTCCTTCTTCTCTCTCTTTTTCTCCCCGCTTTCTTCCTCTCTCCTCCTTCCTTCCTTCCTTTCCCTCTCTTTCCCTTCCTCTTTGTCTCTCTGTGCTCTTCTCTCTTTGGATGCCAACTGAGTCCCTTTGGAGTAGAAGTCTGGACTTTGAACTCTAGAGTCAGATAATTCAAGCTGGGCTCTCACTAGCTGTGTTACTCTAGGAAACCTCCTACCCCTCAATGCATCTTTTCTTCTGTTAAAAAATAAAGATGATAATGATGCTTCCCTTAGTGTTACTGTGATGATTATATGAGATGTTTTGTGCTTGCTTATAGTAAATACTTGATGTTTAGCTGCTACTATATATTACTAACATGCCACGGCCATGTGTGTAAGTAACAAGAACATTGATTTGAAGTAAGAAAAACAAGAAAAAAACTCATAAGAGCAACCGTAAAGCTAAATATGATGGCAAAACTATTGGAAGAGATCTTGAAATTGCTAATTAAATGCTCAGGAGAGAAGTTGAAAAGTAGGAAAAACACACAATTTTGGTCTAGGAAACAACAAGGATAAAATTGTTATTTCAGGCCATAAGCTACAACAGGGAATTTTCCTAAGTCATGAGTACCATTCGTACTGGGAAGACTGGTTCAGGTGATTATACTTCTCTGAAGTACATCAGAGATTAGAAAAATTTTGAGTTTACCAATCACCTGGCCCAACATAGTCATATTATAGGTAGAGAGACTAGGATTCGAAGAGGTTAAGCACTCTGCCTAAGGTTACACATCTTCTGATGGCAGAGCTGGACCGGAACACGGGTACCCTGAGGGCAGTCCAGGGGCCATTCTACTGGAGCACATGGCTTTCAAAATGTGACAAGATCAAAAAGCCCAGAGAACTTTCATGCTGGAGTGAGAATAACTTTGCATTCACTTCAGGGATCGTTTTGCACACCTGGAATTCAAAGCATCTGCAAACAGATATCATAATCTCAGTTTTACAAATGGAAAAAAACAGGAATGGAGAGAGGCTGTCCGTTGGCTGGCTTCATTGCCCAGCTTCAGGCTCCAGGAAAGCGCCTCTCAGGTCCATGCAGGCTGTGGATGAACCAGCAGATACCTGCCTCTGATTCTGGGACACCTTCCAGTTTGCTTATATTGCCCACGTCTGTCTTCCTCCCTACCAAATGTAAGGACCCCAAAGGAGAGATATATAGTTTGTTGTTGTTTGTAGACAAACCCCTACATTCCTGAATAAGTACCTG
Organism: Ovis canadensis; assembly: GCF_042477335.2. NCBI lineage: Eukaryota > Metazoa > Chordata > Mammalia > Artiodactyla > Bovidae > Ovis > Ovis canadensis. The sequence continues at coordinate 87,552,051 of NC_091247.1, forward strand.
GCATTTGTTTGACTATCAATGAATATTTCTTAAATGAATGAAGACAAAAATAGATTCTCTGGGTTTCTCCAAACAGTCACTTGGACTGGCTTATGCACTGGGGCCACGTGTCTAGGCTCTGATTCTGAGACCTCTACTATATGTTGGCCAATCCCATGGTCTGCAATCTTGGGTGAAAGGAGCCTGCCTTTAGACCATGACCTGGATTCCAGAACATGAACTGCTAAGCAAATTCTCTGCTCCATCCAAGACTAATAAGAAAGAGAGTAAGACTCCAGAAGATTGGACTTCTGTGATTCAGAAGTGTAAAAAGGAATCCTCCAAACCCTGTATATTGTGAGAACTCTGTTGAGGATTCACTAGTAAAGTAGCCCCTCTGGGAGAAAGATAGACCCAAATGCCCATATATGTAAATACAGTGAATCCAAACAGGGCTTTCCTCCACTGGGTTCATCCAACCCACTATTATCAAGGCTAACTCACCCTTCAGACTGGGTGTGTGAGGCTTCCTTTAGGCTGAAGTTCCCTTGGATGTTGCAGTTTACCTCCCCTGCAAAAACAGACTGCTTCATTGCTGCTGTCACAAAGAGTTGGACAGCTAAATGTCTTTAGGCATTTGCTTCATTTCTTTAAGCCAAACAGTTTCCATGTGGAGACTTCCCTGGTGGTCTAGTGGTTAAGACTCCGAGCTCCCAAAGCAGAGGGCCTGAGTTTGACCCCTGGCAGAGTTGGACACGACTGAGAGACTAACACATACACACTTGGGAACCATGTCCTACATGCCACCACTAAAGCTCCTGCATGCCGCAGCAGAGATCAATGATCCCGTGTGCTGCAATTAAGACCCCGTGCAGCCAAATAAATAAACAGATACTAAAAACACAGAAACAGTTTGAGTCCCTGGGGAAGCAGCCCTCCAGTCACCAACTTACATTTGGGACAGAAAGCCTTCCCCAAAGGCTGCCTTATGCAGAAGTGCTGCTTCTCCTGACTCGTCTCTAAGGTTTGATAGACTCCCCAGCGAGGCCTGAGTTCATGCTGCCTTCACTGATGTGGTCACCTTCCCAGATGATATGTTTGTCCTCCCAACACTCACCACTTCTGATATTTCACACCACTTTAGGAGTCATGCCAAAGATGAACTGAAGGTGACCTTCTCCTCTGATATACGTCACAGGAAGATGATCAAGTTATATCAAATTATAAGTTCCCTTGGATGTTGGCAAATACATTGTGATGAAGTACCTCAAAGTGGATATGGTGTTTCATTTCTCATCCAGTGAGAGCAACTTTATCATCATCATCTACAGCTAAACTGGGCTGGTCAAAGTTAAAAAAGTGACCATCTTAAGCTGGCACATCCACATTGGTCACACATAGCTGACTAATGGCAACACGCTGCTTCTGGGAAAAAGGATGGACAAGCCATCCAATGAGTTGTCAAGGTGGGCAAGCACTTCTTGGCCATGGGAACATTTTCAGTGCCCTTGGCTTCAGCCCTGGATGGTCCTATCTTTATGCTGCCCTGTGATACAGAGGTTCAAAGGAAAGGTGATAAGTAATTGAAATGAGAAATAGCATCTGCAGCACAAGCTAGTCCATGTACATATTTAACCAGGAAGGATAAAAGGATCAAAGGAAGAAGCCTTTTCCTATAAGTAATCCTTGACCCTATGCAGCCTTAAAGGCAATTGTAATAGGTGCAGGCAGTCCTGTGTTACCATAACACCTACCTATTGAAGAAAACTGTTCTATGGCCTTAGAGTGTTGGGTCACCATTTGTGAGGGGCACTGTCATTCTCAGAGAAGGAAGCAGAGGTGGGTTTTGTGGCTTTGGTGGGGTTCCATCTTGTTCTATACCTCTTCCCCTGGTGAACAATTCCGCCCTGTGTTTGTTGGGAAGCTGAAGTGGGTGGGCCATTGATGGGTCTTCAGTTTAAAAACAAGACCAGGGGAAATTCCCTGGTGGTCCAGTGGTGAGGACTCCATACTCTCACTGCTGAAGGCCGGCATTCAATCTCTGGTCATGGGACTAGGATCCCCCAAGCTGCGTGGCCAAAAAAAAGAGAGGACAAGCCCAGCATGAGTCTCCCTTCTACCTGGGCTCCAGTAACAGTACCAAAGTTTAGAGTATTCCGCCAGTCACCAGGCTGTAGGCTTAAGAAAGGAAGTCAAGAAATGGTTTTCAAATAGCTTATTATCAGAGGAAATGTCAGCTGAGCCAGGCGCATTGTTCCTCAAATGGACCCGACTGTTGTAGGATTTAATTGGAGTGAATAGTTGAAGCAGGACAAAAATGGTTTTTCCTTGGGGACCCATGTACTCAGTTAAAAAGCCAAAACAGAAATGCTTATGCAGTGACTTTCTTCCTAAAAATTCAGAACACTTCAAAAATTCCCACAAATTGTATTCACAGCACAACCCTGAAGGTTAGTATACTTATGATGCAAATATGTTTTTAGAGCAGTTCATTTGTTCCCATAATTCCTTTTATAGCCATGCATATTCATTAGAAACACTGAAAATTTATTAAGAAATCACCAAATGTTTTCAAGGGCTGCAAATGCAAACCATATGCTGGGAGAAGAGAGTATTTAGAGAGATTCTGAGAACTTAAAGAATGATCAGCTCATTAAGCCTTCCTGCAGTGTGTATATTTCAGTTTCAATACTTAAGCTCTAGATATTTTCACTTGTTGGTCTTGAATGGAGAAATTTGATTTTAAAGTCTTTTCTTGTAGTGGATATGCATCTTTTCATCATTTCTGCTGTTTTAAAGTAGATGCTATGTTATTTGGTATGTAGATATTTATAACTGTCATATCCTCATTGTAACTTGGAGTCTTTAATATAAAGCAGTTCTACCCAACAGAACTTTCTTGTGATGATGGAAATGGTTTCTGTACTATATAAATTAATGAATGAACTAAACTTAAAGATTCATTTCTCAACAGCATGGTTATCTAGCATCTTCTTTGTCTTGATTAATATTTTTGGCTTGAATTCTACCTTGTCTGATATCAGAGCCTTGACTCCTGCTTTCTTTCTGTTTGCTTTTGACTGGCGCAACTTTGCATAGCCTTTTATTTCTAGCCTTTCTGAATCACTTCGTTTTAGGCAAGTCTTTTATATACAGCACAGAGCTGAATTCTACTTTTATCGTAGGATAGATAACTTTATCGGTATAACCTCTATGTTTGATCTCATCTCTTTCATTTTTAAAGATGTGTTATAAATACTAATAGTGTCTTTCTTGTGCACTGATTTCACATTCTGAACAAAATAAAATTAGCTTGCATTCTCTCTCATCTCATTTGCTTTCTAATTTTAGTCAATAATATTATCTTTCTTAGTGTTTATCTTTGTATTCTTAGGCATCTACAGTTCTGTTTGTCAGCATTAAATAATAGCCTATGACCCCTCTTGTTGCTCATGATGTAGTTAATGTTATTCTTAACCCATTATCTCCTTCCTTTTACCCTCCAAAATTGTATTATGAAAATTTCCAAACTTACAGTGAGGTCAAAAGATTTTTACGGTGAACACTCATATGCCCACTGTCCACTTAATTAACATATATCTTTACTTTATCAACATGTGTCCACCTAGCCATCTGTCAATCCATCTCACTTTTTTCATGCTTTTCAAACTAATCTGCAGACATTAGTATGTTTACTTTTAACTGTCTCAGCATACATATTGGTAACTAGAGTTTAATATTTGTTTAACATGTTTTTTCTTTTGATGTAGAATTTGAATGCTATACAGCACCCAGATCTTAAGTATACCTCTGCAAGTTTTGAAAATGACATGCACCTGTGTAACCCAACCCCTAACAAAATATAAAAGGTTACCATTATCCACCCCTCCCACCCCCCAGATTTCCCTCATGCTCCTTCCCAGTTAAGTCCCACTCACCTCCCAAAGGCAAACTTCTGATTTTTTTACACCATAAATTAGTTTCACTCATTTAAAAACGTCGCAGAAATAGAATTATACAGTATGGACTCACCGAGTAAGAGTTCTTTCACTCAGACATTCGTATTATTCAGACTCAGAGACATTCGTAAAATCTTTGAGACGCATCCATGCTGCTGCCTGTATCTGTGATTTATTCCTATTTGTCACTCAGTGGTAGTTCATTTTAAGAACATATGGCAGTTTGTTGTATATTCTCTTATTAACACACTTTGTGTCCAGTTTGGGGCTATTAGGAGTGAAGTTTCTATGAACATTTGGGTACACATGTGTTTGGGAGTGCTTAAAAAGTTCTCTTTGGTCAGTACCCAGGAGCAGAATTAATCATAGGGTATGACATAGGGGTATGTTTAATTTATAAGAAATTTTGAGACCACTTCCCAGCTGGTTGTATCACTTTATATCCACATTTTCACTGCATAAGAGTGCTGGTTTCTCCACATTCCTTACCAATTTTTGTGTTGTCCATCTTTTAAAATGTTATCCATTCGAGTGGATATATGCTCAATTGCTCAGTCGTGTCCAACTCTGCAGCCTCCTGGACTGTAGCCCCCAGGCTCCTCTATCGATGGAATTTTACAGGCAGAATACTGGAGCGGGTTGCCACTTCTTACTCTAGAGGATCTTCCCAACCCAGGGATCAAACCTGGGTCTCCTGCATTGCAGGCAGATTCATTACCAACTGAGCCACCAGGGAAACAAAAAGTGTTCTTAAATCTTAACTATCCTGGAGATTTTCCCTTTGCCTCATTACCAGTTTTGAATTTGTCTATACCTGGGAAAGCACTTAATAAATCTAAGTTACTAGGAAAATGTGTTCAATACTACTACTACTACTACTATTTACTACTATTTATTTTTTGCCAGACCACGTGGCATGTGAGACCTTATTTCCCTAGCCAGGGCTCAGACCTTTGCCCTCTGCAACAGAAGCATGGATTCTTAACCACTGAACCACCAGAAGTTCTTTACTACTGTTTTTATAGTGAGAGGTTTATATCTTAGAAGGCAGAGTTTATATCTTAGAAGGCTTTCCCTAAAGCAAGACTAGAATGCTAAGGCTAGAAACACTAGGCATAGTTTATTCAATTGATAACCCCAAACTTTAGATAACTTAGTTTCTTATATAAACTTGGAACCCAGATGTGAATTAAATTTCAATTAGTGATTCTTTGGAAACCTTTGAGTAATTACAAGTTGGGTAACACAACTGAATTCACAGGGTGTGCATTTTTTTTTCTACTTAAACCTTTCTGCATTTGAATCTTCCTTACTTAGCAAGTCCGTATAAGGAACAAGGAATCCATTATCTTAAAATACATTAAAGATTTTTAAGACATCTCTTGTGTGCACAATCGCTAGCCTCCGATCTGAGTTAATGTGAGATAAACCATGGAATTCAATATGCTTCTGTTTATGTAATACGAACATCACAATGATTTCCAAACACGTCACCCGGGTATAAAAATAAAGCTATATAATAAAACAGAAGGGAGGAAAAAAAGAAATATGTAACTTACAACATGCTAGAATTGTTAAATATTGACTTGTGTAAAAAGATTGAATTTATCTAACACTACCTTGGCAACAGACAAACATAAAATAAGAATAGAGGATTTTTGCATATTTCCCATGAAGACAAGACCTGAAGTTTTCATGAAGACAGTCAGTCCTCTGTTCACTGGTGTAAAAAATAACTACATGGAATCTTTGCCTTTCATGCAAATTTTAGTTTCAGAATAGAAATTGGTATAGTTAATGTTTTTTCTTGTAAAAAACATGTTTCAAATGTAAAATATATAATTGCATATGAGATAGAAAATGAAAACCCCCACTGCTACCCCCATAACTGATCTAATGTCACAGAGAAATCACTAATATTAATAACTTAGTGTTTCAGATATTATCTAAATGTATGTTATATTATAAATTTATAAATTATATAATTTATAAGTATACTTTTTTTGCATTAATAGAATCTGTAGTCTTTTCTTTTTTCATTTGACACCATATCTTGGACATGTTTCTATGTTAGCTCACACAGATGTACCCTTCTCCTTTTAAATGAATCGATAGTGTATAGCAGGCCATTGTATGAATATGCCTTAATTAAGTGAATGAATCACTTCCTGATGAATAGTCAATTTGTTCCCAGTTTTTTGATACTATAAACGGCACTGTGGTTAATCTTTTACATATATTATCTACCAGGAGAACTTATATTTTTTTTAGATGTGAAATTTTAAGATGAAAAGGGAAGGCTATTTTAAATTTTGATACATAATGCTAAATTGTACTATGTGTTTGTTATGGTTGCTTGGAAGACAACCAATAAGAGGAATAGATTTTAAGATATTGAGCCCATGTTAAAAATTGATATCTGTTATCAACAGAGCAAACTTGAGCAAACTCTGAGAAATAGTGAAGGACAGGGAAGCCTGGTGTCCTGCAGTCCATGGGATCACAAAGAGTCTAACATGACTTAGCAACTGAACAACAATAGCAAATCTATTATTAAGTCATAATCTTTGTTATGAGAGATACAGTAAGACTGGAGAGAGGGAATTCCCTGGTGATCCAGTGTATAGGACCATGTTCTTAAAGCAGGGGACCCAGGTTTGATCCCTGGTCAGAGAGCTAGATCCCACACTCCACAACTTAAAGATCCCGCATGGTACAACTAAGGCCAGTGCAGGCAAATAAATAAATAAATATTTTTTAAAAAGACTGGTGAGAATTTCAAGGTACTGATCAACTATTTTACAACATGGAGAAGTAATGAAATAGAAGGTATACTCTTCACCTTTTTATAAAATGGCAATCAGAGGACTTACCTCATAGGGCTGTTGTGTTGGTTTAGTGAGCTAATGGCTGTAAAATTCCTTAGATTAGTACCTGGCAGCTAGTAGGTACTCAGCAAAGTATTACTGATATTTCTATAAAGAGAATTTGTTCTCATAAAAGAGTCCTCTCTTAGCTTTCATGATCTTATTCAAATAACTGCTTTTGGCTTCTGCTTTCATCAAGTTGGAGACCATTGGTAGTGAACAATTTATTTAGTGTGAACAGGAGACAGTTTGTATTTAAAAATGAGTGATCATATTTTATGCTACAAGATGTAGGAGGCGGGGGATGATTAGTCAAGGCAAATGTTGGGGCCAGCAGGGTCTGCTATATGCCAAGGGTCAGTGCCTGAAAGGTGAGTGGTACCAGCACCAGCTCTGATGTCAGGAAGCGAAAGCAAGCCAAGAGTCAATGAGCGAGATGACTCACAGGTAACAGGACACCCAGATGTCGGGAGTTAGAGGAAGCCAGGAGCCTGGTTCCTGACACAGGAAGGCTCAGGCCAAGGCAAGCTCTGAAGTTGTGAAATTCAAGGTGGCCAGCTAGGGGCCCAGGGAGACCAAAATGCACCTCTATGTCAGAGGGACCTGGCTAATAGCTGTTTCTGAGCTGCTCCAGGCCAGAAGCCAGTCACAGAAGAGCTTGTCTGGATCCTCCAGGTACAAGTAGGTGAATGAGGCCATGGAAAGTCAGGTCTGATATAGGAAGAAAGAAGAAATAGGCTTTCTGCAGTAGTTGCAACACACTGTGATGGAACCTTCCTACAGCAAGGCATTAGAAGGGCTATACACACTTTTATTAGCAACCCTGCATCTGCTGCCATCCCTTGGGAAATGAAATGTTGCAGTGTTCTTTTCTTGGCCTTTCTAAAGCAATCAAATATCTAAAATTCATACAGCTTTGCTGAGATGCAAGCAGTTATGGCACTAAAGCCTCCATTGTATGTTCTGTCTCTGCCTTATCCTCACCTCTGTGTCCTCCTTAAGGAGACTGGGAGAGGAAGTCTGTGGGAGACATGGCTGTGTGCTGCTACGGGGTAGGTGGCGAAGGGTTGTATAAGCTCTGTTAGAAATATTGCTCATATACTTGGAACCATGAAATATGTATGGGAGCATAAGTAACGGTCTGAGGCCAATCCCTAGAAAACAGTGCTAAGGCTAAATCTTAAAAAACACTTTACTGGGGAGCCCAATCCCAGGAAGTGAGAGAGAGGCAGAGGAGAAAGGAGGGCAGGTTATGAAGTGGTGACAAGTGCTGTTGATTGCTCATCCCTATAGGATGTCTTCAGAAACCTGCTGTGGAGGTGTGACAGTTCCATCCTGGGGGTGTAATCCACTGACTTCCATTTCCATTGATCAAAGCTTGCTCTGCAGGGTGTTACTCCCTCTAAGCTGTCTGTCTGGGAGACTGGGTCCAAGATGGCAGCTGTGGCATCTGCAGTGTAAGGCACAGTCCTCAGGGCAAATGGGAGTGTAGACACGTGTCCTCAGGGCAAGCCAGTAGACATGTGCTCAGGGCAAGTCGAAGTGTAGACGTATGTCAACAGCATGCCCCACATTTTTGCTGGCAACATGCAACCTCAGAGGCCCCACTGGATGGGTGTTCATTGGGTTACATGCCATCATTTAGCCTGGAACCCATAGCATGTCATGTCTCAGCAGCAGGAGGGAAGTCCTGGAAAGACGCTGGCTGGTCATACCCACGAGTGTCACGAGGGACCACAGTATTGCCTGATGCTACCACCACAGGAACAATACACACCACTGCTTAGGGCCATCTCAGCCAGAATGTCAAGCATGTGTCCGAATCTGGGGTGGCCCAGCCACTGAGTCAGTACTGAGCATTTACATGTTTCTGATTATACAACAATAACATACCATTTCAGCACTCACTGCACAGAAGTCTTTATGTACAGTAAGTCCCCTACATACGAATGAGTTCCATTCCGAGAGTGCATTCGTAAGTCCAGCTTGTTCGTAAGTTCAACAAAGTTAGCCTAGGCACCCAACTAGGCTATATACCACTGATTTTACACTTGCTTCTGGACATCCTGGGCTTGAAATAGAGATACTGTACTCCTGCACTTGGTACAGTAGTGTATAGTAGAGTGCACAGAAGCACAACCCTTGTAGCAAAGGCATCCATATGACAAGGTATGCCAGACACGTGAATTAACTTACCTGATTGGACAAGCAAATGAAAGTTTGCAACTTGAAGGTTCTTATGTAGGGGACTTACTGTATAATCTCACATATGAGTCTCATTTAATATATACTGTTTTCTATTCTATTTTTTCCACTTAATTTTTGGTAGTCAAGAATTTTCTCATCTCTTTCAGTATTTTCCAAAAGCACTTTTCACTGGCAACAATATATTCCATGATGTGGATATATAGTCACTCATTTCACTTTCCCGTACTATTGAACACATTGGTTATAATTCTCTGCTCTCATAAATAATTCCATGTGTTCAGCTCAAAGTTGTCTAGTCTATGTTGTTATAACAAGTAACTCTCCATTGCTTAAAATAACAGAGATTTATTTTTCACTCATGTACAGGGTTAGCAAGGGACCTCTGCACATCACGGTCACATAGGGACCTAGTGTAACAGCAGTGCCATCTCAAATGTCACTGGTCACTGTGCCAGAGGGAAAAGGTAACTCTGGAGCAGTTCACAGGGGAGATGAAATGCATCCTGGAAGGGACACATGCCACTTCTGAACTCGTGGGTCAAATCCGGTTGCAACATGAAGAATACAGGAAGGGAAAAACAACCAGACACGGCACATCTTACAGAGTGTGACACCATTACAAACACTCTTGTCATACATCTTTTTGTGTTTTGTTACTTATTTCCTTAAACATTTATATAGGAAAATTATAACTGATAGTTGTTTAGTTAAGTCGTCCCAACTCTTTGAGACCCCAGAGGCTGTAGCCCACCAGGCTCCTCTGTCCATGGGATTTCCCAGGGAAGAACAGTGGAGTGGGTTGCCATTTCCTTCTCCAGGGGATCTTCTTGACACAAGGATCAAACCCACATCTCACATAAATATTTGTATACTACAGATGCATGCACTGGAGTTTTAAATTTTGGCACTCAGACTCATACTTGCCCTTTAATACTCTCTGGTGTACAGGTAACTGGGAGCCTGTAAACTACATTTCCCAGACTCCTTTGCCTGCTGGGTAGCTTCTGCTGCTGCTGCTAAGTCACTTCAGTCCCTGAACGACCCCATAGACAGCAGCCCATCAGGCTCCCCCGTCCCTGGGATTCTCCAGGCAAGGGAGTGGGTTGCCATTTCCTTCTCCAATGCCTGAAAGTGAAGTTGCTCAGTCATGTCCAACTCTTAGTGACCCCCATGGACTGCAGCCTACCAGGCCCCTCCATCCATGGGACTTTCCAGGCAAGAGTACTGGAGTGGGGTGCCACTGCCTTCTCTGTTGCCTGCTGGGTAGAAGCCATGTTTTTTCCTGCTTTTGGCTTCATCAGTGTCCTTGGGAGCCAACTGCAGGTGATTACAGGCTCCAGCAGCAACAAGTCCAGAAACACCAATACTGACTTTCTACTCAGGGCGTATGGTGGTGATTATGGACCCTGGTAATATCACCTTTTTCATTTTGCTTCTCAAGCCCGAGGGGTGGTGTTAGTTCTCAAGTTAATGGTCTCCAAGTAGCATCATCTTCCCCTTTGGTTTCTCTGGCCCTTTAAACTATTATCTGATTAACCCTTGTATTAAATTTCCTGTGTTTAAATGCCTGGCTGGACAACGACTGCTCTACTGTGTATTATAAATTGCCCTCCAAAAAGTTTGTACCAATTTAAAAATTTTATTTATTTATTTGGTTGTGTTGGGTCTTAGTTACAGCATGCAGAATATTCCTTGCATCATGCAGGATCTTTTTGTTGCTGCACACAGATTCTCTAGTTGTGGTGCATAGGCTCCAGAGTGTGTGTGCTCAGTAGCTGTGGCACACAGGCTTAGTTGCCCCACGGCATGTGAGATCTTAGTTCCCTGACCAGGGATTGAACCTGCATCCCCTACTTTGCAAGGTGGATTCTTAACCACTGGACCACCAGGGAAGTCCCAAGTTTGTTCCAATTTATACTCTGTGACAAAATATTTGAAAGGACCTCTTCCCTTTAACCTTCACTATAAAGAATACAGTTGATATTATTATTTAAATATAATCTCCTAATTTCATAGGTGCTAATTATCATATTTCAATTAGTATTTCCTTATTTCTGATTGAGAATGTTTATTAGAATAAACATAAGAATTTGTATTCTTTCATAAACTGACCATTTGTGATCTTCACTTATTTTAGGGCTATCTCTATTTTTCACTGATTTTAAAAGATCAGTATCTAATAAGGACTTTCATGTCTCTTTTTTATGTTTCAAATATAATCCCAGGTTGTCATTTGCTTTTCAATTCTGTTTACGGTGTTTTATAAGGAAATTAATTTTTTAAAATTAAGTCAATTCTGCTAGTTATTTACTATATGATTTCTGCTTTGGGATTGGTCTTTCAAGGCTTAATTAAGGTTGTTAAAATTTCCTTCATGAAGCATAGTTTTAACCAATTATCTGTAAGGTTCTAACAGATAACACAATTAGAAATTCATGGCTTCAGATGGTTTTCTTATTTCTCCTTCTTTATAGCTCTTCTTATCTGGATAACAGAGGGATGTACAGAGGGCAAAGGGGTTGACGGTACTCAGCCACTTCACAGTGAAGTGAGATGCTCTCCCCAGAATCACAGCAGCTCTACTATCTCTGGTCAATGAGTCCACTCGTAATTCCATGGAAAAGTGGTCCATGGAACTGCTCTCCTGTGGGTATCACTGTGGCACGAGAAGTAATGCCCAGAAGGTCTGACCTCAAGAACTAGCTGTCTGATCTTCCTCTGGGTCAGTACAGCCAGGACTCATCTGTATATTCTAGACCCTAGGCTTGAAGTATGATTTTTTTGTTAGTACACAGAGACTTCTTCTCTGGGCACTCCCTCCTGCCACAAATGGTGCTCCACAGTTTTAGCTAAAATGCCCTTCTCTGCTGTTCTCTCAGGTAATTTAAGAACATGAAACTATGTATTGGGTGAATATATATCTATAATTTATAAAATTTTATACATAAATAATTTCCAATTAATATTTCACTAGAAGATAAGTCATTTTTCTACTCTGCTGGTTTCTTTCTTTACTTTTATGCTTAGAAAATACTTTTTCATTCCAACATCAGGAAACCATTGATCTATCTTTTCTGTTAGTTTGAAGATAGCAGCTTTTGCTCTGCACAGTGAGCAGTGTTTGGGCCATAGAAAAATTTTTTAGCAAACAGCAGTAGCTGATATGTTAAAAAAAAAACACACTATATATATATATATAATGTATTTTTCTCCTGTTCCTTTCTGAAGCCTTTTTTCCCCTTCCACTGTGAAGAACATAATTTCCCAGTAGTCCGTTTCACTTTATTTCTCTTCTGGAGACTGTTCTATGGGCCCAGGAAGAAAAGGTGGTGTTCTCTAGTAGAACCTCTGTCCCAGAGCAGGGCTCCTTTCTCTAGCATCCTTGGAAGAGTTTCTCAGCTTAAATATGTTAATAAAGGGGAAGTCACAGTTCTTAAAAATCTCTTACATTGATGGATAAGTTTATGTCTTTAGAAATTGTAATGTCTGTTAGAAAATATCCAAATCTCAGAAATGCTAAGTATGTACTATATAACCTGTTACTAACTAGTAATGTAAAATGGGACCCATAAGAGAAAGTGTGACTATAGACATATTTGTATATATAAAACATGTATACATTAATATACATATTTTTATATACAAGAGGATCTCAATAAACATATACAACATAATTTTTTAAGTGCTATTTTTCCACTAATGAAAACTGTATTAGTTAAGATATTAGCTACCATTAACAGATAAACCCGTGAATCCCAGTGGCTACACAAAAAAGTTTATTTTTTTTGGTAACGACCAAAATGGACGTTTAGATTTGGTTTTCTTCCAAGCAGTGACTGAAGCAGGGATCTAGCTTCCCTCTGCTTAGAGGTTCTATTGTGGTGGTTTAGTCACTAAGTCGTGTCCGACTCTTGCGACCCCATGGACTGTCGCCTGCCAGGCTCCTCTGTCCAAGGGATTTTCCAGACAAGAATACTGGAGTGGATTGTCATTTCCTTCTCCGGAGGATCTTCCCGACCCAGGGATCGAACCCGGACCTCCTGCATTGCAAGCAGAATCTTACCTACTGAGCTACGAGGGAAGCCCTAGAGGCACTATTACCTGCTACTGTAATTTGCAAAGATATTGTGCTTATGTGCCTTAAGCCAGCAGAGAGGGAAGAAGAGATTTTTCCATGGAAGGTTTTCATGACTTAGCCAGTCAGGAAGGGATGTGTTTTTCCCATCCACACTCCATTGGCTAGAATGCATTCACATGACTACCGCACCCAAACCGCAAGGGAGCCTGGGAAATGTAGTCCTATGGGTGTCCAAGAAGAGGAGGAATCTGGTAGGATATAGGCTAGCTGCTGCTGCTGCTGCTTCTAAGTCGCTTCAGTCGTGTCCGACTCTGTGCGACCCCATAGACGGTAGCCCACCAGACTCCTCCGTCCCTGGGATTCTCCAGGCAAGAACACTGGAGTGGGTTGCCATTTCCTTCTCCAGTGCATGAAAGTGAAAAGTGAAAGTGAAGTCGCTCAGTCGTGTTCGACTCTTCGCGACCCCATGGACAGCAGCCTACCAGGCTCCTCCATCCATGGGATTTTCCAGGCAAGAGTACTGGAGTGGGTTGCCATTGCCTTCTCCAAGCAGTGTCTACCATAGATATCCTCCCTGTTTGGCTTTAATAAAATCTCAATGCAAGACACACGTTGTACATACTGAAGTATAGTCCAGTCTTTTGCAGTTTTAACTAAAGCTTTAAAAATTGTATATTCATGCCTATTTAACTACTTGCAAATAGGATAAATGTCAGGCAACATCTGGCTGACTCCACCCACCTCCTTAGTAGAGGCCTCTTGATTACGGACAGATGCAGATTTTATGGATCGTGAAAGTGAAAGTCACTCTTTCTTGTCTGACTCTTTGCGATCCCATGGACTATAGGTTGCAAGGCTCCTCTGTCCATGGGCTTTCCCAGGCAAGAATACTGGAGTGGGTAGCCGTTCCCTTCCCCAGGGGATCTTCCCAACCCAGGGATAGAACCCAGGTCTCCCTCTTTGCAGGCGTGTTTACCATCTAAGCTACCAGGGAAACCCATTATAATACTATGGATCCTGAAGCTTGTATAATTTGGTGGAATCTGCTTAAGGAAAATAAAGTACAAAAGTAGCTACAAACTAAATGTTTATTTAGAATGAGAAATAATTTATAGCAAATAACATTTTCTAAGAAGGTGGCAAATATCACAAACATAAAATCCAGAAAAACAACATATTATAAAAGAAGTAACTTTCTTTTTAAAAAAATTTATTTTATTGAAGTATAGTTGATTTAAATGTTGTGTTAATTTCTGCTGTACGGCAAAGTGATTCAATTATGTGTGTGTGTGTGTGTGTGTGTGTGTGCAGCCATGCATGTATATTCTTTTTCCTATTCTTTTCTATTATGGCTTATTACAGGATGTTGAATATAGTTCCCTGTGCTATACAGTAGGACCTTCTTCTTTGCCCATTCTTTATATAATAGTTTGTATCTGCTAGTCTTAAACTTCTGATCCATGCCTTTCCCATCGTCACCCCCTGCACCTTAGTAACCACACGTCTGTCCTCTGTATCTATGAGTCTGTTTCTGTTTCATAGATAAGTTCATTTGTGTCATATTTTACATTCCACATTAAGTGATATCATATGATATTTGTCTTTCTCTTTTTGACTTACTTCACTTAATATGTTAATCTCTAGGTCCATCCATATTGTTGTAAATGGCATTATTTCATTCTTTTTTATGGCTTAGTAATATTTCATTGTGTGTGTGTGTGTGTGTGTGTGTGTGTGTGTGTGTGTACCATATCTTTAGCCATTCTTCTATCAGTGAACATATATAGATTGTTTCCATGTCATGGCTGCTGTAAATATGGCTGCTAAAAACATACAGGTACATGTATCTTTTTGAATTGTAGTATTATCTGGATATATGCCCAAGAATGGAATTGCTGGATCATATGGCAACTCTACTTTTAGTTTTTTGAGGAACATCCCTACTGTTTTCCGTAGTGGCTGCACCAACTTGCATTCCCACCAATGTAGGAGGGTTCCCTAAAAGAAGTCACTTTCTAACACATATCTGTAATACCCTTCTCTTACATTTTGGCTGTTATTCTTGATTTGCCTCTCATTGGACTGCAATGTTGTAATATCGTTTTCCATAGACAACAACAAAAAAAGTCAGTCTTTACATAATTTATCAAAATATTTTCTCTATTTTTGATAGTTTAGAAAAGTTTCAAGTTTATGACTTGTAAGTAATATTGTCAGGTAAATGTGTTAGATTGTTGTCAAATTTGGAGATTTTTTTCCTCAAGTTTCTTGAGAAAACTAAGCTCTAAGTTTCAGGGCAGTGCAAATGTTCTGTGCAGTGGCTAATGTTTAATGTTCCATGAACTTGTAGCAGTCTTTGATTGCTTTGGTAGGGCTTCTCCTAGGCTTATAAGGATCTGGTACAAGTAAGCATCCCTGAAACTTAAGCATCCTTAGCTTCTTTGTAAATCCACCTCTATGCCAAGTCCCACAGGCACACTCTTTTCTCATTTTTCTAAGACCAGTGATGACCTGGAGAGACCTCGCTGCTTTCTTGAAGACAACCCTGAGTGTAACCATATTCCCCCTGGCTGAATCTCTGGATATTGCTGACTCCTGACTCACTCATCACCATGCTTTGCTCAACCGTGACAATATAAAGAAAACCTGGTGAGCTGGATGTAGGTTACTATGGAGTCCAGCACTGTTGGTTCTGCTAATAATACTTTGTTCTGTTAATAAGTTGGTGTAGCCTCAGCATCTGCAGCAGGGGTTGTCCGCCCGCCCCCCCCCACCCCCCCGCCCCCCCCACCCCCCCGCCCCCCCCCCACCACCCCCCCGCCCCCCCCCCACCCCCCCGCCCCCCCCCCACCACCCCCCCGCCCCCCCCCCACCCCCCCGCCCCCCCCCCGCCCCTCGCCCACCACCACAGCCCCAGGCTGTTTCAATTCCAGTGGCAGGTCTAGCTGCAGGCCCTCTGTTCTCACAATGTGTCCACCATGTTAGAATTGGTGGGCCAGGCCCTGACCTGCCTGATCACTGGATATGGCTGTGAGAAGGGGTGTGGGGCAGGGAGCTAGTGGATGGGTTACTTAGGCTCAGGCTGATTTAGCCAGAAAAGACCATTTGGATAGGAGGGTTCCAAAAGTCTTTCTGAAGGAAAATAAAAATATTGGAGAAACTGGGGCAAGGCTATTGTTCTAACCACATGAATGACTTGAGTAAAGCATCATGAATTTAGGGTAAGGTGGAGAAAGTCATTGAGAGCAAATAAGAGAGTGAAAGAATGGAGAAATAGATGGGAAAGTAGAAATACTTAAAATAATTATAGATAAAGAAAGGGACAAATGGAACAGAAAAATTTTTAGGAAAAGGGTAGAATAAAGTATGTTTATAGGGGCTTTGAGTGCCTGATGAGCTATGGACGGACATACAAAACATTGTACAGGAGACGGGGATCAAGACCATACCCACGGAAAGGAATGCAAAAAAGCAAAATGGCTGTCTGAGGAAGCCTTAAAAATAGCTGTGAAAAGAAGAGAAGTGAAAAGCAAAGGAGAAAACAAAAGATATAAGCATCTGAATGCAGAGTTCCAAAGAATAGCAAGGAGAGATAAGAAAGCCTTCCTCAGTGATCAATGCAAAGAAATAGAGGAAAACAACAGAATGGGAAAGACTAGAGATCTCTTCAAGAAAATTAGAGATACCAGGGGAACATTTCATACTAAGGTGGGCTTGATAAAGGACAGAAATGGTATGGACCTAACAGAAGCAGAAGATATTAAGAAGAGGTGGCAAGAATACACAGAAGAACTGTACAAAAAAGATCTTCACAACCAAGATAATCATGATGGTGTGATCACTCCCCTAGAGCCAGACATCCTGGAATGTGAAGTCAAGTGGGCCTTAGGAAGCATCACTTCGAACAAAGCTAGAGGAGGTGATGGAATTCCAGTTGAGCTATTTCAAATCCTGAAAGATGATGCTGTGAAAGTGCTGTACTCAATATGCCAGCACATTTGGAAAACTCAGCAGTGGTCCCAGGACAGGAAAAGGTCAGTTTTCATTCCAATCCCAAAGAAAGGCAATGCCAAAGAATGCTCAAACTACCGCACAGTTGCGCTCATCTCACACGCTAGTAAAGTAGTGCTGAAAATTCTCCAAGCCAGGCTTCAGCGATACCTGAACCATGAACTTCCAGATGTTCAAGCTGGTTTTAGAAAAGGCAGAGGAACTAGAGATCAAATTGCCAACATCTGCTGCATCATGGAAAAAGCAAGAGAGTTCCAGAAAAACATCTGTTTCTGCTTTATTGACTCTGCCAAAGCCTTTGACTGTGTGGATAACAATAAACTGTGGAAAATTCTGAAAGAAATGGGAATACCAGACCACCTGACCTGCCTCTTGAGAAACCTATATGCAGGTCAGGAAGCAACAGTTAGAATTGGACATGGAACAACAGACTGGTTCCAAATAGGAAAAGGAGTATGTCAAGGCTGTATATTGTCACCCTCCTTATTTAACTTCTATGCAGAGCACATCATGAGAAATGCTGGGCTAGAAGAAGCACAAGCTGGAATCAAGATTGCCTGGAGAAATATCAATAACCTCAGATATACAGATGACACTACCCTTATAGCAGAAAGTGAAGAGGAGCTAAAAAGCCTCGTGATGAAAGTGAAAGAGGAGAGCGAAAAAGTTGCCTTAAAACTCAACATTCAGAAAATGAAGATCATGGCATGTGGTCCCATCATTTCATGGGAAATAGATGGGGAAACAGTGGAAACAGTGTCAGACTTTATTTTTCTGGGCTCCAAAATCACTGCAGATGGTGACTGCAGCCATGAACTTAAAAGACGCTTACTCCTTGGAAGAGGTTATGACCAACCTAGACAGCATATTCAAAACAGAGACATTACTTTGCCGACTGAGGTCTGTTTAGTCAAGGCTATGGTTTTTCCAGTGGTCATGTATGGATGTGAGAGTTGGACTGTGAAGAAAGCTGAGCACCAAAGAATTGATGCTTTTGAACTGTGGTGTTGGAGAAGACTCTTGAGAGTCCCTTGGACTGCAAGAAGATCCAACCAGTCCATTCTGAAGGAGTTCAGTCCTGGGTGTTCATTAAAGGACTGATGTTGAAGCTGAAACTCCAATACTCTGGCCACCTCATGTGAAGAGTTGACTCATTGGAAAAGACCCTGATGCTGGGAGGGATTGGGGGCAGGAGGAGAAGGGGACGACAGAGGATGAGATGGCTGGATGACATCACCAACTTGAGGGCCATGAGTTTGGGTGAACTCTGGGAGTTGGTGATGGACAGGGAGGCCTAGCGTGCTGTGATTCATGGGGTTGCAAGGAGTTGGACACGACTGAGCGACTGAACTGAACTGAACTGATAGGGACTTTGGGTAAGGAATAATAATTGAAGGCTATAGTTGAGTGGAATGAGGGAATATGGGGACTTAAAAGTCAAAACGGGACTGCTGTGGTGGTCCAGTGCAGGGCACACAAGTTTATTCCCTGTCCAGGAGGATTCCACATGTCTTGGGGCAGCTAGGCTTGGGCACCACAACTGCTAAAGCTCTAGAGCCTGTACTCTGCAACAAGAGAGGCCACCCCAAAGAGAAGCCCACACACCTCTACTAGGGAGTGGCCGCCACTTGCTGAAAGGAAAGAAACTCTGCAAAGAGCAACGAAAACACAGCACAGCCAAAAAAAAAAAACCAGCATAATCATTAACCGCATCTAGTGGTGTGTCTCACCCACTATTTATTTTAAAACCAGATATGTTCAAATTGTCAAAATAAGGCATGTAGTAATGCAATCACCAACCACAAGAAAGTACTTTTTATGATCCAAAGAACTTCAAAGCCTAATTAAAAATTCAAGGAGATAAATGAAAATGTTATGATGATATTTATGATGAAATACTATGAAACCAATAACAAGTATGTTTCTTTTTTCAAAATTAACTTGATACATGTATAACTACCATTATTCGCAAATTAAATATGTAGGAAAAATTAGTAATTTGGTCATCCTTCTTTGCTCTTCTGACATTTTTAGAAAGTGTAAGTGCCATATCTCCTTATAGCTGATCTTCAATGAAAAGAATTTAATTTCAAAGAACTTAATATTGTTTATTTTATTAGATACTGTGAATGGATCTCTACTTCCTGCATCATTCAACATTTATTAGTAAATACATATAAAACCACTACCTGCTTCAGGAAGTATTAATGTGAAGCTTTTGGCTGTCTCAGCCTTTGTTTCTGGGAGACTATTTTTACACCAATTTTTAAATGGAGAAAAACTATAGAAACAATCTTCAAAGCAATTCATAGAAACAAATTCTTAGGTAGGACACTTCCCATAATAATTGTGGCTTATAGTCTCTGGAGAAGGACATGGCAAACCATTCCAGTATTCTTGTCTGGAGAATCCCCATTGACAGAGTAGCCTGGCAGGGTACAGCCCATGGGGTAGCAAAGAGTTGGACATGACTAAGCGACTAAGTCCAGCGTCCAGCACGTACATCATAGTGTCTACTTGTTCAAATACAAGAATCTGTCTCTGTGCAACTGTGATGCTATACATTTTCCTGGGAGAATTGGAGAGAGATTTTCAGTTCTCTGTCACCTAAAACATTTCTCCTGTGCTAATGACAAAGAAAATGGTTTCTTAAATTTTGGCTCTCTTTACCCAGTTTGTGAAGTCTTCGGAGGAGTGAGAGGTTTTAGAATCTTCTGACATATTATGTTTTCATTTCTATGAACATTTTCCATGAATCTGTACACAGGCAACTCTGTTTGAAGGGCTGGAAGTTGAGGCTTGTAACAAAGCAAACTCGAATAACCAAGGAGAGGAAACGAGTAAAAAGTTTTTGACAAAAATTATGATATATGGGTATTAAACCAGGTATTCAGCAAAGGAGAAAGGGCCCTTCCTTGTCAACCCTAACTGACACCCTAAACTTTGAGGTAAGGATGATGGATGCATATGCTGAGCCAAGTTAGAACATCTCACAGCAAAAGGTAACCTTGTCGTTTTCACCTGCATTGCATTTTCTTGCAGACTTCGTTTATTCCACAGAATTAGTGTTTTTGGTCCTCTGGGATTTGCAGTAATTAATGCCTCCCATCCATCATTTTTTTATGATGGGACCAGAGATTTAGTAGATTTTCCCCTGATCTGTGACCCATTTAAGCAACTGCATGGCATCCTGACTGCAGCTTGGAATTTTGGAGGACTTTTCACGTAGATGGTTCCCATCTGTACTTCATCCTGTTTCTACGTGGTATTGTCTTTATTTGGTGACTTAAATGTAGATTAATTACCCACAGAGTGGTGCCAGGTGATCTCAGTGGAAGTTGAGTTAGACTGTACTGGGTTAGCAAACTCCTCAAGCATTTGTGTTAATGAACTGTGGTGTTGGAGAAGACTCTTGAGTCCCTTGGACTGCAAGGAGATCCAACCAGTCCATTCTGAAGGAGATCAACCCTGGGATTTCTTTGGAAGGAATGATGCTAAAGCTGAAACTCCAGTACTTTGGCCACCTCATGCGAAGAGTTGACTCATTGGAAAAGTCTGTGATGCTGGGAGGGATTGGGGGCAGGAGGAGAAGGGGACGACCGAGGATGAGATGGCTGGATGGCATCACGGACTCGATGGACATGAGTCTGAGTGAACTCCGGGAGTTGGTGATGGACAGGGAGGCCTGGCGTGCTATGATTCATGGGGTCGCAAAGAGTCGGACACAACTGAGCGACTGAACTGAACTGAAGTTACTATTTATTGGGACATTGTTTCTGAAAGACGACGGGAGGCTTTGTGCATTGGCTACAGGGATTGGGGACCAGCTCAGAGAGATGAGAATACAGGGGGTGGCATGGGGTCTGTCCAAGGTGGTTAGAGCTAAAGTTGTTGAGTGACATGTGCTAAAATAAGGTATGGGTTGAATTTGGTAGAGTACAATGAGGAAAAGTCTCTCTTTCTTCTCCCATCTCAGTCTTTGTCCAACATGCTCTGTCCAATTTCTCCTCCCCACCTTTGACAGGCATCTTGATCAGATCTGTGGATTTTCTATCATTTTCATAAATCAGAGCAGTCTCATTTTCAAGTAGAAAAAAATATTCAATGTAAACAACCATTTTCATCATATACTCACGTCAAAATGTCCACCCTCCCCTACTCAGGGCTGACCCAGGAGCCAGGAGGGAAAGGCTTTGGCTTGTCCTTCCTCTCTGTCTCCATCTCATTCCTTTTTGCTCTGCATCCTCCTGTCTTTGCAGGTTGAGGGCTCCTGCTAGAGTCTCCTTAACCTGCTCATATCTAGGGGACTGTGCAAGGTGACAGTCTAGCTACCTTCTGGGGTGTCCACTTGGCCCAGAGGAGGAAATCCTAAACTTTGCCCAACAAACAGTATGCATGTGGCTGCTCCCTCTCCTCCTTGCCCTTGCTTGCCCTGTCATCGTGGGCAGCTCCTCCAGCCTCCTGCCTACAGAATTCTTCAGGAAAGAGCCATCTCTAGTTTATAAGTTTCCTCCCAAGAGCTCATGGTGTCCCACTCTGGGCCCATGGGAGCACCGGGGTCTGGATCCCGAATCTCAGTAACCATTTTGCTGGAGAGAAGGATGCTGTTCACCCTTAGTGCAAGCTCTAACCACTCTGTGGTTCTTGGGCAGTGCTCTCATTTGGCTTGAATGGGGAGCATCCTAACTAGATGGCTGGCAGCCCTGCATCTCAATAACTCTCATCCCTTAGACTTTTTAGTCTTCGTTCCTCTGGATGGATAATGGGAATTGGGGAAAGGTGTGGCTCTGCTCTTTATTAGTAAGTCACCCATTTAACATTCTGTTACTGTTATTTCTAGGAGAGACCAATACTTGGAAGTAGGAACAGAATCATTTCAGTACTGAGCTCAAGTGGGGGTACCCCACAGGGACTCCCAGAAACCACTGATATGACCTGGGGAGTTGTATTTGTTTGCTAGGGTTACCATAAGAAAATATCAAGGATTGGGTGGCTTATACAACAGAAATTTATCTTCTCACAGTTTTGGAGGCTAGAAGTCAAAGATCAAGGTATCAGAAGGGTGGTTTCTTCTGAGCCTCTCTCCTTGGCTTGCAGATGTCTGCTATCTTGCTGTGACTTCACATCGGCTTTCACTGTATACTCTGAGTATCTCTTCTTCTTGTAAGGACACCAGTCATATGGGATTATGGTCCTACTCCAGCTACCTCATTTTATCTTAATCACCTCTTTAAAGATCTTATTTTCAAATACATTGCTAACTTGACTTACAATGGGGTTCCATTCTGATAAGCCCATTGTAAGTTGAAAATATTAATTATAAGATGCATTTAATTCACCTAACCTACCAAACATTATTACTTAGCTTGAACCTTAAAGATGCTCAGATCATTTATAAATACATTAGCCTGCAGTTTGGGAAAACCATCTAACGCAAAGTCTATTTTATAATGAAATGTTAAGTATCTTGTGTAATTCATTGAATACTGTACTGAAAGTGAAAAACAGAATGGTTATAAATGTATTGATTGTTCACCCTCGTGATCACATGGCTGACTGGCAGCTGCAGCCCACTGCCACTGGCCAGCATCATGAGAGAGTGTCAGACCACATATTACTAGCTCAGGAAAAGATCAAAATTCAAAATCTGAGCTATGGTTTTGACTGAATGTGTATTGCTTGTGTGCCATTGTAAAGTCCAAAGATGCTAAGTTGAACCATGGTAAGTTGGGGACAGACTGTGCCAAAACATTCTGAGGTACTAGGGTTGAGACTTCAACATGAATCTAATTTAAACAATGGATGTATTCATTTATTGAGGCTGTGCAGGGTCTTGGTTGCACGTGCAGGTGTCCTTGGCTCAGCTTGTGAACTCTTAGTTGTGGCCTGTGGGATCTAGTTCTCTGACCAGAGATTGAACCTGGGCCCTGTGCATTGGGAGTGTGGAGTCTTAGCCACAGGAACATCAGGGAAACCCCTCAATGTGAATTTAGGGGAAACACAATTCATTCCATGACAGGAGGAGAAGGCTGAGGTTGGGGTTAGGTGGTCCCTCTGGGTAGACACAGCCCTGAGCATGCCTGTCCTCTCCGATGCACTCACCTGTTGACTTTAGACAGCCACAGTGCCTGGAGTCTTGAGTTCCAGAGCGGGAATGATCCCCAGTCTGGTGAGACTTGGAACATTCCGAGTATATGCTCATTCAGTCTTCCAAAGGGCTAATTAGTCCTTCACAATAACAAAGCTACTCTCTCTCTACAACATGGAATAAAAACAACCTTTCTTTCTTTAAAAAAAACAACACAGAATTCCCAAGATGTCAAATCTGAAGTGTCTTATACCAGATTAGAAACAATTAGCTCACTTCTGTGTCTACTGTAGTCAAATCAAGCAAAAAAAATTGTGCAATTATGTATGTATTTGCTTAAATTATGTAAACAATGATCTTAATAGACCACTTTGCTTTGCTTTTGTAGACCCAAGCCCTATCTGACTTAGTGAAGTCGCTCAGTTGTGTCCAACTGTGCAACCTCGTGGACTATAGCCTACCAAGCTCGTCCGTCCATGGGATTTTCCAGGCAAGAGAACTGGAGTGGGTTGCCATTGCCTTCTCCAGTTTATCTTCCCAACCTAGGGATTGAACCCAGGTTTCCCTCATTGCAGGCAAATGCTTTACCATCTGAGCCACCTCATTTGACTTAGGTGGTTTATTTATTAATATTTAGATCCGTAACATTTTGATGAGACCATTTTGATGCCCCAGCATTTGTGAAGCTCCTTAGATGTCAAGACATTTGACTACTCTTTAAACAGAAAACAGAAAAAGAAGGACCCTGTTAGACTTAAAAAAAAATTAAAACAGTTTATGTAAACAGAACTCCCCACTCTTAATCTGACCCCATCCTGATCCTATTCACAATGAAATTTCCCTTCTCTAAAGGTAGCAAAAGAAATGTCAGCGTCTCTGGAAACAAAATTTTGGAGGCAATAAATGAAAAACAAAGACAGCAAATAATAGTTCAAAGGAGAAGGATGCTCCAGTTTTAATACTCGTTCTTATAATACCCTCATTGGTCAACTTTTGGAGGGCTCCTCCAGCTAATTTTGTGGAGTATTTCTGGATTCTGTGGTTCCCCATCCTAATACTCTTGTGCTAAGTCACTTCAGTCATGTCTGAGTCTTTGTGACCCATGGGCTATAGCCTGCCAGGCTCCTCTGTCCATGGGATTCTCCAGGCAAGAATACTGGAGTGGGCTGCCATACCCTCCTCCAGGGATTGAACCCATGTCTTTTATGTCTCCTGCATTGGTGGGTGGGCTCTTAATTTATATTAATATGTATATCAGAAAATAGAACATAAAGCACGTGATGAACATCAAATGTGTGACCTGGATCAGACAAAAAATATAATCATTTACAGAATCCATTTCTCTCATCTAAACGTGATCCAAATCTCTTGGTTTCCCTTTAGCTGCAAACTCCTCTAAATTGTCTGGGTCTATGTCTTACTATATACCTGGCAGAGCCTCTATGGGTGGTCCCCGGAATGAATGTTCTGTCTTCCCCAGTATCACCTTCTGACAGTCTGTTGTTGCACTTGATAGTGCTTTCTTATTTTAATTTTTTAGCTTCCTCCCCTCCAATTCAATAGGAAGTGGAGTTGGTTTGTTTTCTTGAAGGAAGCTTTTACTCTTTCCTATTTTTTTTTTTTGCTCTGTTGGATCAGAGAGATTTCCATTTCCACTGAATTTCTTCTCCTCAAAATTAGCCCCTCAAATTCAAATCTTCAAATGACAACAAAGTCAGTTTTATCATTCTTGCATTACTTCCCTGTGAAGTCAATGTATATAATTACAGTATAAAATACTACATTTTGAATCAAAAAGTAGACTAGAACAGATAATTAACAAGTTAGCAGTCCATCAACAATTAATCTGTACAGTGGATGAACTAATTTTAAGTGTATGACTTGAATCCACTTTAACAAGATCAGATGTCCAATAAACAGGCCGTATCTGTATAGGGGAATTCTAACATTTGATTCAATATGGCCACTCTTTTTAGAAAAAATTGTGGCTAAATATACATAGCAGAAAAATGATCATTTTAACTTTTTTAGTATGCTGTGGCATTAAGTAGATTCACATTATGTGCAGGCATCACCACTGTCCATCCACTATCCAGAACTTCTTCATCATCCCAAATGGAAACTCTGTCTCTGAGAAACACTGACGCCCCATCTCCCCCTCCTCTCAGCCCCTAGCAACCACCACTCTACTCTCCGACTTCTCTAAGTACTTCATATAAGTGCATATGGTATTTCTCCTTTTGTGTCTGGCTTCACTTACTATAATGTTGTCAGTGTTCATCCATGTTGTAGGTGTCAGAACTATGTTCCTTTTTTAAAACTGAGTAATATTCCAATACGTGTGTGTTTCTGCTTATCCATTCATCTGTCCATGCGCATTTAGGTTGTTTCCATTTTTTGGCTCTAAAGCCACACCTTAACACATATTTATAGAGTTATAATTTACATGCAATAAAATGGACTTGTTTTAAGCTTACTGTTGATAAATGTATACACCTACATAGTCACCATGATGATCAAGTTATAGAGTATCTCCATTACTCCAGGGGTTATTGAATATTTCCTTTACTCTGGAAGTTTTCCTCCTGTCCTTCTGCAGTTAATTCTCCTACCCCAAACCATCCCATGCCTTGGGCACCACCCTTCTGCTTTCTGCCACAGTGGATTAGTTTTGAGACCTTTTTAGGCCTGAGATATCTTGGTTAGTAATGAGACAAAGAATTCAGAATAAAGGGCTCATTAAATATGGGTGAGATAGGCTGTGGGAGACAAAGGTATTGGAATACATGCAAGGACCCCAGTGACACAGGTACCACACTCAGTGTTGCCTGTACACAAAAATGTCACCTTGACTGATCAAGGTTAGGACCAACTTTCCTGTGGGAAAGTTACAGATGAATGTTGATGTGGAAAAACCAAGATCACAATTTTCTGAAAGAGAGGAAATATAGAGAATATATTATGTCCTCTTTGTTATAGTTCTTCTGTTCATATTTTTCCTTAATGTCCTGGAGGAGGCAAGAATATTCTAAGACCCACTCATAGCCTCTTCCTCTTGTTCGTGGGAGGAAGAACTTCCCCTCGTCATTCTTTGGGCTGCGCCAGCCTCAGACACCTAAGATAAAATGTGGTATGTTCAACTCTGCATGGGCTTAACTTCAGAGGAGAAAAGTAACTATGTCAAAGCAGAGAATTTAGGCAGTTTAGAATGTTCACAGGGAACTTCCAGGTGTTAGAACTGACACGTGCCGTGTGGTGTGCTGTTTCAGTAGTGTCCGACTCTTCGCGACCCCATGGACTGTACAGCCTGCCAGGCTCCTCTGTCCGTGGAATTTTCCAGGAGGGAATATTGGAGGGCTACTCCAGGGGACCCTCCTGACCCAGGGACCCAGGCTGTGTCTCTTACATCTCCTGCATTGGCAGGTGGATTCTTTATCACAGCGTCATCTGGGAAGGCCCTAGAACTGTCATGTTAGCTAAATAACCGCAACTAATAGGTGGCTCCGTTAACTGCCTGAGGCCAGGGTTCGATTACCCAGAACACAACCAGATGCATACTTGGCAATGTCTTTCCTATTCAGTTATTCTGATAAGCTTGTAAGAGTGTGGCGATGGCCAGTCACCTAGGCTCCTTCTCTCGGTGATGTAGCTCTTCTTCTGTGGACCCCTGATCAGGTTCTCCCTGATCAAGACTCTAATCGGATCATTAAAATTGAAAATTCATTGCTAATAAACATGAGTAACTAGAATTAAATATTTTTTACTAATAAACCCTACATTGCAAATATTGGTTACTCAAAAGTTTCTTGATTTTTTTTTTATAACAGAGACAAAGTGGAAACAACCCGCCCTTTCCTTTTTTTGGCAAGCAAACATTTCCTTAAATTCTTGAGTCAACATATGGAGTTTTCAATTCTTTTGTTCCGTCAGCTCTGTTTTCTTTTTTAACCTGTTTTTGAATAAACTTAGCAATTAACTTAGCTTTTCTCAAGAAATTTTCATTCATGTCCATTCTCTTTGTCTTACTCTTGCTTTGTAATGCCTTCAGTTTTTGCTGCATGTGAAACTTTAACAAGGTATTTTCTGATTCTGTGTTAAATCATTTGTTTCTTTTGCAGTTCTTATGTTTTCTGATTAATTACACCCTTAGGTGGTCTATATGTTGAATAATCTTCATTTCCATTTTTCTTTACTTTTCACTGTGATATTCCTGTGAAAAATGTAAATGGGTTGTCAAACAAGAGAAGTAACTTTTTCCATCTTGAATGATTAACCTGAGTGTAATACCCATGCCATGAAGCTCTCTTTAAAAGTTACTCTGTATTATCTAATTTTGCATCAAGTGTTGAAAATTAATTCTGTAGACTAACTGGTTCTCAATACATGGAGTGAGCAGCAATGTTTACACATGTTGGTATTCATCTGCTTTATAGAAAATAAAAGCCTGAAATAGATTTAAGTGGACAAATGAGTAGAATTAGGTCATGTGAGAGACAATGAATGTGGTGGTTGGGGGGGGCTCTTCTTAATTGGAAACCTTTGAGTGTTGATGGTGTCAACTAAACTGGTGAGACCGGCAGGAAGCCTGTGGTTTTTCCCAGATCTGTGTCTGTGCTGGGAAGCTAGAATTTAGCTGGTAGAAGAAGAATTGCTAGAAAATGGACTAAGGTTACTCTCAGGAATTATTACGTGGGGAGGTTTAGGGAATGGTGAAACTGGGTAATCATAGTTAAATCCATTTCACCTGTAACCTGCCTTTGCTAATCAAGGTCATTTTACTTGTTCAAAAGATGCGCAGGTCCTCTGAGCTGCATGTAGCCCAACCAGTAAAATGTTTGTCCAAGTTGTTTTCTAGGAATTGATATCAGATGTGTCTAGCTCAAGCTGAGCTGGTTTAGACTGGATAGGACCATCCACCTAGGCATGCTGGGTCTGCTAGGTGACCTTTTGATGTTGGAGGGCTAAAACCTCCATCCTCAGATAGTACTAAGTGCCTCTGCTTCTCTACATGCAGAGGCCTGTAACTTAGTTACACCTGTGCAGATTCACCTCATCCTTTTTCAGTCACACCCTCCACACCTCAGACCACCCTGCTCCCCTAGCCTTTATGCCATTAACACCCAGAGCCCCTTGCCTTCAGGAAGCGGGTTTGAACGGGTTCTCTCTCTGCTTTGACTGCCTTGTGAGTAAATTCTTTGTTTCCTGCCATCTCAGAGATTTCCCTTGCTGCCTATCAGGCAAAACAAAACTGACTGTGTAAACCTGACTCGAGGAAAGAGCAGGCGTAAGGAAACGAGGCCGCAAAAGGGTGGAGTGCAGACTCCTGCTGGATGTCCTTGCAGCCGTGGAGCTCTGTGTAGCCCCCAAGTACCCCAGGGGGAGAGAGGTATGTGGAAGACATTGAAGTACTGCTCCTTTATCATTTTACCTGGCTATGAACATTCCACCATTTAAACATTTCTGTTGTACTCTTTCACGTGTGCAGTCATTATGCAAAATCTTCAGAAGCACCAAGATTCACATTTTGTTCCATACTGTAGTTTCTTTCTTGTCTCATTGCTTTCCCAATTAAACAGCACAGTTTTCTCCTAGGCACATTTTTTGGAAGCACCTTTATAGAGTGTGTTGAGTGCCAAGAGATTACTATGTCAGTCAGTTCAGTCACTCAGTTGTATCCGCTCTTTGTGACCCCATGGACTGCAGCACACCAGTCTTCCCTGTCCATCACCAACTCCCAGAGCCTACTCAAACTCACGTCCATTGGTTGGTGATGCCATCCAACCATCTCATCCTCTGTCGTCCCCTTCTCCTCCAGCCTTCAATTTTTCCCCAGCATCAGGGTCTTTTCCAATGAGTCGGTTCTTTGCATCAGGTGACCACAGTATTGGAGTTTCAGATTCATCATCAGTCTTTCCAACGAATATTCAGGACTGATTTCCTTTAGGATGGACTGGTTGGATCTCCTTGCAGTCCAAGGGACTCTCAAGAGTCTTCTCCCACACCACAGTTCAAAAGCATTCATTCTTCAGCGCTTGGTTTTCTTTATAGTCCAACTTTCACATCCATGAATGACTACTGTGGACCTTTGCTAGTAAAGTAATGTCTCTGCTTTTTAATATGCTGTCTAGGTTGGTCATAGCTTTTCTTCCAAGGAGCAAGCATCTTTTAATTTCATTGCTGCAGTTACCATCTGCAGTCATTTTGGAGCCCCCCAAAATAAAGTCTGTCACTGTTTCCATTGTTTCTCCATCTATTTGCCATGAAGTGATGGGACCAGATGCCATGATCTTAGTTTTCTGAATATTGAGTTTTAAGCCAACTTTTTCACTCTCCACTTTCACTTTCATCAAGAGGCTCTTTAGTTCTTCGCTTTCTGCCATAAGGGTGGTGTCATCTGCATATCTGAGGTTACTGATATTTCTCCCGGCAATTTTGATTCCAGCTTGTGCTTCATCTAGCCTGGCATTTTGCATGATGTACTCTGCATAGAAGTTAAATAAGCAGGGTGACAATATACTATAGATGTGCTAATGTAAATTAATTAAGAAAAGTGATTCAAATCTTGTTTCTGCCATGGACAGAGGAGCTTGGGGTTGTGCAGCGACTGAGCACATTTAAAGAGTCTGGGGTGATACTAGGTAATTTGCATTTAATTAAAAGTAAAAAGCATCATATGTGGAAATTCTGACTAAAATAAAATTGAGACCATTAAAGCTAACCTAATAGCAGTTTATTTGCAAGCATATGAAAAATGTGTGTGTTACCTTTGGGTCCTAAGAGTAAGTAAATTTTATTTCCACTAACACACATATATAGGTCACACAGGCAAATGGAGATACAGATCAAGAAACCCCCCCCCCCTTTTTTTTTGCCTTAGCTATGTACATAATTAGGAGAGTTTGAGTCAAGTCCATAGTTTCTCATAACTGAGTAGCCCAATACCTAGATAAAGACCGATTTTTACATTTACTGCATCACTTCTGAGTAGTATTCAGATAGATGAATGTCAGCTGAGCTAATGTTTTCTCATTAACCCTAAAGCTATACACTATTGAGTAATCAATTCTAGCGCTGGCTATGTAGAGCTCAATATCTGCTCCCTTCATGGCTTCAAAGGAAATGGGAAGGCAGTGGTATTGCCTTTATCAACAGTTCCTTAGGCTTGACTCATAAAAGTATTGTAGTGAATATGAGACAAATCATTGAAATATGAGACAAAATCCATTGGAAAGGTAAATAGGAAATTTTGATATTAACATGTATTCTTCAGGGTAGGTTTCCATGTTGTCAAGAAATGAACAGAGCATACCAGGAAAATCTTATTTTCTATTATTAACTTTGTATTTATTTTTCAGAATAGGAATTCATCTTTCATGATCCAATTATGTTCCTAAATGAAGTTATTTGATGACTACATTCCAAGGATAGCTTCTATCAACTCCTAGGTATTTATTGTCTCTACATATTCATGCTCCCTTAGAATTATACCTTTTCTCCTATTTTTTTTGTAGTAAAATATACATAACATGAAATGACCATCTTAACCATGTTAAGTATACAGTTCAGTGGTATTAAGTATGTTTATATTCTTGAGCAACCATCTCCAGTACTCTTCCTCTTGCAAAACAAACTCAATACACATTAAACAGTAACTCTTTACTCCTAGTTTTACTTTTTGGTATGAATGCTCTCCAGTTTATCACTCTAACTACATTGTAAGCCCCTATAGGGAGGAGTTATGTATTAGTTACATAACATACACATTTGGTACTTGCTGTCAGTCCCTGATCCAGGTGCTTTGCAAATATTAACTTGCATAATTATTCATCTTTGTATGTTGCAGAGGGTCTAGCATGTGCTTCACACGTGGACACATAAAATATTTGTGGAATGAATTTTGGAAGCATTAAGCTATTACAAATAGCTGTGAAAAGAAGAGAAGCGAAAAGGAAAGATATAAGCATCTGAATGCAGAGTTCCAAAGAATAGCAAGAAGAGATAAGAAAGCCTTCCTCAGCGATCAGTGCAAAGAAATAGAGGAAAACAACAGAATGGGAAAGACTAGAGATCTCGTCAAGAAAATTAGAGATACCAGGGGAACATATCATACAAAGATGGGCTCGATAAAGGACAGAAATTGTATAGACCTAACAGAAGCAGAAGATTGCCGGGGTCCAGCCCCGGTGGATCCAGGGAATTCGAAGGGTGGACGGCGTTGGCGTGGAAAGACTTGTTTATTTATTAGTATAAGATTAGATTAAGAAACTGTAGCGTAGTAGGAAGATTAAATGGAGGAAGAGGGCTGAATAGCTTGGTTTACGCGGAAGACCAATAAAATTCCAGACAAGGAATTTGCACCATCTACGTTGGGCCACCGGCACCCGCTTGAATATCTAAGGGTGCCTCGCCTTAAGCTCCCTTTCGTGCGGGTCTTAACAGCCAGGGCAAGTAAGTAGACCTGGCGAGCCTCCGCGCCCCAGGTGGAGATTCAGCCTGAAGTTAAAGTAAAGCGCAGAGAGAAGGAAAGGGAGAGAAGAAGAAAGAGAGAGAAAGACATGGGGGGAGCCAGAGTCCCAAGAAACCAGGCCGAGAGACTAGTTCGAGAAACTGGTCCAAGAAGCTGGCCCCATCCTTTATTGTTCAGAAGGCCTTTTATACTTTTGATAAAACACAGAGATCAATGGGTAACACAAGATTATGTAGCGTTCGCAGCTCAAGCTCTTTCTATACATCATTTTGTATACAAAAGGTCTCAGGTGATTTACATTATCTTCTGGCCAAGAGGCTTGTTAACACTTTTTGGCTCTCTTCCTTAATGAATGTTAATTTTGTTTCCCCTGAAGTGTTTTTCTTTAATCTACATCTCCTTAAAGCACTAAAGTTACATCTCTATAGAACAAAGGTGCAGTGGGATATAACAAAGAATGTACTTAACTCAAAGATCTAATGTTGCTAATACAAGGTCTACTACTTGTTTTTCTGTATACCAACTATATCTACAAATAAAGGATGTGAAAATTTGGCAGCAAGTATTGGCTCAACAAATGAAACCTTTAATCAGTCCTATTCTAAAGATTTTGACTCCTCGGAAGCCCCTACATTCCTAGGATGTTTTAAGCTTCCTGTGCCTCCTGCGGTCAGGAGGCCTCAAACAATCACACGTGCAGCTGTACGAGTCCTGCAGGCAGGCTAGAAAGCCATCAGAGGAGTATTTGGATTGAAACACTCTTTCAAATGCGGAAGACTAAAGCCCTGAATTGACTTTTTCCAGAAAATGTCAGAAGAGTAGAAAAGCAGAGTACAAAAGCCGGCAGATTTTTGTTGGGGTACATGCTTAGGAATTTCCAGAGGGGTCCCTGAAGTCTGAGCACGCCTTGCGTATGTCAGCTTCCTTCCTCATGACCTTGTCACGGGTGGGATTCCTCACACTGGCTCCCGGCAGAAGATATTAAGAGGTGACAAGTATACACAGGAGAACTGCACAAAAAAGAGCTTCATGACTCAGATAATCACGATGGTGTGATCACTCACCTAGAGCCAGACATCTTGGATTGTGAAGTCAAGTGGGCCTTAGGAAGCATCACTTCAAATAAAGCTAGTGGAGGTGATGGAATTCCAGTTGAGCTATTTCAAATCCTGGAAGATGATGCTGTGAAAGTGCTGTACTCAATATGCCAGCACATTTGGAAAACTCAGCAGTGGCCACAGGACTGGAGAAGGTCAGTTTTCATTCCAAACCCAAAGAAAGGCAATGCCAAAGAATGCTCAAACTACTGCACAATTGCACTCATCTCACATGCTAGTAAAGTAATGCTCAAAATTCTCCAAGCCAGGCTTCAGCAATACATGAACCGTGAACTTCCAGATGTTCAAGCTGGTTTTAAAAAAGGCAGAGGAACCAGAGATCAAATTGCCAACATCCACTGGATCATGGAAAAAGCAAGAGAGTTCCAGAAAAACATCTATTTCTGCTTTATTGACTCTGCCAAAGCCTTTGACTGTGTGGATCACAATAAACTGTGGAAAATTCTGAAAGAGATGGGAATACCAGACCACCTGACCTGCCTCTTGAGAAACCTATATGCAGGTCAGGAAGCAACAGTTAGAACTGCACACGGAAGAACAAACTGGTTCCAAATAGGAAAAGGAGTACGTCAAGGCTGTATATTGTCATCCTGCTTATTTAACTTTCATGCAGAGTACATCATGAGAAACACTGGGCTGGAAGAAGCACAAGCTGGAATCAAGATTGCTGGGAGAAATATCAATAACCTCAGACATGCAGATGACACCACCCTTATGGCAGAAAGTGAAGAGGAACTAAAACGCCTCTTGATGAAAGTGAAAGAGGAGAGTGAAAAAGTTGGCTTAAAGCTCAACATTTCAGAAAACGAAGATCATGGCATCTGGTCCCATCACTTCATGGGAAATAGATGGGGAAACAGTGGAAACAGTGTCAAACTTTATTTTGGGGGGCTCCAAAATCACTGCAGATGGTGATTGCAGTCATGAAATTAAAAGACCCTTACTCCTTAGAAGCAAAGATATGACCAACCTAGATAGCATAAAAGCAGAGACATTACTTTGCCAACTAAGTTCCGTCTAGTCAGTTCAGTTGAGTCGCTCAGTTGTGTCCGACTCTTTGTGACCCCATGAATCGCAACACGCCAGGCCTCCCTGTCCATCACCATCTCCCGGAGTTCACTCAGACTCATGTCCATCGAGTCCGTGATGCCATCCAGCCATCTCATCCTCTGTCATCCCCTTCTCCTCCTGCCCCCAATCCCTCCCAGCATCAGAGTCTTTTCCAATGAGTCAACTCTTTGCATGAGGTGGCCAAAGTACTGGAATTTCAGCTTCAGCATCATTCCTTCCAAAGAAATCCCAGGGTTGATCTTCTTCAGAATGGACTGGTTGGATCTCCTTGCAGTCCAAGGGACTCTCAAGAGTCTTCTCCAACACCACAGTTCAAACGCATCAGTTCTTCGATGCTCAGCCTTCTTCACAGTCCACCTCTCACATCCATACATGACCACAGGAAAAACCATAGCCTTGACTAGACGGACCTTAGTCGGCAAAGTAATGTCTCTGCTTTTGAATGTACTATCTAGGTTGGTCATAACTTTTCTTCCAAGAAGTAAGCGTCTTTTAGTTTCATGGCTGCAGTCACCATCTGCAGTGATTTTGGAGACCCCCAAAAATAAAGTCTGACACTGTTTCCATTGTTTCCCCATCTATTTCCCATGAAGTGATGGGACCAGATGCCATGATCTTCATTTTCTGAATGTGGAGCTTTAAGCCAACTTTTTCACTCTCCTCTTTCACTTTCATCAAGAGGCTTTTTAGCTCCTCTTCACTTTCTGCCATAAGGGTGGTGTCATCTGCATAAGGCTATAGTTTTTCCAGTGGTCATGTATGGATGTGAGAGTTGGACTGTGAAGAAAGCTGAGTGCAGAAGAATTGATGCTTTTGAACTGTGGTGTTGGAGAAGACTCTTGAGAGTCCTTTGGACTGCAAGGAGATCCAACCGGTCCTTTAGATCAGAGATTCTAAAGGAGATCAGTCCTGGGTATTCTTTGGAAGGACTGATGCTAAAGCTGGAGCTCCAATACTTTGGTCACCTCATGCGAAGAGTTGACTCATTGGAAAAGACTGATGCTGGGAGGGATTGGGGGCAGGAGGAGAAGGGGATGACAGAGGATGAGATGGCTGGATGGCATCACAAACTCAATGGACATGAGTTTGAGTGAACTCTGGGAGTTGGTGATGGACAGGGAGGCTTGGAGTGCTGCATTTCATGGGATCACAAAGAGTCTGACACGACTAAGCGACTGAACTGAACTGAAGCATTTCCAAGTGACTGGCTGTTCTTCTGGTTGGAAAGTTACCTTGGAAAAATTGATTTGGGGACTAATCTGACACTGGGTGCAAGTTTACAGAAATTCTTTATTTTAGCCGTACTTAGGCTAGAAGAATTGATGCTTTTGAACTGTGGTGTGGGAGAAGACTGTTGAGAGTTCCTTGGATTGCAAGGAGATCCAACCAGTCCATCCTAAAGAAAATCAGTTTTGAATATTCACTGGAAGGACTGATGCTGAAGCTGAAGCAGCAATACTTTGGCCACCTGATGCGAAGAACCAACTCATTGGAAAAGACCTTGATGCTGGGAAACATTGAAGGCGGGAGGAGAAGGGGATGACAGAGGATGAGATGGTTGGATGGCATCACTGACTGGATGGACAGGAGTTTGAGTAAGTTCTGGGAGTTAGTGAGGGACAGGGAAGCCTGGCATACTGCTGTCCATGGGATTGCAAAGGCTATAAGAAGTGATTCAAAGCAGTTAAGGTTTTCCTTTCTGAGGGAACCGCGCTCAACTCTGAATCTAAGACTGGGGAAAAGGGAAGACGTCGGGGCTAGAAGGCAACAGGCCAGGTCCGAGCTGCCAAGAGCGGGAGGGGGCGGGGCGTCGGGCGGGGCGGTGCTCCGGGGGCCGGGCCCGACGGCGGGGCGGGGCCTGGGCCGGGGCGGGGCGCGAGACAGCACCGGGCGGCGATGGCGGCGGACGGGGACTGGCAGGATTTCTATGAGTTCCGGGAGCCGGCCCGGAGCCTCCAGGACCAAGAGAACTGTAACGCGAGCCCCGAGGCCGGAGCAGGGCCAGGCGGGGGTGGCGACGGCTTCCCAGCGCTGGCCTGCCACTTGGAGGAGAAGCTGAGTCTGTGTTTCCGCCCCTCGGGTCCGAGTGCCGAGCCCCCGAGGGCGGCTGTGCGGCCCATCACCGAGTGCAGCCTCCTGCAGGGTGACGAGTGAGTGCGGGCCCAGGCGGGGAGCGGGCGGGAACCTCCCCTGCCCCTCGTCCAGCCCCTCTCTCCCTGCCCACTGGCTCGGGGTCAGCAGCCTCGGCGGGACTCCGACCGTAGGCTCCTCCCCGCTCTCTCCTTCCGCCTCCAACTCTGGAGTCCCGCCCCTCTCTGTTCTCCCACCTCCTTCCTTGAGGCTTTCGGCCTCTGCGCTCCTGGGAATTTAAATCTCGTGTTCTCCTGCCCCTCTGTGAGCCCTTAAGCCTCCTTCTGCTTTCTGGAAGCCAGCCTCTGTTTGGTTTTGAGAGGAGTCTTGTACTGAGCCTCATAGTTGCAGATAGTACTTCCTCGGGCACATGTGTAGCCATTCATTCGCTCAACTAGAATTTATTAAGCGCCTGCTATGTGCTGCTTCGCACTGGGAATAGCAGGGTGACTGGACATTACCGCTGTCAAGCAGAGCGCAACCCAGGGTGGAAGCTAGATTTGTAAACAAGCATTTTATGAATGTTACAAACGCTCTGATACATGTGCAGAATACAGGGGATTTTGTTTATGTGTGTGTGAAGAAAGACTTCAGAGAGAAAACTGGATCCTGATGGATGAGTGGGAATTTGCCTGGCAGGTGAAGAAATGTTACTAGTATTCTAGCTCAGGGACACAGAGCATGCAAAGGTACTGACTCGGAAGCAGCCTTTATGCCCCCAGGAGATTGTTGGCTTCATCTGAGAGCTCAGGTTGAGTGCAAGTCCCCACAGAGGCAAAAAGGAAAAGATCTGGTTATTAATAGGAAGGATCACCTAGTCTGATAGGGAGATCGGTGCATAAACAGGTAATTATTACAGGGCAATGGTCAGAAATTCACCGGGATTTATGAGAGCTAGGAGAATGGAGGGACAGAGGTTATTTAACCTCCTAGAACCCCAGTTATAATTTAGTTAAATGAGGGTCGTTGCGCACCATAGTTTTCCTCCAAAAGAGACTGAAAGGAATGAGAGTGAGGGATTTGACAGTATTGTAATGTAGGGGGAGAGGAGCTCTGGAGAGCCTGAGGGTAAAATTACAGAGTAAAAACTGAGGTTATGGGTAGGGATGGATTTTCAGAGCATTGATGGGGTGGAGAGATTAGAGGTTAGGGAAGAATGCTTCAGCTGAAGCTCCAATATTTTGGCCACCTGATGCAAAGAGCCTACTCACTGGAAAAGACCCTGATGCCAGAAAAGATTGAAGGCAGGAGGAAAAGAGATGAGATGGTTGGATGGCATCACAGATTCAATGGACACGAGTTTGAGGAAACTCTGGGAGATGGTGAAGGACAGGGAAGCCTGGTGTGCTGCAGACCATGGGGTCACAAAGAGTTGGACTGAGCTACTGAGCAACTGAGCAACAAAGAATGCTTGAGAGAAGGCTCCATGGGCAAAGGGAGGGCTTGTCATTTGATGGTTTTCTTACCTCTATGAATCAGAAGATTTATCAGGAAGAGAGAGTTGGGAATGGAGGCCAGTGGCTTAGCTAGCAGTGGTTCAGGGCCAGCTCTGTTTAGAGATTATGTCTTTTCGTTGGTACCTCTGTACAGTGTTCTGGCCCGGCATAGAAGGAGGAGTTTATGATTGGATATTATGCACACAGATATGCAAGCTTCCCAGGTGCCTCACAGTGGTGAAGAATCCCCTGCCAGTGCAAGAGACACAGGTTTGATCCCTGTGTTGGGAAGATCCCCTGGAATAGGAAATGGCAATCCATTCCAGTATTCTTGCCTGAAGGATCCCATGGACAAAGGAGCCTGGTGGACTACTATCCATAGGATCACAAAGGGTTGGACACGACTGAGCCTGCAGTCAGTGGCAAAAGACATTTTAAACAGTCTATTCCCAAAGAGAAGATAGTGTTATGCATAGATTTATATACTCGGAATCAGTAGACTCAGGACATACTCTGGATTTTAAAATCATATTTATTATATATTTGGGTTTATCAAGAGTAACTTATCAAAATTAGTGGCTTGTACACAGATAAGATTCCCTATTTTTCATTCACCTGTACTGTCTGAAAAGGAGTGTATTTTTTGCTTAAATCTTAGGTTGATACAGAACTTTCGTTACTCTTGATAATGATTTTTCATAGATATTACATTGGTGGTACTGCATGTTGCTTGATTTGGGAATGCATAAGAAGTCAATCTTTTCTAAGCAGGAGTTGCCTACCACCCTCGTGGTCCCTGTTCTGTTGCGTAAACATGCTCTCCATTGCTTGATAGAGTTCATTCCTGTTCCTTTCACTAGAGAGAGCTGAGAATTCTTTCACTTAGATAAGGACTTCCCTTGTGGCTCAGATGGTAAAGCGTCTGTCCACAATGTGGGAGACCTGGGTTTGATCCCTAGGTTGGGAAGATCCCCTGGAGAAGGAAATGGCAATCCACTCCAGTACTATTGCCTGGAAAATCCCATGGACAGAGGAGCCTGGTAGGCTACAGTCCATGGGGTCGCAAAGAGTCAGACACGACTGAGCAACTTCACTTTCACTTAGGGCACTTTATTCTTTTCTGAGTCCCAGTTTTAGTTTTGGTTACATACAGATTGTGCTTATCGGCTAAATAAGCCAATACTTTAGAAGGGTCTAGTGAGGGATTGAATGTCAGTGAGACTTTGACCTCCTTTGGAAAAGAGCCGCCCTGCTAGTTGTTTATGATTGGCCTTAATGCTTTATGATCGGATGAAGGCAGTTCCTATCTTGATTGGAGTATTCTAGAAGTCTTTCAGTTAATCCGGCCTTGTGTCCTTTCAGCCACAAATGTTCTGGCCTTGGTGAAGATAGAGGACTGTGACTTGTCCTTCATTTTCTTGGGAGATCAAATTCACCCACAGTCAATTATTCTACATAAAATCTTCCGGTCCACTTGTCCTTTTATTACGGCCTCAATTAAGAAGGAACAAACAGCAGACAAAACGAACCTCAAAATCTCTGGACTGTCTTCACCTACTAGAATATCCCAGTGGTTCCTGACCAGGGTTAGGTGTATGGTCAGTCATTTAGTATTGGAAGATCTTCTACCCAGGAAGAGGTGGGCCAGCAAGTTTAGCAACCCAGAGTATTTCCAATTTGAGCATATTGACATTAGAGGAAATGAGGATTCCAGCAGAGAGGAGGATAGGAATGAACCATGCATATGAGAGATTTGCTGGGTAAATGAGCCAGTTTTCTCGAGCTTTTTGTGTTCACATGTTCATGGAGGCTAATATGCATTCAACAGCCAAGTGTCATTTGGGGATTGTCTGTTTTTGGCAGTTGTGGTCCCATTGCTTCTCTTTTAACCAAATTCCAGTTCATTAAATCAGTGTGTTGTTTCTCTGTTTTGAAGCTTGCATTCTTATTTTTATAATCCCAGTGGTCTTATTTTTGTATCCTAGTATCTTACACACTTAGGAAAAAACCCACCCAATTTTTTTAGTGGCTTATTCACGATTAGATACTTGTTAAAAATGTTAGCTTTTTTAAATTTATTGATTGTATGTGTGTATCTCTGACCATTAAATAGCTTATTTGTGTAGTGTTTAACTTTACTTAGACTGATTAAATTTAATTTCATTTATATTTCTGAACTCTTTTTTTCATATAATGCCTTTAAAAAAAACGCTGGTTATTACTTTGGGATTGAAACTGAATTTTGGTCATGAAATTGGTTTTCAGTCCTTATTTTGGTATGGTTTGGAACTTTCATCAATATAACTAATTTGAATGAATGCTTTGAGTTAGAGCTGGAAGAAACGTCAGCCATCCTTATCCAAGCTTCTTGTTTTAGAAAGAGCAGCTAATGCCTGCAGAAGTTACAGTGCATGATCAGAGGCTGAGGATGAGTGGAGATGAGAGTCTGTTTTCTGAATTTAGTCAGGTGCTCTTTTCATTTTACTCTGTTGCCTCCTCAAAATTCTGTTTGTTAATAAGGAAGAGTAATTGCATTGGGTATAATCTGTGTATTTTATTGTGAACTCCCTTTCTTTCCCTTTTCATCTTATCTTAGCCTTACACTATAAATTAGATATTAAGCCCTCGTCTCATATTGAGGCTGAATTCCTTCTCCTGGAAATTCTTTCTCATTGGTTAAAGAGAGATTATTCACTCTGTGGAATAGTCTATATGTTTGGAAGTTACAAAAGAAAAATAATTATAAAGCACAGTGTATTTACTACCTGTTTTGGCTTGGGAAACACGACATAACTTTCCTGTGCTTTAGTTTCCTAATCTGTAAAATGGGGATGATAATGGTTCTTCATGGTATTCTTTTTGAGGATTAAGTGAGCCAATGTAAGTAAATTGCTTAGAATGTATGTAAACAGTTTAGGTAATACCTGGCACACAAGACAGTGGAAATGTTAGCTGTTGACTTGGTGAGCTTTCTGTTCCATGTCTTATTCCCTCAGGACTTGTCAGTCCAGTGGTTGGGCTTTCCTTTAATCTTATTCAGGAGGCTCTGGTTTGTTGATGCTTTTCTGAGAAACAGTAGGCCTTCTATTTTTTTTTTTTTTGCTGTGATAGTTTTTGTTCTCTCTTTCACTGTAGTACTAGATATCTGTTTAATAATGATAGACAGAATGTTAACTTTCATTGATTGTAGTTTTTTTTTTTTTTTAAGGATTTGGAATGCCCTGACAGATAATTACGGAAATGTAATGCCTGTAGACTGGAAGTCATCCCATACTAGGACCTTGCATTTGCTTACTCTGAATCTCTCAGAAAAAGGGGTAAGTTAGGATTTGCACCAATAGTTTCTGAATAACCGATTCTGATAATGGAACTAAAAAGTAGTGTTTCTCTCTAACCACAATTCATTGAGTTGCTTCTTATTTCCAAGCTTATGGCAAGTGAAGTGGTCTTCTTTTGCCATCTTGGTTTTTGCTACTGTCCACTTGCTGACATTTCCCTCCAGTTCTTCCCTAGCACACACTCACCTTTTTTATGTTTAGGTAAATTTTCATCACTTGTGTATGAACAGCAATGATCAGCATTTTTTTCTAGCTTAAATAACATAACTTTGATACATTGACAATACTCGGTAAGAACCTTAGGCTTTGATTTAATATATGGAGGATTCTGGAGTGTCTACAGAGAGTTAACTTTCTGATGAATTTAATGCTGGATGTAACATGTTTGAATATTGGAGAACCTTTAAAAGGCATTTCAAGTCTTGGCTTTTTGATGTGTTCTTGGCTAACCATTGGAGGCTTCTATGTATGTCTTGTGGAGAAGGCAATGGCACCCCACTCCAATACTCTTGCCTGGAACATCCCATGGATGGAGGAGCCTGGTGGGCTGCAGTCCATGGGGTCACGAAGAGTCAGGCATAACTGAGCGACTTCACTTTCACTTTTTCCTTTCATGCATTGGAGAAGGAAATGGCAACCCACTCCAGTGTTCTTGCCTGGAGAATCCCAGGGCCTGGGGAGCCTGGTGGGGTGCCCTCTATGGGGTCACACAGAGTTGGACACGACTGAAGTGACTTAGCAGCAGCAGCAGCATGTATGTCTTGGAATTGTAAAGTGAAGACACCTTGGGTAGGGAGTGTGAGCACAGGTGGAAGGATAGCAAAGGGGACAGAAAAGGGAAGGGAATTGCTTTAAGTGGAAAATCACAGTGTGGTTTAACGCTGACGAGAAAGGAGGCCAAATGGAAGTTTCAGGGCCGAACTATTTAAATTCTTCATCAAATAGCAGTGTTAACTCATGCCAGCTCTTTTGGCACGCTCTATATTTCATTAAGTGTATTTGTGTAATTTCGGAGAGTATAATGCAGTAGGATTGTATTTTAAATAGTGCTATCAATGTTTTCTGAAACGATTTTCTTAAAAGTGTGATTCAGAAAAGCTTGCCGCCTAGAAATCCTATATTTCTAGTAAAATATAGGATTCTGACTATATTTCTTTGTATTCTAGTACATACAGGATTTATTTGTTCCAGTTATTAATCTCCTTAAGCTGTTTTGCAGGCTGACCTGACATACATTTAGGGGCAGGAATAAAGCAAAATATCTTATCCTCTGTCTTCTGTTTATTTGGATCTTAGCTATCATTCTGGGCTTAGTTCAAGTTTCCCTTCCTCTCTGAAGCTCCCTATTACTGTTTTAGCCTTTGCTGATCTCATGGAATTATATAATTTTA
The DNA here is from genome assembly GCF_042477335.2 of Ovis canadensis. Classification (NCBI taxonomy): domain Eukaryota; kingdom Metazoa; phylum Chordata; class Mammalia; order Artiodactyla; family Bovidae; genus Ovis; species Ovis canadensis. Next base: position 87,594,192 of record NC_091247.1, read on the forward strand.
GAGTTGGAAGGGACTTTAAAGGACACTTAATCCAACCTCTCACTTGGGGGGAATCCCTGTTTACAGCGTCTCTGACAGATGGTCATTCAGCCACAGACTAAATCCCAGCAAGGAAGGAAAATGCTCTCCTCTCTGTGGGAATCGGTCACACTTGTCAGGGTGTGAAAATCGTAAAGGACTTACATGTCCCACAGAGTTTGGCCCCCAAGTCTCTTGGGTGCTGGTCCTCACGGCACTTGATCTGTGTCTTAAATCATCATTAGTGTTTCTTAATTATGTTTGTGGATCTGTCTAGATTGTAACTTCCTGGTAGATATCTTCATATGTGTCTTCTGAGTAGCTATTACAGTGCCTGGCACATAGTGAGAACTAAGACAAGTGTTTGTTGAGTGAACAAATGAATAATCTCATCAGTAATACTATAGGGTCAGAGACCATGGTGGAAAGTTTTTAAAACTGTTTTCTATGTTACTTAACATAGTGCTGCATCCGCAATAGCCAGGCAATGAGTACTTTGTTTGACATAATAAAAAATGGTAGAGGAGATCTTTTCATAGTTTCAAAGAGAAGTACTTTAGTCACATGAGCAGGACACTCCAATCCAGTTTTACTGAATATTGTTCTTTGGTTACCTCTTGGGATGTCACTCGCTTTATCTGCCTTTTGACTGTTTTCAATACCAGAGCAATGGCATAAGCAAAGATAGTGATTAGTAGTGACTTGGAGTTCAGTACTCATGCTCATTGTAAAAGCTCACCTGGAGAACTCAGCAGGTTAAAATGGACAAATGATCATCTCATATCTGAGTATCTTGTTAAAAAATTAATTTTATTAATTTTTGTCTGCACTGGGTCTTTGTTGCTGGCAGCGGGCTTTCTCTATTTGTGGCAAGTGGGGACTGTTCTCTAGTTGCAGCTCGAGGACTTCTCGTTGCTGTGGCTTTTCTTGTTGTGGAGCACAGGCCCGAGGGTGCTTGGGCTTAGTTCCCCATGGCATGTCGGATCTTCCCGGACCAAGGATCGAACCTGTGTCTTCTGCATTGGCAATCGGATTCTTAACCATTGTACCACCAGGGAAGTCTTAACATCTGTCTGTCTTCACATGATTCGCAGGTGCTGAATACAACTAAGATGAGAAGTCTAGTTCTTGGGAATGAGTAGCACATATTAATTTCCTGAAGAACAAATGCACAGCAAGGAACTATGTAGGAAGCAACCATGTTATTCTATTAGGTAGCATATAATTAATTTTTTTAACCTGGGAAGTTGCCAACTGTGTGCTCTTATTATTTCCATAACTGAGTTAGGCAAAATTTATCTTTTGAAACCATTCTTTAGATTATTTCAACTGTAAAACAGAGTCTGTATGAACTTTTTTTTGACAAAGGGGAAAGAGATTTCTTTTGTATTAGGATGAGATAAACAGGAAACTACAGCTCTCTAGATTTCGGTTTTTAATTTTTTTTTTTTAATTGATGTTCAAGACGGGACACTTCTAAATGTGATAGGTCTTTTCTAGAGGAAGGCAACTGGTATGTTCCAAATTCTTACAGGGGCACATTTTTTCCACTTGAGGCAGCTTCTGTTTCGTACAGGGAAACAGAACCACGGCTCTGTATCTAAACGTGGCACAGACAGGAGTGATGGGAATGCTTGGCAGAGAGAAGGCACACTGATGCCTAACGGGAGCGTGAAGAATGAGACCCATGACAGCCAAGGTTAGTTTTCAAAGCCTGGAAGGGATTCCAGCCCTCAGCATATGCCATCTCTGTGGGGAATGGGCTTGGCTCCCTCTCTGGAAAGATGGTCTGGGATTATTATTTCTGTTGTCATGGAAATTTATTCTAATGGCTTATTGGTATCACTCATGTGTTTTGGCAGTAGCTGCAAACCTGTTCTAAATCCAGTGCCATTCTTGATCCTGCTTATGTGATAGAATGCTTCTAAATTGTTTTGCCTTAGGAATATCTCCTGAGTCATATTCTTCTCCTACCATGCGTGTTTCTTTAGAAGCAGGGACTCTATTTAATGCATCTTTGTATATTCAAGAGTAGAAATAGAAGATAATAATGTGATCTTTAGGACTAATTTACCAACTTTCTATTGTCTATTAAGGGGAAAAAAATAAGACAGAACTATGGTCCTCAAGTTAGAGCACAGAACCGTGATTTGAGGGGAGGAGAGTGTTGAAATTTTAGGATCAGTGAATGAAATTCTGAGGTTTACTCTACATCATCGTACATCCTTACGTGGCCCATTTCATCTCTCCTTCTACAATCTTGAAATTAGACATCCTCTCTCATCAAGAGCCAGATCTCTTGACCTTTCTCCTTTCTTATTAACAGGATAACTTAGTTTGAAAAAGTAAACTAAAGCTATAGAACTTAACATGAAAAAGCAGTCTCTCCCCTACTTACCTTATCATCCTTGATTTCCACTTACCGGTAGCAGCCACTTTCAGCTACTTCAGCTGTTTCTTCTAACAGATAACATTTTCCTGTCATTTTACTTAATTTTATTCTTCAACTTTAGACTTTATCCATTGACTCTGAACCCAGAGGATGAGGGTTTAGCAGTCTCAGAGTCGTCCCTCCCTCCACCCATAACCCTCACAAAAACTTTGGTTTTCCCTCATCTTCCCACTATAATTATGTCAGAATATTTCTTTACGTCTTCATTTGTATTGACTATTTAAATGTTCACATTTAAGTACATTTTATGATGGCGTTTCCTCTTGTAATCTTTTTCCTTCAGGTCATAATAATTGCCTTTTTGTGGTTAATTTAGGTTATCATTAGCTCACTAATTCATCCTCAGTAGAGCCATAAAGCTCACTTTAGTAAGTGAAACACACTGGGCAACCTGTCAGTCTCTCTTTGCTTTCTCCTGTGTTTTTCTCGATTCCTTCTGTAGTAACAGTTCTAATCTGAAACCGGTTACTATCTAGTTTAGCTCTGTAGCCATCATCCTGGGATCTTTACTTCACTGTCATTACAGGAATCCCCTTCACCTCTCTCTTGGGTTAGAGCCAGTGTCTGCTTCCTTTTTGGGTTTTCTCCTGGGTTTAATGGAGCACGTTCTGGAGTAGCTTTCTGATAAAGGTAACCTGAGAGGTAAATTCTCTGAGAACTTCCCAGCCTGATGGTTCAGTGAGAAAGCCAACGAGGAGGTCATCACTGCAGGGCAGCGTGGCCTTGCTGTATGTGGTGGTGGACAGAGCGGGAGGGCTGCTGTGGCTCCTCTCCAGCCTAATGGGATGCGAGGCAGCACACTGGTGTTTCCATTGCTTGTATTTCTCACCTGCAGATTTTTTTCACTCTGTGGTGTGTGTATACCATTAAATGTGAGACCTGTGAGAAACTACCAAGGTAGTAGAGACCTACATCCATCCAATTGTGTCTTCAATTTCATATATATAATACTTTTAATATATATACACATATATACAATTATATATATGCATATATATACTTGTGTGTGTGTATATATATATATATAAATAATTTCCCAAGTAAAATACTGTCTTTTAAAATTATATACTGTCTGTTAGAAGTACGTGTCTGTGGACTTCCCTGGTGGTCCAGTGGTTAAGAATCTGCCTGCCAGTGCAGTGGCCCCAGGTTTGATCCCTGGTCTGGGAAGGTTCCACATGCTGTGGACCCGCTGAGCCCATTCCCCGCAACTGTGGGAACGCTCGCTCTAGAGCTTGTGCTCTGTAACAGGAGAAGCCGCTGCGGTGAGAAGCCCACACACCACAACTAGAGAGGAGCCCCTGCTCGCTGCAGCTAGAGAAAGCCCGTGTGCAGCCATGAAGTCCCAGGGTAGGCAAAAATAAACAAGATAAAAAATACACGGTTGCTTCTCACATCATTCCTTGCCCATCTGTTCTCTGAGAACTCAGTTTCCACTGCTTCTGACAAATAGAGTTCTAATTTCAGTTTTATTCATCATCTGAATGGTCATGTCATGATGGATTCATGATAGATAGATGATTGCTTGTCCATTTTAAGCTGCTGGGTTTTCCACGTTTGGCCTTTACAGTTAGTAAACTCGAGGCCATTATTGTAGGGACTGTTGATATTGGCGTGGGAGGGTGGAGGACACCGTATGAGCCAGACATGGTGAGATACCAACAGCAAGCAGCCCTTTAGCATGAGCCTTAGGCATGAAGAGAGGTCAGGAGGGGAACAAGCTACCAGGACCCGTGGAGAGTGGCCATGCAGGCGAGATCAGCTCGACAGGTGCTGCAGCCTTTGGAGTCTGGTGGGGACAGACAGCAGAATACATGCCCAGACTTCTCCCCCGACCCCTGCCCCTCCTTCCAGCTCCTGCTAGTATCTGTTAGTGTGTTAGGCCACTAGGGAATCGAAAGTCAGGGGTATCCTTTGATGGAGTCCATAAAGGTCAGTGTCCTGGGGCATAGAGTGGGGAGAAAAATGGTAGTGAGGCAAAAGGAAAATCTCCAGGATAGTTAGAGTTAAAAATATTTTTGGAAGCTGGAAACTTTTTTTGGAAGAAGAGAGAGTTCTACTGGAAGGGCTAAGTATAACCCTTGTAGACAGTTCCCTTCTGCCAAGACTGTGATTGCTTATCTCTCGCTGTATTAGAAGTTAGTCTGCAAGTAACACGCTTTGTTTTCTGTGGAATTGTGACGCACACCGATCTTCCTGTTAGATCATTAATTAAATAACATTTGCTGATAACCCTGTCTGTCCCCCGCCCCCGTTTGCTGTAATTCCCTACAAATCGCTGTAGAATACCAGATATTTTCGTACTTCCTGGACCCTCTTGCCCATGAAATCAGCAGCGAAATATGTGTCCGTTTGGGCAAAAGGGAATGTGTGCAGCCCCCTAGCAGCTTCGTGTTTATTCTGCATTCCTCTCCTTTCTGTCCGAGGTGGCTGTTCAACGTGCCTCACATGCTGCCTGGTGCAGAGTAACTGTAACGAGCTCTGCCTTTTGAACCTCTCAGCAGATGCTCCCTCGGCAGCCCTCTGGACCCAGACACTTTGACTTTGTTGTGTTCAGAAGGCCCTGCCTTTGACAGTGGCTCGTTTTTGTCTTTAGATGAGTGACAGCTTGCTCTTTGATACCTCAGATGATGAGGAGCTGAGAGAACAGCTGGATATGCATTCAATCATCGTCTCCTGCGTCAACGACGAGCCGCTCTTCACCGCAGACCAGGTACAAAGGAGGGTCCCCTCCATCAAGGAAAGGGAACGTCGGCTGCAAAACCGTTTCTTAATGTGTAATCCGAAGCAGATGGATTATGTTAGTTGGGAACATCTTTCAATATATGTAGTTTTCCAAGATAAGCATTGTTAAAACAGTATAGCAGGTTACTTTAGAAGAAGGCTGTTGCTTCCACTGGAATCAGAAAAAATACTATAATTTTTCCTCTTTCTTTAGATTTGAGCAGACATGGAAAAACTATATCTGTGCAGAAATTACCTAGTTTCTCTAAAACTATGGAGAAGTCATTAGCACTTACTAGAAGTCCTTATTGTATAACCCAGGAAAGAAGTAAGCATTATTCCTGTGGAGTGCTCTAGTAATGTCAACCCTGTATTCATTTAAAACCTGTTGAATCGTCTTTCTCGTTTTCTGAATACTCTTCCCACTTCTGCTGTATGGTCAAACTGTAGTGCACAAACTTTTCACTGAAATCATGTTCCACAGCTACTGAAACTGTGAGTTCTGTGTTTTTAGGTTGGAAAGATGAGGTCAGTAAAGAGATGTATGATATCAAGATTGGGAGCGGTACGTTAAAACTGTGTCATCTTGAAGCCCCATCATATTTGTGGCTGGATCATCCTAGGCTTGAAGAGAGTGCTTAAAAAGCAGGAGAGTAAGTTAGACGACGGAGTGCAGGAAAACCCTGATCCTCTGCGGAGAGGTGTGACCCTGAGTGTTCGTCGCCTTCTCGGTTCTGTGCCTGAAAACCAAGCTGTCCCTGCTTTTGACTGACAGAAACAGATTCTTTGCCTCTTTCAGTGTCCTGTTTTTGTGTTTAAAAATGCCTATTTTGGAAACTCTTCTTACTAGATTAGTGTAATCCCCACTCCTTCAGGTTTGCTTCTATTTTTCCTTGGTGCTAAAAGGGTTAAACTTGCTTCATATTGTATTTTTTCCCTAATAGTTTTTTTTTTTAAAACTCTTAGGTCTATTTTTTTAAAGTTATTTTTATTGAAGTCTAGTTGATTTACAATATTGGGATAGTTTCAGATACACAGCAAAGTGATTTGTTTATACATAATGTATGTATATATCTTTATTGTTTAGATTTGTTATAACCTATTATAGCATATATAATAATATATAATAATATATTGAATATAGTTCCCCATGCTATCCAGTGAATCTTTATCTTGTTTATATATATGATAGTGTGCATCTGTTAATTCCATACTATTAATTTATCGTACTTCCCCTTCCCCTTGGTAACCATAAGTTTGTTTGTTTGTCTTTTAAATGGCAAACTTTTGTTTTGGCCACATGGCATGCAGAATCTTAGCTCTTCCACCAGGGATTGAACCCTTGCCCCTTGCAGTGGAAGCATGGAGTCCTAACCACTAGACCATCACAGAAGTCCCTAAATATCCCTTTATCTTCCCTTGAATTAATATTTGAAAAATTTTTTCTGTTGATAAAGGAAAACTTCCCTGCCAAAGCAAGAATTTCTTGCTTTATGTGTAAAGGTTTTTACACTGTTGTATTTTATAAATTTTATGTCAATTTTATTAAATAGGTTTAGATTGAGTACTTGGATGTGGCATACGGTAAATTCTCTTGTCACTTGCTTTCTTTTAACTGTAACTGTGATCCCCTTCTGGGATGTCTCAAGTAGATTGTGTGTGTGTGTGTGTGTGTGTGTGTGTGTGTGTGTGTGTGTGTGTGTGTGTGTGTAATGTCTATTCACGGCTGCTCTGGGTCTCCGTTGCTGTGTGCTGACCTTCTCTAGCTGTGGCGAGTGGGGGTTACTCTCGAGCTGTGACGCTCGGGCTTCTCGCTGCGCTGACTTCTCTTGTTGTGGATCAGACTCGAGTTCAGGCTCAGTAGTGGTGGCACACGGGCTTTGTTGCCTCTTATCATGTGGGATCTTCCCAGACCAGGGATTGAACACATGTCCCCTGCATTGGCAGGTGGGTTCTTAACCACAGAACCACCAGGGAAGTCCTATGCGTGTATTTTTGGCAGCAACTCAGAGATTACAAGATCTCATAGGGCCAACTGATATGTGATGAGTGTCTTAAATCATGTGCTGTTTACTTTTGTGTTTAGTATATTGCAATTTTTTTTTTTATAAACCTGGTGTACTCTTGCAAACCTTTGATCATTCAGACAACCGACTCCTGCGCACTGCTGGTTAGTATAGAGTTAGGGGACTTCTACTCTGGTCACTGCAGTTGAGCGTTGTGTTACAGATGGACCGTTCTACCTATGTGTGTTTGACTAACAGTGGTTTGTATATTTTGGAAGGTGATTGAAGAAATTGAAGAAATGATGCAGGAATCACCAGACCCAGACGACGATGAAACGCCTACCCAGTCAGATCGGCTTTCTATGCTTTCCCAGGAAATTCAGACTCTTAAGAGGTCTAGCACCAGCAGTTATGAAGAGAGTAAGGAGCCTTACTTAAGTTAGTGCTGCCTGTGCGTCTGTGTGTCTCAGCCATAGAGTGTGACCACCTTCAGGAACCTCTGGTTCTCACAGGCTGGGTTGCATACTCTTCCTCTCCTCACTCCCCGCCGGTGGTACTCAGGGCATTTGTTTATCTTTGCTTGGGGACTGTGTCATATTTACCTTTGAATCCTATATTTGTCCGCTTGGGCTGCTGTAGAGAAATACCACAGGCTGGGTGGCTTAAACCACAGAAATTTGCTTCTTGCTAGTTCTGGAGGCTGGAAGTCTGAGACTGAGGTATTAGCAGGTCTGATTTCTTCTGAGGCCTCTTCCTCTGTCCTCACATGGACTTTCCTGTGGTATATCTGTGTCCTCATCTTATCATTTTTAAGGGCATCAGTCACATTGGATTAGGGCCCACCCTAATGGCTTAATTTTAACTTCATTATCCCTTTCAAAATGCAGTCTCCAAATTCAGTCATATTCTGAGGTGCTGGGGGGTAGGGCTTCAACAATGTCCTATTTCTCTAGTATTTCCTGAGAATAAAGGGAAGTGCTGAGAAAAACCTGTAAAGGGTCTTCAGGGAATTGTCTGCCCTTCATCTTCCCAATTTTCAGTAAAATTCACACACTGGGGCATGTGTGTTTAAGTATGTATTTAGCTTGAGTCTTTCAAATGGACTTGGCCTCTCTTCGGAAGTGCCCCAGAACCCTGCTCAATGGCCTGTGATTTCTTTTCAGTACAGTGGTTTCCTGTACTCACTCTCTGCTTTTGTGTTTTTTTCCTTGCACCAGCTTATTAAGTCTTGACTGAAGTACTGTTCATGGAACCATTGATTTCAGACGAGTAAAAGATTTTGTTATACTTTTCTTCTTAGCCATTTGAGAAGTAACTTTGCCCACCTACCTCTCCTCAGACCTGCCCACCAAGAGTCTGAGGAGTCTGAGACAATCACAAACCATTTAATTGCTCAGAATACGATGTTTTTGCTCTTTGGGGAGAAACATTTTACTGTGCTGCCTTGAAACATTTCGGTCTTCGTGTCCACTCAGCTTTGCTTTTTGGTCACAGGGGTGAAAAGGCTGTCGGTATCTGAGTTAAATGAGCTGCTGGAGGAAATCGAGACGGCCATCAAGGAGTACTCCGAAGAGCTGGTGCAGCAGCTGGCCCTGCGAGACGAGCTGGAGTTTGAGAAAGAAGTGAAGAACAGCTTTATTTCTGTTCTCATCGAAGTGCAAAACAAACAGAAAGAGCACAAAGAGACAGCCAAAAAGAAAAAGAAACTCAAGAACGGCAGCTCTCAGAACGGGAAGAACGAGAGAAGCCACATGCCCGGCACAGTAAGTGGTGGTGCGTGGGTGACGCGAACACGCTGGAAGCAGCTTCCGTGAGGCCCGCAGAGGCTGGCAGGACCACGTGTGCAGGAGCAGGGCGTGCGCGGGCTCTTCACCAGAGAGCTGAAGGATCGCGTTCAAGACTGCCAGTGTGCTCTGCTCCTTCCGAGAGGTGTTTTCTTGTGGTGAGGGTGTGATGGTTATCTGGATAACTCAGTGCTGAAATGTTTAGGAGGGAGGTAAAGAGAAGGAAGAGAGGGACAATAAAAGAGAATGTTTGAAGGAAAAGCTTTAGCAGGTGACCATTTCAATACCTCTCAATGTTAATAGAGGCTATTTATATTTGGCTGGTGGGCAACTGAATGATACTGCTCTCTCGTTTTTGTTCAGCCCTTGTGAGTTATATAGTAAGAAATGGGGTGCTTTTAGAGGTAGTTGAACTATACGGAGCCTAAAAGCAGAGGTTGACATTTAAATTGTTTTCTCCTGACTTATGAGTGAAGTTGGAATGAGAGGATGTTACAGGCAGTTCCATGACATTACCCGTTTGGCCTAGTATTTGGCCGACTAGACTATTACTGACTGGTGAAAACAACTCGAGGATATTTGAACTTTGACTTTTGTTTTCTGCTTTTCATTTTTCATAAGTGGTGCTGTTAATTTCACTTGATTGAACTTCATTATAAACGTTAACTATTAAGTATTTGAGATACACTTCCTGTTGGTCTTATGGGCATTTCATTTTTCTTTGATAAGTTGAGACCTTGTATCTTGCCACGTTTATGTTTGTATGCGAAGAAGTGTTGGTTTTGTTTTAAACTTGAATGGTTGGGCAAAGGGATTCATGTTCTAAATGGATTATACCTTTTAAATTCACGATAGTGATAACATGATGATGCAAATTACATCAAACTGGCCGTTACTTCTTGCAGTTATAAAAATTCTGTCTTTGACTAAGTCTGATTTATTCTTTCTGAAGACTGCTTATCAGAGAAATAGATCTCATTGATCAACTCTGATAGAATCCAGGAAAGAGCATGGCAGTTCTGGGATGTGGAACTACCAATGAGAGTTAATACAAACCAGAGAGAATCTTACTATTTAGTCCATTCATTATACTGTCTTTGGCCTATGAGTATATGCACATTTTCTTAGTTTAATGTTATTTGTACACTGAAAAGACAGTTTATAAACAGACTTTGCAAAAGTTGCCAGATATGTGGAACAAAATACTTTTTAGAAGTGGTGGTATTGGTTAAAGTGTTTAGTGACTTCTAGCAATGGCACCCCACTCCAGTACTCTTGCCTGGAAAATCCCATGGAGGAGCCTGGTGGGCTGCAGTCCATGGGGTCGCTAAGAGTCGGACACGACTGAGCAACTTCACTTTCACTTTCCACTTTCATGCATTGGAGAAGGCAATGGCAACCCACTCCAGTGTTCTTGCCTGGAGAATCCCAGGGACGGGGGAGCCTGGTGGGCTGCCGTCTCTGGGGTCACACAGAGTCAGACATGACTGAAGCGACTTAGCAGCAGCAGCAGCGACAACTCTGAAGAAAACAGCACCCACCAAACAAAAAAATCCCCACCTAAACATTCCCCAAACCAAAACAATTGTTTGAGTATACAGCCCTGGATAAAGTTTGCTTTAATTAGGAACAGTATTTTGTATCTGAAATTAAAAAAAAATTGTACCCTTTAAACTGTCCTTTTATGCAGGTGTGATTAAATGCTTAGTTGAAAAGTCATAGCACGGTTGGTAATTTCTGCCTATCTGCTTTTAGGGATTGCATGTAATTTCTCCATTTATTTGTGTTAACACTTAGGCGAGGAAAATAAATGTATCCCTGCTGCTGCTGCTGCTGCGTCACTTCAGTCGTGTCCTACTGTGCGACCCCATAGACGGCAGCCCACCAGGCTCCTCTGTCCCTGGGATTCTCCAGGCAAGAACGCTGGAGTGGGTTGCCATTTCCTTCTCCAATGCATGAAAGTGAAAAGTGAACGTGAAGTCGCTCAGTCGTGTCCGACTCTTAGCGACCCCATGTAGAGTAGTTTAAATGCTTCTTTTTCTGACTCCCATTTAAAAAGTGTTTGAGTGGATTCATTGTGTGATTTTACATGGTATTTATGTTGAGAAATGGATTTGACAAGGCAACGTTTAGGTCTTATTTGAACATTTATTAGCCTTGAAATAGATTCATAGGAACAGTAATTTTTTTTTTCCCCTGCAATATTTGGACGTGTGAAGTTGCTTCTTGAGTCCTGATCTGCTGTTTGTGTCAAGACCTTTAATTAGGCTCATAATGGCATCTCTAAGCTTGCGATACCAGTTCCCGCCATCATCATGAAGCTTGAAAGGAGGGCAAAAAGCCATTCCATTTGGGACACAGGGAGCCTGAAACCTATCAAGGATTCTGAAAATAGTGATCGGTGGCTCAAAGGAACTTTAAAGTGAAATGGCCAGTGGCGAAACAGATTCCAAGATACTGCCTTTCCAGGCCTTTTATATAACATGCAGTTTTGGCAAGGCCTGATCTCTGTGGATTGGCTATCTCATTTGGTGGTTTAGTTGCTCATTCGTGTCCAGCTCTTTTGTGACCCCATGGACTGTAGCCTGCTAGCCTCCTCTGTCCATGGGATTTCCCTAGCAAGTTACATTTCCCTGGAGTGGATTGTCATTTCCTTCTCTAGGGGATCTTCCTGATCCAGGGATTGAGCCTGTGTCTCTTGCATTGCAGGCAGTCTCTGGCAATGTAGATGGATTCTTTACTGACTGACTCACCAAGGATTGGTGACCCTTTTGTAGATATCATTACTTGTTTTCTAATAACGTTGGTCACTTTTTTTCTTTTTACCTTAGGTATGTTTTATATCTATCAAAGACTTGGATTTCTTCATTAAGTGTGCAATAGTTTCCTGCCATTTTTCCCTTAAGCACATTTCATTGAAACAGAGCATCAGTTTGTAGTACTTTATCCATAATTGCCAACTTTTGGTACAGAGAGACTGTAATAAAATATGAGTGTGAATAGAGCAGAGTTTAGGTTTTCATTTTTTTAAATATAAATTTGTTTAATTGGAGGCTAATTACAATATTGTATTGGTTTTGCCATACATCAACATGAATCCGCCACGGGTGTACACGTGTTCCCCATCCTGAACCCCCCTCCCACCTCCCTCCCTGTACCATCCCTCTGGGTCATCCCAGTGCACCAGCCCCAAATTAGTGGGCCTAGAGATGCTATTCATAAATATTAAATAAATTTCTGAGTATCTTCTGGAAGTGAAATGTTAATTTAGTTTTTAAAGTTAATCTGTTACATATTGGATAAGATAAAACTATTCATTCAGTAAACATTTGCAGAGTATCTTTTTTGTGCCAGGCACTGTTGAAGATACAGTGGTGAATAAAACAGATAAGGCCTCTGGCCTCTTGGAGATTATATTCTAACAAGGGAGACAGGCACTAAACAAAGAAAAGTGTGACTAGACATTGTAACTTCAGGTAGTAACAAATTCCATCAAGAAAAGGAAAAGCTTGGTTGAGGCAATTGGTAGCAGTGCTATGGGGAGTTGTTTCCAAAATGGTAGTCACCTTGTCACTTGCTCCTTCTGGTGGGCTGGGCAGGCTGTCCTGTCCCTCTTCAGCTCTCTGTTTGGAGGTGATGGTGGAAGAGTACATCTTCTTCTTGGCTAATGAGACTTAATAGAGTCAGTTCAGTTTAGTTGCTCAGTCATGTCCGACTCTTTGCAACCCTATGGACTGCAGCACACCAGACTTCCCTGTCCATCACCAACTCCTGAAGCTTGCTCAAACTCATGTCCATCGAGTTGGTGATGCCATCCAACCATCTCATCCTCTGTTGTCCCCTTCTCCTCTTTCCTTCAATCTTTCCCAGCATCAGGGTCTTTTCCAGTGAGTCAGTTCTTTGCATCAGGAGGCCAAAGTATTGGAGCTTAAGCTTCAGCATCATTTCTTCCAGTGAATATTCAGGGTTGATTTCCTTTAGGATGGACTGGTTTGATCTCCTTGCTATCCAAGGGACTCTCAAGAGTCTTCTCCAGCACCTCAGTTCAAAAGCATCAATTCTAGAGTGTCGATTAATAGAGTCAGAGACTTTATTTCCTTTATCCTATTCAACATGTGGAAAAACAGGAGTGGGGAGTAGAGATCGGAACGGTTGAAGGGCGCTGTTAATGGGTTTGGTGGTGCGCGTACATTTCTTTGAACTGACTGTGTTGTGTTGGGCTGTGGCGTGACCATTTATGCCACTGCCTTTTTCTAGAGTGACCTCCCTTCCTTTCCTGCTTCCACTGTCCTCTTGGGAGATTTCTTTTCTTCTCTCTTTTTTTAAACTCATTATTCAAAATCATGGTCAGGCTTTATCTTCCTTTCTTAGACCTTTTCTTGATGACTCTTCCTCCAATGCAAAATTGACAGTCCTCTCCTTCTGGGGTTAGTATTATTCCTCTTAACTGTTGCTGTCAGTACTGTGATGCCATATTGTAATTTTTTGTTTTCATGTCTGTCTCTGTTATGGTTCCCTGTGGAGAGAAACTGTAACTTTATCTAACATATCCCTAGGTCCCACAAGGTCCTCAATAAATTTCTGATGAATAAATAGTAAAAAATATGTATATAAATTTTTTTTTTTTTGCAAATCTGTATTTCTTCCTTGGATCTTTCTGCCAGGTGCCAAACACATTGAGGCTGAATAGCATATTGATTAAGAACTTTGGGTTAAGAGCTCTGTTTGAATCCTGATCCTGCCCCTGGGTACATAACCCTTTGAATTTTGGAGGGATTAAGTGAAATTATGATATGTATAAGAGTAGCATATATCCTGAGTAAATGCTAGTTGTTATATGTCAAACTGTTTCCTAGACATTTTCCCCTGAATATCTTGTGGGCATCAAGAATTTATCTTATCAGACTGAACTCACTGTTTTTCCTAAAGGTGAATTTATTCCTTGTATATATTTTTTGACTATAGTGAAACTATAGTCTCCCCATTCACCAAAAGCAGTGGAATTTTTAGGTCAAAAATACAGTTTTAAGCAACCATCTTTTCAAAGTGTCCTACATAAATGTTACCCAGTAACAGCGTAAGTTGAGTGGCCATTTCCCCAAACCCCCAACGTATGATGGTTATTATTATTCTTCTCATATATACTGATCCAGTAGGCAGGTTATTGACTGACTGTATTCTTTTGTGAGTTGCCTGTTGTGTCACATTTGAGCTGAGGGTACACATCTGCTGTCCTGGTACCATACTCTGCAGTGATCAGTTGCTTAAGTCTTTCCTTAGGAAGGAGTGCAGTCTTTGCGAAGACTCACTCAGATTGTTTCCCCAGCACTGCACCTAATTTGTCACTTAATACACGTCTGTTAATTGAAACTTCGCAATAGAGAGGATGGAATCTCAGAGGATTTGGGTGTGTGCTTTGAATTATTGCTTTGCCAGGGATTTTTGGGGGGCCAGTCTTGTACTTATATCAAGTAGGTTCACAGGTCATTGAATTTCAGTGGCTGCTTACAGGAGAACAAGAACAGGTTGAAGTACACCAGCTGTCTCTACATTAGTAATTTAAGAGATTAAAGTAATTTAGTGGTGGTTGTCATCTGGAGCTATCTCACGTTGTAAAGACTTGAGTGTTTCCCTGCCTAGAATGGATGTTCCTCCTCCTGCAGAATCCGGTGTTTGTCAATTACAAGTCCTGTGTAAAGTTTCTTATTCGAAGCCTAGGCCTGAGAAGATGGGAGTGTATGCAGTATCTTTTCTGTTGTCCATGTTGCACTGAACTGTTGAGAGTTCTAGTGTATTGCTGTCACCACCAGTAAAAATGTATTGGGTTATCCAGAGTTCATTCAGGGTTTTCTGTAGGACAAGCTCTTTGACCAACCCAATATAACTGCTTCAGTCTATCCCAAAGAAGTTTATTCTGAAAGCTTCTGAGATATTAGTAATCGGTGACTCCATTGTACAAAGAATCATATTACCCTAATTTATTGCTTTTGGTGTTGGAGAGATAACTGCTTAAGGATGCGGAGGAGCTAGGGCTCGGATGATAGATACTCTTTTTTGTGTATATCTTTCTTTCACAGATGCATTGCTCCATCTGTCTGTATGACGCACTTTGCTCATATTATGACTAACGGTCAATCTATTTTATTTCTCTTTTACATGCAAAAGTGCCCCAGTATTAGTTTTTCGTTTAATCTTGACCAAAACTGACTTTAAGAGAAATTTATTTTTATTTAGACAGCTACTATTATCCTGAAGTTTTTCTAGTTTATACGGGCAATAAAGCCTAGAAGGAATTGTTCTGGCATAACTACTTGAATTTGATGCTCTTTAAATGTAAACAAGGACCTGTATTTCTGTTGTTGTTCCTTTTTAATTTGGAATTTAAAAATTTTACATTTGCTAAGATAATTTAGCCGAGGGATTGGCAAAGCAAACTATTGGCTGAGGGCCAAATCAACCCTCTGCCTGTTTTATAAATAGTTTTATTGGAACACATCTATGTTCTTTCATTTATACGTGGTCTGTGACTTCTTTGGTGTTATAAGTAGAGAGTTGAATAGTTGTGACAGAGACTATGTGGGCTGCAAATCCCCAAATATCTACTATCTAGCCCTTTATGGAAAAGTTTGCCAACCCCTGATTTAGACTAAAATTTTCTAAAATTAAAAATCAGAAGGAAAAAAAGTAAGCCCCTTTTAAGTGAGTTTGTGTAGATAAAAGATCACTGTGTTGTGACTAAAATTTACTATAAAACATAGCGCTGTTTTATTCTCAGAGTGTGTTGAGTTATGCCTTTTCTCAGGGCCCCTCCAGCAGCCTGAGTTACGCCCACAGATGGTGATACCGTCCATCTCCAGTCGCTTGCCATGCGTCCCCACCTAATAACAGACCTGGGTGCTGCGTGCATCAGATTCCAGTTGTTCAGTTGCTCAGTTGTGTCTGACTCTGTGACCCCAGGGACTGCAGCACACCAGGCTTCCCTGTCCTTCACTGTTTCTCAGAGTTTGCTCAAACTCATGTCTATTGAGTTGGTGATGCCATCCAACCATCTCATCCTCTGTCGTCCCCTTCTCTTCCTGCCCTCAATCTTTCCCAGCAAAAGGGTCTTTTCCAGTGAGTCGGCTTTTCACATCAGGTGGCCAAAATATTGGAGCTTCAGCTTCAGTGTCAGTCCTTCCAATGAATATTCAGGGTTGATTTTCCTTTAAGATTGACTGGGTTGATCCCAGTTTCCCATTAACTAAATGAAGAGAGCCAGCAGGTAAACCAGTTGTCTCCAGACTGGGGGACAAATAAAAAAACAAAAAACAAACTGACAGTTCCTTGAGCACACTGTATTTATACACAGTGATAAAAGGTAGTTTAGAGAGAGTAGCAGAGAAGGTGGGAAAGGGTTGTTTCTGCTCCTTTTCTAAGTAGTGGTAGTTGAAAGGATAAAGTCAGCTCTGTACACATACTTGAATGTAAATATTAACACATTTTCAACAATAGTTTGTTGGTGATATTTTATAGTACTTCTCTGTATTTATACATTGGAAAGAATATTCCTAAAAATTAGCATTAGGCATAAAATGGAAGGTCATTATAGGGTGGAAACTTAGTTATGCATGTTTATTATTTTAATAATTCACACCTATGAATTAAAAATTACTTTAGATATGGAACAAATTTGTATTTTGGTGGTACCTAGTGGCTCAGCTGGTAAAGAATCCGCCTGCAGTGTGGGAGGCCTGGGTTCGATCCCTGGGTTGGGAAGATCCCCTGGAGAAGGGAACTGCTACCCATTCCAGTATTCTTGCCTGGAGAATTCCATGGACTGTATAGCCTATGGGGTCACAAAGAATTGGACACAACTAAGTGACTTTCACTTTTATTGCCTAGAGAAATGTTATCTGGAGATAGTTTTTGCTATCTTACTATTATGTACTGTTTGTTTTCTGCAGTGGTTTTTTGGTATCTGACTGTAATAGTGAACTTTCATGATTTAGCAGTTACTGTAGTAAAAATCGGGAGTCTATTCATTTTTATTTATTTTAAACTTTTTATTTTGTATTGGAGTATAGCTGATTAATAAACAATGTTGTGATAGTTTCAGGTGAACTGTGAAGGGATTCAGTCGTACATATACATGTTTCCATTCTGCCCCAAATTCCCCCCTTAACCAGGTTGCCATAGGAAATTGAGCAGAGTTCCTTGAACTATACAACAGGTCTTTGTTGGTTATCCATTTTTTAAAATATAGCAGTGTGTACATGTCCATCTTAAACTCCCTAACTGTCCCTTCCCCCCATCCTTTGCCCTGGCAACCATAAGCTTGTTCCGTGAGTCTTATTTTTGTTTTGTAAGTATGTTCATTTATATAAGTGTGATCCAAAAGGATATATGCACCCCAATGCGTGTGAATGAAGTCATTTCTAAAGGTCAGTATGACACTCTTGGTCCATCCATGTTGTTGCAAATGGCATGATTTCATTCTTTTTAATGGCTAATATTCCATTGTACTACGTCGTCTTTATCCATTCCTCTGTCGCTGGACATTTACGTTGCTTACATGCCCTGGCTATTGTAAACAGTGCTGCAATGAACACTGAGGTGCATATATCCTTTTGGATCATGTATTTCTCAGGATTCTGCTCTTGACCCCTTTATGTCTTGGAGAGGTTTATAATTGTTAACATAATACAAATTCAAGTAAAAGCCATAATATGCCAGGAAACTGTGAACTTACTGTATATTTAGAGTATCCAGAAGTATCAGGAAAGAGTTCATAAATCTGTCAGAGTTAATTATTTTACTTTAGCTTAGTAGCTTTGAAACGGAGAAGGCAACGGCACCCCACTTCAGTACTCTTGCCTGGAAAATCCCATGGATGGAGGAGCCTGGTAGGCTGCAGTCCATGGGGTCTTGAAGAGTCAGACACGACTGAGCGACTTCACTTCCACTTTCCACTTTCACGCATTGAAGGAAATGGCAGCCCACTCCAGTGTTCTTGGCCTGGAGAATCCCAGGGATGGGGGAGCCTGATGGGCTGCCGTCTGTGGGGTCGCACAGAGTCGGACACAACTGAAGCGACTTAGCAGCAGCAGCAGCAGCAGCAGCAATAGCTTTGAAAATGCTTGCCAATACTTAATTACCATATTAAGATTAAATTAAATAAAAATTTTAAAAGATCTTCAAATACAAGCAATTAAATTGATGCTAGTCCATTTACTTCTATTCATATCTCACCTTTCTACTTTGAGAGTGAATTTATAAAATAGTTCAATATTTAAATATTTATTCTGTTTTAAATATTTATCTGCTTTGGTGTAACTCATTTTCTAACTTGGATCTTGAAAAAATTATTTCAATTATTTCTATTTTGGGTAGAGTTTGCATTTATAACTGATTTATAATCACATTAAAATTATTTGATTTGAGGAAGTGTCAAAATAAGCAAGATCAATTTTTACATCTTAGGTAATAGCTTACTAATCATTTACTTTTTTTTTTAACATTTAACTGTTGCTTTCAATGCTATGCTTTTCTCATCTTTTGTATTTTGATTATTTTGAGAACTCGAACTGAAAAGTTAACTACTGTTCTTTATCACTTAAACTATTACAAATGATGTGATTTATAAAGAACAGTAATTATGTTTGAATTTCACTTTCTTCTGAACTTTGAGTATAAAGAATATTAATGGAGTTAGAGCATGGATTAGAATAAGAGTCAGAAATAGGTGAAAAGCATTTCCTAATCGCTTCTCCCAAACTTTTTCCTGTTATTGAGCTTTGATATTTAGATTTTTAAGGCTTTCCTGATAGAGGTCTGTGCCACTGGGTGTCACGTGAGGTGTCAGCTTCAGAGAAAAGCTAAGAAAATTTGGTAGCAGGAATAGTCTGACTTTCCTGACCTCTGGGTTAGCTTGGTTTTTCACTGTCTTGGATCCTGCTTTCTGTGAAATGAGTTAAACTGGTGATATACTGTGCAGAGAATGAGCTGATTTAAGACTCTAGAAAAGAGTTAACAGACCACAGTGCTCTATCTGATTCCAGTTGCTTTTCAGTGTATGTGGTGGTGTCTAGGTGTTTTTATTGTTCAGAAAGACCTTGGATTACCTAAAAGTGTTACTTGTTTTCTGATCAAGTTTTCTGGCTGATTCAGTCTCAGACAGTAGTATCTTTTCTTTGTGTTGTCTTCCCTCCTCTTTAAGCTGGAGACTATAATCAGGGTGGTTATTTCTGTTGCTATTTTATTTGTACGAGGAGAACTTGAAATACTCTTGTTTACTGTTTGGGAGAAAAGTAGAAATGTATGATTATTTTTCTCTTTGGGAGTTTTTCCCATATGTTGTTCTAGCCGTTATTTTTTTTTTTTCCTCTAAATTGTTCTAGCCTTTAAAGGGGAATACATCCCAAACATTTTTTGAACATTTATGTTTGCTGAACACGCTAAGTGCTTCCCACGGACTATTTTATTTAATCCTCACAACAACAACCCTATAAAGCAGACGTTATTGCTGGGCTGTGTTGTGCTTAGTCACGTCGGACTCTTTAGTGACTCCGTGGACTGAAGCCCGCTAGGCTCCTCTGCCCATGGGATTCTCCAGGCAAGAATACTGGAGTAGGTTACTGTTTCCTCTTTCAGGGGATCTTCTCAGACCCAGGGATCAAACCGCCATCTCTAGCATTGCAGATGGATTCTTTACTGTTGAGCCATATTGCTGCCATTTCTTAAATGGGTAAACGAAAGCTCAACAGAGGACTTGGCTCACAGAACCAGTATGCATTGGAGTGCAGATGTACCGACTGTACAGAGGTGGGGGACCTGTGGCTCTGGGTTCTCCAGTTCTGAGCTGTGCACGGTGATATGGATGGGCCTGGAGGGCTTGGCTCATTTCTTTGTTTTTCAGATTTTTACAGATTTTTTAAAATTTTATCTTCTATATCTTGTTTACACTTTGTTGCTCCTGTTTTCGTCTGAGAAAAATTTCCAGAGAATGACTGACTCTGAAACTTTAGTACATACTCATGCCAAGGAAGGAAGCAGTCATGAGGCAGTCGTGAGCATTCTCAGCATAAACCATGTGACCCAGGCCCTGAACTGGTAAACCCTTCTCCGGTCCTTGCCTTGGTACTTTGGCACTGTGTCAGCGGTGAGGGGAACAATAAAGTGAATACTGTAGCGCTTAATCATTTTCCTGCTTATAAATGGGTTCCCGTCAAAATTTCCATTCTGAGAAGGGCATTTTACAGAGCTATTAACACCTTCATTAAGATGTGGTGGATCGATTACAAAATAATTTTAGACTCCCAGAACCTTCACCAGCTCTTCACCTTGAATTTGAAAGTTTGGGTTCTTCCAGTCTAGAAATGGTGGATTACATGGAGGCATTTTTGACATACTTAACACTGCTGTTGTTTATTTTAATTAAACTGTAACAGCCCTTTATTGAATGTCCTTTGTGTCACCAAACATTTGTAACCTCGAGACTTACTTTTGTTATACTTTGACATGGCTCTTGCACTTTCATCTGAGAAATGTTCAACAGAGAAATGCCTCTCTTCTTCCCTCTTTTCATTTCTCTTCCTCCCATCTCTCTCCTCCTCCCTCTTCCTACTTGTAAAATTTAAGCACAGAGAAAGTCTTCTCACCGGCCCAGTTAAGTACCATAAGTACCTAATAACACCGCATCTGCTGTTAAGCATGTAAATGCAGTGTTCCTAAATGAGGTGATGTTTTACTCAAAAGTAAATTTAATCTGCCTCTGAGGTTTTATCTTTTTCAAAATTCATTTTGCCTTCCAAGAGAGTGTATGTTTTTGGAATTTACTGGGCAGCTGTAAAGCAGAATCTGTTGTGCGCTCTGTGGGGGCTCTTGCCCTGCTCCTTCTTGTCTTGCCAGTAGTCTCTCCATTCTCGTTCATTAGTCTTCTTTTACTTGCTACTCTTGCATTATCCTAGGGATTTCAGATTTCTTAGTCACTCCACTGTTTTACAAACCATGTCAACAGGATGATTTTATCTTATTGATCTCATGTTGACCTCTCAGGCTCTTCAGTGGACTTTGCCGGAACTCCACTGTTTACTCCTTTGACAAATAACCTTATATCTTGTCATATCTTCTTTCTTCTATTCACCCTTAGATTACTTTTACCTTTTAACTTGTTTAAAAAAAAGTTTCTCTCCTGCTAGAAATCACAGGCGCCCTGCTGTGGTTATCAGAGGCTCTAGGACCGGTCTTAGGTGTTACACCTTCGGCTCAGCAGACGCTTATAAATGCTTGCCATGACGCAGGCGCAGGGCGCATCGTGGGAGTCGAGAACCTAAAGACCTAGTCTTTATCTCTGAAAGGTACTCGTGTCTGCAGAAGACTGAGGGAGCCACTGGAGCTGACGGTTCCGGGTGTGTCGCCTGGCTGGGCAGTTCCATCACTGCGAGCGCTTGCACCGTGGCCTCGTGTGGCCTTCTGCTCTCGTACTCTTGGGCGTCCCTGCATATGTGCAGCTGCACGGCTTTGACTGGCCTTCTTAAAAAGTCATGTATCTTCTTGGAAGTTGCAAATAAGACCTTTAAAAGTGACATCCTTAACCCTCCGTTTCACAGATCGGGAGACCGGCCTTTGTAGGCTCAGGGACTGCTGTCATGTCACACAGTTGGTGGCAAAGCTGGGCAGGAGCCCCATCTCTGATGTCTAGTCCACCATTTTTCTATCCAAGAAGACTGTTGAAAAATTTTCTGATTCCAAATACTTTTGACTAAGGTGTGATTCTTGGTTTCATAAAAAATAAAATCTGGAAGTGTTTCACGGGTAATCACTGAAAATTTTGCAGCTGAAGCCAGTGACGGACCATTGGGTGCCCCCTGCGTGTGGAGGATGGCCTTGTGCTTTGTGGGCACAAAGGTGTCTCTGATATTGTTTCTCTCCTTAAGGACTGTGAGATGGAGTGATTTATGAAAACTTAACCTGACCAAAACTTTATTTTTTCTTTCTGCACTCTTTTTTCTTTGGATCTTGTGCCTCATCCCCACTTTTTAAAAAAATCATTTTTTTTCCTTTACTGAGAAATAAATGCCATACGTTGCTGTGTAAGGCTAAGGTATATAGCATGAAGGTTTGATTTACGTATGTGGTGAAATGATTACCATAATAAGATTGGCTAGCATCTATCTTCTCATAGAGGCACAGTAAAAGGAAAGAAAAGAGGTTTGCATTTTTGCCAGGATTCACTCTCATATGCCCTATGACAGTGTTAAGTGGAATCACCGTGTCGTGCATTCCATCACTAGTGCTCTTATCTCACAGCTGGAAGGTTAAACCTTTTGACCACTTTCCTCCGGTCCCATCTCCCCTCACCCTCCACCTCTGGTAATCACAGGTCTGATCTCGTTTTTTCTATGAGTTCAGGTTTTTATTTAAGATTCCTATATAGGTGAGATCATATAGTATTTGTCTTAGAGAAAGACTGACTTCACTTAGCATAATTCCTTCAAGGTTCATCTGAGTGGCAAATAAATTTTTATCTTTTCATTTAGGGCTATTAGACAAACTTATATTGATCTGTAACTATGTGCCAGGCATGGGTGTTAAGGATGTGGAGTAAACCCTTTCCTCTAGGGGCATGCTGCCTGGGGGCTGGGGCTCTGATGCCATCCTCCATGCACATGCAGTGATTCTCCGCCAGGCCAGTTTGGGTTGCCCCCCCCCCCCCCCCCCCCAGCCACATGAGACATCAGGCAAGTCTGAAAACGTTTGTCATTGGCACAACTTGGAGGGATGGGGGGTGGTGTCCTGGGCATCCTGCTGAGTAGAGGCCAGAGATGCCACTCCGCGTCCTACAGTCCACAGGACTGCTCTCTCGGCAAAGAATCACACATCTGACCCTAGCGTCAGCAGTGTCAGGGTTGAGAAACCCAGGGATAGGGTGCTAATTGCTATATTCAAAACAGCTTCCGTGGTTTTAGAGTCTTCTGTGCCTGGTACTGCCCAGTGGTGGAGGCGTGGTACTTTCTTGTCACTCGTAGTTTGGTTTAGAGGTCTGAACTGAGTCCTGAGGACAGGTAAGGGAAGGAGGGGGCAGGCACACTGAGCAGAGGGGGTGGTGTGGACAACCCCTGGAGGAGGTGACAGGAGCCCCTGGGGAGCTGATGGTTGTTGTTCATTATGGCTAAAGTTGAGGGAGGTAAGTCCAGAAAAAGAGGGTGTGGAATAGCAAAGTGGAAGCCAGAGAATGGCGGGCTTTGAATGCTACACTACAGCATTTGGTCCTTACTTAAAGGCTGTAGGAAACCCAGGAGAGGTTTTACGTTGCTGGTTACATGTTCAGGTTTGTCTCTTGGAAGGGTAACTTTGGTGTTTCAATGAGCGTTGATTGGAAGGAGACAGCTAGAGCTACGGAGTTGATTTGGGGGCTGTTGCTATCATCGAGTAAGAGATGAGTCAAGGAAGTGACAGCGATGGGAGAATAGCTGAATTTCAGAGATCTTAAGGGGCATGGATCTGTTGGGACACTGGGGAAGAGTCCGGTTGTTGATTTCTGCCTTGTGGTTGCATAGACACTACACGTGTTTTATCTTCCCGGAAGGGAGACATGCAGGTCTCTTCAACAGGAACTGCAACAGGCAGAGCCCTTGGGGGATGTCTGTCCTTCCCGTCGGCTCCGGATGGTGCAGCCACTTGGGGTACAAAGAGTGACCCTCCCTTTCCAGCACCTCCAGCACACATGGATGGAGAGAGGACAGGGCCAGTGCAGTAACACCTTATGGAAGGAAGGGAGAATGGAAATAGGAGCCACGGTTTCACATCCTGCTGGAGAGGATAACAGGACCCCTTTTGGTTTTGCTTTGAGAGGCTCTCCTGTCATTGTCCTTTGTGGCCCATCTGGGTGGGGGTATAGTTCATGTCTCAGCTCACAGGTCACCTCCTGGGAGAACTTTTCTCTGCGCTCTCAGTGTAGAGTAGGCATCCAGTTTCTAATTGTTGTAGCTATTGGCAGGGTGTGCATTATCTGCCATCATCTGGTTCCTTTACTTCTGTTAACTTTTCCTGCTCCTCTTAGCCTGGAAAGTCAGGTCACAAGGGTGTGAGGGACCTTGTCTGATGTGTTCACTTTGAATCCTTAATACGTGGAATAATATGTGGCTTCATATATTTTGAAAAAATGAGTAAATGAAGGGGAGAGGTGTAGAATGCTGAGGGAGAAATAGGCTTTTAGTAATAACATTTTTTGGTGGAGGAGAGGAAGATGAATTTGGTCATGGGTATGATGTGTTTTTTTGGAATGTTTAAGTACAGATGTCCAATAGGCCGCTAAACATGAACCCAGGAAGGAGATTATAATAAAGGCAGCTAGTCAAGCACTTCTTTTGTGCTAGACTGTGTTCTGAGCCCTTGGTATGGTGGAGTGGTGGATCTCCAGAGGCAGAAGTTGAAGTGGGAAAAGCAGAGTGTGCATGAGAAGAAAGACAGGGACGCAGTTCTGGGGAGACACCAGTATATAAGAGGTGAGCAGAGAAAGAGGCTTCTCGCAGAAGGAGCAACCCAGAGGCAGGGGAACCCTGGGAGAGTGTGGTATCTAGACACCCAGGGAAGGAGGAGGAGAAATTACTGGACGTCTCCGAGAGACCTAAAGGGTGTCCGCAGCCTTCGGCATCAAAGAAATGATGCTGGGAAGAGTTGCTTCTGGAAACCCCAGGGAATGAGAGGTTGAGGGTTTGAGAATTTAAAGGTGGTAATGTTGGGAATCCACCTACTAATGGAGGAGACACTGGAAACTCCAGTTCAGTCCCCGGGTCAGGAAGATCCCCTGGAGAAGGGAATGGCAACCCACTCCAGTATTCTTGCCTGGAGAATCCCATGGGCAGAGGAACCTGGTGGGCTGCAGTCCACGGGGTCGCAAAGGGTCCAACACAACTGAGCAGGCATGCACAGCAGTGGGAAAGGGCTCGCAGAGAGGAGGAGTCTGAACATGCAGTCAGGGGAGAGGTTGTTACTCAGGGGTTCCTGGGGAGGTGAGGGTTGATGGCAGCTCGAGTTGGGGAGGCATATCTTTCAGACGGTTTCTTTTTACTTCCCCCGAATGTTCTGATTTTTCCTGTTCTGTCATTTTCCTGGTAGAACCTTACTGGCCGCAGTGTTGCCTGCTTGGTCAGGATCTGCTGGGGCCTAACTGCCCACAGTTACTGACTCAGCTGCCATCAGCCACGAGGGCAAGGGTTCTACAGGGAGTTCCTTTACTATAAACTTCTTTGGCCAGGATTTTCTTAAGTTCCTGTGACTTCACGTGGTTGTACTTTCATTCACTTTCACTTAACCTGGTTGCAGGAAAGCCATCTTTCATAGATAACACAGGCTGTTGGCAGTTGAAATGGCTCAGTAATATCCAAAACTGGACATTTAATACATTTAACTTTGTTTAAGAATTTGAAAATTTGCATAAACTAACTCCCCCCTTCCGCTCCTACCAAGGGATGGAAATTAGGTTTCCAATTGGAAAAGTAAAGACTGTATTTTTATTTTAAAATTTCATATTTATTTTGGGCTGTGTTGGGTCTTTGTTGCTGTACGCAGGCTTTCTCTAGTTGCGAAGAGCAGTCCTCTCATTCTGGTGGCTTCTCTTGTTGCGGAGCATGGGCTCTGGGGCCTGCAGGCTTAGTTGTCCTGTGGTATGTGAAATCTTAGTTCAAGTGCCAGAGATCAAACTCATGTCGCCTGCCTTGGCAGGCGTATTCTTAACCACTGGACCACCAGGGAAGTCCCAAGATAGTGTTTTTAGAGTTCAAATGGGAAGTATACCTTAGATTTCTGATACATTGATTCTAAAGTGTTTTATCTTGCTTGAGGTTTTCTGAATTTCTATCTGACTTTAACATGCCTATAGGTATTAGAGTGAACTAACATAGAAAATTAAGTCTTTTTTCTCTTTATTGCTTTTGAAAGGAGCATTTGAACATATGCCTACATTTGATAGACATAATTTATTTGAAAAGTTTTATCATAGATGCTGGATCTTAAGAAGTCCTTTTCTTTTGATAATCTGTTTTTAAAAAATGAGAACAAATTATATGATAGTGTGAGAAATCTACAGGCATGATTATCTGGAGGTGTTAATATTAACCTTCCCTGATAGCTGAGTTGGTGAAGAATCCGCCTGCAGTGTGGGAGACCCCTGTTCAATTCCTGGGTCAGGAAGATCCGCTGGATAAGGGTAGGCTACCCACTCCAGTATTCTTGGGCTTCCTTTGTGGCACAGCTGGTAAAGAATCTGCCTGCACTAGGGGAGACCTGGGTTTGATCCCTGGTTTGGGAAGATTCCCTGGATAAGGGAACAGCTACCCCCTCCAGTATTCTGGCATGGAGAATTCCATGGACTGTATAATCCGTGGGGTTGCAAAGAGTCAGACATGACTGAGCGCCTTTCACTTTAACCTAATTCATCAAAAGGAAGAGTTAATGCTGCCAGCAAAGTTAACAGCATGTTTAGTGGGGGTGTCTTAACCAGACATTTGATTCTTACTGAGACAGAGTGAAATGTAGATCCTGGAAGGACAGGGTTAGAGGAGAGGTGTAGGTGGACGAACCCACACAAGGCACTTGGATTTTCAGAAACAGCATCAAGTATGTGATTGATACAAAGGCACTGAGCTTCTTCAACGATGAAACCTTTTGGTATTTCTCAGCTTTTTGTTGTGTGGGCTTCTTTATATTCTTAAAATTCACTGAAGACTCCAAAGGCCTTTTGTTTATAAAGATTATATTGATTTTTACTGTATTAGAAGTTAAAACTGAAAATTTTAACATATTAACTCATTTAAAAATACCAATAAGTGGAGCTCAACTGGGTGCTTTGTGATGACCTACAGGGGTGGGGTGGGGATTGGGAAGTGGAGGGAGGTCCATTAGGGAGGGGATATGTGTATATACACAGCTGACTTTTAAAAATCCATGTAAAAAACCAAGAGGAAAATGGGGAAAATATCAATAAGAAAATTATTCACGTTTATGTAAATAACTTATTTTTTATGAGAAATAACTATGTAAAAAGATTAAGAAAAATGGCATTGCAATGCGTTTTTCCAAGTCTCATTAATACCTGACTTAATCAAAGACAGCTGGATTCTCAAATCTGCTTCTGCATCCAGTCTGTCATTTGAAATATTGTACTTTAAATCATGAGAGAGTGAGAGTAAGAATTATATCTTAGTATTTCTAAGAAAATAATTTTGAGCTCTTTGACCCCTGAAAGGGTGTCAGGCTTCCTGGGATGGAAGTGGGTTTGGCCCTAGACTGTGCCTTAGGAATCACTGAGCTACACTTTGCGTTTCTTGAGGGTAGAGACCATTGCTTTGGTTTCCTTTTTTCCTGCTCCTTAGGTCCTAGTAAAATATTCTTTATGTTGACACCTCAGATGTATTTACCGACACAACTCACCCCTATAAAATTCCAGGGGAAGGAACCATCCGGTGAATCGGGATTGAGCTTCCGCTTCAAAATGCCTTTCCCCTTGATTAGTCATGCTGTAAGAAGATCCATCACAATCCTTTAACTCAGCAGCCACAGAGGTGCCCCAGACTCTTTCCACTGTCTGACGAGTTTGTAGACTGGTTACACATCAAGATGAGTAGTGTAGGGAAACAATATCCCCTTTTCCGCACAGCAAGTTCTAGGAAGTCTTGGAGGTTGCTGGGAGAAAGAAGCGAGAATTGTTTTCTAGAAAAAGAACGGGAAAGTCGGTGGAAATCTTAGGGGGCCATGCTGGCATGTGGGATCCACTCTGCTCTCCAGGAAGAGAGAGCATATGCGTTCCTCCAGTTTGCGTTTTCTGCACCAAGGCAGTGGCAGGTGGCCTGCAGAGTGAGTGGGAAGCCATAACCAACACCGAGTAACAGCGTTTCCATTTGCCAAATGCTGTGTTACTGTTCTCCAGGCCTGTAGTAGAAATATGCAAACTTAGACTGAAAAATATGCATACTGTTAGTGTCAGTTTTCAGACTTTTGAAAAAATATAGGTAAACAACATCAAAAGGTATTTTTAAAGTCATGTGGCAAATTTTGCATAAAACAAATACCTGTACAACTTACAGAGTTTGTATTGGAGCAGATTTGTTGATCAGCTACTTCAGGACATATCTTCACACATATAGTAGCATAAACATAGTTGCTTTTGTATTTGACTTGCAAAGAAATGAAAGCAAAAGCATTTAAAAATAGCATGATTTTGTCTGCTTTATCTGAATGAGTTGGTGGCGTTTTCTAACTGCTTGCTTCTCGGGCGCATAAGTCATCGTGGTACGTTCTTACTAATAGTCTCTGAACTTCTTTCCCTGTCCTTTTCTTCCGGGCCGTTTATTCCTGCCTTTAGCGCTTCAGCATGGAAGGGATCTCAAATGTCATTCAGAATGGCCTCCGCCACACCTTTGGAAATTCAGGTGGAGAGAAACAGGTGCTCAGTTATCGTTATTTTCCTCATTCTCTGCTTTTTCATTCGCTGTGTAAGTTAAGGTCCTGAAAGCTGGCAGTCTCACTAATTTACTAAGACTATTGCTTAAGAGAGAAATGAAAGTTCGTTATATTTACAGCCTTGATAAAGCATAGTATTTCCCTTTAGGAAAAAGCGTTTTTTCAAATTGGACAATAAATGCATTCTTAATACATGTTTTAGAGCTCTATTTCCACTCTTACTTTTAAACAAGTAGATATGAATGTATTGATTTAATGAATTGCATGCATAGAATATATAGTTGTGAAAATAACTAAACTAGAATATGCTACTGTAATTCTGGACGTTAAAGAAACGAGATCTCATCTCGGGGGAAGGAAAGCCAGATGTTGGTATCATTTAGACTATAGTTCTAGGTCAGACTGTCTAGAATTTACCTACTTTTAAATGAAATTCATGTGTTTTTAAGATGTATCATGTGGTCAGTCAACTCCATTGTCCCCGAATGAGGCATGAGAGATTATTAGTACAAAATCACACATGGATATAAATATATAGTAAAATGTGTAATGTTATTTATAGTGTTAGTTATATTAACTTTTTTTTTAATATAATGACTTAAGGAATGTCACAAACATAGGAAACACATCTATATTGAGTGTGCTTAGTATTACCTTTCACAATTGAAACCTTCACATTAAAAAGAAAACTCTACTTTTTAAGTGAAGATTGGGAAAGTGTGCAGAGTATATATAGCTTGTAGGCGGTTTATCAGGGTAAGACATTTGAGCCTAGGCTTTTACTGCAGATAGTTTTGTTTTGCTCAAGAATAGAAATAATCGACTTTAAATAATTCTTCACGCTGACATTTGCAACTCAGAAGTGGGCTCCATTAAGGGATGGTTGATTTTTTTGTTTTGTTTTGTTTTAATTCGAATGCCTCTCACCTCTCTCAAACCCACAAAATAGCAGAATACCTTCCAAACTGACCCAGCATGTGGGAGTAGGGCAGGAAGGCCTGAAGGTATGGTCAGACAGCATGCATGCCAACATGTGGCTTCCTGGTCCTCCTTCAAGTGGCTTGACTTGCACGCTATTAGTGATGCCCCAGAAGGACATGTTTCTGGCTTCCTGTGTATTCTTTACAAGGAAACGTTTTCAGTTATACAACCCTGGCATCACCTTGGAGAGGCCTACACCAAAAAGATGGTGGAAATTAAGTTTCTTAAATATTGACTAATTCATTGTAAGCAGTTATTGTTAAGCAGTTCTATTTTGTTTTTTGATTATGCATGGGATAACATTGATCAAAGAGGATTAGGAATAGAGCTGAGAGTCAGGACTGGGGCTAAATGATGGGTGCACCTGGAGATTCCAAGTTAAAAAATACAAACTAGTAGATCTCTAGATAAACACATGCAGAATACATTGAGCTATATATTTTTTTTGGTGGAGTGGTCAGAAGAGAACCTGGACAGTGATTTTTAGATTATGCTGTCATGGGACATAGTTACAGAACATTAGTGATACTTGTGAGCCTTGAAATAGTGAACCAGATAGTTTGTATCGATATCAGACATGAATTTTCATTATTCATTAGGCCCATCTCTCCTTTCACTTTTCTCTTTTCCTTGAATACCTTTATGCATTTATAACTACTTACACAATAATTTAAATAACAATAATACATCTCTAAAATTACTTGGGTTTTTCTTTTTTAGCTTTTGGAGAAAGCTAGAATGTGTTTTTAAAATTGTCAAGTTACCCATGTGACTGTATTGTTCAACCAGGAAAAAATGGTCTGAAACAGAATCATTTAACTGCTGGGAACTATTTTGTTATGCAGAATGGTTATGTAGTTGCGTTTAAATTATCATTTCAAAAATGTGTTGAAATATGCAAGGAGAATGTTAGATAAGACTTCACTTTAACAATGAACAAATTGGGCAGATCACCCTCCCACACCTCCTTCTGTGAAATTTTCAGTAACTGAAAGGAGAAAAAGTAGATATTTATGTAAACAATGGGCTTGTATGAAATAGAGGTGGGCAAAAAAAATGAGCTCTGGCTGAGATAGTAAGATACCTGTGTTCATTGTTAAAGTGGCTCATGTTTCATGTTATAAAACAAACCTTCTAGTAACTATATCACATTTTTACAGAGAAGGGAATGCAGATTCAAGTGACTTTTTTTTTTAACTTGGCAGTACTTGACAACAGTCATTCCTTACGAGAAAAAAAATGGACCGCCATCTGTTGAAGATCTTCAGATATTAACAAAAAGTAAGCAAAGATGAAATTAAACTGTTGCCTTACTTACTTTTGCTGATTCTGAACAGTTATTTTAATTGTTGCTGCGGTTTTATTTTGTCAATTTAGGGTAGCGTATGATGGATCTCATCATTTATTCTTTCGAGAAGGAAAACGTAAATGGCTGTGACATTAAATCCAACTCTCACTCTAGAGCTGATTTGTATTTTTCCTGTTTTTCTTAACGTTTGAAACATTTACAAGCTGAACTTTTTTGGGGAAAAAAATGTAACTTAATTTTCCATCACCTGTGGTATGTTTAAGAATATTCAGTAAAATAAGTGCTTCATGGATCTTATATCAACATGACTGACAGCATCTCAGTAGGAATGAGTTAGAAGTGCAGCCTAAAACACTCCTTTCTTAGGAGCGCAGAGACGAAGGTAGGTAGTCACAGGCAGAAAATAAACTGATAATAATGTTTTAAGTGCTTATTCACTAAGCAAGCATTTACTGAAGGCCTACCCTGGGCCATGCTGTTCTGGGCACTTGGGATACTTCAGTGAACAAAGCAGACAAATACTCCACCTTCAGTGGGCTTGCATTTTAAAATAATTTGTTAGACTTAAGAGACATTCACTATAATGTGTGTCTATAATAGCTATAAATGAGCCCTAAATTCTGGTTCTGTCCCTGTTATTTACAGGCATTTCTGTTGGTCACAGTGAAAAATTAGGATTAACATTTGCTCTATTTATCTCATAGTAAATAGATTATGTATAATTTGGTACAAGTCAATCACTTGGCCTTGTTTTTCTTGAAAGGATTGAATTTGCTCACCTATTAGGTTTTTTTCTAATCATAAATGTTCATGGTGACTGTAAATTAAAGAGGGAGCCATATGAGAGAACATCACATGAGTGGATATTAATGATGATCTGGATTTTGGAACTTAGGGCTATGGAGGCATAGGTAGAGGGAGCTTGAGGAAAGAAGTGTGTGATTTGCAAGCAGCCTGCCTACTAACTGAAGCTTTTTTTTTTTTTTTTAGAATTAATGAATTTTTTATTGGAATTTTAGGATTGACATATTCTTTACTTTGAACAAAACTTGAAAACATTTCAAGCTTCTGTGATGCCAGTCTGTCTAAAAGAAATCACGGATTCAGTGGGCGGCCAGTCCTCTATGTTTCAGGAAGAAAAGTTACAAGTGTCCAAGGCCACATAGCAGGGATTCCCTGGTGGTCCAGTGGTTAAGACTCTGTGCTTCCACTAATTACAGAGCCACCTCTTGTAATTCCCAGTCTGCTGTGCTTTTGGTGTGTGATTTTATGTAGAACTGAAAATAAATCTAAAATATGATTGAAAACAGAAATACTGAACATAAGTATTTCTCTAAGAAGGGAACAGAAATACTACCTAGAAGCCAGGAATACTGAGAAATCTCAGCTTCTCAGATCAAGGACAAGCACATACTTGGCCAAACCAAAGTCCACATAATTCCCACATCAAAATGCCCTAGGCACAGAGTCTTAGATGATGTCTTTGTAGACTGACACAACTTGGAATTTGGGGTGAGCGAGCGTATGTAGTGTGTGAATGAGTATCCAAGTTAATTTACTATATACTATATCAATATAGTAGATGGAAGGATGACCTTTACTATGAACGTTTAAAAGAGTTTGTCTCTTGAAAATTTGGGGATTTGGGGGAGAATCTGAGCCTCTGCCATTCCTACCTGTAGATACACTGCAGGGGAAGCCCTGTGGAGACAGTTGGTGTTTAGATATGCAGCCTTCCTCATAAAAGCTATTGGAGGTGCAGTAATAGTTGTGATAAGAATTAGAACGTTGCTAGTTATGATGGTAATGATGGTCATGCTTACATAATGTGTATTAGGTGCCAGACACTACTTGAAGTCCTTTATGTCTAAATTGGTAACTTCACTCACAATAACCCTGGGAGACAAGTCTAATTACTATTCTCCCTTCACAGATGAGGAACTGGGTGGTTAAGTCACTTGCTCACAGTCCCACTGCTAGGAAATGGCCGAGCCAGGCTTTAAACCCAGGAAGGCTGACTTGACAGTTGCCCTGGGTTGTCTGGTCATACATCTGGGGGAGAACAGTGAGGATGCTCCGGAGAGGGTCTGAGTTGGCAGTCACTGTGAAAGGACAGTATTCTTCGTGGGTTTATCTGAACCCAGGTGGTCTACTTGCTTTTTATCCACTATGATAGTATCTGTGCCTTCTGTTATGTCTTTGCTTAGAGATCAAATTGTCAAGGATTCTCTTTAGAATAAGGCTGACTCACCCAGGTCCCTCTGTCATTTTAAGGAGCAGGCAGCCTGGCAGGGTGCTGGCTTTATGGAAGTCTGTTCTTCATTTTATTCTTTTCTTTAAAAGTTTCTGAGAAGGCTGACAGATAATGCTCCTTGGATAGTGCAGCTAACTCTTCATTTTTTCTAAGAGTTTCTCCAGCTCAGGAGACCTCAGCACTGAGGTTCTCCTTCCCAGAGCTCATAGAAGTGCACATTTTGGTAACTTGCTTGCCAGTATTTATGAAGACAAAACTGAGCCTCTGTGTAATAAACCCAGTTCCTCTTTCCTGCCTCACTGTTTAGAAATTTTAAATCAAGGGAATAGCTCTCAGGTAGCTGCAGTGTTCTTACCTGAATGAGGACTTATTCAGCTATAATAAATTCCTGTCCATTTGCAGTTGTAGTCTTTCATCCAGAAGATAATCAATTTGCATGAAATGGTTATACCATGTAATTAAGACTAAGGCTAGAATGAGAGAGATTGTCTGAATTTGAAATCATTGTTTTCTTTTTCCTTTTATTTTATAGTTCTTCGTGCCATGAAAGAGGATAGTGAAAAAGTTCCAAGCTTGTTAACAGACTATATACTGAAAGGTGAGTTTTTTTTCTTTTTTCTTTTTTTAAGATTTTTACTTCATATTGGGGTAAAAAGGTGAGTTTTAGAATAGTGTATGTGCAGTATTTGGGAAGTTTTGATTAGTCAATAAATGTATCATCTTGCTAATAGATTAAAAAGTACCTTCTAAATGTGCAACTTTTCTTTATTGTATTTTGCAGCATGAGGATAGTTATGTAACTTACTTATGCTCTCAACATTATAAAGCATGGTTATATAAAATTTAGTTTTTGAGGTCCTGGGCCGGAAATAATTTTCACAGCTAAATTATAAACATCGAGGAAGGCAGTGGAGGAAATACTATGGAGATATTGCCATAATTATGTGAGTCTTGGGTGTTAACACTGGGAGGATTTGAGAAAGGTGGCCTCTGCCATCTTGGGGACAATAGAAGGAGG
The DNA here is from genome assembly GCF_042477335.2 of Ovis canadensis. Taxonomy (NCBI): domain Eukaryota; kingdom Metazoa; phylum Chordata; class Mammalia; order Artiodactyla; family Bovidae; genus Ovis; species Ovis canadensis. Next base: position 87,628,178 of record NC_091247.1, read on the forward strand.
AGGACAGATGAAAGCCGGAACATTCAGATCAGTTAACCATCTCAAAGGGACTGTGGACGGGACTGGGGAAGGGACAGGGCAGGTAGGGAGAAAGAGAAAAAGAATGGATGTGCACAAACTGAGGGCAGTGAAGAATGAACCGTAGACCTTACGAAAGGTCAGGATCACACAGGATGGGAACAGTGATGAGGCAAAGAAGACTGTGTGAGACTTAAAGGACATCACCTACTTTGCCGAGGAAAGAACAAAATTTGGATAATAGAGGGACTGAAGATCTTACTTAATTCTCGGCAAAGCTAATGCTTTTGAATGGAATGATTTCTTTGAAAGTACGTTTTCCAGGTGGCAGATTTTCAGGGCAGCGTAGGCTGCACCCTGTGGTGCTTGGTCCAAGTTGGAGAGCAGTGCTCTCCTTGGGTCCTGCTTTTCTTCTCTGGGTTCTCACTCTTCTCCATCAGGAGCTGCTAACTGAACAGAAGTTTTGGGATTTGTGAGATGTTCAGTAACTGAGACGGGACTTTTCCTCAATCATAGCTTGATAGAGGAGGAACTAGCACAAAGTGAATAGTACATAAGGATCACGGGTTAACAGGGGGCTTAGGAAAGACTAAATTGACACGATCGTGTTTTTAAGTAAGCCGTGTTTTCTGATGGAGGGCTTTCTCTTCCTGTTGCATTCTCAATTTTCTGAAAACAAAAGCCTGACCTCTCTGTCTGCTTTTGTGTTGTGCTAGCACTGGCATGAAAGCTGGATCGCTCTGAGGTTTGTTCTTTATAGACGTGAATCAGGAATGAGATGCGCATAAAGAACATGTCTTAAGTTTCATCTGGAGTGGGTTGCTCGGGTACTGCCGTGAGAGCCAGGGATAGAACCAGCTTCCCAAACACTCTAGCTATTTTATCATCAAACTTCACGGGAGAATTGTGTGACCCAGAGAGCAGAGCGCTCTGGGGTGGGGTGGGCGGTAAGTGATTTTTACTTTTTTCCCTGAAAACCCAGGACTGTAACTGTGACCCTGCCCTACCTCAAGCTTCCCCTCCGCCCCAGTGTCCCCTGTCCCGGTGACCCAGTTGCCCACCCCACCTGCCAGCCCACCTCTAGGTAAACTGTACCAGCCGCTGACAAGCTGCTTGTGTGCGTGTGTTGTGGTCTTGTCTTGGCTTTGTATCGTAAGGACTGGGTGGAGAAAGAGCTGGGGTTCAGACGAAGGAGTGACTTGATAGCCCAAGAAAATGAAGAGGGGAGGGTAACACACTCAGAGGTGTTCACATGCTTGGGAAGGTGAGCATAGAAGGCGATTCGAAATGCTCTTTCCACCTATTCTGGAAATCCACAGCCAGTTAGTGATTTCTCTTCCTTGGGGATCAGTAGAACACTTTACTTGGGAAGGGGGTATTGTTTAAGGGAGAACTCTTCATCCCTTTTCTTGGTGGGACTTTCTCCTGGTTTTTAACGCCGGTGACTACAGGTTGTGTGTCTGTGTGTTTGTGTGTGTGTCGCTTGGTCATGTCTGTTCAGGGGAAGACTCTTCATCCACTTTCTTGGTGGGACTTTCTCCTTGTTTTTAACGCTGGTGACTATGGGTTGCGTGTGTGTGCGTGTGCATGTGTTAGTCGCTTGGTCGTGTCTGACTCTTTGTGACCCAATGGACTGTAGCCCATCAGGTGCCTCTGTCCATGGGGATTCTCCAGGCAAGAATACTGGAGTGGGTTGCCATGCCCTCCTCCAGGGGATCTTCCTGACCCAGGGATCAAACCCATGTCTTTCATGTTCCCTGCATTGGCAGGTGGGTTCTTTACCCATAGCCACCTGGGAAGCCTGCCTGCCTACATATACCACCTTAATTTCAATGCGAAGGTGACAAGTGAAAGAAGGTAGAAAAGTGGCCTCATTTGACCTAAGATGGGGAGAATGCTATGGGCTATTACGCTTCTCTTTCTCACCACTGCTTAATCACACCACTGCAGCCTGCTCTATCCCAGCCCTCAACAGCTGTACCAAAGGCTAGTGTAGCTCTGGTTGCCACTGTGCTGATCTAAGATAGGAAGAAAGTGGTATGCAGAAACTTGCTTCCTTCTTTGCCTTCACCAGTGAGCCGTCTGCTGTGTTACAAGCCTCCAACAAGGCTATTATAGGTTTGTATCTCTAAGTAGTACCCTGAGAGACATGACCTCTTGGCATCTCATTTCTGGACAATTCTAATCAGTGTGTCTTGAGAAAACTTTTCGTTGTTGAGTATAGCCTTTGATACCTTAAAAAAAATGCTACTATAGATACCTATTAATGTTTAGTTTTGTTTAATGGTGTTTTTTATATACATATAGAATGTATATAAAATGAATAGACATATACATGTATATAAATATATATATACATCTTATGTAATGTATACAAAATATGCATTTCTATTCTAAAGTTTTTTTTCTTCCTCCTCCTCTAGTTCTGTGTCCTACATAGGGCAGCATCACTTCAGGAACAGCTTTATCCTTCGTGGGCAACAAGCTACAATTCCTATAGCATTATTCTGAAAGCTGGCTACTATTACCTTCCTGCTATCGGAAACTCAGGACACTTGAACTTGGGTTTGTGATTCAGTATTACTAGATCATGCCTTCTCTAATTCTTTGTATCTTGAACTGAGAGAACCATGGCACTATTTTGGATTCTAGAGGTTTTTTTTTGTTAAATACTAACAATTATGAACTCTTCTCTGGCTCTGTAGAGTAAGGGGGAGTGACGTTCACTGTGCACACGCAGCTATATTTTTCATTAATGGACAGAACATCTGAGTTTTTACGGCTTTCTAGATCTAAGCTGCACTCACTCAAGAGCTAGATTAAAGCATTGAGATTTATACTGTAGCTGTTCTTCGGTGATGGCAAGAACCAACACTGACTTTTTTTTTTTTTTTAATAAGAGAACTGTCAGTATAAACATTACCTACCAGTATTGTCCAGAGAGACTGAAACCTGGGATTTTTGGAAGAAGGGAAACCGTAATATACATTATCTTGGCTTAATACTTCGTCAAAATCAAAACACCTGGAGATGGTCGATTTTAGGGCTTGCTACGTGTCTCACCATTGTTCAAGTTTTAACCATTAAGCTGACATTCACTTTCAGAATCTTGTATTGTTCAACCTGAGAGGTTTCCATGTTTCATTTCACATGTCTGTGAAGTGTCCTTAAAAGTGTCCTTGGTATCTTTTAAGGTGCTTAAACCGTATGCTGCAGCAGTGCCCGTTCCCTGTTACTATTGTATTTTACTCATGCCTGTGTTTTCCTAAAGCACTAATTCTAGGAACAGCTACTCATGGATCTATCCCTAGTCATGAAATGCCTTTGCCAGTTCCAATCAAGTCAATTCCATTTAATAAATGTTGGAAAAAAAAGTAGCATACATTTGAGAATTTTGAGTTTTTTTTTTTAAACTTTTCTTCCCTTAACCATGCTGGATTCCTCCCCTTGCTATTCCACACACTGTCTTATCACAGAGCATGAGCTTGTAATAGCCTCATGCTTAGTGGGGGTGGCGTGGCGGGAGGGGGGCATTTTACAGATAGTGATAAGCTACTGTGGAATGACAGAAGTCTCGTCTTTTCCTGGGTCTGTGAAACATTCCTGACAGCCTCTTCCCATCACCAACATGAATGTAAGTAGAGTCTAATTAGCCATCGGACACTTCAGATCCCACTTAAAACATCTGTTGAGTGTACAGAGCCCACTGTGTTCCTCACTCTGCTCAGTAAAACATGAAGACGGCAACAGGTCAGTTTGGAGTTTGGTGCCAGCATAGCATGTCAGCCTTTCTCTAGGGCTTTGTGGAAGTGGAGATGGTTCCTTGTTTTATTCATGTCTTCATAGTGAATGTGAACAGTTTGTCCCATGCTCTTGAACTGATGAAGATTCTTACCAATAAAATTGTCTTATACAAGGGGGCATACTAAATAGCAAAAGAGCTGTCTTCTGAAGCCACTCAACGACAGTCTGTTTATAGTTCCTTCTTAAGTTGATGCATCTGAACTGTATGAAAAGAATGCTGTTTTTTCCGATCAACTCATAGTCCCTTTTTAATGAAGATTCCCTGATTTTGCTTGGTAACCTCATTATTCCTCAGCAGTAAACCCTAGAGTTCCCCCTGCAGCTCTTTTCCTACACATGATGAATGGCACTGATGATGAGCTGGGCATATTTGATTGGTGACTGACAACAGGTAGGTTTTAAATTTCCCTCACAGCAGCCTCCCTGGGCTGGACGCTTGGCGGTGGGCACTGGGGTCGGGGGAGGCCTCCTTTTTTGTCTCACAAGGATTCCTTGGGAAAGGCCTGCCTTCTGAGCAAAGCACTGGGGCTGTTTGTGATGCTGGAGACTCATGGAACTGTCAACCTTAAAAGGTTGAGTCATCTTTCACACCTCAGACAGAATCTTTCTGGAAGCGACATCATGTGATTTGGATTCAGAGTGTTTATTTGCTGCCAAGAACCAAGTTGCAGGTAATCCTCTTACAGCCTTGGTTTTTGAAGAAAACAAACTGTAGAGCTACAGTGCACTCCAAGTGCCATGTATCTACTTTATTCTTCAGGAAATTATATTTTTCTTTTACAGAGCACAACAGGAACCAAAGTAAAAGAGGAATAGATACAGCACTCAGGATAAATCAAATCTTTAAAATAATAATAAAAAAAATTTACACCTTGTCCTATATCCTGTTAGTATTTTCATAATATGGCCATGATTGAAAAAACAAAAAGCAAGCATTTACAATTTTTTGATAGACTTTTTATGCCAGGAATGGTTAATTGTCAACAAAAATTTATACTAATCAGGCTGATGTAAATCTATTTTGGTAGCATATCATTAACAAATTTATTTTGGAGATAGATAAAAATATTGCCCCTTGATAATAAATCTTTTTTTTCTTTGATGCAAACAGCTAGAACACCTTTTTCTTTTCCTTTTTTTTTTGATATTCTAAGACAAAAGAAATGGTTAATCTTCAGATTAATAAATTAGGTCATTATAATAATAAATTAATTTTTTTTAAAGTTCAGCAACCTCTGTCCAAGTATTTACAACAATACTTGAAAGTTCCTTTACAAAACAGAACACGTTTTCTTTTCACATTAAGCATACTGGGTATCTGTGTCTTTCACAACAAGCATTTTTAAAAGAAAAAAAAAATCAATGCAACAAATGGGTAATTAGTATAAAAGTGCTAAGAGCTGTTTGAAAAGTTTAACACTATAGTATACAGTCAGTTATATCTGAGGCAAACTACAACAAACTTCCAGCTTCTCATGGACAATATTCCAGTAGTTGTTTCAAACAGTTGTTTGAAAGAAGAAAAAAAAATCCAGGAGCTGATTAGTGATGCAGCTAAAACTGCCATCGATGTCTCTGGCCAGTGAGCGAATTGAAAACCGAAAGCAAATCCAAATGAGGAAGAATTTAATAAAGGAATACCTTCTCCATGGCAGGTATGGGGCTGACTGTTCAAGGTGTGTGCATACACACACATACACTCACACTCACACACACATTTCTCTTCCCAATTAAACTGCAGGTAGAATGAGATTTTGTGTTAGTCAAAAATTTGTGATGGAATGCCTGTTTGTTTTTGTTCTGGTTAAAATCTCATAAAAATACATTCAACAGGAAAACATAAAATTGTATGTGTATAAATATATATGCATATATATATTATATACACACGCACACAAATACTTTTGTTTTTCTGAAGCATAAGAGTTACATAAATATTCCTATAATTGCTAGAGTTTAAAGAGGCATAATTTTTTTTTTTGAGCTTCAACCAAGGTGCTTGAATAATATACAATTAAAATGAAGTAGTTTCTATTTTGTAGATTCAGTATATAATAAGGAAAAAAAAAATCCCCGAACAATCTTTTTTTTTAAAAAAAAGTTTCTTTTTAAGCTAGAGCTTCAACGAAAACTATGAACAACCAACAACAGAACAGAAGAAAGCGACAAGGAAGTGTAGCCCTGGAAATGCCTGGTGACCTCACCCTCTCCTTCCTGCCACGTGGCCGGCAGAAAAGCTCCAGTGCTCACGTCAAGAAACGACTCGGGTCCTGATCATCTGCTGACTCTGCTAGGAACTGGTTGATTGGCTCGGAAGAAAAAAGAAAGCAGCAAAAAGTATAACTGTGTAGATCCTTAATCACCCGCTTTAGAGAAACGTGGCTACCCCACGCCTCCTGCTTCCTCGCCGCCTACTGCAGCTGTGACTGTATAGAAAAGAAGCGTGTGGCCTGAGGCCTGGGATGGCTATCAAAAGGGTCTGGTGCTCTTGTCTGGTAGTCTAAGGTGGTTACAGGCAGAAGGATCGCAAGGCCTGTTTTCCTGCTTGCTCAGGCCTGAGCCTTGCAGCAACCAGTGCAGTCTTCCAAGCAACAGGAAAAGATATCCTCTGGGCCACTGGACTGGACTTCTCCCCGAGCGGAGCTGACCAACTGTGTCTTTCCACCACCACCCCCCTCCCACCCACTCTCCCCAACCAAACTCACTGTCCCCACCCCCAAGTTTCTCTACAGCTACATTACAAGCAAATACATCTTAGCAACTTTGAAACCTTTGGTTCTGAGACACCACTTGGTCAGTCATCTTGAGGAGGAGTGGGAATGCTTGCTCTGCATGCCGCTGCCGCCAGAGCCCAGCCCAGGAAGTCCTCAGCGCTGTACATCAAGTCACAATCCAATACAATCCACTAAGCAAGTGCACGAATTCGAGTTTACTTTTTTAAAAGCAGACTGAGTCATTTTTCTGTCTTTCAGAACCTCGTTGGCGCCACCTGTCTTCACACTGTTTGGTAGAAATTGTCTGCCTGTAGGTGGTTCTGTTTCTGCATGCTGTAGAAGCCACTGAATCTTGCGTCTGGTTCCGCGATTCTCAGCATTCTCTGGGAACCGTCCACCTGGACCCGGGTTCCTTTCTTGCAGTCCACAGATACCAGCTGATTATTTAAAGAAGAAGGCTATTTCAGAAGAAGGGGGGAAAAAAAACCATAAAGAATTAGCTGTGTTATGTATCTTGAATCAACAGATATCTAGGCCTCATTCAAGTGAGATAACAGCATCACAGTACATGGATGAGCGGACTACACGGGGTAATAGCCTATTCTTTTTGAGGGGGTTGGGGCATGCTGCTTGGCACACGGATCTTAGTTCCCTGATCAGGGATCGAACCTGTGGCTCCTGCAGTGGAAACAGAGAACTTTAACCACTGAACTGTTGGGGAAGTCCCACCAACTATACTGGGATACTGAAAAATTGTGTTTGAAGGTAAAATGCCAATAAATTATGTCAAACAAGGAGGAGATAAAGGAACTGAAAAAATACTGAAGTGACATAATTATTTTCAAATCCTTGAAGTACAGATCAGTGCTTAAGAGAGTTGAAGGATGAATGGAAGGTACCAGGTAGGCAGCTGTTAAGATAAATGGACCACTTTGAATCACTCAGGCTGTAGAATGAGCATCCCGGTTTGGGCCAGTCCCTCTGTCTCCAGCCACACGCTTTCCCCAGCTCTGCAGGTGGGGACTGTCCTCTACAGCCCTGTATCCCAACCCAGCAGCAATTCGTGTATTTGTTGGAAAAAATCAGAGGCAGGCTATTCCATGTGATAAATTTTCTGGGAAAGGGTTATCTGGATGATAAAATGGCTGTTTTCAATTCTTACGGTTGTTATGACTTTTTTCTTGAGTAAATGAATTCCTTCCTCCTCTTTAAAACAGGCAGATTGAAGCCCTTTGTATTGACAGTAAATACATGTTCTTTCTGCAATACGAAATCTGCCTTTCTCCACCCTGTCTGGTGGTATTTCATGCAGTGTCTCCATCTGTCGCTGCCCTTCTCCTTTCTGCTCGCGTTTGACATGTTTCCCTGTCCTTTGGGCTTCTGTACATCTTCATGAGCTTTCAGCTCTCCTCTTTCCCTTTTCTGAGTGTTATCTTCTACCCTTGTGATTTTTTCTTCCTCTCCCAATTCTATGTTGATGGTTGATTGAGAAATACCAAGTAATCAAGTTGTAATCTCTAATATAAACAACAGTGATTTAAACAAATACCCTTGGATTGATTCCTATTTGAAAACTTTAAATTCAGGAAATTGGACTTGTGAAAAAGGTCAGGTTCGTTAACCGATGGATGATGGAGAATTCATTCAGTGACTGATCTAGCCCCAGGCAAATACTATATATCTGATCACTACAGCCTGATGTACATTTGAGGCCATGAAGAGCAAAATAAAATTCGGCTGGTAGAGCAGATATCTAGCAACTAAGGAAACACAAGCATGGAGGCTTTCCTAGTTTGATTGTTTAAGAGGTTCAAACTGTTAGGACAATACCTTAGTTGGTGTTCGATACCAGCAAAGCAGTGGTATCCACTGTTTCTTCTGATTGATGAACAGGAATGCTATTATGATAGAGAGGCCTATTATTATGGGAACCACAACCGAGGCAATGGAGTCCACCGAAGAATCTTCTGAGTTCAGCCTGGTGTTATCTCTGTAATCTATCTGGGGGTGACCCACGTCTGGGAGAAAAAAAATATTACAAGCATTTATTACCTAAACCAGAATGTTTAAGGATTATCTTAATTACACTGCAAATAGAGATCAGTGGCTTGGTTTTATTGCTTCCCAGTACTTTAAGGCTAAAACATGATTAAAGTCTAATGTGGATCCAAAGAGCTCTTATGAAAGGGCAGAACTCTTGGGATGGATGTAAAAAAGGAAATATTAGGGTGAGAAGGTTTAATAACGGGGCAGGATGATACTGATTCTAGCTAGTCAAGAAAATAAGATTCTTATATAGACTTTAAAAATGACTAAAAAATATTTTGATTAATGTTAACTTTTATGGTCCTTCTAAGATTCTGAAACAGAAACATCAGCTTTCCTCCCTGCTTATTTATACTAGTAAACAGGAGGTGAGGACAAAGTGCATGCTTCCACTTAGTGTAACAGATAAGACTAATTAATAGTGCACTTGTAAAAACCAAGCCAGGATCAAAAGCTTGGTCTGTTGGTTGATATTTCAGTTTACTGAGCTCTAAGCAAAAATGCCTTACTTTTCATAAACAATAAAAATTCACTGGGCCTGTTAGATTATTTTCCTGTATAACGCACATTTAATTTTGCTCTTATAAATGATGGGTCTTTTTGTTCTTTTAAATCATCATTCTTTCACAAAGGTAAATATACAGCAATCAGGAGCGCTCTGAAAATGTCATTTTGTTTGAAGTAAACCACTGTAGTCAGGATCAGGTTAGTGAAAGACCAGGTTAGTGAGAGATGCGGAACACATACAATCAAAAGGACCTGATTTTGAACTATTTTGAAGACTCAGCTCATGAAGCAGCACAGCTCTGTGATTGTCTTTAATTTAAAACTCAGATTTTTATTAGTATACTTCTATGTGTTTGTGGGGGGATGGAAAGAAGAGACCCTTTCTAGTCATTTTAGCCACCATAGATGGTAATACTTTATAGGAGGTGGAGAAAAGCAAACGTATTTATCAGCATCAAAAAAATGCAAAACAGATAAAACATTCTATTGATGAATTCAGGGTGCAAATACATAATGAAGAATGAACCTGTAGCTTCCTACAATATAAATGATACTGGAAGTGTTTTTAGGAATATATGACATATAAGAAAAGTAAATTGGGGCTCGGGGAAAGAAAACTGAAGCTTCAATCGAGATCTGTTAAAAAAAAATTTAGTCTTTAAATTGTTTTACGGCCTAAAAGCAGGCCATAAAATTGAGCTTTAAGCTTTCTAGCAGCCAAAGCAAAAATGGAAACAAGCATCATCAATAAGATTCACACTGTCTTTAAGATGAAAACAAAGCAGTTGCTTAGGAGAAGCATAGATTTCCTTGGTACTAACACACGAGATTTCTCCTGACGGTCTTTATAGCACAACTACTATGTAACTCAGAGTCCTCAACATAAGTAAGGGCTATTCTTGTGGCCAAAACTCAGCGCCCAGAGCAGTATGTGGCACCGAACAGGCACTAATATTTACTGACTGAATGACTGTACACATAATGGGAAAGCGCCCTTCAGTCAGCAGTCAGATAAGGAGCCAAAACATGGGTCCAGGAATTTGGCTCTCTGGTCATCTGGCTGGGTCCAAGCATAACACTTAGACAACATCTAAAGTAAGCGATCATTAATCTCTCAAGCCATGAATTCAGTTCTTCCAAAAGAAATAACAAAAACTGTCTTAACAATGGTTTTGAAAATGTCCTTGGAATAGACAGGAGGCAGTACTGAGTCATGGCTAAGAGCAAGCTTACACTATTTTGATCAAGAGATCTACTTCTAGATAGAAGGTTAAGACTGACAGGAACTTGGCCCTGCTTTGCCACTTAGCTGCTGAGAGGCAGCATAACATCTCTATTGCACACAACTAAAAGGGCAGAGCAGGAAAAAAAGAAGCATGGAAAAGCCTGATGAGTGGGAAAACCAACATATCAGTAATAAACTGGACTCTGAGTGAAAACTGCCCGGAGGCAGAGGGCAATCTTAACGCATAAATGCTTGATAGAGGGTCCACAGGGGCAGGTGAATAATTTATTATTACTCTGCTTACAAAGTTTATTCACATACATACATTTGAGAGATGGCTTAGAAATTCCAGATACCAAACTTTGATGATCAGGAACATATTTCTTTCCATCATCACTAAGTCTGTGAGCATGTGGGGCCAGAAAAGGGGCATTTTATCTGAAGACTTACTTCATCATCCCAGGCTGTTAAATATGTTACAGCCAAGCAGGTCTTTCCTGGGCTGGTTGGTTGAGATTACTTGGACATGGGATTTAATAGGTTACTCAAAAGAAGTTTTGAAAATTAAAAAAAAAGTAAATCATACACATGACAGATTTGAGAGAAGTGGAAGGTGGTGAGAGAGGATGAACCCAGCTCCCACTGTGCATTGACTGAGCACCTGCAGTGAAATAAGCTCTTATTTGCTGACTTTGGCACTTACCTCTGGGGAGATGGATGATGTCGTTTTCACTAGGTGTGGGCCACAGGGGGACCTCCATGTCAATCTCCCGATGATTTGTCTTCTCAATGGGTATATTGGTTGGCTCTGGGACGTACATTTCTAAACAGAAGGGAACATTTTTTTTTTGTAAGAGATGATTAGGGGGGAGCACCTTATTGACTTCTCCCTCCTCAACCCAGGTAGACAGTGCATTCAGTTCACTGCAACACAACACAACATGTCCCGGGACACAGCGATCCAGTTCCTGCACTGACGTAAACGTCCGAGAGTCACTCCCTTTGCAGGGGTGGGAAACATGTTTTACAGCCATTTAAAAGGGGGAGAAGTTTACTCCTCCACCAAACTCGAAAGCTCTGCTTTTTCCTAACAAATGCTGCTGACGACAGATTTGTGCAAGCTGATGGGCACTGGCTGAAATGAAAGGATTTCTTTTACTTTCCATCGGCTAAATTATACTTTAATAACTGTTGCTCTTATCCATGAGTGTTGAATCATTTACATGAAATATGTCACAGGAAGTGAAAAAGTTAAAGCACCTTCATTCTTTATTCATTTCCCCTTCACTCTGTTCCCCTCAAAAGGAATGGACGTCAGCGGACCTCATAAGGTGCTGCCTGATTTAAGTCTTACGTGTCTGCTCTGTTACTCCGGGAACCATGTAGGCTGAAAACTGAACTTGAGTAAATACGTTTATATTATCTAACTCAATCATACAGACACTTTGATCAACACGATACTACAACATGAAACAAAACTGAGAAGAATGATGCATTTGTTAACCCCAAATATCAGGAATATATTCCTAACTTCATCTGGCTAACAATTCGCCAACTTTTAAAAGAAATAATTCTTAAGAAACCTCTTTTTCCAACATATGACAGAAATCTGTATCAAACACTTTTCTTGGCCAAGTCCTGCCATGTGATTAACTGATTTTTATAATAAGGTTACCCAACATTGGCAATACTAAATACTAATAAACAGCCTTGTGCTGTGCTGTGCTTAGTTGCTCAGTCTTGTGTCTTTTTGTGAACCTATGGACTGTAGCCCACCAGGCTCCTCTGTTGATGGAATTCTCCAGGCAAGAATACTGGAGTGGGTTGCCATGCTCTCCTCCAGGGGATCTTCCCAACCCAGGGACTGAACCCAAGTCTCTGGCATTGCAGGCAGATTCTTTACCATCTGAGCCACCAGGGAAGCCCAATAAACAGCCTTATTTACACCAAAATAAAATACATGAAATATGTTTTTCTAAGTTGGAATATTTCTCTCAGAGTGATCAATGGCATTCCCAAAGTTACCAGTTTTTCAAGAAGTGAACCTTAAAAAAGACAGATCTGAGAGAAGTGAAACATGATAGAGAAGAGAGTATGAATTCAGCTTCCACTGTGCATTAACTGCCCAAGGTTATGCATCCAGGAATGGCAGAGCCAGGCTTCAGATGCAGTCCTGTGAATCCAAAGCCCAGGTCTTCCTACTGTCCCCAGGAATAAAGTTACTTCAGCTTTAGCTTTCTTAGTTAAACTTCAAGACCTCCCCCAGTAGCTCAGTGGTAAAGAATCTGCAGGCAATGCAGGAGCCACAGGAGCAATGGGTTCGATCCCTGGGTTGGGAAGATCCCCTGGATGAGGGCGCTGCAACTCACTCCAGTGTTCTTGCCCCAAAAATCCCTTGGACAGAGGAGCATGGCAGGCTACAGTCCATGGGGTTGCAAAGCAACATGGTCTACAGTCCATGTCAGACACGACTGAAGCCAACTTAGCATGCATGTACTCAGACATGGCAAGAACTAGACACTCGAAAGAGTTTTGAAAGGTTCAACAATTCACTGAAATAAACAAGAGAGTTTACTTGAAACCATTTTCATTTACAGAAGCACAGGCAGGCCTGAGTATCAACTAGTGATTCCAAACTTTTCTATCATATCTGAGTCATCCGAGGCCTTATAAAATCTGCTCACAGGTCCTGATTTGGTAGGTCCAGGCTGGACCTGATTTGGTGGTTCTAGGCTGTGTGTGGGGATGATGTTTATGTGTGGGGATGATGTTTAACATTTCATCAATACTTCCTACGTGGCAGGCACTGGGCTAAGTCTGGGGCACACAGTTGTGATCAAGACCAATGCTGCCCTCATGGGCCTCCAGTGATGAGTTCCGTCTCCCCATTGGGCAGCTCACAGCCTGTCCTCTGGATCAATTTGCTCTGCTAAGCTCAGTTCACCTCTGATTAAAATCCACCCATAGCACCTCCTGTATCACCAAATATTCAAAGCTCAGTTCAGAGCTCTTGGGTCTAAGGGGAGAGGGTCATTTCCTTTAATGTGAATTTAAGAGGGAAGCCACCTCTGAGCATTTTTGCCAAAAAGGATACATCTTTAAAAAAAAGAATGCTTGGAGAAACAAAAAGGAGCCTGGGTGCTGCTGTGTTTCCACGCTGAGACCGAGGCATGCCATGGCCAGAAACGGCAACAACCCTAACTCTCAAACAGAACCCTTCTGACATTTACTGCAAGAGCCCTTTATAAAGCTGCTGGCCTTGTCGATGACGAGGAGTGACACCCTTCCCCTGGCCCAGAGGCACAGAGCACGGGCACTCAGTCACAATTAAGAATTACAACTGGGTCCAATTTGCTCAGAGGAACCTAAGACAACTTAGTGGCGACATATTTTAAATTCAGATGCACCGACATGGCCCATTGTAAGATTCACTTCCCTTAAAATGTCTGTTTCCAGAATATGGGGCAGGGTGCTTGGGACTTGCAAGGTGAGGACACCATTTTTGGGGGGATGAAACTCCAGGTTAACCCAGGTCCAGGACTCCCAGGTCTGCTAACGAGCTGCGTGGCTTTGGATATTCGCTTAACTTTTCTGACCTTCAGTTTTCTATAAAATGGGACAAGTATTGACCAGCAAACCAGTTTACAAGTCTTTTACTCATATCCAGAGGTGGCAAAAGGAGGAAATGCTTGGTGAGGGCAGGGCTATTCAGAATGTCAGCTGATGTGTGCAGGGGGCAAAGCCAAGTATCCGGGGGAAAAGCAGCCACCTGAAACTTCAGAGACCACGAGAAATTGGGACAGGAGCCCAGGCTTCCTGGCAGGCCACACTTAGTCAAACGTGAAGTGGCAGAGCTCAACTGACTACAAAATGTGTGGAGATAAAATGGAAAAATGATTCATCAGTAATACATCAGAAGCAGAAAGGGGAGTTAACAGAAATTAAGTTCCAATCCAATGGTGCACGCTGACAGAGAAGCCACTGGAGGAATCTCCAGTCGTGAGCAGATGCCAGTGAAACCTGCGTTCCCTCTTCTGTCACACTCGCAGTCGAGGAGAGGGACCTACCTCTATTCCTGCCACCGCGTCACCTGAACTCGGGTCCTACCATCACACACCTGGGTTGTCCGTAAGGCAAGTCACAGCTGTCCTGGCCCCGGGTCTCTCCCGGCTTCAGTCCCTCCTGCAGACCCCAGAGGCTGCCTGGAGCACCTCCATGATGTTGTGTCTCTTCTGTTTAAAAAGGAGCCTCCAGAGAAGGATAAAGGACAAAATCTCCCTCGGTTTGAATATTAAAGCCCTAAACATCTTGACCAAAGCTATCTCCTCTGTCCTTACCTCCTGCTACTAGAACTCCCTATTGCAGGGGCATCTGGCCTCTGCCTCAGGGTCTTCGGTCAGGTGACTCTTTCACTCCAATGAAGAGAACCCGCCTGTCTTTCAAGGCCCAGCTCAGTCCTTCTTCAAGTAAAAGCCACCCAGACAGACCCCTCTGCTCCACAGGAAAATCCTGTCTGTGAATTGAGCACCATGGTCTGTAGCTGAGATGTGTCACGGTTGTCTCCAATTCACCACCCACCCCTTCTTTCTGAAACCGTCTAAGCAGACTTTGCTGCCACCACTCTGGGGAAATGGCTCGTCAAAATGACTTGGATGACGCTAAATGCACCGTGTAAGTCCCGACTTCTCACCTGATGTCACCCACCACACTTCCCCCGCCCTTTCTCCAGGTGGCTCCCAGGTCACAGCTCTTGGTGTCTTCCCATGTGGCAGGGGCTCCTTTTCTGTTTTCCATCCCTGACCTGCCTAGATCCCAAAAGTGGAGGGTTCTTGGGCTCAGTTCCAGACTCCCTTTTCTTCTCTATCTCCACTCACTTCTTGGGTGACCTCGTCCAGTCTCAAGGCTTAAAAACCTCCCTTCTATGACAATGTTCAGTTTTATAGAACCACTTCCTATCTCTCTCCTGAGCTCTAGATATTCACTGTCTATTTACTGCCTCCACTCAGGTGTCCAATGGAGATTTCAAACTAAAAAAAATGCCCCAATAAAACTGATTTTACACCAGAGTTGCAACTCCATGTTTTGGTCAAAAACATTACAGTTGTTCATGGTGTGCCTCCTCTTTCACTCCTCACATCGTGTTCAAATCCTATGGAATCTACCCTTTTACTAGAAGCAGAACCCGGCCACTCCTCCCATCTCACATCTACTGCCCTGGTCTCAGCTTCCACTTCTGCAAGAAACATTCCATCATTGCTCTACTCTAAACTCTCCGGAGTCTCTATCTTACCTCAATAAGATTCTAAAATCACTCGTGAGATCTCATATTTTGGTGCATGGCTGCTTCTCTGCTTGCTTCTGGTTACCCTCCCTGCTCAAGGGGTCCCACCTACACAGCATCCCTGCTTCTCTCCAAGCATCCACAGCAGATTCCCACCCACTGGGCTCTCATCCTGCTTATGTGCAGAGGTTCTCTCCTAATCTGTGATTCCTGCCATCCTGGGTCCCTTATAAATGTCATGCAATCTGTGAGGGTTCCTGGATCATCCAAACATTCCGCCCCTTCTGCCCAGCCCGGCACCCCCGCCCCCGGGCTGGCTGCGAGTCGCTCCGCGGCCCATGTCCTCATCGTGTGTCTGTTTACCTGTTTGCTGCCTGTGTCTCCCTAAGAAAACATCAGTTCTGTGTGGATGGGGACTTGCTGGATT
Source organism: Ovis canadensis (assembly GCF_042477335.2). NCBI lineage: Eukaryota > Metazoa > Chordata > Mammalia > Artiodactyla > Bovidae > Ovis > Ovis canadensis. The sequence goes on from NC_091247.1 coordinate 87,644,200, forward strand.
CACTGTTTGTCTTCCCCAGGCCTCAAGCAGTGCTTACTTGAGTAGGCATGAAACGGATCTTGGTTCAATAAGTAAGATCAAGTTTTACCATTTAGATCATTACAAGCTTATTACTAGGAAAACTGGTATGAAACTTGGGAATCAGGTGAAACGTATTAGATAAAGCAACTTGGATGGGAAATACATTTCTCCTCATACTTCTCATGCAAAACACTTGCAGATTCTGTTTCTCCAATGTGCACACCCATTGATACAACATGGAAGCGACCTTCTGACTCTTGGTCTACATCATTGACAAGGCCAAGGGGACTAAACCATGAAAAGCACCCAACGGAGGGATTTGCAAAGGGCTCAGTCTCCTGACCCTTTTAAAGTATCCCCTTCTTTTTAGGGGATAAATGGACATTTTTAGAATTGTCTTGCTTACACAGCACCTAAACAAAAGGCAAACCTGCGCTGAGCTCAATGAAATCCTTGAGATTTAACTGACCGTCCCATTTTACAAGTGTGTGGTGCTGATGCCCTTCTAAGCTGCCGTGACCTCTAGCCCACTGTGCTGCACGGAGCCAGAGTCTCTAATGCAATGCTCCAAGGAAACACAGAATCACGGTGAAGATGCAGGGCTCTCGCCTCACTGAGGAGCTCCCTGGGCTCCTAGAGTGAGCCCTCTCTTTGGTCTGTGAGGTCTGGGCTGCCTGCGAGATCTGTGTGTCCAGGGCTTTTGATCTGGACAGTGCCCAGAGGCTGTCTTGACAAGGGCTCAGGCCCTGCATTGCTGGGATGAGGGGCAGAAAACAAAGGAGCTGTTTTGGCAGGAGACACGGGCAGGGAATGCAGAAGGCCTGGGGGAGGATCTGGGCAGCTGAGGGGGGCTTAGGTTTAAACTCAGAGGCGGATTACTGGGCTGATGTGAACGGTGGGATGTGGAAACAGACGCAGACAAGTGATCCATCTGCAAAACCCAGCTGGGGGTGTGCTTTGTGGTTCCTGTCCTCGGTGGGAAGAGACGGAAAGTTCAGGGCAGACAGCCCGGGACTGCCAGAACTGATGCACTGAAGAGACTGGGCCAGGAACGTGTTCTTTAAATGCAGCTCTTCCATTTTGGTTTTGGGAGACAGTCACCTTAGAAGAGCTGTCAAGTGTATCCCCTACTCTGTCTGATCATGGACCTTTGTCACTAGGCTCAGCCAACACTGCCCTCAAACTGTGCTGCTCGGATACGGCAGGTGTCATTAATACCCACGAGGGTATACCCATCAGGCCCGCCACTGACATTTTAGAGAACGCCAATCAGAAGAACCAGAGCAATTCCAGAATGGAACCAAAATCAGGTGCTCACCTACAGGTCACAGTCTCTCAAGCTACCCTCCATGTCTCTCTCTGGGCCAAAGGAATTAGTTCCATAGGGTTGGGTCCAGGAGGCTCTCAGTCTGCTCTAGTTTGCTCTTAAAATCAACATCACAGGATGAAAAGTGGCAGGGTGGCAGCTTAAAGATACCTGGGCAGATGGGGCAGCAGCTGCCTTCCACGTTGATGGGCTCGACGCAGGGCAGCGGCGGGCAGCTGACGGTGGAGCACAGGGTCTGGCCCTGCAGGCAGTAGCAGTGTGTGCAGCTGTCGATGTCCCAGCGCTCCTCGTCCGCGTAGGCCTTCCCGCTGAAGTGGCATACCACCTTCTTTGGGATTGTGTCCTCTAGGGAAAAAAGAGGACACATGGTGGAGTCACTCCATGTGACAAGCACAACTTTTCAACAGAGTTGAGACGTAAAGGGGGATAGCACTGCGCAATCACGGCATGCTCTGGGATGCCCAGCACTGGGTGAAAGTTCTGCTTCCCCAGTCCCCTGGTTCAGCAGACTCGTCGGAACACTCATCTCGTGGCCTGGACCTGCTCAAGGGCCGTCAAGGCTGACACAAGGTGGTAATTATAGCAACCAGCCAGGAAACGTACTCGCTGGCCAAGAGTCATTGGACTGTCATCGCAAAATACACAAACTCAATCACTGTATGGCTGTTGAACACGCCAGGTGAAAAAACTAAAACACAAATAGGTAAGGAGACGTGTTCAGAGGTTTTGTTCCATGTGGAAAGAGATTAAAAAGTCCAGCTGAGTATCCTTATAGAAACAACTTCCATCGTTACTCTCTGTAACGAGATGATGCAGGCGAGGGGAAGGAATGACGATGGCCTCTCCAGGGAGCCGACAGGTTTCCTGTGCTCTCCCACAGGGAACTCGGACGGAGATAACCATTTCCTTCATTTTACAGGAATGCTGGATGCATTTCCCTCTCATCAACCAGGACATTCCTACTTCAAAAACAACCTTATTTCAATCTATTATTTCCAGCAAAGTACGGTCTGTGAAAACAATACATTTTTTAAGAGTCAGTTTTTGTATATAAGAATTTACACAAAATTGGCTCAGTTGTGTCCAACTCTTTGCAGCGCCATGGACTGTAGCCCGCCAGGCTCCTCTGTCCACGGGAACTCTCCAGGCAAGAATACTGGAGTGGGTTGCCATGCCCTCCTCCAGAGGATCTTCCCAACCCAGGGACTGAACCCAGGTCTCCAGATTCTTGACCATCTGAGCCATGACCATCTTGACCATCCGAGGCTGATGTAAGAATTTACAGTGTAACACACTCTGCTCTTTTTCCTCTGTCCTTCCCGGCTGTCCTTGTATCCTCCTTCCCTCAACCTTCTCCTTGAAAGTTCCTTTCTCTTTAACTCAACACCTTCTCCTGATTTATCTGAACTTATTTCTAGTGGTCACATTCCCTCCAGAACTCAGAGTGAGGCCCAATGACCAGCAAAGCAGAGATGGGGTCAATCAATGGAGAGACACAGGATGGGGTGGGGCAGCCCCTCCCTGTCACTGGCCAGGCTGATAATGGGACGACTTTTACTAACCTGGGGAAATTCTATGCTCAGCTTCTACCGGCAGCTCCACTCACCACTGCATGCATGCTAGGTCACTTCAGTCAGGTGACCCTATGGACTGTAGTCCTACACGCTCCTCAGTCAATGGGATTCTCCAGGCAAGAATACTGGAGTGGGCTGCCATATCCTCCTCCAGGGGATCTTCCTGACCCAGGGATCAAACCTGCGTCTCTTATATCTCCTGCATTGGCAGGCAGGTTCTTTACCACTAGCGCCACCTGGAAAGCCCACTCACCACTGGTCACTGGTTAATGAAAAACTATAAAAGCATCTGGAAGGAAAGTTCCTTAGGAAAGAAGTGGGGTGGGGAGCTCAGTTTCTCCCTGGAAGGCACGTAGGAAGGTCTGGCCAGAGCAGTGTTCGCTGCCCAGGCCCAAAGGACAGAACTCACAATGCCTGAGGGGCAAGGAGGGACATTTCTGTGCAAGGTTCCAGGCCCACACCCTCTGCAGTCAAGTGTTCCTGGGAGGCTGGAATCGCTCCTTGAACAGCCAGCAGGAAGCTTCCCATGGAGCTCTTCCAGAGAAGGATCACAGGCAGAAATATGTCTTTGGAATCCATACTCTCTTCTTACCAATCACTCAAGCATATGCCCCTGATAGATGGCACCAATAATGTCTCATGACTCTGATATTTTGTGTTGCCAAAGACGGAAGTTTCGGTCCATAATGGAGTGTTATAAGTAATCGTGGAAATGAATCTGTCAAGTATTTAAATGCATAATATCTCTGCTTCCCAATGCTTTTTCACTATTTCTGTAATTACTGTTGCTTGAGGTTCAGTAAGGGAGACAGTTAAGTTCCAGTTGTAAAAATTCCACAGCAATAAGAGAAGAGACTTTGTATGATTTCAATATCTTTAGAACATGAAATTTTTGTACCTTTGTTTTAATCCCTGGATATATATCCCAGTATCTCTAGTTTACAGTCTGTGCGAACTTGAATTTGTATCCTGCTGTTGTGTGAAAAAAAAAAGTTCTAGTTGTAAGCAGAAAATTTTTAATATCTCTTTAAAAATGCATTTCATTGTATCTGGGAATACTCCATAGAAAGGGCTCTGGTGCATGGACCAGTAAGCTTAAAAATTCACTTGGAGGCTTTCATATTAAACTCATCTCAGAAGTTTTCACTAATCTGAAATCCTTAGAGGAGGTGATTTTGTTAAGATACCCAAAATGTACACAGTGAATGGCTGAGCAGAATCACTTAATGAACTTAATTCAAGTAATACACTGACCTCGAGCCAACTCTTGATTGAGGACATTAAATTTGCCATCAAATCTATAGAGTCTATTATGCAGAGGACTCTTTATGAAAGGAAGCATTCCTTCATAAAGCAATATTACTGATTACATTTTCCATACACCTTGCAACAGCTTACATGATGGACTAATATCACTGCATAAAATTGGAGTAATGCATTACAGTGCAAGGACCTCTGAGGACAAGGTTACAATGCTCACCTCATCTCGTCCATCACTTTATCTACTTTGTGTTTTTCCTCCTAGAGGTATTCTGCCAGTTCTTTTCTTAGAGAAGAGGCAGAAGACAATGAGATAGAACCACAGAGAGGATGAGGAGTCATTTTAATAAAAGAAGTTCATCTCAAGGGCAAGCACTGGTCTGCATTTTCTTAAGATCGAGGCAAAAACACCCATCGCATCTTAAGACATTTAATTAACTAATGCTAATACAAGTCAGGTTAAAATTATCTATAATATTAAGATATTAAAATAGTGGTTGTATGTTAAACATTATAAAGACATGCATTGATTTATTCTACAAACATTTATCATCAATGGGAAAAAAGGGAGGACCTGGACTCCGACCCAGAGGACTGAGCAAAAGTGGGGGAGAAAGGCTACGGAGACTGGGACTCCTCACCAGGTACCACGCAGCAGCCACTGTTTCGTGAATTCAATGCGGAGCTGGACAACAAAACTCAGAGGGCAGAGCAACTAACTCTGCTGGGGGAACTGGGAGAGGCTTTGCCCAGGATCTGATGTTTTAGTTTTATTTTGAGAGATAAGTAGAAGATGAAGAAGCTGGAAAGAAGGGTACTGAAAGCAGACAGTGGTGTGCCCAACAGCCTGCCCCACTAGAAGGACAGTGGGAGGTGTCAGGGCTGCAGGCAGGACGGCTGGAGATGAGGTGGGGGTCAGACCGTAAAGGGCCATGAAGAACGATGCAGACTTAGATCCTTCCTGCAGTGCAGGGGAGGGGCCTTAATCAGTTTTCTCTTTAAGAAGAGAACCCTGGAATATGACAGTTGCTGCTGCTGCTAAGTCGCTTCAGTCGTGTCCGACTCTGTCCGACCCCACAGATGGCAGCCCACCAGGCTCCGCCGTCCCTGGGATTCTCCAGGCAAGAACACTGGAGTGGGTTGTCATTTCCTTCTCCAATGCATGAAAGTGAAAAGTGAAAGTGAAGTTGCTCAGTCGTGTCCAACTCTTTGCGACCCTATGGACTGCAGCCTACCAGGGTCCTCCGTCCATGGGATTTTCCAGGCAAGAGTACTGGAGTGGGGTGCCATTGCCTTCTCTGGGAATATGACAGTATGGAAGCCTAAATGGGATTAGGAAGATGGGAACACTGTTGATAGGGATGTGCTATGGGCCTGGAGTAATGTGGTGATGGAGATGGTGATGTGGTATGGAGATGGTGATGTGGTGATGGGAATGGAGAGGCAAGGTGAGGTTTAGAATTATTTCTGAGAAACAGTGGTCAGGATATGGATGGTGGGGGGACAGAGGCATGAAGGACGACTCTGTTTCCTGAATGGGAGGTGATGCAGAAGTAATTCCAATGTATGAGTCACTTTCCTGCTTTAAGAAATAAACAGCTGGTGAGCCTGTCAAGGACCTGGTCAAGGCTTATCAAACCAGATATTCTAGTGGGTCAATCAGCGGTGCAGTGGTTGACCTTCAAACTCTTTGCTTTTCTGTATGAATGCAACCATGAGGCTGCCTCTAGGGCAGAACTGATTCGGGCTCAACAAGTAAAAGTGGTGCTGACAAATGCCGTCTGGTCAAGGCTATGGTTTTTCCAGCAGTCGTGTATGGATGTGAGAGTTGGACTGTGAAGAAACCTGAGCGCCGAAGAATTGATGCTTTTGAACTGTGGTGTTGGAGAAGACCCTTGAGAGTCCTTTGGACTGCAAGGAGATCAAATCAGTCAATCCTAAAGGAAATCAGTCCTGAATAGTTGTTGGAAGGACTAATGCTGAAGCTGAAGCTCCAATATTTTGGCCACCTGATGCAAAGGGCTGACTTATCTGCAAAGATCCTGATGCTGGGAAAGACTGAAGGCAGGAGGAGAAGGTGACAACAGAGGATGAGATGGTTGGATGGCATCACCGACTCGATGGACATGAGTCTGAACAAGTTCCTGGAGTTGGTGATGGACAGGGAAGCCTGGCGTGCTGCAGTCCACGGGGTCACAGAGTCAGACATGACTAAGCGACTGAACTGACGTGAAGTAAAAGGGGACACGTTTTAGTCTCCAGTAGTGAAGATGTGGGGTAACAGGCAAAGCTGGCAGTATCCCTCATGTATCTTTGCAAATCTTAAACTTCCTTGATCAAATAATTCTATTTTCAGTCCGCTGTCCCAAGAAATAATCAGAAAAGACCTCAAATAGGTTGTTTACATAGATGTCCATCACAATATTATTTATAATAGCAAGAAATTAGGGGGGGAAAAAACCCTGTGTCCAACAACTTGGGACTACTGAAATGACTCATGGTAAATCATATATGAAAGAATACTGTGCAGCTATTAAAATGCATCATGTGTAGTATAAGCTCAATCACATAAAGAGAAAAATTTAGAATTGTCTAGAAAGAAATGAAAATGTTAATAGTAAGTAACTGTTAGAACCAAGGGTGAATTTTTCTTTTTCTTTTTTTCCTGCAATGATTATGAGTTACTCTTGATAAAGGCAAAAATATTAAATTATCTCCAACAGACACGTCCATACGTTACCCACCTGCCCCTCATCCCCAACACTGCCCTCCCCACCAGCCCCCACACACACATATACACAGACACACACACACTGAAGGAAAGCGCTTAGTCTAAGCCTGCTTCTAAAGAATATGGTCACGCGTGTGGCGCTTTCTGAAGGCTGCTGACCCACTCTGAGGAATTTCAATGGACTGCAAGCAAAGAAATGAAACCGTGGAAGACAGGCCAGAGATCACATGCTGAGCTGCAGCATAACTTGGTGTTTCTGTAACTACTCAATCAGGAACTTACTGTATGATATCACTGTCCCAAAGAGTATTCATAAAATGATAAAAGAAGGAGAGAAACTACTCTGGCTCTCTTAGAAGGCAACGGGTTGAACGAAGAACTTTTACTACATATTAGATGAAACTAAACTTTCTCATTTGATTTTGTTACAAAAATAAGTCTGTTTCCAAATTCAAGGAAGATGAAGAGTTCACAGAAGCAAAGCGATGACAATGGAACAGTGAAAGCCATTAACTGGGCACTGACATGCTGAGGCTGCAGCAGGCCCCACGCTCAGGTGCTAAGGCAGAGTCAGGTGGAGCCCCAAGAGCTTCAGGGGCCGTGATGAAGCTCTTCCCCTCCAGGGAGGGAGCTGACTACCATGGGCCCAATATCCAGTTGCTTCTACCAGTTTATTTCTATTCCATTCAAGTTCTCAGCACATTGTCTTGGAAACATCTCACCTTCAACTTCAGTTCATTTTCAACAGAATTAACTTTGACTTGAGGTCAGGGAGCTCTCTTATTAGGTTCAAACAATGGGTGTAGGTGAGGGGTGGTAGAGCTGGTTAGCAGATGCCAGTCAACTGCTGGTGGAAAGCAGGAGCTGAGAGTACATCTCTCACTGGGGCTTCCCAGGGGGTGTAGTGGTAAAGAATCCACCTGCCAATGCAGGAGACCCTGGCTCAATCCCTGGGTTGGGAAAATCCCCTAGAGAAGGAAATGGCAACCCACTCCAGTACTTTTGCCTGGAAAATTCCATGGACAGAGAAGCTGGTGGGTGAGTCCATGGAGTCAGAGAGTAGGACACAATGGAGCGACTGAGCTTGCCCACACGGATCCAAAAAAGATCTTTTAAAGGGACCTGACTACAGGAATGAGATGTCTCAAGGTTTGCCCAGAAGTCTAAAACCAGTGTTTGGGCTTGTGTGCAGAATCAGCTGGGCCACACAGCAAGATCTAAGATCCATATGCCCAGCACTCTCACAGCTGATCTCCTTACAGACTGCAAGTCCAAGGATGCAAATGGCATAGACAAGAGAGAGGGTTTCGAAAGAAGGATTTAGGGTCAAGCACTGAAGAAGAGAACTGCTGAGCATCTGTGGTACCCAGGCGCCGCGCTCAAGATCCCCTAACGTTCAGCAAAAGGAAGGAATCCAGTAACCAAGCGGCAGGCAGTGGAGCCTGAATCTACTCCTGCCTCCACCTGACTGCGAAGCAAGCCACTTTCTCTGCCCTGCCTACATGCATGCTCAGTCGTGTCCAACTCTGTGACTCCATGGACTGTAGCCACCAGGCTCCTCTGATCATGAGGTTTTCCAGGCAAGAAGGCTGGCGTGGGTTGCCATTTCTTCCTCCAAGGGATCTTCCCAACCCAGGGGTTGAACCCACGTTTCCTGGGTCTCCAGCACCGGCAGGCAGTTTCTTTACCACTGAGCCACCTGGGAGCTCTACCTAACAGCTCCCTCTCTTACCCTCCCAGGAACACACAGAGCCCTCTTCCTGTGGTCTTGACTATGCCTGGTCCTCTCTGGAACAGTGGGCGGCTTTTGGGCTCTCCAGCTTTTTCAGGTAGAGGTCAAGCTGAATCCAATGTGCTGACCCGGGGTGAGCCATGGTTAGCAGCGGACAGTTTACATCAGGGCTGGCTGGCTTGAGGATGCGGACTTCAGTCCAGGACAAGCCCCATTTTCTCTTTTCGAAAGAAAAATGTTCCCCCTGATGCTTGCAGGGGGTGGTTTTCTGTGATATCCTCAAATCTGATCAGTTTGAGTACAAAATCAATATATTTCATAACAGTACAGTTTGTTTCTTCAAACATGGGAACGCATGTAAGAATTAAAGATTTTAAAATTAAAAAAATAAAAAACTAAAAAAAACAAAAAAACAAAGCTGCACTTAAGATGTGGGTTGGTCACCACTCTGGGGAATTTTCATGTGAAATAAATGAGGACTCCTGTTTTGAAAAAAGCCTTGACTAATTTTTTCCAGGGTGGCTGCTATGTGGCCCAGATTAGACTAGACTAGATTTTAGTTAATTAGATTTCGGTTAATGAGGCTTTATAGAAACATCTTTTCTTTAGACCAAATTTCATCTGAAAAGCCAGTGATCTAAACAGAGAAAGCATGTTGTGATTTTCAGTTTCACTGATGGATCCTGGTGCTATTTCTTTTTTTTTTAAATTGAAGTATAGCTGATTTACAGTGTTGTGTCAACCTGAGCTGTACAGCAAAGTGACTGAGTTTTACATAAACACACGTTCATTTTTAAAAATATTTTTTTCCATTATGATTTATCCCAGGAGATTGGACTTAATTCCCTGTGTTATACAGTAGAAGCTTGTTGTTTATCCATTCTAAATGTAATAGTCTGCATCTACAACCGCAAATTCTAGTCCAACACCCCCCCCCCCCGGCCAGCCCCCCCAGTACCTGCCCTCTTGGGAACCACAGGTCTGATCTCTATGCCCATGAGTCTGTTTCACAGATAGGTTCATTCGTGTCATAGTTTAGATACTACATGAAAGTAATATCATATGGATTTGTCTTTCTCTGCTGACTTCACTTAGTGTGATAATCTCCAGGTCCCTGCATGTTGCTGCAAATGCCCCTGTTTCTCACACGCTCACTTCTTTTCTTGGATGGATCACGTCCTCCCACGGCACCTTTGGGTCAATTTGAGAAAAGCTCTGTCAAAAAAGTTTAGAAATAACTTGATTTACAGGGAGATATGGTGGCTAATTTACCTGATTTGAGGTTATAAATAAAGTCATTGTAGATTTTGGGGGAAAACAACATAGCCTAATTGAAAGTTCACATAAAAGCATTTAAAATTTTAAGATTGAAGAGGGATATAGAAAGAGAGACATGGGACCTATCCAACTGAAAGCATCTGAATGGCTTCTATTTGGTTATCGAGTGGGCTGTGCCATTTCATTCTGTTATATTCATCACTCCAGAGAGTTGCTTCTGCTGACAGTGACATTGGGTTTACTCTTCCACACCTAATAATAATCATAACCTCCACTGACTGACCGCCTACTCTGTCCTGGGCACGGTGCTAACCAAGCTGTCTGTTTTTTGTTTGGTTGGTGGTGCTGCAAGGCTTGTGGGGATCCTAGTTTCCTAATTCACTAGGAACTGAACCCAGGCCCTCGGCAGTGAGAGTAGAGAGTCCTAACCACTGGACCACCAGGGAATTCCCTAATGGAGCCTTTTTTACGAGTCAATTTCACATGCTTTCCACAACCCAATGGAACAGGGTATATCTGAATTCCACAGAAAACTGAGGCACAGAAAAAATAAGTAACTTGTGCAGAACGCATGGCTAGGAAGTGGCAGGGCCAGAAGGGGAACCACATGCACCTCCATAGCTGCACACCACCTGCCTGCTGTGTCCCCAGTGGGATAACCCTCAGCGGGGGCATGTTCCTCGGCAGGGATGTGGGCCACACAAACAAAAGTGGCTACTGCTCACGACTCTGGAGAATGGGCATGTGCTTCTTGCCCCAATGTCTGATGAGGCTGGAGGTCTTTATAACACTTCCCTGATGGCTCAGCGGGTAAAGAATTTGCCTGCAATGCAGGAGACATAGGTTCGATACCTAGATTGGGAAACGCCCCTGGAGGAGGAAATACTGGAAATGGCAACCTATTCCAGTATTCTTCTCTGGAAAATCCCATGGACAAAGGAGTCTGGCAGGCTACAGTCCATGGGGTCACAAAGAGTTGACTGAACATGCGCATATGTCTTTGCCTTCAAAGGTAGATTACCCTTCAACCGACTGTATCAGACATGGCATAGTCCTGACAAGACTGGAGATACAGTGGCTACTGAGGACTCGTGGTTCTTCTCAGGATAATTCCTATTTAACACTCCTCTCTCTCTCAAGGAAGACGATTAGAGAAGAACGGTTCAAGGAAAAAGTGAGGTATGACACTAATTAATAAGGCTTATTTTTAAAACAAACACATTATGAGCTATACACCCAAACAAACGTGATGCCCTTCTAAAATAGTCATTGTTAAGGGCTACAAACATACTCCAGCACTACTGCCCTCGCTCCATATGGCTTTGGAATTTCTCTTCTGCAAGGACATCCAGAGTCAAATTTTGAAACAAGCAAGGAAGACTGTTACTATTTTATGGCCACTCCTTGGCTGAGGTCAGCTTTGGTATTTGGTTCCTCAGGTCTGGGCCTCTATCTTATCCACCAGATTGGTTTGAAATGACTTTTAGCCTCTATCGGAAAGAAAGGTCCCTTCCTGCTAAAGGATGGAGGGTTATTCTGTATCAGTATCAGCATTGTGAGTTGCAGGCTGGGTGTTTAACTCACGGAGCGATCAGACATACATCTTATATTTTTGGATTCAAACAGAAGCAACATTATCTTGCATCCTGTCTGACTACAATAAAAAATATGTGATCTCTTTCAGTAATAGAGTTTTGAAAATTCAGTGTGGTTTTTCTTTTTCCCCCCTTTTTCTTGATTCTGGTTATATGAAAAGAGAGGAGGAAGTGATGAGATTTTGAAATGTGAACTCCTTTTGAAGTGACCTCTCCCATTGACTGAACCTTGCTATTTCACTTCTTTTTAAGATAAGAAAAAAGGCTTACCAGGCCATTAAAAGTTGGATTTTGCTTCTCCTCTTGAGCTATTTTACTAATTATACCATAAAACTAATTAATAGCTGGGGAGAAACCTAGACACTAAAATCTGGACCTTTTCCTCCTTTCTAAAAGGCCAATTTAGTCTCTCAGGAGCCACTGGCGCAGCATCAGGGCTGCTCTGAATCCGACCACGGTGAGAAGAAAGGGGTTTCAGACTCCCTGCCGCCTTTCCTCTGGCAAAGGCTATAAGAAGTAAAATCTGCTAGAAACTGTATGGCAGCTGGACTTTTCCATTTCTGCCAGGAGATAACTTTCCTACATAGGTGGTTCAGGTTCTAAATCTGGTTGTGGTAGGTCATGAAGTCAAGAGTCTCAGTGTGGGAGTAACTTCCTGGGAGGAAGTTGGGCGGCTTTAGAAATGGCATCAGTTCTTTCAAATCTCCAGCATACTATTTAGAGACCTGAAAAGTAATTTGCTCTGGGATCCTAGTGGCCAAGAAGCTAAATGCAGCTCTCGCTCCTGGAGCAAGTCCCATCAGCAGCACCCCGCCCAGCAGTGCACTGGGTGCTCCCCACGCCTCACTGTGGAGGGCACCCTTCTAGACACTGGGGACGGGGGCATGGCGGGAGGCGGGGAGCGGGGCATTTCTGCCCTGCGGGAGATTCCTGGATCCCGGGGATCTTAGCAGCTTTATGTGACTTCAGGTCCAAACACATGTGCCAAATGACTTGGAAAAAACTATGCCAACTCCAGGCCCTGCTAATAATAACACACTTCAAAGTGATTTCTTAAGATTAAGGTTTGAGGAATTTAAAGAAAACTTTAATGCAATCATTTAGGCAGGTGGAGAAAGGTACTGGTTACACTGTGGGCAACGTAAGACGAGAAGTGAGAGTGGAAAAGTCGGCAGGCATTTCCACAGAGACGGCCGAGTTAGGGAAGCACGGAGGAGGCGGAGACTGCTGGCTACCTTTCACAAAGCACTGAGAACCTGCTATGACCTTACATTTCAATTTCTCTTAGCTGACAGGACACTGTGATCCCTGCCCTATGATATACTCTGCATTTTTATATCCCAAGCTGGGCACACACAACGACAGAGAATCAATGGAATGCGGGTGCCTCCTGTTGGAGAAACTAGCTTTACTTTTTTTTATCCTTTTACATAAAGTGGAGATAAACAGAAATCATAATGAAAAAGGAATCTGAGCAAATGAGCAGGTCCCTAAGAAGTGGAGAGATTTGTAGGCACAGAAGATGAAGACTGGTTTTGAACATGCTGGTCTGCTGGAGCTCCAAAGACTGACAAGGAACACAGAAGCGGAACTCAATGAAATCTTACTAAAAGCAGGTGCAAGTAGCCTCGACAATTTCAGTGAAGCAGAGATCTAACACAGTTACTCCATCAGCAAGCGATAAAGCTTTTGGCTAAAAATGCAAAAATAAAACTTACTGATTAATCTCAAAAACTGAGTACTTTAGTTTACAACTTTTAGCTTCTAACAAAGTACTTGCTCTTAATTCACTTACATAGAAATAAAAAACTGAGACACCTGGTCACAGTACTGCCATGTAGGCTGCCTCGTATCTCCATATACTGTGTTTTTTGGTTGTTTTTTTTTTTTGGCGGGGGAGGGGTGCAGAGAAGGGTTATGGCAAGGGGAATGGTAGCTTGTACTCAAAGCTCCCGATCTCTATAATGTCTTCACTGCTGGAAAGGCAGATCTGCTCCTGGTTTTAAGACTTTTCCTGAAAGGCCCATTTCTGCTTTTATTCTGTTTTTTGGGATGGGAGTCCAGGTCTCTTTATAAAGGCCAAAAGAGCCTTTCAGGTTTCTTGAACATATTGGAAAAAATAGGTGCTGACATAGGGTTCCAGGTTAACAGAGAAATTGTAAACTTTCCTGAGTTCCTACCAAACTGATAAACGCAGTGGTCTCTGATTCCTGCTGCATGCAAAGAAGAGGGACTTTCTCAGCGATAGAACTTATTCATCCTTGTATAAGCATGTTATGGGTTGATTAAACACTTCCTGGATAGAAATTCAGTGAAACATTCCATTTCGAACTTCAAAGAGTATAAAGATTGACTCTTCTCTAGATTAAGAAAACTCTGAAGTAGAAGCCAGTGGGCTTCCCAGGGTGGCCAGTTTCTGCACCAGAGGAGTTTCTGTACTTACAGGAGGTGCTTCATCCCATTAGAGCCCGAGCTTGGTCAGTCTGCAGACAGACTTCAGGTCTGACTGCATTTTGTCACTGAAATGTAATCCTGTTAAAGGGGGTCCTCCCCCCTCATTAGAGGGTGCACAATCAGGGCTGGCCCCCAGGCAGAAATCAGAGGCAAAAGCACCTGCTAGTATTCTGCAAGCACCAGTGCCAGTCTCCCTTCCGTGCAAGAGACATCTTTAAAATAAGAACACAGAGCAGAAGCTCAGATAAAGACATGCCACTCAGAAGTTTCCCCCAAGTTAACCAGAACAACTTGAAATTCTATTTACACAGCCAGGGGCCTGGAAAGGATACAGAAGTGAGAGGGGAAAGCTGCCTATGGGATAAGCAAGATGAGATGCTTCCTAGGGTGGAGGGCACGATCTAAACAAACTGAAATCAAACCCTGTTTATTTTTGTCACGACAACTTTAGACCAGTTCCAAAGTTAGTATAGTGCATGACAACCGAATGTTATCCGTCTTACACCCTCCAAACAATACACAGGAAAGCATCCTGCTTTCCTTTTGCTCAAATCACTCGGCACTGTCTGTGACCACTGGGGTTGCAAAGCAGGGGCCCCAGGGAGCCAGAGCTCTGAGGAACATGCAGGAAGCACTTGGGTGCCTCCCCTGATAGTAAACACCACATCCTTTGCTTCCAGGAATCACAGTGGATCCTGTACAATGAGTCCCATGGACTCCTCAAACGGGACTAGCCTCTCAGTGCAAACAGAAAAATAAAGGAGCTCCCTCTCTCTTCTGTGTGATGTCCAGAGGCATGGAAGGAAAGTGAAGCTCTGAGGCCTGGGGGCCAGGCACTGCTACCACTCAGCTGCAAAACAAACCTGCAGATACCACGCTGCTTCCACTGGGGTCATGATAAGGTGACTGAGGGCACCATGGGCTATTTAAGCTAGAAGTGTGAAGGATGAAGTATATCACCAAAGTGTTTTCTCAGATAGTTGCGTTCTTCAGAAATTCATCACTGGGATGCGATATCCAGTTTCTCTTGCAGAAAGGTGGGTGCTGTACTTAAAGTGAGATATGAAGAGTCCCTGTGGTGTCTGCCACCTAGGTCAGGTGCACCATGTGTTCAAAGAGCTGTAACTCTGAGCCAATAAATATCCATATCCTCTTTACCATTCTAAGGAGCTTTCACACACTGGGCTTCCTGATGACTCAAATGGTAAAGAATCTGCCTGCAGGGCACAAGGTCTGAGTTTGATCCCTGGGTCGGGAAGATCCCCTAGGGAAGGGAATGGCTAACCACTCCAGTATTCTTGCCTGGAGAATTCCATGGACAGAGGAGCCTGGCAGGCTACAGTCCATGGGGTCTCAAAGAGATGGAAGCAACTGAACAACAAACAGACTTCACATATGTATGGATTTTTCATAGTGGTGGCTCAGACAATAAAGAATCTGCCTGCAATGCAGGAGACCCAGGTTCGATTCTTGGATGGGGACGATTCCCTGGGGAAGCGAATGGCTACCCACACCATTATTCTTGCCTGGAAAATCCTATGGACAGAGGAGCCTGATGGGCTAAAGTCCATGGGGTCAGAAAGAAGTCAGACACGATGGAGTGACTAAGCATGCAAGCACATATGTATATCACTTAATTTTCACAGAACTTTAGTGAAGTACAGAACAATATTATTATTCTCATCTTACAGATGAGAAAACTGACCTACAGTTACGTCTTATCACCAAGACCTACAGGTAGAATATGCCAGAGATGGGGTCATAACACCTTGGCTTTAAAGTACATTCTCTTTCCAATACATGGAAGTTTTTAATTTTAGGAAAACATATTGGAGAAACAGCTGTGAAAAGTGTTCCAATGAAGATGCTAGTATTATAACATGATGGCTTAAAAATGCACAACATTTAGTCCTATGGATTGTATATCTTCAGTTCAGTTCAGTTGCTCAGTCCGACTCTTTGCGACCCCGTGAATTGCAGCACGCCAGGCCTCCCTGTCCATCACCAACTCCCGGAGTTCACTCAGACTCACATCCATCAAGTCCGTGATGCCATCCAGCCATCTCATCCTCGGTCGTCCCCTTCTCCTCCTGCCCCCAATCCCTCCCAGCATCAGGGTCTTTTCCAATGAATCAACTCTTCTCATGAGGTGGCCAAAGTACTGGAGCATCATTCCTTCCAAAGAAATCCCAGGGTTGATCTCCTTCAGAATGGACTGGTTGGATCTCCTTGCAGTCCAAGGGACCCTCAAGAGTCTTGTCCAACACCACAGTTCAAAAGCATCAATTCTTCAGCGCTCAGCCTTCTTCACAGTCCAACTCTCACATCCATACATGACCACTGGAAAAACCATAGCCTTGACTAGACGGACCTTAGTCGGCAAAGTAACGTCTCTGCTTTTGAATATACTATCTAGGTTGGTCATAACTTTTCTTCCAAGGAGTAAGCGTCTTTTAATTTCATGGCTACAGTCACTATCTGCAGTGATTTTGGAACCTAAAAAAATAAAGTCTGACACTGTTTCCACTGTTTCCCCATGTGGATGCTGCATTAACTATTTCCTGTTTGGTTCTTGGGCTGAGTTAAATACGCAATAATCAATAGATGTTCCAAATAGACAGTATTTATATTTATCTCTAAGATACCTAAACAAATAAACATAAATCTAGGCAAAAAAGAACGTAGTATGATAGACTGATATAAAGTGCAGCCATTACCAAGTTGTAAGTCTTGGTAAGTCTCCTTACCAAGGAGAAATATTATTAATCATTTGCTAGTTAAGATCACTGTGGAGAGGAAATATAATGACACCAGTACAACTGAGTGCCAAGACAGCTGGACTCCACTTGAAAGCTCCAACTCAAATGTTAATATAAGACATATAAAAACACAAAAGTAGCTAATCTCTAATCAGACAGAAGTTTTGATAGAACGCACAAGAAAACCACTTTTTCATGTACCATCTATACCAGAACTCATTTTCACAGATCCTTAAAGATACGAGATACTTAAAGACCCTTAAACGATACTGATAACTTGAAGACATGTAATCAGAATATAATTTTGTTCACATCAAATTATGAAATAAATATGTGTGTGTGTAGACTAACACACAGAAGAAAAATGACTATCCTCCCCAAATAACTAAACATTTGACAAAAACTTAAATGAGAAAGATGCAGTGACTCAGGGATTTCCAGCCAACAAACTTGGCTCTAAATATCTGACCTCATATATTTTATAAAATAACATACAGCTATAAATAAATAAAAATGCTTGCCAAATGCTAAGTTTCAAGACAATTCAGCAAGTCCCGTACATACGGACGAGTTCCATTCCGAGAGCACATTCTAATTTGTTCATAAGTCCAACAAATTTAGCCTAGGCAGCCAACTAACACAATCGGCTAAATAGCCTTCCCTGATGGCTTTGCAGGTAAAGAATCCATATGCAATGCAGGAGACACAGGAGACTTGGGTTTGATCCCTGGGTCGGGAAGATTCTCTGAAGAAGGAAATGGCAACCCACTTCATTATTCTTGCCTGGGAAATCCCTTGGACAAAGGAGTCTGGTGGGTTACAGTCCATACGGTGGCAAAAGAGTCAGACACGACTGAGCAACTAAGCATGCATACAGTACTATACCGTAATGGGTTTATAATACTTTTTACACAAATAACACATACAAAACAGACACAAAGAAACAGAGAAAACATTTTTAATCTCGTAGTACACTACCTTCACAAGTACACTACAGTGCCAGCTACGTCACTGCTGCTTTTATGCTTGTTTTTGGACATCCTGGGCTTGAAATGAAGACACTGTACTACTGTACTCTCTATAGTCCTATACAGTCAAGCACACAAGAACACAGCCACTTGCAGAGGATACACGAATGGGACAATGTGTGCCAGACATGCAAACTAACTGATGTGACTGAACACGTGAGTGCGTGTTTTCATCTTTGAAAGTTTGCAGCTTCAAGGTTCATATGCTGGGGACTTACTGCATTCTATGCACTGAGTCATACTTATGACTTGGCCCACACAAAAGTTGCTTATTCAGCTCCTCATCTGGTCGGGGGTCGGGGGGGGAAACCTGAACATCTACATTTCCAAAGTCATCAGGTATGACGCAGCAGTGATATGGGCTTGAAGACCCCAAACATTAAATGAAGAAAGATCTTTATGATCAATGTAGTGCCCTTTCTTTATAATATTTTATAGTATTACAGATAATATCTATGGTAATAGATACTATCAATTTTATAACGTTTTATATTACATAATGCAAATATAATAGTTGTGACTATAACATTCGGGAATGACTGTGCTCCTGGACATGGTGCAGATCTGCTGGGTTGCTGACAGAAGATGCTAGTTTGGCCCTTGGCAGAAGCATCACCAACACAGATATCAGAGCAATGGTGATGTGTCAGGACAAGCGTCCCCTCAGGCACAGGAAGTGCTGGTGGTACACCACCTGCTGGCCTTTAGCAGTGATGGGATAAAGATATCACTGAAGCACTGAAATAATTTTTTTCTTCAGCAAGTGTCCAAAAAGGCACATAGCATGTAGTCAGTGACAAGGCCCCAGATGCTACCTTGCAAGTCTGACATGGAGAAGGCATCTGCTGTTTCTAACGAACCATGTGTCAAATCTGCCATCACACAAAAAAATTCCCACCAGGCCTTTTATCCGCACCTGAGCTACATTCAAGTCATCTCTTGATTCTCATTCTCCTTTCTTTAAGCCATCATGACAGTCAAAAAGCCTATGAGAATAAAATCTAAGTTTGTCTGTATTTGTGTAGGAAGCTGGAATAGAAAAAATTCAAGAATCTGAAGATGTTCCATTAAAATGATTGGGTAATTACTACTTAGCTTCTTTCCAGTACAAAGATGAATTCCTTAATGATGGGTATTATAAGTAATTAGACAAAGCTGTTCACTTTTCAAAATTAATCATCAATCCTATTAATTATGTGTGTATTACACATTCTATTAAATTAGCACACATAATATGAGGCCTTCACACATTAGAGAGAAGCATTATCATTGCACTTTGGTGACTTGATAATTTATCTGAAAGGAACACCAAACATTTGTAATAATGCTATGTTTAGCAGGATCACCCTTTTCAGTTCTCTTGTGGTAAGAAAAAAGGCTACTTTACAAGATGAAAGCAAGAACACTTTTCTTCAGAGGTTTTATCACTAAAAAAAGAAGTCAGATCAAAGGCAGGTATCCGGTTTTTTAGAAATCTATATTTGACTGATTTGGAAGAAAATGCACCCAGGGAAGTGATCTGCAGCCACGGTGAGGTCAGCGCTGCAGGCTTGGCAGAGGTACACATGACCCCGGGAACAGACTGCCTGGGTTAACACGGAGCTGGGTTCACACTGAGAAAGCCTAGGACAGGAGACAATGAAAGAACTGGTCCTTGGAGCCCGCTGAGAGGCCATCCGGAGCTTTAGCACATGCAGAATGATGGCCTTCCCACTTCTTCCCTTTGCTTGATGATGTGGATGGGGATGCAGGCTTTGCCAGTGGGGCAGAGCTGACAACTGCCCACAAGCGTGCTACGGCTGCCCAGGCTTGGTGTCCTTACAGAGGGACCATGCTGATGGGAAGCTGACAAGAGAAGTCTGGAAAGGTGAAGGGAGCAAACTGCTGCTGCTGCTGCTAAGTTGGTTCAGTCGTGTCCGACTCTGTGTAACCCCATAGATGGCAGACCAACAGGCTCCCCCGTCCCTGGGATTCTCCAGGCAAGAACACTGGAGTGGATTGCCATTTCCTTCTCCAATGCATGAAAGTGAAAGTGAAGTTGCTCAGCTGTGTCCAACTCTTAGCAACACCATGGACTGCAGCCTACCAGGCTCCTCCATCCATGGGATTTTCCAGGCAAGAGTACTGGAGTGGGGTGCCATTGGAGGATCAGAAAATCCTCATAGCGCAGTCATGAACTGAATTTGACTTCATATACTTGAATATTAGCTGGGAGGAAGAATGAAGCCCAATCTGAAAGGCTAACTGCAAGAAAGTATGACGCATACAGCAGAGAAGGTAGTGGCACCCCACTCCAGTACTCTTGCCTGGAGAATCCCATGGATGGAGGAGCCTGGT
Source organism: Ovis canadensis (assembly GCF_042477335.2). Classification (NCBI taxonomy): domain Eukaryota; kingdom Metazoa; phylum Chordata; class Mammalia; order Artiodactyla; family Bovidae; genus Ovis; species Ovis canadensis. The sequence continues at coordinate 87,664,296 of NC_091247.1, forward strand.
AGGCTGCAGTTCATGGGGTCGCTGAGGGTCGGACACGACTGAGCAACTTCACTTTCACTTTTCACTTTCATGCATTGGAGAAGGAAATGGCAACCCACTCCAGTGTTCTTGCCTGGAGAATCCCAGGGACGGGGGAGTCTGGCGGGCTGCCGTCTATGGGGTTGCACAGAGTTGGACACGACTGAAGCGGCTTAGCAGCAGCAGCAGCGTGATGCATACAGAAGCTCCTAATGACCATTTCAAGGCCTCCCAGGTGCCTCCTTGGTAAAGAATCTGCTTGGATTAACAAGCAGGAGAGCTGGGTTCCATCCCTGGGTTGGAGAAGTAGGAAATAGTAACCCACTCCATTGTTCTTGCCTGTTGGAATCCCATGGACAGAGGAGCATGGTGGGCTACAGTCCAACACAGGGTTGCAGAGAGTTGGACACGACTTGGCAACTAAATGATAACAATGACTATTTCAGAAATAAAACATGTATGTAGCAATTAAGATGAATGTGAGGATAACAGCACACAGTATTACTCATCAGCTGTTAAAGATCCCCAATACGTTTGGCAGAAGATACCTCATAGGTTTATATAATACAGTTATACCTGCATGAATGTGGCTGGGGCAGTGGGGGTAGGGATTGTTGTAACAGAATCAAAATTTCTACTCTGTCATTATGAGTTTATGTGAACCACAATTTAGTGAAAGTGCTTACAATCTAATTTGAAATCAAAATCACAAATTGAGGCCAAACTGGTATTTTCCTCCCCACACTAAAGAAGAATGTACAGTCTAGATGCAGGAATTGGAATAGGAAAATACGAAAGCAAAAAAAAAAAAAAAAAAAAAAAGACAAAGAACACAGAATACTAGGATATGCAGGTTCCTTTCCATAAGTATCAATTTGTTAAACTGGTTTTGTGAGACAGTAAAGTGACTTACTACTGTCACATGGAAACACATTAATTAGTTGAGCAGCTTACTAATCACATATTCACCAATTAAGCAGCAAAACACAACAGGAACTTTTTTATCTTAAAAAAAAATTCAGAGCATTTCAACACATGAGAAATTCACAGCTACGTTTTTCCTCTAAAGGTTACAGAATTCTCAGGTTTCCTGGGCCCTGGTTTCCAACTATGATCCAAGTATTCCTGGTTGATTTATAAATTGTCTCCTTAGGACAGAAGTTTTGGTATTTCAATACGTTGGTCCTGGCTGTACATTTCCGCCCCCTCTACCAATGCCCTGGTCTGAAATAGTGACCTGGTTACACTTTTCATTCAGATCTTATCAAAGGCTATGCCATTTTTAACAAGATGAATGCCAGTCAACTCTCTGAGAAGATATATAGCAGTAAGCTGGATGGATGCCTTGATTTTTGGCATCTGCTTACAAGCTACAAAGCTTATAGGTATTATAGCAGATCTAACATCCCTGTCACTAAGAGGTGGGGCAACCATAGGTCCCCACTGGCTTGGGACACTCCTGGTCGAGAGCCATGGTCCCATCAAAATTATGAACAGTCCCCGCTTCACTCACAAAAGCACAGTTTAAAGAATAAACTGGATAGACAGTCACCCTATGAAAAGAGGAGAATCCATTTTCACACATTCCCTAACCATGACACTGAGAAAATCAAGCTCTGTAAAATTCCTGAGACCAGAAACTGTGTTTTAAAATCTTTCCATCTCTTGTATACTAATGTGTAGAATAAGCGTTCAGAGGGAGTGACCCCACAGAGTGGCCAGAGGAGCTATCCTGAGAAGCTTGAGTGGTGGCCGGTGGGCACCTGAGCTCCATTTACTGACTCATCTACACAGGCTGCTACAAAGTCCTGTGGACAGAGGATTTCTGCTCCTCCTCACGCATTTACCACATATATGCACTGACTTGCATCTAGAAAGCATGCAAATATCTTCAACAATAAACGCATGATGCCTGCCATTAATACAGCTTGCCTAATTTTTCACCTGCTAACTTTGATTATAGGTTCACAACTGGACTGAGATACGTCATTGTCTTTCACTTGACTTTATGAGTTTTACTTGAGACAGAAGCAATCAGAGAGTGTGAGAGCCTTGGGAGGGACTGTGCTTGTATTACAGCTGCCAGCTGTCTGAGCCTCACCTTCGGGACTCCAGAACAGCATCTGGCTTGTGTGCATAGGACCAGTTTTGGTATAGATGTCAGGGGCTAATATACGTATGTCCTCTGATCGTAAGATACATCCCCGTGGGTCACATGAAGGAGAGGGCTCTGACAGTGACATAGGCCTCATTCTGGGTCCCTAAGCCCTCAACATGGACAACCGCATGGTCTAAACAGGATCAATTAAGTGTTAGCAGACAGGGAGAACTGGGAGATTAAATCAGTATCTGGTATTTGGCTGATCTTAAGGTAGTGGCAAGCTTCAGGCACTAAGCGTACTCTGATACGAGACACGGTGGTTCTGTGTGGACAAAAAGACCACAGTCAGTAATAGGGTGAAGGAAGAGAGTTCTAACTCTAATACTGAAAATCCCCAAAAGCCAAAGGAGCCCAGAAGAACCTGACAGCACTATAACACTATGATATCCTCAGAAAGCATTTCTGTACTCTCCACACGTTTTACCTTGGGAATACACCTTTCACATCTTTGCTCCTCCTGTTGTGACCTACACTGGGTCTGTGTGGTGTGTCAATCAGAAAAACGGATTTCACAATTACTAACTGATCTATGCATATAGCTGTCAATAGAGAATTAGTGGTCTCTGGGCAAGAGAAAGGACTTTTTTTCTTGGTCTTACCTATGCAGTAGGGACAACACTGGCCTTTTCTCAACACAGGTCTTTCACAGGATACAGAAGGGCAAGACTCAGAGTAACAGCTAATGACGCTATCCAGGCACACGCAGCTGGTACACACGTCGGGTTTCCAGGACTCAGCTGCCAGGAATATATCGCCTTCATCGTTTTTGCAGTAACTAGGCACACTGTCATTGTGGGATGAGGAAGGCTGGAGAGGTTCATCTGCAAAAGTGAACAGAAGGTCAGTAGGGGAAAGAAGATGCTGCAGGGCACCCACTGTGCAACACAGCAAGCTTCACTCTGCCCCACACAAAGCGCGCTTGCCCACCAGGCATTCGTGTGTCTCCTTAAAACAGACTCAGGAACGAAAGAGCGTGTCTGACTCGGACCAGGTCTGGGGTTTTTAAGCAAAACAACAGACACAAAAGGTCTGTTGCAGAGATTCTGTTAGTTGTTTGCACAACATCCATGCTCTCTTTTCTCCTTAGCATAACAAAATCCTGATTTGGGGGACGGGAGGTGGGGTGGCTGAGGACTTGGACCACAAGGTTGATACGTCAGGTGGAACAATCTGCTCCTTCCTTTTCTAGCCTCCCGCACAACTAAGGGCAGCTGTCACTAAGCTGTGGCTAATGGATTTACTGGTAATCAGGGGACCTGGGGAAGCTTTCACGTCCCCCTTTTTCTTAAATATTTTTATTTTTGTGTTTGTGGCCACATCACGTGGTATGTGAGATCTTAGTTCCTCGACCAAGGACTGAACCTGAGCCCCCCTGCAGCGGGAGTGGGGTCTTAACCAATGGACCATGAGGGAAGTCCCAGCTGCCCCTTCCTTAAAAGAAGGGCAGACGTAAAGCGACCCTTAACCTTCCAGCCTTGACTATGAGCCTGTGGCCTGTAGCTGTAATATCCTTCTCTTACCTGTAAAAGAGAGGCCTTGCTATCACTAAGATACTAAATCAATGTGGTCAACATCTGGCTCCAAGCTTCCCATAATGCATGGAAAAGAAACCTCTACTTGTTTAAAAACTGAGCTGGGTTTTCTATTTGCAGCCCCATGCAGTCCTAGCCAACCAACACCCAAACAGACTTCTAAACCTCATGTGACAGTTCAATGTTCAGGCATTCACATAAATGGCTAAAAGGTGATGTGGAATGTAGTAACTCCTGAGGACGTACCTACAGAGAAGCTAGCTGCAAGTCTTGTATGTTTTCCCTAGGTACAGACAGACCAGAGGGTCTCGAAATCTTGCAACAACTTAACAGAAAAGAACGTTGCCAGAAAACCCCAGATATCTCTTTGGGTCTCAGCATTCACTGAAATGACTTGAGAATTGTTAACTCAAGCAGAAAGCTGATGGGCTATAACAAAGCAAAGTACAAGTTGGTGAGGTTCCTGGTTGAGTAATGTCACCGACAAGAGAGCACTTTTAACCACTTCTGCACTTGAGAGTCTAGACGAGACAGGATGGTTCCACCCAGCAATTCTTGAAGAGAATCCCATTTTCTCAGTGGACACAGGGACAGAAGTATCATCTGTTCTTCTCAGAATCAACTTTATTAAGTCTGCTCTGTAATAAACATGTAGTGATCACAGTCTTGTAGAGGCTCTCAGTGCTCCACTTTCTGTTCCCCTCATGAATACACTCTCCAGCAACAAGTTTGGCTGGATAAGGAGAGTCTCTATGAGAAGTGGGGTAGCTGCTTTGTTTTGGGCTCTGAGACCAAACTGTGTAACTGTAGCTCCTACTGTCAGCCCTGAAGGCAGTGACAGAGAAAGAACAGCCACTGGTTTCCACTGCTGCAAAAGTGTTCCAGGTTCAGCTTTAGGAAAACTGGATCACATGCATGTGAGTTAAAGATGGGAAGATGGGACTGCTTTCTCAGGGACCTTTTCTGGGTCATCCATGTTGAGGGCCAAGTTCTCTTTAAGAGACTGACCGACGTTAAATTTTGATTTGGCTGGCAATCAGGGCAACTCACACTAGTCTACATGAGGTTCTGCAGGCGGGCATGAGGTTTCTGTGGGTTATGACAGCTTAGCTCTAGCAAGCAACACCCAACCTGGTATCTGAAAACTCAGAAGAGGAAGCAGTGATGAAATCATGAACTAGCAGCTGAAACGAATATCCTACAGTCTGGAGGGGACCTCAGGGGACACAGGGGTGTGCCCGCAGAGCTGGAGTGAGACCTGCAGCTGAGATGAAGCGTCTGCCCCAAGGGCAGGAGACTAAGTGAACCCTGATGAAGCTGTCATCTGGTATCTTGCCCACGGTATCTTCCTTTGTTGGGCATCTTTCCATTTTTAGGAAGAAAGGAGAACCCCTCCTTATACCTCTGATTCCAAATATTAACAAGTTACTGACTACAGACATATAAGTATGTTTTCTGTGACCCAAATATTATTGACTGGAGATGTTTCAATATTCACTTACATAACAAATTGCTGGCCATAGGCGTTAGTTTCTACAAAAATCCCCCGGTCAATAGTGTGTTAACTTATTCTGTTTTTCACCAGTTCTTTCACTGGTGTTCATTCATTCTTTTCATTTCTATTCCAGCTCCCTCTCTCTTCTGTGCTATGCTTCTCTCCAACTTTAAAATATCAAAAATGAAAGAGAATTTTAAAAGCGTGAAAAAGAAAGAAGTGCTCTTCTATTTTCTCCCTTTATCGTCACCTACAGGGATGCTCAATCTTTCTTCATGAGTCCACTTCCAGACCTTGTTCTAAACCAGGCCAGAAGAGAGTGTAAGTTAAGGACAGAGGGACCGACAAAGCATCCGAGGTGACCCAATCACTACAGGGATGCAATTCTTCTAGTTTTATTACCTATATATCATTTGGGGGCAATATTACAATAAAAGTATCCTAAGACTGGGCTTCCCAGGTGGCAGTAGTGGTTAAGAATCCACTTGCCAATGCAGGAGACGTTAGAGATGAGGTTTGATCTCTTGAGTCAGGAAGATCCCCTGGAGAAGGGTATGGCAACCCCCTCCAGTATTCTTGCCCGGAGAATCCCATGGAGAGAGGAGCCTGGAGGGCTACAGTCTGCATGGTCGCAAACAGTTGGACACAACTGAAGTGACTCAGCAGGACATGATCCTAAGATGAGAGATGGCATTCTTCTAGATGTGAAGTACTCCATTTATCAGTGCTGCTGTCGACCTTCACTGGGAGGTGAAGAAAGCGATGGTTTGAATTTTAAGACTTTTTATCACTGCAACACAACTATGAATGGAAAGTTCTGAAAGATCAATGATGGGGTAGGTGACTGATTTTAAAATATAAGATCATTCCAGGGACATGCTTATTCACAGACGTAAGTGTAGCCTTTGGAATACTGAGCTAGGAAACAAAGTCTTAACATTCATGATAAAGGCTACCATTGAAGTATCCCTCAAGTCATATGCAATGAAAGGAAGAGTCACCTAGACATACATTAATAAAGGAGAGGTCAAAGCCAGGTATACAGGGGGTGCTTCTTCCCATTTCCTGGTAGAATTGGCAGGGCTTCTGCTCATGTGCACTGACCTTGAGGCCTGGCTCTAAGAAATCAGTCCTTAGCACACAAAGGAGTCCCATTTCTAGGGACCTCTTGTTCTTCGCCTGGGCTGAACCTCTGAGTTCAGTCAGAGGTTAAATCTGGGCCAGTGGTCGTCGAGATGTCCTGTCCCCTAAACCAACCTCTGTATTTCTTCTCAGATCCTAAGATGGGCAGCAACTGAGGTACTTCTCACTTTAGCTAAAGCTTCCTAGGTTATATGTGCTTTTTAAACTTATTTTTTAAAAAATATTTATTTATTTGGCTACACTTGAAAGTAGCTGCGGCATCTGGGAGCTAGTTCGCTGACCGGGGAGGAACCTGGGCCCCCTGCATTCGGAGCATGGAGTCTTGGCCACTGGATCACCAGGGAAGTTCCTACATGTGCTTTTTTTCAAATGCTTTCCTTTCCAGGCACGCCTCTCACTCTGTCGTGATTTACTTAAAGGTAGAATACTAGACCGTTCAGCTCTTCTGGATTATTGCTTCATAAGACAGGAGTCGTGTCTGTTCTCATCAACCCCAGGATCCCCATGGCTCAATTCAGGCAGTCCCTAAGCACTTGTAAAATGAAGCTATAAATGGATTTAACTTCATGATTACCATTGAAAAGACCACTCAAAGTAGTTTTCATCAGGAGGATGGGAATAGTCATGGTCATACATTAACACAGAAACATTAGTAGGGTTTGTATCCAAGTAAAAGAGTTATGTTATATAATATAGCAGAGACTAGGGTATATAGGGTAAACAATCCGCCTGCAATGCAGGAGACCCAAGTTTGATCCCTAGGTCAGGAAGAACCCCTGGAGAAGCGAATGGTTACCTACTCCAGTATTCTTGCCTGGAGAATTCCACGGACAGAAGAACCTGGTGGGGTAAGTCCATGGGGTCGCAAAGAGTTGGACACGACTAAGCGACTAACACTGTCATTTCCAGGGTATGTCCTAACAACATAACACATCTGAACTATTATACTAGAAAAGATGTCACACTAACTAAGCTTTTCAGATTAACATGGTTGAAAATTACACCAAAGACTCTGTACTAAGATACTACCTAAGCAGCACGGCATGATGACAACAGCGAAAATGTGGCTATCCCTACAATTTCATCTGATGCAATTAAAAATATCATCAGTGTGAACCCAGGAAGATTTTGGACATCAACTACGCTGGTTATATAATGACAGAATAATAGATTCTAGTTGGTTGACTAGACAATCCAATGTAAAGAAATTAATCAAATCCAAGGGTGTATGTTTTACGGAGCAGAAATGCTCTAAGAATATACATTTAGAAAATAAATGATTATTGATTTAAGTTGAAAAGATAAAAGACTGAGCAACAGCAAAGCAACACTAGTGTGCTAGCTACTTGGTAATGATACATATACAAACTAAGTACCTTCTGGAAAAAAGTTATATATTCTGGTATTAATTAGAATTGCTACCTTAGTTGCAAGATCAGCAACTTATGTTTAAAAAGTCTGACAACATTTCATTGTATTTGTTACATGACTATAAATTCATCTGCTAAGGGCAGATTATCTGAGGACTGGAAAAAAAAAGAAAACAATAGTGCTCTTTGTGCATATGCAGCGCTGGTCGTTGAATCCTTTCGGCTCTTCATCACTGCAGATTTGAAAATGTGGGTGTTATGCATACTTTAGCAATTCTTCTGTTTAACAAAGTATCTTCATCAAACACATATATCTTACATTTTTCAAAAAATTTAATTTACATTTTTTTACCAATAATCGCTCTTCACATTTTGTAATGACAAAGATGACTTTTCACAATAGCAAAATCATTTGGAATAATTTGGTGCCTCAGGACTCTCTTGAGTCTGCGATTTATGGTTAAGGGAAAAAAAAGGTAGAAACAAACAATTTTCTGTTATTGTTTAAAGTCACCTCTGGTGCAAATCATACTGATGGCATAAACATGTGATCGACAGAAGGGAGTGGATTTAGGAAGCCGGCTGCCTGGGTCACTCCTGTCTGGGATGCTGGTGACTGGGCCTGGCACGTTACCCCATGGGGCTCCACCCGGCCCACTGGTCTTGCAGGATGGCGAGGCTTGGGCTGTAGCCCCGGCCCTCCCTGCCCAGGGCCTCCCCGAGACGCAGCGCCGGTTACCTGGGCACTGTGGGCAGCAGGAGTCCTGGGTGCGTGTGGGGTTCTGGCAGAGCAGCGGCGGGCACACCTCCGTCTCACACAGCACCCGCCCGCTGTGGCAAGTGCACTGGGTGCAGGTGTCAATGTGCCACGTTTCTCCCTCCACAAAGTACTCTCCCCCAGGGGCGTGGCAAATGGAGGGCGTGCTGAGCTCTGGCTTCTGCACCACGAAGTCATCTGCGGAACGAGAAGATCCAAACACAGGAAATGACCCGGCTGCAGTCTCACCAGCTTGGGAAGAGCCCGGTGCTGTGGGCTTTGAGGGACAGAGGAGACGAACTGGTGGCTCCTACCCAGAGGATAGGGGAGAAAACATTCCATGCACAGAAATATAAGGCAGAAGGGCTATTCTTCAGAAATGGTTCAAGCCTGTCAACATGGAATGACAGAATCTGTCGAGACAATTAAATTACAGGGACTCTCACTGCTGAAGGAAACAAGAGCCTCTTAGGGGATGTCTGTGAATGAGTAGGATTGTCTAGAATAAATATCTTTCACTAACTGAATGCTCACTATGGTCCAGTTTCCATGTTTAGCACTTTACATGTGTTACTTCGTTTATTCCTTACACCAGCTGTGTGAACAGGTACTGTTATCCTATTTTACTTATGACAAAACTGAGAACTCAGAATATTAAGGGGAGACAAGGCAGTTGAACCTAAGTTTATGCTTCTTTTCATCATGAATATGCCTACAGATTAAACAGAATTGCCAACTGATTTGTGCTTCATCCTCTTCATTATCTCTGGGGCCCTGAGTCCTTTTAGGCTCAGAAATAAGTCCTGCTGTTAAGCAGGACATACCCCACTATAGACCAGCTGTCAGCCCAGTGAGCAGGAATGCTTTCTCAGAATTTACAGCGTGAAACCTCACCTGAGACTAGACATTTGGTGATATGATCAAGAGAGGTAAACGCTCAGAGGTTGATGGCAAGCATGAGCTCTTTTTCCCCAGTGGAGGGGGGATTTGGAGCTCCTGGTGAGATGATAATGATAGAGAGGGAATTTAATGCTGAAAATGTCTCAAGAGGCACTGGGAGTTGCCCTCAAGTTGTGCTGGGGAAATGAGAAGTATGAAGATATTAACCGTGTTCATATCATCCAAACACAACAGGCGTTTCAAGAAGGTGCTGACAGTGGGGAACCCTGCGGAGCAGCCGTCTGCAGACACTGCGGCGGGCTCATGCCTGGAGCTCGGCAGAAATCGGGCCCCAGAAGAACTACCCTGTTTGTGCAGAGATACTCAGAGCTGACATCTCCTAAGAACTCATGGGCTGTGTCTTTCAAAGCAGTGTTCAGCCTGAGAGTTAGCAATACTGAGGAGATAAAGTGGTGTGGGCTCCGGTCCAGCTAAGAAGGTAACTTTTAAGACAGCTTTGTCTCCAGGGAGCTAGTAAAGACTGGAACTTTGACCAAGTGTACATACCACAGAAAACTGACATCAGCCAACGCTTATGTGCATAAACAACTGGGCCAGACATTCTAGTATATGAGGGAAGTAGAGAGGAAGATAATTAGAATAAAAATTGGGCTGGTATGAGATAAAAGTACATTTCTCATGGCTTACAGGAAAAGATAAAATTGTTCCAAAGAGCATCAGTGCACTAATGTTGGAGAGAGGCTCCCTTTGGAAAGGACTTGCAGACGGTTGAGAATTGCTGCCCTTTTAAACGTGGACGACTAGGGAAAATGGTCAGACAAAAAATGACATGTGTCTGCAGGTGCCTTACTCTGTGATTTCCTTTGCTATATACATCCATGTGCCTCAAGGCAAAACAGGAGTGACCAGATGTGATAGAAAAACTCAAAGGTAGAAAAAAGTAAAAGGTAGAAGGTAAGAGAGATAGGGGAAAAGAATCTGAGTAACCGTATCATCTAGTGAATCTTCTATCATAAGAGTTCAGAGGTTGCTCACTTATCTCAGAAGGAAAAATAGCTGATCTCTGAATAGAAGATAGGAGAAAATACTCTTTAAAGTAGGAGTAGGAGTCCGTGAATGTATCAGTGCTGGGGTATCTATTCAGAAAGATCCATACATGGCAACTTACTAAAGATTTTTGGAAGAAAATATACCTACACATCTATATATGTCAATACCTATATGTTTTTGTATGTGCATATCTAGCTAGTCACTCATCCACAATTACACACCAATAATTCTGTATATGTTTGCATAAGAACTTCTCATCTCTCTGTAATAGAGAAAACTACATTTGGTTTCACTGACTTTCCATGCTCAAGTCAGTCATCTGTTCTCAGTAATATCTTTGCATTTCCACCAGTTAAGAGTTCTTCATTGAGTACCAAGTTTAGCAAAGACCCAGATGCAGGCCACACTCTACACTCTCATGCTCATAGCTAAAGCATGGGGGTCTTCACTGGAATAAATGAGTTTTCTTTCCCCTAAGAGTCAAATCAGTTCTGTCTCATTAGATTTGTTCATTTATCTTCTGTTTCAGTAGACGCTGCTGGTTTTTCATATTTAACTAGCAAAACAGGAACCAGGAAAGTTTTGATACACAGCACATCTGGCTTAACCAGGGGAAACAAAAGAAACTTTGTCATCTGGCCCACTAGTAAGGGGGCAGGAAGGCTGCCTAGAACTTTCCTTAGTTATCAAGGTATGTAGAATCTCAGGGCTGAAAAGGACTTCCAGCGCCCCTCTGCCCACTCCCACCCTGGCAGGCAAAGCAGGTGCAGACCAAAGTGCTAGTGTGTAGTACCTTCCCTCCCAGGTTGAGCCTGCCTCGCTGTCAATGGCCCAGGTCTCAGGTTCTTGAGTGTACCTACTGCACAGGCAGAGAGAGATACAGAACCAGGACTGACCAGGGGAAATACCATCACTACTCCAAACAGTACATTTCAACTTTAAAAGAAATCTGATGCAAGACTCAGGAGACTTCATATCTCTCTGGTCTGCCAGCTGATGTACTATTTTACTTTGGTTAAGAGAGTTAATCTTTGTGTCTGAAAATCTGCCTGAGTTTATTTTTCCCTAACTCAGCGGCCTCCACTTAGTGGAAGAATTAATAAATATAAAACCGTGCTGAGCTCTGCTTGTAAGGCACTAGATGAGGTATTATCGTAATAATTACTGTAATGGACAACCATAATTTGGAGCACTGTGAATTATAAATCGGTTCTACTAACTTATCTTGATGAGCATTATTATAATTTTAAATGTTTTGGATATGTGATCACTCTAAACATCTCCATTTGCCAAAAATGCCATATATCTTATCAGTTAGGAATAAAAAAAAGCAATAGCCACAGACTTCAGTAATACTCTCCCTCTCAATTATTACTTTATAAATAAGAAACTTTCATGGAATAAAATCAACACCAAGCCCCTCCAATAAACTAACACATTCAGCCTCAATACACTATCCATAAAGTGGAGGGCTGGAGTTTTAAGTCAGGCAAATTTGGCCTTGGAATGCAGAATGAAGCAGGGCAAAGACTAATAGAGTTTTGCCGAGAAAATGCACTGGTCATAGCAAACACCCTCTTCCAACAACATAGGAGAAGACTCTACACATGGACATCACCAGATGGTCAACACCGAAATCAGATTGATTATATTCTTTGCAGCCAAAGATGGAGAAGCTCTATTCAGTCAACAAAAACAAGACCAGGAGCTGACTGTGGCTCAGATCATGAACTCCTTATTACCAAATTCAGACTGAAATTGAAGAAAGTAGGGAAAACCGCTAGACAATTCAGGTATGACCTACATCAAATCCCTTATGATTATACAGTGGAAGTGAGAAATAGATTTAAGGGCCTAGAGCTGATAGATAGAGTGCCTGATAAACTATGGATGGAGGTTCGTGACATTGTACAGGAGACAGGGATCAGGACCATCCCCATGGAAAAGAAATGCAAAAAAGCAAAATGGCTGTCTGGGGAGGCCTTACAAATAGCTGTGAAGAGAAGAGAAGCGAAAAGCAAAGGAGGAAAGGAAAGATATAGGCATCTAAAAGCAGAGTTCCAAAGAATAGCAAGGAGAGATAAGAAAGCCTTCTTCAGCAATCAATGCAAAGAAATAGAGGAAAACAACAGATTGGGAAAGACTAGAGATCTCTTCAAGAAAATTAGAGATACCAAGGGAACATTTCATGCAAAGATGGGCTCGATAAAGGACAGAAATGGTATGGGCCTAACAGAAGCAGAAGATACTAAGAAGAGGTGGCAAGAATACAAAGAAGAACTGTACAAAAAAGATCTTCAAGACCAAGATAGCCATGATGATGTGATCACTAATCTAGAACCAGACATCTTGGAATGTGAATCAAGTGGGCCTTAGAAAGCGTCACTACGAACAAAACTAGTGGAGGTGAATGGAATTCCAATTGAGCTGTTTCAAATCCTGAAAGATGATGCTGTGAAAGTGCTGCACTCAATATGCCAGCACATTTGGAAAACTCAGCAGTGGCCACAGGACTGGAGAAGGTCAGTTTTCATTCCAATTCCAAAGAAGGGCAACGCCAAAGAACGCTCAAACTACCGCACAATTGCACTCATCTCACATGCTAGTAAAGTAATGCTCAAAATTCTCCAAGCCAGGCTTTAGCAATACGTGAACCGTGAACTCCCTGACGTTCAAGCTGGTTTTAGAAAAGGCAAGAGAACCAGAGATCAAATTGCCACTATCTGCTGGATCATGGAAAAAGCAAGAGAGTTCCAGAAAAACATCTATTTCTGCTTTACTGACTCTGCCAAAGCCTTTGACTGTGTGGATCACAATAAACTGTGGAAAATTCTGAAAGAGATGGGAATACCAGACCACCTAACCTGCCTCTTGCGAAATCTGTATGCAGGTCAGGAAGCAACAGTTAGAACTGGACATGGAACAACAGATTGGTTCCAAATAGGAAAAGGAGTACGTCACAGCTGTATATTGTCACCCTGCTTATTTAACTTCTATGCAGAGTACATCATGAGAAACGCTGGACCAGAAGAAACACAAGCTGGAATCAAGATTGCTGGGAGAAATGTCAATAACCTCAGATATGCAGATAACACCACCCTTATGGCAGAAAGTGAGGAGGAGCTAAAAAGCCTCTTGACGAAAGTGAAAGAGGAGAGTGAAAAAGTTGGCCTAAAGCTCAACATTCAGAAAACGAAGATCATGGCATCCAGTCCCATCACTTCATGGGAAATAGATGGGGAAACAGTGGAAACAGTGTCAGACTTTATTTTTTTGGGCTCCAAAATCACTGCAGATGGTGACTGCAGCCATGAAATTAAAAGACGCTTACTCCTTGGAAGAAAAGTTATGAGCAACCTAGATAGCATATTCAAAAGCAGAGACATTACTTTGCCGACTAAGGTCCGTCTAGTCAAGGCTATGGTTTTTCCTGTGGTCATGCATGGATGTGAGAGTTGGACTGTGAAGAAGGCTGAGCGCCAAAGAACTGATGCTTTTGAACTGTGGTGTTGGAAAAGACTCTTGAGAGTCCCTTGGACTGCAAGGAGATCCAACCAGTCCATTCTGAAGGAGATCAGTTCTGGGATTTCTTTGGAAGGAATGATGCTAAAGCTGAAACTCCAGTACTTCGGCCACCTCATGAGAAGAGTTGACTCACTGGAAAAAAGTCTGATGCTGGGAGGGATTGGGGGCAGGAGGAGAAGGGGACAACAGAGGACAAGATGGCTGGATGGCATCACTGACTTGATGGACATGAGTCTGAGTCAACTCTGGAAGTGGTGGACAGGGAGGCCTGGCGTGCTGCGATTCATGGGGTCGCAAAGAGTCGGACACGACTGAGCAACTGAACTGAACTGAACTGAAGCCCACAAACCTTTATACAAATGGAGTTCAAAGACCAATCAGTAAAACGGAGTTCAAACCTTCAAAATTTAGGGGAGTGCTTTTAGAGCTCTAGAATAGTCTAGTGGTTTCTGGCTAATCATCTATCATGCCCTGTTGATGCTTGTGGCTACTGCTGATGAAAACCAGAGAGTTGAAGTGTGTTCCAGGGGTCGTCCCCTGCACTCCCCCCAGAGTTAGAGAGGTGATGAGGCCCTAGGAGGCGGAAGTCGCTTGCCTAGGGAGCGAACGACATCAGCCAGCCTTTACCTGAGCATGACGGGCAGCACCGTCCCGGGTGAATGGTGGGGTTGCCACAGGCAGGCACGGGGCAGGTGATCAGAGCGCACATCTCCCGTCCGCTGTGACAGTAGCATTCCCGACACCCATCATGCCAGCTCTCCTCATTTTTATGATGGTGGCCATCCATGGACAGACATGTGCCTGACAGGACGGGGGGCCCGGCGGAGGCAGAGACCTCTGGACAGACAGAAGGCAGCCTGGTAAAGAAGCAGCTACTGCACAGGAGAAAGAGCCCGCAGCATCTCTACAGGCAACGCTACCCAGTCACCAAAACATCCCGTCTACACAGCACAGCTTGTGATACGGGGAAGGATCATGAAAAGAATTCATGTAAATACGCCCTCAACTTTGAAAAATGGGAGAAAAACCCCTTACAAATCCGCGTCTCTCCTACTGGAAGGCTTATGACTGAATTTCCCTCCTTTCATTGTACATTCTCTTATGCGCTCAGCCTGTCCAACTCAGCCTGTCCTGCCAGGCTCCTCTATCCATGGGATTTTCTACGACCAAGTGGGGTGGGCAGTGAGGGCTACAGTCCGCGGAGTTGCAAGAGATGGTTCCCTAGAGAGTGATGGTGTTGTCAGAGCAGACAATGACTAGCGAAACTGTTTCCCTGACAGGCTGTCTTCTTCCTGGTTTCTGGGGAAAGGGCACGCTCTGGCACTTACCTCTGCACTTGCAGATGAGACAGCCGTGACTGTCCTTCTGGAAACCCAGGGAGCAGATCTTACTGCACCGGAGCTCTGGGCATTTCTTGCAGCGACAGATGTCACAGCCATGCTTATTCTTCCTGGGTGATTAAAATTTTGTCAGAGGTCAGAAAATCCTAAAGTCTCAAATGACATCCAAGTGCTCACCCCCAGGGTCATGGAAGCAGTACTGTCATTAAGCAGAGTGACTTGAACTTCTTCTCTCACGACCCCCTGGAGGGATGTGTAATTAGCTCCCTGGGGCCATGACCACCATCCACTCATGGCCTAGGGTTAGAATTGCCCAAGCACTGAGTGTCTCTAGGATATGACTATCAGAATCTCAATGACATGACTGTTGACTTGATTAGGAAAAGAGGTACCAAGTACAAAAAGAGATGAATGTGGAACTCCATGAATAAGAAGGTGAAGGACATATGGCTGGTCAATGTTGTAGGCCAGCATTAAAGGCAGAAGTCCTCCTTTTGTTAGGGCCACTGCCTTCCTTTCTCCTCTTAAGAAATTTCAGATACCAGTAAACATTTTTTTGAGATATCGATAGAATCTTGTAGTTGACAGACGGAGAGCTAAAGGACACACAGACATGATGATGAAGAATGAAACATCTGGGAAGTTCTACAGTCAATGTCCGATAATTATTTCATTAATCAGCAAAGAATACAAATTGAAAAATGCTCCGCCTATGGGGCATGACTGAAGCACAGAGAATAAAGGAAAATGGCTGGATGAATATTTTTTTTTCCCCTTTAATAAACTAGAGTGCCTAAATTTTGTGCTGATCAGGAAGATGATATTAAATAAATATGTGCTTATTAAAATATCACCATGGTTCAAGTGAACCAAAAAATTCTTAGCAATGATTCCTTGTTTTCTCTAAAAGGAGAATGATCTTCTCTTACAAAAGGCATTCATCTGCTCTCCTCTTCCTTCTGTTCACTATCTGCAGCTCCAGGTCCTCTCTTAGACTTAACATCTCCTCCACACGCTTTGCCCTAGCTGGGCTTCCTGGGCACAGAGGAGGAGGAGTTAAGTCTAGCTGCGTTCAGGTCTCATCCCAGGGTGGTGCTCAACTAAAAACAAATAAATAAATGAACCCTGTTTTTTCTTATGTTGGACAAATTAAGAGATTCTAAAAGAAGACAGCCCTGTGGGAAACGTTGGTATGTGACTGCCCAAGTGACAAACTACAATCTGCTAAGTGAAATGAGAACACCAGGGTTTACATATTTACGTCAATATAATGAAAACAGTGAATGAAATGAATGGTTCATACTCATGTCATGGACTGTGCCATTTTTGAGCCTTAACAAGTCTTTAATGGATTTGTTTGCACACTCATTTATTCACCCTTCCATTCCTTCTCTCCACCCCCCTCCCTCGTGTAAGCATTTGCTGCATAAACACAGTAATGATCCACTCAGCAGGTGTACATGAGCATTAACCTAATACTCCCATGTGGTGTCTGGCCAAGATTTCTCCTTCAGAGGCTGTCCTTGAAACACATGTGCTAGCCATTCATTTGCCTATAGCACTCAACTTGGTCCTCCTTGAATGTGTTTAATGACAGGAATACCAAGTGGAATCTACAATCCTCTAAGAGATTCCTCTCCAAAACGAAGTTTGGACTTGAGGGCAGCCTGGGTTCTGAACTGTTATAACACTGTAGCAAAAGGTTGTAGGTACTATTATGATAATAATCCTTTATTCTGCATTAGCAATTAAGCTAATAACTCTACTTTTATTAGTATTGCATTCATATTTTAGGATTAAGAATACTGATGATTTATTAGTTAACTTGGGGAATTTTAAAGAATAATGTCTCCAACTTAATTATCCAATTAAAATTAAGGTTCTCCTCTCCCTGTTAAACATGAATTTCCAGGGGAAAGAATAAAAACAATGCCATTTAGGTACTGGGTAGGAGATGATGGCTCCAAGTCCCTTATACTACCAGCATTATATAAACATATCATTTTGGAAAGGGAGAGACTAAAATGGAAGGAACCAAGGCAGGAATGAGAAAGAAAAACTCTGAAAGGCTATTTTTAAGGAACCAATTTGACACACGCAGAAGGAGACGCTAAGACAGACAGTAAAGTAACAAATGTGAACTATCCATTTTCCCCCGAGAATAATCTGAGTGTTCATGGGGTTTGAGTCAATCAAGAATATTTTAAAATATAAGTCATAATTCTTATCTCCAAGGAAATTCATAGAATCTACTGCTACTGAAAAAAAAAGCATAGTGTAAACTGTAGAGAAGCATCAAGGTAAGGCAGGGAGGCAGGTAAGGATGCTCCATATTGAAAATCAGCAGCTTGAGAGCTACTGATTCATCCTAAGGTATGGATTAAATAGGTTATCACAAAACAGTTGCTGGGACAGCTGTCCAAAGCTGAAGGGCTTACATCTCTGGGACCTCACGACAGGTCCACTCCCTTTGGCCGTGTCCCAAGGCCCTGCCTATGAGGAGATTTCACCCAACAGGCCCAAAGGGCAGTGTCATAACAAGGCTCTGGCCCGTCTTCCAAGAAGAGTAAAACCTGATTCCTATCCTTGGACATATCTCCTCTCCCCACTTTCTGATTCCTCTAACAAAACAAGCATAGACTCTTTGGACTTCAGTACATCGCTGATTTGCTCACAAACACCCAAAAACAGCCTCCAAAAACACATAACACACTTCGTCAAGTTACAGACAACTGAGAAGAGCTCTTCTGACTGAGAAATACGTACAGGTATCCGAACGGACAATGCTTTTCGCAGACCGTGGGTCTGCACTTCCTGGGGCGCGGGCGGCACTGACAGGTCTCACAGCCATGGGCGTCGGTTAGGAAGCCGAAGGCGCAGTTCAAGGTGCAGCCTCGCTTGAGGCCGGTGCAGAGCTCCTCCCCTGTGAAGACACATGGACAGCACGTTTCCTCCAAAGATGAAGGGGCCAGAACACATCCGACGCCTCAACACCTCCCCTCACGTTCCAGTCTTCCACAGATGTGAAGTTCTCAGTTCTACCACAGCATCAGCAATGGTTAAAAACGATAGATGGTGCCATTTCATGTTTATCATGCTTATCGGAATGTAGCTTCACGTTTTGGTACTAACATACAGAATAAAGTTCAACTCTGAAAAATAGTTTCTGACGTTACTCCAGTCTAGGGCCTAAGAGCAGGCTGACAATTACTATTTAAGATGTGGATAAAACGGAGTGTGCTTTCTCATGAAATTTGTTCTTACTGGTCACTTCAAACTGCTGATGACTATTTATTATTCAAATGTGAGAACTGGAAGCTTACACCTCAAATTTCATTATGCATTTTGCTCCTACTATGTGCCAGGAGAAGCACATTCACACATGTTTACTGTTATGAGTTTCAGATGTTACTGCATAATACTGTGTACTATATGGAGCATAAAGGACTGCGTACCTTTAAGAGGTATATTTCTAATAACTAATACAAAGTGAAATAACCAGTGTTTCAACTAGATACTTTTTCCCCATTGCTGACAAATATTCAGCTATTTAGATATACTTGGCTAATTGACAAAAAAATGTATGTGCCAAAGAAATATCTAGATTAATGTTTATCCACTATTTGAAATGTTCAAACTCTCCCCTGTTGGCAGAACCTGGAGGGATGGTTAACTGTCCTCTGAGTCAGTCATAACTTATTGTAGAAGAGGGGGAAAGAGGGAAGACGAAATGGTGGGTGGCACAAGAAACAGCTATTAGCTTAACGGAAATCTTCTAAAGAAATTTAAAAGGTATGACACAGGGATTACAAGAGTAACATAAGTGATAAAAATGTTAAGGTAAATAAGAAAAGCATGCTTGGTGATGTAACTAAACAAAGTTGAGATGTGTCTAAATTAAACACAGAATTTGAAAGATAATCAAATTTAAAGAAGCAGATACGCTGATGGCGAAAGTGTGGCAATGTTTAATCAGCGTTCCGTGTGGACTGGTAAAACGGGAACCAGAGACTACTTTTGTTGGATAAATGCATTTATGTGGATATCCTTTGAGCATCAACATTGTAAATAATGTACACGTTATTGGGAAAAATAGAACACATGTCCCTTCCACACACAAATCTTTTCATCTAAATTTAAACCTTGCTGCTGCTTAGTTGCTTCAGTCGTGTCTGACTCGTGTGACCCTATGGACTGCAGCCTGCCAGGCTCCTCTGTCCATGGGACTCTCTAGGCAAGAGAAATAGAGTGGGTTGCCACGCCCTCCTCCAGGGGATATTCCCAACCCAGGGATTGAACCTGGGTCTCCTGCATTGCAGGCAGATTCTTTACCACTGAGCCACCAGGGAAGCCCCCAAATTTAAACCTTAACTACAATTAAATAGGTGAAATGGGTTCATGTTTTACATAAATATTTTAAGATAGCATCTTTTATGAATCTTAGCTGGCAACACTTGATATTTAATATGCTATCTTTTAAAAAGGATAATGTGACTTATGGTATAATTTTCTAGTTTGTCATCATCATAAACCTTTCATTACACATATTTAATGTAACCTCATGGGTCTGTATCACACAGTGAAGCAACTGATTACTAATTTGCATCCTTAAAAGCAACATTCTAAATGGCTCATTTAAAATTTTATAATTATATGACTTGAAAGGTCATCATTGCTTCTCCATTATTATAGGGATGGTGAAGGAGGGAGAAGACTTTCATAGCTACACTTCTTTCTCTGACACCAAGATCTAAGTTGTGAATTCATTTTTTTTTAATTGCAGAAATTTTAAGTCTTGACATCAAGTACATTATGTTGGGAAATCCATGAATTAGAAACACCCTGAGAACATCCCTGGGGACTGAATTCCTTGAAACTCTGAGCCTGAGCACCTCTGTGCTTTCATTTTTCTGGTGATACTGTAAGGACAAGGAGTTTTCCCATAGATCTTAAATTTATTGGGTTGGCCAAAATATTTGTTCAGGTTTAACCGGAAAGACCTGAACACACCTTCTGGCCAACTCAGTAGAATGGGCTTTCATCCTTCAAAGCTGTTGCATCACTAAGCTTAAAAATTTTGAAAGAAACTAAGTTTGTCTTTACCTCAGCTTTGTAGTAGAAGGGAACTTCAAGCAAAGGCTGCTACGTTTAAACAAAAATACAGGACATTCGTTGTCTTCAGACTGGCTGTGACTTCTTGAGCAGGTTGCCACTGTGGTGCCCTGACTTGGGACAGCTCATCAGCCTGCTATCTCATTTCCCTCCCCAGAAGAAAGGAGCTCTAAAGCAGGGACCCATTTATAGTCCAGGTGCTATCATGGTGTTCAGCATGGAGTGAGCACTCAAGTACTTGCTAAGGGAATGAACCCATCAAAATTCTTGCTATTTACTCCTCCACTCTTATCAAGACTGACATGCTCATAGAAAATAATGGGATGAAAAAACAGTATAAAAAAACTTTAATGATACTGGAACTTGCTAAATGTCTCCAAATATCATCTAACTCGGAAATAGAAAAAAAAAAAAAAAAAGAAATAGGGAACATTAAAGATTTCAAAGTATTCCTAGATCTATGTATCAATTATGAACTTTTCTTCAGAGAAGTATAACTTTAAGGCAAGCATTTTATAAGAAGAGTAGAACAGATACATTAGAAATATCTTATTTATAGATGGGTAGGGTTTATAGGTTTGTTTCAAAAGCTTCGGTAGAAAGAATGGTGAAAGTGAAGTTGCTCAGTCATGTCTGACTCTTTGTGACCCCATGGACTATAGCCCACCAGGCTCCTCCATCCATGGAATTTTCCAGGCAAGAGTACTGGAGTGGGTTGCTGTTTCCTTCTCCAGGGGATCTTCCTGACCCAGCGATTGAACCCAGGGTCCTCCCACATTGTAGGCAGATGCTTTTACTGTCTGAGCCACCAGGGAAGCCTTTATAATTTTTCAATGGTATGACTTCATTGTGATCCAAAAATGCCTTCCAATCCAGAGGGGAAAAGTCCCATTGAAGAGAAGTGATAAATAATGGCAAACTACAGAGCCTATATGATATGGCTGGTTGAGAGCAGCTATGCAGTAAACTTTGTTTATTTGGGAGAAAAAAAGATGCTTTTGCTCCCAGGGGCACAACGTGGCCCCAGCTGTGGGGAGCACGGTTTGTACTTTGCTTTAAGGGAGCATGATGGGGGCTGCACACAGAACAGTGTGACGGCGCCCCTAGAGCTGCGCTGTGCTTCTCTCCGCAGGACTTCACACGCTGGGGCTCTGGCAGTTCCCACCCGTCTGTGAGCAGCTACGGATACCGCAGACAAAGTTCCCCCGGCTGTTAAATAAAGAAGTGTAACCCTGCAAACAGTGGTCCCAATTTTGCCCTTGGTAAGTGTTTGTTCAGAGTAACAATGACATGAAAACAGGAGCCTGCTTCTGTGCGTTTGATGCTGCAAGCTTCTTTAGATGTTTGCTTCAGATATATATTTCATGAAAACTATGAAAGCTTTTTCTCTTCCTGCTACCATTAGTTTCCTATGCCTGCATTAGTTTCTAGCTAAAAGCATTATTAATCCCTAGAATTACAGAATGTTGAAAACTGGAAGAGAAGTTACAAATAATTTGATGAAATCCACTTGATTTTAAAATGTAAATAAGATGCTAACAGACTGACACCATTTAATTCATATGGATGTCATTTACTATATACAGTACCTATAGTAAGCGGAAGTGCATAATATATGACGGCAAACATTTTGGTTAAACTAATACTACTAACAGCTTGGTATCAATAAAGTTATTTTTAGTAGCTTATCCAAATGATTTTGATTTTGACTTCTCTTTCTAGTGAGCATTCTTAAACATTTTCCACCATGTTTCTTTTCTTTATTCTAAATATGTCTTTGAAAAAATGAGTCAGGGACAGTTTAAATTGTCTGTATGCCCTTGATGCATTACTTTGCTTGACAGAGTTATAAGAAACGTTATTTGTTACAGGTTAAAAAAGCAAAGTTACAATATGTTCAAATAAAATCATTCTTCGTCATATACCTTTCAGGTTATTTTTAAAGATTTTTTTTTTTATGTGAACTATTTTTGAAGTCCTTATTGACTTTGTTACAATATTGCTTCTGTTTTATCTTTTCATTTTTTGACCCTGAGGCATTTGGGGTCTCAGCTCCCTGACCAGGGATTGAACCTGCAACCCCCTGCATTGGAAGGTTCACTGGACCACCAGGAAGCCCCTCCATGTTCTTTTTAAGGACGTGTTTCTACTGGGTTTTGATTTCAATCTTCAGTGACTATCTATGATATCCTTGACTATAAACAACCTAATATCATATAACCAGTATTACCAACACATTACCAATACCAGGGATAAGGGCCATTTTTATCTTTTTCGTACTCCTAGTGTTTGGCATATAGTAGGCACTCAATAAATGCTAGATGAATGAAAGGAATGAACCAGCAAACAACAAACCAGCCACAGAGGAGAAACAGTCCTTTGGTGCTGGTCTTAATTTTAAGAAACAAATCTTGACCCCAGTGGTCTATACATATAGTCTAACTCCTCAGGGAAAACTTGCGTATAGATGGTTAGGACCAATGCAAGTGAAACAGACTTCAGTGGGATGCAGAAAAATAATGTAAAGGAGAGACCCATACTTAACATGTAGCTGCAATGGGCAAAAGAACATATTTAGCCATCCTTCAGTACAAGGGACTTTCACTTTTCTAAAGCCAGGTGAAAGAGACAGAATATTTGAGGGTTAAATGAAAAGGCGAAAGGAAAGCTGTTTGCACGTGTGCCCTCAGAGGACAGGCAGAACCTGAGGCAGGCTGGCGTTGGAACAGAGGGGAAGCTGGGGGCTTTCCACGTCAGCCAGCTCCAGCTGACTCAGAACAGCACGTCGTAAAACAGCTGTTGTGCAGAGTAAACAATTACCGTATGTCAGGTACTAAATCTGGCTTTGCATTCATTAATTAGTTGTCCTTAAAATAACCCATTAATTTGGTATTACTACCTGCCCTTTATAGATGCAGACATAGAGGCTCTGGGAAATAAACCAATCTACCCAATCACCCAGAGACAAGTCAGTCTGATGCCAGAGGCTTGGTGGGGAGCTGAGTCCATACAATCACAAGAATCTGACAACCGAGGATGTGGCAGTTTGGTTTAATGTGACTCACCTATCAAAAGGTGTCAAGATTGCTACTGGCAGGGGATGACAGCAGGAAGGCTGTATGGCTTTGTCATGTACCTTCCGTGTACTTCTGCTTGTTTGATACAGACAAAATGACCAATTCCAGTTGGCACAAAATGCAACGGTCTCCTGTACTTATTTCCTCCTATGTGTTAATGAAATGAAGGCGCAGGGCTGTTCCTCTGACAAAGCCAGGCAGAGCAGAATTCTCCTGATAGTCTCAACTTGCAAAAGCCAGTCAGATGTTTTTGACTGGCTCCACTGACAACTGAGGGAAATTGCTTCTTTGGATTTAACTTGCAAAGGGCTCACTGTGAATCAGCTGGGTTCTTATGAAAGCGTGTCCATGTGGCAACAAGTCCACAACACCAAAGCCCAGGTGAAGACTGTGGGTGGGGTGATTAGGCACAATGATACATAAATTTTTAGACTTCAAAAAGTTCAGGGAAATATATTAGGTATGCTCCCATGATCAAAATGGCTGTATAGCTCAAGAGATACAAGAGAAGGATTAAAATACAAACTCTTTGTGATACAATCACCAATTATCTTGGGGTGAAAAAACCCAAGCTGACCATTTAAGCCAACAGATACTGCTGCCAAAGCAGCTGCCTAGTGAACCTGGCCTTCCAAAGGAGATATAAAAGGCAGACAGGTGTATAACAGGGACCTGCCCTCCTCTGAACAGAAACAAGTGTAGGAAGGCAGACAGTCCCTGACTGGTGGAGGCTTACGGGAAATTTAAAGGTAGGAACAACCATCATCACGGTAGTCTGATAATCTCCCTCGCAGCATAACTCCATCTGGCAGACAGTATGATGGTAACAAGTAACTGAGAAAACTGAATTATGCAACTTCTACTGACTATCTGTCTTCATCAAAAATATCCTTACCAAAAAAAGTGTTGAACAATTAAGGAGAAGAGGAATACAGAGTCCAAGAAAACTGATAAATCAGAAGGTGATCATCTCTCTACATTAATTGATTCCAACTCTCTGTACCTAGGGTAATTATACCTAGAGGCTCACAGAGAACCCGCTGATTATAGAAGCACTGTCCATATTTGGGGAGAAGGCAATGGCAACCCACTCCGGTGTTCTTGCCTGGAAAATCCCATGGATGGAGGAGCCTGGTAGGCTGCAGTCCATGGGGTCGCTAAGAGTCGGGCATGACTGAGCAACTTCACTTTCACTTTTCACTTCATGCATTGGAGAAGGAAATGGCAACCCACTCCGGTGTTCTTGCCTGGAGAATCCCAGGGATGGTGGAGTCTGGTGGGTTGCCGTCTATGGGATTGCAGAGTCGGACACGACTAAAGCGACTTAGCAGCAGCAGACCATATTTGGAGACATCAAGAGATTTCAGAAAACTAAAAGAGGCCAAATGTCGATTCAAAAGGGACAAAGGATTCTAATGCTACAGAAGCTAAGCTTGATATTGACAACTGAAAATTCTGCAGAATGAATGTTTAAACGTGGGACTTTGAGACATTTAGGAAAGAAACCAATGACTACCAGGAGGCAGTATGGTGAAAGTGAAAGTCGCTCAGTCCAACTCTTTGCGACCCCATGGACTATACAGTCCAAGGAATTCTCCTGGCCAGAATACTGGAGTGGGTAGCCGTTCCCTTCTCCAGGGTATCTTCCCAACCCAGGGATCAAACCCAGGTCTCCCGCATTGCAGGTGGATTCTTTACCAGCTGAGCCACAAGGCAGTATAGGTTTGTGAAAAACAATCCATACTCTACCAACTTCGTCATGTTTAAAGTAGGGTTTCCAGCAAAGAAATGTTGCAAATAGAATGAATTTATTTTAGGGCAGTGATTTAGATGAGGACATGTAAGTTATGCTCATTTAATATAAACTGAGAGACACAGATGGCATCACGGACTTGATGGACGTGAGTCTGAGTGAACTCCGGGAGATGGTGATGAACAGGGAGGCCTGGCGTGCTGCGATTCATGGGGTCGCAGAGTCAGACACGACTGAGCGACTGAACTAAACTGAACTGAGAGACACAGATAAAGTATGAGGTCATATCATCAAGATTCACAAATATCCCAACTAGCTCATAAATGGTTGAAAATGCTCAGGGTAATTTCTTGTTCAATCCAACCCTGCATTTGTCTCATTAAAAAAAAAAAAAATCAAATATCCAAGTACAGAACAGATGAGAACCACCTAATAGCAGCTAACGCAAAAAGCACCAACTGGTTCCAGATCCTTATAAACTCAGTGTTAGCTGATAGTGTATAATCCAAAGAGCTAACAACCACTTAGGCCACACAATAGCAGGGCAGTGATCAGACCAAATTCTGGAGTATTCTGTTTGTTTCCAGGCCATACATTTAACTGGAGCCTATTATACAGAGTGAAGTAAGCCAGAAAGAAAAACACCAATACAGTATACTAACACATATATATGGAATTTAGAAAGATGGCAATGATGACCCTGTATGCAAGACAGCAAAAGAGACACAGATGTATAGAACGGACTTTTGGACCCTGTGGGAGAGGGAGAGGGTAGGATGATTTGGGAGAATGGCATTGAAATAAGTATACTATCAGGTAAGAAACGAATCACCAGTCTATGTTCAATACAGGATACAGGAGGCTTGGGGCTGGTGCATGGGGATGATCCAGAGAGATGATATGAGGTGGGAGGGGGGAGGGGGGGTTCAGGATTGGGAACTCATGTATACCCGTGGTGGATTCATGTCAATGTAGGGCAAAACAAATACAGTATTGTAAAGCAAAATAAAGTAAAAATTAAAAAAAAAAAAAGTAAAAAACAAAAATATCCTAAAAAAAAAGAAATATAGTGATATAGGAATACTTAAGTAATCATGATACTATAATGATATATAGCAATGAGATATTATGGAGCCACTATAAATGATTTCAGGTTGTTTTAGTTAGCACTGTCCAGTAGAACTTCCTTAAAAAAAAAAATGACATATTTTTAAGTGTATCGAAAGATGGAAAGACCCAACAGAATTCTAGAAACTGTGTCACCTGGAGAACAACTAAAACTGTTTATTCTGGTAGAAGATTTACAGGAATTCAAAATCGTTTTAAACATGAAGGGCAATTTTTTTTTCCTCCAGGAAGAAATGCAATATACCCTATCTTATTTCAGAGATCATGGTGGAGACATGATTGGAATCTACATGGAGAAGAATTGGGGTCAACAAAGGGGAGTGCACTCTAAAGATTATGATGTCCACGTGTGGAATGTGACACTTCTGTGTGAGTGACCTCCTTGTCACTGGATGACCCAGACAAGGGTGGTACTGAGAGCGTCCAGAGTGTTTGGAATCATGTGCCCCAAAGCTCCCAAGGCTGCACCTACGAAGCAGCTGGACAATAAGGAGTATCCTGATGTATAATGGAAATGAAGGCGAAAAGCAGAATAAAGGGCAGCTCTTTTTCTGCAACTGACTGTGTGCTTACATTAAGTACACTTTTTTTCCCCTCTTTCAGGTTGCTAAGGCAATGACATGAACAGGAATGAAAAGGATATTCAATCACATAATGTGCTTTGACAATATCA
Source organism: Ovis canadensis (assembly GCF_042477335.2). Classification (NCBI taxonomy): domain Eukaryota; kingdom Metazoa; phylum Chordata; class Mammalia; order Artiodactyla; family Bovidae; genus Ovis; species Ovis canadensis. Next base: position 87,691,330 of record NC_091247.1, read on the forward strand.
TATTAGGCTCTGAAAAAACACAGTGTTCCATGTACTCACTGTTCTTGCACTGACAGGTTCGACAACCATTGTGATCGAGTTTGAAACCATAAATGCAGTCCTTCTCTGTCAGGGTACAGTTTGATAACTCCCCACATGCAGGTGGATCAATTGTGATGTAGGTTGGTTCTAACAACAGAGAGAGAGAAAAAAAAAAATCAATGAAACATATGATTACCTCTTAAATGCTATTCAATCTTTGAAATCCCATACTATGGTATGTTATAGGAAAAAAACCTAATCAATAATTTTCATCAGATCCTAAACTTTTATACCTTCATAATGTTGTTAACCCCTGAAAAAGAAATATTTTTGTTTAGATTTTTGAATATCTGACCCTCTAGTTCTTTATGTTTGAGCAATTTATACATTGGGTACCTTCTATAGAAAGCAGGCAAGAAAGGTTAAAATGAATTTAAACTTTTAACTGTTCTTCTATCTCCTCCTGATGTTTTCTGAGTTTTTTAAAATAATAATCAGGACACAGCGAGTCAATTATCTTGCTCTCCATTTTGCAATACTTCTGATATCTATTTGAGGGTTTTTTTTTTTTTCAAGTTACTAAATCAGAGATGTTTCTGAGACTTTAAAACATCTGGATTTCTTTGATCTGTTATGTGACACACTCTCAATTATTATAGATGACAGAGCAGATAACATCAGCTATAGGAGCTTATACTCAGGGCCCAGGGCTTATGGGAGTGGGAGTGAGACACACACATTCCGGAGGAAGAGAGAGCAACCATCCTGGGATGAGATGCACAGAAAAAACCAAGGCCAGAGGCGATCTTGACTTTCCCTGCTGTGTTAATAATGAAGAATTGCTCTGGGTGATAACAGTAATCTCACACATTTATATATACAGTGTATTACATATCTCATAATGTCCAAGGTGCTCTTCATAAATGCTTTCGCATTTTAGATCACAGTCCAATGAGACGGATGTTACCATTATCGCTATTTTAACTGATGAGGAAATCTAGCATCCTGACTTGCCCAAGGTCAAGGAGTTAGTAAGTGGTGGATCCAGATTCAAATCCAGGTGTTCCGGCTGTAGGGTCACACGCTCAGCTTCTGTGTGATACAAAGCACCTTACAAGGGTACCTGTTTGGCAGTGACTGATAGTGGACAGCTTATACAAACTCAGTCCATAGCAGGAGTGCCGTCCAAGGGAACAGGGACAATGACATATTTACGTGGCCTCTTTTCAACCCAAAGATGCTATGAACTTCTTCAGAGTAAGCTAGTTTTCACAATATCTTTGGGAAGTGCTAAATACAGAATGTCTCTAACCTATGTTTTCACAAATGGAAAATATGAGGTGCAGAGAGGGTAAGTGGCTTATCTAAGTTTACATAGCAACCCAGTAGCAGGCTGTGAATAGAACAGAACAGAGGTTCCTGACCTCCTGTCCAACAGTCTATCCATTAGTCCACACTGTCTTCTCAAGTTTCATCTCCAGTTACCATGGAAGAGAGACCAAAAATAAGTGTTTTAGCTGCCACTGCTAAGATCAAGAGTTCTACGTTTTTATCCATCTGCTAAAAGAGGCCAGTGATTCAACTCTTCACAGGTGGTGAGCAACTAGGACTTTATTAAAGAGATGCTTTCATCAGCATTCTCCCAGCAAAAAAACATATGAAGACGGTATAGCACATTCTCTATTTTTATGACAGCACAGTTGAAGAACATCTCTCTGAAATTTTTATATAATTTCCGCTGCTGTAAATTTTCGAATTGTCTTCGATGACTTAAAGTATCTGTTTTGACATATAAATATAAATATCAAAAAGTGGTTTAATTTTCAGGCAAGTTTTAAGAATTAGTGGATTAAATACAGTAGTACTGCTTTCCTCTCTTGTCTTAAAATTTACTGTAAACATTGCTGACCAGTTGCTCTATCTATCTATGTCGCCCCTCATAGCATGTGGTGACCTTAGTTCCATGACTAGGGATCGAACCTGTGCCCCTGCATGAGGAACACAGATTTCTTAACCACTGGACCACCAGGGAAGTCCCACATCTTCAGTTTTTAAACCTACAGGCTTTCCTTTATCACTACTCTTCCTAACCATCCAAGATAACTCTATATCAGCCTTTAGCCATAAGACTGCTGAAGTTTTGTCAAAATTATCCTAACCACAAATGTAAGATAGAGCAGGGGACCAGGATCACATCTGAGTAAACCATATCACAGATAATCCCATCGAAAGAGGAGTTAGGTCTACATTCCAGAGAGTTAAGAATCAGGGGTGGCTTCTAACTCTTTGTCTAGTGAATGGCTTATGGGTAAAGAAATGTCTTGGGCACATCCACACAGACCCAAAGCTTGTATTCTTTACTGATATTTAAGTTTATGAGAAACTTCTGCCTTCAGAAAGTGTATGATGGAAAAATATATACCTGGGCAGATGACACTGACACTGGAAATACAGAATAATCCCTGGGCAGTATGGGATTCTGCTTTCAATGAGTTTCAGGGATTTGTTAAGAAAAATGGTGACGTACATGTGTATCATTGGTGATGTGCATCTTATTTTTGGTACATGTCCTGACTAATGGATGAGATGAAGACTGTGATCTGTGGCTAGAAAGTAAAAGAAAAAAACCAAAAAACAAAAAACCACGGCATTGAGGATCAGAACCACAACACTGACTCAAACACTCCCACACTTTATCCAATGGCTGTATCTGCTAGGTAGTCAGGTCTCAGGTGTATATCAAGCACACATTTCTCCAGTACAGGAAATACATTCAACATGCCTCCCTATAACATTCAGGATAACAACTTCAGCTCAGTTTACCAAATGGGGGGAAAAAAAAAAAGCATAGAAGGGCTATTTAAGTAGGTGCTGGTTCAACAATGTTGCATTGTAAATATTTTAGGCAAAATAAGTCCACTGAGTGTCTTCCAGGTTTTGACAATGTGGCAGAATGTAAAGAAGCAAAACACAACTTTGTGCCTCTAAAATTAATATTTCCCCATTCATCAGTGATGTTCATCAGAAGGAAGAAACTGTGAAGCACAGAACTCTCAAATTCTGACTCCCTCAACATTTACTATTAAAACAGAAAAACTCAACAAAACCGCTTATTCAACAGAACTTATTTACTCTAAAACTATTCAACTGCCCCTCAACAGATTAGGCTGAACACAATACTCACTGTGATATGTTAAATAAAGACAGATGTCTAAATTATTTTTAAGAAGCGTTTTAACACTAGTCATTTCATTTTATTACATTAAACAAATAACTACTGTTTTTGTTTTCAAATACAAAGTGGAACAAATATCAAAACCTTATGAGGGTGGAGGCGCACGTTTTTGGGGTACTTACTGCTGCTGTCCTTTGTCACTGGAGTAACTGCTGATTTGTAACACACACACACACACACACGCCTGGTTCCCTGGTGTCTCAAATGGTAAAGAATTTACCTGCAATGCGGGAGACTGGGGTTCAATCCCTAGGTCGGGAAGATGCCCTGGAGAAGAGAATGGCTAACCATTCCAGTATTCTTGCCTGGAGAATTCCATGGACAGAGGAGCCTGACAGGCTACAGTCCAGGGGATCACAAAGAGTTGAACATGACCGAGTGACTAACTCTTTCATTAGATACATACAGGTAACCAGCTGTCTCCTAACATTTTATCTAAATTCAAACATTATGATCTAGTCCCTTTCAGCATTCTCTCGGCAATCTAGTGCTGTTTCCCACCATGAGAGGCCATCTCTATTTCAGAATTCCATAAGAACAATATTACAACAGAAACATGTAACTACAAATTGTCCAGCAGAACGCTGACATTATCATAAATGAATCTGAGTCTGCTTTCAGTCCAGTATAGTAATATGTAATCTCAGAATTGGTCTTATTACTAACATCAGGGTTAGTGTTTTGAGAATGAAGTGCTACGAAGCTACTGAAACCCAATTTCTTATTCTGCATAATGAACTCTGAAGTGAGACATATTTGATACCATCCTGAACTACAGTATTTCAAATCAACATCTGAAACATGTACAGTCCTTAGAGAATAACCAAGAGCTGGTTAGACTTTCTGTATAGTTTCTATACGAGGAAGTTCTTGGTGGGGGAAGAGGTAAGTTTGAAGAATCTAGAATCATGTTATCATGGTATGATTGTTTCTAATCCAAGTAAACAAAGGAGCTTGAGGAAACATCTGCTGGGCTTGTTAGAGCATCTGAAACTTGTGTATTGGGAATTGTTATTTCCCGGGTAGCTCAGTGGGTAAAGAATCTGCCTGCAATGCAGGAGACCCTGGTTCGATCCCTGTTCGATATCCTGGAGAAGGGATAGGCTACCCACTCCAGTATTCTTGCCTGGGGAATCTCCATGGACAGAGGAACCTGGAGGGCTGCAGTCCATGGGGTTGCAAAGAGTGAGACACAATTGCGTGACTAAGCATACAACACTCTCTCTTTAGTCTATGAAACAGTGCTCTGAATATGGAAAATATCCGGATGGGGCGTGGCTTGAAGACCAGATGATTCTTATTTAAATCCTATCTTTCTGTGCTCTTAGATGGTCGTTGTTGTTGTTTAGTCACTCAGTCCTGTCCGACTCTTTGCGACCCCACAGACTGCAGCACGCCAGGCTTCCCTGTTCTTCACCATCTCCCTGAGTTTGCTTAAATTCATGTCCACTGAGTCAATGATGCCATCCAACCATGGGGGTAAAATACTGACATGAAATGCCAGAGAGCAGATGCCTTTCTAGAAGGATGATGGTGATGCCGTGTCCTTGGAGGGTATCAGTTGAACAAAGACTAAGACTTTTGGAGACATTAATGCATCTGCCTGTTGCGTGAAGCAAATAAAATGGTGTTCCTTTAAATTGGTTGGGCAGAGAGGTCTTTAGTGGGCCTCTTTCAGAGGTGAGAAATGCTCTTGGATCTCCTTATTTAGGAGAATGGGAAAATGCTTGCACAAAGATAGATTTGGCAAGAGGAAATTCAATCAAGTACTGCTTACAGGATCACCCTGAAATTCCATCTCATCTTGTATTGAATCAGCTGAGGAATTAAAGAAATACCTTAAAGTCCTCCAAAGGAAGAAGGCTTGAAACAGCAGGAATTCATTGTCTTTGGCTACAACTATTTCTAAAGGGAACCCTGGAACCGCTTCTTTGTGGAGAAGAACTCTAGAAATATTTTCTGAGCCTAGAAGCAATAAAGAACAAAAATGGGTGTTTGTTATGTCTGTATCCATTTGCTGTTTCCTACCTTGCATCTGAGTGGGAATCTCTAATTTCCTCGACCTGTCCTTTTCCTGAATGATTTTTAAAGACGTTCTAGGTACCTATACCTAACACTGTCCAGAAGAGCTATTTTTCACAAGAACTCTTGGGACTGTGTCAGGAGTGCATATGTTCAGCTACCAATTCTTATCCCGTCTCAGAAAACAAAATTTTTGGGGAAAAAAATTATTATAGCATGCAGTAACATAAGCAAACACATATCAGTTCTTCATTTTATAGATTATTAAAATTTCCTTCATATTCTAGGAAGTCCAACAAACCTCTTATCAGTAAAAACATTTCCAGGAAAATAAACACATTTTTCAAGACTTAGCCACAGACACTCAGCTTCTGAAGAACGCCACCAATATTCTGCACTGAAGTTCAGGTATTTCCTAGAAACAATTTAATCCACTCAATAAGGATATTAGGGCACTATGATTGCAATGAATTTGGTTAAGGGTATAAAGTTGACATAAAATCATTATTTTTAACTCCAAGGCCACAGCACTAGACCAGAAAGTAACATACATTTCACTATTCAGGAGGTATAAATGTGTTAAGCAAATCTAAGCTCTAAACTTTCTTGCTTCTTATTTTAAGGAAAAATTTCCAAAAAGAGGAAAGGGAATTAAGTTGAAACTCCAATCCAACCTTTTAAGGTCTTGATTTAAAGTTTTAATATCAGTCTTATCATCATCATATTGGATAGTTCAACATGTTTAGAATGACAACAGAACAAAAGGGAATGTATTTTGACTACCAGTTAATTAAAAATGTGCAACAATAATGTGAATTTGCTTCAGGAACAATGTATATAATCACTGGTCTTTAAATTTCACATAGATATAGCTTAAGTGAAAATGTTCATAGATTCTTTTTAACTTTGTGTCTAAACAGTGTTACTCTACCTAGTGCCTGGTTTTGAATAAACACAAGGTTCTTCTCATTACCTTGATTACTACGAGCTGTTTATCTTGCAAATAATACTAATTATCTCCATTGAGAAATGTGGGGAGCACTCTTTCTTATTAGCAACCCTGGGAAGGCTGACAGCCCATTAGTAGCTCTTGAGGATGGGTGGGTGACCCTGGAAAAATACACTCATGTAAAGCATACAGAGCCAGCGTGCTTAGGACTGTCTGCAGCACTGACTCTATCAGGAGGATAAAAGTTAGCTCAGGCTCCAGATCCCAACTGTCTCCAGGTGTGCTGATCCCTCCCTGAGGTGTGCTCCGGGCGAGTGGCAGGTCTGGAAGGCCTGGCATGGGTAGCAGCTGCCTACCAGCATCCTGCTGCTGCTGCTAAGTCGCTTCAGTCGTGTCCGACTCTGTGTGACCCCATAGACGGCAGCCCACCAGGCTCCCCTGTCCCTGGGATTCTCCAGGCAAGAACACTGGAGTGGACTGCCATTTCCTTCTCCAATTACTAGCATCCTAGATTCCTACAAATCCATACAAGTGCACACATGCACACACAGACAGACACATACCAAGAAAAGTCTTCCCGGGAAAAATCTCACTATAGGTAAGGTAGTTCTCTATGGCAGATATGTTCCTATATTTCTTGAGTTAAAAAACTTTCATATAGAAGTGATAAAATAAACAAAGCTAATTCTTATCTGTCTCATTACTTCTACTTTCAGGATTTACTAATGATTTGCCTACCTTATGGAGATCTTCCATATCAATACAAAAGCCTGCTTATTTGATTGTGGGAGACAAAGATGACTAATGATGTCTTTTCAGACCTAATTCAGGCATTTTCTTTCTTAAGATTTTTTGCCGGGGTGCGGTGGGGGTGGTGGTGGTGGCTGGACTTGGTTAAGCCATGTGAACATCTAATAAATGGGAAAATTCCAAAGCTTCACTTGGTTTATACGGCCATATATATCAGTCCTCCTTATAGTCCACCAATTACTGGTAGCCTGTCTGGGATCATAAAACGAGATAAAGCTGGCCAAGTCAGAACCGAAGGAGCTGTTTACAACAGCGAATCTGTTTTACTGTGTCGTCATATGTCATTCTGTTACCACAGTTGCTTTTCAAATGTGACCATAACTAGCCAGAAAACCATTCAAATAAATCAGCAAATTGTTCACATAATTGCAGCCTGGGAAGAGGTATAATAAAGATGAAATATTTCCAAATGAAGTTAGAGGGGAAAACTCTATTAATATAGATGATGAAAGAAAAAAAAAAGCCAAAAACTGAGGGTACAAAAATTCCCTAATCTGGAAGTGGGAATTTCCATGGGGTATGAATGTGTATTTAAGAAAGTCTCATTAAGTCATGGAAAAAAATCTCCTACAGTTGGGAGTTTTCAAATTCTTTCAGCCACCACACATTTAGTTATCCTTTTTTTCCTTTGTATATATTTCTCATAACAACACCTACATCCTTATAATTTCTAAAGTACTTATCTCAGAGCAGTTTCTTTATTTTAAAAATGAATGGTGTGAAAATGTTCCCAAGACTTGTATTATTTTACAGGCAGATAGGGAAGCATTATATTTACTTTAGGCCTATTTATTAACTCTGTATTCTTTTTCCAAGGAATCTTGGCTGTCAGTCATGTTTTTCTTCCTTTACCAATCTCACATTTAATAGGAAAAGACAGTACTATGATTATGTGATTATTAAAAGACCACAAGAAGAAAAAAGTAAAAAGAAAAAAACCTCTAATTGAGAAGTGGGATATCTTTTTCTAGGAATTCAGCTTGAGAGAGCTCACAAAATGATTGGATTCCAAGAATAATCTTTTATACTTATATTTTATCCTTATATATATTTTTACTGTTAATTTTCATGGAGACTGTATCTTGGTAAGTTTTAACTGGAAAAAATATACCATATTTATAAGTTCATGTGTATATGTGTGTCTGTACATTTTAATAGCTATATTGAGCTGGGAGGGGATGTCAGATGGGTCAGAATTCTGGTATCTCACCCCAACCCTCTGGGAAATAGCTGAGGTCCAGGGGGGAAGGATCTTGCCATTAGGGGCAATGGTTTATTCAGCGTTTACAACTTCAGCATTTAACACAGTGCTTGGTCCACTGGAGCGCTTAATCAATGAACAAAGAGGACAGAAAGACATCTGACAACTGAAAGTCGGGACACATGTTCTGAGAAAGAGCCCTATTCAATACTGTCCTCTACCGGCCGAATCTCTCATTTCCTAACTTTTGTATCAGGATCCTCATCGTGGCAGGATACCTTGCACATAGTAGATACTCAATAAATGAGCTCCAGTGAAGTAGCAAGCTAGAACAAAAGTCTGCTGTCAACCCAACACACTAATAACAATGAAAACTAAACGCACCTCCCCAAACCCGAACAGTCCCAAACGAGATACTCAGCCTATGAGTATCTTAAGCATCTTAAGCCTATGAGTATTTAAGCCTATGAAATGCTTAAATTATGATCTGCACCTTTGACCTAACAAGGCCCAATAGTACAGGGAGCACTGTAGAAGGCCTGCCTTCAAAATGCTGAACATAAAACTTGACACCCCAAATTTCACTCATCTGGGGAATTCACTCTGTGATGACTTCATTCCTTGATGGTGCCAAATGAATAAAGTGTTATTAACATAGTCTCAAAAATAGCTGGGCACTCGCTCAACTCCGTGGCTCATTTCATCCTGCATGAAGGACGGGCGCTCGTGCTGAAGGCTCAGCCAATCTGCCTCCTGATTAAGCACAGTTGGGCAGGAATTAGAGGGAGATAAGGGAAACGGGCAGGTCAGGATGCACAAGTGTTGAGGATAGTATCTTGGTGCTGGGCACACTCAGTGGAGACTTGAGCATCACTGCCCAGGACCTTCAGCCTGGCAGGTGTGAATGAGGCTGGGCCCGTGGCAAGCACGAGGATAAAGACATCTGGGGAGACAACTCAGTGCTTGCAGGGGGTGGGGAAAGCTGCTTCCCCAAGTGGGAGAGGCAGGAACCTACTTGGGGGAGCAGGCTTTCCAAGAGGTCTAAAGGTGAGGTCAAAATTCTAGATGGAGGTTCAGAAAAAGAACCCAGATCAAAGGTAGGTCACAAAAGGTCAAAGTAACAGCAATTGGGTCTCAGCCATGAGAACAGAGCCAGGAGCAAAAAGGTTTTGAATCTGAGCCATGACAATCAAGTACTTTCATGTCCACTGACTTCTTTTCCTCATCTTCTCCATCCTTACAATCTGGGTCTCAAGGGAAGCAATGCCAAAGACATGGGCTTGGGGTTAGAAGGCTCAGCGTGAGTCTGTGTTCATTCATTATCTTACATGTGATGATGAACCTCTCTGGACTTCTATAAAGTAGGAATTTCCCCTATTTCTACCTCACAAGATCATTATAAGACCCCAGTAAGATTGTAAAGAGGGGACTATTCCGTAAACTCAAAGGGTGACAAAAATATTACCTGTTGCTATAATTATTGTTGTAATGACTATCCAGCCAGCTCAGAGTCAGAAATGGTCTCAGATGATGGCTCAGTAGATGAACTACGAGCCCTTTTGCAGGCCTCAAATGTTCAGCTGATAAATGGTCTGACAACTGGCTTGGCATTCTGAACACTGTCTATTGTAACTTAAGCATCATTTCTATCTCCACTGATAACATGAAAAGCATCTGGGTCGTGGGTGGGTCCATGACATCCTTTCATATGGTCTGGTAAGCTTTGGAGCGTGTTAGTGACCGGCCACTGGCGCCTTTCACATTTGCTGAGCTGCAGTCTGAACATCATTGTTTCAACTTTTGACTGTGTCCATGGTGTCTCGAAGAGAAGAGAAATCTCTTCATAATCAGCTTATCCAGTGTGAGCTGAAACAATGCTCCTGTGTGCCTGGCTGACCCCACACTTCCTCTCTCATGATGGGGGCCTTGCTGGATCTTCGGGGATGAGAGCAAATTCATCAGAGGACAATGTATACTGTTTTGGTACAGCTTTGCCAGTAGTCCTGCCATTCTCAAGTTGAAAGAGGGTATGTAAGTCCCAACTCTAAAAGATGTCTCTAATCAGCAAATTTTATTTCAGTAAGTCAGTGATATGAAACATATCAATATTAAGAGATAATTCAACAAGTACTTTCTTAATAATAGTTGCGGGGGGGTAGTTATGTTTCAAATAATAATGTTCTCAGTGCCTGTCACAGCAATGTGGAACACCCCTATTGAATTCCTATGGCCTAAAATCTCCCTGGAATCTTTTAAAACTTGGTTCCCAAAAAGCACGAGAGTCATAGTTTTGAAAGATCTAAGTTTGCTGTCTTTTCTTAACATGCAAGGCCTGAGGCTAGCCCCAGCTGACAGTTTATTATCTCTGAATATTTTTTTAGTTTCACTAATAAAATAGACATCCCTGAATTGCTTTAAATGTAAGCTGATTTTCAGGGCAATAGCTTTCCAATGTGGGGCTTCCCTGGCAGCTCAGATAATGGAGAATCTGCATGCAATGCAGGAGACCCGGGTTCGATCTCTTGGTTGGGACGATCCCCTAGAGAAGGGGATGGCTACCCACTCCAGTATTCTTGCCTGCAGAATTCCATGGACAGAGAAGTCTGGTGGGCTACAGTCCACAGTGTCACAAAGAGTTGGACATGACTGAGCGACTAACACATATAACTTTCCAATTAAGGTAAAAGAGAATACTGTTTCGTGTCTTCCTACAGATATCCAAACTATGGGTGGCAGGACCATAGTGCAAGGTGTGGGCATAGGCGATGGTGGGCACCAAGCACACAAACCAGCATTAAATCTACTCTGCTGGATCCCAAAGCAGACCCAAGGCAGTCTCAAATTATATCACAGATCACAGTTTAATTGCTGCGTTGTGTCAGACTCTTTCGTGACCCTATGGACTGTAGCCCTCCAGGCTCCTCTGTCCATAGGATTCCTCAGGCAAGAATACTGGAGTGGGTTTCCATTTCCCTCTCCAGGGAATCTTTCTGACCCAGGGATCAAACCACGTCTCCTGCATTGGCAGGCAGGTTCTTTACCACTAAGCCACCAGGGAAACCCATATCATATATGTATATGTAATTAAGGAGAGAAAACGAAGACCAAGGTAACTTTTAAGTAGAATGAAGGCACTGCAGCCAGGGATGAGGTCCTGAGCACATGTTGTGAGGTCCTGCCTGGCTGGGGAGGTGGCTCACAGACTTATCGCTCAGCAGCCAAGGTGAAAAATCAAACCCAGGGCACTACATGACTCTCAGGGTCCCCCTGTTGGTCTTGGAAGGTTCTTGGGGATTCTTAGTCTTGGTTCATGAGGCTGCAAAGAAAAAGCATTCAGTTTTTTATTTGAATCGAATCTTATTTTTGACTCACAGCAAATGTTAAATTCTGTGGTCTCCAATGGTCTGAACCCCTTAACTGGGCCCTGTTTCAGGCAAGTGTGTTAAATCCAGCTAATCTCTTAGATATGAAAATAAAATTCACTTGATTGGTAAATAGGCATCTTATACATGGCTAGTGAAAATTTGGTCAAACTGCTAATAATTCAAATCAAATTGAAAAATGTATAATGTGCAATGCATTACTATCTTCTCATGTTTCTAATAAATTTCAAAAAAGTACTAATGGTTCCTTATTGCCTATCTCATATCAAACTTGGATCAAACTGATGGTCATGACCCCTCGATCAAGATCTGATGTTGCCAAGCCCCCTGGTAACAGCTGCCCCAGTCTGCACGATGATGGAGGGTGAGCATGTCAGGAGTCTCAAATGGAGAGGGACAGGTGGTCCCTGTCACCTCGGCAACCACCTGTGACGGGAGATCCATCAATGGGCAAGGGATGCTCTTTGACAGACAGCTTCATTCCTTTCGTCTGCCTTGCTATTTTATAGCAATACTGCAGCAGATATTTTATCCTCAACAATCAGACAGACACAGCAAGTACTTCAATAGGGTCTCTATAAACAGTTCACTGGGTAGCTCACCATCTCTACCCCTCATGTATTAAATGATGGAAATCACTTTGCTCATTTTAAGGTGTTAAGACTATACCATGAGACAGTTTAAAATGCCACAATATATATAGGGAATTAGTCTAATAATTTATTTGAAAATAAGTCTATATGGAGCACTTGCAATCCCACAAAAAGTTGAATATAATAGATCACCATTTAAATATATGCCTCTAGCCCCCAGAAATCATATAAATACTATGTAAGTGGATTGATTCTTCTTTTCAATAAACACACCAGGAATTGTACTTACAAATAAGTGTTATTGCTAAAAATGCTCACTTTTGGGGGTTATATGCTTGTACTAAAATGCTGCTCATGCTAAAATTCTATTTGAAATTCCTCTTCAGAGTTGCTGCCAGAGGAGATTACTATGTCATAGAAGACACAGTGCTTCTATTTTACTGTCACGTTTTGCTTCCTCTGAGCAGTTTTACCCAGCTAGATTACCCAGCCTTTCCATCAGGCTTAGGTATGAATGTCTTTGACTGTTTCTAAGGGCCTAATAAAACCTCTGAAGTCAGGGGTTTACAAAGCTAAAGATACTCAAAAGGATGTGCTGCAAGCTGTAACGTCAGTTCCAACAGAGAAGCACCCAAAATATTCTGAATGACTATACTCCTGCAGTAGCTGTACACTTTCCCCATATATCTATCTTGAAAGGAGAAACACTTCACTTGGATAGGTAAACCTTGGTTTGTTTAAAAATGTCACTATGTTTAAAAATAATTTTATTACTTTATGGTTGGACCTTGTATGACTGGAAACAAATAAATGAGCTTCATATCAAAAGTGCTGTCCAGTGCTTTAAATACAGATGTGCTGAGACCAATGTATTCCTTAGGACTGAGGCAAACAGTGGAAGAAGATGAAGATGAGGATGTTACCCTAAGACTAATCAGCCATGGCTAGTAAAGCAGGATATCTCTCGGAAAGGTAGACAATGTGATCACCAGTTAAAATATTAAATTCTGTTAGGCTGACAAAAGCAGAAAGGAAAGCAGTTTTGCTACTTCTGGTCAATGGCTGTACCAAGAAGAGAAAAGAACCTTTCTTTTTAATGTCCACAAGCCTTTTCTGAAGGGCATGCCTCTTAATAACCTTCATTAACTTCTGTTTGGCCTAAGAGTTGTCTCTTTTCCAAAAAAAGTTTAACACAGTCTCAGTAGAGATTGTGTTTATTTAAGCTTGTTGGAAAAACATTCCTATCATTTCAAGAATGACTAAATATTTTTCATTCACATAGCTGGCATTCCAGACTATGTTTTCCTGCCTCCGTTGATTAGATGAAAATTAGCAGGCCCAAGTCTGAACTATTAGATTCGATGATTATCTTAGTAGGAAAATTATGAGACTCCTGGCAATAATGCCCTTTTAGGGATGGGAAGTGAACAGCAGAGGAAGCAGAGAGGAACCAGCCCCTTCCAAGACCATTGCTACAGGGAAATACTTAAGAGCGGGGACTGCTGAAGGCTGGACAATCAGAGACAGAGGTTTCTAATCAAGTGTTTCAGAATCAGCTCTGAACCGTAACATTCTAAAGTTACTTGAAATACCTAAAGCTTTTTTAAATTCCCAGAGAAAAACCAAAATACTATGATATTCACTCATGAACAAGTTCGGGTGCTTAGGTTCAAGGCCACCGAGGTTGACACAAGGTCATCTGCATCTGCTATGCATTTGTTACCCCGCATATGACCTTATTTGGACAAGCCAAAAAACACACTGTGCTATATTTTAATCTCCATTTATGGAACTAGTTTCCAGGACACTTAGAGTTAAAGGATGAAAGAACATGCCTAACAGTCTTTCAGATATTACGACTATTTTATTATTCTTGGCCTGCTAATAATAGCCTAGTATATGGCACTGAAGCAATATCACCCATCAACTGAGTTTTGATCCCTGTTATGTACCAGAACATTAATATCATGGGACCTGTGGCATCTCTGACTGCACAGACTCTGGGGTCAGCCAAACTATGTCTGATTCCTTGCCACAGAAGCAGTAGCTCAATCATTTGAGATACTGTTTGGTGAGGAAGTATTATGGGCAGGGTTGGAAACATTTTTTCTTATTTCAAGGAATTCCCACCCAGATATGTGCCTGGTACAGACATTTCTGGCAGGCCAGTAGAAACTGCATTTGAAGGGTGGCTTGATTCAAACTATATCATCAGGATTTATAGGGAACAATATAGTACGCCCATAAAATTAGGATTGATGATGAGGAAGACAGTCTATCCGACAGTTCAAAAACCTCCAGCTCTATAGAGGAGTCCAGAATGTGATCTATCCAGTGTGCTGATGCTGAAGTGGCTTACTAAATCCACAACAAGGTAAAGAAACGCCTAATGTCCTTGCTTCAAAACTGTCCCAAGTAGGACCAGGATTTCCAAAATAAGGGATTCAAGAGAGCCAGGTAAGCAGGAAGAAAGCCATTGCCTGGTTCCATCCTAAGTCCAAAGAATTAGAAAGAATCTAAAGAGTCTAACAGGCAGGAAATCAATCTTATTCCTCCACTTCAGGAGTTGGTTAAGTCCAGGTTAGCGAAATTACAAGGCCTGCCTGAAACTCAGTTCAGTTTCAGACAATAACTCTGCAAATAACATTCATTTAAAGTTTGCAATGACGGAAAAATCTTTTAAATACCAAGGTAAGTAGAGTAATATGCTGAACACTCACACATCCATTACTCAACCACAGCAATCTATGACTATTTGATCTCCTGAGTGAATCTGGAAACAGATTTTGCTTTTGTTTCAGAGAAACAGAAATAGTAGAAAGGAAGGTACCCATTGTGATTGAAAAGTACCCAACCACAAGCAGGGAATTTATTTACTAGCAACTCAAAGCCTAAGGCTGAACGCTACCAAGTAAACTGTTACCTATGTTGTTTCTAGTTCTTGAAAAGTGAGACTCTTGGCATTGGCTCTGAAATCCCCAGGGTCATGGAAATTGTCAGCTCCTCCCAGTAGGAAGACTCTGCACACACCGGGCCTAAGGCACACTCAGGTCACGATGGCCACCAGGGCAGGGTCCAGCCACAGCCCAAGATGAGACAGCAGATGAGATCTGACATCAAGGCTCACCAAGGATGATGAAATCCTTATCTCTTGCATCAGGTGTCACAGCCAAGCTGGCCTCACAGTCATCCATATGGCCTGCATTTTTCTGTTGAGTCATCAGGTCATGTCGTTACATCATGTAGCCAAATTCCCCTCCCCAACATCTTATCTTACCTTTAATTATAAAACAAACAGTTTCGTTTTTTTCATAGAAAATGGCACTCTGTCCTTAGGGTCTCTCTAATGTTAAGAATCAACCAAGACAGCATTTATACCTTGCATTACTGGGAAATAAACAAGCAAATTATTTTCAATACCTAAAAGTGATATTAAAAATCTAGCTGGAAACAAGATAGTGGCCCCTATACATTCTCAAGAGCAGGTCGTAAAGCAGTATGTAAAATGTGACAGTGAGCATTAGCCTTGGAGGGTCTGGAGAAGGCCCACTTGAACTCTGTGATTCTGGACTGCAGGGAATGAACTGAGAGAGGATGAACTGCAGTTTACAAACCAGGCTTGGAAGGCTGTTCCTGGGTGGAAATGGAGAACTAAGTGCTTATCATGAGGGTGAGTGGCCAATCTGAGCTAACTGGTCAACCCACCTGCAGACATGTGGACCCACTGTGTGCCAAACATACTTCATACAGCACTCTGGTTTCTGTCCTCAGAGCACACTGTCAAACACAAGCATTTAAACATTACTCTTTGGTCAGCTCACCAGAGGTCAGCATCTGGCCTCTTTAACAGCACTGGTTAAGGAAACCCTAGATCAGGGTCTGCTGCCTTACTCCAGTCTTTTCCTCACTCATTCATTCATCATCCATTAAGTAACTACTTTTCAGCACCTACTTTACATGCCAGGTGCCATTTCAAGGATTCAAAAGCACATGGTAAAATCCTAGCTCATGGGGGACGTAGCCTCTTTCAGGTACTGGTCAACCCAGAGGATGCAAAGCATTCTGTCTCAGAGGCTGTATTCCAGTGGGGTCCACAGTCAAGGCTCTAGAGATACTGCTCTGCAACATTCAAGCTATAGGAACTTGGGCAAGTCATACAACTTTTGAATTTTGGGTTCTGCAATCACAAGTTGGGATGGCAGAACCTGTCAGAGGGAAGCTGTGAGTATCAAATTGGCTGATGCTCTTAAAGCACTGAGGTCTGGCTCACAGTCAGTGTATAAGAGGTACACTAGTAGCTACTCTCATTAAGGGCTACAATAAGACAATGCAAATGGTGCTAGATGCTGAGGAAGACTCAGTTCTGCTGCCCTTCTTCTTCATTTTTTGTTTTTAAGACAATATGGACGTATCTCCCACATGGACGCTTAAATTGCAAACTTTACATGCTCTTCTGTGTATTTCCACTCTGGCTTTTTACAAGGGCCAAAAAAATAGAAATAATGTGATTGATGAATAAGAGGAGAAACAGAGAGCCAACAGAACAAAACATAAGAACACAATCAGTTACGGAATGAGATGGCCTATCTGTGTACCTGAACTGGCTGTTGACACTAATTTGCTAAGACTTAATCATGAGAGCACTTAAGTGCCAATTTAAAAAGCACTCAGGTACTTGTGAATTGAGGTAGCTGTCAAGTTAACAGCATAGTCTTTAAGGGCCCCCAAGTTCACATCCCCAGTCCTCCAGGAGTAACCAGGCACATGTCATTTGGAAGGTATGTATCTCTAATAACAACAGCAGTCACAACAAGGTTTTTTCCTCCCTACAGGAGCTCACACACCATATTTGTTGATGCAGTAATTTATTTAGGGAGAATTTAAACCTACAATCCTTGTGTGGGATCTGTTTCATCAAATTTCAGACCCTGACTATGTACCTTGGGATTGCAGCTAATAAGGGCAAGGCCAACCTTGTTATGCAATTGCGCGCCGAGAAATTTATTGCGTATAAATTGAATAAACACCAGTGTTTCTGTTTTCCTCCAAATAATTCTGGCTGATTATTCATTAAACAACACCACCTTGCTTTCTTCTTATTTTGTCTAATCCTTTGGCTCTTCTGAAATCACTTAAAATTCCATTTAAATATGCTACTGAATAACTGCTGAGAAAAATATTTTCAAATAGTTTCAGGGTCTTTCTTGGATCCTAAAAACTAAGCAGTAAGATTTATTTGCCTTGCATAATTTTGTAAGCTTATTATTATCAATAAATACGTTTACTATTATTCATAAACAATAAGCTTTTACAATCATTATCCTAAGCTATGCACTGTTTTTTGATCCCCATACCAAAAGAAGAGCATCACTGACACAATGGACACGAATTCGAGCAAACTGAGAGGCCGTGGAGGACAGAACCTGGCGGGCTACAGTCCATGGGGTCGCAAAGAGCCGGACGCGACTTAGCGACTGAAACCACCACGACTAAAAGAATCTTTCGGTCTTCTGAAAACATCTTAGAATCAGAACGTTACTGAAGACTAAACACAATCTCATATGAAACTCAGCACTTAAGTGACTTTAAGACAAAAACAAGAAACGGAAGGCAAAGTAGTTCTCCAAGAACTAGACAATGGAGACTCCTGAAAGGCCGGGTGAAGGGGCACAAGACAGACAGACGGAACGGAGGCCGCAGCGCCTAACAGCTTGGAATACAGGTGCCAGGTCTGGGGGGATTCGGCCTCGGTGCGAGGTCTGAGCAGATCGAGGCTGAGTCTCAAAGGCGTCCTTCCCCCAAGGCCCTCAGATTCGGGAGGTCACATGGAATACACCCGGAGGAGCTGTCAAACTGCAAATGACTTCCTCCCCAGGCAGCTGACTTCCAGGTCTCCAACACAGGGCCACAAGCCAGAGATGGAGACAGATATAAGGGAACCAGAAATAGGGGTATGAGGAGACTGAGATGACCTCTGGGGGCAAGGAAAATAGACACAAATGCAGCTGAATCTGACGGACTTCAGCTGACCCCAGCTCAGCCACATGTTGGCAACTGACCTTGGAAGAATTTACCTAAGTCTCTCCAAAACCTAATTTCCTCATCTCTAAAATGGGATCACAAGCCCTACAGCACAGTGGTGATGTGAGGCTTAACGGAATCAGGTACACATAAAAAGCACTTATCCCACAGCATCTGAATGGAGACATTTCTTTTTTTTCCCTGGTTTAATTTAAAACAGCCTAAACAGTTTCTTTGAAGTTTACTAGGAGATGTCCTTTATTTATCTTTGTGTCCAATGTGGTATCTGGATTACGGAAGGTGGTTAGTACATTTTTTGGAATTAATGGCTGGCTCAAACTGTCACTCTTCTCAAACAGTGGAAGATAAGATTACAACCTGACTCAACTGTTGCAGAGACCAAACTAACATCTTCTTCCTACCCAAATATCTACATAAGAATAAATTACTTTTCTCATATATACTTTTTTTCTTCTATTCACCACCTGCTTCCCTTCTCTGCTCACCAGGATGGAATTGCTAATGACTGCATAAGATGAATGCAAAATGATATGCATTCTTTACTTTTAGAAATGAAGCCCTGTATTTTTTTTACAAGTTTTTTTTTAAGTCTTATTTTCAATCTATGATTCAAGACTCCTAATAAAAGGTTAGTGCTTATTGGATTATATATTTATGCTTTTTAAAATTAAAAAAATTCTTCATTATCATGCATACATATATACTTAAACATTGCAAATCAACAACAGATTGTCCCTAATTCTTAGGAATAGATAGTCCCATTTTAATCTGCACCAGCAAGGCATCCTTCCTTGTAAAGCTGACCGTACACCATCATACATACTATTGTGCACTCCATTTTCCAGCACTGAAATGCTTCTTTAGGGGATAGGAGGAGTATATTGCGAGGGAAGGGGGGTGGTGCGTGATTTCCATAAAACTGGTCATCTGGAAGCTATAAAGTTTTGGAGTGTGGCAGCTGCATTGTAAGTAGAGTAATGGTGAGGGAATTCGTGATGTCAATAGAACCAGAATCCTCCAGTTTAAATTTTTATATGACTTTTAAGATCTTTAATAACTCCAACCCCTCAGAGGTTAATGAAGCTAGTCAGGCAAACTCTTGAAGACTGAGTGGATTAAAATTGAGGTAGAAGCAAAAGCCTTCTCCATAGAGGACTCAGTCTACTTGACTGAATTTCTGAAAAAACTGGTCATTTCCTTAACAGCTGTTTTTAAAAATTCTAGAAGGATCCATCTTCTACAAGGATTAATTTCCAACCCACTTTAGTTCATTTCACTATGCAAACGTCTTTCTTAGTGATGGACACTCTCTATCAGGTCTATCAGCAATATTCAATCTCTCATATTAACAGATATGGACTGGGGATTAAGATTGACTTGAATAAATGTGCAAAGAATCTTCCCAGGATGGTGAAAATGGCCGGGCTTAGAGGTTGAGATGGAAAGACGACTCCAGGATATCTCAGGCGCCTCTTCACTAAAAAGGAAGAGAGGTCATGAATGTAGGTAACCAAGACATAAGTGAAAGCCTGAGAGGAACTGCACAGCCACAGCCGTCGTGATATTAGAAATAACGGACACTCGGAGGGAGGACTCTGGGCAGTGAAAACTGCCTTTGATGGTTCCAGGTCTTTCTTCTAGCTGCCAGGACTCTTGGGCTTACGGAAGCATTACAAATTGAACAAACTATGCTTTGAGGATGGGTCTTATTTCCAATTTCATTTCCCTGTTTTGACCTTTAGATGTTAATTAGGCTTGTGGTGAACTGAATTCAAATGCATATATTCTTTGAGTGTAAAGTATTCAGCTAAGCATTATCTGCAGTGGTAAAATAAAGACCACACTGCTGTCACTGTAAATCTGCAGCATCTCCTCCAAAGGATTAGTCTGGGCTGTATCATAAAATCATCTGCAACTAACAGCAGGAAGCAGGCATTACACCTGAGGAAATAAAACACAAGCAAGCACACACTGGTGGAAGTTGATCTGACACGAGACATTCACTAGGATCCTCAAGGTTTACCTTCGCATACGGGGCAGCACTCCCCAGGCACTTTGACAGGGTTCATGCAGCTCTGTCCACAGGCCGTCGCCACGCAGTGGGGCTCCCCATTGATGCACTGGCAGAACGTGCAGTCATCTTCCCGCCACCGGTCCCCGTGGGCGTGGATCTGGCCATTGGCATAGCAGCCAGCGGGATTGTTCAAAGGATACACAGGATCTAAATTAAAACGTGAGTTCAAGTAAGACCGAGGGCATTCTACATGTTATTTCTGCCTGCACCTAGAGAATTTTTTTTTCCCCCAGGTTCTCCTCATCAGCAGTTCTTTTCTAGCTGCGCTCAGCAGAAGCTCAGGACTGCAGGAGGTGTCTCTAGGGGGACAGGCAAAGGCAGCCATCACGTAGAATTTATGTTCACCCATCCTAACACGGCTCACAGGGCAGGGGACCTGAGGCATGCAAGCCAGTGTGCAGGTGTTACTGTTTCATAAAGGTGCAAAACTGCATGGATAGAGCTGCGGGGTGGTAATCAGAGAAAACAAAAAATGCAGATCCATTTTAGGTTCTGCGGATGCCTTCTGAGTTGTCAATTTACAAGTTTATTATACCTCAATTTCAGCCCCCTGTAAAGTAGAAAGAATAACGCCCCGTCTAACTTACAGTGAGCCTGCTATTTCTAGGGCTAACTGGAGTCTATCTCATGGAGCCTGGAGGTCCCTGAGATAACAGTGAGGCGTAGGCAGGCCCCTGAGGACAGGGCAGACAGACCTTGTCTAAACCATACAGGACACTCCTTTGCCCTGGAGGGAATGCCATGGACCTACACAGCTTTTTCTCCACCTGAGCTGAGCGGTCAAGCAGCAACTGAGGCTGTGGGACATAGTTAACCAAGGCTACTGTGAAAGAGTTTTCTGAGTTTGTTGATAAGCACATAAATACAAAACCCCCAAATATCCTTACATATCAAAGTAATTAGATAAGTCACTCAACGTTCTTTTTTCAGACACATAAAATCTGGCCTCAAGAGAAGCAAGTGCTTCTGTGCTGGGAAGAAAGTCTAGGCAGTTGTGAGTTTGGTCCTCTTTCTTTTGAAGAGGAAGAAAGTTTAGCTACAAGAAGAGTCAGAAGCCCAGAACTGAAGGCCGTGCAGTCACAGCTTCAGAAAGGCAGTCTGTCCACCACTGAAGCAGCCAAGAAACCTGAGTTAGATAAGACTTCATAAAAATTATTTATAAAAAAAAATATTACACTGCATACTTCATTTCTACTTTGAGACTGGATCTGAATTCCAGGAAGTGAGACATAACTGGACCCATGGCCAGACAACTTGTTATAATTATTACACAGAGGTTCACATCTCTGCTTTTATACCACCAAGTGTCACCAATTTCAGGGACTATTATACCCTGGAGGTAGTGAGGGGACAAATCAATTGGGAAGGTTAAAAGATGGGGAAACAGTGGAAACAGTGTCAGACTTTTTTTTTTTTGGGCTCCAAAATCACTGCAGATGGTGAATGCAGCCATGAAATTAAAAGATGCTTACTCCTTGGAAGAAAAGTTATGACCAACCTAGATAGCATATTCAAAAGCAGAGTTATTACTTTGCCGACTAATGTCCGTCTAGTGAAGGCTATGGTTTTTCCTGTGGTCATGTATGGATGTGAGAGTTGGACTGTGAAGAAGGCTGAGCGCCGAGAATTGATGCTTTTGAACTGTGGTGTTGGAAAAGACTCTTGAGAGTCCCTTGGACTGCAAGGAGATCCAACCAGTCCATTCTGAAGGAGATCAACCCTGGGATTTCTTTGGAAGGAATGATGCTAAAGCTGAAACTCCAGTACTTTGGCTGCCTCATGCGAAGAGTTGACTCATTGGAAAAGACTCTGATGCTGGGAGGGATTGGGGGCAGGAGGAGAAGGGGACAACAGAGGATGAGATGGCTGGATGGCATCACGGACTCGATGGACGTGAATCTGAGTGAACTCCGGGAGTTGGTGATGGACAGGGAGGCCTGGTGTGCTGCGATTCATGGGGTTGCGAAGAGTCAGACATGACTGAGCGACTGAACTGAACTGAAAAGCTTGATGTGACTTTCTTAAATCCCCTATGACACCTAAAAAGTGAACCACCTTTCTCCTATGTTAGCAAAAATAACTTTTACCAGGTGAGTGGGCCTCCCTGTTAGGAATGTAGAATTGTTCGCTGTTAGGAATGTACAATAGTTTGTATAATCTAAGCAATTTCAGATCTTCAGATTCTGTGGTAAATAAAGCTCAGATACTGAAAAGAAATGGGATTCCGAAAACAGAGCAAGTTATAAGACACGACATGAAATTCTGTCCTCTCATTTCACGTGCGGAGGTTAAGGGTGGCATGAGCGTCAGACATGAGGTGGACATGCCTGACTCTGGACTAGAAGTCCGTGGCCCAGGCAGAGAAGAGATGCTCACAAGTCCCTCCTTTCTGGGGAAACTGTAGTGTGGTTAGACCAGAGACACAGTTGGGCACTGTTCCTGGCTTTACCGGAAACTCAAGAGAAGTGACTACTTTTCTGACTCTCCTTATCCTTAAAATGTGCGGGATGTAGCATGTGATACTCAGTTATCATTCTGAAATGTCTGTTATTTCTGGAGGGCAGAGACAGGAGGGTCGAGCCTATTGGAGGAACATGGACCTATTATTTCTTGGAGGGAAAAGGGGAATAAAAAAAATTAAAAAGCAGACCCTGGGGATCCTTCTGCCCAGGGCTACCCTGGACACTTGTCTGGACCTTGACCGGGTGCCACAGCACGGCCCCACTGTCACCAGCACACATTTGCAAAGGCCAAGGAGCCCTGCTCTCACCTGGAGGGGCACGGGTACCAGAAAGGAGGCAGGGTCGGGTCCTCTCTGAGCAGACTGGTTGGGCCTGTCAGTCACTAGGGCTGCCCCGTCCTCCTGTCTCCACCCACTCTGGGGGGAGCAGAGTGGGTGGAATTCTACTGTCAGAATGAAGGGAGAGTCCCAGGACTTGCCAAGAAACTGCTGGAACTGCAGAGGAGGAACAGAGAGTGCCTCCGGGAGACCTTGTGTTGACCTGTGGAAACACGACCGCTGTCTACACCCAGGGGATAATTTCCCGCAGTGAAGTGTTTCCACATCATCTACCTGGCATTACCTAAAAGGTAAAAGGTAAAACATGTGACAAAAGTGGGGAATTCTTTTCTATTTTTGAGTGAGACTGAATTACGTCAGTTTTGACGTTAACACTTTAAACCATGTCTATGCTTTGTTGTTCAGTCGCTCAGTCATGTCTGACTCTGACACCACGGACTGTAGCCTACCAGGCTCCTCTGTCCACGGAATTCTCCAGGCAAGAATACTGGAGTGGGTTGCCATGCCCTCCTCCAGGGGATCTTCCCAGCCCAGGGACTGAACCCATGTCTCCTGGGTCTCCTGTATTGGTAGGCAGAGTCTTTGCCACTGAGCCAGCTGGGAAGCCTGTTCTTACTGGTCCCTAACTGGCAGCTTTCCTTACCTTCACACACAGGGCAGCACTCCCCCTCGGGCATGTAGTATCTCTCACAGCTCAGCTCACCACACTGGGCAGTGAAGCAGATGGAAACACCCCCTTGGCATCGGCAGAATCGACAGTTGTCCATTCGAAACATGTCTCCATCACTGTACTCCATGTTGTTGAACACGCAGGCTGGCTTTGTTTCTAGAGGAGTTAAACAAAGCATATTCAAAGTCATTTCTGAGTGGTGTCCTTCCATGTTTTTCAAACAGCCTCTAGAAAATACTGCACAAGGTTAAAATTTAATGGAACTTTATTAAACTCAATATAATTTTTTACAACAGAAGCAATAAAGCTATGCAAAGTACAATAAAATAAAATACATCATTATTCTCATTATAACAAGGAATCAAAATTCCCCTTAGTAAAATCTATACTGGCTTCTCCTTACCCCAAATAAAAGTAATTATTTGACCATGAAACTGACATTTCTGATATGTGCTTTAAAAACATTTAGTTTTGTTAAACAAAATGTGTGTTTTGCTAAATCACTGTCTATCTCAAGTAAACGATCTTGAATCCACATTACGTTTTGTTCTGCCTCAAAAAATTTATTTAGGCCTCTTAGGTTATGTTTCCGTTTCTCCAGTGTTTTCTCTGAAATTCTTTTTTCTATTTAGTTAATAATCTATAATTATAATAGTGCTTGGCCTTTAAAAAACACTTCCTACATACATTACTTCACTTCATCCCCAAAACAAAGGTCTGATGTAGAAATACTTATCCTGAGTATAGAAGTGAGGAAATCCTAGGTAATTTGTGCAAAGTTATACATTTAGCAAATGATAGGAGAAGGAAATGGCAACCCACTCCAGTATTCTTGCCTGGAGAATCCCAAGGGCAGAGGAGCCTAGTGGGCTGCTGTCTATGGGGTCGCACAGGGTCGGACACGACTGAAGTGACTTAGCAGCAGCAGCAGAAGCCAAAACCGTAGCTCTTCAACTAAAACCCTGTACTCCTCCCACTGTGTTTCAACACTATGTTTTCTGATAAGGACTCAAAACCCTGCATTTAGAATGATAATGATATCAATGATTTAAAATTTTTCTCTGCATGAAAATACTCTCCCCTAAATCCACTCCTTAACTCTAATTTTGGTTGACTTAAAAGAACTCCCTCCAGATAAAGACATCAGAAGAAAAGGAAAACTACAGATCTATAGCTTTTATAAATATAAACATAAAAATACTCAAAAAAGTACTACCAGACTGAATCCAGCAGCATATAAAAAATATTATATACCAAGTGAGATTTATCCCAAGAATGCAAGGTTGGTTTAACATCCAAAAATCAATTAATGTAATTAATTGACTATAATGTAATGCAATGTCTATAGAATAAAGGACAAGACCATAGGATCATCTCAACAGACACAGAGAAAACATCTGACAGAATTCAACACCCTTTCATGAAAAAAAACATTCAACAACTTAGCAGTAGAGGTGTTAAACAGCAACTTGATAAACAGCATCTATGATGTTAGCACATCATACTTAATAGTGAAAGCTGAATGCTTTTCCCCTTAGCTCAGGATTAAGACAATGATGTCCACTCTAACCACTTTGATTCAACTTTGTACTGGAGGCTCCAGTCAGGGTAATTAGGCAACAAATTGACATAAAAAGCACCCATATTAGAAAGCAGGAAAACTCTTAATTGCCAACAACACGATTTTGAATTTAAAAAGAAGAAATCTACTAAAAAACTATTAGAACAAAAAGTTTAGCAAGATTTCAGGGTAAAACTGCAACTCCAATAAATTGTATATCTACGCACTAGCAATAAATGACTTGAAAATAAAGTTAAAAAGTTCCATTCACAGTAGCATCAAAAAGAATAAAATATTTAATAATAAGTCTAAACATAAAGTACAAAACTTGTACTCTGAACACTAAAAAACACTGTTCAAAGAAGATATAGAAGCCCTAAGGAGATGAAAATATATTCCATGTTCACGGACTGAAAGATAATACTGGCAGGATGAAAACATTCCCCAATTGGTTTACATATTCATTCAATCTCTATCAAAATTCTAGTTTTTTCTTTTGTAAAAACTGACAAGTGAATCCTAAAATCAGTAAGAAATTCAAGGAACCCAGAATTGCCAAGACCAACTTGAAAAGGAGAACAAAACTAGAGGACTTGCACTTTCTGATTTTAAGACGCACTACAATGCCACAGTATCAAGGCAATGTAGTGCCTGACGTCAGGACAAATACACAGTTCAATGGAACTGATTAAGAGTTTAGAAATAGACTCTCATATTTAGTGACCTTTAACAAGAGTGCAATCTGACATTTGACATATGCACGAACTTGTACCCAGAGAGAACAGTGAAAATAACCCAACTGAAAAAGGAGCAAATATTTGAACAGAAATTTATCCAAATAAGATACAGAAATGACCAATAAGCACTGAAAAGATGCTTAACATCATTACTTATTAAGGGAATACAAATCAAAGCCAATATTCATATCCTAGGATGGCTAAGATGAAAAAGATATAGATAGTAACAAATGCTGATGAGGATGTGGAGAAGTGGAAACTCTCATACATCTTGGCGATTGCAGTTGTCTTGAAAAAACTGTTTGGCAGTTGCTCAAAATATGAAACAGAATTACCCGAGGATCCAGCACTTCTACTCTTAGATGCACATCCAGGAGAAATGGAAACATCTACCCACATAAAACATTGTACACAAATGTTTACAGCAATGTTATTCACAGTAGCCAAAAAACAGAAAAAGTCTAAACATCAACCAACTGACGTACGAGACACAAAATGGGGCATACCCACTAATGGAATATTGCTTGGCCATAAAAAGGAATGAAGTTCTGATATATACTACAATATAAACGATCCTGGGGAACATTACGCTAAGCAAAAGAAGCCAGTCAAAATATACCAGATATTGTATAGGATTGTACTTATGTTAAAAGCCCATGACAGGCACATCTACAGAGACAGAAAGTAGATTAGTGGTTTCCGAGCGCCGAAAAATTGATGCTTTTGAACTGTGGTGTTGGAGAAGACTCTTGAGAGCCCCTTGGACTGCAAGGAGATCCAACCAGTCCATCCTAAAGGATATCAGTCCTGGGTGTTCTTTGGAAGCAATGATGCTAAAGCTGAAACTCCAGTACTTTGGCCACCTCATGCGAAAAGTTGACTCACTGGAAAAGACTCTGATGCTGGGAGGGATTGGGGGCAGGAGGAGAAGGGGATGACAGAGGATGAGATGGCTGTATGGCATCACTGACTCGATGGATGTGAATCTCGGAGTTGGTGTGGACAGGGAGGCCTGGTGTGCTGCGATTCCATGGGGTCGCAAAGAGTCGGACACGACTGAGCAACTGAACTGAGTGCTGGAAAGTCTGGGGGACATAGGGGGTGACTTAAAGAGCTTGGGAATTCTGGGGGGATTGATGACAATGTTCTAAAATTGTGATGACAATCACGCAACTTTGTGAATACATTAAAAATCATGGAATTGTGCAACTTCACTCAGTGAACTGCATGGTATGTGTCTCTGTAAAGCTGGGAAAATAAAAGTAATTCCAAGGTTAAAAAAAAAAAGTTCTCCTGAGCTAATGCAACCTATTTAACAAGGTAGGAAAAACTGGATTATGACATACATAAGCCATGGGCTTCTCTGTCCTAACATCATTTCTCCATACGTTACCTTGCATGTTCGAAATACGTGAGATTTCCACTGCATTTTGAGTATATTTACATTTGTTTTGTACTTAGACAAACTAGTGTTTTCTAATTTGACTTTATAACAATGCTGTTGAGAATAGAGAACAAGTATTAACATCTACTTCTTCAATGAGGAAAATGAAATTTACAGCGATGAGGAAGCTTGCCTAAAGTCACATCATTAGTGTGAGATGATCTGTGTGCATGTATTTTCACAAAGGCAGTAAATGTGCGTGTCTGAACCTTTTCCCTAGTATTGGCTGGATATACGATTTCCCCCCCCCCCCCCCCCCCGGCAAGAAAACTCATGTCAGAAAGAATCATCTTATTACAGCTCAGAAGTCTATATGCTTTTACCTAACACACTAAACTGAGCTGGGATTGGAAGGAACTGGGCAGTTAAGCCCCAAGTTCGAAAGTGCAGGAAATAAAGCACTTTTCGCCAATCAAATCTGCATGCTGTGGAAGGAGGCAAAATACTGTCTTCTATCAAAATGCTGAGCTTCTGTTCAAATTGAAGAACATTTTTTAAGAAACCAATCAGTATTAATTACCTATCTGCCTTCATCAACCACAACGACCATCTGGGTGAAGCCACAAATCTTGGTGCGAGATTTGAAGAAGTGAGGAGGAAAGGCTGTGGTTATGAACAAAGTGGCTCCAGATGAACTCGCTTTTATGGCGGGTTGTGCAGAAGCTTGAGTAGGAGGAGACGAGACTGACAAGGCGGCTAGGGCAGCTACGGTTCACTAGCATAGGCAGAGAGCATGGGAGTGGAACTGAGAGAGATGGTGAGTCCCAGAAAACACAGCCTTGAAAACACAATTGATTCTTTAGGATTAAAAACAAAAAAACAAAAAAAAACCCCATGATATAATGAAATCCCTGTTTGATGCTGAGACAAATTTAGAGAAGCTCTTCAGAAAAGTGCACGATAAAAATGGCTGGCAGTATTCTTTGAGGAGCAATGACCAATTACTTCTTCACCTGCTGGGGACAGAGATGAATTTCAGAACCATAGGCAGGGTACCACTACCTCTGTAAGAGGACATTTTCCGTGGACGGAGAGAAGAATAATATTACAAACAGAATAACTTATTATGCAACTTGCACTTCTCAATGCATAAAAGTACATATGCACTGAGATGCACAAAATGTCTTTTTAAAGATTTCTGCATGTTTTTTGTGTCTTCCCAATTAAATTTTATGTTTCTCAGTTCTGGAATCTTCTCTTCGCTCTTTGTAATACATTCCAGAACTCCTGAAAAAGAATTTTATAGTATAGATTGCTAGTAAGTTCTATTGCCTGGCCAAATCATGCTGATTGGCAGATGGTGATAGATATATAATTTTAGCAAAGGAAAAGACTAAAATGTAGAACTTCACATCAAATGTGAAAATGGAGGGGAAAAGTCCAAATAAGTATCCTTCTGTTGCTTTTTCTCTTTCATATCTCAGTGAAAAATGGCTGATGTCTTGCCTCTGGTCTCCTTTTTCTGGGGGTGAGTGGTACAGGAACAAAGTGGGCAGACTTAAGTTAAAAAAACAGAGATAACTGCATGACAAATGAGAAATGTCTGAAAATTTCTCCATAAACCAACAACAAACTGATGGAATCACAAAGGCAGGGTAGATGAGCTTCTAGATACGTGAAGGAAGAAACCACCTTTTCTGTGTGGGGGAAGCCGGGCGTGTGTGCTGGAGCATACTGGATAAAGGATACTTCAGGATAAGAGAAGGGGAACAGTGCTTACAAAATAGGGCTGCAGAACAGTGTGTCACTCTTATGCAAAATTAGGTTGGTAAGGCCCACAGAACACAATGGATGCTCAATAAATGCATACTGCATGGAATATTCCTTTCAAAGTGCCATATCCTCTCCATTACTGTAGGAGACCTTGCATCCCTAGAGACATTATTGAGTATCACTGCTATGCAATGGGTTCTCAACAGACGTTTCCATACTAACTTTTTTATTAACAAAGCGAAGGTCTGAGTCTGTTCTTTTCTTAAAGATTTACTTATGTATTTATTTTGGCTGTGGTGGGTCTGGACTGCTGTGCACTGGCTTTCTCTAGTTGCAGCAAGTGGGGGGTTCCTCTCTAATTGCAGCGGTCAGGCTTCTCACTGAGGTGGCTTCTCTAACTGCGGAGCAAAGGCTCTGGGCGCTCGGGCTTCAGTAGGTGTGGCTCCTGGCTCTAGAGCACAGGCTCAGTAGCTGTGGCACACAGGCTTAGTGGCTCCAAGGCAGGTGGAATCTTCCTGGAGCAGGGTTTGAATCCATGTCCCCTGTATCAGCAGGCAGATTCTTAGCCACTGGACCACAAGGGAAACCCAAGGTTTGAGTTTTCTAGGCCCAAATTTTACACAAGGAGAAGCTGACTTTGGGTCTGGCTCTTCTGTGACTGATTGATTTTACATGTTAGTGTCTGATGCTGGAAGAGTCAGTGGCCACAACACTCAAATGGCTATGACACTCAAACCATGGTGTTCCAGTTTGGATTTCTGTGCATTTTTGTATGTTGGAGACCTGATCATATCTAAGCAACCAAATGATCGCTTCCATACTCTGAGCATGGATGACTGCCCTATTCAAACTCAAATGCCTCTAGAAACAAGTGAACTGGGCCAGTGTAAGCCAGTAAGATGTACTACTACCAAATGGAAGAGGACACACGTCCATCTAAAGTAGAGGCTGTCACTCAACCCCCAGTGACGGATGAAAAAACATGTTTTTGGGCCAGAGCAGACACAGAACCATTTCCCGAAGAAGATGTGGCATTATTCAACACTGTTGTGGAGGTCATCCTTCCAGGTGATGATACTGATGTCTCACAAGTTCACACAAAAGGAGCACAAGCTCACCACCTGCTCATTAGGTCTCTCTAAACAACAGGGTTCTCATTCAGCTACTACCGTGCTGGTCCTCCTTTCAGCCCTCAGTTACAGACTGCCACCATCTGATGGGCAATTCAGCCATCCTCCCCCCCATACAGAACCAAACCCAACAGAAAAGAGGAGTAACATTTATGGAGAATGTTCTTTCCATCCATTCATCTAGGCCAATGTTTTCAAAACTCGGGAGTTCTTAAATTCTCTCTTTTTAATCTTCTGTTTTCACTATAATGCTTATCTTAAAAAAAACAAAAATAATGCAAGCATATGGATCACCTGGATGGCAGCTAGGGAACTGAGTGCTGGCAGGTAAGCTCCGTTTCTTCACATGGGGTTAGACAGCAGCCCACTGTCTCCTGAATTGGGGTTCCCAGATCTACTCCAATACCTTCCTATGGGCAGAGGGGGAACAGTGGTGGTGGGGGCTAAGGGGTTGGGCAGCATTCTCAAAATCAAGAAACAGATCTTCAGGCATTCAGGTTCCAGATGGGTGTTCAACTCACCCCTGAAAACTGCCTTCATGGAGGTGTATTTTAATATTTTGCTTCTACTTTTTATTGGGAAAAGCAGCCAGAGGAAATTGGGAGTAAAGCAACTGAGGACACAATTTACTGCGTCATCCAGTGCTCTCTTTTCAAAAGTTTCCACACGAGGAGAATGCTGCCCTGTCTGGCAGGTTTCTTGTCTCTAAAAATAAGAATTGTGGGTCCGATTCTATCTCCCTTTCCACTTTGCTGGCCAGGACGCCGGGGGCCTAACCTGACATTTAACTCCAGCAATTACATAGACAGATGCTATGGCCTGCACACCTGTGGGCATTTCCTTTTCGCTTTTCAACTTTTACATACAACTCTACAGTCTGACTCTCTTTTCTCATTAATATTTTACTACTATTTTACTGTGTCTGCTCTTAGTGTAAAATTGCCTCAAATCCTTTGTGGATAAGTAAGGCTTTATATATATACATATAAGGCTTTAAAAATATGTATACATAAAATAGACCCCTGCTCTTCCGGGCAATGATACTGATTTTTGACAGGTAATACCTTCTATGTGTGTATGTATGCCAAAAAAGTGAAATACAGACTCTGAGATAGAATTCCATAAATACTATCCTATGGAATTTTAAATCTTCAGAGTATTGTAGTTTCTAGTCTCACCTACAATTAATGACTAATGCAGTAACAGACAAGCTATAGCAGGACAAGAAGTAAAGCAAAGATTACCCAACTAACTTATGGTGGCAAGAAAGAGGCAAACACCAGAAATCCTGTTACTGCTTTGTTGTCTCAACATTTTCTCACAGTAGAAGGCCTGCTCCTGAAGTCTGCTGCTGCTGCTGCTGCTAAGTCACTTCAGTCGTGTCCAACTCTGTGCGACCCCATAGACGGCAGCCCACCAGGCTCCTCCATCCCTGGGATTCTCCAGGCAAGAACTCTGGAGTGGGTTGCCATTTCCTTCTCCAATGCATGAAAGTGAAAAGTGAAAGTGAAGTCGCTCAGTCGTGTCTGACTCTTAGCGACCCTATGGACTGCAGTTCCTGAAGTCAGGGCTCTATAAATGGGAGCAGACCCTGGAGATTTATCCAAGGCCACTGAGGTCAACCAGTCCATCCTAAAGGAGATCAATCCTGGGTGTTCATTGGAAGGACTGATGCTGAGGCTGAAACTCCAATACTTTGGCCACCTCATGCGAAGAGTTGACTCATTGGAAAAGACCCTGACGCTGGGAGGGACTGGGGCCAGGAGGAGAAGGGGATGACAGAGGATGAGATGGCTGGATGGCATCACTGACTCGATGGACGTGAGTCTGAGTGAACTCTGGGAGTTGGTGATGGACAGGGAGGCCTGGCGTGCTGCGATTCATGGGGTCGCAAAGAGTCGGACACGACTGAGCGACTGAAATGAACTGAACTGAACTGAACTGAGGTCAAATAGGGGCAGTAATCAGCTGCCCAAACTGCATCACATTGGGGTGAGATGTAAAGTGAATGTCCTGATGAGAAGGCCTGACACTTGGGTTTCTATAATTAAGAAGCAAAGAAAGAAGAAAGATACTCCACTTTCTCACCCAGCGGATACAACAGCAAGTTGTATTACTAGAGGTGTTATTTCCAGGGTATAAGAGACTTCAGATTAAAGTGTGGGGCAGTAAAAGATAGTGGATTCTCACAAAGTAACTCCTCTATGGGCTGACAATTAACAGCCACTCTAGAGGGAACTAAGGCGATATGAATCAGATCACTTGCTTGCTCAACCAGCCACGCGTCAGAACCCAGGTGCCCCACGAGAAACAGGCG
Organism: Ovis canadensis; assembly: GCF_042477335.2. Taxonomy (NCBI): domain Eukaryota; kingdom Metazoa; phylum Chordata; class Mammalia; order Artiodactyla; family Bovidae; genus Ovis; species Ovis canadensis. The sequence continues at coordinate 87,724,032 of NC_091247.1, forward strand.
ATGTGCTCATGTCACAGATACAAGGACAGGTTCCCTGTTTTCTGGCAGTTCAGATTCTAGGGTGAGAGAGAAACACGGAGAGGGGTGAGTACTAGAAGGAAGCACATCTGAGATGCTGGGAGCCCAGGACAAAGACCAACTATTTCGGTCCCAATGGTACGAGTTAAATATTCACAGAATATCACTTGCAGTCAATTCGCTTCAGCAGGAAGTATCAGAGGCTTGGCCATTTGCTGGTGGTGAAGACATTACTACCAGCTGGATGATAAAGCAGGTGGGGAGAAGTACCAAGAAGAGTCTATGTGCGTGGAGCCTGCCCTGTACCTCCCCCATGTGCTTGAAGTCAAGAAGCAACGTCCTGCTGTGTCCAGGACAGTGAACAGGAAGGAGGCACACAGAATCATAGAGACTGTTTGCTCTTGAAGCACAATTTCTAGTGCTTCACACACAAAACCTGACTTCACTTAACTGTTATTCTCTCCATTTGACAGATGTGGCAACTGAGGCTATACAGCTACTAAGTGGAGGAACTGATTTTCAAACTGAAGCCATTCAGTTCCAGTCTGTGTTCTCTTTTAACCACAAAGTCATACCACCAGTGCTTCTTTAAAGTGGGAAAAAAACCAAAACATGTAGCCTCTGGCCTAAAAACTACAGGACTCAGTGAAACAAGCCTGGACTTTTCATACAACCCTTTCTTGTGGGGGAGGGGCAGCTTGGGAGAAGGGCAGAAAATCTTCTGAACCCTGATTTCTTACAGGCAGCAGTTAACATGGACGCTTCTATCTGTATAATTTTGTTGTATTTGTCCACATTCAAAGTCATTTTCCTTGTGTGTCTAAGTACTGACTAAATAATGCTTTCTAAAAATCACTGAGAGTTCACTTGCTTGAGTTTATTCTTTGCTTTTCCGAAAATTCTGATGGAGGAGCGTGATTTAGGCTCTCCTCCCTTCTAGCATCTAAATTCAATAAACACCAGGTCGTCACACACCAAACCCTCTGCTGAAAGGTGAGAGGGAGAGAGGTGGATTTTTTGTGAAGGAATCCTGGGGCTGAAGAATGGCTTTTTCGGCCCACAAGTTTCCGGCTTTAATGAGGACAATACTACTGACTAGCGGCTGGCCAGAAGTGTTTCCTCTAAGCAGAAAAAGGATGAACCAGAGGAACACGGTCCTTTCTCTTTTCAAACTGTGGTCACTCCGTGGCCTAATGCCACAGCGTGGCCTTAGTTACACAGACTACCTCCAGGAGTAGCGGGATGAGGTCTTCCAACTGGAAGAACACAGCCACATTTTCTGTGGTCCTTTTCCTGCAATCCCAGAATTTCTCAACTACTGACACACAGCAGAAGGTGACGGCCACGTGTAGTCTGCGATGACCTTTTCAAAAATGCCTTCTCTACAAGATGGAATGAGGCTTCCCTTCCTAACTTTCCCTACCGCGTGGTGGGGTCTTAAGCAGCTATCCTGAGTTTCATCAACTCCCTGAGCATGTTGTCTGCCTTTTAAAAAGATAGAAGCGGCTAGATTGAACCCTCCCTCCTCCTCCTCCTGCACAAATGTATGCTCGCTGAGAACAAGAGAAACCCCACGTACCATTAACACATTCAAAGACATCACAGCACTTTCCAGGTGTCCCATCTCCACGAGAGACTATGCGGGGAGTGGATCCCACCTCACACACGGGGAAACCACATAAGCCAGAGAGACACTCGCATCTGAAACCAGAGAAAAGGGAAGGAAAACCCCGTGAATAAACAACAACACAGAAGTTGGGAGACCACAAACAAAGTGGCCGGCACACTCTTCACCCCTCTCCATGACACTGTCCTGTGTATCTGGTGTCACCGGGGGAACGGGGAGTGGGTCCTAACATAATCGGCATTCCAAATAACTAAGGCTCATCTCCTTAGTATACGCCCAGAAATTTAACATTAACCATTTGGACAGAAAAATTCCTAAAATGCATTACTTCATTTCTTACTTAACCAGACTGGTATTGAGCATAACAGACACTTTCTTGATGACATACATTAGCCTGTCTCTCCAGACATCAGTGATGCTTGGACAGGCTGACACAGAACGGTGCTCCTGCATTTTCTAATGAGTCTATGATGCTGCTTTGCTGCTGTTGACCTTTAGGTGTTTCTCAGCAATGTTTCTGACTCGATTCTTTCAACTAATAGGTCATTAGTTTTTCAGCTTTTTTTTTTTTTAAATCAGTGTGATTGTGCCTAGTAGCACCCTCCTCTGGAGCTATATTAATTTATAATTATATAGTAAAAAATATAGATTATGATTAAAGACCAAGGAGCTTTTTACAAATAAAGGGTATAAGCTGTAGCAAATGGATTTTGTGACAGCTATCTGGATGCTGAGAGTTTTAGTGTTTTAGGTTTTCTAAGCTGCATGTGTACATTCTTCTGAATGCAAACTACCTCTGTTGGCTCTCGCCCTTAACTTCAATTCTCCTGAAAAACTTGCTTGACTGCAGGAAAATAAGAGGCAGGTTTAAAATAAAAAAGAGAAGAGAAAAAGATGTTGTCAACTGCCCGATGCTGATGTGTCAGAATGAAATCGGAGGCAGGAAATGAGAAGCCCAGTGCAGCAGGGCGTCAGGATGTAAATGTAACACAAGGGAGGAGCAGCCAGGCTCTGCCCGGGACTCCCCTGGCAATGGAAGTGTGGGTCAGAGGTGGAGAGGATGACTAAGGGAGTTCCCAGGTCGACTGGAGTGAAGGGAAGGCCTCTTAAAAGGAGACATCCTTGCCGGAAGCATGTGGGTATTTATGTACCAGAGAGGTCAAGATTCAGGGAGGGTAACATTCCCAGGAGGGAAGAACTATTAACACCTCAATTCATTAATTCTGTTTTTTCTCTCTTCTTATTTGATTGTTTTGTGCTCTTATTTTTCTTCAGATCTTTTCTAAAATAAAATGTCTGTCTTCCACAAGTACTTCCATAATCAGACCCAGAGACTTAATGACAATTTAGTTAAGCGTAGAACTAAAATAGAAATGAATTCAGATAATATCTTCACCAAAGATGTTAAAGCCACTGGACAGGTGTGAGTGACCCCTCTGAGGCCCCTTCCTTGTGGGGAAATGGCTATATTTGCTTTATGGTGAAGTTGAGGTCGTTAGGTAATTAAGGTTTTGCTGCAGTAGTATTTCTGACTGTGATTTAGAATAGATGTTTGGCTGTTTGGTGTGAGCAGAGCGAGGAGCTCTTGATTCATAATCTGTATTCCTACAGGACAGTCACCTTCCACGGCTGAGTAAACGTGAACTGAGCTTTTAGTCCCTGGAAAGGTTATGGGATGGTCTCTCATTTTTATGTGTGTGGCCACTGCAGTTTTAAACAGATGATCATATTCCTGTGACATTATAGTAACAATGTATCCTTTACATTTACTGCACTTGAGGCTCTGTACAACTTTAACTTTTCAGAGTTCACAGACTAATGGGGAAAGAGCATTGAGAGGCCCCGCCCTGATCCCAGTATCTGGATGTAATGCCGATGAAAGCATCCTACAAGAACAGCTGGCCAGCCTTCCACATCTTTGGGGATTGGCTATCTCCTCTCCCACTGTTGGGTTCTAGGAAATCACTCTAAGTTAAACACCAGCGAGCACACGACCGAGCAATAAATACCTCATCTGATGTCTTTTGACCTTTCAGAGATCTTTACTGAACACGCGTGTGCGCTTGTGTGCCAGGCTTTGTGCTAGGCTGTCAGAAATCACACCAACTTGAAAAGCATAACCAAGTTCGCCTTAAGTCTATTCCCCCCGCTTTGTTGTTGTTTAGTCGCTAAGTCTTATCTGCCTCTTTTGTGATCCATGGACTGTCGCCCGCCAGGCTCCTCTCCGTGGAGTTTCCCAGATGAGAATACTGGAGTGGACTGCCGTTTCCTGCTCCAGGGGGTCATCCCCACCCAGGGACTGAATCCGTGTTTCCTGCACCGCGTGCGGGTTCTTCACCACAGAGCCACCAGGGAAACCTGCTTCCCCCATGTTGACATTTAACCTGTTTCCCACTTTCTAAAATACCTCTCTCGTTTTTCCAGAGACCCATACGGGTCGTCTCTGGCACGCTGCAGATCTAGTAACCCACTGAGGAAAGGAAAACTCTTGAGGCTGAATTTTCATTTCCAAACCCAGAAGGACTGCACAATACAGCGCCGAGGATTCCGATGCCCTGGCTTTGGCTGGACGGCTTGCTCCTGCTTCCTTCCCCTTCTTGACCAGCCCGTGGGCAAGCCCTCCGTGGCTACTGCCACCTTTGACTCCTCAGAACCGGCAACTAGCAGGTGTTCAAGACCACTAGCACCTTAAAAAGGAAGGAACCTATGAAGGAAACCAACAGGGGAAAATCTGGGCTCACATCGGATATCTACTGAGCAAGTATCTATTAGGTTGAGGCTTTACAAAACTGCCTTCTTTGCAGATCAAAAATAGTCAAACGGCAGTTTCACACAGTTCAACAAAATACAGCTCATGTGAGTTCTCTTTTGATGGATAAAGTCTGTACTGTCTCAGGTAACAAATGAGGGCCGATCAGGAACCTTTATTCCAAAGAAATCTATTACATTATAAGTAATGTTGAGTTCAAGGCAGCTTGATCAAAATTCTCTAGTAAGATTACTCTAGATTCTCTGGTTTACCTATACTGGAGGTGGGGAGTCTTCCCTTCCACAGATGGGAATAGTGAGGCAGGCAGCCTTGTCAACTGATCTGAAATCAAATAAGGTTTCCTATCCTGTTATTTATAGTGAGTCATGAGGAGGAAATGCTAAATTACAGAGCAGCTGAAGCATGCAAGCAGAGTCTTGCCCTTATCACCATTTCTCTTCATCCTTATTCTTTTTCTGGTCCCTCCTCCCAATCTCCCTCTTACCCTTTACTCCAAAGCATGGATAAAGAACAAGCAATGGAATGGGAGAACATGTGGGTTAGTGGCTGAGCAAACAGACTAACCTACAAGTAAACTGATGTCCACACTTACTCCTCACCTCTAAAACCTTCCATCCCCCAATTTCCAGGTTCCGACCTGGTCTCCCCTCACCTAGGTCTCTCCTTCTCCCAGTTCATGCCACACTCGACCTACGGGTTCAGTTCCTGTACTTCTATAGTCAAAAGCCTTCAGTTACTCTTCATTTAACTGATAAACTTGTCAGCCTAGCATTCAACACTCTCACGTCCTCCGCGTATCTTTATTCAAATACAGCACTTCTCTTCATTCTCTTGATGCTAGCCACCTTCTCCAAACAAGCCCTCCCTCTGCTGTCTCTGCACTGCCTACTGCTCTACTCCCTGCTGAACATTCTTTATCTAGCCTTCATCTCCCGCTGTCTGTCTAGGTACCATCTGTCTTTCTAGATTACTTTAGATGATAACTCCTCTCTGAAACCCTAAACACCACACTTCTCTTAGGACACCTGGAGCAGAAGTGCTAAGGGCTTTTTAAAGAAAACCAATAAAACAACAGCTTTATTGGGACACAATTCACATACTATAAAATCCACCCCTGTTGAGTATACAGTTCGATGGTATTTATATTCGCAGGGTTGGGCTACCATTACCACTACCTAAACTTAGAACATTTTCATCATCTCATAAAGAAGCCTGTATTTCCCATTTCTTTTCTCCCAACCCCTGGCAATCACGAGTCTTTATTCTTTCGCCATGGATCTTCTTATTCTGGTCAGCTCATATAAAAGGAATCATAGGCTAAGGGCTTTTTAACCTCCAACAAGAACCAACTTGTATTTGCAATCTGCCTGAAAATCAAGCCTTTAATGTTATCCTCAGTATTAAGATAATCATCAATCAAGGTACCACATTAATAAATGTTTGCATAATGTAATCACAGCTGCAGCCAGGTAGGTTAGTGAAGCTGTCTTTCTTCCCTCTCCAATAGGTAATAGATCCAGCTTAGTGGCAAGCACAAAGATGAACAGCACTCAGAAAAATCATCTAAGCCCCTAGAGGGCACTCCCCTCCTTAGGAGGCCTGCGTGGGCTGGTTCTCTGGGCTGAGAAGCAGTGCACACTCCGGCCTTCCCTTTGTGTCATTTACTTCCTGATCTACACAGACACTCCCAGGCAGGCCTGAGTCCCAGCACAACTTTCGAGGTGCTCCCAAGTCAAGTCTCTACTTATCTTCTAGCTTCCATATTCTGTGACGTGTGGAGGAGACAGAATATGTCTGCACACATACGTGACACACATATACGCAGACAGTGACAACGGCAACCTGCGATTCACTGAATCCTCCTTCCCCACCTCCATCTCTCAGTGCCACAGCTCAGCCAGCCACTCGGTCTCAAATGCCTGCCTCTCTTTCTCCCCAGGCAAATCCCATGCAGCCTTAAGGCCACCTGCTCGCTCCACAAGGCCTTCTCTCATCAAATAAGCAACCAGGATTAGTTAGCTCTCTCTCCTGGTATAGAGCTGCTCCTGGTACAAAATCAAAATCCTACTGCTTCTCCTGTGAATTCCCCTGGTGCAGGGACATGTCTTATTTGTCTTGTAATGAAAAAACTGAATGAGATAAAGATATCCAAACAATAATTTGGAATAAGATTTTTTTTTTATGGCTAGTAAGTCAGAGGTTGGACCGTGCATTGTTTTTAAAATTTTTATTTTTTATAAATTTTAGACACAGAGCTACTCAGTGCAGTGCTTTTCAAAACCAGTGTGTGGAGGGAAAGACTATGGAATTTGTTTAGAATGCAGATTCCAGGGCACCATTGTCAAGGACTGCTTCTCTGAGAATCTGTCTGGGGCAGGGCTCTAGAAGCGGCCTGGATAAAAAGATCTCCAGGAGATTCCACTGGGAATCTGGGGCCCACTTTCTGAACAATTTGCTCCTAAAGGAAGTGATGCTGAAGTTGAAGCCACCTGATGCTGAAGAGCTGACTCACTGGAAAAGACCCTGGTGCTAGGAAAGATTGAAGGCAGGAGGAGAAGGGGACGACACAGGATGAGATGGTTGGATGGCATCACTGACTCAACGGACAGGAGTTTGAGCAAGCTCTGGGAGACGGTGAAGGACAGGAAAGCCTGGCGTGCTGCAGTCCACACAGTGGCAAAGAGTCAGACACACCTAAGTGACTGAACAACAACAACGGCACAGAGTCTCATTAATGCAGGTTGCACTTCCCAGTGGCAAAAGCCACGTGCAGCTAGTTTTGTCCTTTCACCGAGTAGTCTATTTTGATCAGCAGCACTTGCTCTCGATCATTTACCAAGTCTCTTCCTGCCTGAACATAGCTAGCCTACGAGTTAAGAGACGTGGAAGGAAGAAAATAACTGAATTCACTATCCAATACCATCACTCATCAGAAAATGGATGACTGCTAGCCAGCCACTTAAACTGTGGGATGCTCAGTTTTCTCCTCCTTAAAATGAGATGGTTGGACCTTCATGTGCTTTCTTCTAACTATAAAATCCCAGGATTCCAACACTGTCATTCCCATCACAGTCTGATCCTGGCTCATCCCTGTCTGCAGCCTCTCCTTGTCTGCACCTCATCCTCGAAGCACATCACAGTCTCTCTCTTCCCCACTCCCCCCTCACCAAGCACCTCCACCCTCAGGCCCGGCTCATGATGGGCCTTGTCTCTTCCTTTTTTGCCCAAGAAGAATGCAGGAAGAGGAACGATACACTCAGTGCTGGCATCTCCGGATTACCAGGCATGTCTTCACAACTACACTGAAGAATCAACAGTCTGTTTCACCACAATGACGACAGAAACTGCAAAGGACGCTAAAGCGCATGGAGTTGGCAGAAGACGCTGTGGGGAGAAGGGTCCTCTTGGCCCCTCCTCCCACCACTCAACAGAGCAGCAAACTATCAGACTCCTCGTTGTCCCCTAGCAGATTGTCATTTCTACCTGTTCCTGGAGAAACCACCACTTATTGAGGCCCCTGCAAACATGTCTCCCAACCCTGGATGCATTCCACATTCAAGCTGAGTGCTGAGCCCTTGGCAAGGAGAGAATCACTGTCTATAAATAAAAAATGACTCTATTTAGGCGGGAGGCAGTGCTCTCTTTACACAGGAAACAAGAATAAATGTGGAATTAAAAGGGCAAAGCACGTGTACTGCTAGGATTCCACACGCCATAAAAATAAAATAACTGTCAGTAACGGAAGTTATAATGACACATAAAACATATTCCTAGTCTATAAAAAGTAGCTTCAGCTTTAATTAAATCTGATCTATCTACTAACTTTCTACTGATTAAATTTCTAACCTCTTTCTAGCTATGTGTAAGTTCTGTGTTGTTGTTGTTGTTGTTGTTGTTTTATAAGAAGACTGAAAATAAAACCTCCAAAAAGAAATGAGTTTCCCAGCTGAGGGCCTGCCTAACCTGATAGAAAGCTGCCCTCCCTATGTTAGTTTCTTACCATGTTTCTCCTGCTTCATCTGTAAGATTTACTACTAAGTGACAACCCCCACCGCACGCCATCCCCAGCTCATTCCTCCACCACCTCTTTCATTTCCACCACCCAGGAGGTTCAGCACGTGCCTTAGCCGTAGCAGCAAGCACAGGGCCTGGCTCCAAGGACCACACGCCTCCTCCCAGAGGCCTCCTCACTCCTCTTTTCACCTGTAAAACCAGAAACCCCATGTTCGGCATCACTTTCCCTTCAAAGTCAACGGTAAAATCACCCTGTGGTTTTTGGTTGCTGTTGTAATTTGCATTTTTCTGTGGGCAGCAGTGGAAGGATTTGCTTCAGTAAAGGGACAGTATCAACGGAAGGCAAACAGAGAAAACGGTCCTCTGCATTTCCCACTGCACGGTATTAATAACGACAGTAAAGTCCACTGGAAGCCCTTAATGACACAGGCATTATGACCACCCTCTTCCTAACTTTATCAAGGGGCCAATGACTATGGCTTCTCAATGCTGGACTGAGGCTCAAGGAACTCAACTGTAGGTACTAAGTTTGAGAGAAAAGTGGTGTAAATCATAAGACAATAGGCGCTGTGGGCTCATGCCATTCTTAGAAATCACCTTCCGGAGCCAAGCCCTACAGTAAGCAGGTAAGGTCAGGAGAAAGCCAGTGTACGCTGCACAGGTCCTCTACCCCACGACTGTTTAAACAAGAAGAGAGTTGGGACTGTTCCCAAGAGACGCCTCCTGGCTGTGGGGGAACCAGAGGCACAGACATACAGCTGGGAAGCACCCCAGGGCCCACGAAACACAGACCTCGGATCTGGTGGGGGTCCTGAACTGAACTGAGCATGGTCCAATAACCTGATAACTACCACAACCCAGGACAAGAAGCTCTCTGCCTTCACCTCCCCAGGCCTAGAGCAAGACACTGGCGTGTACTTCCATGGTGGGCAGGACGGCTGCAGAGGGGACAGGAGAGAGAGGCGCGTGGAGCCCAGGCAGGAAGAGCAGGAGGAGGAGACACCAGCACGCTGCGCCCTGGGGAGGAGCAGTGGGTCTGGTGAGGACAGTATGCTCTAATAAAGCAGCATCAGGTGTTCCTGGTTCAGGGCTGGATTTGCCGACTGCCTGAGGAATGGATGCTTCAGGACGTGGGAGCGGCTTGCTGGTGAACATGCAGTGATCCTGGAACTCTCTGCTGAGTGTGTGCGTGCAGCAGGCACTCAGCTGGGTGGGCTCGGGATACACAGGGCCTGGTGCTTGGTTCAAGAAGTGTGGTTTAGGGAGGTATCGGATATATATAAACAAAATAAACAAACCAGAACACAAGCGGATGAGGACCATTCTGTCTCCCCTCTGGATCACGTGAAGAACAAACTCCAACATCAGGACTATTTGGAAATGTGGAAGCCTTCCACCACCTGGGGGGCTAACGCTTCTGTAGGCCCTCAGAGCTGCTACTGAAAGAGCTGACTTTGAGCACACATCCCCTGGATCCCTTGGGGCTGTTGATTCCCAGACCTCTCATCCTTGACATCAGTGTAAAGTGCAAGGTCCCCTGGTCTCCCATCCTCAAGGGAATGCACATCCTCAGAGATCTCCCTGCTTCCCAGGGACTCATCCTTTCATGCCCACTGCTCTGCCCGCCCCCCTACCCTTTCCTCTCCCAGAGTCCGATCACCATCACAAAGTGCACCATCAAATCTGTTCTCTCCCTTACCTGGCTCACCTGAAAAGACTACTTCCTTAAGGTGAGACCATGAACGGCCCCACACTCACCTTTGCCCTGGGCTTGCTCTTCACAGTGACTATAGGCCAGCCCTACGCTGCTGTTTGCTCCCTCAAGCCTCCACGCAAGCCCCGCTGGCCCCCTGGGGCTTCATCTCCTGCCCATTTCCTACAGAGGGGTGGAGGTTCAGAGAATGTGCTCTGACATGCAGGAATCTTAGGCTGAGTTCTGGCCACGTGGGAGCTGTCTGACCTTGGGCACCCCATCAGCTTTCTCAAGCTCACTTGTTCCACATGTAGGACAAGGATGATTCAAGCTTCCCTTTCTCATGGGATTGCGACGTGGATTCCATACATTGATGTGTGAAAAGTAACCAGCACAGTGCCTGGAACATAGAAGCACTCAACACCTGTGAACCATTCCATATCACTATCATTTGGAAGCTTCCAGGTCTATGTGGAGGAAGCCTTTTCACCATCCTGACCCCCTCACCTGATCTTTTGGACTCCAGTGACCCTTGCTGCCCCTTCACTTCAGCCATCTGCTTTCACCAGCCACAGTTCTCTCAAATGTCAAATCAGACTTCCTACAGTCCACAACATTGGGGGTTGATTTTGGCATTTCCAGAATAATGGTTCATTTTTCCTTTCCGTTGTCTCAGGCCCAGGCTCCCACCACACCGAGTCCTCAACCTTACTGAGACTTCTATTCTAAGTGGTTCCCTTTTATTCTAAGCCTGGGCCTCATCTGATGGTACCTCCTTCACAAAAAACAGCCCCCAAACCCAGGGCATTTTACCTGAGCCACCAGCTTCATGATACTTCTAAATTCCCTGCCCCTTTAACCTCCATCCATATCTTGTCCCTTGACATCAAACCCAAGTCAGATACACCCTGAAATGGCAAATGTGACTGTCTTCTTTCAAAGGGCGGAAGGGTGTTGTGGACAACTCTAGAGGGTCTGTGCCCTCTGAGGGGGCTTCACTATTCACTCCATGCAGAAACGTATAGTCAATGTCACTATACCTTCCAACTGCTCAAGAGACACCAGATTTTTACATGAAGAATCCCAGGTTTTAAATGTTGATGACTAATTTAAAGATGGACACCCCCCCCCCCAAAAAAAAACAGGGCAATGCCAAGAAATCATGTCTTGGGGTCAAAGCTCCAAGGCAGCCAGATGCAAACTGGAGATCAAACCAGTGACTTCCTTGGTCCTGATACCCAAGCTGTTGATGGTGGACGGAAAAAAATCACACTTCTGGCAGTAGCTGTTCTGCATCTTCAACCCTGGAGTCCCTCATGTGTCTGGAGACCTCCGTTCAACCCTTAGGATCATTCTTCCAACTGCAGGCACAAAGAGCAGATGCTGTGTGTATGTGTGTGTGTGAGCAGGGTAGTGAGAGTGGGCACAGATGGGAAGCGTTCATGCCACATGGGGAAGAGAGAGTGGAGGACAGACATTCCTGGAAGAGGCAAGAAACTACTCACATTTACAGAGGAAAGAAAGAATAGTGGGGTTAGGCTGGAGCAAATGGTTCAAGTCACTAGGAGGATATTGCATGCTGGGCTGGGGAACTGGGGGACATTGTGGGGAAAACATGCGGGAGACATGAAGTAGTGAGACAGGCCAGAGGTGGGTAACAAGGGCCCTGGTGTACCATACTAACAAGTACCTTTAATTGAAAGCGGTAAGAAAGTAAAAATCATCTAGATCTAGTGATGTAGTTTTGCAAAAGGGATGGTTATCAAAGGAAAAAAGAAAAAGCAACATGAGCATGAATTCCGTTTTTCTCGAGTCATCAAGTGTGCTGTGTGCTCAGTAGCTCAGTCGTGTCCGACTCTTTGCGACCCCATGAGCTGTAGCCCGCCAGGCTCCTCTGTCTGTGGAATTCTCCAGGCAAGAATACTGGGGCAGGTTGCCATTTCTTACTTCAGGGGATCTTCCTGACCCAGGGATCAAGCCTGCATCTCTTTGTGTCTCCTGCACTAGCAGCAGCAGCAGCACTACCTGAGTGAGTGGGATCAGTGCTAATTTTTAAAAATAATTACTTTGAGAGTAATTACAATATTGTTGTGGTTTTTGCCATACATCGGCATGAGTCAGCCACGGGTGCACATGTGTCCCCCATCCTGAACCTCCCTCCCACCCCATCACTCTGTCCCAGAGCACCGGCTTTGAGTACCCTGCTTCATGCACTGAACTTGCACTGGTCGTTTATTTTCCATATGGTAATATACACGTTTCGGTGCTATTCTCTCGTATCATCCCACCCTTGCCTTCTCCCACACAGTCCAAAGTCTGTTCTTTACACCTTTGTCTCTTTTGCTGCCTTGCATATAGGATCATTGTCACCGTCTTTCTAAACTCCATATATATGTGTTAATACACAGTATTGGTGTTTTTTAAGTTGCAAGACACATTAAAAATATAAAAATCGATGACCACAATAGCCTAGAGTGCCCTTTCCTCTTTCTCCATCTGGTGAACTCTGACTCATTCTTAAAAGACTGAGCTCAAAAGTCAAATCCAACAGTCAAATTCCAAAGCGAAATCAGTATCTCTTTATAAGCTTACTGTTTTTTTGCACAATTCTACTTCTAAAGCACGTAGCACTTTAAATTGCTCCAATTATCTACATCTGTCTTCCCTTTAGACTGTAAGCTCCTTGACATCAGTCTCTACTTCTTATCCCTACAAGGTTAGCAAAACATCCAGCATATGATAAACACTCAAATATTTGCTCTCCACACAGACTAAAAACATGGGATTCTGATTCTAGGACTTGTTACAGCTTAACTACCTATAAATTTAACTAAAAGCATATACTGAGTATTTACCTATGAAAGACAACGAGGAGATTGAGACTTACAAGGTGCATCCTTGTCCTCAAAAAAGTACACAATCTAACGTCTTAGGAAGTCACGTCTTAGGAAGTGCCATAAGAATCTTCAAGAATCCATGATCTAGTTAATGGACATCAAAGTACTCCATCCTCTTATCACAAGAGCCACAGCATACAAACAAAGGCAAAATCAGGAAAGATCATTTAAAATGTGCTTGTCTGTGTGCTAATACATTCACAACAGACTGAGCAAAAGTCCAAAAAAAAAACACCAGTTGTCTCTGTCTTCAGGGTTGCAGTCAAGCAGGTAACTGTCCGCTAAGCCAATATAACTCTCAACCCTCTGCAAACTGTGTCCACACAATGATGAGTCTTATCACCTACAGCCCACATAAAGGGGCAATGAAGAGGAAAATACAGTCCACAGTACTGGGTGCTATTTTTGGCATTTCTAGAAGAGGGAGGATTTTAACAGGTTAGATTTGCTTGTTAGTTTCTAAGTAACTTCACAAAACATTTCTGCAGAACTGTCTGGAGCTATTCCTCCAACAGGCTGAATCATGATGCTGCTGCTGCTATCAAATGAGGGTGGGTGGGGAAAGCCCTCTGAGATTCCATATTATCCAGGCTGTGGATTCTTCTTTCCATTTTTAACGAAAGTCTTATGAAATTCAGCTGAGTGACTTTCTTTCAGTGACAGTCAGAGGGCCACGTATTTATCATCTGGTGGTGGCCAGTCTCCCTCATATCAGACTGAAAGCTCCTGAGTGACAGCCTAAGGCTTTTTGTTTCAGAAGTGAAACAAGTACAAAATAAGAATAGACACTGGTCAAATGCAACACAAAAGGCATAAGACACTCGTATAGGAAGTACAGGGTTACACATCTGAAGTGAATTATTGACAAATTAAACTCTCTATTAGGGAGATAGTTCATCTCCAACGGGCAAGGGTTTTACTTCTAGGAAAGCATATTTTCTTCATTCTGGGGACAAGTCCAATAATAACATGGAATTCCTACAATTATTTTGTTTTACAAACATCAGAGTTTAATATAGACTCTGGCTTTTTTAGTCATGAGCTGACTTGCTCCTTTGGGCCAAAAATTACTGTGACAGAGGGCAACAGAATAGAAGTTCTTTTCTTAGTTGAGAAAGAAGGGCTTCAAATGTATTTCCAAATTTTTCTGCATGTATTTAAAAACAGAATGCTGCATGATAGCGTGTCAAGAGTCAGGAATGTTTTAAATCTGCCCTATGCTAATGCATATTTTACATACTGTGTAAGTTAATTTTATTTATCCCCAAAGCAGCTGGACAAATTATTCAAATGAAAGGGAACAACCAAAATATGAACTGAATTAGAGAAATTTGTCTACTAATAGATTAATCTAAAAAAAAAAAACCATCTTCTTCAAGACAAGGTCTTGGGAACAGATGGACATGATAATTAATTACAAGGCTTTAATTTGATCAAGTCCTTTTGAAAATGAATATTCAGGGATAATTCTGACTGGTTAGCTTCAGGAAGCATCATACAAGCAACTTAATCACCCAGCACATTGTTAGGGATCTACAGAAACCGTTACTGGATGATCTAAAACTTAACACTGTCTCAGAGGACTAAGAGGGGCTCCCTGAGCTTTGAGAAGGAAACTGGCTTTTCTGAGCCACCTGCAGGAAGTTTCTGGCTTTGACTTCCCTGTCTGGTTGGGCTGATGTGCCCATGATGAGTCCTGTCCTCCATGTTTCCGACCCTTGTATAATCATCCCCCCTACCCTCTGGCCCCTGCTGCTGAGTCGTGTCCGACTCTGTGTGACCCCATAGAGGACAGCCCACCAGGCTCCCCTGTCCCTGGGATTCTCCAGGCAAGAACACTGGAGTGGGCTGCCATTTCCTTCTCCAAGGCGTGAAAGTGAAAGTGAAGTCGCTCAGTTGTGTCTGACTCTTCAAGACCCCATGGACTGCAGCCTACCAGGCTCCTCTGTCCATGGGATTTTCCAGGTAAGAGTACTGGAGTGGGGTGCCATTGCCTTCTCCTGGTTCCTAGCACCCTCCTAAAGGCACCATTCAGTTGAAGACAGGCTGAGGTTCTAGAGTCAAGACTTGACTGTGGAGCTCTAGAAAACGGAACCACCCAAGTGCACGCGTAGGAACCAAGAGAAAGTTAAGGAATTTCTGACACTGACACTGACTCTCTCAGACTCTCAAAAGCGCTCAGCTGCGTCCGACTCTTTGCGACCCCATGAACTGTGGCCTGCCAGGCTCCTCTGTTCGTGGGATTTTCCAGGCAAGAATACTGGAGTGGGTTGCCATTTCCTTCTCCAACTACTCAAAAGTGGATAGATGTTAGATGATGCAGAAGAGAGAACAGTGACTTCTCTATAAGCTGGGACCTGTAGATTCCAAGCTTTGAAACGACAGGCAAATATGGAGGGATATGAAAAAGGATCATCAGTGATTCTGTCTGTGTGTATGTTTTTTGAGGTCCTTGATTTCGTAGTTTGGATTTAAGGCTTGCCTAGTCTGGATTTAAAGCTTGCTGGTTGCTTTCTTGCTTTTTCTTAAATGCAGTTGTCATTATTTGGTAGAAATCCAGTCTATGACTTGACTCTTTCCTGGAAGGCAGGTTACCTCTGTGTGTGCGTGTGTTCCTTTCTTATTACCTTCCAAAGGTCTGAAACTTCTCTGAGACTGGTGGCGGTGGTATTTGTGAGGTGTTGAGTTCCTTCAAGCCTAAGCCTTACCTTATTCAACACCACCCCCCATACCAAGCCCAGTGTTCTGTCTTCCACGAGGTTCTCAATGGGTCTTGGCTATTTAACTGAGCACTTCCAAATCTGCACCTTGTTTTCGCTCACTGCAGCTTTGTGGCTAGATTAATTCTGATGTAACTCAAGCACTTCTGAAGGGAAAGGACAACCTGCCAAAGATTCCATTCTGCTGGCCTCATCCAGGATGAGTCAATTTCAGGCTGTAACTTCTGAAACCCCAGAAAGCTTCTTTTCTAAGTATCTACAGCCAGTCACAAAAACCAGTGTGCAGCAATCTCCAAGACTCTATTATCATAATACAATACAGTACCAACAAGGCAAATTTTCTTCAGAGTCCAAAGAGATCAGGATGGAGCAAAGGGAACTAAGCATCCTGGATTTTCACCCTGAAGCAGCAGCATATGACTATTTAGATACTGTAGTAAAATTCATGACCTTCATTCTGGCCATGGGCTGTATATCTGATGTGTCTTTCTTATACAACAGGGTTGGGCATCCTTCTTTTTATCTTATTTCCTTTCCTGGAATTACAGTGTTTGGAGCTTTATGATATACAACAGGGTATGAGTGAAAAATTATCTTCTAAGGTCAATGTCTTATGAGACAGAAATAAAACTGAGGCTCAAACAAAGACAAGGGGCTGTAACTTGATAGACCATTCTTTACTTAAAGAGACATAGAAAAAAAATGGTCTAATCATAAAGTTAGACAATCTAAAACTCTTCCACAAATATAATGCTCTCTCTCTGTGTGTATACACAACTTAGAGTGAAATAAAGAAAAATGCAATAAAAATATGGAGAACCTGGATAAAGAGGTGTGACAGGGAAGAGAGACAAAGACATAGACCTGACCTTAAAGAAAGCGGGCAGCAATAGCTGGGGACAAACAGGTACGAATATGGCCGTGGGAGCCAGTCGGCAGCCAGGTACATGTTGATGGAGCTCACACCGGTGAGTTTGCAGGGCTATAACAATGCTACACACAGCACCCTCCCCACAATGCACCCATCAAGGCAGGCTGACAGGCAGAGATATCCACATTCTATTAGAAAGCAGTTTAATAGAGTAAATCCTTATCTTATGGATTCAGCCTTTGGCCAGACAGTCTCTGTTCCTGCTATATAAGGGGCTATCTATTTATAGATGTAAAAAAAGAAACAGCAACTAGCAATATCCAGCTAGCCATTAACCAACAGGCAATCTCTTCTGTTGGATTACCACTCAGCCTTCACAATTCAACCAGTTCTGATTATCCTGGTTTAAATGATTAGTCTGTAACATTTTTATAAGACTAACAATTTATTTCATTTTGAATTACCTAATTATTTTAAGAAAAAAAAAACACAAAGAACAAAGAACAGTAATTCTTTCATGACTTCCTTTGGACTTTACCTCTTTCCTATCATGATGAAAAACATCTCTCTCACTCTCATTGTCTTCTGAGTCTTGGGATTTTCTAAAACTTTTCCTTGTCTTCTTTCCCAGAAGTCTCTGATCACCAGCAGGCTGGGTTTCTTCCCCACCCCCCACCCCGCCCCCCCCCCATTCTAAAGAGTTTGGGAGAAGTCCAAGAGTTTAAAGGTAGAAGTTACTTTTGAGATAATCAAATCCCTCCTCGTCTCCTCCTCTCTCGGTAGGAAAACGGACCCAGATGACGTCTTATCCAGACGGCTTATCCAGATTCATGCATAAGTGGACATGGATTCTAGAACTCAGGTCTAGACATGGGCTCTCTCTGCACAGCACTAGGTCATGTGTGGAGGAGTGTTCTTTAGCTGTCTACTCACATGTATGCATTTGCTCACAGGGCAGAGGAGTGTTCTTTAGCTGTCGACTCACATGTACACGTTTGCTTACAGCCTACAATGTAAAGGAAAGTGTAGGACAGGGAACATGAGGTCTCCTGAGTGGTGGAGCTAGAGGGGAGTGAACTCAGGGCCACAGCAGACCGGTGCTGCCCTGTGACTCATGCTCACAAAGCCGTGCTCTGCCACTCAGCAGGTAGGACCCTGCCTGAAAGCAAAGAGCCATGCAACCTGTCTCCTGGGTGGGTGGAGAAACACTGGGATTCAGGCTCAGCTGCATTCTCACTGGACCTGTACTCAGAATCTAACGCGCTCAAGACATTCTGTTACGCTTTTTAGTGGAAACCAAAGTCACATATTAGTCAACACTGTAACTAACAGATACTCCAAAATCTTTAATTACGTTGGACTAAGTAATGCTTAGTCCAATGCTTCCAAATCTTGATTTAAAAATAAAAGAGGATTTTCAGTGTAGCGTCTCAGAAAACAAGTGATATAAATGTTCCGGATATAGGCTCTGGAAGAGAATCAGACCCTTTAGTCAGAGAGAGGCTGGAGCCAGGAGGGAGCTTGGGAACCTGGCGTGGTACACTGCACACAACCCAGGAGAAACTCTATTTTAAGTTTTTGAATGTTATAAACAATGACTTCATTTATTTCCACCTCAAAATAACTGGATTGGATTTTTCTCAATAACTATGAAGGAATGCATATTTAGAGACAGAAATTGATAACAGAATGTTTCAGAACAAAAAGTTTGGGACAAATCTCATTAAAATAAATTTAGAATGGCTGACTGTAAATAACATTACATTCATTCATCTTCTTAATAAAAACATAAGAAGAGTCACATAACACAGCAGAAGAGGCATAATGATGCTAAAAAACTCACTTAACGTATGTACCGAGAAAGGAAAGACAAGAGAGGTATTACCTTTTAGATTGTTAACTAGTTAACTTCTCTCCTGTGGACCTGTACCTAAAAAATTACAGGGGCAAAGGAAAAACTGTAAAATGAGGCATGTATACTGGGGACAGCAAAGAATACGGAGCATAGATTTAAAAAAAAATCATGATCTAGGAGCTTTCTCCTTAAGATAGTCTAAGCTGGCTGACACAGGAGGTCACGGAATGCACAGAGGCACAGCCTGGGCAGGCTCCACACTCCAACCACACCTGCTGGGTCCAGGTCTGTCAACCATTCTATAATCAATCAGTCTAGAAGGGAATTGCTATGTATTGGGTAGGCCAAAAAATTCTTTCAGACTTTTCTGTTAGATGTAAGATGTTTTAAAAATCGACCTGGTTTTATTAGGCAGAGCCTGTGGTGTCCCAAAATGGTATTTCCTATTGTGTGATGGGGCAAAACTAAGTTTAACGAGGTAGTCACAACATTCCGCAAGGAGAGGAGTTAAAAATAATGATCACTAAATGATGCTTAAAGTTTAGGCAGTGCTCAGAGGCTTCTAAATTGTGTATCTACTCCCAGGTAAATTGCTGACTGGCCAGGGAAGGAATTAACAAGAAGGGAGTGGCTGGGAGAAAGGAGGCCATGAGCCCCAGGCCAGACGGACACTGGTCTTTGGAAAAGAAAGTTACAGAGCTGTAGCACTCCACCAACTCTCCACCATCAGAGAAGGAAAACTAAAGGAGTCCCTATTTTGGTGACATGTATGTTATGGTGACTTACAAATGGCCTCAAACTCTTTGCAGTTTCTCCCAGTTAGAGGCAGAATCCATTGCCCCGTTCTTTGAACCAACGCTCACTCTGGGAATTGCTTATACTAGCAGAATGTAGTGGAGGCCATGCTGTGTGCCTTCCACGCTGGTCTCCTTTTCAAGCTTTGCTCCTTCCTCCCTTGTTTCTGCCATCACATGAAGGAGCCAGGATGAAGGACCACACAGGGGGCGACAGGCCCTTCCGGCCCACACATGTGAGTGGCACCACCTTGGAGCATCCAGTCCCAGACGAGCCACCAGCTAGCTGCCGGAGAACCTCCCAGTTAACACACTGAGGCACGAGAAATAGTAAATCTTCCCTGTTTTAAGCAACTACTTTTGAGGGTGGCTTGTTACACAGCAGTGAGTAACTGAAACATATGTATATTGTGTTAATATGTACTACACTGTTATAAACAAATACGATGGTTGAGATGTTAACTCATATTCATTGATGTGTTTCCTGAACTTTAAGACAACCACAAAGTATTGTTTTTCTTAAATGCAGTGGAGAGTACAGGGCTTTAAATCAAAGAACTCAGGCTAAAGACTTGGACTTGCTCTGTCCCCTGTACCAAACAACGCTTGTGATCTTGCACGAGTCACTTATTCTCTAGATCTCTGTTTTCATATCCGTAAATTCCTCATGGAGTCAGAAAGACAAAATGAGGACAGCAAAAGTTAAATTAAAAAAAAAGCTTTGTAAACGGCAAGGCACACTGTAACTTAAGCTATCATTATTACGGCACCTAGATGTTACTTAAAGACCTTCCTGTTTCTCCCTTCCTTGCAAAGACATCATTTGATCAATGCATCTGACACGACTTTCTCTTTGTAAGTTTTCTTTCTCATGGAGGCACTCCCTGGCAAGTATATCTGTGCACATGTACAAATGGCCTTATGAACCATGAAGTGTTGTGAGCTCCATGGATAGTCCCTTTTTTCCTTTTTGTAATCATGCAGGGTTCAGGGCCAGAGCCACTAAGACTCATTCTTTCCCACTATCTCCTGAAAGGTACAATGAGCTGCCATTTACCTCACAACGTATTCAAGCTCCAATAGAACAGGAAAGGATGAAAAGTACCAGCAAGGTGCTTGAAGCCTAAACCACGCTGAGGGAAGGAAGAATTAACCATGATAATTATATCACACAGAAGAATGATGTCTAAACAGGATGAAAGTGAAAGTTGCTTAGCCATGTCTGATTCTTTGCGACCCCATGGACTATACAGTCCACGGAATTCTCCAGGCCAGAATACTGAGTGTAGCTATTCCCTTCTTCAGGGGATGTTCCCAACCGAGGGATCAAACCCAGGTCTCCTGCATGGCAGGTGGATTCTTTACCAGCTGAGCTACCAGGAAAGCCCTAAATAGGATGAAGTTCAAGAGAAAAGACAGCAAAAGCGGTGACAATGGAGAATGGGGCATTAAGAAAATGCAGAGATGGAGCAAAGACAGTGGGACTAACCTGTCCTTGGAAAGGGCAGGGATGGGTGGGAGAACCAGTACTTGGCAGGCATGAAAGTGGAAAGAGGTATCCATGCATGATAAGGACACCCAGGAGAGCTCAGCTCAGCTCGTGTTCCATGAGTGAATGAACAACTGAATGAAAAAAATGAACTGAAAATAGGCAACACAGATTCACAAAGTGAGCAAGTACTGAAATAGGGCAGTCAGTGGCCTGAATGGGTGACAGTCTCATTGAGAATGGCAATTCCATTTGGATGGGAATGAAGGTGGGAGGAATTTATTCCTCAAGATGAGGGGAAACACGTCCACAGATTCCTTTTCTAGTCTATGCAAGTACAATAAATCCTACAGAAAAGGGGGGAAGGTAGGCCTCTTCTGCTAAAGCTTCCAATACTTTATACTCCATCCTGACTGTAAAGGGCTTCTCCCCCAGAATTCTCCATATAATCAGTTCTGATCTCAAACGGCTTTAACTTCTTAACAATGCTCTTTATAAATATGCTGGTAAAGGTCAAGTCATCATAACAGGGTTTTGCATATTCTAAAATGATCTTCTTTATATCTAATCATGGTCTCAAAGAGAAAACTTTTGATGTGGATCACACACAAGGATAAAGTTATGTAGCCTTTTTCCCCCTTAAAATACTATCACTATTACAACATATTAGGCTTTCTTTCTGTTTCCACTTTCATGTGATTGTTTGGGTTTTTATTCTCCTGACAAAGAATGACCTGAATGCCATCCACCTTAACAAGCAGGAAGCTCAATATGCTCAAGTCAAGTCATGATCGGAGTCTATTCTGCATTTACTGATTCATTTGAAATTAACACATATGCAGAGGAAAAGAAAGGACATAATTCCTGACCTGTAGAAATGTCCTTTAGCTGGTGAGACAAGACTTTATCCATGTTAACAGTTACATAACAATGCAAGGAAGTATATGATTAATTGGCAACATGGACAGGATATGTTGGGAGTACCTAGGGAGTGAGCTGGGTGTTGGCTGCAGAACAAAGACCTTGTGGATAAAGTGGAATTTAACTGAGAGGTGAGCCCTGTGCTTGGAGCAGAGGATTTCTGCAGAACTAAGAACTGGCCATAAAGAAGAGAGTTGGGGGAAAACTGCAATGTTTTTATAGTGAGACAAGGAGGAGCATTACTACCTAATGGCAGAAAGATAACATTTCTCTTCTGCAATATATGTCAGCATGGCCAATAGTGGGCCTGTTCATTCATTCATTCATAAATGTAAGTTCACATTTTATACCATATGGAAAGCTATAAAATACTCCCATCCCTTGAGAAGCACACAGAGTTTAAGACAGAGTGCCCCCCAAAAATCACTGATTTCAATGTATTGTGAAAACTGCTATGATAAAGTTATACATGGGAATTATTATTAATTATTATTAATACATTATAAGAGTAGAGGAGAGACACATGTCATCTTTAGGGGCTGAAGACTGAAAAACGCTTCAAAGAGAAGGAAATGCAGTCCTGAAAAAGGAGAAGCTTGTAGAAGGGGAAGGCAAATGCAAGGGCCCAAAGCCTGAGAGCACGACAGGGGGAGGGGGAGCCTGGGGTGCGGGGGAGGTAGAGGGGCTATTTCAGGTGGGAACACAGGATGCACATGGACAAGGGGCAGCAGGGGAGGAAGGGTCACTGACTATTTAAAATACAGGAAACCGAAGAGCTGTGAGAACTCCCTCCCTGCAAATAATTTACCGTGGGACTTCTGAATGGCTTCCTTCTCCATATTTCCAACTTCCACATTAGAGTCACCTTTAACTGACCACTCTTTGGTTCTGAATTTCAATGTAAAAATTATGTCAACATATAATAACTATCCCAAGGTTTATGTTTTCAGGACTCACAGGAGCATGGGGATAAGAAGGCCTCTACTCAAACCTCCTTTCCAAAGTGATGGTTTTTCCTAAGCACCTCTGGAAGATACCCACCCGGAGGGAGAGAAGACTCTCCAGCCACGGGGAGCTCAGTTTATCTCCGGAAACAGCCAAGTTCATGACTGTACACCATTAGTTGTGAAAAATTATTTTTTCCTTAAATTGAGATTAAATATGTCTTCCTGGGGCTTCTATCCATTTCGACCCCCTGGCGTGACTGAAAAAAACAGCCTACTGTGCCTCCTACATGCAGATGGTGCTACATTATGTTCATACAGTGCACTGAGACTTGCCCCTTTTCCTCTCTACAGCTCTTGCGAATCTACAACTGGCTCAGCTTTGATTAAGTGGTCTAATATCACGTGCCACCTTTTTTCATGAAGACCTTGAAAAGACATCTGTCGCTAGTAGCAATGCTCCATTTTCTTCCTTTCCTGATAAGTAAATCCGTTTGCACGATACTTCAACCCTTTCCAAGCATTTCACATAAATTAGCACATTGTAATGTCATAAGAAAAGGCTGCACCACTGCATTTTTGTAGGTCACAAAAATCTTTGCATGTGTTTTGTGATACACTATAAAGGACTGGGCAAGTCCTGTAAAATATGTCTGAGAGAATCCTATGGTTTCTCTCAGGACAATGATTAGGAAATGCCAAAGAATTAAAGCATTTTAAGAGAGGAAAGAAGAAACCAGTAATGAGAACCAATTCTGGATGTCTACTCCAATCACGGACAAATCACTGATACTTAACTAGAGACCATACACATTCCTATCTTAGCAAACCATCTGTATCATCACAATTGCTCATGCAACAGATCCAGATGCCAAGTGCCTGGCACTGGGGAGAAAGAGGCTAGACACGGGGCTAAGGAAGGCACCATGCTAACTCTGGATGGTAACTGTGGACCAGAAGTTGAAAGAAATGAGATGACTTGTCAAAATCATGACTTAGTGACCTGGGAAAGCTGTAGGGGAGGACCTGGCAGGGAAGAGGGGAGGGCAACTCAGCAGGGGAACAGCATGTAAGCCCTCAGGGTCCAAGCTCAGTCTTTCCAGAAGCAAAGCACAAAGTGCCAGCTCTATGGTGGTCCTATGAATCCCGGCAGGGATGGGGTCTGGGCACCCCTGAGTTCTAGAGTAAGCCTAGGCCCACAGGGTTAAGGAGATGTCATGCTACTAAGACTAAAATGACAGCAGTTTTCCCCCTATCAAGCCAAAGAGAGATTTGTTTGTTCCTTCAGAAAGCATTATGGAAATCTAAACTCACTGTGGCCTCGGCAAGCTATGGTTCTGCGTAGATGTGTAACAACAAGCATTAAGGACCCCTGAGGAGCAATTCTATGACGCATGCAGTGCTCCGTCCCGTTGGACACAACAGTTAAACACCTTAAGATTCACTGTGGAGGATCAAGCGACATGCCTCCCATGGGTCCATACCTTGCTGCCTACCTGGCTACATACTGAGGGACACACGTGCCTGTTCAGGACCCAGCCTCGAAAGTGCACAGGCACCCCAGCCTGAGGATCTGCTAGGGATGAGGGACTTATCCTGAGGACACCTGCCTTTGGCCCATACGTGGAACTACCAAGTCACAGTAACAGTTCAGTGACTTCTCCACACAAACAGGAGGATCTTAGGGTTCCCTGGCACTTGGGAAAAGCAAACTGCATGCCTGAAACTGGTTTTTAGATGCAACCACACTGGGCAGAGGAGAAAGCGTGATAAACAGACAACAGACCAACCTTGTTGGAAGAGTGCAGCAGCCGTCCGCTGTGAGTCTGACTTGCGTTTCGTAGCTGTCCAGGGGGCACACGGTTTGCTGAAAGGAGGGGCACTCCACAGTGCTGCAGTCCACACTGAAAACTGGGGGGCAAATAGAGGCATGGGTCACTGTTACGTTTACTTGCACTTAAGAGTCCCCAAATGAAAACCCTGGCTCTTTGAATTTTTGCAGTTTCCTTGTTTCTTCAAAACCCTGTCTTGGCACTGGCATTTTCATTTCAGTCAATGTGAGAGAACTATAATATGACTCAAATTTTCTGTGCAAGAAAAGAAGGGAACAGGACACTGAAGAGTTAAGATGCAGACACAGAGAAAGACAAAGAGTTAGACCAATGGTGGTTCTGTGGATGGTGACGATCAGCCAGAGGTATTTCAGATGGAACAGTTCAAGAGATGAGGCTTGAGGCTTGAGATGAGGATTGTGAGGCTTGAGCATTTAATTAGCAGTTAAAAAAAAAAAAATCTGACCGATGGTTAGAAACTTTCAAAGAGGCAATCACTCCAGTCCAGACCTATTCACAGACCACAATGCAGTCATAAGAACAAGGATGTTAGAAATGCCACAGAGCAAGGAACAGCTGGGACATGACAACAAAACGAATGTGGCAGAGAAGTTGAGTAAATAGTCAAAGATGACTTAGCACATGCTATAAAGTCAGCCGAGGAATGGTGGGGAGCCGGCACGAAGACAGACAGGGGCTGAGTGTTTCACTATAAGATGGCTGGCACTTTGATGCATATATTTATCCAAACATAACTTTCTGTTTTATGCATGATGATTGTTTTTAAATGTAATACTTTAAAATGACAGATATATCTGCAAATGAGGATGATGACCTCCTCTGGGGGAATGAAGAAGGCAGCCATAGGACCATAAATTTTAACCCTATTGCCCCTATCAAGCAAACTTTGAAGGAAAAAAAAAAAGAGGAGAAAAAGCCAGGATCCCTCTCTGAAGGTGCTTATGTACCAGTATCTGGTCCTCTGACTGGAGGGCAGAAGTCAGATTGCCAGTAGCTCAAAGTAACAGGTCTGCAGAGCTCATCAGCATAGCCTGTGTGTGGGGGGAGGGGGGCAGGGGAGGCAGCGGTTAGCTGCTGCTACCCTCTGATGCAAAGCAGCGAGGCTGCTGGGACCACACCTGTGCATACCTGGTTTGCACTCATAGAGGTCACAGCACTCTCCCGGCTTCCCTGAGGCTTTGGACACAAGGATGTTCAGGTATCCTGGCTGGCAGACTTTCCGCAGGCAGCCCGCGGGGTCGCACACACAGCGGCTGGGGAGGGGGCAGCACTCCCCGGGGGGCGCGTAGCCCTCGATCAGAACGGAGTCTTCAGGACAACGTGGAGAGAACTGGACTTCACAGCGGGCCTTGGAGCAATCTGGCTTCTCTTCTGAATGGGAGAGAAAGAGTTTAGCACAGGCCCAAGGGGGCAGCGCGGAGCACTTTCCCCAGAAGTGCAGGCAGTCTATGACCTAACTAGCCAAGAGGAGGAGACAGACAGATATCCAGCGAGAACCTCAAATGCAGCTGAGCCTCTCGTGGGACTCTCTCCCGAGACGTGCTCATGACACAGGGCGAGAGGTGGACACTGCCTCTCCCATCATCCCATCCCCCTTCCTTGTGCTGAACAATCCGTGTCCAACACATGGGCCAGATGAGGAAAGACCAAGGGAAGATAGGGATGTGCCATGGAGACTCTGAAAACGGGACCGAGCCGCCGACCAACGAAAAGATCTTTAGTTTGAAAGGAGTTTTAAGGGCTGTTCTTTGTGAACAGTGTTCATTTAAACACCAAAAACAGACCCACAAATACATAATGGCTATTTTGGGGTCCGGAGACAAGGTGCATGGCAGTCAACATGGAGGAATTTGACCTCCCTGCTCTGAAATTTGAGGCGATAAAGTACTAGGATGATATGAAAGCTTCAGCAAGATGGATATTGAGCCCAATTCTCATGTCATTTCCCTAAATGACATCGAGTGTTTCTTTCCCTAGCAGAGGTCCATCAGCTGTACCTCGTTCTCCCTTCTCCAGTATTGTGTCACTAACCTACTGCTGCACTTCCATTTGAGACAGTAAATAAATAAACAAATCAAGCAAAGACAGACCGCGTTTATGAAGCGCCAGTCTACAGCTCAGTTTCTTGGTTTAAGCTTTTAAGAAACCTACAGCAACATTAGGCCCTGGAGAAAAACCCTGAAATAAACCAAAAGCACATCATCACAGCCCCATGACCTTTGCGGGATAAGAGTTTGGGACTTGCTGGGGGAAAACACACCATGTGGTACTGGGGTATGTTCATAAACTGTCTTTCCTTGTGCAAAACCTATAAAGAATCGCAAAGCTGGGTAAAGTGCAAGAGGTCTCCCAGTTTATCCTTCTAAATGAAAATTTTAGTCTGTTTTGCAGATAAAGAACCTAAAGTCCTAGCATTCAAGTGATCTAAGGTTAGTGGTAAAAATAAAGCAAGAATCCAGGCCTCCTCACTTCTAGTCCCCTTAGCGCTTTACATTACAAAAGTAGGTCTGTTTACAAAATCTAAGTGTCCCTCAGGTCATTTTCAACCTTGATTGCTGTATCTTTCATTTCACTGTCCATCTCCCTTGTCTAACGCTGTATCTTTCATCTCACTGTCCATCTCCCATGTCTAACTATTTCTTATCAAAAGATAGCATAGGTGAGTCTTCATACTCATAGTTCTAGTAAATTCATGCAAAGATATTTCCTGAGTGCCTGCTGTTCCAGCAGCCTTGTTTCCACAAGGAAAACAGACATAGATCTCTGCCCTCATATAGTTTACAATCCAGGAGAGAGTGGTATAAAATAATTGGTAAAATAGATAATCAAACTATATGGTAGGAACAGGTGGTAAGTGCTGGGTGTGTGTGTGGGAAGCAGAACAGAGCAAGGGGGAATCAGAGTGCACGGAAGAAGTGGTGGGGGTGAGGGGGTCCAGTTACAATTTGGTTGGAATAGGCATCACTGGGAAGCTGATGTTTGAACAGGTTAACAGGAGTGAGGGGTGGGCCACGGAGAAGCGTGTCCCAGCAGAGGGCACAGCTACGGCAGTTCTGTGTGTCCCAAGAAGAGCAAGAGGCCAGTGTGGCAGCAACGGGATGTACAGAGGATGCATATACCGATTTCACATCACAACCCTGAGCAATCGCCTTGAGAAGAGAACAGAAGTAAAAGAAATTCCGTTCCTGGATCCCCCTCGGTGTGGGCAGAACAGATCAGAGAGCTGAGGAGGAGAGAGCTATACGGGAGATGAAGCCTGTACAGTACATTGATGGATGATCAGGCAAATACAAACACAAGGTCTCACAATTAATAAGACGGCTATGACTTTAACTGGCACTAGCACCTAATTTCTACTCTTGCTAATGTGCTGTCATGGACGTACTCTGTATCACATTCTACTACATTCTAATCACGCAGAATATCTGTTACATATGATCAGACTTCTCAAACATATGCTTCAATACAACCCAACACATTAGATCTTCCCATTTATTCTGCTCTTTAAGTTTCTTTTAACAGTTCCAACGTTGTCACCTACTGGTGTGTATTTTGCAGCTCAAGCCTTGAGAGATTTACTTAAGACCTGCCTTAGTCACACAGGTGGGATTAAGGTAGGCCCACCACAAACGCTGTCTGAAACACAGTCTGAAATGACTTAGGAATGTTAATAATAAGGACTAAAGCTTACTAAATGCTTTTTCAACTTTTGTCAAGATTCATATTGGCTTTCCCTTTAATGTACTAATATGATCAATTAGTAGATCTCAAACCAGTCTGAGGATAAACCCTATTTCTAAAGACCCAGCTGGATTTAACTTCCCAACATTCTGATATTTTTAGATTAATAAGTTTGTAATACTAGCCCGGAGCTGTGTGTGTGTGTGTGTGTGTGTGTCTGGAGGGGTGTGTGTGTGTGTGTGTGTCCGGAGGGGTGTGTGTGTGTGTGTGTGTGTATGTAATGAAATGTTTATCATTCTACCTCTTTCTCGGCTATAAAGCAGTTCCAGTAACCCAAGATTTATCTATTCTTTAATGTTTTCATACAACTCACTTATGAAACTACCTGAACTCTGGAGTTTTGTTTGTTTGTTTTTTTAAAGAAGGAAAGAACAGATTTCTTCTTTGGTTACTAGATTATTCAGGTGTTCCACCTCTTTTAGAATTATCTGTACTAACACATATTAGTTAAGAAATATCTCATTCACCTAGATTTTCAAATTCACTTCAGGCTTTACAGACCAAGCTTTCTTTCTTTATATGTTCAAGGGTTCTTTTAAGTTTTCAAATGTATTCCTTCTTTGTTTTTCAGAACGCTTAACTGGCTTTCCTCTAAATTTAAAGATTACTGTTTAGTTCACTTTCTCTTTTATTTTCTCAGAAGTGTGAATAATTTTAATTATGATTTTAATACTTTAGCCAGATGCTGTTTTTGTTTTAATTTCTGATATGTACTACTTTAATGTAACTCATCATTTCTAATTCCATTTGATCTCCTCTTTAACTAAAGACATTTAAGAACAGTGTTAGCAAATTTCGGCATGGATAGATTGTCTTTGGCTTTCTTTTTGAGTTTAATTTATAGTTTCACTGCCCTATTGTCAGAGAATTTAGGCTATACAATCTTCTGCTTCTGTTAATTTCTTGAGTTTCTTTTGTTTTTTTGGCATGGGGGTATGTTTACATGGCCGATGGCCAACTTTAAAATATATGAGTATTCATAAAGGATATATATTCTGTTTATTGAATACAAACCTGTAAATCTATTAAATCAAGCTTAATTATGACCCTCAGCTTACCCAGATCTTACACTGTTTACCTGATTTCCAAGAAGTATCTATAAAAATCTCCCACTATGAACCAACAACTTCTCCTTGTATTTCTAACAGTTTTTATTTTTCAAGGCTGTGCTGATAACTACATGACTAGCAGGCATAAGATTCAAGCCTGTTATACTGACTTGGCAAACTGTAAAGTGATGATGCTTTCAAGGAATTTAGATTTCTAAGATATAATTTTTTTATTTTTGTAATCATTAATGTTCTTAGCTTTATTCTTTCCTTCTACCATCTATTCACCTTTCAGTAGATTATCTAGAACACCTACTCATCCAGCATCCTTCCCTTGCTCCAGCCAGTCATCTGTCACTTAAACCCCACTATGGTTATCAGAGTGCCAGGAATTGTCTTTCTGATACCTTCTTTCTCAGCTTGTTTCTCAATAATTCCTGCAGTAGATTTCATTTATTCATTTGTCTCTCCTCCATCTCTCTTTCGTGGAGAAAATAAAGAGAAAACTATAGACACACCACATATTTTTCTATCATTTAGAAGGCTGCTATGACATTACCTCTGAATTTTAAGTTTTATGCATTTGAACAGAAGCCTCTCTTAACTCTTTCCCTATGGTGTCTAACAAATCAATATATAATATGTAACTTAATTAACAAGCTTTTCAGTCTGGTTCCCCTGGCAACACTTCACAACTGGCATCTTAAAAAAAAAAAAAAAACAACAAAAAAAAACAACTTCCCCAGATATAGAAAAACTAAAGTGACAGTATCACTTACAACAGAGATAATTAAGGGAAATAAGCTGGTTTCATCATATTAACATCATATTAATAATCTTCCTTAAAGAGGTGAGTCCTCAAAATGCTGAGAGTCGCCCCATATTAAAGTGACATTACAATAATAACGGCAAGTTTCTATCAATCCTCATCACTTTAACCTCTGTGCCTGCATCTCGGCTATTTGTAGACTTTCTCCAGGTCCACATGTCAAAAGGAAAAGTACAATCATGATCTACAAGTAGCAAATGCATTCAAGGTTTTATTTTTTTGCTTTAAACACAGATTTCAATAAAACCAAAGCCAAAAGAAAAATGACTAAACAGAAAAATTTTACTGCCAGATCCTCATTCTATTTAATTTCTGTAGAGTTTCACACATCTGACAATGAAGCCTTCTTCCTTTTTCAAAATCTCTTAAAATGGCCACTTAAAAATAACAGCAGATACTCTGTACACTTATTAATGGAAAACAGGCCATGTGAATGAGTGAAAGTTGCTCAGTCATGTCCTGCTCTTTGCAACCCCATGGACTGTAGCCCACCAGGGTCCTCTGTCCATGGAATTCTTCAGACAAGAATACTGGAGTGGGTAGCCATTTCCTTCCCCAGGGGATCTTGGGGCCTGGGTCTCCTGCATTGTAGGCATATTCTTTACCATCTGAGCCACCGAGGAAGCCCCAGGCCACATAAAATGGACTAGTAAATTGAGACTGGCAACTGCTTCTGGGCACTCTGCTTTGCTGAAGTCTATCCTGCTTCTCATATATACAGCATACATGCACACAGGGAACCCGTCACCATTCGGAGACTATCCTTGGGCATTCCTAACTATGGTGATATTTCAAGGGACCCCAAATTTGGATTAGGACTAATAGAGTAGGTAGCACACGGCATTAAGAAGGGAACAGTCTGGGATCACTGTTTTCCCCACACCTCACTGGTAATCTTCTTCCTTTATTATAACCCATTCCTTTATAATCCGAAGTCCCAGAGTAGCTATGGCATTGATGGAGGGTACAACAGGGGCCACTCGGTGGTCCTGGGAGACACATCTTGGTACCAGCTGAGATGCAATCTATGAATCCTTTTTTAATCCATTCATTCAACACATATTTACTGAGTGACTTCCATGCACCAGGGGTTCTAGGCAGAGGGCTTAGAGCAGGCAATAAAACAAAGTCCTTGCTTGCCTTCCTGGATTTACCATTCCAGAGGAGTTACATAATAAACAAAGAACTACACAGCATCATGCCAGATAGCAACAAATTCTTGGAAGCAGAATTTGACATCTGGGTATAAAGTACTGGCCAGGTAGCTGAAGGCAGGACATGGCACCTGCACAGAGACCAGGATAAAAGGCGGCGGAAGGTGGGCAAATGTAGGGCCGGGGAGGGGGGCAGTCCCAGATATAGGAAACAGCAAGAATAAAGGCTCCAAGGCAAGAACAAGCTTACTCTCCATGTAGAAAATATTTATCTCATGATAGTTAAGAAGAAATCTGAATTAGTACAATTCACAAGTAGAAATACCAGTAAAGACAAGAAAAATATTTTGGTGAGTGACAGTTCTTATTAAGGATTCAATTCTCACCATCAGGCTGGAGCACTGAAAGTAGCATCTACCCACTGGACACCTTCTTCGGGGGAGGAGGCGCCACGCCTAGCCGCGTGCTCACGGCCCTTCACCCTCCCACGTGAAGGAGACGACCTTGGCATCGCTACTCAGTAGATGAGGAGACGGGCACAGAGAGACTACGGAACTTGGCGGAGGTCACACAGTAAGTGGCAGAGCCTCCCAAGCAGTCTTCACACAAGTGCACAATGCGGAAAGCAAGAGAAACTTCAACTTTCCTGGTACATGCACTTCTAGTCAATGGCTACAGTTTTGCTCACATGTAGAATGCGAAGGTCACTTACAAAGATAAAAAGGTTCAGGGCCTTCCGCTGTGTCCTCATCACTTTCTGGTTGGCCATTTTCCCCATCTCATCTGCTCCTTGGCCGTACAGACATAAGGAGGGGCTTTTCTTACATCCAGCATTATTTTGTTCTGAAAGCTTCTATTACAAATGCAAGAGACATTTCATCCTATGCTTTTAAATTTAGAGACCGACTCCTTTAAAATTACACTGTGAATTCTTTTCATTCACATTCCATGATTTTATCATAACCTTTTTTGGCAAGCTCTGCAGTGAAGACTTGTTCCACACAATCATAACCCCAAGGGGAAAAAATTAGGCTTGTTGATACAGTCCCAGAAATATTTCATATTTCAGGTCGTTCGGAAACACCAGCTGTACTTTCCCAGCATTTTCTTTCAGAACTTAACAGTGATGGAACCCACACAGAGCCTTTCCTTGGTGGTTTGTTAAGCATGCCATATTAAATTGTTTTCAAATACCTAATAAAGTTGTACCAGAGTGGAATATAAATTAGCCCAATATAAAGAACAATAATTAAATGATCTGTAAGACCACAACATGTGATTCTTAAACTCAGTGGTTCTCAACCCTTGCTGTGCATTAGGCTCACTTACAAAGCTTTTAAGTATGCCACTGTCTTGGAGCCCATCTCATATCAATTATATCAAAATTTCTCGGGGAGGAACCTGAGAATTTCTATTTGTTTCAATAGCTCCCTGGGTGAGTCTATCCTGTGATAAGGGTTGATAACCACAGTGTTACTTCTTCCAGCAAAATGAGAATCTTTACAATGGAGTTCTCTATTGACAACAAAGCTTTACCAGGGGCACGTTCAAACATCCTGCCAAATGGCAGCTGGCCAAATGCCAAAGAAGCACGAAGCCCTCCAGATGTCTGCCTGCCACTGAGTGGTCCAGGCTGTATGCTGAGCCCCTGGTACCTCCAGGAGTCTTCCAGACCACACATCTTTTCTAAGCAGGATATTACTGAGCTGAGTTGTAAACGATGCTTTCAATTAGAGCCTGGCTGGGCCTGCAGCACCTGCAACAGCATCAGCTGGGAGCTTGTGAGAACTCTAGAAGCCCAGAGCCCACCCATGCCTGGCCTACTGAGTCTGAATCTGCACTGGAGCAAGATGCCCAGATGTGACAAAGTGCTCTAGCCGGGTGGTTCTCTAACAGTGGTCCACTGACCAGCACATTGGCTTTTCCTGGGAACTTGCTGCAGAGGCAATTCTAAGGCCCATATCTTGAGCGTGGGGCCTGAACAAACCCTCTGCTGAACAAAGTCTGAACAAACCCTCCAGGGGATTCTCATGCGTGCTATCCTTTGAGAACCGCAGTGCTAGAATTCTGATTCTCAACATCAGAAGCCCCTGTGGAACTTTAAAAGGTTTGAAAACTCAGAATACATCCCAAACCAATTAAGTCAGAATCACTAGAAGTGGGACCCCAGTATCAGTCATTTTTAAGTCTCCCAGGTGACGCCAATGTACAGGACTGTTCTAGCACACACACACACACCACTCCTATCCCCTGCTCCATGGACAGAGGAGCCTGGTGGGCTACTGTCCGTGGGATCACAAAGAGTTGGACACGACTGAGTGACTAACACTTTTTTTTTTTTTTTACTAGCACACACACAGCACTCCCATCCCCTATTCTCCCAGGAGATTCAAAGCCGCTTTCAACCTTAGGAAACGTGAATCAACAATTTCTCTGGAATCTTCCTGAAAGAGGTCAGATCTTCCTGGGAGGAATGAAAAAAGCTTGGAGGGGGTTTCCAGGATCTGTTTCAGGTGGTAGGTGCTGGGGAAGAGGGAGCAGGGAATGGGAGAGAGAGACCCCAAATGGGCCCCATATGCATCTGCCAGGGTTTTAAATCATAGTTTATAGAAATTTATTAGAGTTGTTGAGCCCACAGATATTTTATTTCATCATCTGTTAATTCACACCAGGAACATATATTGAATTTACTCCCAGAAGGATTTGCCATTCAAATAATTACATTCATATATTCATGTATGGTAACAAGTTTTCAAAATGTAACAATGAGTTCATTTTTTCAAAATTCTGGCAATAAAATAAGGCCTAAGGAGAGCCTGGATAAATGTAAAAGAACTGAAGATTGGTTTCAAAAAGATTAATTTTACCTAATAAACTATATAGCTGCCTCTGAATATTACTTGTCCCCTTGTTGCCATATACACAAGCCCACAAAAAATGAATGAAAATTATCAGAGAATAAGACAAATGACTAATGAGGAAAGACTTAAATGAACTAAATTTGTACAGTCAGTTCAGCAACATCTTAAGAGGAATCTTCCTAACAGCTTGAAAATGTCACACAGGCATAAACATTAGAAATGAAGAACTCTCCAGGGTGGCGTAAATGGAAGGCAACATCCATTATCAAACACAAACAAAGCCTCTATTGTGCTGAGTGGTTCTGAGACTTTTGGGTGGGTCACTTTCCATACTTCAAATTTTCCTCCGGAGGAAAAGGATGCTGCTACTAACTTGGTTGTTACTTTGTGTAAATGTGACATGGATTTGAGAAAACAGATTAAAATGCCAGATGTTTAAAAGGTGAAATGAAGGATCTGTCTGGCGTGCCCCATCTGTAAAACGAGGCACTGGTCTTTGTGGGCGCCTAATGAACCTACTCCAGCCAGAAGCCCTGTGAGCCCTTCCTCTGCAAGCAGGTTCCAGCGGCTCTTGGCCTCTTCTTGTTTAAGGAAGACCAACAAATAACTAACTCTTGGATTAAAGGAGGGACCAGTCTTTTTTTTTTTTTTTTAAAGAACTCTAATATTTGTTATCACTGTAGAGCTTTTGCAGTATAGCAGGAAATGTGATCACATGTGATTTTAAAAATCAAAGAACTGTAAACCAAGGGCTCTGTCAATAATGTCAATAACTTCCTGAGTCCCAGAGGTGGTATATGGATCTCAAACACCTTCAGAAGGACTCCAAAGAATATTACGTGCCAGCCTAACGTCTTCAGAAGTTCCTCAAAGTGACTTTATTTATGTGGTTAAAATGATAAACCAACCACAAAAGGCAGATGAATGAAGGACAGTAGAGTCTACAGAACACTGCTGCTGCTCTGTCTGCTGAGACGAGCAGGCAAATAAAGAACAGCAAGCTTTCTTACTGTTCAACTGGGAGTTCTCATGAGGGTTTGCACATTCTGGGGAGGAAAAAAAAAAAAAAACCCACGTGGCTAAAAATACAGAAACAGTTTTGAAAACATATTTTGGCCATTTATTTTTTCCTCCCTCTTCCTACTTTTCTTATTTCTGTTTTATTGAAGATAAACTACTTGTCTGAATCACTTGTCATTTAACACTGGTTACTTTTTAATCTTCTTTACATGGGAGTCAGTTAAGCTAGGGGTTTACCACTAATGTTTGAGAGCCAGAAAGAACTACGCTCAAACCTTGACTCTTCTACAGCTAGCTGTGTGATCTCTCCGGGTCGTAATTTCCTCAGGGTTGTTTTAAGTGTCAAGGAGGTAAATGTTACAAGCAGGCCTATGTCTGACACATCTATGTGCCCAACTAAGAGTAGTTCTTATCATCCCCATCATTAATTATTAGAAAAAGTCTGGGCTTTGAGTTAGACCTCAGAATACTCAGTATACCTGTGTACTGAACAGGGCATAAAAATACCTGTTCCACAAGGACTCTTGTGAAACTGTAAGATGGCACAGGGAACTCTGCTCAGTGTTATGTGGCAACCTGGATGTGAGGGGAGTTTGGGGGAGAATAGATACAGGTGTATGTACGGCTGAGTCCCTTTGCTGTCCCCTGAAGCTACCATAACATTGTCAATTGGCTATATTCCAATACAAAATCATAATAATAACAATAAAACCTTACTCTACAAGACTTCTTAGAGACTAGAAGAATATACACATTCTTTCAAATATAAAATATTATATAAATATAAAAAATATTTCATATATTTTTATGTATGCATATGTATGTGTATAAATACACACACACACACATACAAAACACTCGTAGGTTCTCTGATTAGCTCACTTTCTGTCTCACTTTGTTTTAAACCTAATGCCCAATATGATGCCTGGGCATAATGAACCCAGATAAGATCATTAAATGTTTGCTCTTATTGACAAAGGTAAGTGTTAGTCACTCAGTCGTTTCTAACTCTTTGCGACCCCATGGACTGCAGCCCACCAGGTTTCTCTACCCATGGAATTCTCCAGGCAAGGATACGGGAGTGGGTTGCCATTCCCTTCTCCAGGGGATCTTTCTGAGCCAGGAACTGAACTCAGGTCTCCTGCACTACGGGCAGATTCTCTACCGTCTGCGCCACTAGGGAAGCTCAGGGAAGACCAAGGTAAAGATGACCATTACCCACTTAAATAAGCTATATATCAGCCCCCCCCACACACGCATTCCTTAGCACGCCCAGCACACGTCGTCATCTTACTACGCTAAAAGCTGGGCTCAAGCGCTGTTTCTCTGTCAGCTTCGACTCCTTTATTCTTTCCTTTTTTCGTAAAGGTTACTTATGAAGACTAGTTCCTCACTCTGGAGAGAAGACAGGCAGCTGACTTATTCATGGAGTTTTCCCTGGAGAGTCTTCCCCAGCTATTTCTGCATTCAGGATGTGTGGATGGGCCCTGCTTCCACAGCGACCTGACTGACAAGATGGCATATACGGCAGCAAGTGACTCCCCCACGCAAAGGCCTCCTGACATTTACCCCATGCCCTGAAGGAAGGCTCTCCCAGCGGCAGAGACCACCTCTTCACTGCAGACCACCTCTGACGGTCAGCACCTCTCACAGCAGCCTCACTGCCTTCCCACGACTTTCTGTGAAGGCTTCTCCACCTCTCTGACCGTTCCTTTGGCTCCAGCTCCAACTTTCTGATCAGACATGTGCCGGGCTGAGCCCTTGAAAGGGCCCCCCATTTCTATGCCGTCTTTGTATCCTTTGTGTACCCACGGGGTAAACCCTCGTCCACTGCGAAGGCACCCGGAGACTACAAATATGTGAGCTGCAGCTGAGCAAAGGGATGTGTTTACTTTCCATCCTGAACTACAACTTGACCTGCAGCAAAAACAAAAATACTGCAATGTGTATTTTTTCCCAGAAATGATAATTATAGTACTCCAAACATTTTTCAAACTTCAACTACCAAAATGGAAAAGGCATCTCAAAAAATAATTTATTAAATAGGCACTTATATTCTTGGTAGCCCTTACATGGAAATTCCACTTTTTTTTCTTCATAGCCATGAAAGGGCTTGGCTCCTGGCTCAAAATCCTTTTCCAGACTAACATGGGACTCAGCCTGCCAGGCTGAGAGGTAAGTGGCTGAAGAGCCCTCCCTCTTCATTTGCAGTCAGCAAGGGGCTCTAGCACTTTTTGCCACTTTAAAAGTACTGGCAATGGTAAGGAGCAAAGTCTGTACATGGGGTGATACAAAGGGACGTCTGCACAAGTGGCTGAGGACAGATGTGTAGGCAGGTGGCCCCATTCAGGAGGTACAGTATTTAGACCCACTTTAGGAGCAGCACATGAATCCCAGCTTATTTTTCCTCCTCTCTCTGAAGAGGATGTTTCCTCACCTCATTCCCCACCTGGTCCTTTTTCCCTAGCTGCAGTTTTTCTGGACCAGTAACTCTCATCAGGATACAGCCATTGTTACCCACACTCTCAGCTCTCCCACACTCATTAGAGTCTCATTTAAACATGGTGGAAGGCTTCAGAACACAGGCTCACCTCCAGAGCTGCTGACTAAGTTCTGCTGGGTTTGGGCCTGAGAATATGCATTTCTGACAAGTTACTGATGCTGCTGTCTGAGTACCAAGCTTTGAGAACCACTGCTGCGGACCGTATCTGTTCCCCTCTTGTAAGCTCAGCCAAGTTTCCCAGGTGGCTCACTGGTAAAGAAATCGACTGCCAATCAGAAGACTCAGGTTTGATCCTTGGGTCAGGAAGATCCCCTAGAGAAGGGCATGGCAACCCACTCCAGTATTCCCACTGCCTGGGAAATCCCATGGACAGAGGAGCCTGGCGAGCTACAGTCCATGGGGTTGCAAAAGAGTTGGACAGGACTCAGCAGCTAAACAGCAACAAAGCTCAGCCAGCCTCTCTCTCCCGCCCCTGGGCAAAGCTGTCTCTCTACCTTCGTTTCTGTCCCAAAAGGCATGCGGCAGAGCCTGCTTTATGTACAAAAGGACAGTGACGCATGCTGGATGAACTTGATGGAACTGAGCAACAGAGGTCCTAGCCAGTCTCACCAAGTTTCATATTAAAGAGCAACTCGCATGGAGCTACCATCTCAGGCCAGAGCAGGCTGTGTTGCTGCCAATGAATACCATGCTTAGTGCTGGAGCTGCTCCCCCACTTCAGGGACATAGCTTATTTCCAAATATTTTCAAATACAACAAAGGACATCATGATTCCATTAATAAGTCTAAGCAGAACAAATTATAGGGGACACAGTGGTTTACGATGAAGCAATTCTCACAAATGCACACCCTACTAATTGGGAATTTGTGGCAATTTGGAATAAAAGTGCCGTGAAATTTAACTTCGTGTGTATTACGGGCTCCATGAAGTTGCTTGAGACCTAAGGTCCTTTATTTTTTTGGCTCTTCAAAACTTGCTGTGTCAGGGGACTGCTCTGGCAGCCCAGTGGTTTGAGACTGTGCTTCCACTGCAGGGGGTTCAACTCCTGATCTGGGAACTAGGATCCCATAGGCTGTGTGGTCAGAAAAGAAAAAAAAAAAAAATTTAACGGTGGGGGGGAAAAAAAAAACCCCTGCTGTGTTAGCCCATGTTCATAGAGTCTTCTTAACCAGTGGGAAGGGAGAAAAGTAGAAGCAAGGCACAGCTCTCAAGGGTGTAATGTGAAAAGTTACACTATTGCTGCTTCTCTCTTTACATAGCCAGGACTGATTCACATAACCAGGACCAAGTCGCATAGCCACGCCTACCTGCACGGGAGTCTGGAAATGTCATCTTCATTCTGGGTGGCCACCTCTCTAGTTAAGACTGTGTATCTATGGGAGAACAGGGGACTGGACATGTGGGTATGAGGACAAGAAACTCTGACAGCAAGTTTCCTAGGAAAGTCAACTCTATAAATTAGGGAAGTGTCTTGCTTGCCCTTTGAGGAATCAAAGTACAAAAAGCATTCTGAAAAATCACCTGGGAAACACTCAAATAAGCAATACGCGTGCTTCACACCAAAGATCCACACCTAGACGTTAAAAGTACCTGGAGGATGCGTATTCATTCAGCAACTCCACAGATATTTAATAATCAAATACCATGAATGAGACATGGTAGTAAGTTATATATTTTAATAAACCCTTAGCTATCAGTAAGCCTAGATTTTTCACACGTATAAACTTCAAGCAGAAAGCCTCGGCTTTTTGGAAATGTTCTGTAACTCACAATTTTCGACAAATCAACCTCATCTTTTCTATAACTAAAGCATATTTTTAAAAAATGATGGACTGGAGATTTGAAGGTTTAATTGCAGAAGAGTAGAAGAATTAATATACTTGTTCTTACATAAAAATGTGGGAATGATTCTATCCATAGGCCTTACTTGTTGAAGAAGAAAAAAAGTTTTCATCAGAAATTCTTATACCTAAGTAGAGAAGACAGTGGCCTAGAGAAGCCAAGTGATTTGCCCAGATCACTGGACCTAGAATGGCCAAAAGCCAGGTCTCCTGGGGAATCCCACAGTGGTTCCATTAAGAAACACCATCATCATCCTAACTTTCTCATCTTTCAGTCTGAAGTCTGATAGTCATCTCTTCCTTAATAGTAAAAACTGCTTAGATTCTAGCTTAGTAAATATCTAATCATGAAACTTTATCATGACATCAGCTAAATATACAAAGCAAAGCAAACCAAAAATAACCTTTGTAAGCAGAATGGCTAAGAAAGGTCAGAAGAGAAACCTCTGGTCACAGGGTGGCTGGGGTGCTATCCACCACCCAGGTGCTGATAGGCTACACACCCACACACGCAGAGCCTCACCCTCTGAGACACAGAGAACAAATATGCTGGGAATGGGAGGGATGGCAAGCCTGCCAAGACGGACTACAGGGGAATCTGTGTGCACACCAAAGGCTCTGGGACTTGGCCACGAAGGGAGACAACTCCCAAGAGGAACACTCTAATGCCTTCAAACCATAGGGACTTCTCTATAACAATTCAATCCCCAGGAAATTTACAGCACTGGCAATTTCCCCAGCCCATTAAGAATATGAGGTCCAGCCAGAAAAGAAGTGGAAACTAAGACCAGAGGAGCTGGTCATACCAGATAGGGTCTTTCAGCACTGAAGATGGGAAAAAGCTTCACGTGGAAGCTAGAGAGCACTCTCTGCTCTAGCTCTGCTCCTCGGTTCTGTGGTAGAATGGGCTTCCCTGGTGGCTCAGATGGTAAAGAATCCGCCTGCAATGCGGGAGACCTGGGTTCGATCCCTAGGTTGGGAAGATCCCCTGGAGGAGGGCATGGCAACCCACTCCAGTCTTCTTGCCTGGAGAAGCCCCATGGTCAGAGAAGCCTGGCGGGCTATAGCCCATAGGGTTGCAAAGAGCTGGACATGACTGGGTGACTAAGCACTCGTGCACACACAGACTTATCTGTACATCTGCTCCTGGTGCAACCCTACAGATACGCATAACCCACCACGTACAGAGACTCAGGCTTGATACTGAGTGTATGCTTCTGCCTGCCCGGTGTCCGAGCACTGTGGGTTCCTTATCCAGCAATGAGAAGACAGCCAGCTGCTCTATTCCCTGCCTTTTTCTCTTCTTTTCCTTACTAGTTTCCTGTTTAAAAATCTTAGCTGTCCTTATCCCCAGGAAAGCCACTCTTTAAAATTCAGGGTTTACTTATGTCAATACTATCCTTTGTCCATGTTATAACTGAGAGTTTAAAAACTTGCCTTGGAAGGAAACTAGATATGAACAAGGTGGGGCAGGGGGTGAAGGTAATCCCACAAGTTATAGTGATACTGGGAGCCTGATGGCTTGCTGTACGTGAATTTCTATTCTAAGCACTTTTTAACAACACAGTAATATGCTACCTTTCTCCCTGATATCATGCCCAATCTCAGACCTCCAGGATTTGGGGAAGATACTGTCCCAATCTCCAGTTCTACTTGGAGACACACTGTCTCACTGTCCTCCCTCTACAGGAGGGTTTCCTCCTAGGAGGCTGGCAGAATCTGATCAGCCAGATATTCTTTTTGGAAAATATAGCCAGGGGTTTAATACAAGTGGCTACTAATACATGCTAGGAATTTTACCTGATCTTAAAGACTTCAACAAGAGATTAAAGACATCTCAGCTGACCTACAAGATTAATGGTATAATTTTAAAAGGTTATTCGGTCACCATATCACTACTCAGCCTTCATTAAAAAAAAATCAGGTGGAAATATATTACAGTCAGAATTCCACCAGAGAATCAATCCCCAAGGTCTTCACAAACACTAATGGGTGCACAATGGATGCCACAGATTACAGGTGTCCCAGAAAGTGCAAAGGTACACACTGGCCAGTGAACTCCCTGAGATATACCTAGAAATTGCTCTTATTTTTGAATCATACATTTCAGAGATTCAGTCTACTGCCAACCACAGCACACCAGCTTATAAATTTGTCCCAGATTTCTGTTTGTTTTCTGGTTAAAAAAACTTACTTCTAGGACCTCTTTATCCCTCTTCAGTCTTTATCATGAGCCCTACCAACTGGCTTTCTTTTATTAAGAAAAAAAAATTTTGACCAGTTCAAGACTTCCTACATACGTGACAATGAGCTAAAAACAACTGGACAGCCAGCTTGTCGCCAGCTAAATGACCTGCCCTTGCATAAGTATTTCAAGCACACCTGACTCAAACTACAAATTACTGTACGTCTCGGATCTTCTGGGTCATTGTTTCATGAATAACTGAATTCGTGAATGTTAAGTCAATGAATCTGCTGTGTCGCTGTGTAATGAATCTTGCATAAGTCGTGGTTGTTTCTATTTGGCAATAACCTTGTACCTAGCTCCCCGCTCCCCAACGCATTCAGAAGGCTCCTCCTCGTCTGAGCCTCTAATGTTGGGGACAATAGAATTTGTCACCAGTAAGCCTCCTTTCCAGTCACAGAAGAATTACTCATTTAGCAATTTCAAGGGCACTGTGAGGTCTAATTTGCCTCCTTAATTATGTCGATAGGAAGCAAACATTATTAAGAAAATTGCTTTTTTAGTACTGGAAAATAACTTAGACTAACTTACAGTCGCAACTGAAACATAACTAAATTTAAACTGACAGAAATAAAGCAAGCTGGCTGAGCCATTCAAGTGAGTTTTAAGTAATGAATCAAACAGCCACGTTTAAGAGTATCCTAGTGAAATGAACAACAATAAAAAATCCCACCCAGCAGCTGCTCTTCTGAAGCTAATTCTGAATGAACATAGCTTACAGTTGAGGCCTTATTCCCTATACATTTAATGTACTAGACAGATGCCATATTTTTAAGCCAGAACCACACCATCCTCACGTCAGCAAGAGTGCCAAAGTGATACTCACTCTTTCACTTACAAAAGCTTCTAGAGCAACTATGTGACCCCCAGTCAGTGTGATACACGGTTCTTCATCTCCAAAAATTCACAACGGGGTGTGGGAGAAAACAAGCACAGATCTGGCTCTGGCCACAGACTTGAGCCAGTCACTGACTGCTTATAGGATCTCGTATAACTTTTTGCCTCTCTCTGGGCTTCCCTCTATCAGTGGGAAGGTTAACAGATGATTTCCAAGGTTCTTTCCACTCCAAGAAGCAGAGAACAATACAGGAGAAGTTTAAAAAGCAACACAAAACTAACAACTGTAATTAAAGAGATGACCCAAGGCAACACAGTATAAAGTGTGCATGAGTGCTGCAGACAAAATGGGCTGTGATTTAAGAGACAGGAGAGCAGCTGCTCCTGAGAGTCGCGGACAAAGCTTCCTGGAGGAAGCGTCACTTTTTCATCAAGGCCCTGAAATACGGACAGGATGGAATGCGGGTGTGTGGGGCACAGGGACCACTGCTGGCCTGAGAGGGACATGGTCGGGGAGAAAGGACAGTGGTGTTGACATGGCTGCCAGCCACACTCCATCCGCTTACTTCCCAGTGACACATGCACAGCCCCCCTGTCGAAGAGCGGGGCCCTTACCTGCCCTGTTTTCTCACCTGGGGCAGCCAGACCCTCCCTCCAATGTCCCTTCCCCAGGCTCACCGCTAGCCAGATGCCACCATCTGTCCATCCAACGCTCACTGAGCACTCACTACATCCTGCATACTTTGCTAGGGATTCAGAGTTATATCGTGAAAATACACAGTGCTTGCTCTCCCAGAGCATCTGGTCATTTTCAAGCAAAAGTCACCTTTGTGAAACAGCCCTTCACCTCTGTTTCCCCCACAGGTCTGATTCCTTCCTCTATTTTCACAGCCTCTGTATGGGTGTACAAAATGTTCACATCGCATTATTAATTACTTAAATTGTGGCACTCTACGACCAACTGTGATTTCCATGAGGGCTGGACTTGAGTCTTGTACTTCTTCGTTTTCCTACTGCCTAAGATAATGCTGAGACCACAGCAGGCAGCCAGCTCTCTCTCTCTCTCATTAATGTGCCCTACTACTTCTAGACCCTTCACTCTAAAGCAGCTGTCTATCTCCTGCTTACCCACCTATACTTTCAGAGTTCTCCTCCTTACTCCTAGAGTATGACCCTGGGTGACCTCTCGTGGCTTTGGTTTCCTCATCTGTAAAATGGGGATAATAAAAGTCTCCACCTCACTGGTTTGTTGAGAGGTTTAAGGAACATATGCCAAGAGCTTACACTAATACCTGGCACCTAAGTATTATAAGCACCCACTTGTTAGCTCTGATTATCATTAACTGCTGGCCCTGAAATAGGTACAAAAGGTTCTGGGATCTTTGTAGAAGACATGGAACCAAATCAGCAATGTAAAGTCAAAGCATCAAATGATACAAGGGCAAAGGGTTCAAACAATTTAGC
This sequence comes from Ovis canadensis, assembly GCF_042477335.2. Lineage (NCBI taxonomy): Eukaryota > Metazoa > Chordata > Mammalia > Artiodactyla > Bovidae > Ovis > Ovis canadensis. The sequence goes on from NC_091247.1 coordinate 87,768,043, forward strand.
ACAACAGTTGGTGGCGCCAACCCAAAGCATAAGCTTTCCGATCTTAGCTACACAATAGCAAAAGGCCTGGTCTCTTTAATTACTGCGTAGTTATTACTATTATCTTCCTTTAGAAATGTCTGCATACAATGAACTACACATTACCAGAATACTGTACTTCAGCCACATTGATTTTTGTTAACAAAGGAATCCTGTAAAATTGATACAGTGCTTAATTAAGTGACTGAACAGAGGCTGTGTCTCAAGATGTAATTAACTTTAAGGACTTTTCAAAGGTCTCCAGATCCAGCCTGATAATTATTTTAAAGTGTTAAAAACATGCTCTAACAAAAGCCTCACACAGACATGCAATTCAATGAGTCTTGGGCGAATTTAGCTTAGGGGCCCCCTAATATGACACTAGTTACCCTGAGAAATACAATAAAATTCTCAAAATCAGTTCTGAAAACAAACATCTAAATTTATTCACAATTTTTACAAGGCTATAGCTCATTGAACTGAATTCTAAAGTATGCAAAAATCTCTGAAATATACAAAGAGATTCCATGGTCAGAGTTGTAAAATACTCTAGCATGGAAGTAATTCCTTTCTCACCCAAGGACTCTAAATATTGTTTCTACTACATATACTATTGATACGCTTGAAAGCTCATTTGAAAGAAAAAAGGCTTAGTCTGGATAACACATTGCGGTATTTCTGTAACTAGTCCTTGGGTCTGACATATTTAAGGCAGCTGAGAAAATTTGACGAGAGGAGACAATGGACAACAATCAAGCGAACAAACTTCAGCCCCAGAACCAGCACTAGCTCAGCAGTAACAAGACAGACAGATCCTGGTGAGAACAATCATTCTGGAGGGATTAAATGGAGCATTTGGGCAGCTGCAATGAGAACGTGACGAAGATGAAACTGGCATCATTAAATCTGCGGGGAGGAGACATGGGAGACAACAGATAATCTAATTCAAGAAGCTGACAAACACCACGTTATTTAAAAATTTGTCCCTTGGAGAAGGGAAAGGCTACCCACTCCAGTATTCTGGCCTGGAGAATTCCACCAACTACAGTCCATGGGGTCACAAAGAGTCGGACACGAATGAGCGACTTTCACTTCACTTACTATGGTATTACGTCATGGTCACTGACAAACCACACTTTTAGTATTATAATAATAGCTACAGGAGCAGAAGCTTACCCCTTTCCAGATGGGGAAGTTACTACTTATATTAAGGGTGAGCTGGAGGATGAATTAGTGGTAAAATAAGTTGTATAAAATAAGCCCTGGCAGTTACTGAGAGCCAAGCTTTTCAGATTCTCAGAAATAAGGTTTTGGGGATAATCAGATTTTCAAGTGATACAAGCATTCAACTACACAGGGGAAAAAAGGTTTGCCGTATCATATTCTATTAGTTCTATCTGCTGAAACCTCTGCCATCTGGTGCAAGTATATCCACACATATACAGTAATATACAAATTAACATTCTTTTTGAATTAAAAGATATAATATTTAATGTATAGGATATGACAGCAAAAAAAGGGATAAAGCCCCCAAGAAACAAAATAAGAGGACTTACACATTCAAATCATGTTATTTAGCAAAGTCACCTTTATGAAATTATATAGTTATTCCAATGCTGCCATTTCTCAACACCTTTCTGTAGAGTTCCTTTTGACATTTTCTTTAAAGGCAGTTCATGAGATTTATTACAAGATCAGCTTCAGTGTTTAATAGTTCTACCTTATATTTTAACACAAATAGAATTCCCCAAAGTGCTCACGTATTTTATTAATCAGGTATGACTCCATATGCCTTTTGATTATTTCCCCAAATAAAAATAAAAAATAAATAAATAAAAATAAAAATCCAAAGGATGAAAGTTGCACTACCAAAGGCATTCAAAAGAAAAAAGCTACAAATGCTGAAAGCAACTAAAAACAAAACAAAAAAAAGACAGAAGGGAGAAAAGGAAGAGAGAAAGGAGAGAAGAAGATATCATCCTTGTGCAAAGGCAGCCTCACATGGGCTTCTAAGGTACTGACTGTGAACATCTTCTAGATTTTAAAGCATGTTTGGAATTTGATTCAAATAGTCCCCACCAAAGGCAAGTTATGACCAACCTAGATAGCATATTCAAAAGCACACTACCTGGCCAACAAAGGTCCGTCTAGTCAAGGCTATGGTTTTTCCTGTGGTCATGTATGGATATGAGAGTTGGACTGTGAAGAAAGCTGAGCACCGAAGAATTGATGCTTTTGAACTGTGGTGTTGGAGAAGACTCTTGAGAGTCCCTTGGACTGCAAGGAGATCCAATCAGTCCATTCTAAAGGAGATCAGCCCTGGGTGTTCTTTGGAAGGAATGATGCTAAAGCTGAAACTCCAGTACTTTGGCCACCTCATGCGAAGAGTGGACTCATTGGAAAAGACTGATGCTGGAAGGGATTGGGGGCAGGAGGAGAAGGGGACGACAGAGGATGAGATGGCTGGATGGCATCACGGACTTGATGGACGTGAGTCTGAGTGAACTCCAGGAGATGGTGATGAACAGGGAGGCCTGGCGTGCTGCGATTCATGGGGTCACAAAGAGTCGGACACGACTGAGTGATTGAACTGAACTGAAGAAGCTTAATATGAGGTATATCTTACTACATTTTATTCTACTCTTTTGGCCAGTAGGAAATTCTTTCCCTGAATAAGCTAAGGCAATACTTTAGCACCCTGATTGAAATGTTTATCTTCCCTTCAGTTTTCTGACTGAAAGCAGAAGAGAATGGGTTTTAAATGAAAACAACAACAACAACAACAAAACCCAACTAGTTTCATATCTAATCATTCTAAGAGCAAAAAAACCTGACTAATAAAAATGTTTTTTGAAAAAAAATGCCATCAAGAAATATGTCGTTAGCTTTAAGAAGGTTACGTTTAAACACTATTTAGCAGAATAAGCATTTAAACGTATTGATTATAGCTTTGTGAAGTCGCTCAATCGTGTCCGACTCTTTGCGACCCCATGGACTATAGCCTACCAGGCTCCTCCATCCATGGGATTCTCCAAGCAAGAGTACTGGAGTGGGTTGCCATTGTTTTCTCCAGGGAATCTTCCCGATCCAGGGATAGAACCTGGGTCTCCCGCATTGTAGGCAGATGCTTTACTATCTGAGCCATCAGGGAAGTTCAAATGCTTCTTCATAGCATTACTTAAATGTGTAATTTCTCTAAAATGTTTTAAATTTAATTGGGAAACAAACCACAACTGCATAAAAGCCATACATTTAAGCTTACATGAAAACTTCTTTGGAAAACATCTCTGTATTAATCTTACAAGTGAAGCAGCCACACTTGCTTCTCGAATGACACTTAGGATCCAGTCCTGTAAGAGGAGGGGGGTCTTTGCTACAGTTCTAGCGTCTGTGTGTTTAGAATGGTACAGTGACATCACTGGTGATTGCTGAATCTCACTGGTGATTGCTAAATCTCGACAGACTTAATAGTTGCGACAGAGTAACAACTAATTAAGAACATGGGATCCAGAATGATAACACTGAGTAGGCTGTGTGACCATGGGCACGTTACTTCACCTCTTTAACTTATTTCATGGGATTCTCGTGCATATTAAATAAATAAGCCATATAAAGTGCCTGGTGACAGCCCGTACATGGTAAGTACATGGTAGGCATGCCAGAAATGTTAATTATTATTACATCACAGTCCCATTCTCAGATATAAAAGGCTTATTCTTAAACAAATAGGTAAGAGAACATTTTAACCATGGAAGATCTGAAAGACAAGATAAAAGGAGAAAGAGGGCAGGAAGTTGGAGAGAGAATCAAATATGTGGGAATTAAGGCCTCAAACAAATACAAAGACAGGAAACAATAAGATAGGAAATAAGAGTCAAAAGTAAGTGATGAACACTGAAAATGAGCAGAGAACGGAACAGGATTTTAAAGTTGCAGGGTCAGTAGAACAAAGAAAACAATCACCTCATTGGGCTTAATGCTATCAATTTGGTATGAATTTATTTATGGGCTGTCATCATTTCTTAATCTCACCATCAGATACAACCACTGTATACGACCACATCTCAGGTATTTTAAATGTGCTGTGCAGAGCACCCACATCAAAATGTTTCCAGAAGTCCTTCTTTGATTTATTTACTCATGCATTTCTCATCTTTAAATAATAATTGGCTCCAGAGAAAATAAAATGAAACCTTATGCTCAGATTCTAACCTAAGCTTCAGGAGTAAGAAAAGTAATACTTAAAAAGCTAACAGCTCCACTGGCCAGAGACCTCTACCTTAAAATCAGTGCATTCAATCTCTTCCACGTGATAAATAAGGTAAGCAGACAAAAAACCTGGCACATTACAGAGAACATGGAATGTCAGTGCCCTGGGTACAGATTTAACAAGTTGCCAACATCAAAACTACCTAGTCTGGGATGCCAATGAGTCCATTTCAAGCGGCAATAAAATATACTCTTATTGATAATGCAAATAGGGGACTCTAACATCAACCTAAGTACTTCAAGAAACCACGATTTTTACTGAACCATGTGTGTGTCCTGATGCAGTCTCAACTTTCCAAACAAGTGTTCGATATAAATAAAAAGGACAAGGCTACTAATGAATCTATAAAGTATACATACATTTTAACACTGCAAGGAGTCAATTAAGTCCTCTCTCCACAAAATCATGATTTTGTCCAAATAATAAAGAGGTATTTGTATGCCTGGAACTTTTGTTTCAACTTTAAGATAATTTCTGCTTAAACACTTTAAGCCACTTTGCTAAACTGTTAGAAAATTTCTTTAAATATTTGAGTGTTGAATCAGGAACATCCACTTATATTTATCACAGGATAAATCAGGTTAATAATTACAGCAGGAAAGGGAACAGAAGTAAGGAGGAGAGATGAGGTGGAAAGGCTAGAGCTTGGGTTTGTATCCAACTTTAAACAGCGGTGGCCTAGGACACAGTCCGGGATCACCATCTTGCTTTAACAGATAAAGGCAAGGCAGGCTCCAAGAGGGTCAACTTGTGACCCAAGTCACAAATCCATGAAGACCTCAGGATGAACACCCAAAAGAAATAAAACTAATAAAACTTTAAATCAAGACAACCATGCCTCAGTTTTCTGAATCCTGCCAACACAGTTGTAGGTGTGATTTCCTGTTTAGAGACGGAAACTTTCCCATTTAGAGAAGGCAAAAGGAGAAGAGGGCAGCTGAGGATGAGATGGTTGGATAGCATCACCAACTCAGTAGACCTGAACTTGAGCAAACTCCGGGAGATGGTGGAGGACAGGGAAGTCTGGTGTGCTGCGGCCCATGGGATGGCAAAGAGTCGGATGTGACTGAACAGCTTTACCTCATTTGGGGAGCGGATCCCTTGGCTCAGTGGCCTCACCCACTTTGTACTGTCAAGGGAGCCTGGACACAGCAGAACAAGAGCCAACATCTAAACATCAGTACTTCAAGGACAGTGTTGGGCCATCTGGGGCCTTATACTCTTGTTTTGTGCCTTGACTTCCTCCCCCATTGCTGGCTCTTCCCCTTTTTGTTTATAAGCATGCTTAAATTTCTAAAATTTAGAAAGTTAGAAAACGATTTTCCTTTAGATCTTATAATACCTTCAAGGCAACAATTCTAAGCTGCTCCTGTTTCTTTCCTCACCATTTAGAAAGTAAGAATCAGCACTCACTTATGGCAAGTCCCCCATAGGCGAGTCCCATGGGGACATCCACACTCCCCCTGCACGTGAGGGGTGCTTGTCTGCACGCTCCACCCTACCTCCTGCTTCTGGAGGGCCCTTTGTCCTTCTCCATCTATTGAAATTCCATCCATCCTTCAAGGTTCAAATAAAACGCTATTCTCTTCTCTGGGAAAGAGACTTTCCCAATCAGAGTATCGCTATTTTCTCAGCATCCTTGTAGACTTTTTCTTGTACCTTTAAATTACAAAAGTACTTATTTCATTCTACTGAACTGTTTTCATGTCTGCCTCCCCAAGAAAATCGGAAGCACCTTGAGCTAGGGCTCCGTGTTATTCACTGTTGTTTATGTGAATGTTTATTGAATGCAGTAAAATCTTGGTAAGAACTTAACTGTGACGAATTTATTTTGGATCTTTCTATTACGTTTTTAAGATATCACAGATACAGTGGAGACTGTTTACCTCTGAACACCCTAGAAGAATCCCAAACTTCAATAACTAAAATAATAATCTCCTGAAATAAAACAGAATTTTTACCCAGAACAAGGAAAACAAGAGAGAAATGTAAATAAAATATATGATCTGCTGGAACAGAATTTTATTATTTCAGGCTACCAATGCTTCCATAAACTGCATTAACTTTACTAAATGAGCAAATATTTTAAGTTGGTTTAAAAAAAAATGAGATGCATTAATATTGCTGGAACTAGGCCAACATACAAGGCAACCCCTTTGTATTGGGGAAAATGCAATGGTAAGGGGGATAGATGGGAAACGAATTTGAAGTACGGAGGAAGAGATGATAAAGGAAGAAAGAAGATGGGCGAGGAAAAGGATGTCAGGAAATGTTACAGAGCAAATTCGTCACTGAAGACGCAGAAGCTAAGCAGCCTGGACAGGGGTCAAGGACAAAGAATAAAGGAAGAATTACAGCATCTGCATGGAGGAGAACAACATGCTTCTGCAGGGGGCACGGCGTCCACCGCGAGTAAAGGGATTTTGCTTAGAGGCTGTTGTGCTTCTGTTATCAGCTGAAACGTCTAAATTGACCTGGCTGCTCTTCCCACCCCTCTGCTCTCCCAGCTCTCAACCCCAACGTCTGAGGCGCTGAGGATGGAATCAGGAGCAGAGGCCTGGCAATGGCTTCTGCTGTGCAGCTGGCCACACTCTGGAGCCAGGACAGACTGGGCTCAGGAAAGAGGCTTTTCAACTCCAGAACAGATTCTCCCATTAATCAGGAATGGTCATGGGAGGAAGAATCTGAGCCAGTCAGCTACTGGTTTGGATATTGCTAATAATTTCTCTCCTTGGTTTCTGCAGGATCTATGCCAGGGTTTCTTCCAACTGCATACAGCAAGCATAATTTTGCCTTTGTATCTGAAAAAATTGGCAGCAATAATACCAAAAAGAAATGTGACCAGGGCCAAAAGGGTAATAAGCTTCAATGAAATCAGGCATCAGTAAAATCAAGTGACGGGTGAAAAAAAAATACTAAACCTGTATGTCTCTTCCTTTCAGAGGACAAATAAGATTATTACAGTGTTGGGTTGGTGTCCTGTCATCCATCAACTGGAAATCTCCAATAATTACATACTTCTCTCCTTATCAGGCCAATGACAATATTCATGATCACAATCTTGAATTTTTCTAAGTACTGAATATGTTTTACATTTGAGGATACCTTCTGATATGCACCCTGTTTATACTATCTCTTTATTGACTTTCTATTCCTAACCCTTCTTCTTACAAGCCTGCAATGGATCCGCAGTCTCCTCCTTTTATGCTTCAGTCCACTGTGTGACCTGGCTACAAGCTAAAGTTCAACTTTTTAAAGGATATCATGAGTGATCTTTTATAAATTAGTTTTAATCCATGTTTTCAGAATCATCAGATATTAATTACCCCCTAGGTGCAAAGCAATGTTTCTGCCTTCAAGGGACAGGGTCAGGCAGGAAGGAAAGCAAGATATGGTACAAGTACACAGCCTGAGAAAGTATAACAAGGTCCTACCACGTTCAAGATCTACACTTATCTCACATGCTAGCAAAGTAATGCTCAAAATTCTCCAAACCAGGCTTCAATAGTATGTGAACTGTAAACTTCCAGATGTTCAGGCTGGATTTAGAAAGGGCAGAGGAACCAGAGATCAAATTGCCAACACTAACTGGATCATAGAAAAAGCAAGGGGATTCCAGAAAAACTTTTTCTTCTGCTTTATTGATTATGCCAAAGCCTTTGACTGTGTAGATCACAACAAACTGTGGAAAATTCTTCAAGAGGTGGGAATACCAGACCACCTGACCTGCCTCCTGAGAAATCTGTATGCAGATCAAGAAGCAACAGTTAGAACTGGACTTGGAACAACAGACTGGTTCCAAATTGGGAAAGGAATACGTCAAGGCTGTATGTTGTCACCCTACTTATTTAACTTATATGCAGAGTACATCATGAGAAACGCTGGGCTGGATGAAGCACAAGCTGGAATCAAGATTGCCGGGAGAAATATCAATAACCTCAGATATGCAGATGACACCACCCTTATGGCAGAAAGTGAAGAGGAACTAAAGAGCCTCTTCATCAAGGTGAAAGAAAAGAATGAAAAAGCCGGCTTAAAACTTAACATTCAAAAAACTAAGATCACGGCATCCCTCCATCACTTTATGGCAAATAGATGGGGAAACAATAGAAACAGTGACAGACTTTATTTTTCTGGGCTCCAAAATCACTGTAGATGGTGACTGGAGCCATGAAATTAAAAGACGCTTGCTCCTTGGAAGAAAAGTTACGATCAACCTAGACAGCATATTAAAAGGCAGAGATTACTTTGCTGACCAAGGCCTGTCTAGTCAAAGCTATGGCTTTTCCAGTAGCCATGTATGGATGTGAAACTTGGACCATAGAGAAGGGTGAGCACCAAAGAAGTGATGCTTTTGAACTGTGGTGTTGGAAAAGACTCTTGAGAGTCACTTGGACGGCAGAAGATCAAAGCAGTCAATCCTAAAGGAAATCAGTCCTGAAATATTCATTGGAAGGACTGATGCTGAAGGTGAAGCTCCAATACTTTAGCTACTTATTGTGAAGAGCTGACTCACTGGAAAACACCCTGATGCTGGGAAGGACTGAGGGCAGGTGGAGAAGGGGGATGAGAGGATGAGATGGCTGGATGGCATCACCGACTCAATGGACATGAGTTTGAGCAAGCTCAGGGAGTTGATGATGGACAGGGAAGATTGGTGTGCTGCAGTCCATGGGGCTGCAAAAAGTCGGACACAACTCAGTGACTGAAATGAACCACATTCAAACACAGATCCTTGGACAGGGGATCAGGAGAAAATGATTTAAACAATATAAGGCCTCATTGTTAAGTTCAGCAGTAAGAGAAGGAACACACACGCACTTGCATTTCCCTAAGTAGCCCTGGTTCCCCCTAGATAAATCATGCAGGATAAATCATGCCTGAGTCAGGAGATGCACGTTGTCAGAAACCTAGAGAATCTGTGAACAATTTTAAAGAAAAGCTAAGCAAACTGGGGTGGGGTTCTGCTGAAGTTCCTGGGGAAGGAATAGAAGCATCCACCAAAGATCATAGAGAAACACTGCTTGTGGCAGAGGAAGAGGATGAGACAGTGGTATGCCAGGCTGAGGACCTGCGGCTGAGCTGAGGACCTGTGACCGAGCTGAGGACCTGCGACCGAGCTGAGGACCTGCGGCCGAGCTGAGGACCTGTGACCGAGCTGAGGACCTGTGACCGAGCTGGAGTCTTAGAATTTTACTCCTGTGTTGCAGACAGTGATACACTTTAATGACTTCATTTCCAAACATCGTCACTAAGTACACAGAAGGATTCAAAATCACCTCTGCTTTGGTATATTTGTTCCATTTCAAAGAGTAACTCTGACTCCACCCACTTGTTGCCCAGTCTTCTCCCATCTCAGCAAAGAGGATCCACTGGTGAAGCCAGCAGTGTGGGGTCAGTCTAGAGCCCACCTCCTAACCTGATCTACAAATCCAATCAATGGGAGACTTTTTTTTTCTTTTCTTTTTTTTTTTTTAACTTTATGGCCTTTACAGTAGCACCACATGGCATGTGGGATATTAGTTCCCAGACCACGGATACAACCTGTACCCCTGCTTTAGTAGTCCAGAGTCTTAGCCACTAAACTGCCAGAGAAGTCTTGAGACTTTTTAACTGTACCTCTAAATGACACACAGAATCCACACCTTTGTCTCCATGTCCTCTGCCGAAACTCCTGTCTGGCCTCGCAGCACCCTCCAGGCTCTCTCTCAGTGTCCTCACCAGCCCCCCGTTTGACTCTCCCTCTTGTGATAAGACCCTTTCCTCAGAGCAGCCAGAGATCGCCCATCCTATCACTGTCAGAGGGCATCCAGTCATCTCCACTTGAAGCTCAGAACTGTGTGACGGCTTCTGATCACACCTGGAATAAAATCCAAACTCCTTACCTTAGAATCTCTGGGATTTAATCCCTCCCTACATCTCTCACTTCCTCTCCCCACCTCTCACTCCACTACAGCCCCTAAACTTCTCATTCCCAGCACACAAAGCTTGTTTCCTCACTGAGGTTGTTCATCCTGCCTAGAATGTGCTTCCTCAGGCTCCGTGCACAGCTACTTCCTTCTTAACTTTCAGCACCACTTAAACATCATCTCTTCAGAGAGACTTTCTCAACCCCATCCTACCTTGGTTTCGGCATTCTGTTATCCAACTGCTCTTATACTTTAGAAAGTGAAAGTGTTAGTTATTCAGTCATGTCTGATTCTTTGAAACCCCATGGACTGAAGCCCAGGAACTGGGCTTCCTGACCCAGGAATTGAACCCAGGTCTCCTGCATTGCAAGCTTCAGTGGTGGCTCAAGTAGTAAAGAATCCACCTGCAATTCAGGAGACTCGGGTTCCATCTCTGGGTTAGGAAGATCCCCTGGAGAAGGAAAAGGCAATCCACTCCAGTATTCTTGCCTGGAGAATTCCATGGACAGAGGAGCCTGGTGGGCTACAGTCCATGGGGTTGCAAAGAGTCAGACATGACTGAAGTGACTTAGCATGCATGTTCAGGCATTGTAGGCAGATTCTTTTTATCTTCTGAGCCACCAGGGAAGCCCTTTATTATACTTTTATTTATGGCTTTTTTTCTTTTACCCCGTAAGACTGGAAGCTTGAGGGGACTGAGACCTTACCTGTCTTGTTCCCTCTGTATCTACCACAGTGACGCAGCGAGGGTTCCACACAGATTTGTAAAATGAATGCATGAGTGAATGAATTAGGGAAAACTACAGAGGCATCTGCTAAGGGCAGATGACTATCCCCTTCAACTTGAGTTTACAGGATAAACATATTCAATACATAAGCTTCAGATAGAACAAGTTTTTATGAGTCAGATGGCTTTGAAAACTACTTTTAAGGCTACTTTTAAGTCTGTTAACATCTCTGCATACTAGTATTGCTTCCTAACTTCTCTATCTCATAGAACCACACAAATGGCCCGAAAGAACTGGTGATGTCAAAGCTTGAAGGTCTGTAGCAGTGAGTGGCTACAGTGACCACTGTAAAGAAAGACACAGGCTACCAAACTCAATGCCTTTGAACAAAGAGCACCTTAGAGAATGCTGCTCCATATTATTAAAGATCTCAAGAAAAGCTCACACACACAGAAGCTTATTGGATGTAAAGCTGAGAAAACATGAAGATGCTCCTGCCTTACTGTATTGATGGAGTATTAAATTAATGGCTCATCAGATGCCACAGAATCATTTCCTAAAGCTGTAAGGGAACTTTCCTCAGTGACAAATGACAAACATGACTGAAATATTAATAGAGCTGAAATGAAGTATCCATGTCAAAACACACACACTTTATATGCACTTCAATCAAACTAGACTCTCTTCTCAAGCCACAGAAGAAACTTCGGAAAGAACAGCTTCAAGCAGCTAAAAATGCAGACGAAGATCCTCAAACCGGACACAGACGAAATACCTTGAACACGGCAATGACTCCAGAAGCTCAAAAAATACATAGGCCACTGACTGTTCAAAGTAAGTCCTGAGTAGGTATCTAATTTTATACAAAATTTACACTTGTGTGGGATTCTGTTTGTCCGCTTTCTGGTTCTAGGCTCCCTCTGAAACAACAAGCCATTCAGCGAGGCCCTGCCATGGAACGCCGAGGAGAAGCATATTGCTTCTGGCTTCACCACTGTCCTTTGCCGCTTGTGTGAGAAGCCTGTGTTGACTGTACCGCGAAAAAACTTGAAGGAAAGAAAAGCCCTACTGTTGTAACTGTGCCAAGAAAGTATAAAGAAACAAAACCCAGATGCTAGAATTTGAGGCATTTCCTCTGCTATGTGACTATGTCCTTTAACTGGAGGTCAAAGGAACATGAAAGGACTTCAATATTTTAAAGCCCCAAGTGGGTATTTTTGTGGCCCTCTCAGTTTCTGTATGCCAGCCACATACATTTAACTGACATTTAACAAGCAGAATTTATTCAGCAGCATTCAAGGGAAATCCTGGTATTGCTCTCAAACACGATTTATTTAAATTTCTAATGCTTTATATTAATACAGCTTGGTTCATTTCCCTGACAGCCTGAGTTTTTCCAAAATGCCACTAAGTGAATAAAGTCATTTTTAAAGCCCAATCCACATTTGCTACCTCCTAATCCTTTAATATGTCTATGGGCTTTAATTTCATAACCTCTTCTTCTGGGGACATTTATTTTTGATGCTACAGATAATAGTAAATAATGCAAGATATAACCATTTTATTTCTCAGGAGGTACCTGACATCAGATTTTATAAAGACTTCAAACGTGTTTTCTGGTCATAGAAAACAGTATCTCAGCCCATGGGAAATATAACAAAATCAACCATGTTTTATCATGTTTGGGAAAACATATATCAAACGTGCCACCTCATTTGATGATATGACTCATACCAGTCAAAGTCTTTCAGAAGTTGGATAAAAAAAAAAAAACCCACAAAACTTGATGGAAAGGTTAATATGATTGAGGAATAGATGGATAACTGAAAAAACCTCGAGGCATCAACTCAGTATGTGATTTAATTAAAATCTCTCTGAGCAGTGATACAACTATAAGATGTGGCAAGGATGGTCTAAGGGTTTCACATTAACCAACAGAGCACTAAAACACACGAACGAGCTCCCACTGCAGGGCTCTGAATGGCCATATATGGAGGCTCTGGAAAAACACTATTTCACTTGGGCTGATCCAGAATGAGCTAACTTCAGAAATGTGGAGACTTCTATTATCTGTTGATCCTTACCTTCTTCCCTAGCAGTCTGCTTCCCATATATAGAAAATTGGAACCGTTTGTCAGTTAACAACCACTCCCCTTTTGTTTACCAGAATTCTGAGTTATTCATTGGAATGTTTTAAATAATTCTGTTGGGAGTCATCAGAGTTACTAATGGACATACCATCTAACCATGACCTGTAGCCTCTTGTCTACCCAGTGGGAGACAAGCTTTCTGACTTGTTGCTCTAGAAATGTCAACAAAAGGAAGACAGTTTTCAACGTTATCTCTCATATTTCCTCTGCTGTCCAAAGGGTCAGGTTTGCTAGCGTGTGGGAAGCAGATAGACAACGCAGTGTAATAGCAAAGCTGGGTGTGGTTGTTATGGTGATAAGGGAAATGAAAGTGGAAGGAGTTTGAATAATATTTATTTGAAGAGTCTTGCCTTTTCCTTTATAAGCTATTCACAAAGTGCATAATATTACACCAATTCTTAAGAAGAATTGTTGGAATGCAGAGCTAGGGTTTAGATTCTATGACTAATTTCTACCATCAAAGATAAACAAAGTTTTCAGAAAACTTTTAATGAGAGAATGTACCACCATTATCAGCACTGTCATATTTATTAACATAAGTAAATATGGACATATATGTATCAGGAAAGATAACTTATCATTATTATAATTTATTATTGCATTTATTTCCATGGATTAATTATAATGCCACCATGCCTGTACGTGTGCTTAGCTACATCTAGTTATAGATTTGTACATGCACATGGATGTTATATATATAGATTACACTTTCTGGCACAGAAAATACACAAATGCACATGTGATGTGTATTTTTTTCATAAGCAAACCATATTTCCTATGCACATGAACACACACTACTATAATCCATATGGGATATACTCTCTGGATTAAAGATGTTTGCTTAGTTATTGATGTATCTAACGGACCCTCAAGGAAAACACTATAATAACCCTGAATTTAGGGAGACACAAAGCCAGGCCAGGAGGCACGCAAGAACGCAAAGATAACCTTTTTGGGAGTTCATGTTGCACTGAGGTGTGACACCACAGCCTAACTGGTCTGAAAAACTCCTAACGGAAACAGAAACAAGTCGGCTCTCAATCAGAAAACACACAGAAGGCTCCACTGTGATTAGCAACCCAAATGCCAAAGGGCACCAGGAACATATAAATGGGATCATACTTTCCTTTTACTGCCACAGAGATAAAATTTCACTTAAAAAAAACTAATTGCCCCAATCTGGGTCAGACACAATAGAGATGGTTAGATTCGTTTCATGCCTTAGAAAGGAAGGCAGCCAGGTCCTCTAATGCCACAGCAGGAGCCCCACGGGACAGGTCACCCTTACTCGGTGTGGTTTCAAGGATACTTAGGAAAGCCACTGTAAACCCACATTTGCCATGAACTGAAACTGCATCAAAACACTGAAACAGGCATCCTTTCAAGGCCACTCTTGCAAAAACACACCAATGATATTTAACAAAGCTCTACGAAGCAGTTGGACTTTATTTGTGCCCAAACAGCAGAAACAGTAAACAGCAATTTTTTTCTATAAAACAGATAAATAAATCAGAATGTATTCTAGACAACTCTGAAAGGTGTCCTTCTATTAAGGGGACAATAACTGGTCTTACTTATCTTTCTAATTTTCAAGACTTTGACTCTTAACAACAGACCATGGGAATAGATTTTAAAAAGGAAACAGAAAAAATCCCTTATTTCATTTTTCAAACTGTATAAAAGGGTAGGCAGGGGGTGGGGAGGGACTAAGAAGGAATTGATAAAATATGATCTCATTTTACTGACATGCACTTTTTATCTATGTCTATAAAACTTGGGATTTTATCTACAGACAAATATATGGATATATTCAGAAAAGGGGGTATCAATTTTTAACATTATTAAATTCCTGTATTGTTCTTTTGTTATTGCAACAGGAAAAGAAAGGCTACTGATAAGGAGAAGGCACTTTACTTGCTTTTCGGGAAATTAAAAAAAAATATCCCAGTGACAGAGAATAGAATAATGAAGTGTAGGAAAACCAGGAAGTTGTCACCCAGAAAGGAAAAACACATTCACAATTTAAAGGAACATTCCAGTCTCTGAAAAAAACCACAAAAATATTAACTCATCACGTGTTAATTCCTTCCCTCTTCCAACTTTACAGGCACTACTTATACTGCTACTTCCTCCTGATGCAAAGAACACTTAGCAACAGAGACCGCAAACCAAAAGCAGGAAGTCACCCTATAAAAGGGTGTTTCCCCAGCTTTCGATGTTTCAACAACCAATGTGAATTCACTATCCTTATTTCAGAGACCATGTACCATCAGAACAAAGGTCTCATAAGTTTCAAAATAAATTATTCAAATGCTTAGAACAGTAACTTAGTGATCAATATGAATGAGGGAATGAGTCAGGTTTTATTTTTATTACAGCATTTCTATAAAAAAAAAATCAAATACTGACTGCTAGTGCTCTTTAAATACCTTTCTTGAGAAAGCTATACATTTCACAAAAAATGCAGCACCAGCTCTGGAAGTAAACATAATATGTTTATGCATCACAAAATAGCACATAAACTGACTGCCTATCATGTACAACTGTTCAGACTGGGAATGGCCACTCTGCTCTGTGTGCCCATCTTATCTCTCCCACTAGAGGTGATGCCCTTTCCATGTCCCCTTGAATGCCCTGGTGCAGCTGGGCTGGACCCAGGTCCACGCTCCCCAGGTGTGCAGGACACAGTCAGAAAGGGGCAGGATTAACATTAGGGGTCCTTGCTCCATCCTGAAGAGCTCTCCTCCTTCTGGACTGAATCCCTTCAATAGGAATTCCACAATTAGAAAGGAAATGTGAATGAATGCCCAATGAGGCCACACTGTAGAGTGTAATTCATCAATAAGAGGTAAGCATTAAAAAAATTAAAACTTTTATTCAAAAAAGTTTTTTTATTGTTGTTGTTTTTTGCCTAGAGGATCTCTTAATCAAGGTACTAGGTAAATACTGCCAAGGCTGGAAAATGGAAAAAGCATGCTATCTACCCAAAAATCCTTATCTATATTGATAAAATTCTAAGAACATCTGAAATAATCACTTTTTGAAGGAATGCAAATTCCTGCTAGAGTGATTATGCTCCCAAAACTGTTTCTTGAACTTCCCTTTGAACAGATTCTTTTTTTTACCATGAGCAGAACTAATGCAAACCACCGAGCTTGCCCGAGTTGTACAAAACCCCAGATTACGGTTTGGGAAAACTGATTACACTAATTAATGAGGTTTTAATGGCGTGAGTTTGGGAATGACAACTCCTCATGGCCCACACCCTCTGCAAAGCTGATGGAGACAGCTGGCCTGGGGCTAGAGGACACAGAAGGGGCAGCTCCAACTCCCTGCAGAGGGAAAGGCCCTGCTCTGGGGAGTAGTCCCCACCCAGCTCCCTTTGTAGAAGCTCGAAGGCCTCCTGATCTAGGATTCCAGACCCTTCGCTCACGTCAGGAAGAGCCTCTGTGGAGGCCAGCAGTTAGATGGACACAGCTGGGCAAAGCAGCAACTCAGCAGCTCAGAGTGATAGAGCACACGCCAAACCCTGGGAATAACTGAGAGGTCACCTACAGCCAACTCGGAAACCACAAATCCGCAAGGGACTGCTCAGCGCTACCCAGAAGCTACAACATTAACCTGCTGAAGGCCGGCATTAGACCAATGTTTCTTAAGCATCCTTGGTAGGTGGAAATACAAAGTTTTCGGCATGGCCCCCCCAAAAAACATCATTTCTCTGGCTGAAGGTGTCAGATTGCTTTTTTTGTCTTTTAACAAGGAATGCGGGTTTTTTTTTTTTTTAACGGTATTACTAAGCATATGGTATTTAATCTTGAAACAAACATATGGTGGTAATAAAAACTGTTCACCTATAATTTCTGGGACTCCTGTCACTAACCTGGGAGAAGGTATAGGACAGACAGATGGTTGAGCTAAACATAACTTGGGACAGAAGAGATGGACTGAAAGTACATATAAAGAGCTAAAACAAAGAAAGGGAAGGATGTGAATAAATGGAACAAAGTACTACTGGCTACGTACAACTGCTCTCAAGCATCCTTCTGAGGGTTAGATTGAAAAAAAGTTTACATCGTTTATAGTAACCCCAATGTGGTTGAATGAAATGTCCCTCTTAACACACACACACTCCTCTCTTGGCACAAGGATGTAACATTTTTATCATGACTTTTTTTTTCTGCTAGGCACAAGAAATCACAACAACCTGAAGGTCACTGTATAACTTCCAACAGTTAAAATGCAGGTATAAATATTCAGCCAACTGCTCCTCTCCACCTGGGTTTATGCCAAGTTCCAAGTTTCCTGTTTTGATTTCCCAGATATTCGAAACTGGCTTCCAACTCTTGGTAGATGTTTTGGTTTTTCTTCTCCCTCCCCCGCCCCAGTGCCAGTTATCAAGACATCAGAATAACAGCTTGTACTTAAAACACAAAATTATAAGATACTGACTTAGGTGTCAACCTAAATAAAAATACTTATGGAAAATAAATAACTATCTATGCTTTCTTTCCCCAGGACACTGCTAGAATTTAAAATGAAACACATGTATTTAGATTTCAGAATCATTTTACATAAATGAACCCAAAAAAGAAAGACATATCATATTATCAACTTGTGATTGCCTTTACAGAGGGCAACAGCAGTACAGACTTATAGTTGCCTAAAAGCCTTACTGCCTTAATTAAACAAGTATCCTTAATGGTACTTGGGCAGCCTCAGCAAAAATCAAAATCAGGGAGACCTTTACAGTAAGGAGGTAGCTTATCCATCTGGAAGGTAAGGTTAAATATGTTTATCTGGTTAAGGGGAGGGTTTGCGCTTCCAAACTTGGTAAGCAATGTTAACTGAATTCCTCAAAAATATATTTTTAAAACAATTTAGATGAGCTAAAGCAACATATTCACAAACATAACACTGATTTTAGATATACCTAGCCTAAGAAAAATAGAATCTGTGATGAGTAATTTTAATGAAATAAGAAATGACTAACTTAAAAATTGTGAATTGGTATACTTGAAGGTCTGGAAGAGAGACAGCTGAGTCTCTAAACACAGAACGCTTGGCTTCAGAATAAGAACCACAGTTGGAGAGGCTCTCTCTTTTGTTTTGTTTTTGTTTTTGATAGTTCAGTACATATATTTTATTATAAAGGATTATGTAACAGCAGTTTTGAAAGGCCAAGTGCTTCCAAAAGTTCCCTGAACTTCATCAACCTCATAAAAGGTACAACAGCCACTCCCATTTAAATTCTGCCTCCAAGAGAATTATCATACTGGTAAGCTGTAAGGATCTTATAAATTTAACTCTGCTCTATTATAATCTTACAGTGCAAGGCAGTTATATTTTGAGAGAACATGTAATTTGACTCTTGTATGTCTGAGTTTGCGAGTTAACAGTTACACTGGATCATTCTACTATGGTCAATACTATATTATGAAGGGTTTTGAGATGGTATTTAATACCATGCAGATCAATACAACTGTATGAAAATCCATAGACATAAGGGCCTAAACATATTTCTAAAGTTTAGCAAAGGCTGAACAGGTAAAATTACATAGAGGATCACCTCTACTAAAAACAAAACAATCTCCTCAGCATCCACATTTGGGGATTTTCTTGTTCCTCACTATGTGATTCTACACAGGCACCATGAAATGTCTCAGTAGGGTTTTAATCTCTATTAATACCAATTGGAAAAAAAGTTTTAAAGTCATATAATGAAACTATTGCCATGTATTAATACTTGAAGTAAAGTAATTCATATACAGACTCTGTTTTTAAAAACAAAAAGTATTAGAAAGTAAGTCCAGTGATTACTTAAAGACAAGATAATTCTCTTACACAACAGCACAGCAAACCCAGGGACACAGATTCATATAAACCCTCTATGACTCTGCTACTCAAAAGTGTGGTAAAAAACCAGCTCCTCCTGAGGGTTGACTGGAAACACAGATTCCTCTGCCCTGGTCCAGTCCTGGTAAATGAGAATATCTGTGTGACGGTCAAGCTCTCTCAAATTTAAGAAACCTACTTGGGACTTCCCTGGTGGTACAGCGGATAAGAACTGCCTGTCAACGTGGGAGACAAGGGTTTGATCCCTGGTCCGGGAAGATTCCACAAGCCACGGAGCAATGCAGCCTGTCTGCAATTACTGAGCCTTCATGCTACAGCCTAGAGCCGTGCTCTGCAACAAGAAATGCCAGCACAGTGAGAAGCCTGCACACCACAAGGAAGAGCAGCCCCTGCTCTCCACAGTTAGAGAAAGCTATGCACAGCCACGGAGACCCAGCACAACAACCAAAATAAATTACTTTTTAAAAGAGAAACCTATGCCATTTCCTCTGCATGATACCCAAGGCTTGCCATGGACCTCAAGTACCGTGTGGAAACTCAGGCTGGCGCAGAGTTGGGTGCATATGTTATCTCTTTGTATATTATGGGATGGCCTCAGTCTTGCTGAAGATGAGTGTCTCCATCCAGCACTGTTCCAGTGGGAAGAGGGTCAGGAGGGAACTCCACTGCACTTTCTCAAAAATGGAATGGATATTAATTAACACACTGAGCTCTGTTGGATCACATTTTCTTGGGGTGCTTTTTTTGTGAGCATCCTACTACCCCCACAAAAAACCCCAAGAACTTCTGAGTAAAAAAGTTCTGTGAATAAAAGGAAATGGCATCATAATGCTTTCTAAATACTAATGAAATGTGTGTCTACTGACAAACATTACAGATGGCTTCAAGAGCTAGAATATCTGATTAGGTCACACAGCACAGGTTGTACTGTAAGCTACAGACCAAGAAAAAGATACCAACCAAGAATAACATTTAGCACTCACACCTTACTGGTGTGAAAAAGGCAAAGTGCAATGTAGAAAAGTAAAAATGGAGCAAGATGCTCACGTAATATTAACATTTCCTTAGGTAGGATTGAAACAGTGGATTTAGGGCATAGAATAATTAATAAAACTTAAGGCTCTGAAACACCTGCTATTTGGATTTTTAAAAACTGAAAGAAAAGTCTATTAATCAGAAGCCATTTGTATCTAAATTAATTTAGCTTCAGAGAATACAGACTTACAATGTAAAAAATCAAACCTCCCTTTGCTTTAAGCAGCAGAAAAAATAGAGATATGAAAGCCCACATATTCCTTCTAACCTTTAATTTTTGCCTAAGCATATAAGAACTGATGCTGAAGCTCCAACACTTTGGCCACCTGAGGCAAAGAGCCGACTCACTGGAGAAAACCTTGATGCTAGGAAAGACTGAAGGCAAAAGGAGAAGTGGGTGACAGAGGATGAGATGGTTGGATAGCATTGTCAACTTAATGGACATGAGTCTGAGCAAACTCCGGGAGATAGTGAAGGACAGGGAAGCCTGGCATGCTGCAGTCCATGGGGTCACACAGAATTGGACATGACTTAGTGGCTGAACAACAAAAAAGCACATATATCATGCAACATAAGTTTTGGAGATAGACAAATACTTAAAAATATCATTTAAGACACCTATAAAACATATTTTTTAAAAAAGTCAGAATTCCATAGTGAGTCTAAAACGTGTGTCAATTTACGCATCCTGCATCTTTGAGGCCCTTTAGACAATGGTCCCTCAGTCAGAGGCAAGACCAAGTCAAACTAGCAGCATGTGCTGCGCAGTGAGTGGCACACAGCATGCGCGAAATAGCCACATTTACCTTTTGAGCAAACAAAGGAGTGAGTGTGGGCTTCTCTGGTGCCTCAGACAGTAAAGAATCTGCCTGCAATGCAAGAGACCCAGGTTTGATCCCTGGGTCTGGAAGATGCCCTGGAGAAATGAAATGGCAACCCACCCCAGTACTCTTGCCTGGAGAAGTCTATAGACAGGGGAGCCGGGTGGGCTGCAGTCCAGGAGACTGCAGTCCAGTCTGCAAAGAGACATGACTAAGCAGCTAACATACACAAGAATGAATGAAGAATTAAAGTTGCTCTAAGGTGAAAGCAGTAGCCTCGGAGGGCGCCTGTAAAGAACGCTGAGGAAGGGATCGCTCTGGGCTCAAAGAGTCTACAACCATACTGCCATCTCTTCATCTTCCTATCCCATTGTTTAATTTTAGGGCTCCTACTCTGAATGGCTCTAATCTCAGCTGCATCGGACCAGCTCTCTCAGACTCAGACACTTTAAAGCCTTCTTCAAATTAGGGTATACAAACAAATGAATTAAGCAATCAATTAATTAAAATGATATATTCTGTTTTATACATTCCACTATCACAGGTGCCAACATCTACGTTCTAGGTTAGCGTTCAGTCAGTGACATCAGTGGTCCTGAGGCTTTCTTCCACCAAACTAACAGAACACTCAAATGCTTCCTGCACCATCATCAATACACAGGTCATTTCATCTCACTTTTGATGTGTTAACACTGATAGTCACTCTTTTTCTCCCATGATGCATATTACGCCATATTAATCTTCCTAAAAATGCTCATACTCCTCTCATTACCTATAAACTCCAAGGTCACTGACAGCACTATATTCTCTCCTTGGGAGGATGACTCACAAATCCTTATCTCCAGCCCAGATCTCTGAGTTCCAGACTCATAACTCTCATTTTCCCCTTGATCCTCCATAGATGTTTCCCAGCTGGCTCAGTGGTAAAGAACTTGCCTGCCAATTCAGGAGATACAAGTTTGATCCCTGGGTGAGGATGATCCCCTGGAGAAGGAAATGATAACCCACCCCAGTATTCTTGCCTGAGAAATCCCATGAACAGAGAAGCAAAAGAGTCAGACACAACCAAGCAACTAAACAACAACAAACCTCCACAGATAGCCCAAACATAACAATGCAGACTCAATATCTACCTCATCTTACCTCCCATAAAGCTGCTCTCCTTGTATTCCACATCCTAGTACACGACACCGCTATATAGCCTGAGCACTGTGCCCACCCCAAGGACCTAAACAATCACCCCTCACGTCCAATTCTGGGAGTCTTTTCTCTTCCACATTCTCCAAAGTCAGCTGCTAAAGCCCGTTGACTTGCCACTTTATCCTTCTCATCTGGCCCCCTCTGTCCATTCTCTCTTTGCTACTGCAAGGCTCTTCTTAAATTATCTTTTCCCTTCTGTTGAGCCGCTTGACATGTCTCTCTGAGTTGGACTCCATCCCCAGTTCCTCCACAATGCCTTCCTGGCTTTACCTCTCCCTACAGCAGTTCTTATTTGTCCACCCTGCATAACACAATGATATAAAGTATCTCAAGACAATTTTTGACTATCTTTTCTTTAAAACATCTTACAGAGAAAAAAATAATATAGCCTAAAATTTAAAAACTTTAAACATTACCTCTAAGGGCTTTCAGCTAAAACAAAGAAGGACATTCTTAAGTTCCAAGAGTCTTCCTCCTTTGGCAAAATGTTCACTGTGTAGCTCCAAACAGGAATGAGTTTCACAGAACCCATACTATTCCAGTAAGCCACAGGACCCATGATACAGTAGTGCCAAACATGTAAATGTAAGAACACATCTTATGGACCCCACACAGATATCCCTCTGGCTAGACTCTGCCTGGTGATAAATCAGCGTGAACTGGGCTGATTTTATATTTCTCTAGAAGCTCCCACAAGGCTAGACCTCCATGTAGAAAGGACAGATTTTCCCTCAAGGATGTGTGTCTACCTTTGTAGTCCTTAACATACTTACCATGAAGATACGCATGTATGAATGCTACTTAATGAGTTAATTACATCAAAAATTATCTAAATGACAAACAGCTCTACTTGGGTATCAAGTCCAATTTATCTGAAACAAAGCTCCCAAGTTCCCCCTTATATCTGCTCTTGCACCTAGTAAAAAGTACTACAATTTGCTTAAATTCCAAATCTAAGAGTTTTCCTGGACTCCTCTTCCTCTCAGCCCTACATTTAATCCATCAACATGCCTAGGACCAAATCACCTCCCATCCACGCCTCTTCTCCATCTCTAGCTCTCTTGGGTCTGAGTCCCCAGTATCTGAACAACTACCTGTGGACTCTTTCCCATTCTTGCATCTTCCCAGTCTCCCAAGTCTTAATTCTCCACCATATTCATGTTTGAGAACATGTATCAAATCACATGACGCTCTTGCTCACAATCCTTTAGCCACTTTCCTACCCACTCATCACAAAATCGTCTATAAGGCAGCACATATCTGGCCCTCACTCCCGTCCCTCTCTCTTCATGGCCTTCCAGCCACCTTGGCCTTTCTGGATTCTCATGACCTTCTTTCGGCACACCAAGCTTGCTCTCACTGAGCGCTCTCACACCTGCAGTGTCCTGTGCACGGGCTTCCCTCCCCTCAGATCATCACCAGTTCGACTCCTTCTTACAGTCGGATTTCAGGCCAAATGCTCTTCCTTCAAGGAAAACTTCCCTGACACTGACATCCATATCTAAAACAACTTCCTTAGTCAGCCTAGTAATTCTCTATCACATCATCCTGGCGCTTACTCTTCGCAGCTCTTATCACGCGTGTGATACTTTCCTCTCACTTCTGAGATTACTGAACGTGAGCTCCACAGGAGCTGTATCCTCAGCAACTGAACTATGACTAGGACATATTTGGCACTCAGTGAATATCCGCTGGATGTAACAAAACAGACGAATGTTTTCTAGCGTGGTTGACATCCTTCTCTGAATTGGACATGATTTCATATTCCTGATTATTTCTCAAATTTATTTCAACCACTCTGAATTACAGTACCTTTTTTTTTTTTTTTGGAAAAGAAAAGCTACTTACCCCAATCTGGAGTCATATGCAAGCTTAAAAGTCCAACTTATTCACCGTATCATGGAAGTCTTTCATATTAACTTTAGCTTCCATTTCTAAGCCCAGAGAGGTCCCTCCAGAAAACCTTTGGGGCAGCTGCAGAGGCTGGTACTGCTCTTGTTAATGTGGTCCCCTCTTCTGATGGTCTATCAATTTAACTTTTGGGGAGCTCAGTACAGCACGCACCAAGACAATAAAAATAGGTAGCATGGCATAAAACTACAAGCTTTGTTAAGATTGAGGTGGGATGACTTGCAGGCATTCCCTGTCTCTCCTTCCTCAGAGAAATACAGATGATTCTGACAAATCATTTTGTACATAAGGCATGACTGGCTGTTATCCAGTATGGTATTTCCTCTAAATTTGTGACAAAATTTATGATGTTGTATTTATTAAAATCCAGGACCAATGATCTCCCTTTTAAACAAATAAAATACCCAGGAACCTTTCTTTAAAAATACCCTGAATCGTCATTATTCTTCATAAATCTGTACTGACTAAAATGACTTTCATGCATTTTAAAAAAATGTTGCAATTATGCTTAAAATTCAATTCATGTTCAGAATTCACTCATAAAACACAGAAATGAAGACCCATGCATTTTAGCATGATGCTCTGGCAAGAACACTAGACCTTCTTCCTTATCCCTAAATGCATACATACCTTCACGCTACAGAATGCCCCCAGAGAATGGTGCTTAAAGGAAGGCTTTCATTAACTAGTCACCTTCTCATAAGAAACTGCAAAAACCAAGTCTAAATTTATCAGGTCATGCATCATCGTGGGACTTAATCTCACTGGCTCTGCAAAAATCACCCATGCTCTGCACAACCCTCCCTCCCGAATACCTACCGGGCCTTCTAGAACTCAGACTGTCATCACAAACATCCCTTTTGCTGTCATTCTCCCCTCCAGGTGCTCCTTCACCTCTGTGCTCTAATGAACACCTGCGTCCTTCCTGACTGCACCCTGGCCCCTGAAATCCTCCCAAGTGGGCATGGCTTCACCTTCCACATGCCATAAATCCTGAGGGTGCGGGAGGGGTCTTCTTGGTTTGTGTCACTACTTTCAGATCATTCTGCCTTTTCCCCTTAAAAAAAAAAAAAATACCTTGTTTGCATGAAGCACATGTAATCAGATGGTGTCCGAGCTCCATGCAAGTGTTGCATTATCTTCTCACAGAACTTCTGCCTCTTGTTCATTCCCTGTACATTGCTGCTTCCTCCTTGCCAGCAGTGATGGCCTGGCTGGTACCGTCAAGTACTCTTCTGCATAACTCAATCTCAGGACCCTTCACTTTCTATAGGACTCACTATGGGATTTTTCCAGGCAATAGTATTGGAGTGGATTGCCATTTCCTTCTCCAATGAAAAACCCTTACCCTAGTTAAATCCACCTTTCCACCTCCGCTGCATGGGCCAGGGCCAGAGAAAGGCACAACTGTGCTGGCTGTTCTCCCTTCCAATTTATAGCCGCTAACCTCAAGCATGCGGTCAGCACTAGCAAATGACCCAAATACACTTCCCTACTTAATTCACTCCTCCTCTCTCTGAGTTGTCTATTTTCCATTTCCTCTCCCTCAATTTTTCACACCCTTCTTCCACCTGAACGTTAGCTGATGACCTTGTTTTATAACCTCTGAGAAATAGGAACAATTTTGCTCCTCTCCCTCCTCAATGCCTTTGCTTCTATAATCATCACCACTCTTTTTTTTTTAAGTTTTTTATTTTTTAAATTTTAAAATCTTTAATTCTTACATGCATTCCCAAACATGAACCCCCCTCCCACCTCCCTCCCCATAACATCTCTCTGGGTCATCCCCATGCACCAGCCCCAAGCATGCTGTATCCTGCGTCAGACATAGACTGGCGATTTAATTCTTACATGATAGTATACATGTTAGAATGCCATTCTCCCAAATCATCCCACCCTCTCCCTCTCCCCATTACATTATTAGTTTTTCCCTTTTTACTAGATCATTCTTGTCATCAAACATGCTGTAACATTTGCCATATTTTTAAAGTCCTTTTTGACCTTAGATCCCTCTGATACAACCATTTCACTTGTTGGTTCCAAGTTTTGAGATGTTTTCCCATTGCTGTTACTTGTACCATCATTCTTCTACTATTTCGGGTTAGGAAACCAGAATCACCTTGGTATATTTTCATCCCTCCCTTACCTATAAGCAGATACTTCATGTTCTTCCATCAAAATGGCGTGCATCCGTTTGCTCTTCCTTGCTTTTCCTTTGCCATTCCCTAGACCCATCTCTAGTGGTACTACATCTAAATAATGTGAAGAGCTCTCCTGCAAGCCTCTACTGCAGAATCTCTCCCTGCTAATACATTACACAACCCCCGCAACTGCAATCTGCCTAATACCGATTTCTTCATGCTCTGCTTCTCTTGGCTTATAAACCTACAGTGACTTTTGAGAGCTCCTATTCCTGGGCCTGAGTTCCCTGCACCATGTGAAAGACATTTCATCATCTGGTCCTGTCCTGACTCCTCATCTTTAGTTCCTTTCTACCTATAGAAATAAAAACTTGCTCTCCTACATTCATTTCCCAAGTATCTTACACATAAGTCATGCAAATCTCACTTAGACATTTCATTCTTCTGCCCACATCATTCTGCCTGGAATCCATCACCATCCAAATTCTAAATTGTTCAGACTCCAACTCCTCCATGATACTTTATCATATAATTCCAGGTAACATTTTTTTGGCCCTAAGTTCTTAGAGCATTCCAAGTCCTCATCGCTATTAATGATTTAATTATATGCAGTGATATACCATCACTAACTTTTTCATTTGCAATATACTTGAATATAGAGTTTTTTATTCAACATTGTCTCTCAGGAAAGGAAACCCCACAGTACTGACTTCTTACAAGACCTCAAATATTACAGGGTGCTTTATTTAAAAAAAAAAACAAAGCACGGATCTAAGCAGACATTTCTCCAGAGAAGACATGCAGATGGCCAAAAGGTACATGAAAAGATGCTCAACATCACTAATTATTAGAAACACGCAAATCACAACTACAATGAGGTATCACCCTACACCAGTTAGAATGACCATCAGCAAAAAATCTACAGACAATAAATGCTGGAGAGTGTGGAGAAAAGGGAACCCCCCTACATCATTGGTGGGAATGTAAATTTGTACAGCTACTATGCAGAACAGTATTGCACGTGTGTATGCTCAGTCATGTTGGATTCTTTGTGACCCCATGGGCTGTAGGCCGCCAAGTTTCTCTGTCTATGGGATTTCCCAGGCACAAATACTGGAATGGGTTGCCATTTCCTTCTCCAGGAGATCTTCCTGACCCAGGGATCAAAGCTGCTTTCCCTGTGTCTCCTGCATTGGCAGGTGATTCTTTTTTATCTTTATTTTCTTATTGAAGGATACTTGCTTTACAGAATTTTGCTGTTTTCTATCAAATCTCAACATGGATCAGCCATAGGTATACATATATCCCCTCCTTTTTGAACCTCCCTCCCAACTCCCTCCCCATCCCACCCCTCTAGGTTGATACAGAGCCCCTGTTTGAGTTTCCTGAGCCATACAGCAAATTCCCATTGGCTATATATTTTACACATGGTAATGTAAGTTTCCATGTTACTCTTTCCATAAATCTCACCCTCTCCTCCCCTCTCCCCATGTCTATGAGTCTATTCTCTATGTCTGTTTCTCCACTGCTGCCCTGTAAATAAGTACCTTAGTACCATTTTTTAATATTCTGTATATGTGCATTAGAATACAATATTTATTTTTCTCTTTCTGACTCACTTCACTCTGTATGATAGGTTCTAGGTTCATCCACCTCATCAGAACTGACTCAAATGGGTTCCTTTTTATGGCTGAGTGATATTCCATTGTGTATATGTACCACAACTTCTTTATCCATTCAGCTGCTGATGGACACCTCCATTGCTTCCATGTTCTAGCTATTGTAAATAGCGCTGCAATGAACAACTGGATACATGTGTCTTTTTCAACCTTGGTTTCTCCAGGGTATATGCCTAGGAGTGGGATTGCTGGGTCATATGGTGGTTTTACTTCTAGTTTTTTTAAGGAATCTCCATACCGTCTTCCATAGAGGCTGTGTCAATTTACATCCCCACCAACAGAGCAAGAGTGTTCCCTTTTCTCCACATCCTCTCCAGCATTTATTGTTTGTAGACTTTTTGATGATGGCCATTCTGACCAGTGTGAGGTGATATCTCATGGTGGTTTTGATATGCATTTCTCTAATAATGAGCGATGTTGAGCATCTCTTCATGTGTTTGTTAGCCATCTGTAGGTCTTCTTTGGAGAAATGTCTGTTTAGGTACTTTTACCACTTTTTGATTAGGTTGTTTGTTTTTCTGGCATTGAGTTGTATAAGCTGCTTGTATATTTTGGAAATTAATCCTCTGTTAGTTGTTTCATTTGCTATTATTTTCTCCCATTCTGAGGGTTGTCTTTTCACCTTGCTTAAGTGAAAGAGGAGAGTGAAAAAGTTGGCTTAAAGCTCAACACTCAGAAAATGAAGATCACGGTATCTGGTCCCATCACTTCATGGGAAATAGATGGGGAAACAGTGGAAACAGTGGCTGACTTTATTTTTTGGTCTCCAAAATCACTGCAGATGGTGACTGCAGCCATGAAATTAAAAGATGCTTACTCCTTGGAAGGAAAGTTATGACCAACCTAGATAGCATATTGAAAAGTAGAGATAGTACTTTGCCAACAAAGGTCTATCTACTCAAGGCTATGGTTTTTCCAGTAGTCATGTATGGATGTGAGAGTTGGACTGTGAAGAAAGCTGAGCTCCGAAGAATTGATGCTTTTGAACTGTGGTGTTGGAGAAGACTCTTGAGAGTCCCTTGGACTGCAAGGAGATCCAACCAGTCCATCCTAAAGGAGACCAGTCCTGGGTGTTCTCTGGAAGGAATGATGCTGAGGCTGAAACTCCAATACTTTGGACACCTCATGTGAAGAGTTGACTCATTACAAAAGACCCTGACATGAGTTTGAGTGAACTCTGGGAGTTGGTGATGGACAGGGAGGCCTGGTGTGCTGTGATTCATGGGGTCGCAAAGAGTTGGACACAACTGAGTGACTGAACTGAACTGATAGTTTCCTTTGCTGTGCAAAAGCTTTTAAGTTTAATCAGGTCCCACTTGTTTACTTTTGATTTTATTTCCATTACTCTAGGAAGTGGGTCACAGAGGAACCTGCTTTGATTTATGTCATCGAGTGTTCTGCCTATGTTTTCCTCTAAGACTGGCAGGTGGATTCTTTACCAATGAGGCACCTGGGAAGCCATGGAAAACAGTAAGGAGGTTCTTTAAAAAACTGAGAACAGAACTACCATATAACTGAGCACTTCCACTTTTAGCCATATACCCGAAGAAAGCCATAATTCAATAATTTGGAAAGATACATGCATTCTGATGTTCACTGCAGTACTACTTTACAATAGCCAGGACATGGTAGCAGCCTAAATGTCTATCAGCAGAGGAATGGACAAAGAATATGTGGTACATGTACACAACAAAATATTACTCAGCAATAAAAAAAAGAACAAAATAATTTCACTTTTGAGATTGTCAAACTGAGTGAAGACTCAACACAGAAAGATAAATATCATATAATACCACATATATATGGAATCTAAAAAAGGGTACAAATGAGCTTACTTACAAAACAGAAGTAGAGTATTCGGATATAGAAAACAAATTTATGATGACCAGGGGATGGGAACTGGGACTGACATATACGCTTACCATACATAAAATAGATAAATAATAAGAACGTGCATACAGCATAGGGAACTCTGCTCAATGCTCTATAACGGCCTATAAGGGAAAAGGATCTCAGAAAAAAGATATATATACACATACATATGTACGGAGAAGGCAATGGCACCCCACTCCAGTACTCTTGCCTGGAAAATCCCACGGATGGAGGAGCCTGGTGGGCTGCAGTCCATGGAGTCGCTAAGAGTCAGGCACGACTAAGCGACTTCACTTTCACTTTTTCACTTTCATGCATTGGAGAAGGAAATGGCAACCCACACCAGTGTTCCTGCCTGGAGAATCCCAGGGACAGAGGAGCCTAGTGGGCTGCTGTCTATGGGGTCACACAGAGTCGGACATGACTGAAGCGGCTTAGCAGCAGCAGCAGCAGCATACATATGTACATGTATAACTGATTCACTTTGTTGAACACCTGAAGCTAACACAACATTGTCAACCACACTCCAGTAAAAAGTAAAACTTAAAAACAAACAAACAAAAAAGCCCCAAGAGATCCCTTGGAGTAGGAAATGGCAACCCACTCCAGTATTCCTGCCTGGAAAATTCCATGGACAGAGGAACCTGGAGGGCTACAGTCCACGGGGTCGCAAAGAGTTGAACACGACTGAACAACTGAGCATGCACACACAATTTGTGGAAGATACATTAGCCTTAAATGACCTCTACCAATCCCAGTTTTGGATTTTTTATACAGAGGCCAGACAGAATCTGTTAAAAAAAAAGGAGGGGTGGTGGTGTGAGCATAAAGAAATTTAATCAGCCACAGTAATTATTCCTGAGGGAATGATGTCAAAATTAGAAGTGCTAGATCTTGTAAACAGCCTTTTCAGAAACACTTTAAAAATCAATGCAGTGAATCGCCACATTGTAAAGATCATAAACATACACCTCACTAATTAAAAATGTAACTGTCCTAGTTTTATGTGCAAAGACACCCTGTTTGGAACAAAACTTGTGATAACCTGGATTCCAAATCAGCTGTATCTCCAACAACTTAGATGGCAATGAGGAAGGTGTGCTCAGAAACAGGTGTTAAATGACACAGAAAACAGCTCCAGCAAAGACAATGACAGTGACGGAGATGCATTTGAGATGTGACTAAAACAGTTAAGTAAAATATAAGAAGAGCAAAAAGTAATCCTCTAAACTGCTATATGATGTGACTTAAAATATGCATGAATAATTAAATGAATTAAATAGATATTTGACAGCTTCATCTATGTCCCTGAAGATTTATACACTGAAGTTGGCAAAAATACTGAAAAGCAGGCAATAGAGGTGAGGACAGGGGTGAGCAAAGAGCCTCAAGACAATACAAACGAGCTTGGTGAACTGTGTCAACGGCATAATATGATTCAAAAAAGACTTTACGGGCCTGTCAGTCATCCACTGTGTAGAGCTGAAGTTTTCAATTTTGAAACTGAAGGACTAAACTAAATGTTATCTAAGATTCCTGAGGTTCTTAAACTTTATTTCTTTCGTTTTCTACTTTATTGTTTTAATGATCCAGCAGCACTTGGAAAATACAAACAGAAATGCTATTTTAGAGGCTACTATACATTTCTTAATGGACTTCCCTGGTAGCTCAGCTGCTAAAGAATCCACCTGCAACACAGCGGACCCCGGCTCAATTCCTGGGTTAGGAAGATCCACTGGAGAAGGGATAGGCTACTCGCTCCAGTATTCTTGGGCTTCTCTGGTGACTCAGACGGTAAAGAATTCCCCTGCAATGCAGGAGACCTGGGTTCGATCCCTGGGTTGGGAAGATCTCTCAGAGAAGAGAACAGCTACTCACTCCAGTATTCTGGCCAAGAGAGTTTCATGGAGAGAGGAGCCTGGCAGGCTGCAGTCCATGGGGTCTCAAAGAGTCGGACGCAAATGAGCGACTTTCACATACACTTCTTATTCTTTACAACCATTTAATATGTCTTGGAAACAATACAATTCAAAAACTTCAGTCCTGCTCTACTGCTTTTATGAGCTTGATTTTGGACTTGAAAAATCCTTGGTATTCTAAAGTATACTACCAGTTTCTCCATCATCATAGAGATATAAAGTGTATTTTGCAGTAACATGGATAAACCAAGAGACTGTCATACTAATTGAAGTCAGAGAAAGACAAATATCATATGATATCACTTACATGTGAAATCTAAAAAAATGGTCACAAATGAACTTATTGACAAAACAGAAATAGAGTCACAGATGCAGAAAACTCATGGTTACCACGAGGGGAAAAGGGGGTGATAAACTGGGAGCGTGGGATTGACATACACTACTGTATATAAAATAGATAACTAATAAGCACCCGCTGCATAGCACGGGGAACTCCTTTTAGTACTCTAATGAACTATGTGGGAAGAGAATCTAAAAGAGTGGCTACATGCATTTGTATAACTGATTCACTCTGCTGTATAGCAGAAACTAACACAGCACTGTAAACCAACTAAATACCAACAAAAAGAATTACAGGAAACAAACACACACACACAAGAATGTCTCATTCAGCCCTCCTTCCCCGCCGAGTGGAACCTGGGGCTCTGAGACAGTTCACTGCTGCCCAGGGGCACGGCTGAGTCCGAAGCCCAGGCCTCATCCTCTGTGAATTCCGGCAACAAGCCAGGGCACCCAGCTCTGGCTTTGTCACTCCTGATTACTGCAGTCATGAATCATACTTTCAAGTCTTCCATCCTCATCTAGGTTTTATGCATGAATGTACAAAAGTTATGGGCCACGTTAGTATAATTTTCTTATTTTAATGTGATTTCTGACTTCATTCCAGAAGGGAAGCACCCAATGACCTGTCCACACCCACGTGGTTTTGCCCTGCGCCAAAGCCCACCTCAGCCTCCAACAGTCACTGCCCAAGGTTCCCACCTCCTCTAAACTGCACATTCTTGCCAGACTGCATTTCTAATCGGCCCTCTCCTCCTGGAGCACCATCCTACGGTAAATCAAGCAGAATGGACATGGTGACAACAGATGCGGATCTCAGGAACGCCTCGTGTGATATCATGCATTCAGTAGAGGTGACCTAGGCAGGCAGGCGCAAACTACTTTGCCCGTACTGCCCCAGCGTCACCATCCAGTGGCTTTTAAGACACACACAAGTGTGCGCAGACACACACGCACGCATACACCATCACATCCGCCCCTGGCCAACTTTTGGAATCTTGTTTGAGATCAAAGCTACCACCCACCTCTGTAAGCTCGTCTTTGCCTTTTCCAGCTCAAATACGATCACTGCTCAGAGTTACGTGCTAAGGCTTACGACCGACAATAAGTACTCACCTTCAATCCTCTTTAAAGCTGAAAGGCACATATCCTTCCTTGGAAACTCGAAGGGATTGTTACAGGTTCGAATGGTGTCACACTCACATTTCCCATTGATTAGATTGCAGCCAGAGACAAGGTTTTCATTGCATGGTTCAAAACCAAGCAGTTGGTCATCATCCCAGTTCTCATCTGGAAAACAATTAACAACCACATAATGTTTGCTTGTTCGCTTCATTCAAAGGCCTGTCTGAAAGCAAAAATGTGAGAAGGTGTCAAGATTAACATCCAGTTTTGAACCTTAATTCAGGAAAGGCAGTCTGACTGCAATTTTACAAATGAATGAAACCCAACCTCCTAATAAATGAGAAGACTGAAATATAGCGTCGCATCAACATTAGTTAGCGGTATTTACAAACATTTCTAATCAAAAATTACTGCTCCTCTGATGTGTTATTACAGTAACAATTGAGATTCCTTTAAAGTTTTTCATTTTAAACAATGATTCCAAGATTTTCCCATGTTCAATAAAACTACAGGAGCTGCATCTGTCAATCTACAAAATTATTCCAAAAAACTCCAGTTCCTTTTGCTTTTTACTGCATCTGACAGAGACTAGTTTCAGGTTTAAAACAGTTCTGAAACATGATACATCAAGGCAGTGCTAATAAATATAAACAGACACCACCCTCCAATGAATGCGCTTCAGTTCAGATGCTAAGGTCCATTACTGCCCACAACCAAGGTCAGGAAAAACAACAAACAAAACTAAGGGCTACAGCCTAGTGAGAGGCTGAAGTCGTCAAATTCTGAAGCTGAGACCAAATCAATGTCCGGGTCAAGGAATGGAGCTGACTGTAAGAAATAAAGTGAAAGTATTAGTCACTCAGTCGTGCCCAACTCTTTGTGACCCCGTGGACTGTAGCCCACCAGGCTCCTCTGTCCATGGGATTCCCCAGATAAGAATACTGGAGTGGGTTGCCATTTCTTTCTCCAGGGGATTTTCCAAACCCAGGGATTAAAGCCAGGTCTCTTGCATTGCAGGCAGAATCTTTACCAACTGGGCCACCAGTGTGAAAGTCACTCAGTTGTACCTGACTCTGCGACCCCATGGACTATACAATCCATGGAATTCTCCAGGCCAGAACACTGGAGTGGGTAGCCTCTCCCTTCTTTAGGGGATCTTCCCAACCCAGGGATCAAACCCAGGCCTCCCACATTGCAGGCAGATTCTTCAGCAGCTGAGCCACCAGGGAAGACCCTAAAATAGATTTTAAAACCAACTTTCATGGGACCCGGTTCAGAAAAGTGAAGCAAACATGGCAGAACCACAGGCAGTCTCAATCCTTAACTGAATTCCCCACAGCTGAAACACCTCTTTAGGAAACCAGACTATGTCTCTGAGTCTCTGGTATGTTATATGAGTTTCCCCTCTCTTAACATTATCTTTAATAGATACTTTATCACACCTTAACTGGGTACTGACTATTAAATAGTAAACATGTTTCTGATAACCATATCTTGAGAGAATATTTTTAAAGTGCTTGAATTTAAGGTACTTAAACCTGTTGCTCAAAGTAAGGCAGGTATAAAGCCATCTTAACAATGTGTTATTGCAGAAGTCAGTGCAAACAAATGGGTATGATTTTTATAAGGCTAACTTTTCCTTCTGGTGACACTGTTGACTTACTAAGTCAGGAAAAGACTGTTTTCCCTCACTGAAATAAATAATTTTCTTGTCAAGGTGTCCTTAGAAGGATACCATTTACAAAACAAAGGGCTTCAGGGTGATTCTTTGAAAAGGGAGAACAGAAAAATCTCCTGTGTTTTGATTTCAGAAGACCAGGCTCTCTTATTTGATCAAACCTTCGGCTCTCAGTAGAATGATTTTAGAAGTTTAAACAAAAACAAAAGGTACCCGTTTGAAGATCTGCTTTCCTATTTAGTCTGTATTTGGCCTTTAGAAATAACAGGTACATAACATGTACACACACAAAGGGACATTCCTATCTTCAAGATGGAAAACCAGAAAAATACACCGAAACAATTCAACAAGGTAAAATAGGTGATGATTTTGTCTTCAGTTATAATACAGGATGAAATGGCTCACATAGATAATTTCTTATCTCTATATTTAATTGCTGACATGTTATTAGTACCACCAGCCTAATCCAGTTCTGTGAAATTTACCATGAAGAAATTTTTTGACCGAATATTCAAATTTGGAATTCAAAGTTAGTTCAATTAGGAATGTAAAAGCTAGTACGAAACTCGAGTGACATTCAAACCCCTGGAAAACTGTATTTCTCCTCTTTCCTATCTCATTCCAAGAAGAAATTTTTATCACTATCATTTTAAATATGTATAGTTCCTGTATCACCAATGTGTTGAGGGGATTCTGATGCAGATTCTTCCCTCACAACAAACATCCCTTCCCTCCATTATAACTGGAGTTCCCTGACACATCACTCTTCTGAACCACTGCAGCATCCTCTCACCTGTTTCCTTGCATTACCCCGTTAACTCACTCTGTCAGCACAACCATCTTCCTCAAAAGACAAACTTGCTCACTGGCTCTCTCTTGGCAACAATACAAAGTCCAAACTTCTTACTGTAGGTACGATTCGTTATGATACAGCTTGTACCCACTTGTACAGACCTACTGTGCAC
This sequence comes from Ovis canadensis, assembly GCF_042477335.2. NCBI lineage: Eukaryota > Metazoa > Chordata > Mammalia > Artiodactyla > Bovidae > Ovis > Ovis canadensis. Next base: position 87,803,656 of record NC_091247.1, read on the forward strand.
CAATCCCTCACACAACCTAATGCTCCAGAAAGTACACAGATTCTCACCACAAACCCTCAAGAAACGCTCCCGTGCCTTTGCTCACAGAACATCACCTGCCTAAAACACCTCCTTCCCCTTCCTCTTGATAACTCCTATTCATTCCAAGACCCAAGTCCAGGGGTGGGATGACTTGGGAGACTGCACTGACCTATATACGCTATTATGTGTAAAACAGATAACTAATGAAAACCTACTGTGCAGCACAGGGGCCTCTACTCAATGCTCTGTGGTGACCTAAATGGGAAGGAAATCCAACGAAGTGGGGATATGCATAGCTGATTCACTTTGCTGTACAGCAGAAAGTAATACAACATTATAAAGCAACTGTACTCCAATAAAATTTTTTTTAAATTTAAGACAAAAAACAAAAAACACCCAAGTCAAATGTCACTTCTTCGGGAAGTCTTCTCCAGCTCTGAGCTGCTCTATCCTCCATGTTCCTATAAATACCTGTGCACACCTCTTATCCTTTCTAGTAATGGCTTCATATAAGTCAAACTTCCCCATTAGACAAACAGTCCTCAGGCACAAGAACCAGATCCTATCCAACTCTGAATATCCTTAACCCCATGATGTAAATATAACCGTATTTCTCATGTCACTGACATGGTAAATGCTGCTGTCTATGCTTTAAAAAAAAAAAATAAAACCACAGACAATGCCTTATTAAAAAATGTATAGATACATATCAAGGAAAACTGTTTCATTATAATGAACTTGTTTACGCAATAAAAATCTTATTCAAAAAGCTTATTAGTAAAGTGTTAATGAGGCAGGCATTTTGAAAAAACTTTCAGACATACTTTGGTACCTTTAGGCATCATCTGTCATTATCTCTTTTCCAGGTCAGCTCTAGACTTCAGCCTTATCACCTGGTTGGCATCATGGGCACTTCCAAAGAGTTCATCTCAGGGCCAATTTGTTTTCACTGCCGGATGTTTTTCTCTGCCTCCCCACAGGAAGACCATTTTCCCTGAGTGTGGAGTCAGAATTAAAAGGCAACTTCCCTTAATACCCACCCCAGCTCCTTACTGTTCTCAGAAGCCTCTTGGCAGAAACGGCAGGCTGCACCTCATGGTGCACAGGTGAGCCTGGCCACCCCTCAGGAAATGTCACGGCCGCTGTATCCAGTCAGGACGCCTCTGACTCTAAAGCCAAAAACGTCTTAGATGCTTTTATTTTCTTTCTTGAGAGGAAACCCTTTCAATTCTAGGCCCCTATCTTAATCAATACTTTGTTTTCCTTCTTGGCAAATAGTTTCCTTAGCAACCGCTGCTTCATAGGGATCAAGTACAACATGTTCTTGAGACAAATGCTTTTGTGTTGTTCTATTACAGAACATTATACTTTAACATAATTTATCAGCCAACCAACAGAGACTGAAAAGCAAAAATTCAGTGAGGTCTGATTACAGAGAAATAAAATCTGAGCCCAGCAGCGCCACTGACAGCACTCGGCAAATTTGATGTTTTAAAATTTCTTTTCTTAAGTAAATCCATGTATACAGCACAAGGATCAAGGTTCTGATTCTGATACAGTTTTTCATTTCTCCTTGGACTGGTCAAGGGTTAGAAGGAAGAAAAAAAAGTTAATAACAGGAACAGCTATGACAAACTTGGACAGCATATTAAAAAACAGAGACATTACTTCGCTGACAAAGGTTCATATAGTCAAAGCTATGGTTTTTCCAGCAGTCATGTATGGATATGAGAAGTGGACCGTAAAGAAAGCTGACCACGGAAGAATTGATGCTTTTTGAACTGTGGTGCTGGAGAGGACTCTTGAGAGTCCCTTGGACCGCAAGGAGATCCAAGCAGTCAATCCTACAGGAAATCAGTTCTGAATATTCACTGGAAGGACTGATGCTCAAGCTGAAGATACAATTCTTTGGCCACCTGATGTGAAGAGTTGACTCACTGGAAAAGATCCTGATTCTGGGAAAGATTAAAGGTAGAAGGATAAGGGCATGACAGAAGATGAGATGGTTGGATGGCACCACCGATGTGGTGGACATGAGTTTGAGCAAGTTCTGGGAGTTGGTGATGGGCAGGAAAGCCTGGCGTGCTGCAGTCCACGGGGTCACAAAGAGTCGGACGCGACTGAACTGAACTGAATGTATGAATTAAAATTCATGCATGTTCAAATATAACTAAATGTTTGAGTACTCTAGTGAACAGTCAGTTATAACTATGGCTAATCTGACATCTCCAACTGGGATGTTTATAAGACAATGTGATGCTTTTCCTCGAGACAACTGTGGGATTTCGGTAGGCAGGATCATTTCATGTACTTTCCATTTCATTCCACAGAATATTCATAAGATATGTAACCAGTGATTGAAGTTTAGGAAAATTAGGACTTCCCTTGTGGTCCAGTGATTAGGAATCTGCCTGCCAATGCAGGGGACACAGCTTCGATCCCTGATCTGGGAGGATCCCACGTGCCATGGGACAACTACGCCTGAGCGCCGCAGCTACTGAGCCCGCGGGTCTAGAGCCTGTGCTCTGCAACAAGAGAGGCCACACAATGAGAAGTCCGCATATCACAACTAGGGGGTAGCCCCCACTCACTCCAACTAGACAAAGCCCCTCACAGCAACAAAGACCCAGTGCAACCAAAAATAATTTTAAAATAAAAATATTTCTTAAAAGAGACTTGATAAAGTTAATAATATGTACTACCTTCAATAAAGGGCACTGTTAAGGGAAACTGATTTTTTTACTTGGTTATTAGTATTAATTTACTGCAAATGGTAGTAACTGATGAACACAGTTTGGGGTCACAGCCTCTGTGCTCAGGCCAAGATGTCAGCAGTTTTACCAGCATTGCCTTTGTACCACCAGCGCAAATGTTGACACACAGAATAAAAGCAAACAATATGTTAGTATTACTGTGAAAATAACTCTGACCTCATGCACTACTTGAAAAGGTCTCTTGGGGTTCCCCCAGGGGTCTGTGGCCCGCATTTTGAGAACTGCTGTTCTACAAAGCATGCCTCACAGGTATACTTAGGCCAAGACAGAACAGGAGTCAGGTTTAAGAACTAACAAAAGGACACTGGGTACCTTTTCTCCTAAAAGCTACTGCTGCTGCTAAGTCACTTCAGTCGTGTCTGACTCTGTGTGACCCCACAGACAGCAGCCCACCAGGCTCCCCTGTCCCTGGGATTCTCCAGGCAAGAACACTGGAGTGGGCTGCCATTTCCTTCTCCAATGCATCAAAGTGAAAAGTGAAAGTGCAGTTGCTCAGTTGTGTCTGACTCTTCTCGAACCCATGGACTGCAGCCTACCAGGCTTCTCCATCCATGGGAATTTCCAGGCAAGAGTACTGGAGTGGCCTAAAAGCTACTGCTGAATCATAAAAACACATTTCTCTAATGTAACTTTACTTAATACATAATTTGGAACAGAATGATGTTAGTATAAAGCAGAAGGTGGGCTGTTATGTGTGATTTTAATGCTATACTGTTATAAAAAGATCAAGAGCAAGTTCTCTCACAATAAAAGGAAAAGTCTGCAGTTAATGAATATGTTAAGAAAATATCTTATAATCTCATTTAAATTCCTTCCTCTAATGCAAGAAATGGCTGCCCTAGTGGCTGAACTTTCACTACCTTCAACTGTCTGGAGAGGTTGTAAATGAAAAAGCTAGAGCTATTCTCCTCTGTGTCTAAAAATCATGATGAAGAAACTACCCCTAGATCTTTAATTCTGATGAAACCAGTCTCCATTCAGAGTAAGCATCTGTGAGGCCTCACCCCCTGGAGGAAGCAGCCTGAACTCAGGAGTGTGTGAGGCTGCAGAGATGGTTTGCCAGAGCCCAGATGCAAATGTAAAGGGTGGCTTAATTGAGTCTGGATCTTTATTTGGATTTTTATTGTTTATATTTATCCTCTGTGTATGCAGTTCCACAGGTTTTACATGACCTGCCATCCCTATTGTCCCCAACAGCTCTCTATAGTCTAATGAGTGATTTTACAAAAAAAAAAAAATTTAAGAGTGTACATGGGGTGCCAAATCAGAAACACTTAAAACACCTGTACGTCCAACAGCCACCCTCAGTCTTATTCTGGACTTGGTGTTTTTGCTTCATGGACTACTTTCCAACATTCTTGATGCTGCCTGAAATTCCTTCTTCCCACAGTTGATATAACAGATTCTAAGTGCAGAGGCTAGTGAGAAAGGAGCTGTGATCCTCAGGGTAGGGGAGGGGAAAAGGATGTGAAAGAGGAGGAATCTTGGAAGATGTGCGAAGACTCATCAGCCGCAGATCTGGGAAGCAGCAGTCGTGGTTTAGTTGCTAAGTTGTGTCCAACTCTGTTGTGACCCCATGGACTGTGGCCTGCCTCAGGGGTTATATCCGCTCTATGCTCAGGAACCAGCCACGGCAACCCTGGCCTAACTGGACCTAGATTCCACTTCTCTACTCTTCAAAATATCTTTCCATCTGCTTCCTGGAGTCTGAAATTCCATTAACATGGAAAAAAATGTTTCAGGTATGACTGCACATATTGGACAAAGTACTGCGTGTTCACCTGAAATGTCTAACTTCCTGAGGGCACAAAGCATCCCCAAACTCAGAGCCTTACCTTTCCCACCTCATAAGAGCTTAGGGTGCCGCAGTTTACTCCAAACCCAGATACAACTGCACCCCATTATGTAGTATTCCACTCACCAGAAATACGCTACAGCAGCTATTAAAAAGCAAGACACAAATTCATAGTACACACTCAGAAGCTCACAGTAATGGAATTCTGTTGGCAGAAGAGAGCCTGCCGGGAATATATATCAGATTAATTCTCCAGCTGTTCACATATCCTTGTGGCTACAGTAAGATGCAAATAGCTAATACGGGCATCTCTTTCCATGCCAGCCTAGAAACTCTGTTGTAATGTAAAATTGCTGCTCTTAACTCCCCCCGCTCCTGGCTGGCTGTTATCAGGCATTCTGTTCTGTTCAAGGAGGAATCTAACATAGCGAGCTTTCATTCTCTCTCCTTCCAGCCTACGGCGTTATGTTCCAAAAGCTGGTGCTTCCCTCTCTCTCTCTTCTGCATGCTGCAATCGGTGCAAAGCAGAAGGGCAAAATTATGGTTATCAACCGAAATGACTCACGTTATAAACATTTGTTTTATAGGCATTTTCACAGAATAAAACTATGTTAGGCATATGTAGCTATGTACCAGAGTGGACAAAGTCTGAACCTAAAACAATGGAAATATTAAAATATGCACACAATTTTTGGGGGAAAGATTCTTAAACCAGTTTGAAAGATTCTTAAACAAACTCTATAAATATGTAACAAGCAAACATGACCACTGATTCATATTATGTCCAAGTAGGGAAGTCTTTGAAAAACAATGCTGATTCAATTGACTAAATCAATTTATAGTAAAACATTTGTGAACGAAAAGTAATGTTCCACTGCTGTAACTTTTGTCAGACACCACAGCAATACAGCTATCAGATGATGACCACGGAGGAGCTACAGCCATGTAAAGTCAGTCACTCATCCATCCATCCTTCCTTCCAAACATTCGTTCCTCCAACAGTTACTGGTATTCTATTAAAAACCAAGAGCTGAACAAGGAAGGTACTAAGAATTTAAAACACTAGGAAAGAGGAGTTTACAGTACAATTTCCCACCACTCTAACCAAAACCATACCAAGTATGTGAATAAAATGTTCCTAAGAATCCTGAGACAGAGGAAAAGATCAAGGAAAGGATAATTTCCTTTTTGATAATAGGAAGCTGGTGGGGACAGAGAAGAACTTAAGAGAAGATAAGCAGTATCTCTAGAAACAAGGAATTCATGAAACAAGATGAGGAAAAGAGAGATCGGGGCTGCAGCACATAACTCTATTTCACAATCCTGCCTAAAGCCGGGACTGTCTATCCTCAGTTGAAAGCAGAAAAGCAGATAGCCCAGAGCTCTGTCCTCATGGAGAGGGGATCACCACCTTAGTTCTGTCATTAGAGTGACTCTGAGCAAGGCAGTTAGTTCTCTCAGCTCCAATTCATCACTAATATGGAAGTGTAATGGATAATCCATGAGATCCCTCTAGACATCATCCTTGTGTTTCCTCGATTCTGGCACCTTTGTTGAAATTGTACAATTCAATCTACTGGACAGTGTCAGAAAACCACACGCTTATGGTGGTCATAATTTAAATTTAAAATAATTTCCCATTTATCTGACCAGTTTAAGGTTTGGAAACCAATCACTATGCATTGTAAGGCAAGCCAAGGGTGCTTTTAATATAACAAATATCACTTTGCAGGACCTTTCCAGCACATCTAGTCCTAGAGGATTAAAACAGGATTGGCCTTGAATTGATAACTACTAAAGCACTGTGTCGCTACACAGTTGCCTCAACTTCTGTATATATTTGGAAATTTTTATGATAAGAATGTTTTTTAATGGGAAGAGACTATAGGAAAATTCATCAAATACTTAAAATGAAGAGCAATAGAAATGGCACAGGTTGATACTGATGGGACACAGTTAAAAGGGACACAGTTAAACACGCAGTGTTTAAAGGGAAATTTCGCAGGAAATAAGGTAAAAAAAAAAAAAGAAATTTAATTGAATTCAATTGAAATTAGAAAAAGAGCAATAAAGCAAATCAAAAGAAACAAGAAAGATAATATCTCGAGAAAATGCAATAGAGATAAAAGCAACAGGGATGATTAGCATAATAAAAACTGATTCTTCAGAAAGATTCTTATGATATCTCATAAATGGTTTATGACTAACAGTCCCATCTATGCATGTCACCTCATTCAGGTAGGTACTTGGACATATATTAATATTGTTTTCAATATGTCTCTCTTAGGTGGTTTTACCAGGAAGTTAGACATTAAATGGTTACATTTTTGAAATTTTTTTAAATAATCAAAACAAGATACTTCATTATTCATGGAAACTCTTCCCTTGCTACAATTAGTCTGACTGAACCCGATGGTGTAGAACTCAACCCCCTACATTTCTTCTACTTTAAGACTGAATCTCAGTATTTTTAAAGGAAAACTTCAGGCCTTCTCCACCGGCCCATGCGTGTGCAGTGTTAGACCTTCTGGTCAGGCACGTGCCACTACTAAGCCACACAGGCTTCTCTGAGCATGAATGCCCACTAAAACATGTGATTTCCTTGTTTCACCAGCTTTAAAGAATATTGGTACTGTTATCAAATGCACTGTTACTTACAAATTAATACATCTTCGTTGAGGGAAAAATTATCTTGGAGAAGTATTTAATTCTTTCACATTTCCTCGCTTCATCTCAATTCTCTAAAAGTCATCCTTTAAGCCAGATGATTATTTTCCTATAGAAGGGCTTTGGTGTAAATAACACCTAGTAAGGGTGTTATAAGAACTGCCCTATCAAACTTCTTAAGGATGTGGAGTCAGAAAACAGCAATTTCCAAATAAAGTCCAACATCTGGCCGCTCAAGTCTCTGGCACGGAACACAAAGCCTTGTTTAGATTTGATCACAGACCGCCTCTTCACCCTCATCTCTCCCACTCTTCCCCACTCACTGCAGCAATACTTTATAAAGGCATGCTCCCAAAGGACCCATACTGTTCGGGACCCCTCAGCTTTGCAAAGCCATTCTCTCTGGCTAAGAAAGCTGCTTCCCTCTACCTGCTTTGAAAGCTCCTATTTAATCTTCAATACTTTCTCCAGGTTTCATCTGCTCTATAGGGACTAAATCAAGAATTATCTCCTCTGTAGGAGTTCTATTACATATCTATTAGAATTATTTCATTTATGGCAGTATAATGAAATTGCTCATCTCATCTCCACCAGAAAAAGTAGGTTCTTTTTTGTCATTGGGCTACCACAGGGCTTGCAAATAGTAGCTCAGCAAAATAAATATTTGCAGAAGGAATAAACAGGAACAGGAGGACCTGAATTTCAGCAAAGCAATAGAAATCTTTAAGTGCCAAATGTTTTTGGAAAGTAAGTTTGGTGGTAGGAAAGACACACAATTATTCAGAAATAGCTGAGAAACACCTTTTTATCCCAGTTTTTCTGCTGAAACATTAACACTGAAAACATTTCCTGTGAAACATTAATACTGACTCAAGTTTTCTTTCAGCCTCAACATTTTATTACCCTATACTTCCAAATATCAATAAATATTTATGTCGTGTTGAATGGGTAAATGAATGTAATAGTCCTCAACCAACATTGGATAAAAAAAAAATAATAATAATAAATTCTTGTTATCCCCCTTCCTACCACTTTTGTCTATCATGACCATAATTAGATAATGTGACAAAGTTAATGCTTCTTGTCAGAAAGGTACTTGTATGAATAATACACAGTACCACTTTATAAATATAAATGTATGCTCCAACCTAAAATCTGTTAGTCAAATGATCAAGAATCAAACAGAAGACTAGATATGAGAATGCCATTTTTACCTGACTGTACTCACCCCAAAGTATAAAGCACAACAGGGAAAAGAAGAAATGTGACCAGAATTCAAACAAGAACAACAAAACAAGCATGGTATTCTGAAAATAAGCACTCCGAGGGCTATAAATGTTTCATTATACTAGCTGAACAATTAACAGATAATGAAACACATTTCGCAACATGTCCCACCCCTTCAGTCAAATCTTGAGATAACAGCGAACATTTTCTAAGCCACGGCCCTTCCTAGGTGCTTTCCATAGATTCCCACACAAGCAGGCAACAGGAGGAACTGAAGAACAGGGAAGTGAGGTGGGCAAGAGCCAGACAGGCCGAGTCCAGAGAACTCGAGCACCACGGAAAAGAAAGGGAAGTGAAAGTCCTCAGTCGTGTCCCACTCTGCGACCCCATGGGCTATACAGTCCACGGAATTCTCCAGGCCAGAATACTGGAGTGGGTAGCCTTTCCCTTCTCCAGGGGATCGTCCCAACCCAGGGATCGAACCCAGGCCTCCCGTATTGCAGGCAGATTCTTTACCAGCTGAGCCACAAGGGAAGCCCCAAAGAAAGGGAGGACACTGTTATTCTTTCATGTCACAATGGAGCAGCCCATCTCAAGTGAATATGATGGTCCACGGCTGATGGTCATTACTCGAGGGGCCAGCAGAGCCTCCAACACATTCTCAGCCAAGACGATGGCATTGCTGGTGCCTTTGGAAACATCGAAACCTGACAGTATGAATGTGATCTCAACTATTCTATTATCCAGGAAACAAGGGTTTCCTTGCGAAAGTAATAATGCCTCCACACAAAGCAATACTCCTGAGGCGAAAGTAATGATTTCTAAGAGGTGTAGTGATCTGTAAGTAGCATTAAGGAATCCTTTCAGGATAATGAATTAGTGAAACCAGTCAGCAACTGTTTTGAAAGAAATGTCTTTATAAATCAACTTGGGCACTGCTGTGAACCTCAACTTAGTGTTTCTTCAAAGTAAACCAAGTAGAAGATAAGTGAAAGAGTGACCACCTTTGATTTCAACAATTTTATTTCTAACTGATCCTTACCACCAACTCCCAATACTATTCTACAACGAAATATCATCCCTGAATATCACACACCCAAACCTTTAAACTTTTCTGTTAGCAAGTTTCCATGTATGATCTTATTTATCCCTACACACTCTGTGGATCTCCAGCTACCTGGTCCTGGCAACAAAACGCAATTTGCCAGCAATATTCAATGAACATTTTTTTATTTTCTTTTTTTTTAAATGTGCCCAGTTTCATTGTAACTGAACATTTGATGTGTATGTCCAGATCGCTTTTCTCTTAAGAAAATATTAAAATCCACATTGCTACTGTATGTTTATATGGGAAGAAGTATTAGAAATTAGTAATGAGAATCAGAGAAGTCCCTGGTGGTCCAGTGGTTAGGGCTTGGCACTTTCACTGTGGGGGCCTGGGTTCAATCCATGATTGGGGAACTAAGATCCCATAAGATGTAAGGTGTGGTCAAAAAAAAGAAATGAGAATCAGAGTGACAACTGGGGTCTATTAAGAAATCTCACACCACACAGCGCCTCTCTGATACACTGATTCTTAAGGTCATCAAGTCTTTGAAATTTACCCTGGAACTCTCCTCCTAGAAGCAAATGTAGATAGGGGGGCAATGAAAAACAGGACTCTTGGGCTTCCTGGTCGTCCAGTGGTGAAGACTCTGCACTTCCAATGCAGAGAGCATGGGTTAGACTGGGGAACTAAGATCCCACAGGCTTAGCAGTATATGTGGGGGGTTGGGGAAGGGTGGGTTAGGACTCATGCCTTAGGGTATGTCAAGAAATGAACATTAATCACTTGGGAGGTCTATGTTTTATACAGCAATGATTTTATCCCTAAGATTCACGTGAAATAGACCATACACGCAAGACCCAAAACTAAGCAATTTTAAGAACATGTTTGAAAAATACATTTGCATATTTCCCTCAACACTGGAGTTTCTTCTGTGTAGTAATCGAACCTCGACACCTCATGGATGCCAAGTTCTGATACCCTGGGGGTCTCGGTGATGACATCAACACTACCCCACCATCTTCAATGGCTCCCACTTGATTCCAGAGTCAAGCCTAACCCCTCACACTGATAAATGGGGCCTGTGCCTGGGCCCCAACTAACCTCCCAGTAACCTACCCCCTACTGAGTGGCCAGCACCTCTTACCTCCAGCACTGAAGCCTCAGGGCCTGGGGACCTGTGTCCCCTCCACCCAGAACGTCCCCTGCCCCTTCTGTGCCCATTCACTCTCCCACCCCTTCAGGATTCCAATCAAACTCAACTACTTGCCAAGAAGTTCCATGACCACTCCATTCAAACTGAAAACCTCTGCACAGCTGTTCCCCTTCTCGGCTTTATTTTCCTGCACACACTGCATATCCCTCTGGCACAGTACATGTCTTACGTACTATTCGTAATATTGTTCGTTTTGTCTCTCTCTACCAGAAGCTCCAGATTGAAAGAGATTTTTGTCTCTCCTGGTCATAGCTCTGTCGTCCATACCTAGAACAGGGCTTAGCACAGTAGGTCCTCCATAAATACTTACTAAATCAATTCTCAGTATTCCGCTGCTTCCATTCCCTCTGCGTGGCACGGGCTTTCTTACACTAATGAAATCTGCTACCATCTTCCTGTGTGTGGCTTAAATGTCTTCTCCTTGAAGTTAACTTGATTTTTTTCCCACCCACTTCACTTATCCAAAGACACTGCGGCTGTGTGTTTGCAGCTGGATTCTGAGCTGCTGGAGGAGTGGGGGACTGTGTCTTCCTTATTTCTAGAGCCACTTCATGCTGTGCTGAGTAGGATCCCAATCCTTACTTGATAAATGGTGAAAATGAATGGGAACCTGGACTAGTGGACTACTCTATTAACAATATCCTGTGTGTGAGGGTGGGGGGTGAGGGGCAGGAAGTGCAGCTTTAAAGATATTCTGTGGGTATGTAAGATTCAGGTTTACTATGTTCTTCAATCCTTATGCATTTATACTTCATATCTTTCTGGAATGTTTTAAGTACAAAAGAATAAGCTTTATAATAATTCATGACTACAGAGGCTGAGGAACCAAGTATTATTTTGGTATTTTAAAATATTGCCAAGAAACTTTCTTTCAAAGTCAAAAAAAAGTTGATAAATTTCTTTCTGCATTTCAAATTTAAACACACGCCTGCATAAACATACACATTTAGAGAATAACTAATTTGCTACCAAAACAAAACATAAATAAAACCCACATGAATCACCCAATCCTTTTTCCACATACTACTACAACAGCATGTATTCCCACATGCAATTAAGTAGGTGGGTTTTGCGAGACTCGATTCTGTAATGTTATTCTATTCAAAGTTAGTCTTTATAGAGTAAAAGAAGCATCAAAAACAAGTTCAAATGATAAAACTCATAATTTCTTGGAATATATGGAAATATATCTACCTTAATTCCTACCTGAAAGGTTTAAAATTATTGTCTATTTTATTAGGTTCAAGATACCTTTCAAGAACCAATGGTTATTAGGATATAAAGGAAAACTTTAAATGTCGACCATTCCCAAAGGATGCTCTGCTCAAATCCATAACCTATTTAATAAGGATCACTAATTTTCAAAGGATTAGAATATACAGAGATACATAGCTTTGAACTTACATACAAGCACTTAACATGTTCTTTAACAATTCTGTTGTTTTAAACTTTCGAGTTTAGAGGACTGCTAGGTTCTCAGAGAAGTCCTAAGAGGCACACCTTGAGTAGTGAGGCACTGGCCTGCTCACGGGCTGCACTGCCTGCAGCATCCCTATGGGCCTCGCTTGGTGGCTTCTGGTATCAATTAGGTGGAGGAAAGGTGCCACATACCCTGGGGTTTGCAGGACCAGTGAGTCTGAAAACCAACACATCTCCACTTAGCCTCAGGGCCACTCCTCCCAGGACTCTGTGGAGACACGAGTGCCCTCACTTCAGCAGGATGTGTGGAACCACAGAACAACCCTGGGCACGGGAAGATGAACTGACTCAGCCTGGAGAGACTCCAGCTGCAGAGGAAACCCAACCCCTGCAGGTACGTCGGCAGTCAGGAGGGTTCTCTTCTTAAGCGTGTTGCAGACACACTCGGCCACCTCTCGATTCTATTCCTTTCCTGTGAGCATGGAATTTAACTGCAAACACTCCCCCATGAAAACTGGCTTGCCATTCTGGCAGACCTCATGAGCAGTCTGGCAACAGTACAATGGTCCTGGTTTCACAAGCGCCCACATGGGGCATCTCCAAGCCCTTGCTGTGCATCCCGCATGGTGCTTTAATAGGGAGGAAGTGGAGGATATGAGGTGCCCTTACCCCAGAGCCAGTCAAGGAGCTGGTGTAGACATCATCACTGAGGCTTGACCTCATAGTTTCTGAAAATCTCTTTGAGGGTGGTAACTGCCCAGAGTGCGTGCAAAGGAGTGGGCTGTGGGGCTGGGGCGGGGGGGGGGGGGGGGGGGCGCGGGGGTGTGTGTGTGTGCACGCATCCATCACTGACAGAAAACAGAAAGGGATAACTAAGTGCCAATCAATCTCACACCAGGACGGACAGCACCCCACCCCCACCCCCTGCCCCGCCCATTTACCAACTCTGTCTTGCGAAGGGAGAGCATGTGAAAAAGTTCCAGGGTCTCAAATGAGGCAGCGGCCTCTTCAGAGGGGTCTTTCCCACCTTCTGACGTATTTGGTTTCTAAAGTGAGACTGTGCCTGGTCTGAACAGGGACTGGACATCCCTTCCTGCCATCTGCCACCCTCGCGTCCACCAGCTCCTATGAGTCTCCCCTGCATTCTGGTCTGCTCCCCTTTTCTCCCCCTCCAAGCCCTTCCCCATGGCCCCACGTGCTCTGCAGTGCAGCCCTGACCCAGCACTGAGGAAGCCTGCCGGCTCAGTTTGCCACATGGTGCCCTAGCCACCTGCTCGCCTGTGCTGGGGAGCTGGCTGGGTCTACGCGGGGAGGCAACGTTGGCCAGCACTTCCTTTCCCTCCGTCCCACCCCAAGGCCAAGGGGCAGTCTACCCCTCCCCTGAGTCTTTCCTGTTTCCCAGGCCAGGTCCATCCAGGACACTCACTGCCAGGGGTCAGAGTGCCACATTCCAGTGGCTTCACACCCCCACAGGGAGGGCTGGGATTCCTGCATGGGGGGTAGGGGTGGGGCAGGGCGGCGGGCAGCGAGAGAACTGTTCAGCAGAGGCTGACTCTGCCACTGTGTCCATTACCCTGAGACCAAGGTCAAGGGGTGGGAGGGGCAACAGGAGTCCCACAGCTCCTTCCAGAGTGGGCAAGAAAAAGCCCCTCAACCTCCCTGGGCTTGGAAGAGGCAGGAGTAGCAGAAACTGTAAAATGCAGTCAGAGAACATAAGAAGCTGGGCCTCAGTTCCTTAATCTGTAAAATGAGGGGCTGGCCTAGAGACGCTTTTCCAAGGGCCCTTCCCAGCCTGTGATTCTGAGCCCTGCTACAGCAACGGTTCTCTGGCCTCAGACATTTCCAGGTCTGATGTACTTTCGGCTACAAATAGAATGCCATCTTCATTCAGAGGGCAACCAAACCTCCTTAACCTCCCTAAGCCAAACCCTCCTCTGGCAATACCGGATTCCTCTGCCTCCAACTCCGTGTCTCCCAGAGTCACTCGGTGTCTTTCTTGTGATCTCTGGGCCCCTTGGATTTCAACTCAAGCCCTGCCTTCTCAAAGGCTTCCCAACTTCTGCAGAGCCCCAGGAGAAACCAGGCTCCTGGATGCGCATCCATCGAGGGCGCCCTCTGCATCTCAGGCCGCAGAGTGGTGGGACTCGACAACACCCGCACCAGGCCTGGAGGGTGGGGGTCGGGGGCACTGGGAGGCCTGGCACCCAGTGCTGTGAGAACCCCAAGCACAGAAGCTCCACTGCACAATCAGAGCTGTGGAGGAAGGAGACGCTGGGAGCCCAACGCGATCGCATGTGAATGGAGGAAATAAGCCCACTCCAGTCGGGAACTCCTAACCCCTCCCAAGCATGGTCAGGGTGACTTTCTCTCCTGGAGGATGGGGGTGCAGGGTTGGCATTCAGCCTCCTCAGGACAGGAGCCAGCCTGCTCATCAGCTACCTGACAGACGGGAACAGAATTTGAAAGGGGAGGTAAATAAGATACGGTGCTGAGGAGAGTGGGGAGGAGAAATAAGTGAAGAAGAACCCACTGAGGGCTGCTATTCATGTGATAGACAAAGTCATAAACAGCTTTTGTTAGCCGGGTTCTGCCTCTATAATATGCTCTGTGGAAAACGCACTCCTATGTGGTCAAAATCTACCAACTACTTCAACCAACTGTCTACCTTTTCCTGTTTTTTTGCTTTGTTTTTTTAAACCAAGCAGTTTTTAATAAATCCCTATGAGTAAAGTCTGACAGCAAAGACTAAGTCTGTGGATAAGATGATAAAAACAAACCTGTGAAAAGGTTTCCTGATGTAGAGGCATCTCACTCTAAGCAATGGCTTTTAGTTAAAAAAAAAGAAAAAGAAAAAAATAGATTCCCTGATCAATTTCTTCTGGTCAAGCCAGGATTCAACACAGAACACTCCCTTTATTTACTCAGACCCAAACACTAGTGAGAGAGCACGCATTCTGTGTGGTAAATCATCTGGAACTAACTGGAACCTGGACTTTCCCCCCCCACGAAGGTACTACCTTTCACAGGAAAATAGTTCAGAGTTCTGCTCAGTAGGCTCTCCCGGTGCTGCCAGGCTGGTGGCCACACAGGAGCACAGGGTGGAGCTGCAGCAGAAGCAGTCAGGCGTCCCACACAGCGAGCCCTGGGAAGCGCATCCTTTCACAAAGACCAGGTTTTAAATGGGCCGCTTCAATATAGGTGAGAGAGACAGAGGCATGGCGATCACATACTCCTGTTCTTTTTATAAAACCATGAATCCAGATGATTCACCTGTGAAATAATCCTGCCATACAAGAACCATACTACACGCATCTACATTGGAATAAATTTATTTTTTTGAAGTTAGGTACCAGGGGAGAATTCAACAGTTAAAAAAAATTGTTTTTGGAATTCAATGATACATTAAAAAAAAAATGGTGGTCGTGGGGGGGGAACCGTGATTAAAAAATGATGACAGACAACAGAAATGGCATTTTTAAAAGGCAGGGCAAGCGTTTTGGTTTGAATGAGTATGTGTGTATGTTTGTTTAAAGCTCTTCCAATTTCTTCATAAAGAAAAAGGGCTGTTGCAATCCTGTTGCATAAATCATTTTTTGAATCCATAAATAGTTTTAGAACAAAATAAGCACTCATAAACCACTGACAATGGACTCAGGATTATGTTCTTGTCACCTTTATGGGTATGATTGGTATTTTGAAATCATCTTTTCCAAACTGTAATCTCTAGGTCCTGGTCAAAAGCTCTTGTCCTTGTGATCGCTGTCCCTACTAAGAGAACACAAGGATATATATTCTTCAGTTCTCACCATAGCAAATATTATCAGTATAAACTTTTAAAACCAACTTTCTTAACTTTAAAAACAATGACTTACCTCTTTCTATTAGAGCTGTGATCTTCATCCTGAGTACTGCCCAGATGCCTCATCAAAGATGAGTGATGTGCCCTTCTTCCCACCATTTCATCAAGATTTTATTTGGAGACCATTTATTTCTCTCATGGTAGATGAGCAGTAACTCTGAGAAAAGCCCTCAATTCAATACCCCAACAGCAAGACAGAAACACTCCTATCAGGTAGCAACTGCCTAAGGGCAAAATCATAAACAAAACCTCCTTCCAGGCACTGATGTGATGTCTAAGGGAGAGAAGAATGTCCCATGATTTACTTATTAACTAAAAACATTATTTACTGAGCAACTGCCACTTTCAAGGCCCCAAGCTAGGCACTGGGTGGGCTACAAAGAAGCAAGAGCCTATTCAATGAAAGGGCACCTTGCTACCCATCTCCATCTCAAAAGCAAACATACGTTAGAATGTAGAGTGAACCCATAAAGAGCGAACAGAGCCTTGTTTCAACATAGCTGTCACATGTGCTGGAGCCTGAAACCTTCCAAAAACAATGCTCACTGGAAACAAATCACCTGATTAAGCTGTTTTGCCCTTTCAAAATTACCTTGGGAGCCTGTGAACAGGAATCAAACTTCTTCCATACTGAGTATGTTAGGTCTGATGAACAAATCACAGACACACGGTTACTGATAACGAATCTGGAACATTCTGCTACCCTATCCCCAACCACAGGATAAATGTCTCCATGCCTACAATGTTTTGTTGCAACCAAACATTACTACTTTCAAGGCAAGAGATGAGGAAATAATGTTTCCATCTTCTGAATGTTACAACTATTCAACAAAGTCTTTAATGAGCACCTATTATGTATAAACCACGGTGTTCAGAAAAAAAATGACAATTTACATTTAGCATGCACTTACTATGTATAAGCCACTCTTCAAGTGCTTTACACAAATGAGTCAACTTAAGTCATTTCTCCTAACAATCCTATTTTACAGATGGAAACTGCACACAGAGGTCAAGTAGCTTGGCCAGGATAATGCACCAGGCAAGTCGCTGGGTGGGACAATGAATTGACTTCAGAGCCAGGACACCCTCTAGTATACAATACTGCCTCTCTCATTAATAAAACATGGTTTCTCCTTAAGGAACTTATTATCTACATTTCTCCTGAGAAGTCATTTCCTCTGGGCAGTGTGGAAGAGCACAACCCTAAAGCGACCTGGCAATGCCTATGAGCCCTTCAGGCGGGTAAAATGCCCCAAGTCCAGGGTGATTCATGGTCTGGCGTGCAAGCAACAGAGCCGGGGAGACAGGGCCAGCACTGGGAGCCGGGCCAGTGCCACCACTGAAGGCAGGCGAGTTGCCCCAAGACGAGGAGGGCTGTGGTTGGGCGGGCTGGGCAGTGTCCCCAAGCTCGTGACAGCAGAGAGCACCTGTGTGCAAGATGGGGCTGACCCAGGGCAGGCACGGATGTGAGGCTTCCTGAACCCACATGGGTGGGAAGCAGCGGAAAAGGACTCAGAACCTGAGTGGGAAGCGGTGATCACAAAGAGACCAGAGATTCCGGGGAGCTCAGGGGCTCAGAGCTCCTGCCCTCGCTGAGTGTCCCTGTACACGGTAATATATATCCAGATACACACAGAGCCAGAAAGCCTCACATACACACCTCGCCCCACTCCTGCCCCAAATGCTATATATGCGGATGCTTGGAGTTCATTATTTTAAAAAAATAAAGTCTCACGACAGGTCGGGAAGTTATTTCACCACAACTGCAGAAAGAAAGGGAGCAGCGTGTCTGTGATCGGTCCACTGGGGGAAGACTTCTGAGACACCCATACCAATGGGCCCCAGACACTGAGCTTCACACCTGGGAAGCACCAACTCTGAGACGTAAAAGCGTGAAGCTGCGAAAAGCAGACCCATCCATAAGCAAATCCATCCAGCACTTACCCTGGCGAGAACCTCCCTCAAACTCTATTTATGACTGCTCCCACAGTCTCACATCTCAACAGCCAGAAATAAACTCAGGGCTCTCAAACCCAAACCTTTCCTCCTCCCCCTCACCCAAGCTGGCCAAGCTCCAGGGCTCTGTGAGCAAGGAAACACAGCCCAGCGACACTGCGCTAGCACTTAGCCGCTGCTGGAACGTTCCTCTGAACACAAAGGCTTACTCTCTATCATGGGACAAGAAACATACATGCCCGTTTCATTCTCCATTGATTTAAACATTCGTAATCACATTATTAGGAAGGTTCTGAAAAGAAAATATAAGCAGTTTGGGTTCATAATAAAGATCAACTGGTTAATGATTAACTGTTCTGCACTGGAGGCAATCTATTGATTCCCACTTTCAAATAAAGTTTTATAAATTGATTACAACAGGAGCTACAGGCACTCTCCCCCGTGTCACACTTTTTTCCAAAGAGTGGCTGCCTTCCCATGCCTCTTTATATTCATCCTGGAGACACAGTTTCAATACACATATTTTGGTGGTGGTAGCAGATGTCAAATTACTTGCTTATTATTGTTTAATGTAAGTATCTGTTAAACTTTGTGCTTTAATTTTGAAAAAACCTTAACAAAACACTTGTCTCATGAAAGAGCTTAAAATTCCACAAATATCCAAGGTTAAACTATTACATTTGATGTGATTTCACCTTCAAATTACCTTTTCAATACAAAGTGTACTCTATATTTTAAATCAATATGCCCATACAAAAAGTGTTTATTAAAACCTATTTGTGCAAACACACTGCTTTGCTGTATGCTATGGCTTAAAGAAGACTGAACAGGTACTCTCTCCAACCGACAAGAAGTCAGGCAAGATAAATGTCCAGTGCTTTCTGGACTGAAATATGTTGACTGGTATGTATCATGCATGATTCACAAATTTTCAAAGATTTGTGATTCAGAAACTGTAATATTAAAGAGGTAATACAATTTAGGTCTTCCTTTTGATAATCTAAGCAGCACTTAGAATTTATATAAAATCTCTCTGAAGCCCAGTGATTTGATTCTGCTCAGTTTGCACAACTGAGAACCAGTATTTTAACTTTAAAAATTACAGAAATGAATCTGAAACAATATCTGTACCTTTTGAATGTAAAACCGGCATCTAAATTGTAAAAACCATTTTTAATATTATATCATCAATAATAATACAAGAAAAAAAAGTGTTTCCCTGATAGAACTTCAGCAAACTTAATTGCAAAAATGATCCAGGTTTTTTGAAGTGTTATATGTGTGCCTTGCTGGATAACTCCTAGTCCTCTGGTAGAAGAGGGCAACTATTTCAAATCCTTAGAATCATCGGTAACGTCGGTAACAAGAGCATATGTCACAGGCATGCAAAGCACAAAGGCTGCAAATTCATCTTGGAGTAAATATCTAGTCCCTATTCAGGGCATGGTTAATTATCCATTTTTCATACTAAGTAAACATTTGTAATCCAATAATGCAGTACCAAAAAGCAACAGAATTAAAATGTCTCTACCCAGTGGGCTGGTTATTTGCCCAAACCCTACAGTCATTACAGAGCTTCGCTGTCCTCAGAGTCAGTACAATTCTGGTGGCAGCAAAGATCTAAGACAGAACAATGAAGGGCCACAGAACTCACACCACAAATCCCAGACACAAGTGGTCAGAAACTTAGTAAGGGGACAGGGGACAATCATGGGCATCTGCTTGGAGAGCCCAGGCACTCATGAAAACAAATTAAGGCTACACAGAATTTTCCCCTAAATTCACCTTGAATGATGATTTTTCACTTCTTGCCTTTTACACTGTCCTCAGGAGAGGAAGTGAAGTAGAAAGTTGCAGTCAGTACACCTAGATTAATCTGCTGACATCACAATAGAGACTATGCAGCAACACAGGAAGATGCATTTGGTGTAACTTTAAGTGGGAAGAAGACATGAGATGTGAATAAAATATATGTATATATATATAGAGAGAGAGAGACAGAGACAGAGAGAGACCAGACAGTTTTAAGTGGAAAGAAGCAAGATATACAGTGTAGGATACAAAAATATATGCATGTAGAGAAAGACTATACAAGATGTATATATAAAAACACAAAACTGACTGCCCTTGGAATATGAGCATTTTGGGTCACTGTTTCTCTTCTGTTTTCCAGACTGTCTAGCAAAGTTCAGTTCAGTTGCTCAGTCGTGTCCGACTCTTTGCGACCCCATGAATCGCAGCACGCCAGGCCTCCCTGTCCATCACCAACTCCCGGAGTTCACTCAGACTCACATCCATCAAGTCAGTGATGCCATCCAGCCATCTCATCCTCTGTGGTCCCCTTCTCCTCCTGCCCCCCAATCCCTCCCAGCATCAGAGTCTTTTCCAATGAGTCAACTCTTTGCATGAGGTGGCCAAAGTACTGGAGTTTCAGCTTTAGCATCATTCCTTCCAAAGAATCCCAGGGCTGATCTCCTTCAGAATGGACTGGTTGGATCTCCTTGCAGTCCAAGGAACTCTCAAGAGTCTTCTCCAACACCACAGTTCAAAAGCATCAATTCTTCGGCGCTCAGCTTTCTTTACAGTCCAACTCTCACATCCATACATGACCACTGGAAAAACCAGAGCCTGACTAGATGGACCTTTGTTGGCAAAGTAATGTCTCTGCTAGTAAAGTTATGTTACCTTTATAATAGTTTTCTTAAAAAGAAGGCAGAGTACCTAGTATTTGGCCTCAGGGCGAATACTTAGTTATGGGAAATAAGATGTTCAAGAAATACAACTATAGAGAGGAAATTTAAGTAACACTTTTGATCATTAAAGGGATTTGGGTCTCTTTTTACAAGGCAAGGCCTTTCCCCACATGTAACTAAGCTCCAAGAATCTCTGAGCATGAAAATTTCTAGGGAATTTCTGTATCAGTCCTTTCGATGGTCTAACCTTTTTGACACATGGCCAGAGTAGGACATTAGCCAACGCAGATCTGACAAGGACCTTCTTAACTGCAGCAGACAAGGTGCAGGAGCAAGATGCCCACAGCTTTATGTAAGTTGCTTACATAAAGTTGCTTACAATCTACATGTGCTTACCTATATAGATTAATAATGGCACACACAGAATTTTTTTTGTTGTTGTTTCTGTTGGAATTAACAGAACTTAACACTCCAATTAGAAGAAAATGCTCTCATCACAGAGAAATGGACATAAGAGACAGACTCTCCAGACAAGAACACTGACCCCAGGAGGAACTTTTTCACACGTTTGTGCATTGCGTATATGGATGTGTGTGCACATGTCATTTACAATGTGTGTACAGCTGTCCACTGCAATGAGAGTTTTCTACTGGAACAAAAGAGAGGGTCTGTGCTTCCAGTAACTCTAAATTACAGGCATATGTACAGCCTGCCCACTGCCCACTGCCAGTCCACTGATTCCCCTGCAAGGCTTCCCTAGGGCACTGACGAGTCAGTCTTTACTCTTCAGAGAGCCCCATCTGCTTGCTTTCTCTGGCATGAGCATGAAATTCCCCCCTACCAAGTGCTGTCACTGGGTGTGGCTGTAGGCAAGACAGCCAGTAAGAGTCTGGTTCAAGAAACCGGCTTCTCATAGCTCTGTGAGGTACTTTTCTGGACTCAGAGCAACACGGCTATCTATACAGCTGGAAACGGTACTTGCAGGTCACACTTCACACCCTCTCCTGCTGGTCCTTGGCTTCCAGGAAGTCTCCTTTTCAGTTACAAGGACTGTTTACCTTGGCTTCTGACCTAAGGGGCCCTTCCCTCCTTCAAGTGTGTTTCCCAGTCCTCTGCCTCCATTCATTTATTTTATTAAAGTCTCAGGATAAAACATGCTGTTCCAACAGCAAGAACAGCTCTGGACCTTCACCCATCACCTCAAATAAACTGAGGAAGCCCAGGTTTGAGGGGCACACGTCTGCAAGTTGAGCAGCCTTCACCATTTAAGCCAAATACTCCCCCTGCTGATAAAGACGAAGACAAGACGGCACTTGAGGAGAACACGCTTGCCCCCAGGGTCTGAGAGCCGACTTCTAAACTTTCAACAGTAATGAAGCCACATGAAAGTTAAAAAGTATTTTTCAAGAGTTAGAGGAACATCAAATGGACTCTCAAAAATTATCTCACTTAGAGCCTTCACCTTTCATTGCCAGCGAAGCATTATATTAATAACTTCACTTAGCAATCAGTTCCAGCTTGCCCTCCTCCCACCACTGTCTAACAACCAGTGGTGAAGAATAAAAGGCTCTAAAGTGAGTTACTGGAAAGCCACCAATGCACGACACCCACACTGTGAGCAATCACCATCAGGTTGCGAGACGAGGCTCTTTAAGGCGGGAAAGTTGAAGGGACACGCTACAGCGGTGACATCAAAATTAAACTTGCCCTTAAACTTAGCCTAAGACAATGGACCTCCCTGGGCACATTCACCAGTGATAAAAGGGTCTGGGTGCCTGAGCTTATATCCAGGATAGCTCTATGTTGTCTAGGAACCTGTATACTTGATCTTGACCAAACTGCTTTCCTTTCCCAGTTGAAAAGCTTAGCGCCAAATGTATGACCCAAACATCGTAATTTACTGTTGTGTCCTTAAGTGTCTCAAGTTGCACTGTCTGAATTTGCAAACCACTTTCAGACCTTCAGAAAAACAAACAAACAAACAAGCAATGGGTTCATGGCTAACTGTGAAGGAAAAAACAACTCCACACTGCTCAATAACAAGTTGGGACTCTAGCCATGAGTCATCAAGAATTCCTCCATCTCTGAAGTCACAGGGCTTGGAGTGAATCCAAATGGGATTTTGCTTTTTAAATTCCTTATATTGCATTCCTATGGACTTCCTGTGAAAACCATTGTGAGTCGTTTTTATTATTCACAGTCATACACTTCCAACCCTCCTGTTCCTTCCTCAAAGAAGCTGTACAGTTAAATTCCTGAGGACACGTGCAGATCACCTGGGGGCAGTAAACAGGCTGTGTCACTCACTGGCACAGCACTCAGACTATCCAGTGCGGTTTGTTAAACTCCCTCCTCATGTGTCAACATTCTCGTCTTAGACCCAATCTTGGATTCGCTGAGAATCCAGAAGTTTGTTTCATCATCACCGATTATTCATATGGTCACCTGGAACTAATTCATACTTGTTTATCAGTTGTTTACAAGCAGCTGATTGCCACAGCATCTCCACCGCTACAGGCACAAGATCACTGGCTGGTAAAGACCTTATAAATAGCTACCCACAAGGATAATTCTTACTAATGGATGAAGGCTTGGTGAATGAAAGATGACACCTGTATGATAAACTGGCAAGAAGAAAAATCCCCACAAATAAAAATTGCCTTTAAATATTTGCCAAAATAAATAGAGCTGAAACTGACCCATTGCAGCAAACTCTAAAAAAATTAATTCTAAGAATGATTTGGGGGAGACTTCTCTGGTGGTCCAGTGGCTAAGACTCCCAAAGTGGGGAAGTGGGGTGGGGCAGGTTTGATCCCTGCTCTGAGAACTAGATCTTGTATGTGGCAACTAAGAGTTTGCATGCTTCAACTAAAGATTCCACACACTGCAACTAAGACCCAGCATAGCCAGATTAATTAATTAAAAACAAACATTTAGAAAAAGAATGATTTGGGGAAAAAGGGGTAGGAGGGGACATGAGACGGTCTCAAGTTGTCTTCTGCCAATAATATGAGACTTCTCCCTAGGATTCTCTTTACAGGTAAGTGTCATCTATTTTAGTTTCCACAATACAGACCAAACTACTCAGATGGAAAAGTTTTTGTAGGATATCTTGGATGACCTTGCATTGAGATTTAGTCAACAAATGCTCATTGAGTTCTTCCTGTGTGCCAAGCTCTGGAATAACACACTATCCTGGCACTCAAGGGGATCACACCGAGGCCGGGAGACTGAAATGTGAACTCTAGCACAGTGTGAAAAGTGCTATAACAAGGCAAGAAGAAAGTGCTACCCGTGGGCAGGGGGAGGACCAGGAGGATGGCATTATTTTTTTCCCAGCAGAGCAGGAAGGCTTCACAAAGGAAGCAGCATAACATTGTGGAGGCTGAGGACGAGAATACATTTTGAAGGATATGTGAAGGTAACTCTGGGGAATCTGAAAGTCAACACCATATTGATTTTCCAGCGGCTACTTTGCCTCCACACCGTTGAGGGCAACAGATATTAGGAAGTATGTGTCAAACATACCTCCTAATTTTCTGAGTTCTCAAAGGGTGTTTGTCCAAGATAATCTTAAAATAAATCATAGTCAGGTACTGAATGAATTTAGGAGTCTACTTTTCCTTTACCTGTGGGCTTTCAGTAATAACATGCAAATTACTACGGCTCTAAGGGAAGTTAAATGCTTATTACACTAAGATTAATTTAAAAAGTAATGTTGGGATCATTATGCATAGGACAAGAAAAAATAAAGCTCCCAGTTCCTTCCTGGCCGTCATGCTTCCTGTTTCTCTCTCTGCAACCCTTGACACCTTCTACTTTTCTGATGCAAAGGCACAGGATCACATATTCACCCACAGTTTAGAAAATATAATACATGGACTATTTTCAGTGCCAAATGCAGCTGTAATTATATATTTCCTTTGGACATGTTTTATGTTATTAAAGCATGTAAATACTTTATCTCCCTCAAGTTTTCCAGAACTCTATTGGCAGAGAGTCTTTTTCCTTTCTCCTTCCAAAGCATCAAATACAATTTCCTTAAGAGATAGTCAATAAACTTGCTTGCTAAGGGCGCACCTTTTCCCAGCACAGTCTTTGGAAATGATTTATCTCTTTCCAACAAAACACACCTCTGGCTTCTTGTATCTCTCCCTTTCTGCGCACCTCCCTCCCCGCACCCCCCCCCACTGCTCCCCCCCACCCCGCCTCCCCTGCTGCCCGCAGTGTTCCAATTCTCCCCCTAAATTTCTACTTTTCCTATCACATGTAAAATTCCCTTGTAAGGCCAGAAGTTATGTTTAGTGATAATCTACTATAAATCAGCCCACACTGCCTTAAGGATAGTAAAACTTTGGTCCCAATCACCAAGAAAGGAAGTCAGTCATTTTCCTGAGCTCCACTTGTCCAGATAGCTATCCCAATTAACCAGGCAGTTTAAAAGCCAAAGCACTTTAATTAAAATTGTTTTTTGAATGTCATAAAACAATGCACCATCTTTATTTATTAAGAAGTCATTTTCAGTTTGCTGATCTACAGAGAAGATAGTACACTTAATTTGCTTCAAGCATGGAAGCTGTTCTCAGCATGCCCATAATACAATGCGAAGTATTCTTCGCGTTGTGCCACAGCAACTGCGCACACACATGCACGGGCACACACGCTAGACGCTAAGCCTTAAAGAAGGAATTGTCACAACTTCCTGTCTCTCAAAGTCACACCTGTAACTGGACCAGGGGCCAGTTGCTGATGTTGCGGATACATTTTATCATCCTGGACACATCTTCTTAAGCCAGTATACAACTTCATAAAAGATTCTTTTATGTTTTTAGCACTTTCTAATCAACAGTGTCAAATGAGTTCTATGTACTGGCAAACACTGCTTCCCCCTCCGCCCCCCAAACATTACTACAGACTCTTCTGCCAGTCTGCTAGCCCCGACACCATTATTGGAAGGGTCCTCACCGAGGATGCGACCCTTGGCACCGACTTCTCTTCAGAGGTGGGTTATGTACAGCCAGAGAGGGAGCTGCGTGCAGCCATACTGGGGAGGAGGTGGAGGCAAATGGGAAGATGCTGGAACACGTGCCTTTCCAATGGCTTTCAGAGCACATGAGATTCAGCTACACTGGGTCATGGCATGGATTCATCAGGAAAGGAGGAGGGCCAAACCACAGCACAAAGCGGTGGGTGTGAGAGGTACCAAATGGACCTTCTAGAAGACTCTCCTGCTAACAGATACACACTAAACCTTCTGGCTGCTTCTGAGAGAGAAGTGTAGGGCCTCAGGCATTCAAAGTTTTCTTACTACCCCCACAATTTAAAAGTTCTTAAGCTAATATGCATCAACCTAGCAGGAAGAAAACCAAATAAAGACCTATTGAAACAGCAAAGAAGAGTTAAGCAGAAGCTCTTCAGGCGAAAGCTCGGGTTACTAAATGGATACCACCCACACCTCCTCAATGGCTATTTCAGATGCCACCACCACTAGCTATCCAGAAATCTACCCTGAAAGAGAGAGGATAAGAGCCGGAACAGGATTTAACTTTTAATATTATCTTTAAAAAAGAAAAGGAGGAAAGACAGAGCAAGCCACAGTACTCCACTTAGAAGTGTTCTCCATTTAACAACATAAAACGTCTACTCAGTGATTAATAAACTTACAAAAGTTTTACAGATTAGAGCAAAAAAAAAAATCATCTTTGGGTGTATAAAGCAGAATGTCATAGAAAATCAGTTCACATGGCTTCACGGAAGAGATCCACGTAATAGTTGCCGAGTTTTCTCCTGTTGCATACTCTCAAAAGAGTATTTAGCGCTCAGCAGACTTATTAATGAATAAATGCCCAACTGGAATTAACTAGTACCTCATTCTGGAAGGCTGCTCTTGGCAAAAATGTAATATTCACAAGGCACAGCGGGCTGACTACTGGTGTCCACCACGGGCTGGGCTGAGCGTGGCATTCTTTAGACCCATACGTATCACATCAAGGTTAAGAGCCAGAGGTCCACACCACCTAGCAGCACAAAGCCCTGTCGCTGGACAACGTGCAAAGTAAGAGTGAAGCTTCTAGACCCCAAGAGACAACTTCCCAAGCTTCGCGGTTGACCTGGACGGGAAACATCTTCACTGAAGATTGGCCATCTTGCACACGTGCAGAGCGCTCCCCCGTGGGGGTGGCAGGGCCCTCCGCAGAGCCTCATTCACTTCACCCTCCCCTTATGGGGCGCAAGTGCCCTGTAGCCCGGGCCCCTCCTTTTGTGCATGATCACTGTTATGCTTCTTTAAATTCAGCTGCTGCTTAAGGAAACTCCCTGGCAAGTGAAAACAGCAGCAAAGGTAAAAGAATGCTGAGAATTTGGCTGCTGCCTGCAGTATTAGGAAGAACAGCAATTACTCAACTCTCTCAGAGTGTCAGAGGCAGAAATGAGCATGTGAATTTGGGCAAGTTTTGGCCTGCCTTTGCTCAAGCTTCTGTCTTTGCAGTATCTGTCACCTACCCACCTCACAGTCATAATAACTAATGAAGTAAATGGGAGAAAAGAGTGGAAGGCAGCAGACCAACACAGACATAAGAGAGGTGTAAATTCTCTCAGAGCCAGATTAGACCACAGTTAATGCGGTCCAAAGATCACCAGTGTTTAAAAGATGTCACTGACTTCCCAATAACTGTTTTGCTAGTCTCCACCGCCTCACAATAAACATAACTACAGGAGAACTCTTGATCTCTTGCTCCAAGTCCTTCCGTCTACGGCATCTGGCATACAGTCATGTAGACACTACTGCTTTTTCCTTCTCTGGCTCTGCAGACACAAGGTAATAGTTGACTCTTGCCCAGGACTTCTAGGTCATAAAAACCTTGATCTTATGACCAGAAGGGCCTTAAGATAGCATCTGATTCAGTTCCCCTGCCTTCAGGTAGGTAACTATTTAATTCTCTTTGGACAAATCAAGGCAAAGTCAAGTCAAGGGACACTGCTGCTTCTGCTGCTAAGTCGCTTCAGTCGTGTCCAACTTTGTGCGACCCCATAGGTGGCAGCCCACCAGGCTCCCCCGTCCCTGGGATTCTCCAGGCAAGAACACTGGGGTGGGTTACCATTTCCTTCTCCAGTGAGAAGGTTTTATTTCAGTTACCGGCCATTAGAGGATGGAGGAAGACCTGGAAGCCAGGGCTACATTTTTTTCTCCTTAATCGTACTAGATCCATTTACAAGAATGCAAAGTCTACTTTTCTGAGCAGCCCTAAATCCTACCAGCAACAAATGATGATCTATACAAATCCACTCATTCTTTTGATTAAAATATGGACATGTATTTGGCCTTTCATTTTAATGTTTAAATTTAATGGACACGGTAATAAATTTTCCTAAAATCTGTCTGAAATCTAAGAACTCAGTATTTCTGAACACACAGCACACCCAATCTTTCTCAAATCATTTAACAATCCTTCAAAAACTCTGGCCTTCAGCAAGAAAACTGTCTAAAAATCTATCCCCTTTTCCTCCCTCAGAATGTAAATGCCCTTTCCTTGAAAACAGGCAAAGCTTCCAACTATGGAAAGTAAGGAAAATGTTTTCAAGATGTGCATCTGACAGCATGATGGAGTGTCCTGCCTCTGCAGAGTCATAAACACACACTCTGAGGGGACAGAGCCCACACACCCTGTACAGGGTTCCTCACACTTACAGGGCTCAAGTAGACCCACGAATCATCAATATTCAAAGGCCAGTTCTGGCTACACCTTTTCAAGACAGTTTTGCCTTATCTTGGCAGGTCTCTTGGAGTCTTTAAAAAAATAGAAGAGGTATCACAAGTATCCAATATTG
Source organism: Ovis canadensis (assembly GCF_042477335.2). Taxonomy (NCBI): domain Eukaryota; kingdom Metazoa; phylum Chordata; class Mammalia; order Artiodactyla; family Bovidae; genus Ovis; species Ovis canadensis. The sequence continues at coordinate 87,832,155 of NC_091247.1, forward strand.
AGATGCCTTTTGTTTTATCGGTTGTGAACAGTTTCCCTTGTGGTCTTTGGATAAGATGCTAAGTTAACTCCTGTAGACTGAGATTTTGCAGGCTCAGGTTTCATTGTGCCCTGCCAGAAATTCCTTTCTGTTTTGAATCTGAGATGTTTGTTTATGGTTTTTGTTTTGAAATGCTAAATAAGATAGGCACAGTCTAGTTACAGCCTATACCTTTTTTTTTTTTTTACCTTGCTACAGACAAAGTGGCTGGTTGCTAAGGACATAGCTAAAATTTCCAAAGGGTAGACTCTTGTGATTCCTCTTCTCAGGGACTTGAAATGTAAAACACCTGAAAACACAATGAACCCTTAGCTTTCTTTCTTAAACATTCATAAAACAAATATTCCCAGGATATTTCAAAACGAAGGTGTTCTTTTTGGATTTGACAAATACTTAAGCAGAACTCTGAAATGTGGAAGCTTCTCACCTTGCGTGTAGGCTGCATATTTGAATATCCATGCTTGTGATGAAAGAAGCACTACAATGATAGGTACTAGAGAGTCTCAGTAAAAAGAAAAAAAATCAATTTTGACTGTGTAATATGTTTTGGTTGTCATGAAGAAAATAAAGAGTTTTAAACTACTGATTTCAAGGACTGCATCATCATTGTGTTTCCTTCTCCATGTTGCATAATAGCCAATAAAAGGCATTTGCTTTGTAAGTACTCAGCCCATATTTACTAGATAAATAGAGGACTTAAAGAAAAAAGTCACAGTTCTGTCTTTCTGAAGTGGGACCTCACCTACACTAGGAACCAGAGAGACAAGGACGTCAGATGTTTTAATTCTAGGTGTTCTTTTCTAGCCTTCCACTGTAGCACAGACTCTCCAGAGAAACCACAATGCAAGTCCAAAGGAAAGCTGCAGCATCAGTCCACGTGGAAGATGCATGGAGCACATCGGATCAATCAGAGCAACGCAAATGTACCCTGGGCACCTGCTCATCCACAAGCCTGCCCTGGTCTCTGAGCCAGCAGGCCTGCTGCTCTTTCTTCTGGAACCCCAGTGACCCTATCTTGCCTTGGCAATGCTCCTGGGGGCTCTGAGGTCTCCAGCTATGTCTGGGAACCCACAGAAAACCTCTAACAATAAAATACCATTTAACACACTTCCATCAGTCCATATGCCATCCATATTAACATAGGTCACCTTTTTAAAAAAATACTAATTTGAAATAGCTCTGTGGAAGTAAGCACTCAAACTGCAAAATAGAGCAAGATGGCCACATTCTCTGAAGCACTAAAGGAACTGAGAATTACAATCATATTGGATCAAACCTATGAACATGCTTTTGGTACAGAGACCATACCCCTCGCTCTTGGGGATTCACTGTCCCTTTCTCTCTGACAAACATCAAGAGACCATAATTGTCGGAATCCCCTGTTAAAGAGATTTGGTTAAGTGTAGTCAATCCACAAAGCAGAAATTTTCTTTTAATTTATACAGAGAGAAAGCTAACAAATTAAAGAGAGAGAGAGAGAAGACAAAAAATAGAATAGAAATTGGAATATTAACTATCTTTCTCAGTGCCAGGTACTCTATTAGCCACTACACATATTTTTGTGCATCTATGCATGTATATACATAACACACATACATGTAATCATATATATATTATATGTAATAATTCTCTCCAACCCTCATATTAATTACCTGATAAAACCTATTACTATTCCATTTCACAGGTAAGGAAACTGAAACTCAAACCAGTTAAGCAAACTGGTGGCTTACAGTTGAACACAGTTGATTTAAACACAGGTCTGTCTGGCCCCAAGGCCTACTTTTTCCCTACCACACCCTACACAGACAAGTGAGGAGCAGGAAGGAGGGGAAGAGACCTCCTCAGGCCTGGCTTGCCACTGCACCCCACTAAATCCTTCTTAGTAGTCAAAGGTGGAGTTGGGGCCCCTCTTAGCTGCCCCTGAGATGCCCAGCACTTCCTAGCTCAGGCCTTACTAACTGTAAATTATTGTCTTGGGCTACAACAGATGGTCCCAGTTTTCACTGTCTACCTTCAGACCACAGCCTTTGTGAAAGTCGGGTACCTACCTCATTTATTTTGGTTGAAAACTAATTATTACACAGGTCTATCATACGCCATACTCATGCTACATGCTTTACACGCATTATCTTTCTGCTGTTTCAAGTGTGGTCCTGGGACCAGCAGCATTGGCATTCCCTGGGAGGTCTATTAGAACTGCGGACTCTCTGGCCCTATCCCGACCCACTGCATCCGAACCTGCATGCTTAATGAGATCCCCAGGTGATCTGTGTGTACATTAACATTTCAAAGGCAGTTTTATTTCATTTAATCCTCAGAGCAAACCTAGGTGGTACCTATCACTATTAACAGCTGGGGGAACTCAAGCTTAGAGATAGTAAGTGGTATCACGAAGACCAGAGCTTCAGCAGCTGCTCAGTAAATACTTATGGGCAGAGGAGAGCCAAGAAACAGGTAGGGCTGCAAAAAGAGTGGAGGAATGGTCTGGCTGAATGCCTGACCTCTGGTTTTGCCTCGTTTGCACCTACTTTGGGGACAAGTGAGACTGTGGCCCCTTTGCGGGTGAGTTGCAGCTCTATAAGCTGTTTCTTCTGCTCAAGCCAGGCCAAATCCCATGCTGACTGCCACTGTGGACACCCCAGGAGCTAGGAGCAAAATCTTCTTTCAGAATACGATGTGACAGAAAATGCACACTGCTACTAAGTGTGAGTTTAGGTGTTCCCCCTTCCCCAAATATTAGTCCAAAGGCAAATGGTTAAATTCACAGTTCCTACAACCTGTGGCACTAGTGGCAAAGAACCTGCCTGCCAATGCAGGGGACACAAGAGACGTAGGTTCAATCCTCTGGGTCGGGAAGATCCCCTGGAGCAGAGAATGGCAACCCACTGCAGTACTCTTGCCTGGGTAAGGCTACAGTCCATTAGAGTTGCAGAGAGTCAGATACAACTGAAGCGATTCAGCACAATGCAAAAAATTCCAGATTCCTCCCTCTCTATTTTTACTCCAAATATACAAATTTTATAGAAACTATTTAGACCAAGTATAATAAATGGGCATTAGGAGGAAAGATAGCAAATAGCTTCAGAGGGCTTTTAAGTTTTTTAACTCGATGAATTTATGGTGTCGGGCGGGGGGGGGGGGGGGGACCTGAATTCAATAATAATCTGCTCCCTTTCTAAGAGCCCAAACTCTTTAATCACCAATGATGAAATACTCAGATGGCTGAGGGTTAAATAGAACAAGAGAATGAGCCCGTATCAGATTATTTTACTTCTACTGCTTAGTAGCTCCTTAAGTGTTTACCATATGCAAGCCCGTTGTTTTAAGTGCTTCACAGGGTTCACCGAGTCCTTTACAGAAACCCTATTATTAACCCCACTAAACAGAGGAGAAAATGTAGATGCACAGAAGCAGAGTGTAGACTTGACCCCAGAAACCAAGTTTCTAACCATTACACTCTTGGATCAAGATGTAAGTATTTCTCACAAGGAATTAATGGGGGTTGGGAGAGGGAGATAAGGAATTGAACCCTGTTCACTTAGGAACTACAGAAGAAAAAGGAACCTCTTGAGTTTTCATTTTTATTTTTTAACGTCGGACCCAAATGAACCAATGTTTACCTTGAGGGCATTCTTAAGAATAGTTCACCACATCTCTGTCCTGTCCCGAAGACCAATAAGGTCTTATCCAAACTTGCAGGTTTTCCATGATTTGATCAGACTAACTGGCCAGGACAAGCAGCAGAGTGGTGAAATCAGGAGATGCTGATAAACAGACAGTTCTCAGTTCACTGCCGACGACATTCACCTGCCTAGCGGAACAAGCTAGAACAAAGACAGAAGTGCTCCCAAAAGGAAAGTGCCACTTTGAACAGCTGGTAGAGTGTTAAGAATGCAGCCTCATTCTCAGGCATGTTGGGAAGCACTCTTGATACCTATATCACAAGAACTCTGAGAATGGGTAGGATCCCTTCCCCATCCCCCACCGAAACATAGTTCTCACTCAGGCTTCTGTACCTTATTGGACTTTGAATTCTCCTTTTCAGCTTTGCCACCTGAGCCTGAAAAGATCACCTCAGATCCTGCGATTCCTACAACAAATTTTAACCACATATCTCACTCACCAACTAATCATACAGAGACCCGAGAAATCACTTCTACTTGGCTTGAACTTATATAGACTTGTGAAGGTCTGGCCTCATTCTTTATCTTGATTATAAGAGTGGCTGGAGTAGGGCTCAGGTCTGCGAGGTCCCCAGGCTTCCCAGCTCCCCCTCCTCCCCTGCCACCCCAGGAGAAAGCCTTGTACAGAGTAGATCAATGAATAAGTGATTGATTTCTATGCAGAGACAAGTCAGAACTTTAAAAATTCAGCTTTGGAGAATTCAATCTCTGAGCAGGAAGAATTTCAGTTTGTTATTCACTCATGCTTGGCTAGTCCACTGTTTCTCCCTCAAATAATTAATTGAGCTTTACTGGGGTGTCTCCAAAACCCTCATCCTGCATGTGCCCTGTGGAACACAGTGTCACAGGAACCTGCTTCAAATATATTCACCTTCCACTCGTTTTACCATCATCTACCTGATGGTATTTACACACGAAAGCAGCACTGCCATCTCTCGTGTTAGTGCCATCTCTCATGTTAGTTAGTGCATGTTAGCCTGAACGATGTTAAACACACCCACATTTTTCAGGAATTTCACAATTAATGTCTGGAATGTGTTTTGGATTATTCTTCAAAGGATGACATAGTTGCCCTAAGATGAATTCAGTATTTTTCCCCTCTCCCATTTGTCATTCTTTAGTCCTCCCACTCCATTATCTTTTGGGGCCATCTGTTTTATCTATTTCCCCCCAACTTTGTAATTCCTGCTCCATGCTTCCCTGAAGCATCCCCTTGTTCATCCAGATCATCACATTTTAAGCCATAAACACAGAAACCTGCACCACATTGCTAGTTCTCCAGGCCAGAATACTGGAGTGGGTAGCCTTTCCCTTCTCCAGGGGATTTTCCCAACCCAGGAATCAAACCCAGGTCTTGCAGTTCGGATTGCAGGCGAAATGCATCGCTGGCAGATTCTTTACCAGCTGAACCACAAGGGAAGCCCAATAACTCCCACAACTGGTTGTATCTCAAATTCTAAGGATTATTCAGATGGTTTTCTTAATGAATGAATAATGTTTATTACAGTAAATTTACCTGTATGTTCATCATGGCACTTGTAGAGTAAATGCGTGTTAATGGCAGCAAGATCCCCAGACTTGCTATTTTTGCCCTTCCAGTGCTCATCCACCCCTTGCCAAGTGTTTTATGTGACTGGACTCCTCAACGACAGTGAGGGTTCTGTAAGCTTGACAGTCAAAATCAAAGTCATGAAGTCCTGTCATTTGAATACGTGCAGTGAATAGACTCTCCACATTCTGTCAATATTTACTCTGGGGAAGAACTAATTATTTCCTTGTTTACTTACATTGGTTCCTCTTCCCATGCCATATTAAGGTGATTTCATAGGCCCTCTGCTTGCCTCTGTCTCTGGCATCTAAGAACTTTACCTAAAGACTTTTGAGATGGAAACCGAAACACCTTCCTCAAAAACAAGGAGCTCTGGGTGTTTTCATTTTTCTAACATCAGTACAAGAATATGAACTTTGCCCATCCCCTCTATTTAACTGGGAAAAATCCAAATCCATGGATTCTTAACTCTGAGTCCTACATTACAGATGGATGAGAGGAGATCTGTGGCTAGTGTGCAACCAACTGGTTTGATTTGTTCCCTGGCCTCCTAGAGCCTGCTCCCTAGGCCTCACCTCAGATCCTCCACAAACCTTCTTCCAAGGAGTCGTCAGCTCCAGTGAGTGAAAAGAAACCATAACCTTCTAACGTCAACAGTTTCAGAAAACATTCCATTCTCTGCTGTGAATACCCACCCCACATCCTTGGTTTTACTTACTGCCCCGTGACAAGTGGGTGGAAAGAGAAGTTCAAATATCTGGGGAAAATCAGAGGAGGATTGAGTTTTGAAAGAGACAGTTCTTACATGGCAGAGGTGAAAACACAGTTCCATTCCATAAACACGAACACTGAGGAAATAATCTCCAGGTGGGAAAAAAGTGCTTCTCTGTGATAGGGATCGCCTGGCTCTAATGCAAAGTTCTCAGAGCAAAGTATTCTATAGTGTCCACTAGGTTCCTCACCACTCTGCCCTCACGAACTGTCAATCTTAAGCCATTGCTGCCCTTTCCTTACTTAGAGAAGGCTGGTCATGCTCCCCCCACCCACCCCCTTCCTTATAGAAGCATATTATATGAGTCCATGGAGGAGGAAAAATGGACCTCACCCCTTGTCTGAAACATAAACTTCACTGGCCAATCCAAACATTCTTCCTAGAAAATCTCATTTGAGTATTTTTTTTTCAACACTGTCTTTCATGTCCCAGAGAGGTCTCCCACTCAGTCTTCTCCCTCAGGAGTTCAGACTTCAAACTTATCTCTATGGCTTCTAGGCAACTTACCTAGAGGCAGGCACCCTAACCAAGGAGCAGGCCACTTAGGAAGCTGCAAAGGGCAACAGGCAGACTCACTGAATCAGTGGAAATGGGAAAGGGATCTTCCCAGGGGCCAGAAAGCACTTCACAGAGTAGAGAAAAATGGAGGTATCTGGCTCTCTGCTCAACTTTAAATACACACATAGCCAAAGAGTTTTTTTTTTTTTAAAGGAACAAGTATGTCAGGATTTACTTAGTTAGCAGTCTAAATGATGCGGAAAAGAAGTCCAGGTGTACGCATCGCATGATTCACTCTTCGCATCATTTAACCTTTTCAGAAAATATTTTTCCCTCAGTGTTCTTTCTATGGAAAAAACTGTTCTTCCGTGTATTCATTGCACATTCACTGAGAGCCTACTATGAGCCAGTATGCCTTAAAAACCTAAGGCAAAGAACCACAATTTGGAAGGGGTCCATTTCAGACCCTACTTTATCTACTTACTTTGCGAACTGAAGTTAAAAACCTGATTTTTTTTCTCTCATAAAGCCAGTATGTGGAGTGATATAAATAAAAATTACTGCAAGTTGGCAGATAGAGCAATGTAATTTGTATTTAAATTATGTCAATGAAAACAGGTTGACATGATAACATTTCTATACCATGCAATATGTTTTCCTCAGTATAGTCAGTTAAACAAGTTTCAAAAGAGTTTTCATTAACAGATACAACCAGTAGGGGTCATTTTAGTGCAGAAATTGCAGCAAAAGACTTCCTCAGGAACAAAATATATCAATTTCTATTTGTTAGTTATGATAATTATGCGCAAATTTCTGAATAAAAATGGAAACTGAGGGAAACATTGGCCATTGAGAAATGTTTTGCCAACTAAGAGAAAAACAAGAGAATGTCAGCATCCTCTAGGGTAATTACTGCCATAGAATGACTCCTCTAATTCTTAAAAAGGAGGAAGAAAAAAGGCTATTCACTTATCTTGTTTTCCATAAATCTTGTAATCACGTGAAAATTCTTGAAATTTTAGACACCCTATTGAAATAGCTGTCTAAATACAATCATCATGCTAGGTAACACTGTCCTTTCTACTTTGGGTCCATAGATTGCAATCCGATTGCGGCTTTTAGAGTTCTATAAAAAAGTAAAAAATGCCCTGAACACACAGTTTTGGTAGCTGAAAACAGGCTGGCTAGATGGAAAGTGTTGTTAAAGAACACTAAATGTGAAAACATCATGCCAATAAATACTTCCAAGCGTTTTCAAGATTAATACCAAGTGTGTAGAGAGTTAACAGAAGAAACGAAGCTATGAGGGATCACCTCACTTCAGAAGAATAAAAGGCTCACCAACAAACTGCCAAAATAACTCTATACTATGACACGGGGACATTGGTGCCAAAGCACTTGATTAGTGTGAATGTTCCCTGAACTCCACATTTCCTTCACCAGAAATCTATCATGAAGTAACAAAACAAAGGTTAGAATCTTTAGAACCTTCCCAAGTCCTTCTCAGAGCACAGCAGTTTCCACCACATTTAACCTTGTTTCAGGGTGCTTGTTCTTTTCAGATTTATGGGAGGCTGGCTTAAGTAAATTACACACTCCAAGTAGCAGGGTTCAAAGCCGCATCTTTTGGTCCAACTCATTCAGAATTCCCAAAGCCAAACACATAAAACTGTATCAGAAGTTAATCTCTTGGCCATTTCTCTTCTTTGTGAGAGACAAAAACATGCTATGCCGTGGGACTTAACGCCAGGTGAGGCTTTTGTGCTTGAGGTAAACAAACTCTTGCATCCCAATGTCCTCAGGGTGCATCGGTGCACTTCCCGGCCACTGTCCTCTCCACTCATTACTGCCCACTCGCTTCCAAACCAGAAAGGCCAGCCTGATTTTCCAAAACTGTCCAAACTCTAAAACCTGCCTGGTGGCTCAGTGGTAAAGAACCCGCCTGCCAACGCAGGAGACGCCGGTTCCATCCCTGGGTCGGGAAGATCCCCTGGAGGAGGAAATGGCAAGCCACTCTAGTATTCTTGCCTGGGAAATTCCATGGACAGAGGCGCCTGGTGGGCTATAGTCCATGGGGTCTCAAAAGAGCGGGACAGGACTGAGTAACTAAACAATAATCAACCAGCATGCATGTATGTAAAGAGAACCAAAGAAGCCTTTCAACAGACTCTTAAGGCATCTACTTCCTCTCTCAGTTTCCCAGCACAATAAACAGACACACAGAAGGATGCTTCAGAATAAACCCCTCCCTGATCTCCTGCACGCAGGCTGTGAGTATTGAGGAAGACAGGAGCAGGGGCGCCTGTCCCTCCTCCGCCCCTCCAGAGTAAGGCTGCTGCGCTCTGCACGCACACCAGGATGGCCCAGAACAGCATCACCGCCCCAACGTCAGCCCGAGCAGGGATCCTACGTTTCACTGGTGCTCACTATTTGGCATTAGCCAAATAAAAGGAACTCACTGCGTCTCTCTAGATCCCAACCCTGACCAGGCACCCCGAGGCCGGCGGGCAGGGCTGAAGGCCAACACCCATCAGCAGTGATTCTCCCAAGAAGGAGGGCTCCGCTAACCCAATCCTTCTCCTTCAATCAGACACCATGGTGCACAATACTTCACTGGAGAAACCAGCAGAACAATCCTCGTTATTAAACACACAAAAAGAACAAGCAACGCGACTGGAAAGACGCGGATATCTGATCTTAAAAAGCAGCCACTAATAGTACAGAAACAACTTTTCACTCCTAGGTGCAAGCCCCCCGCCCTCCCCCCCAACCCTCCCTTCATTCAGGAGAGAAAGCCTTTGACCGCTTTCAATAGGCAAATAAATGAGTAACCACCGTCTGTAACTTCCCCTGGGCTGACATATTCCGGAGCTGAAACTGATTTATATGCGCAGGAGGAGGAAGGGGGTGAAGGAAAAGCGCAAGGAAAAAATAATACAAGAGTCACACAGGGAGTGTGAGCTGGAGACACGTCTCCTCCGCCAGCAGAAAATGGACTTGAGTGGACGTGGTGCAGCACTCGGTTCCACACTGCGCTAGTGCGGGGAGGGCGGCAGAGGCCGGACTCCCCGAGGGGCTCGCCATAGCCTCCGCAGTGCCCCCTGCCCGCGGCGCCCCCACCTCCGGGCGCACAGCCTGGCCACTCCACCCAACCCCAACCCCAACCCGATGGGCCACACGTGTATGCGTTTGTGCGCGGCCGGGGGCGATCTCCCACCCGCCGGCCCCCACCCACGCAACCCAACCTCTCCCGCGGCTGGCCAGGCATCCGGGGAAGCAGCGAGCTGGGAACCCAGGGACGCGGGGCTCACTCCCGGGGGTGGCGGGCGCCCCTCCTTTCCGAAGAGCCCTCTCTCCTCGGGAAAGTCTCGGCCAAACTTTGTTCGGCGCCACCAGCGCCGAGGGGGCGGCGCGGGCCAGGTGGGAGGGGGCCCGCGGCGGGCGGCCGTACCTTCGCAGACGCCCACTTCGTACTCGGTGATGGAGTCGCCATTGAGCGGGGGGCGGATGACACAGCGCAGCCCCCGGTCGCAGGCTCCGTGGAGCCCGTAGGCGCCGCCGCAGCTCTCGTTTCTCTGGCGGGCGCACATGTAGCAACAGCCGCAGAAGCCCTGCACGATGCTCCCGGGGCAGCTTTTGGGCTCTTCGCACTTGGACTCGTCGCAGGGCAGGCAGACCAGCGCCCGGGTGCCGGAGCGCGCCAGCAGCAGCAACAGCCCCAGCAGCGAGACCAGGAGGTGCCCGCAGCCGGCCAGCCCCCTGCCCCCCGCCACCAAGTACATCCTCCTGCGCCGCCGCCGCCTCCTCCTCGCAGCCGGGCCGGGAGCGGGGCGGGCGCCCTCCCCTGCGCGGGGCACACGCGCCGCCGCCGCACCCGCAGCCCGCGGTCCTCGCCGCCCCCCTCGGGGCCCCCGGGGCGAGCCTCCCCTCGCGGGGCGAGGCCCCCGCTCCCGCTGCGGGCCGCGCCGACCCGAAGCCCACTAGCGTTGGCGCCAGCAGTGGCTTCCCCTCCTTCTTCTCCTCCCGGGAGGGAGGGGGAAAAAAGAAAAAAAGTTTCCTCCCGGCAGCTCCGGTTCAACCCAAACTTCTGGCGGCGGCGGCGGCTGCGCTCGGCTCCAGCCCCGGCTGGCGGCGCCTCCTCCCTCTCTCCTCCTCCGCGTCGGCCGACCCCGCGGCGGCGGTGGTTGTGGCGGCGGCAGCGGCGCAGCCTCCGGGCCGGTCCCCGCCTCCCGAGCCGCCGAGTGGGCGCGGTGGCGCAGCAGAAGGTCCGCGGCGTCCGCTCCGCGCGCCCGGCTCGCCTCACTCCTGCGCCGCTCCTCCGGGCGCTTGTTTATGGCTCGAGCCTCCGCCGCTCGGGCTGCGCCCTCCCCCATCATACCTCATCCCCCAACCCGCGCCCCCCCCGCCCCGCGCCGCGCGCAGCTCATTGGCTGCCCCCCCCCACCCCTCCGGGCCCGGCCGGCCCCCTCCCCCTCCTCCCCCCTCCCTCCCCGGCGGCCAGGCCCTTCCTCCCTCGCACGCCTCCTCCTCCTCCGCCTCCTCCCCCTCAGCCTCCCCGAGCCCGGCGCACCGAGCCGGCCCTGCGGCCGAGTCTTCGCGCGCCTCTCCCGCTACGGCAACGCCGGCGCGCTGCGGCTCGGGCGCACCGGCGAGCTACGAGAGTTGCGGCGTCCCCGAGCGCCCGTCAGCCTTCGGGGCCACCGTGGCTGGCTTGGGAGTCCCGAGGGCGAGGCAGATGCACCTCCGGGAAACGCTTTGAGCTCGGAGAGTGGCGGGGAACCCGGAGCTCGGGGCGGAGTGGAAGGCTGCAGCCCTTGGCTGGGGTGCCCGCCGGATCGAAACCCGGGAAATGGAAGCAAAACGCATGGAACCTTTGCAAAACTGGATGAGAATCCATCTTCCACTCGAGCTGGGAATAGAGTTTGTAAAAGATATTATGTAATGGAGTCTCGGAACGCTCGAGACGCCTCCAGCGAAGCTGCTCGTGAATTAATTAAGTGCTTTAAAAGGTCTAGGTAAATATACTGGAGGATAGGAGGGAAGACTGTTGGGGGCCGCTGTAGCTCGAGTCCACATCCTGGTGTGTTTTGTCGCTCTGCCGTCTGTGCCGAGGTGCTTCATTAAAGGAGGGGGCGGATGGAAAGTAGAGGTGAATTTTTCTCCCTTGAGTAAGGGCGAATTGGACTACTACAAGTCTTGACATGACTAAACCTGCATATCTCATGCGTCATTAATGTCATCTGTCATTGCCCCCTTTTCGCCAAGGTGGTAGACAAAATTGGGTTTTAATTTTTTTTTTTCATTTTCCGTGAATGTGCTAATAAAGAAGATGTTCTTTGTGTTAAACCAGGTAAAGAAGCAGCTGAAATGGTGCAGAATGCATCGTGCGGAGGTTGTGTCTCATCTGTAGCTGTCAGAAAAAGCATCTCGAAGTGATAGGCTCTGTAATGGCCCACCATTCCCAGGATGTGTTACAGGGTCAATAAAATTAGTGAATTAACAGAAAGTGACTAGGATCAGTGTGGGAGGAAAGAAAAATCAGATCTTGTGGCAGGTGTGAGATGGGAATGGCCTGCCGACCTTTTGATCCAAGATGGTCTGGCTGCAAGAAGGTGGCAGCCAAGTGGATCTGAAAATCCTGACTAATGAACCCAAAGTTAATAGCAGAGCAGTGTAAGGAGAGAAGAAACAAAGATGCCTTTGAAATCTTCTGTTTGCGGAACAAATTTATACTTCTTATAAACATTTTGGTTTAACCACTCTAATCCTGAATGGAAAAGCCAAAGGTACCAGTGGAATGTTCCCCAGTCATTGGAATCAGAAAACTAAACATTGCTCCAATCATAGTTCTTTGTCCTGAGAAGGGGAAGAGGCTCATTAATTATCACTGATTGTCAGCAGTGGAAACTGGGGAGTGAGCATACCATTTTCTGGAAGCATTTAAAGAGCTGTTGAGATGACTCCTTTCCAGGGACGTTGTAGAGACAGTTCCTGTAGTTGTGTAGGAGGTCAGGTTAGATGATCTCCAAAGGACCTCATACCCTAAGGTTCTATAAGTATTATAAGTGGTAAAATCATTTCAGATATGCTTGATATTCCATCAGCAAAATTCAAGAGCAATAAAACATACAATGCTGTTGAACATGGTTGTTTCTTGGACCCCAACAAGGCACCAGTACTCTACCGTGGGATTTGCCAACAAGCTGTCATCATTGAGCTGTGTTAAAAGGCCCTTTCCACTCTTGCAGAGGAGGTTATCTATATTTCTGTTCAAATGCAAGTATAAAGACATTATTAAAATGTAACAGATAACATTGTAGGACTTAAGAGGAAAAGCCAAGGTCAGGTGATGGAAAAAAATACAGAAGTGAGAAAGCTACTGTAGTTGAAAGAAAAGAGAATCATTGCCACGGTCTTGCTTTTATGTTTGTTTATTTTTAAAGGCAATATATTAAAGTTAGAGAAATCTAGAGATTGATCACAAGCAAGGGACATCATTCCTGGGATTCCAGAGGTAGAACCTTCAGGAAGATTGATCAACACAGGTGATAGTCTGACTCCTCATGGGAATTGAAGTCAAATGTACACGAATTTGGATGTAACAGCTGAGAAAATTCCTTACACATGGTCCTTTACCATAGCCTTAATAGAGAAACAAAAAAGAAAATAAGCATAGTTCCTTAAAGCCTGTAACTAGTGGCAAATAAGAAACCTGCAAGGGCCTAGCAGCTTACCTGAAACAGCGTGTAAAGTAGCTCAGTTATGAAATAGCCATTTCCCCTCTGGGATCCAGGAGAGACAGTAGGTGGCCAGAAGCCAAGGCAATGAGATTGGGGCTCAGACACAAAAGGATTCCCTCATCTTCAGACTAAGGGTTCAAAAGAGAGATTAGGTGGGCCCAACATGGTGACAACTGGGGGTCAAGGGAGAGAGGGAACTAGGGGGGTTATACAGACCCTGAAAGACATGTGCAAATATAAGAGTTAGAAGCATACATGGAATATGGTTTAATGCCTCCTCTTCTGGGAAGCATCTTGAGCTTATTCCCTTAGCTGTTCTATAGCCTTTTGTAATCACCTCTGCTTACATCTATCATGTTATATTACAAATGCTTATATTAATATATAAATTAAATATGTAAATAAATACGTTGTAATATAAACCTTTCTCTAAATAGTTCTGATTCACCCTATTAGACTGTCAGCTCATTGGAGAGGCCAGAACTTCTAACAACGCATGAGTACAGGAGTGGAAGAGAGGGATGGAAGAATTACAGACCAAAGGATGTTTGAACTTTTCTATCTGTCGCCCTTCTCTCTAGATTTTAGGAAATGCCTTTTTTTAAAAAGCACTTGAAAGGGCTGGTTGGGGAAGGAGAGAGTCTTCTAAACTGGGGTGGGGTGGGTTTGGGACCGAACAGGTCTGAAAGGAAAAGGAATCAGAGTATGCGGCTGGTAGACTTCTGGAAGAAGAGACAGGCCGCCCTCTATTGGCCGATGCGGGGGTTGGAGGGGAGGGGTTTGCTACATCGTTGAAAATGACTGAGAATCAAAGTGCCCAGTTGGGGGCCTTGCAGCAAGTGGAAATGAGATGGTAAGAGCCAGACCTAGTGTTAGGGCCCTCCTCCCTAGATACAGTCTATCTAGCCTAGCCTCTCTCCTGCAGTCAGCTCTGGGAAGTTGCTGTGCGGATTTTCTGTTCTTGACACGAAAATAGAAATGTAGAAGTTATCTTTTGAGTCAGACACACAGACTCTTGGAATTGAGTTGCGGAAAAAATCTCATTGTTTTATAAAGAAGTTGCATACATACAAGAAAGATCTATGACAAAACCAGGACAAGCAGCCTAGCTCCTTTCACCTTCCTCCCCCATCTCTCTGCTCCCCCTCAGCTTGGATTCACTCACTATACGTGGATTCTCAGTCTTCTAGGCTTGGGCCATTTCAGTGACACAGGAGGATCCCTAGATTGGGGACTAAGCGTGTGATACTGGACTCTGAACCTGGTACTTGGACTCATTTTTACCAAGGGAGGAAGTGGTCCCTATCTTATGTGTCCCGCCCATTTATGATCGCTGCTCCAGAGTTGGCAAGGATTTGCACAGAGCACAGATTCTCTTTAAGGTTTAGCCTAGGATTTTGTCTACCACCCCCTCCACACACACCTCCCTTTGCTGTTTACACACCATTTTGAACAAAGTATTCATCTTTTCTGAATCTGTTTCCTCCTCTATAAAAGAAAGACCAGAATGCAGAGGACCAGTCACCCAGGGTACAGTGTGGATAAAATGGTTGTTCTCTTTTTCTATTTTTATTTTTAGAGTCCTTCCACTTGAGAGTCTCCTTGGGTTTTATGCTTGAGCTAGGATCCCTGCTCTGTGATATCTCAGCACCTATTTCTATGCAGCATCTGCCAGACTAGGAATTTGCTTTTCTTCTTCTACTGATCAGTCGTTTGGTCCCACTTTGGTACTCTGTCTAATCTCGGGGTGTTTGTGATATTTTCTTGGACCCATTCCAGTCAAAGACTTATTTTCAAGGGTAGTCATTAATAATAATGATAATAATAATAGCTAACCTTTACAGAGAGCTTGCTAATAAGCACTTCATATGGCTTATTTTAACGAATCTAGAAATAGCCCTGTAAGGCCATTGCCTTATAGAATCACAATGCCTCTGTGATCTCCACTTCATAACTGAGGAATCGGAGGCACAGGAGGTTGTGTGATTTGCAGGGGCTCAGAACTGTGTTCGTGACTTTCCTGTTTGAAACCTAGTGTACTTAACTGCCTCACGTAGTAATTTGAGGAATGGCAGGTTGCTTTCCTTTGCAGTCTTATTGTATTTAGTGAACCTACTTTAAAATTGTTAGTATCTGTGAGGGAATCTTGCTTTCTTCACTAATTTGCATATGAAAATAGTGATTTGTATTTTTCTAAAAATGGAAATAGCTCCATTATTTTCCTAATTACTGAATTACAATATTTATATAGTGTTTGCTTCATGCATATTGACTAATTACCTGGGTATATTATACCCACTTCTATTATATATATACCACTTCTATTATATTATATACCACTTCTGGGTAATTACCACTTCTGAGGCTTCCCTGGTGGCACTAGTGGTAAAGAACCTGCCTGCCAATGCAGGAGACATGGGTTCAGTCCCTGGGTCAGGAAGATCCCCTGGAGGAGGGCATGGCAATTCACTCCAGTATTCTTGCCTGGAGAATCCCATGAACAGAGGAGCCTAGCAGGCTACAGTCCATGCAGTCACAAAGAGTCAGACATGACTGAAGTGACTTAGCACAACATAGCATATTACCACTTCCAATCCTCACTCCAGCCTGATGAGGTAGGTACAGAATTACTCGCATTTTGCGGTGAGAAACCAGAGACACAGAAAGGTTAAATTATATGCTCAATAGAATATTTATATAAAAGGAAAAAATGGGATGCAAAACCAGGCAGTATGGTTCAGAATCCACATTATGCAATACTACTCCTCGTATATATTCTTTACAAATACATGCCCATTGAGGGGCAGGTTGAGAACATATAAGGTTTTTTTTTTTTTTTAAGGAAAAAAATTAACACTACCCATAAACCACTCTAATAACATTTGTTATACATCTTGAAGGCTTTTTTACCACTATACAGTATAAGATGAAAGATGGACTAGTTATCCTAATTTATAATTGCTTTTTTTACATATCCATATCCATAGCATCGGAGAAGGCAATGGCACCCCACTCCAGTACTCTTGCCTGGAAAATCCCATGGATGGAGGAGCCTGGTAGGCTGCAGTCCATGAGGTCGCTAAGAGTCACACACGACTGAGCGACTTCACTTTCACTTTTCACTTTCATGCATTGGAGAAGGAAATAGCAACCCACTCTAATGTTCTTGCCTGGAGAATCCCAGGATAGAGGAGCCTGGTAGGAGGCTGTCTATGGGGTCTCACAGAGTCGGACACGACTGAAGTGACTTAGCAGCATACATAGCATATTGATCTTTCAGTTCAGTTCAGTCGCTCAGTCATGTCCTACTCTTTGCGATCCCATCAATCGCAGCACGCCAGGCCTCCCCGTCCATCACCAACTCCCAGAGTTTACTCAGACTCATGTCCATTGAGCTGGTGATGCCATCCGGCCATCTCATCCTCTGTCCTCCCCTTCTCCTCCTGCCCCCAGCATCACAGTCTTTTCCAGTGAGTCAACTCTTCGCATGACGTGGCCAAAGTACTGGAGTTTCAGCTTCAGCATCAGTCCTTCCAATGAACACCCAGGACTGATCTCCTTTAGGACGGACTGGTTGGATCTTCTTGCAGTCCAAGGGACTCGCAAGAGTCTTCTCGAATACCACAGTTCAAAAGCATCAATTCTTCGGCGCTCAGCTTTCTTCACAGTCCAACTCTCATGTCCATACATGACCACTGGAAAAACCATAGCCCTGACTAGATGGACCTTTGTTGGCAAGGTAATATCTCTGCTTTCCAATATACTATCTAGGTTGGTCATAACTTTGCTTCCAAGGAGTAAGCGTCTTCTAATTTCATGGCTGCAAACACCATCTGCAGTGATTTTGGAGCCCCCCAAAATGAAATCTGACACTGTTTCCACTGTTTCCCCATCTATTTGCCATGAAGTGATGGGACCAGATGCCATGATCTTCGTTTTCTGAATGTTGAGCTTCAAGCCAACTTTTTCACTCTTCTTTCACTTTCATTAAGAGGCTTTTTAGTTCCTCTTCACTTTCTGTCATAAGGGTGGTGTCATCTGCATATCTGAGGTTATTGATATTTCTCCCAGCAATCTTGATTCCAGCTTGTGCTTCTTCCGGCCCAGCATTTCTTATGATGTACTCTGCATTTAAATTAAATAAGCAGGGTGACAATATACAGCCTTGATGTACTGTTTTTCCTATTTGGAACCAGTTTGTTCCATGTCCAGTTCTAACCGTTGCTTCCTGACCTGCATATAGGTTTCTCAAGAGGCAGGTCAGGTGGTCTGGTATTCCCATCTCTTGAAGAATTTTCCACAGTTTATTGTGATCCATACAGTCAAAGGCTTTGGCCTAGTCAATAAAGCAGAAATAGATGTTTTTCTGGAATTCTTTTGCTTTTTTGATGATCCAGCGGATGTTGGCAATTTGATCTCTGGTTCCTCTGCCTTTTCTAAAACCAGCTTGAACATCTGGAAGTTCACGGTTCACGTACTGCTGAAGCCTGGCTTTAGGGTCATATTGATCTTTAGGGTCAATAACTGCATCCTTTTTATCACTGAATATCATTTTATTGAATGGGTATACTATATTTAATCATGACATAATATACTTTTAGGATTTTTTTGTTTGTTTTACATTTCCACTGTCATAAACAAAGCTGCAATGGGTTCCTACTTAGCCAGATTTACAAATTGCTTAGTGATTTTCTTTGGGCATTTCCTAAATTGGAATTGATAATTGTAGGTCCAAAAGTAGGCTATTTTTTCACATGCATTGCCAGATTGCCTGCTACAAACTCTTATCAGCATGCATTCCGTCCAACCTTTAGTGAAAGTGCTCATCTCCCCAGGGTAGAGGGCCTTGTTAAAAACCTTTCCCTGTTGCTTGAAAAGCACATTACATTGCAAAACTTTTTTTTTAACTTAAATTTTTTTTTTGGTTTGCATTCATTATTTTATTAGACGCTTTAAAATGTTCAATATTTGGAGGCTTTAACTATGAATCATCAAATATGTTAATATTACATATTACCAAATCATGTAGCCTGATAAACTGTATGCAGTAGGATTTTAAAGGACAGTGTTATGTCCTTAATTAAAAATTTTCTCCCAAGAAAGGACTTTTATAAAACCAAACTAATGGAATAAATGATTGAGAGCCATCCAAAAGGTAAAGTTGATATTGTCTGCTTATGAGCATTCTTCTCAATGTCTGGAAAAAAACGAGTGAGAAAATTGAGGAGAGACTGTTGACCTATGGCAAGAAAGAGAGATTTTCACTCTTGCAGTGCTACCCACCTCCCCATAGTCTCTGACTACCTAGCCGCCTGTTCTGTTTCCTGGTTTGAACAGCCTGAAGGTTCATAGATTCAAATTGCAGATGCCTTTCCCCAAATCTAAATGGCATCTGGGCTTCCTGGTTGCTCAGTGGTGAAGAATCCACCTGCTAATGCAGGAAACTCAGGTTTGATCCCTAGGTTGGGAAGAAGCCCCTGGGGAAGGAAATTGCAATCCACTTCAGTAATCTTGCCTGGGAAATCCCATGGACAAAGGAGGCTGGCGGGCTATAGTCCATAGGGTTGCAAAAGAGTCAGACACAGTTTAGTGACTAAACAACAAAAAATGGCATCTATGTTAAGAAATACAGCTAAATTTTTTTCAACAGTGATATCATTAACCAATGCATTCTAAAAGTGTTTACTTTTGGATTGCTTTGTGAATATTATGAAAAAATAAAACTCATTGTTTAATCTTTGTATCTGACCCAACTTATTGTAACTTAGTTTTTATGATATCAAATTCATCCTCTAAGAATGGATATTTGTTGTGAATGATTAAAATAACCAACACATATTCCAGGGAAAATCTTTTTTAAAAAGAGTTTAAAACATGGTGATCACTTCACAACATATACAAATATTGAATCATTATGTTGTATACCTCTAAATTATATAATATGTCAATTATATCTCAATTTAAAAAACATGAGAGTCATCAGTGGCTTTCATGCAGTAAACATACAGCTTTTCCAAGTAACAGCCAAAAAGAGACATCACTTATCTCAGTGTAAATTCTGATATGATAATGTTAATCAGAATCCTGATTTTTTATATTCATAGGCTATATATCATACAGCTGTTTTGTCACTGAAATGAGAATTTATTACCTATTTTCTGGGGATAATGATAGTGCTTACCAATATCCAATTCCTTCTTTCATTCTGGACACACAACTAGACAACATTTAGCACTTTCTTTTCAGTAGATGGGTACCTGGAATATAAATAGATGTGATGGGGACCTTGTCCAGGCTTGCCTTTATTCCTGTGTATTTTCCATAATCCTGTGTAGTTTTTTCTTCTCTCTCAGCTAGCTGACTGCAGAGCATACCACAGGGGATCCTGAAGCCCTGAAAGAAGCTCAAACCATTAAGTGGTAGATCCTGGGTGCCTGCATGACTGCATGAAATAGACCTCCTATATACAGATACATTCACATATACCTACTTCACGGAATCTCAGGAGTCTGTAATTTGAGTGAGAAATGAATCTTTACTATGATAAGTCACTGAGATTTGGGGCTTATCTGTTAACAGTAGTTAGCCTAACCTGTTGTTTTAAACAGAAATAATGTTAACCATTTATTCTTACATTTGCTATTATTATACATTCTCAGACAAGATGCAATTTTGATGTGCACTTATTACTAACTTGCATTTGTCTGTAGACTGTATAATGAATATATAATAACTAGGTTACTGATCCTGGCATTTAAAATATTTTAAATATTATGGTGTTCCAAGAAGACCTTAGCTTTTTGTTAGTACTGATTAGTGGCAATAAAATAAGTAATATCAAAACTTTCCACTTACTCAAATGAGAGAATGGTCATCTAAATATATTATGTTTACCCAGTGAGTTTTATTTCCTGAGCTTCCATAGTCTTAGACAGTTATCTACTCATGACTTTATTGTGGGTCACCAAGGTCCTGGGTCCTGTGCAACTCATTAAAGAATGAGGCTCTTCAAATCCTCATTTTCCTTCTTTTTTCCAAGTCCTTCAGAACATACTGCTTCCTTTCCAAACCTCTTTGTCAAGACTGCCTATGTGTGCTCCTGTTTGATGCATTCCCACTACCATCAACCTCATTACATGCACAGACTTTAAATCAGTACCTCTTCCGATTTCTCAATGGATCTTAAGGAATATTTTAATATTTTGGTTTTATATCTAATTTATTGATATCATATCTATATTCTCTGTCATTAATTATCTTTGATAGCTTAATGCATCTTGATCATCTTGTTGTTGTTGTTCAGTTGCTAAGTTGGGTCTGACTCTGTGATCCCATGAACTGCAGCATGCCAGGTTTCTCTTTCCTTCAGTATTTCCCGGAGTTTGCTCAAATTCATGTCCATTGAGTCGATGATGCCCTCCAAACATCTCATCCTCTGTTGCCCGCTTCTCCTCCTGCCCTCAATCTTTCCCAGCATCAGAGTCTTTTCCAATGGGGCAGCTCTTCGAATCAGGCGGCCAAAGTATTGGAGCTTCAGCATCAGTCCTTCCAATGAACATTCAGGGTTGATTTCCTTTAGGATTGACTGGTTTGATCTCCTTGCAGTCCAAGGGACTCTCAAGCATCTTCTCCAGCACCACAGTTCAAAAGCATCAATTCTGCAGCTCTGAGCCTTCTTAATGTTCCAACTCTCATGTCCATACATGACTATTGGAAAAACCATAGCTTTGACTATATGGACCTTTGTCAGCTGTCTCTGCTTTTTAAAATGCTGTTTATTTGCAATTTTTTAAGGAATCTCTACACTGTTCTCCAAAGTGTAGGAGGGTTCCCTTTTCTCCACACCCTCTCCAGCATTTATTGCTTGCAGATTTTTGGATCGCAGCCATTCTGACTGGTGTGAAGTGGTACCTCATCGTGGTTTTGATTTGCATTTCTCTAATAATGAGTGATGTTGAGCATCTTTTCATGTGTTTGTTAGCCATCCGTATGTCTTCTTTGGAGAAATGTCTATTTAGTTCTTTGGCCCATTGTTTGATTGGGTCGTTTATTTTTCTGGAATTGAGCTGCATAAGTTTCTTTGATATTTTTGAGATTAGTTGTTTGTCAGTTGCTTCATTTGCTATTATTTTCTCCCATTCAGAAGGCTGTCTTTTCACCTTGCTTATATTTTCCTTTGTTGTGCAGAAGCTTTTAATTTTAATTAGATCCCATTTGTTTATTTTTGCTTTTATTTCCAGTATTCTGGGAGGTGGATCATAGAGGATCCTGCTGTGATTTATGTCAGAGAGTGTTTTGCCTATATTCTCCTCTAGGAGTTTTATTGTTTCTGGTCTTACATTTAGATCTTTAATCCATTTTGAGTTTATTTTTGTGTGTGGTGTTAGAAAGTGATCTAGTTTCATTCTTTTACAAGCGGTTGACCAGTTTTCCCAGCACCACTTGTTAAAGAGATTGTCTTTATTCCATTGTATACACACTGAGGAAACCAGAATTGAAAGAGACACGTGTACCCCAATGTTCATCGCAGCACTGTTTATAATAGCCAGGACATGGAAACAACCTAGATGTCCATCAGCAGATGAATGGATAAGAAAGCTGTGGTACATATACACAATGGAGTATTACTCAGCCGTTAAAAAGAATACATTTGAATCAGTTCTGATGAGATGGATGAAACTGGAGCCGATTATACAGAGTGAAGTAAGCCAGAAAGAAAAACACCAATACAATATACTAACACATATATATGGAATTTAGAAAGATGGCAATGACGACCCTGTATGCAAGACAGCAAAAGAGACATAGATGTGTATAACAGACTTTTGGACTCAGAGGGAGAGGGAGAGGGTGGGATGATTTGGGAAAATGGCATTGTAACATGTATACTATCATGTAAGAATCGAATTGCCAGTCTATGTCCGACGCAGGATACAGCATGCTTGGGGCTGGTGAACGGTGATGACCCAGAGAGATGTTATCGGGAGGGAGGTGGGAGGGGGGTTCATGTTTGGGAACGCATGTACACCGTGGTGGATTCATGTCAATGTATGGCAAAACCAATACAGTATTGTAAAGTAAAATAAAGTAAAAATTAAAATTAAAAAAATAAATAAAATGCTGTTTAGGTTTGTCATAACTTTTCTTCCAAGAAGCAAGTATCTTTTAACTTCATAGCTGTAGTCACTGTCTGCATTGATTTTGGAGCCTAAGAAAATAAAATCTGTCACTGTTTCCATTGTTTCCCCATCTATTTGCCGTGAAGTGATGGGACCAGATGCCATGATCTTAGTTTTGGGAATGTTAAGTTTTAAGCCAGTTTTTTTTCACTCTCCTCTTTCACTCTCATCAAGAAGCTCTTTAGTTCCTCTTCACTTTCTGGTGTTAGAATGGTATCATGTGCATATTTGAGGTTATTGACCATCAAATGGTTAATACTGAAATCAGATTGATTATATTCTTTGTAGCCAAAGTTGGAGAAACTCTTTGTCAGAAGTCAGCAAAAACAAGACCTAGAGCTGACTATGGCTCAGATCATGAGCTCCTTATTGCAAAATTCAGGCTTAAATTGAAGAAAGTAGGGAAAACAACTAGACCATTCGGGTACAACCTAAATCATATCCCTTATGGTTATACAGTGACAAATAGATTGACTATTGACTATTCACTATAGAGGTCACAAATAGATTCAAGGGATTAGATCTGATAGAGTGCCTAAGAGCTATAGACAGAGGTTCATAACACTGAACAGGAAAAGATGACCAAATCTATCTCCAAGGGAAAAAAATGCAACAAGGCAAAGTGGTTGTCTGAGGAGGGCTTACAAATAGCTGAGAAAAGAAGAGAGGCAAAAGGCAAAGGAGAAAGGGAAAGATATACTCGACTGAATGCAGAGTTCCAAAGAATAGCAAGGAAATGTAAGATTTTAAGTGAAAAATGCAAAGAAATAGAGGAAAATAGAATGGAAATGACTATAGATCTTTATTTTAAATTAATTAATTTTAATTGGAGGCTAATTACTTTACAATATTGTGGTGATTTTTGCCATACACTGACATGAATGAGTCATGGGTGTACATGTGTCCCCCATCCCGAAACCCCCTTCTCCTCCCTTCCCATCCCATCCCTCAGGGTTGTCCCAGTGCACCGGCTTTGAGTGCCCTGTTTCATGCATTGAACTTGGACTGGTCATCTATTTCACATATGGTAATATACATATTTCAACGCTGTTCTCTCAAATCGTCTCACCCATGCCTTCTCCCACAGAGTCCAAAAGTCTGTTCTTTATCTGTGTTTCTTTTGCTATCTCTTGTATAGGGTCATCATTACCATCTTTCTAAATCCCATATATATGTGTTAATATACTATATTAGTGTTTTTCTTTCTGACTTACTTCACTGTGTATAACAGGCTCCAGTTTCATCCACCTCACTAGAACTGACTGAGTCAATCTGTTATTTTTAATAGCTGAGTAATATTCCATTGTGTATATTTACCATGGCTTTCTTATCCATTCATCTGCCAATGGACATATAGGTTGCTTCAATGTCCTGGCTATTGTAAACAGTGCTGCGATGAACATTGAGGTACACGTGTCTCTTTCAATTCTGGTTTCCTCAGTGCATATGCCTAGCAGTGAGATAGCTGGGTCATATGACAGCTTACTCCTTGGAAGAAAAGTTATTACCAACCTAGACAGCATATTCAAAAGCAGAGACATTACTTTGCCAACAAAGTTCTGTCTAGTCATGGCTATGGTTTTTCCAGTGGTCATGTATGGACATGAGAGTTGGATTGTGAAGAAAGCTGAGCGCCGAAGAATTGGTGCTTTTGAACTGTGTTGTTCGAGAAGACTCCTGAGAGTCCCTTGGACTGCAAGAAGATCCAACCAGTCCATTCTAAAGGAGATCAGCCCTGGGTATTCATTGGAAGGAATGATGCTAAAGCTGAAACTCCAGTACTTTGGCCACGTCATGAGAAGAGTTGACTCACTGGAAAAGACTGTGATGCTGGGAGGGATTGGGGGCAGGAAGAGAAGGGGATGACAGAGGATGAGATGGCTGGATGGCATCACTGACTCGATGGATGTGAGTCTGAGTGAACTCTGGTGATAGCGAAGCCTGGCGTGCTGCAATTCATGGGGTTGCAAAGAGTTGGACACGACTGAGTGACTGAACTGAACTGAACTGAACTGATGACAGTTCTATTTCCAGTTTTTTGAGGAACTCCACACTGTTCTCCATAGTGGCTGTACTAGTTTGCATTCTCACCAACAGTGTAAGAGGGTTCCCTTTTCTCCACACCCTCTCCAACATTTATTGTTAGCAGACTTTTTGATAGCAGCCATTTTGACTGGCATGAGATGGTACTTCATTGTGGTTTTGATTTGCATTTCTCTGATAATGAGTGACGTTGAGCATCTTTTCATGTGTTTGTTAGCCATCTGCATGTCTTCTTTGGAGAAATGTCTGTGTAGTTCTTTGGCCCATTTTTTGATTGGGTTGTTTATTTTTCTGGAATTGAGCTACATGAGCTGCTTGTATATTTTTGAGGTTAATTCTTTGCCAGTTGCTTCATTTGCTATTATTTTCTCCCATTGTGAAGGCTGTCTTTTCACCTTGCTTATAGTTTCCTTTGTTGTGCAAAAACTTTTTAATTCGGTCCCATTTGTTTATTTTTGTTTTTATTTCCATTACTCTGGGAGTTGGGCCATAGAGGATCCTGCTGTGATTTATGTCAGAGAGTGTTTTGCCTATGTTTTCCTCTAGGAGTTTTATAGCTTCTGGTCTTACATTTAGATCTTTAATCCATTTTGAGTTTATTTTTGTGTATAGTGTTAGAAAGTGTTCCAGTTTCATTCTTTTACACGTGGTTGACCAGTTTTCCCAACACCACTTGTTAACGAGATTGTCTTTTCTCCATTGTATATTTTTGCCTCCTTTGTCAAACATAAGGTGTCCATAGGTGTGTAGATTTATCTCTGGGCTTTCTATTTTGTTCCATTGATCTATATTTCTGTCTTTGCACTAGTACCATACTGTCTTGATGACTGTAGCTTCGTAGGATAATCTGATGTCAGGCAGGTTGATTCCTCCAGTTCCATTCTTCTTTCTCAAGATTGCTTTGGCTTTCTGAGTGTTTTTTTTTTATTTTCTATACAAATTGTGAAATTATTCTAGTTCTCTGAAAAATACTGTTGGTAGCTTGATAAGGATTGCATTGAATCTATATATTGCTTTAGGTAGTATACTCATTTTCACTATATTGATTCTTCCAATCCATGAACATGGTATATTTCTCCATCTATTTGTGTCATCTTTGTTTTCTTTCATCAATATTTTATAGTTTCATATATATATATATATATATATATATATATATATATATATGTCTTTTGTTTCTTTAAGTAGATTTATTCCTAAATATTTTATTATTTTTGTCACAGTGGTGAATGGGATTGTTTCCTTAATTTCTCTTTCTGTTTTCTCACTGATAGTATATAGGAATGCAAGGGATTTCTGTGTATTAATTTTATATCCTGAAATTTTAGTATATTCATTGATTAGCTCTAGTAATTTTCTGGTGGAGTCTTTAGGGTTTTCTGTGTAGAGAATCATGTCATCTGTGAACAGTGAGAGTTTACTTCTTTTCCAATCTGGACTCATTTCTTTTTCTTCTCTGATTGCTGTGGCTAAAACTTCCAAAACTATGTTGAATAGTAGTGGTGGTGAGAGTGGGCACCTTTGTCTTGTTCCTGACTTTAGGGGAAATTCTTTCAATTTTTCACCTTTTAGGATAATGTTTACTGTGGGTTTATCATATATGGCTTTTATTATGTTGAGGTATGTTCCTTCTATGCCTGCTTTCTGGAGTTGTTTTTTTTTAATCATAAATGGATGTTGAACTTTGTCAAAGGCTTTATCTGCATCTATGGAGATAATCACATGGTTTGTATCTTTCAATTTGTTAATGTGGTATATCACATTGATTGATTTGCAAATATTGACAAATCCTTGCACTGGGATAAAGCCCACTTGGTCATGATGTGTAATCTTTTTAGTATGTTGTTGGATTCTGTTTGCTAGAATTTTGTTGAGGATTTTTGCATCTATGTTCATCAGTGATATTGGCCTGTAGTTTTCTTTTTTTTGTGGCATCTGGTTTTGGCATTAGGGTGATGGTGGCCTCATAGAATGAGTTTGGGAATTTACCTTCCTCTGCAATTTTTTGGAAGAGTTTGAGTAGGATAGATGTTAGCTTTTCTCTAAACTTTTTGGTAGATTTCACCTGTGAAGCCATCTGGTCCTGGGCTTTTGTTTGTTGGAAGATTTTTTTAAAATTACAGTTTCTATTTCCATGCTTGTGATAGCTCTGTTAAGATTTTCTACCTCTTCCTGGTCCAGTTTTGGAAGGTTATACTTCTCTGGGAATTCATCCATTTCTTCCAAGTTGTCCACTTTATTGGCATATAGTTGCTGATAGTAGTCTCTTATGATCCTTTGTATTTCTGTGTTGTCTGTCGTATCTCTCCATTTTAACTTCTAATTTTGTTGATTTGATTCCTCTCCCTTCTTTCCTTGATGAGTCTGGCTAATGGTTTGTCTATTTTAATTATCTTATCAAAGAACCAGCTTTTAATTTTGTTGATTTTTGCTGTAGTATCCTTTGTTTCTTTCTCATTTATTTCTGCTCTAATTTTTATGATTTCTTTCCTTCTGCTCACCCTGGGGATCTTCATTTCTTCTTTTTCTAGTTGCTTTAGGTGTAAAGTTAGGTTATTTGTTTTATTTTTCTTTTGTTTCTTGAGGTAAGCTTGTATTGCTATGAACCTTCCCCTTAGCACTGCTTTTACTGAATCCCATAGGTTTTGGGTTGTTGTGCTTTCATTTTCATTTGTTTCTATGCGTATTTTTATTTCCTGTTTTATTTCTTCCCTGATTTGTTGGTTATTCAGAATTGTGTTGTTTAGCCTCCATATGTTTGTATTTTTAGTAGTTTTTTTCCCCCCGTAGTTGACATTTAATCTGACTGCATTGTAATCAGAAAAGATGCTTGAAATGATTTCAATTTTTTTGAATTTACCAAGGCTAGATTTATGGCCCAGAATGTGATCTATCTTGGAGAATGTTCCATGTGCCCTCGAGAAAAAGGTGAAATTCATTGTTTCGGGGTGAAATGTCCTAAAGATATCAATTAGATCTAACTGGTTCATTGTATCATTTAAAGTTTGTGTTTCCTTGTTAATTTTCTGTTTGGTTGATCTATCCACAGGTGTGAATGGGGTATTAAAGTCTCCCACTATTATTGTGTTATTGTTAATTTCCCCTTTCATATTTGTTAGCATTTACCTTATGTTTTGAGATGTTCCTATGTTGGGTGGATATATATTTATAAGGGTTATATCTTATATTTTGATTGACCCTTTGATCATTATGTAGTGTCCTTCTTTGTCTCTTTTCACAGTCTTTATTTCAAAGCCTATTTTATCTGATATGAATATTACTACTCCTGCTTTCTTTTGGTCTCCATCTGCATGAAATATATATTTCCAGCCCTTCACTTTCAGTCTGTATGTGTCCCTTGGTTTGAGGTGGGTCTCTTGTAGATAGCATATATAGGGGTCTTGATTTTGTATCCACTCAGCCAGTCTTTGTCTTTTGGTTGGGACATTCAACCCATTTACATTTAAGATAATTATTATTGATAAGTATGATCCTGTTGCCATTTACTTTGTTGCTTTGGGTTTGAGTTTATAAACCTTCTCTGTGTTTCCTGTCTAAAGAAGCTCCCTTAGCATTTTTTGAAGAGCTGGTTTGGTTGTGCTGAATTCTCTCAGCTTTTCCTTGTCTGTAAAGCTTTCAATTTCTCCTTCATATTTGAATGAGATCCTTTCTGGGCATAGTAATCTGGGTTGTAGATTTTTCTTTTTCATTCCTTTAAGTATGTCCTGCCATTCCCTACTGGCCTGAAGAGTTTCTACTGAAAGATCGGCTGTTATCCTTATGGGAATCCCCTTGTGTGTTATTTGTTGCTTTTCCCTTGCTACTTTTAATATTTGCTCTTTGTGTTTGATCTTTGTTAGTTTGATTAATATGTGTCTTGGGGTGTTTTACCTTGGGTTTATTCTGTTTGGGACTCCAACTAGAGATCTTGATCATTTTACTGCCTACATTATTTGTTCTTCACTAGCTTTTTCAAACTCCAACGAAAGTTCACAGGAAAAGTCAAGTTCATTGACCAATTGCTAGTTACCAGTAGGCTGTGACTGTGTAAATGACTACTGGTCTGAGATTAGCAAGAAAATCAGAAGATTAAGATAAGGCATGAAACTTGCAGGAAGAAAATACAGGAAAAAAGATGCCAAGAGTGTCTCCATCATCAACTGATTTTTGCCAAAAATCGTGTCATATTTCCTATTAGATTTGCCAGGAAGAGCAAATTAACACCAATCACAGGTGATTGAAGAAGACTATCCATTTTTTTTCTTGACAAATTTTTAGCCAAATGAGGAATCTCCTCATTGATGATGAGGTGCTATGCCATAAAGTACTCTAATGAGAGTTTGATCTTGGCAATCAGATTGACCCAGGATCAAATTCAGATTGTGCTTAACAGTGTCTGTGTGACTTTGAATATGTGATTTAATAAGAGTTTCATCTTTCTCACCAGTCACTTAGGAAGTTAGCACCTGCAGGAGTCAGTGCATATAGTAAGTACTTAATAAATCTTCTAGTCTCTTTAATGATTTTTTTTTCTTAACCTGTACTAGGTTCAGATATTCACTGAAGGTTTGCTACTTGCAAAACTTGTGAGATGGGTTATAGTCTGTGATTCATAGCACTTCTGGTCTGTATGAGGTTCAACCCTAAGAACTTCACCTCATAGTGACTGTACTCCCTAACAGTTTGTACTTCCTCGAAAATGTCACTTATTTCTTTTGCCACAGGGCACAGCATGCAAAATTTCCCTGAGCAGGGATTGAACCAGTGCCCCTTGCAGTGGAAGTGCAGAGCCTTAACCACTGGTCTACTGGAGAAATCCAAAAATGTCACTTTTCATGTCTGTCTCCCCACTTAGGGTGCATGATTTCCCACTAGGCAGGAAAGGGACTTTGAAGCCAGGAAGCAGGATTCCACATTCTTAATCCCTATCCTGATTACTGGAGAAGGCAACGGCAACCCACTCCAGTACTCTTGCCTGGAAAATCCCATGGACACAGGAGCCTGGTAGGCTGCAGTCCATGGGGTCGCGAAGTCAGACACGACTGAGCAACTTCACTTTCACTTTTCACTTTCATGCATTGGAGAAGGAAATGGCAACCCACTCCAGTGTTCTTGCCTGGAGAATCCCAGGGACAGGGGAGCCTGGTGGGCTGCCATCTATGGGGTCGCACAGAGTCGGACACGACTGAAGCGACTTAGCAGCAGCAGCAGCAGCAGCAGCAGCAGCATCCTGATTACAAAAATAAATGTCACTTTTTTGTGTGCTTGAGGGGCCCACTGTCTAGGATGGGCAACTGGTGCATTAACTGTTTCAACACAGTGTAACAGAAGCTTACAAAGTTAAGTCTACATGAAAAAAACTGGAGAAAGTTTCACAAAACATTTTCATGAATGAGAAGATGGTTGGTTTGGATCTTGAAGGAAAAATAGATATCTGGTTTAGGGGTTGAGAGAGGGAGATTCAAAACGAAGAAAACAGTGATATACTTAAAATAGGACTTGGTATATAGTAGGTGTTTAGTAAATGTAGAAGGAAGGAAGAGAACATATGATTTTGCAGTTATAAGAAATGATATAAATGAACTTATTTACTAAATAGAAACAGGCTCACAGACTTAGAGAATGATCTCAATGTTGTTAGGGGGGAAAATAGGGGCAGCAATAGTTAGAGAGTTTGGGATCAACACATATATACTGCTATATTTAAAATGGATAACTAACAAGGACTTACTGTCTACCACAGGGAACTCTGCTCAATGTTATATGGCAGCCTGCGTGGGAGGGGAGTTTCGGTGAGAATGGATACATCTGTATGT
Organism: Ovis canadensis; assembly: GCF_042477335.2. Lineage (NCBI taxonomy): Eukaryota > Metazoa > Chordata > Mammalia > Artiodactyla > Bovidae > Ovis > Ovis canadensis. The sequence goes on from NC_091247.1 coordinate 87,862,474, forward strand.
ACAGCTGAATCCCTTTGCTGTTCACCTGAAACTATCACAGCATTGTTAGTTGGCTATACTTCAATACAAAATAAAAAGTTAAAAAAAGTTAGGTTGGAGGCAGCTTGATAGCTGGTGGCATGTGTTAGGAGATAAGTCCAGTAAGGTTGGGTAGGATAGTGAAGGCCCCAAATCTGTTGCAGAGTTCAAGAGTTCATCCTATGGGCAGTGTTTGGAAGCTTCAGAGCCAAGGGACCTTAGCTGATTCCTATTTTATAGACATACTATTTATTATTGACTTTAAGACACACTTTGGAAACAGTTTAATAACTCTGAAACTCAGAAGCATCCCACAACAGATGATGTGTCATAGATTAATTGGCAGTTGTTTATTTTCTTTCTCAGAAATATATAAAATAATGTGGTTGCTTACAAGTGATGGCACCTTATATTCAATAAAAAGTTGACATTATAGCAGCAGAGTAAGAGAGGAACAATGAATGGAAGCAAGAAAACTGGTCAGGAGATGCACCAAATAGCAGAACTGTGTGAAAATGAGCTGTGACACAAAGCCAAACATGCCACAATAGGTTTTGAAATTCCAAAGTAAAGGAGGAGTTCCTAAGTTTAATGGGTTAGATTTAGCTTTCGGCTTCCCATTTTGTTATTTGCCGCATGGTTAGAACCTGAGAACAAGCTTCTAGCTTTTCATTAAAACCATATTTTCTCAGATGAATAACAAGCATAAATAGTATTACTCAGCATCTACCAGGCAACAACATTTTGTGAGGAAGGTACAAGATCATTCAAACTAGAGGCCTCTTGAGATTTCTAACAGAAATAAAGGAAACTTTAAATACTGGAAGAGGCTTCAGAGATCCTGAGGTACAATGCCTTCATTTTATAAATGAGGAAAATGAGGTCCTGGCTGCTAATGATCTCAAATTTGCTGGTTCTCTGCCATTTCCTACATGGTGAGTCTAGCATGGAACCCTCCACCATGCTCCTTGACACCGGCCGTTTATTTGTTTACCTCTGGTTTTACTCTGACTCCAGTTCTACTAAGGAGCAGGCAGTATGAAAGGACATTTTGCCTCCAACCGCCACAACTTGGAGCCAATAAATTTCTTATCAGTTCCCCTCTCTTTTTTCTGACTCAGTGTACAGTTGCAATCTTATCTCTTTTGTTTAAACACCTGGCTGTCTGCCTCTTCACATCTGTTGATGAGTAATTTTGTCTCTGTTGCCTGGGCATTTGGTGTCTGAGCTTCTGATGGACACCACCTGCTTTTATGCAAACCAGTTGCTCCCACCCTGAGGCACTTTACCTAGTCCCAAAGTACAGTCTCTAGAAAACAGAACTCCCCACAACTTTGTTTTATTCCTCCATCTGACTATAGATTATTGGCCAAGCAGACCTGTTGAATATTTGCGCCTTTCCCAAGCTCCAAACTCTGAAATCCTTACTTAGTATGAAAACCACTTTCTCATCTTTAAGGAGCCTATAAAACACCAGTGATATGTGTGGACCTGCATCCTTTCTTTCTGGTTGGACCAACTTTTCTATTCACTGGGGATCCCTTCTCATTGGCCTCATTGCTCAGGCATTTGTTCTGATTATTCAGTGTTCACACAGTTTAGATCCTAAACATTTTTAACATCTGCTCTGCTTCCTTGCTAGGTTCCATTAATGGAGCACATGGAATTGAGTAGATGCTACTTGCTTTTGATATCTTAACTTTTAATTCTTATAGCAATCTCATTATAGGGTATGATCAAACATACTATTACAGAAAAGGAACTGAAGTTAAAAGAAATTACCTAAATATACCAAGGACATAAACCATGTGCCAGAGTCAGGATTTAGATCTGGGGCTCAGTGACTTCCTTCCTGCATCACTATGATGCTATGCTGTGTGCTGTGCTGTGCTTAGATGCTCAGTTCTGTCTGACTCTTTGCAAGCCCGTGGTCTGCAGCCCACCAGGCTCCTCTGTCCATGGGGATTCTCCAGGCAAGAATACTGGAGTGGGTAGCCTATCCCTTCTCCAGGGGATCTTCCTGACCCAGGAATAGAACTGGGGTCTCCTGCATTACAGGCGGATTCTTTATCAGGGAAGCCCATGATGCTATAAGTACCCTCTATCCAGTACCAACTTACCACACAAAACATTGAATCTGTTCTGCTTGACTTCTTTTGGAATCAGAACCTCTTGGCTAGGCTTCTTGGTGCTTCCATGTCCTTACTTGCAGATTAGAGCAGTAGCCATTTACCTACTGAGAACTCATTTACCCATGAGTTTACCCAAGCCTTCAAACCTGGCTTCTAGGTCTTTCCCACCACCTCTGCAACCAACTCACCCTGGCCCTGCATGCATGCTAAGTCACTTCAGTTGTGTCCTACTCTATTCGACCCTGTGGACTGTAGCCCGCCAGACTTCTCTGTTCATGGGATTATCCAGGCAAGGATACTGGAGTAGGTTGCCATTCCCTCCTCCAGGGGATCTTTCTGACCCAGAGATTGGCTCTGCATGTCTTATATCTCCTGCGTTGGAAATGGGTTCTTTACTGCTAGTGTCACCTGAGAAGCCCACCCTTGTCTTGCCCTCCAGCTATCTAAATCCCACTTGGGTGATGTCCAAACTGTACATGTCATTCAGACCTGTGCAAGGATTTGAAAGTCTTTCCTTAGTCTCATTTTGCAAAATCCTAAAAGCCACTAGAAAACTAAGAAGAGAGTTTCTTGTGGTTTCTTATTTGTTTCTTACTGTAGAACTCTTATTTATTTATTTGGCTACATCGGGTCCCAGTTGTGGCCCACAGGCTCTCTCTCTAGTTGCGGCTCGTGGGCTCCAGAGTGCATGGTCTCAGTAGCTCTGTGGCATGTGAAATCTATTTAGGTGATAGATTAAATACATTTAGGTAATAGTTTAGGTAAAAATTACTATTACCTAGCTGGATCATTCAGAATTCTCAACCAGGGATCGACCCTGTGTCCCTTGCATTGCTAGGCAGATTCTTAACCCCCAGAGTACCAAGAAAGTCCCTAAAACTCTCTTTTAAGTTCCCAAACTGAAATTTGAGGAATCTAAGCACATCATCAGGATGGTTTACCTGCAAAGAGAACAAGAAAACATACATTTAAAAAATGTTTTCAAGTAGAATGGTGGTTTAAGTTTGAGCAGGTCATGAAACCAAACAGTATCATTGCACTTAATAATAGCTAATATTTATTGAGCACTTAAAATGTTCTCAGTTCCATTCTAAATACCTTATACACATATTCTCATTAAATTCCCAACAACTCTATGCAGTAGGGACTATTATTATCTTCATTTTATAGATGAGGAAACCAAGGCACAAAATAGTTAGATAACATGATTGGTCACCCAGATTCTGAATGAAAGAGTCAGAATTTGAGGACAGGCAATTTGATTCCAGAGCATAGGCATTTAATCAAGCCTAAGGATTATAATATTTTTCTTCAACAAATATACAGAAATCAGATATACAGAGGAGTATTATTTTTCAATGCACTCATGCTGTCATGTTGGGAAAATAAACCCAATTTCTAAGAATGTTGTCAATTCTCAAAATATTTTTGGAACTGACCTCTGATCCAGTTAGAATTCTATAAGGAGACTAGATTCATTAGGCTCACATCTTGGTTTTGATTAAAAGCAGCCTTACCTTAATATAAAAATCATGCCATGAATCAGTAAAATTGATGAATGTTGCCTCTCAGGTGGAAATATGTGACAGGTAACTCCCAAAGAAGAAATATAAATGATCAATAAACATGTGAAAAGATGTTCAACTAAATATCATCAAATATATGAAAATCAAAATAGTGAGAAAACACATTCCATCTGTCAGATTGACAAACATTTTTAAAGACTGACAATATCTAAGATTAACAAGGATGGGAGAAAGAAATAACTTTCATGAATTATTGGTGATAGCATAACTTGGTATAATTTTTCTGGAAGGAAGTTTAACAATACACTGCAAAATATTAGCTGGGCATATCCCTGATCCAGATATCACAATTTTAAGAGTTTATTCTAAGAAAATAATTCTTATTCTGAGAAAATTTATCATTCTAAGAACACTTTTTCTAAGAAGAGGCTAAGGTCAAATATACAAATATCTAACAACCAGGATGTCCATCATAGTATTATTCATAGTTGAAATATTGAAAATAAACTAAATGTCCTTGAATGGAGTACTGATTAAATAAACCTATGTAATAGAAAATTATAGTTATTAAAATGATTGTGTGGTTCCATATTTACTGTATTGGAGAGATATCCACAATGTAGTGTTGATTATTTTAAAGCAAATAATAATATAACAATTATGGTGGAATCTAATCTTGTGTTGTTTACATCTATATCTCCATGTCCATCTATAAAGATACAAGCCCACATACAGATAATATTTTAGAAAAGCTATTTATTAATATGTTAAGAGTGATTATCTTTGTGTGTTAGGATTTTAAAAACAATTCTTTTAAATTTAATTATTATTTAATGCAATGTATTTATATTATTATATTTTAATTTTATAATATTCTCTTCATATAATTAGAAAAAAATTGATTTGTCTACATTTTTATATATTTTTTAAATTTATTTTTTTTATTGAATGATAATTGTTTTACAGAATTTTGTTGTTTCTTGTCAAACCTCAACATGAATCAGCCATAGGTATACACCTATTCCCTCCCTCCTGAACCTCCCTCCCATCTCCCTCCCCATCCCACACCTCTAGGTTGATACAGAGCCCCTGTTTGAGTTTCCTGAGCTATACAGCAAATTCCTGTTGGCTATCTATTTTACATATGGTAATGTAAGTTTCCATGTTACTCTTTCCATACGTCTCACCCTCTCCTCCCCTCTCCCCATGTCCATAAGCCTATTCTCTATGTCTGCTTCTCCACTGCTGCTGCTAAGTTGCCTCAGTCATGTCCGACACTCTGTGACCCCATAGACGGCAGCCCACCAGGCTCCCCCGTCCCTGGGATTCTCCAGGCAAGAACACTGGAGTGGGTTGCCATTTCCTTCTCCAATGCATGAAAGTGAAAAGTGAAAGGGAAGTCACTCAGTCGTGTCCGACTCTTCGCGACCCCATAGACCGCAGCCTACCAGGCTCCTCCGTCCATGGGATTTTCTAGGCAAGAGTACTGGAGTGGCTTCTCCACTGCTGTCCTATAAATAAATTTTTCAGTACCATTTTTCTAGATTTTGTATACAGGCATTAGAAGATGATATTTATATTTCTCTTTCTGACTCACTTCACTCTGTATAATAGGTTCTAGGTTCATCCATCTCATCAGAACTGACTCAAATGTGTTTCTTTTTATGGCTGAGTGATATTCCATTGTGTATGTGTACCACAGCTTCTTTGTCCATTCATCTGTTGATGGATGTCTAGGTTGCTTCCATGTTCTAGCTATTGTAAATAGTGCTGCAATGAACAATTGGATACATGTGTCTTTTTCAATTTTGGTTTCTTCAGGGTATATGCCTAGCAGTGGGATTGCTGGGTTATACAGTGGTTTTATTCCTAGTTTTTAAAGGAATCTCCATACCGTGTTCCACAGTGGCTGTATCAATTTACATTCCCACCAACAGTGTAAGAACATTCCATTTTCTCCACACCCTTTCCAGCATTTATTGTTTGTAGACTTTTTGATGATGGTCATTCTGACCGGTGTGATGTGATATCTCACTGTAGTTTTGATTTGCATTTCTCTAATAATGAGCAATGTTGAGCATCTTTTCATGTGTTTGTTAGCCATCTGGATGTCTTCTTTGGGGAAGTGACTTAAGTCTTTTTCCCACTTTTTGATTGGGTTGTTTTTCTGGCATTGAGTTGTATGAGCTGCTTGTATATTTTGGAAATTAATCCTTTGTCAGTTGTTTCATTTGCTAGTATTTTCTCCCATTCTGAGGGTTGTCTTTTCACCTTGCTTATAGTTTCCTTTGCTGTGCAAAACCTTTTAAGTTTAATCAGGTCCCATTTGTTTACTTTTGTTTTTATTTCTGTTACTCTAGGAGGTGGCGTCATAGAGGATCTTGCTTTGATTTATGTCATCAAGTGTTCTGCCTATGTTCCTCTAAGACTTTTATAGTTTCTGGTTTTACATTTAGGTCTTTAATCCATTTTGAGTTTATTTTTGTGTGTGGTGTTAGGAAGTGTTTTAATTTCATTCTTTTACATGTAACTGTCCAGTTTTCCCAGCACCATTTATTGAAGAGGCTGTCTTTGCTCCATTGTATATTCTTGCCTCCTTTTTTCAAAATAAGGTACCCATAGGTGCATGGGTTTATTTCTGGGTTTTCTATCTTGTTCCATTGGTCTATACTTCTGTTTCTGTGCCAGTACCATACTGTCTTGATGACTGTAGCTTTGTAGTATAATCTGAAGTCAGGAAGGTTGATTCCTCCAGCTCCATTCTTCTTTCTCAGGACTGCTTTGGCTATTTGGGGTCTTTTGTGTTTCTATATGAATTGTGAAATTTTTTGTTCTAGTTCTGTGAAAAATTGACTTGTCTATGTTTTGAAAAACATTTACTATTACCTAGCTGGATCATTCAGCATCTTTACCAGACATGATAGTCAATAATTTTGGTCTCTATTCAAGACAAGAAATATACTCACAGATAAAGTGAGCTTGTCTCAGCTAAAGACATTCTTTTGTTATGTGAAGCACAGATCAATTTCAAGAGAGAATTTACAAAATTGTTTCATAATGTCATTGAAATAAGTCTCCAAATGGTGATGACATTTAAATCCTCAACATCTATTTGAAGATATAATTCTGGATTGTTTGTTAACAAAATCGTCTCACCACTTTTATTGTTGTGCCTCTTATACTCTGTTTATTTACATCAGCTTTCATGAAAATTTTGAGACAGTTGAACCCTGAAGAAATTGTCTCATGCAGTGGATAAACAAGCTGTAATTTCTTTAGCTTTGGCAAGCATTGGTAAATGAATGCATAATTTTACTTGCTTGACCAAGCTCAGGAATCTGCAACTCTGCTAACACTGCATTATGTGGATTGTGCCCTGAATAATACCATGTGCCCTGTCGCAAAAGCTGAAGATGCACTTGTGGAATTTACTTTATTCCGATTTATGAGGACTGCTGCACACAAATAGATTATTGTAGTGTCTGTGATTAATGGGACACCACACGGCTGCATGGACTTCATAAATCATTTTATGCCATGTCTGAGTGAATCTTACTTGTAAAATCAGTTTCAATCAGCTTGGCTCCAAAACTAGGTAAACTAGAAGGATGTGTCCAGTTGTGGGAGGTAGCGAGATGGCATAGCATTCAGTGCTGGGTCCAGTTTTGTGTCTCTTGTTATCAGTGATGTGAAAGAATGAAGAAGCAGCACGTTAATTAAATCTGCAGATGGAATTGGAAATGTCACAAATGCTGAGAAGGCCTGGGAAATGATACAAACTGGCCTAAAGTGATAAGCGGGGATTGGAAGAAAGGCCAAAAATACGACAGACCTGAGCATGCACGCACACATATATGCACACATGAATCGATATGCAATTATAGAAGTCAGTTAATTTTATGACTCTCCTAAGATCCTGACATCATAAGAAAACAGTTTCGGAATAATGAATATTAAAAAAAAAAAAAAGACTCCAAGGTTTTATTCTAAGATCAATGTTTAGCATTTGTTTTGTTTTTAAAATAATGATTTTATTGCTTTTCTGATATATGCTAATACACATCATAAAAGAATCAGAAGTTTCAGATCAGCAATTATAAAAAATATACTGTGATAATCATATATTCATATATATATAAAATGAAAAATTAGATCATATTGTATATTCAATTTTTATCCAACTTTTTTAATGTAAGAATACTTCTTTTTTTAAAGGCCACGATTCTGAGAATCTTGCTTTGTACTCACCTTTTTCTTACTCATTGAATTTGTTCCCTTCAATCTTAGTAATTAAGAACTCTAAGAAAATGACAAAGGGTTACTGTTTGTATATGCTAAAGCTGGAGAGGAAAAAAGAAAAATAATTTTCTTTTGAATGCTCTGTTCCTTAGGAATTCCTGACATCACCAGCCCTATTTCTTTTAGCCCTCATGTGTCAGCCTTTTACTAAGGGAATAGTCATAGAATTCCCCACATCTTTCCTGACCTTGCAAGGAGGCTGGTCCTCTGATTCTGAGAATTCTTGGCATTTCAGCAGAATCACTATTATGAACTGAGGGGCATTCCTGTTTCCACAAACAACTTAAAAGGAGGAGAAAATTCTCTACAGTAAAGATAATTCACAAGGATCGAGGAAGGTAGTAATCTAACACAAATGTCCTTTGTAGGGTGGAGCTGGGAGAGGGTTGAAAAGAGGAGAGGAAGAGGAAGAGAGAGAGGGAGGGTGGGAAGAAAGAAGAAAGACAGAAACGAAGAGCTGTCTGTCTGCCCCTCTCCCTGAAATGTGCTTCCCTGGCAGCTCAAAAGGTAAAGAATCTGCCTGCAATGTAGGAGACTCGGCTTCCATCTCTGGGTCTGAAAGATCCCCTGCAGAAAAGAATGGCCCCACACTCCAGTATTCTTGCCTGGAGAATTCTATGGACAGAGGAGCCTGGTAGGCTACAGTCCATGGGGTCGCAGAGTCGGACACGACCAAACAACTAGCACTTTCACTTGCCCTCTCTGAAATATAGCTCTGAGCTTGCATGAATGTGTATTTATTAATACAGTGGAATTTCTTCACTAATAAATGAAATAAAAGTCTAATTCCAACAGCCAACAGCAGAATCTGAATGCTATTGAATCAAACCTGAAAGTTCAGGGAGAAGATTTTATAGTCAAGGGAGAACAAATCAGCCTTGGAGTTAATTTTGGAGCCTTGAATTTGGCATTGGGTAGCCTTAACAGGGGGGTCAGCATCCTCTTTCCCAGCTGACCTGGGCGAACCTGTCCACACAGTAACCAGATAAAAGAGAAAGAGCCATGGATAGGAGTCTATGAATACTGGTTTCCAGTTTTCTCACCCGCTACCTGGGGTCATTAAACAATTCCTATCACCTCTTTTGGGTCTCAGTTTTCTCATTTGTGCAGTAAAGTGTTTGCTCTGGATCATCTCTAACATCCTCTACAGTAGACTCGTGGTACTCAATTTTGGTTGTATGTTAGAACTACCTGGGTCTCCCTCCAGATTATTTACATCAGGATCTCTGGAGTGAGACAGGTGTTAGTTGTTTTATGCTCCCTGGGTAATTCCGTTGTGTTGCTGAGGTTAGAAATCTCTAAACAGTACTAGATAATTTTTTATTCTAAAATAATAAGAAAAATAACAACTAACTTTTATTCCATGTTCACCAAGTGCCAGAAGTACTTCACATATTTTGGCTCATGAACTCCTCACAAGGACCATAGGAGTTAAAACTTAAACATTTTCCCAATGCTACAGATGCTGACATTGAGGCTTAGAGTAGTTAGGTAATTTGTTGGAAAGTAGCCAGCCAGGAAGTAGGCAATTTGTTCCCAAAACTCAGGATGCTGCCTCCCTAAGCCATACTGAACAGCCTCTTGGAAGTAGAGTTAGGTTTTGGAAGTTTTGTAGAATTTCCATGTTATTTTCCATAAGATAAAATTGGTTGAGACTATGATATATTCTGGTTCTGTTTCCTATCTCTACTTCTAATTTTATAATTCCCTTTAATTTTTACTTAAAGTGCTATTAGCAGCGGGGTTCTAAAGTATCTGAACAAGTATTGCCATATATATTGTTAACTAGTACTTACATACTACTTACTATGTGATAGCCACTGTCCAAAGTGTTTTTCTGCGTGTTTTTTTGTATATTTTTCAAAACAGACCGCAATATGTTTTAGCTCCTCTCTTTAGGAAGTAGACTATTTCTTTACCTTAATTCCAGAATTTGGCCACATGGGTTGTTTGGCCAAAGAGATACCAGCATATATGACACAAGAAAAGGTTTAGAAAGTGCTTGGGTACTTGTATGTGATCTCACGTTTCCAGCCTTAGAACTCAGCTGCCACATGAAGAAGTCCAGGCCAGCCTGCTTCATGCTAGAGATACACAACTGAGTTGTCCAAGCCAAGCACAAGGCATGCAAGTGAGGCCAAGCAGCCCCAGCTGACTGCCAGCTGAGAGCCTGGGGGCACCAGCAGAACTGCTTAGCTAAGCCCAGTGCAAATTGTCAACCTTAGGAATCATGAGCTAATAATTAGTGTTATAAAGATTTACATGTTGGGTCAGTTTTAATGCATCAAATCCAACCAATACATATATATAAAACATCTTTATTTCTCATAGAAGACTGTGAGGTGGATTTCATCTTTATCTTTATTTTGTAGATGAGGAAACTGAGGTCCAGAAGGTTAAATACTTTGTCCAAAGTCACTTAGCTGAGACGTGGTTGCACTGGGATGTGAATCCTAGACTGGACCTAGAATCCATGCTCTTCACCTCCATGCCGTGCTGTCCTGCAGGTGTACATCTTTTAAAAGTATGCTTTCCTGTGTTCAGTTTCAGTGACTTAGAGAAGACATGTCATCCAAAAGAGAGAAATTTGTTATAATTTCTATCCCTGACATTATAATTCTAGTGTTTTCTTCTCTCTCTTTCCTTCACCCATTTGTTCTCTCAGTATTTATTAAGCTTCTACTGTTTTCCTGTGTCAGCCAGTAGGGCTATAAATATGAATCAGACACATTCTTTGCCCACAAGGAGATCACATTTTATTGGGGGAGACAACAACATCAATAAATAATTATAACACAAGATGAGAAGTGCTATTATATGGACTTGCAAAAAAACACTATCATCGTGCAAAAGTGAGATGATCAGCTTTCCTGAATGGGGATGAGGGAAGTCAAAGCTTGTCATACCATCATCATTATTACTTTTTTTTTTTTAATGTAGTCCACGTGTGTTCACCTTTTAAAAAGGGAATAATTCTTTATTAACACTTGTTTTATTTTTCCTATCTTCCTCCCTTTCCTTCTAACCTCCCTCCTTTCATTTTGCACTTCCTTCCACCCTATGTCTTTATATATCTATAGAATACCTACTTTGTCGTCAAACACAATTTTTCAGTGAATAAGATAGACAAGCTCTCTGCTTTTATGTAGCATATACTGAAATGAATGGAGACAGATCATAAATCAGCAAGAAAAATTCTTAATGGTAGTAAGAGCTTTACAGAGACTTAAAACAGATGATATGATGGTCATTTCAGTTGGACCAAGTGGCTGTTTTGGATGGGATAGTTAGAGAGGATCTCTTTGAACAGGTAATCTTTAGGCTGAAATATGAATGACTCCAAGTGAATCATTCAAGTATGAGACATAAAAGTATTTCTGGCAGAAGAAACAGCTACTGTCAGTTCCTAAACTGAGAATAATCTTGAAGACTCCAGGGCATTGTGGGGGGATGGGTAGATGAATGCGGGAAAAAAATGGGAAAATCAGATATAGTGAGGATGGAACAAGTTTAATGGATTAAAGGTCTTAATGAACTCTTGGGATGGGTGTTCTAGAGCAGGTGACTCTAAGGATAGAAGGTTGTGAGCAGAGAATAGAATGCTTGAAATTAAGATTTCATAGGAGCTGTAGTGATGACCAGGTCAAGGGGATGACATAACAGTGAGTGGTTGAAGAGGGGTTGGAGAAATAGATCATTTGCTTCAAAGAAGTTATTAAATATCTATTTGCCCAATATCTATTTAAAAATTTGTTGCCCAATATCTATTAAAAAAATTTAGAAAAATGAACAAAAACCTTATTTAGAACAGTCAACTAAGAACTCCTAAAAGGTATTTTAAAGTGACACAGTGATATACTCTATAATGATAGGTAGCAAACAAACCCTCATTCAAATTTGTAGCTACTGTCTTCAGGATCTTTGTAGTTTACCATCAAAAAAGAATTGGGAATAATGTTTGGAGTTTAGTTTCAATTCAAAAATTAAAAAGGGTGTGAGTTTGAATCAGTGAAGGTGGAGCTTTTTAAAAATCATTTCTTATGAAGCAACAATTTGAAGAGAGATAGTACAACCAATGACAACCATTTCAGATCCCAGGGCCCCTTTTAATAACAAATAATTTGTAAGGCTGTCCTTATTTTCTTCATGGGTAAATTATAGATAATGTGCATGTACAGATAATTTAAAAACTCAGTATAATCCTCTAACTAAAATACAAGGAGTAATTATAAGAAAACAATATGATACTATGTATTTCACTTAGTTCGTGCTTAGACACAATTTGAGCTCCCTGGGGCTCAATTTGAGCTACACAGGAAGCCCAAAGAATCTGCCTGCAATGCAGGAGACCTGGCTTTGATCCCTGGGTCAGGAAGATACCCTGGAGAAGGGCATGGCCACCCACTCAGGTATTCTTGCCTAGAGAATTCCATGGACAGAGGAGCCTGGTTAGTCATAGTCCGTGGGGTTGCCAAGAGTTGGATATGACTGAGTGACTAACACACATGCACAGACACAATTACGTTGGAAGACAGTGAAATAGACATATGCACAGGATCCTTTGTGAATTTAGATACAAATGCAGGTTGATACAGGTGTTTTCTGTTGGTGACTTAAATTCCAGGAATAGCATTGCTTTGAGTAAATTATTTTTTTTTTCTAAAATGTCTAAGAGCTCTTGGTAAAGTTCTGAACTTAAAAGAGAACAGTCTTCTAATTAATGAATGGCTGCTTCCTAAAAAACTCAATATATATCAAGGCTATGAAAATGCTTTTATATTTTTACATATATTTGCATGTGTTTATATGTAATACAGAGTTAGTTTCCAGGATGAGATCTTTAATACACAACTCTTTTTAGCATCATGAAGAATCCAATCAGACATTAAAAAATAATGCAAAACACAAAACAATTGTTTGTTTAAGGGATTGGTGCATGAAGTATAGGAGACATATCATTCCTAGGCCCAGCCTACTGAATGCCAGGAGCAACACACTCTTATACTCATTGGAGCCACAAAAATGATACCCATAGATTTTGAAAAACTGGTATTTTGAGTCCCACCCCAAAGAGACTGTTTAATTGACCTAATGTGCAGCCAGGCTTAAATCATCAGTATGGAGGAAGCCCAAGTAGGAAGGGTCTGTCTGTGCAAAAGGATAGACCCTTTATTTTGCAACAAGGCCATCAAGAATGATAGCACAGGTTGTACATTGCACAGCCCTAGACAGCACATGGTCACAAAGACTCTGAGGCACTCTTCATCCATTCCCTAGAAACCACAGCCTTGCTGGCTGCCTCAAGTAAAATCACATGTGAAGGTATGAATATATTTTAGGCAACATGGAGTTTTTATTTAAATAACTTTAATTGGGTAGTACTTTAAAATATTTAGAAGATATTTTTCTTCATAAAAGCCTACAAAGTTTTATTTCATATATTATTTATTACATTAAATATTTTTTTTAAGTTAAAAATTCCGTATACCTACAAACTCACAACCACATATCACCTCTTGACTTTTTCTAAGACACCCTGTTCTATCAGAAGTCATAATAAAACAATCCTGTGGTACTCAGAAGATTTTGGCAAAGAACTTCCTGAATTAGAAAGACAACAGAATTTCAGCTATTCTTCAAAAAATAATATGCAAATTACCTTATTAGGACACTTAGATATATGAAAACATTTCATAGAGGAAGAAAAGGGGTTGATCATTTGATATTACAAAGTGTGGTAGATGAGTGTTTGACTCCTCCTACCCCCACCAGTTCATATGCTGAAGCCCTAACTCCCAATGTGATAGTGTTTGGAGATGAGGCCTTTGGGAGGTAACTAGTCTTAGATGAGGTCCTGAGAGTGGGGCCCTTACTATGGAATTGGTGGCTGTATAAAGAGGAAGAGAGCAGAGCACTCTCTTTGCCATGTGAAGTCACAGTGAGAAGGTTGCTGTCTGCAAGCTAGGGAGAGAGACCTCACCAAGAATGAGATGTACAGGCACCTGGATTCTAGACTTCCCAGGTTCCAGAAAAAATATGTCTGTTGTTTAAGCCACCTTGTCTTTGGTGGTAACCCAAGCTGCTAAGACAAAACAATTCTTTACCATAGAAAATCAGACTCTTACTTACAAAAGGATTTATTTTATATCTTAATACAGTGATAAAAGGACTTGGTCTGTAATATTCCTTGGGGCATACTTCTTAAGCATCTGAATATTCATTGACAATATTTTGACAATAGTTATTTCATTTCTACAATGTGCCCCTCACTATGCTAGACTCTGGGTATTTCTCTTAAGATGAGACACCATCTCTGCCCACAAACGGTTTTTGGTTTGTGAAGAAGATGCATAAACTGACAAGTCTAACACAGCATCACCAGTGGTAAAATGAGAGTTGTGAAGAAGTAACTTTACTCCTTGGAAGGAAAGTTATGACCAACCTAGATAGCATATTAAAAAGCAGAGACATTACTTTGCCAACAAAGGTCTGTCTAGTCAAGGATATGGTTTTTCCAGTAGTCATGTGTGGACATGAGAGTTGGACTGGGAAGAAAGCTGAGCTCCAAAGAATTGATGCTTTTGAACTGTGGTGTTGGAGAAGACTCTTGAGAGTCCCTTGGACTGCAAGGAGATCCAACCAGTCCATTCTAAAGGAGATCATTCCTGGGTGCTCTTTGGAAGGACTGATGCTAAAGCTGAAACTCCAATACTTTGGCCACCTCATGCGAAGAACTGACTCATTGGAAAAGACCTTGATGCTGGGAGGGATTGGGGGCAGGAAGAGAAGGGGATGACAGAGGATGAAATGGCTGGATGGCATCACTGACTTGATGGATGTGAGTTTGAGTGAACTTCGGGAGTTGGTGATGGACAGGGAGGCCTGGCATGCTGCAATTCATGGAGCTGCAAAGAGTTGGACATGACTGAGCAACTGAACTGAACTGAACTGAAAGGGAAGTAAAGGTAACTCAGGCTGGAGGAGGTAGAAAGAGCCTTACTGAGGCATGGAAGTAGTTGGACTGAGTTTTAAAGGACTAATTGACATTTACCTGCTGGAGAAGTAGGGAGAACAGTGATTCAGGCAGAGGAAATAGCAGGTGCAAAGGCACTGAGGTCAACAAGCAAATTGGCAGAAGAGTAAGACTAGGGCTGAGGGGGACAGCATTGAAGAAATTCAGGATATAGATTATTTCAGCCTATGGTGGACTTTGAATGTCATGCTAAGAAGTTTAGACTTTATCCTGTAGAAAACTGGAAGTCTACCAGAGTTATCAAGCAGAGGATAGTATCAGTTTTGGTCTTTAGGAAAATAACTGGCTGCTGTGTGGAAGACAGGCAGCAAGAAGGAAAGACAGGTAGCACAGAGAACAGTGTGGAGACCTGTGCTAATGGGCACCATGCCTAAAGGTTTCATGTGTAGATTTTGCCATCTGCAGTCAGGTCAGGAGTCACTGTAGGCAGGAAGGTAGGTTAGAAAGGAAATGTGACGGTGGCTATCATAAGTAAACAGGTCAGCAATTAAGTCCAGCAAAGTGAGTAAAAACAGAAAGCAGTATGCAGGACTGGAATCTGGTCCAGAGAGGTCAATGGAGAGTAGAATCAAGAACCTAACCCAGTAGAGAAGACAATGAGAGAAACAAGAAACAATGGAACAGGCATCCAAACCAGAGGGTCTTGGAGAGAAATGATTAAGACTTAGGCAAGAGGTCTGACTTTTAAAATGGCACCAGATAATAAATATGCCAGGGCTTCTGAAAATTTAGTGTGCATCAGAATCACCCAGAAAGCTTGTTACAATCCAGACTCCTGGGCCCCACCCCAAGAAGTTCTGATTCTATAAACATCTGCAGTGGGATCCAATAATCTGCCGTCTCTACAAGTACTCGTAGGATGCTGTTACCCCTGGTCCATGGACTAAATTTTGAGGAACAAGACTCTAAGGGGACTTCCAGTTCTAAGATTACCTGAATTGTTTTCAGGATTTAAAAAGCTTTGAACCTTCAAGGGAAGACAGTCAGCTACCAGACTGGAGAGAAGTCTGAGTAGGTGGACACAGTCCACTTCCTTGAGAGGCACCACAGAAAAGTTGGCAGCTGTGCATCAAGACCAAATGAGACTTGATTTAACATGTATACTATCATGTAAGAATTGAATTGCCAGTCTATGTCTGACGCAGGATACAGCATGTTTGGGGCTGGTGCATGGGGATGACCCACAGAGATGTTATGGGGAGGGAGGTGGGAGGGGGGTTCATGTTTGGGAACACATGTAAGAATTAAAGATTTTAAAATTAAAAAAAAATTTTTTTTTTGAGTGGAAAGGAGGAAAAAGTAATTTTTCCATAAAAATTTTTTTTTTTTAGTTCCTCTTCTCTGTAGGCAATTGCTGTTAAATGGGACTAATGGTGGTTTAAGGAAAAGTGAGAGAAAAAGGCAGGCCAAAGCAAGCACTACACGGAGGTCGTCTCTTTGGAAACTGAATCTGTCAGTCTGGGAGCTGGGGGTCCTGCTTTTCTAATCCTTCTCTACCCCAGCTGCACTGGGAACACATGGGCCCTTCTGGGCTGATCGAACTCACTTTATTCTGAAGTCCTTCCCCTGACTTCCCTGAGGAATTCTTAAAACAGGAGTGAAGGGTTTTGTTGCACTATTAAAAAAAAAAAAGTATTGGATGCAGATAATCATATTCTTGACTTGATTAAATTATGGTGCATCTTTTAATATGACAGACTGAAGAGGCTTTCAGAAACTAGGCCAAATTTTCTGGAGAGTTGCCAGTAATCACACGACATGAATACATATATAAGCAAGATGTTAATGCTCAAGAATTTTCTTTCTCTCCTGTGAAGGTAACAGTAGCGTTGAAGCCATATTCAGTACAACCCAAGCAGCAGATGGCAATTTGCTTAAATTGCAAGATGGATTTGCAATTGGAACTGATGAAAATACTAGTGCCTATAGTAGATGAGAAGGAGTTGATTCATTTCCCAAGACCCTTCAAATATGGAAATTATTACTCAGTGAGTCAGCTAGTTTATCACTAGGTATTAGCACTATAGACACAAATCCCTCTAACGTTCCTACCTACGCAGCATAAATTCCTGTAGTTGGATAAGCAAACACTTCAATTCTGTGTGGTTGAGTAAACAAAAAATAATCAAAGTGGGACTTCCCTGGTGGTCCAGTGGCTAAGACTCCACACTCCCAATGCAGGGGGCCTGGGTTCAATTCCTGGTTAGGGAACTAGATCCCACATGTGACAATTTAGACCTGGCACGGCCAAAATAAATAAATGCAAAAAAATAATCAGAGCGACAGCAACTATAACTGTTCAGGGTATGTACTAGGTTGTTGTTGTTTAATTGTTTGGTTGTGTCCATCTCTTTTGAGACCCCACAGACTATAGCCTGCCAGGCTCCTCTGTCCATGGGATTTCCCTGGCAAGAATACCAGAGTGGATTGTTGTTTCCTTCTCTCATATGAATTTATTGAACAAATATGAGCACGAATGAAGGCCAAGGCAGAAAGTGGAGGTAACTGGCAGTCTGGCGCTAGGAAGTGTTCATTGTCTGGCTACAGAGCTCCCAGTTTAGAAAGCAGGAGATGCAGAACGGTAGGAGGGGTAGAGGCGGCAGGAAGGGAAGAACAGGAAAGACGATATATTCGTCAGGAGGGGCTGGGAGGCCAGGAAGGCCGACATGACAGAGACTGGACTTCTGATGAAAACCATTCTAGTAAAGTAGCTCTTCAGGTGAGAAGCAGAATACTATCAGCATCGATATAAAGAAGTTCTTGGTTCTAACTATTGGACAAACAATAGCTGCAAATCTCAAAGGTGAGTGGGAGAAGCTGCACTGGAGGTTTTGGAGTCTATCTTGAAAGCTCCGAGGGAAAACTTGGAAAGATTGAAGTGTTGAGGACAATACAAAGAGTTTACTGATTTCCTAATAAGTACAAATGTTTTGCTTGGTACAGAAGTGAATACTATGGAATTCCTGTCCTGAAGGATCGCACAGTCTATCTGGGGAGAATATGTATGTTCAGGAATAATTATCTAATAGGACAAATTTTTTAAAAAGTCCAGAAATATAAGAATGATTTAGAATATTAATCCATCCATTCCATTCATTTCTTAGTATGCAATTCAGTGAATTTTAGTATATTTTTATAACTGTGCAACAATCACCACCATATATTTCCAGAACATTTTTTTCATTCAAAAATGAGCCTAGTTCCCTCATAGCTCAGTCGGTAAAGAATCTGACTACAATGCGGGAGACCTGGGTTCAATTCCTGGGTCAGGAAGATCCCCTGGGGAAGGAAACGGCAATCTATTCCATATTCTTGCCTAGAGAATCCCAGGGACAGAGGAGCCTGGCAGGCTACAGTCAGTCCGTGGTGTTGCAAGAGTTGGACACAACTTGGAGACTAGAGAGAGAAAGAGAAAAGCCATGAAGACCGTTTGTCCTTACCCTCTTTCCTGCCTCCATTTCTCTAGCCCCCGACAACTGCTAGTCTCTTTTCGATCTCTATGGAGTTCCCTATTCTCAGCTGAATTCTCAGAATAGACTGACCATAATGTAAGGCTTATTTCTGGACTCTGAAATGTATTCCATGATGTTTGTCCAGTTTATGTTAGTACCATATTGTCTTGATTACTGAAGACTTATAATAAGTTTTGAAATCAGGGAATTTGATTTGAATTCTTCAGTTGCTCTTTTTCAAGTTATTCTTTCCTATTTTGGATCTCTCACATTTATACATAAATTTTAGGATCAGCTTGTCAATTTCTGCAAAACAGTCAGCTGGGATTTCATTTAATCTGTAGGTCAATTTGGAGAGTAATCTTAATAATTTTAAGCTTTCCAACTCATGATCATGGGATTTCTTTCTGTTTGCTTAGATATTCTCAATATCTTTCAACAGTATTTTGCACTTATTTTTTCGTACTAAATTTATTTCTAGGTATTTTATTGTTTTTGATACTGTTGTAAGTGGAACTGTTTCCTTAATTTCATTTTCAGAGTATTTACTGCTAGTGTATAAAAATACAACTGACTTTTATATATTTCTCTTGTATCCTACAAATGCTGAATTTATTAGTTCTAATTTTTTTTAATGTGGATTCCTTAGGATTTTCTATGTACAAAATCATGACATCTGCAAATAAAGATAGTTTTATGTCTTCCTTTTCAGTATGCCTGTTATTTCCTTTTCTTGTTTACTGGTCCTGGCTAGGGCCTCAAGCAGAATGTTTAATATAAGTGCAGAGAATAGATATCTTTATCTTATTTTATTTTTAAAATTTTTTGGCCATGCCACACAGCTTGTGGGATCTTAGTTCCCCAACTAGGGATTGAACTCTGGCCCTCAGGAGTGAAAGCTCAGAGTCCTAACCACTGGACTGGGATGGAATTCCCTCTTTTTTGATTTCGGTGGGAAGCTTTCCTTCTTTTTTCATTGAGTATAATGTTAACCATGGATTTTTCATAAATGATCCTTATCAGGTTGAGGACGTTCACTGTTATTCCTAACTTGTTGACACTTCTCATTCATGAAATGGTGATTGATTTTGTCAAGTACCTTTTTTATGTCTATTGAGATGATCATGTGGGTTTTATTCAATATTCTTTCTGTTGATATGATATGTTACATGGTTAATTATTATATCCTGAACCAACCTCACATTCCTAGGATAAATCTCACTTGGTTGTGGTGTACTTTTTATATGTTACTGGATTCACTTTGCTAGTTCTGTTGAGGATTTTTGCATTTATATTCCTAAGCTAAGAAATATTGGTCTGTTGTTTCCTTTCTTGTGATGTCTTTGTCTAGTTTTGCGTCAGTAATGCTGGCCTCATAGAGCAAGATAAGCAATATTCCTTCTTCTATTTTGTGGAAACATTTGTGAAGGACTTGTGTTCAATCTTCTTTCAACATCTGGTAGAATTCACCAGATGTTCATTCATCAGGTAGAAGACACCTCATCTTGGGATTCCTTTGTAGGAAGGTGTATGTATGTGTGTATATATTATTACTGAGTCAATCACTTTACTTCTTACAGGTATATTCAGATATTCTAATTCTTCTTGAATTAGTTTGGTACTTCATGTCTTTCAAGGAATTTGCCCATTTTATCTGGCTATCTAATTTACTGGCATATAACTTTTTTTGTATAACCACTGCTTTTTATTTCTGTAAGGTTGATAGTACTGCTCCCTATGTCATTTATGATTTTAGTAATTTGAGTCTTCTTGCTTTTTTCTTGGTCCAGTTTAGATAAACATTTGTTAATTGTGTTACTCTTTTCAAGGAACTGAATTTTAATTCTATTTTCTCTGTAATTTTTCTGTTATTTATTTCATTCATTTTCAGTTCAATCTCCATTATTTCCTTCCTTCTCTGATTTTAATATGCTGTCCTTTTTCTAGTTTCTCATGATTGAAGAGTAAGTTATTGATTTTCTTTTAAAATATAGAACTTTATAGCTATAAATAAGACAGTAAAGAATCTGCCTGTAATGCAGGAGACCCTTTGATTCCTGGGTTGGGAAAATCCCCTGGAGAAGGGAATGGCAACCTACTCCAGTATTCTTGACTAGAGAATTCCATGGACAGAGGAACTATAAATAACCATCTAAGTGCTACTTTTACTGCTTCCCATAATTTTAGAATGTTGGTATTTTCATTTTAATCATTTCAATATACTGTATTTTCTAATTTTTCTTGTGACTTCTTTTTGGCTCACGATTATTATTAGTGTATGTATTTATTATTATTATGTATGCTCATTTGTATTATTTTATTTAATTTCCACATGTTTGCTAATTTCCCAGTTTTGATTTCTAATTTCATTCCATCATGGTTGAAGGTTGTACTTTGTAATATTTATTGAGGTTATGTGATGATCTAACATATGGTTTACCCTGAAGAATGTTCCATGTACATTTAAGAAGAAAATCAATTCTACTGTTGTTGGATGGAGTGTTCTAAGATGCCTGCTAGTTCTAGTTGGTTTACCGAATTCTCCAAGTCTTCTGCTTCCTTGTCCATCTTTTGTCTTGTTCTTTCCTCAATTAGAAGTAAGGTATTAAAGCCTCTAAATATTCTTAATAAATTGTGTATTTTCTGTTCAATTCTGTCAGGTTTTGTTCATGCATGTATTTGGGGGCCTGGTGATTTAGGAATCACATTCCCCAGACACACATATATACATGGCTATATGTGTGAGCACTCACACACACACTCCACTGTCCTTTAAACAGTTGGTTTTTCTGCTCCTGTGTCTCCTTAAGGAACATTTAGGAAAGTGTTAGTCAACAGTTAGACAAGTTTCCAGGCAAGCACCCATCAATTCTCTGTTTGAATTAGACAGGTTGGAGCAAAGAATCAGGGAGGTGGATGGAGCGAAGACAGAATTATACTCTCTATTAAAATATATGGAACACAGTATTATAACATCCATGGATAAATGAAGGAAACTATAGTGCACAAAGCTATAAGGCTGTTTGAACTTGTGTGTTCAGTTACCTTGGAACCTTGAGCTTGATAATCCTAAAGAGGCTAGTGTATGTCAATATGGGAAATTAAGACACTTGTCTTCCAAGATCTGATATTTTCCAGGTATATTAAGATTCTTTACCTGTCAATGGCAGATGAATATATGAGGTGAATATGGCCTATGAAAGATATGACTTTTCTCATGGATATGTACTTATGCATATGTTTCATGATTTTATTTCTCAGACTATTAGAGATGTATCCCCAAAATTTCTGGCAAAATTTTTTAGGAATATATCTTAACTTTTCTTATATTGATTTATATTTTTAATCCCCCTTATAAAATTGTACTTACTAAATTCATTCAGTCTCATTTTTTCTAACTTACTTTCTTGATTCAGGAAGTGGACCATACGTTTACTAAAGATTTGCCTGTTAGTATTATTGTTCTCAACCAAACTTTTAATAAATATTGAGTAGCCTTGAGATCAAATTGCTTATCTTTAATGTGAAAAGGTAGAAGATTTAGTTTTTTTTGCAATATTTTCAAATGTAGTTTAACGTAATGTTTAATCCTCATTCTAATCACATTCTTCAGTTTCTTTTTTTGTATATATTTCTGGAGAAGGGACTTGTGTACTCTTCTACTGGGCAGAGCTGGGTGTAGGGTTTATGCCCTCTGAGGAAAGTAGAAGAACCTGAGAAAGGCCAGGGTAAAAGACCATTCCTCCCTAGGTGCCTTCGCTGGAAGCATGCACATTAAGATAAGGAGAGACAGTGTCCCTTGGCTAGGCCAAAACTCCCTTCAAGAAGCAGTTTGGGGTTCATTCTAGTTTACTAAAGAACTAGATATTCAAGACCGTAAAACTTTGGTCTCTAATTACAGCCATGATAGTCTAGAAATATTTTATAGGAGTTGTAATCAAATGCCCCATATGGGACACAAAAGAATTCAGTGGAACACGAAAGAATGTATTGTGTTGGCAATCTAAGTATTACCTACAAAGTGTATACCTACATACTTGAATGGATGATGATGTTCTGGGTTTATAACCTTAAGCCAGTGAATGTTGGTGCTGTGGACCTCTTTCAAAAATGATTGTAGGCTTGTGTTTGACTGTAAACTTTTGGTGTAGAAAGCAGGGCCAAGAGTTTCTTAAGACCACTGAATGCATGACAATAAAACGAGGCTATCTACGTATGTGAAAATGCTTGTCTTTATTATTTAATTAACTTGAGAATGGGGGTGAAGGAATGCATGCACCCAAGTCATTTAAAAAAACCTCATTAAGTTACTGATTTAAAACGAGAAAGTTCAGATATGTTCTTATTTTACCCTATTTGAAACGGTTATTTCTTTAAAAAGATTTTGCTAGCAGCTATATCCCTAACCACGTGATCAAATACAGGGTCCACATTAGTTTTTTTAAACGATTTTTTAAAAAGTCTTTATTGAATTTGTTATAATATTCTTTCTGTTTTCTGTTTTGGTTTTTTTGGTCATGAGTCATGTGGGATCTTGGCTCCCCTACCAGGGATCGAACCTGCACTCCCTACATTGGAAGGTGAAGTCTAAACCACTGGACTGCCAAAGTGCCTGTATTAGTTTTTAGAATGGGGACTCTCTATTGAGGTAACAGCATAGGCCATAGTTGGCTGATTTTAGAGTCAAAAGTGCTCTACAAACAAAATTGTAGGCTGTTTTAAGAGATTTTACTTTAAGGTGACAGAGAACACAAAACTGTAGATAGTAGAGGAAGAAATGTGTCTAAAGCTTGCTTGCTCATTTGACAGCATCAAGAAGAAACTAATGTAACTGGGGTTGGACAACTTAGAAGGTAATGGGTTAGGAGAGGTATAGCTCAAGTCCAGTTAGGTAGAGTCATACCCGTGGAAATTACAAAGGGAAACACATTTGCAAATCGTTAGGGTCCATCATCCAGTTTTCTGACTGAAAATATTCTGTGGATCCTCTTTGGAAATGGTTTTTAAAAATCAACCAGAAAGTATAATGAAATGATCCCTTGTCCCAGATAAAAAAGTAGCCTTGGATCTGCAAATTTTGGGGCCAATTAACCTTTGTTTACAAGTTGGGGAAACCAGTTATCTAAGGTTTTACTAGAATTTGAGCTACTCAGAATTCTCCCACTATATTCTTTCTCTCAGTTATTATTTCTCAGAATGTTCTATCATTATCTGTTTTGGTGGCCAAATTAAGTCACATTTATTATATATCACCTTTAAAAATTCTCAAAATGGAAGGTTTTTTTTTTTTGGTTTTGGTTTTTAAAAACATTTAATTTTGTATCGGGTATAACCGATTAACTAACAGTGTTGTGATAGTTTCAGGGGGACAGCAAAGGGACTCAGTCATACATGTATATGCAAAACTGGAGTTTTAAGAAGATTTAAATTTGATAAGTTCTAAATGGCTTCCCTCAATTTTTATTTGGCAGGTTCCATAAAAAGAAGTCCTTGTCAATTCAAGCCATAAGAATCCAAATCCAAAATTTTGTGCAGCCTGCTTGAGAGATAATCTATTGATAAGAGGAGAAAATAGAAATTCCTTTCTCACAGCACCAAGAAGGAGTTTTAAATGTTTCCTGAATAGCAGCATATCATCAGGATAAGCTGAAATGTTTTCATTCCCTAAGTCCCCCAGTCCAATCTGGAATACAGATGGGCAACTGGAGAGGTCCACCCAGGAGAGATTTTAATGGCAGAGTGGGAACCATGTGGGAATAAACTCTGGCATGAACTCAGAAGAATCTAACTGCAAAAGCCATTGTTCCTTTGACATCTATTGGTTTGGATACTGTGCTTCGTTGCTGCCTTGCAGATTTCAGATTTAGACAGGTCATTTTTTTTTTTTTCCTTTTGCACATTGGAATCACTATTCCTTTCTACTCTGTGACTTCTACCCAATCCTCAAATATTAATATTAATTTTCCCTATGATTTAACAATAAGTGGATATGTGGCCAGAAAGTAGTGGTATTGGAATCAAAACCAATAAACAACTCAGTCTGTTCACAGCTGATGGATGTAAGGGGTGGGAAAAGGCTCAATCCACACACTTACAGTCTTCGTGACTCTTGCTGCTAAAGGCAATCTGGAGACCACTAGGTGTCGCTCTGTACAGATCCCTCCACTTGCAAATGCAAAGGAAAGAAGGAGCTTGACTCCTTGGTAAAACGTTTCTCCTTTTCTTTAGGAGACAGAGAAAAGATTCTGGGCACAATAGGTTAATTCCCCCTTTCTAATCAGGGGACGTCTTTATCTTTTATTTGGATCTTGAAGGAAAACTTTCTTGAGTTCTTTCCCCTCAAGTCAATCTTTTTTTCCCCTCTTGAGTTTAAAGCTAAGGAAATGTCCCCTTTTATTTTCTTAAAAAAAAAAAAAGGAAGAAACACATGTTGAAGGCTAAAGACTCACACATTATATAAGTATTGTGAAGGTCTTCCTTTGGGGGTTCATATAGTGAAACATTTCCTCAGATGCATTAGCCCTCTTGGACAGAGCAAGACTTAAGAGAGGCAACCACTCTTGTGGTATGATTTGAAGATATGACTGCAAGCATTTCCCCTTCCTCAAATATCCACTTCGTTGGTGAGTCCTTCCTATCTGGAGTGAAGTTTGCACCAGTGAAATCTTACCCCTGGGCTGGGCACATTGTAGTAAGTAAGGAACACTGTTATTTATATGTATATGCATTCTACGGTGCCCTCTCAAGCATACCAGCTTTAAATTATTAAGTATAATTTAATTAATTAATTAATTATTTAAGTATATTGTCAAAGTTAAAATCTACATGTCCTTTTGAGAGGCACAGAGAGTATATATTTGAAGGTGTATGTTTCAAATAATAAGGAAAAAGGGAGGAGGGATAGATCTTGATTAAAACAATTAAATTGGACAGGCCTGGACCGTAGCAAATATTAAGGCCAAGTTGATCAGGGAGCACAGAGGGACATTATCTATCCTTGTTTCAAAGTTACTTCTCTCTTTCTCTCTCTCTCTTTTTTTCCCTCACCTTTTCACAACTCAGGGGATACTTCCTTGTAGTCCAGTGGTAAAGACTCCATGCTTCTAGTAGGATGTGCAGGTTTGATTCCTGGTTGGGGAGGGATTGGGGGCAGGAGGAGAAGGGGATGACAGAGGATGAGATGGCTGGATGGCATCGCTGACTTGATGGACGTGAGTCTGAGTGAACTCCGGGAGTTGGTGATGGACAGTGAGGCCTGGCGTGCTGCGATTCATGGAGTGGCAAAGAGTCGGACATGACTGAGCGACTGAACAGAACTGAACTGGGGAGCTAAGATCCCAAGTGTCGTGTGGTGAGGCCAAAAATAAATAAATAAAATAAAAACTACATTGAAGATACAACGCAGGGACCACCAGATGGGAGAGACACATAGAGCAACATGTGGAGAGGGCATGCAGAACTCCCATGCCCTGTCCAGGAGCACCACTCTCCCAGCACTTCAGCATGCCCACCAACCTGTGAGCTCTCTGCACCCTGTCATTTAGAGTTTTTATGGAATCCTCATTTGGGGCTTCCCTGATAGCTCAGTTGGTAAATAATCCGCCTGCAATGCAGGAGACCCCGGTTCGATCCCTGGGTTGGGAAGATCCCTTGGAGAAGGGAACGGCTACCCACTCCAGTATTCTGGCCTGGAGCATTCCATGGACTGTATAGTCCATGGGGTTGCAAAGAGTTGGACCTGACTGAGTGACTTTCACATTACACAGTTGTGATTGATTACATCACTGGCCACTGTTGATTAACTCAATTTCCAGCCCTTCTCCCTTCCCTGAGGTCCAGGGTCAAGGGAGACTGAAAGTTTCAATTGTCTAATCACATCTTGGTCTTTTGGGGAAACAACCCCCATCTTGAAGCTATCTAGAGGCTCCCAGTCACCTTATTATACAAAAGACACTCCATCATCCTGGTCTATTTTTTTCTTTATCACCCATTCTATGAACACCCCTTTTCTCTTGTCTAATTTGGAAGATACACAAGATTTAGGCTATATTTCATAAAATAGTTGATATAGTGATCAAAAACAGCAGAATAATATATAAATTGTCTACCATGCTCTGGGTGCCTATTTCATGCATTTTGAACATGAGTGCATTTCAGTCATCCTTCCATAAAGAGTAAGAAAATTAAATACAAAGTCTCAAGTAATTTTCCCAATTCCCTTAGCTAGATGAAGCAGAGCCAAGGCTAGAACATAGTAGAGACTTTATTCAACCTTAAGGAAATAAATTGGATAAGGCTGCATAAAAATCTAGTGATACATGTATGAGGGCATTTTTTGTAGCATTGTTAAATGGAAAAACTATAAACAACCTCAGAGTCCACGAGTAGGAAAATGGTTGAATACATTATGCACCTGTTATAAGGAATAACCTGATATTATAAGTACTTGAAGGAAAAAATTTCCAAGCTAGGTTATAAAATAAAGGGCAAGACACAAAGGATTATATACAATATCCTACTGGTTTTAAAAAGAGGGTGCACACACAACTGTACTCTCTATGAAGACAGACTTTTTTCCCTTTTGTTCACTGATGTAATCTCATTGTCTAGAACATTGCCTGGTGTGATGACAGACCCCAAGGTGACCCCCTAATTACTATTCTTCTAGCATTCCCATCTTTGTGTAATCTCTTTCCCTTGATTGTAGATAGGACCTGTGACTGGGTTTTAACCAGTAGTCTATGGCAAATGTGATGGGATATCATTCTCATGATTATATTTGATTAAGATACATTAAATATAATTTTGTTAGCAAACGGGAACTAGAGATACTTCTTGTACCTTGATGAAGTAGGTGTCTAAGTTAAGGAAGTCCAGGAGGTAAGGTTTATAATATCTATTCATGTTGTTGTATACGAGTTCAGTTTCTTTCTGCTGATTAGTATTCTATGAAATGAGTGCACTGTACTTTACAGAATCTTTCACCAGTAATGGACACCCGAGTTGCCTCCATTTTTTCTGCTATTGCAAGGATGTCTTGGTGAATATCTGTGCAAATATCACAACGTGGAATGTGGGCATGTGGGGTATATGTGCAGGAGTGGGATTGCTGGGCTATGTGTAATATCATAATTAATTTCACTAGGTACTGCCTGATTGATTCTGGAATGGCTATACCACATAACATGTTCAAAGCAGTGTGGGATGGTTCTCAGTACTTTTTATCTGACTGTATAATTTTCATATTACTCTAAAACCCATTTATTATCTCTAAAGTTCATGTTCTTATTATGTTTAAATGATATCTTAGTCATCCAAGTTTTGAAGATATTCAAAGATAATGTTTTTAAAGATGAAAAATACAAACACTCCAAAGTTCCAGACATTACCCAAATTTAAAAGCTAGGTAATTGTTTGAATATCTTTGGGTCCATTTTTGTTTGTTGTTCTCTGCTTACTTCTCTTCTGATTGTGAAGGAAAAATAGCATTGTGAGAAGAGACATTTGAAGTATTGCACCCGAGTATCAGGGAAACAGGCATGTGTATGTATGTGTGTGTACACATCTTACACACGCACACACACACACACACACACACACAAAGAGGGAAGGAAGAGAGGCTAAGAGATGAAAGTGAAAAGAGAATAAAAATGACGTGTAATAACAGAGGGAGTTTTTTTTCCTTAAAATGTTGATTGGAAGTGAAAGAAGTTAGGGTAGGAGAGGAGGAAAGCGATTCTTAATATGAGCTTGCATGTATGTGTGGAGTGATAAGGGAGGTAGGGTGACCGACCAACTTCTGCTTCATCCGGTCGCTGAGGCCGTTTCCATATACAGCACTGGAAATTCACCACATCTCAAGAGCAATAATTAGTACTGTTCTTTTGTGCCTGGGAGATGAGGAACAGGTAGAATACAATGACTGAATTGAGCATTAGGCATGTCAATGACGTGGGTCATGTCAACATGACCAAGTTCTTCTTTGCTTTTTTCATTTCAACTAAATGGTCCGGGTGTTGGAAAAGAAACTTGTAACTAGAATCTCCTCATCACCAAATATTATGTTTTAATTGCTAAGCATGCCCGGTTTAAATAGCTATTACCAAATCTGCTTATCGGAAGCACATAAAACATAGGTTTTTAAAAGAAATTAAGGTCTCTATAGGTTTTTCCTGACAAATTTTGCTTGAAAAATGAATGGAAAAATAGCAATTTCATTTTTACGAATTGTGACTGATTTAAGTGTCGTTGTTCAGTCACTAAGTCGTGTCCAACTCTTTGTGATCTCATGAATTGCAGGTCACCCGGCTTCCCTGTCCTTCACTATGTCCTGGAGTTTGCTCAAACTCATGTCCATTGAGTTGGTGATGCCATCCAACTATCTCATCCTCTGTTGCCCTATTTTCCTTCCACCCTCAATCTTTCTCAGCATCAGGGTTTTTCCCAATGAGTCAGTTCTTTGCATCAGGTGGCCAAAGTATTGGAGCTTCAGCTTCAGCATCAGTCCTTCCAGTGAATCTTCAGGGTTGATTTCCTTTAGGAGTGACTGGTTCAATCTCCTTGCAGTCCAAAGGACTCTCAAGAGTCTTCTCGAGCACCACCAAAGCATCAATTCTTCAGCCCACAAAGAAGGCTGAGCGCCAAATAATTGATTTAAGTGTAGCTGTCTTATACAAATCAGCAGCAGGGAATATGCCTTATAGTTAAATCCATGATAGTGGAAGGGACTAAGATTTAGATAACAAACTAATAGTTAAAAAAAAAAGTAGACGTAGTTTTGAAATGCAGTCATCTAAACACAGACTCACACTATGCAAACACCAGCCTGCCTCTCTCAGGAGTGTAATCTCTTCTATGCCATTTGAACCTGGGAATCATGCCCACCTTTACCCTCTCCCACATTTGTGTTGCTGCTGGGGCAATAGGTAGACTAGAGGGGAAAGTTCAATATGGATCTAGAAGAACACTGAGCTCTAGCTTCCATATGGTGCTTGATTCTCCCCAAGTTTGTTCAGATTCTGTTTCAACATTTCCAGGGATTAATATAATATAGTAGAAAGATTTAACTTTTGCTCTATTTATGCAGATATCTGCACCTATTTGGAATCCTCCCATCAGTCCTATTTCTGACTTTCTGGGTGACACAGGAAAAAAATTACTGCTTATTTACAGTGATACCATTTGAAAGGCTTCTGTTATATCAATTCCAAAGGTTTCCCTTTGTAAGGAAAAACCATTTCCAGTTTTCAGAATCTTCTGTGTCATAGTTTGAACCTGTCTTGGTCATTATCCTCTGGACACCTTGTTTTCTAATAATCCTCAAAGTTTAGTACTCAAAACCAAGCGTAATCCTCAAAGAATAAGAGATTGAGAAGAAGGTGAAATCACCTAGAATAGAATGGGGTCAGATATGTTGGTAAGTAATCCTTGGGTGTTATATTCTTTTAGTGTATATTTCAAAATCCAAGATGGTTGTTATAAATACAGAGGTAGAATGAGATTTGAAAAATATCAATAGTCACATTTAGTTGCCATTGATAATAACGGATGCTGGGGAAGAACTGATTTCCTCGGTGGGCAGGAAAGGTACTTGGGTCCCAGAGGGTTGGTGTGGTCCATTCTTGGGCAGCTGATTCTGTGCTGGTTGGTTTGTATCAATGGCAAATTTAAGAAGCAAAATTAATTAAACTGCCCCTCCATGCTTCCCTTTGTTGGTACTGCTGCTGCTGCTGCTAAGTTGCTTCAGCTGTGTCTGACTCTGTGTGACCCCATAGACGGCAGCCTACTAGGCTCCCCCATCCCTGGGATTCTCCAGGCGAGAACACTGGAGTGGGTTGCCATTTCCTTCTCCAGTGCATGAAAGTGAAAAGTGAAAGTGAAGTCGCTCAATCATGCCTGATTGTTAGCGACCCCATGGACTGCAGCCCACCAGGCTCCTCCGTCCATGGGACTAGCTCCTCCTAGTTCAGCTACTACTGCCTCTGGAATGACAGAAGCCCTCAGGATAGATCCTGGGGAAATCTGCAATTCAACTTAAACCTTTATGTTTCTGAAAATAGCTTTGGTATTTTCCAGGCCAGAATATCGGAGCAAATTGCCATTTCCTTCTCCAGGGGATCTTCCCCACCCAGGGACTGAACCCGCATCTCTTATGTCTCCTGCACTGGCAGGTGGGTTCTTTACCACTAGCGCCACCTGGGAAATCCTTTGATATTTTAATACCTATTAAACTTCACTCTGAAACTAGATTGTTGGTTTATTGTAAAAGGATACAACTCAGGAACAGCTAAGTGGAAAATAATGCATAAGGCAAGGTATGGGGGAAGGTCTGAGAGGCTCTGATGCTCTCTGCAGGCTCACTACCCTCCTAGAACCTCCACATGCTCACCAACCCAGAAATTCTGAGATTTTTTTTTTAAGGAGAGTAATATTGGGCAGAATTAAAATGAAAAGGTCCTGGGCCTTCCCTGGTGGTCCAGTGGCTTAAGAATCTGCACTCGCAGTGCAGGGGGCCCGGGTCGGAGCCCTCGTCAGGGAACCAGACCCCACATGCTGCAGCTAAGCGTTCGAATGCCACACCTAAAGTTACCATATGCCACAATGAAGATTGAAGATCCCACTCAACTAAGACCTGCTGCAGCCAAATAAATATATGCTTAAAAAATAAAATAAAATGTTAAGGTCCTAAAAAATTAATTACATGAACAATAATAATGAAACTATCTATAGGAAGTGGGGATTATAGCTGTTCGGCCTGTTATCTCTTGATTGGATTTCTGCAGTAGCCTCCTTGCTTTCACTGTGGTGCCTCTTCATTCATTTTCCATGTTACAACCAGAGTGATCTTTCTACCACTTAAATTCCTTCAGTGATTTCGCATCTTTCCTGGGCCAGTGACCAACACTCTTACCAGTTCTTGCATGCTTTGAATCGTCCTTCCAGCTTCACTCTATGTCAATAGCCCTTGTCCTCGCACACACACTGACCTTTGTCCCGGTTTTAGAACATATCATGGGAATGGCACCCCACTCCAGTACTCTTGCCTGGAAAATCCCATGGACTGAGAAGCCTGGTAGGGCTGCAGTCCATGGGGTCGAGAAGAGTTGGACATGACTGAGCAACTTCACTTTCACCTTTCACTTTCATGCATTGGAGAAGGAAATGGCAACCCACTCCAGTGTTCTTGCCTGGAGAATCCCAGGGACGGGGGAGCCTGGTGGGCTGCCGTCTATGGGGTCGCACATAGTTGGACACGACTGAAGTGACTTAGCAGCAGCAGCAGCAGCAGCATGGGCCACTGCCATGCATTTCCCCCACTCTCTTCATCTAATTAACTGCCACTTCTGATTGAAAATTAAGCTTAAATGTCATTTCCTCAGGGGAACCCATTCTTGACCCTCCACTTAAGGTCACATCTCTTTCTTAAGTGCTCTCAAAATTTCTTTTCTTCAGAGCACTTATCTCAGTTTGTAATTATATATTCAGTTCAGTTCAGTTGCTCAGTCGTGTCTGACTCTTTGCGACCCCATGAATTGCAGCACGCCAGGCCTCCCTGTCCATCACCATCTCTCGGAGTTCACTCAAACTCACGTCCATCGGTTATTAAGTTAATGTCAATGTAACAGGGGTATGTTTTAATCACTGTTCTGTCCTGAGCAAAAAATCTCACCAAGACAGGCCACAGACACTCTTCCCCCGCAACACCTCAACCACTCTCTGTATTTCCAGGATCTCACTTTGCCTCTGATATGTGTGTATGTAAACAAAAGAGGGCTTATCTTTGCAGGTTGTTGGAAGGGGTCTGATCAAGGTTTTCCTTTGGATGATCACAGGCTCTGTACAATGCAAAGATCTCATGTCTTATTTGACTCTCTAGTGCTGGCAACAGATGATGACCCCTCCCTCCTGTCTGCAAGCATCCTCTTGGCTGGAAAGCACTTTATTCACATCATCACATTTAATTCATAATAAACCTATGAGATAGTATTTTTTAATACCAATTCTGCAGATAAAGAAATTGAGGCTCTGAGGGCTATGATAGCTTGCTCAAAGTGACACATTAATAAGTGGTACAGCCAGGATTTAAATTCAGGTGAGAGGGACCCCAGAGGCAGAATTTTAGCCTCAGTGCTTCCTGACATTCATAAAATGCTTCATAGTTTTCAAAGTTTTGGTTTTGTTTTTAAATTTTTATTGTGACTTCACTAGTGGTCTAGTGGTTAAGAATCTGCCTGCCAATGCAGGGGAAAAGGATTTGATACCTGGTCTGGAAAGTCCCACTGCCATGAAGCAGCTAAGCCATGCACCACAACTAATGAGCCCATGCTCTAGAGACTGTGCCTTACAACAAGAGAGTAGCCTCCACTCACCATAGTTAGAGAAAGTCTGCATGCAGCAATGAAGACCCAGTGCAGCAAAAATAATAAAGTTAAAAGACAAAGAGATTGCATCTTAAAATAGTTTTTATTGGAGTATAGTGGACTTACAATGTTGTGGTTCAGGTGTACAGCAAAGTGAGTCAGTTGTATATATACATATTCAGTTCAGTTCAGTTCAGTTGCTCAGTCGTGTCCGACTCTTTGCGACCCCATGAATCGCAGCACGCCAGGCCTCCCTGTTCATCACCAACTCCCGGAGTTCACTCAGACTCACATCCATCAAGTCCGTGATGCCATCCAGCCATCTCATCCTCGGTCGTCCCCTTCTCCTCCTGCCCCCAATCTCTCCCAGCATCAGAGTCTTTTCCAATGAGTCAACTCTTCACATGAGGTGGCCAAAGTACTGGAGCTTCAGCTTTAGCATCATTCCTTCCAAAGAAATCCCAGGGTTGATCTCCTTCAGAATGGACTGGTTGGATCTCCTTGCAGTCCAAGGGACCCTCAAGAGTCTTCTCCAACACCACAGTTCAAATGCATCAATTCTTCGGTGCTCAGCCTTCTTCAC
The DNA here is from genome assembly GCF_042477335.2 of Ovis canadensis. Classification (NCBI taxonomy): domain Eukaryota; kingdom Metazoa; phylum Chordata; class Mammalia; order Artiodactyla; family Bovidae; genus Ovis; species Ovis canadensis. Next base: position 87,895,877 of record NC_091247.1, read on the forward strand.
AGTCCAACTCTCACATCCATACATGACCACAGGAAAAACCATAGCCTTGACTAGACGGACCTTTGTTGACAAAGTAATGTCTCTGCTTTTGAATATACTGTCTAGGTTGGTCATAACTTTTCTTCCAAGGAGTAAGCGTCTTTTAATTTCATAGCTGCAGTCACCATCTGCAGTGATTTTGGAGCCCAGAAAAATAAAGTCTGACACTGTTTCCACTGTTTCCCCATCTATTTCCCATGAAGTGATGGGACCGGATGCCATGATCTTCGTTTTCTGAAAGTTGAGCTTTAAGCCAACTTTTTCACTCTCCTCTTTCACTTTCATCAAGAGGTGTTTTAGTTCCTCTTCACTTTCTGCCATAAGGATGGTGTCATCTGCGTATCTGAGGTTATTGATATTTCTCCTGGCAATCTTGATTCCAGCTTATGTTTCTTCCAGTCCAGCGTTTCTCATGATGTACTCTGCATATAAGTTAAGTAAGCAGGTGACAATATACAGCCGTGACGTACTCCTTTTCCTATTTGGAACCAGTCTGTTGTTCCATGTCCAGTTCTAACTGTTGCTTCCTGACCTGCATACAGATTTCTCAAGAGGCAGGTTAGGTGGTCTGCTGTTCCCATCTCTTGAAGAATTTTCCACAGTTTATTGTGATCCACACAGTCAAAGGCTTTGGCAAGGTCAATAAAGCAGAAATAGATGTTTTTCTGGAACTCTCTTGCTTTTTCCATGATCCAGCGGATGTTGGCAATTTGATCTCTGGTTCCTCTGCCTTTTCTAAAACCAGCTTGAACCTCAGGAAGTTCACGGTTCATGTATTGCTGAAGTCTGGTTTGGAGAATTTTGAACATTACTTTACTAGCATGTGAGATGAGTGCAATTGTGTGGTAGTTTGAGCATTCTTTGGCATTGCCCTTCTTTGGAATTGGAATGAAAACTGTCCTTTTCCAGTCCTGTGGCCACTGCTGAGTTTTCCAAATTTGCTGGCATATTGAGTGCAGCACTTTCACAGCATCATCTTTCAGGATTTGAAACAGCTCAACTGGAATTCCATCACCTCCACTAGCTTTGTTCATAGTGATGCTTTCTAAGGCCCACTTGACTTCACATTCCAAGATGTCTGGCTCTAGATGAGTGATCACATCATCATGATTATCTGGGTCGTGAAGATCTTTTTCGTACAGTTCTTCCGTGTATTCTTGCCCCCTCTTCTTAATATCTTCTGCTTCTGTTAGGTCCAGACCATTTCTGTCCTTTATCGAGCCCATCTTTGCATGAAATGTTCCCTTGGTATCTCTAATTTTCTTGAAGAGATCTCTAGTCTTTCCCATTTTGTTGTTTTCCTCTATTTCTTTGCATTGATCTCTGAAGTAGGCTTTCTTATCTCTCCTTACTATTCTTTGGAACTCTGCTTTCAGATGCTTATATCTTTCCTTTTCTCCTTTGCTTTTCACCTCTCTTCTTTTCACAGCTATTTGTAAGGCCTCCCCAGACAGCCATTTTGCTTTTTTGCATTTCTTTTCCATGGGGATGGTCTTGATCCCTGTCTCCTGTACAGTGTCACGAACCTCAGTCCATAGTTCATCAGGCACTCTATCTATCAGATCTAGACCCTTAAATCTATTTCTCACTTCCACTGTATAATCATAAGGGATTTGATTTAGGTCATACCTGAATGGTCTAGTGGTTTTCCCTACTTTCTTCAATTTAAGTTTGAATTTGGCAATAAGGAGTTCGTGATCTGAGCCACAGTCAGCTCCCGGTCTTGTTTTTGTTGACTGTATAGAGCTTCTCCATCTTTGGCTGCAAAGAATATAATCAATCTGATTTCAGTGTTGACCATCTGGTGATGTCCATGTGTAGAGTCTTCTCTTGTGTTGTTGGAAGAGGGTGTTTGCTATGACCAGTGCATTTTCTTGGCAAAACTGTATTAGCCTTTGCCCTGCTTCATTCTGCATTCCAAGGCCAAATTTGCCTGTTACTCCAGGTGTTTCTTGACTTCCCACTTTTGCATTCCAGTCCCCTATAATGAAAAGGACATCTTTTTGGGGTGTTAGTTCGAAAAGACCTTGTAGGTCTTCATAAAACCGTTCAACTTCCGTTTCTTTAGTGTTACTGGTTGGGGCATAGATTGGATAACTGTGATATTGAATGGTTTGCCTTGGAGATGAACAGAGATCATTCTGTCGTTTTTGAGATTGCATCCAAGTACTGCATTTTGGACTCTTTTGTTGACCATGATGGCTACTCCATTTCTTCTGAGGGATTCCTGCCCACAGTAGTAGATATAATGGTCATGTGAGTTAAATTCACCCATTCCAGTCCATTTTAGTTCACTGATTCCTAGAATGTCGACGTTCACCCTTGCCATCTCTTGTTTGACCACTTCCAATGTGCCTTGATTCATGGACCTGAGATTCCAGGTTCCTATGCAATATTGCTCTTTACAGCATCAGATCTTGCTTCTATCATCAGTCCCATCCACAACTGGGTATTGTTTTTGCTTTGGCTCCATCCCTTCATTCTTTCTGGAGTCATTTCTCCACTGATCTCCAGTAGCATATTGGGCACCTAATGACCTGGGGAGTTCTCTTTTGGTATCCTATCATTTTGCCTTTTCATACTGTTCATGGGGTTCTCAAGGCAAAAATACTGATGTGGCTTGCCATTCCCTTCTCCAGTGGACCACATTCTGTCAGCTCTCTCCACCATGACCCGCCCGTCTTGGGTTGCCCCGCGGGCATGGCTTGGTTTCATTGAGTTAGACAAGGCTGTGGTCCTAGTGTGATTAGATTGACTAGTTTTCTGTGAGTATGGTTTCAGTGTGTCTGCCCTCTGATGCCCTCTTGCAACACCTACCATCTTACTTGGGTTTCCCTTACCTTGGGTGTAGGGTATCTCTTCACAGCTGCTCCAGCAAAGCACAGCCGCTGTTCCTTACCTTGGACGAGGGGTATCACTCTTTTTAAATTCTTTTCCCATATAGGCCATTACAGAGTACTGGGTAGAGTTCCCTGTGCTGTACAGTAGGTCCTTACTAGTTATCAACTTTATATATAGTAGTTTTCTTAACACCTATTTTAGACACTATCCTAACAATTCGAAGCATAGGCAGGGCAGATGTTATCATCCCATCATACTAGTGTGTACCTTGAAGCTTTGAGGAGCAGTGAGACTTACTCAGGTCATGGAATCAGAACTCAGATGCAGGCTTGGACTTTCTACTGTACAGTCTTCCTCTATAGATCAGAAGCAGGTCTATCAAGGTGACTTAGCAGCAGACAGATAGTGTCTAAAAAGAATAAAGGCAAAGGGAGCCTGTCCTACAACTTACTGAGCTGCCATTGGCCAGGGAAATGGAGTGGTAGTCAAGGATACTAAAATTTACATAACTTAAATTGAATGATTCTGGTATCACTTAGTTGCCTATGCTCTGGACCCTCAGATATGTTATCCTGTGTGAAGCACACTCTCTGGGTACACATGAATTTCCTCTGTTATCACAACTTGTGAGAATTGCCTGCCCATCCACAGGGGCTGGCCTGACCGCCATGTTCATAGCATGTGAAGCTCTCCCATCCTTTCTCCACTTTAATGAGAACAGAGTGCATGCCCCATTCAGTTAAGCTGGTTAATTTCCCTCTGGTGAGAAGGAAGAGAAATGAGAAAATTGAGCACTGGTAAGAGAGAGAGGTACAGGGTGGGAAGGGAGGTTGGCAACCGAATTGAGAAACAGAGAAAGCAGGTCATGGAGAAGGAAGAACGAACAAATCAGGCAAGAAAAGACAAGCAGAGTGGATAAAGATGATACCTCTTCAGATTCCCAAAGTATTTCCAGTTTCCGGTTCCGCTTCTGTCTGGAGGCTTGACTGCTTTCCTGAGACACTAGCTGGAGTTGGGTTTGGTGGTTTGCATCCTGAAGTGTCCTAAGTGAAGCTCCAATTCTGGCTGGTGGAGGAGGACTGAGGCGTGGAAAGGACCAGCTGATGCCAGGGTGATCATGTGCATGGAGATAAAATGCAGAAGAGTCTCTGCTTCAGAGTGAAGGCCATTGTAGAAGCAGAATGTGACAATTACTTGGGACTTCCAGTGATATAAAGACTCGTTAAAGCGTCGCAGGATTCATTTAGCTGGTAAAGGGGAGGAGGCTTTTGATCATCCACAGAGGACATGAATATAACAGAAAGCAATCAGGTGTGCATTGCGCTCTTTTCTGTTTTCCCTTCTTTGGTTCCTGTGACAGTGGGACCCAGCTTTACTATGGCTTCTTCCTGGATACTTTTCTCTATATTACAATGATGACGAGTCTGGAGAACACTGAAGTGCCAGGATGAGGGGTAACACTGTCACTAACATCTGTATCAAGCTCTACACCTTACAAAGTGCTTTCGCATACATTATAGTTCTGTGATTTATAGAGCACCTCTTACATATCAGGGGCTCTGTCATGGCTTTTTATATAATAGGTCTGATTCCCACAACCACACCCAAAGGGAATTATTCTCATCCTCAGTTTACAAATCAGGAAACTGAGGATCACAGAACTTAAACCACCTGTCTGTGAATATTCAGACGCCAAGGTTTGAAAGATGCCCTTTAGCCTGCATTTTGCATTCCTATAGCCGTGTAATGATACTATCCCCCACTCTTCATTTCACTCCACTTCATCCATACAGATGAGAGAGAATACACTTTCATAAAAATATGCATGATTAGGTCATGGTAATGGCAGGGGGAGTATTCAAAAATAATTGAGAACTATAACAGAAATATGGAACAACTCAGGGAAGTCAAGGGTGGAAGTATTTGATCAATTCCATTCGATTCTGGCAGAGGTGAGAGATGAGGCTCTCATCAATTTTAATTTAATTTATCTCTTTAACAAATTCAACAAATACTTATTGAATGCTTGTCTATTCCATGCCAGGTATTGAGAGAGATGCTGGAGACAGAAGTTGGAAGTACATGGATACAATTCATAGTCCTAATGGGCTCTCGAAGCAGTGGGGAGACAGATTTATAAGCAAGCCCAATGCAGTCTCTTAAGAGCACTGAGGGAGGTAGGATATTTTACAAGGAGTAATATGAATTTAAGTAAAATGTGTATAAAATGTTCGTTTTTGCTGGGGCTGCAGATCAACACTGAAGATATCACAGAAGAGGTAGTGAGGGGCTGGGGTGTTGAGGATGAGTAAGAATTTTTTAGGTGAACAATGGGGTATTGTTAGCCTGCAAAAAGATTACTGCCTACTTTGTTCATTTCAAGAATCCATGGAGCAGAATTTTCAGAGCCGGTTCCTCTATCAGCTTGTGAATCTTTTTTTTCCCTTGGAATGAACTTGTACTAAAAGAGGGATCTGAACAGCATTGGAAGGTGCTTATTCAAAATCTGCTACTAAAGAGTTTCCTGTCCTGAACTTACCACATGTAGCTTTTCTGCATGCAGGGGTGTGTGTGTGTGTGTGTGTGTGTGTGTGTGTGCATATTCATGTTCGTGGGCTTTTCTTCCATCTGCCACTGGAGAAGGGTTTACCGCAACAACTGTGACAATATATAATCTGATAAAGTGCTAATTTTATTTCTGGTTATATTTTTTTCTTACCATGATTAATCAATATTCCATCAGTAAGTTTCACATTATATGTGTAATACTTATATTGTTTGACTTCCATATCTACTGTGTGCACCTTTAAATGCATTTTTTTTTTTTTTTGGTTAAACAGTTGCTGTTTCCAGATGGAAACATGCTCATCAGTACACTTTATTAGAAATTTAATTTGATCATGAAGTTCATCAATCAGTAAATAAATTGTCAACTAATATTTAACAATTTAAAAATAACTGCATAATTGCACTAAAATGCTCAGTAACATCTTGTTGCATACTCTGAGCATTGCTTAAAAGAACATTTATTCAGCCAAGAAAGTTTGGGTGGTATAAAATATCTAGAACAATAGCCTGAACTTTGTGATTTCTTAAACACTCAGGTTTTCCAGATCAGTGAGAGCATCTAATGCAATACTGATTTAATGTGACACATTATAACAAATGAACTATCAATTGGTGACTAATGACCATATGAATTGATTTGTCCATTTGCCTAACACATTATAGAGCAGGCCACTAAATGCATATAGATCACACACTGGTAAAGACAGGCTGCTTTCTAAATTTGAAGGTTATATGGGTCGTGGCCAACACAGTCCCCATGGGAAACATTCTTGGAAATTATAATTGAGTCATTGGGATATGTTATTAGTTTTTAAAGGAATTGATTTACATAAAGTCTCAGGAAAATATTGAATGCAATATAATGCAGAACCAAGGCTACAGTGTTGTTAAATGTGAAGACAGCCTGCAGTAACTTGACTCATACAGAGTTTGACACAAAAAGGCGGAAGTAAAACTACGTGCCTGTGATGAGGGATCATAAATGAGGAAATGAATTGGTAAGTATGGGCAAGGCCTGAAAATACTTCATGGCCATCCCAATCATTCTGGGGATTGTTGATCATGGGAGAAGGCTTCAGTTTCCCCTGGGGAGTGTACCTAGGGAGAAGGCAATACAGACAGCATAGTCGGAACTTGAAGGGTTTCATTTCCATTCTTCATGGCATTAACATCAACAAGAAGTGTTTTTTTTTTTTTTTTTTAAAGTAGTACTCACTTACTATCTATCCACCTGGGTTGACACTGTCAGTAGGTGACACTAAATTAGTATGTTATTTTTTAAATCTCCAACCTGGATAATGCAATTATGAGTATCATCAAGTTTGCAGACAGCATCAAGATGGAAGGGCTTAACACCTCAAAACTCACACACAAAGAGCACAGTATAATCTTTTGAGTCAAGGAGCTTGAGAGCAGTTCCAAATCCTCTTCAGTGATACAGCAGTAGTCTGTGGCTTATCATTGCAGAAAGTACAGGGTTCTCTGCCTTCTGTAGAACCTGTTGAGCTGTAAGAATTACCTGGTTGACATTTTGTTCCAACTCAACAGCTTTGCGTTAGCTGACACACAATAGACAATAAAGCATTATCTCTCAAAAACTGGCTCCCGGATGTTGGCTGTGTTTTAGTAGGCCTATGAAAATCTCCTCCTCCTTACAGTTCACTTCCTTCATAACACTTTGTATTAACAATTTTTGTTGATTTACTTGTTCTATAAGCACAGGACCAAGTATATCTATTTTATTAATAATTTTAATGCCAGTTGTTATTTACTTATTTAATTTTTAACTGTGCTGGGTCTTCGTTGCTTTGAATGGGCTTTCTAAAGCTGTGGCTAGTTGGGGCTCTTCTTTGTGGGGCGTGTGGACTTCTCATTGCAGTGGCTTCTCTTGTTGCAGAGCACGAGCTCTAGAGTGCTGGCTCAGTAGTAGTTTGAGGCTTGCTTGTTCCACGGCATGTGGAATTACTTGTTCTGCGGCATGTGGAATTACTTGTTCTGCGGCATGTGGAACCTTTCTGGACCAGGCAACGAATTCTTGTCTCCTGCATTGGAAGGTGGTTTCTTATCCCCTTTGCCACCAGGGAAGTCTCTAAGTATATCTTCAGAAAAATTTTATCAATGTATTCCCAGTATCCAATACCTAATGTGTTCTGTATTATTCAAAGAATAAATGAACCAAATTTAAATTCAGTGACTCACAGAAGTCCAGAATTCACCTTCATCAAGGGCTCCATTTTAAACCCGAGTCATGTCAGTTGCCAGGTTCAGATACATCTGGACTTCTTTTTTTGGAGGGTGGAAAGTACACTGGAATCTACATTTATTTTACTGAGTTAATGTGCATGGGAGGAAGAGGAATGAAAATATGGCCCCCACACCTCCTGTATGGAGCACTATGATGAAAGGTGGACAGAAAGTGAAGGATTACTTTCCATGAGGACTCTGTGAGTTGTGTGGCTACATATGGTCTATGACATGAGTGGATGAGAGACGATCATCTCATTGCTCCCAAGGTCATTCTGGAGTCTCAAGGGCTGGCATCTCTGGGAGGGCACAGGTGTCACGGACATGAATATTTACATGAGAGGACCAGTACCATTGATAGAAGAGACACTTTCAATGAAGTGGACATCAAGTGGAAGGCAGAAGATAAGAAGAATGTGGCAAGGTATGTACTTCACCGACAGGTTCCTGATCCCAAGAGACACTTGGGCATTTCCAGATACAAGCACAGGAGGAGTTATCCCTTTTCAAGTAGATGTATTTAAGAGCCGATGAGATGTGCATTATTGCTGCATTGGTGACGCCATCTGCACCCATAGATTTAAGAGGCCTGGAAAAGCTTAGGTTACATTTCTACCAGGAAATTTTTTATACTTCTCTAGCCCATTGATTGGCAACCCTTAGTTAATATGGCCAGCTGACATGTTTAACTTTATCTAGTTGTGTTTTGAGCTCCTAGTCCAAAACTAAGCTTCTGGGTTGGAGATTCCATAAATCACAGAAAATCCCTTCCAAATTTGTTATGTGGATGTTCCAAGAGGAGAAGTGATAGCCCAGGATTCATGTTCAACTAGTCTGTAGATTGTGGGTGTGAATTCCTGTCTTCACTGGGAAATCCCAGAGGGGAAGGTTTGTATCTTATTCATTTCTGAGTCTTCAGGGCCTTGCTCCACGTTGGGCACAGAGAAGACACTCAGGAAATATTTCATGAACAGTATTTTATTTTAACTTTATAACCTGGAAATGTGGAGTACATGAAAGTTGAATGTTCAGATAAAAGTATTATTTTCATTGACAAAGAGAAAGGAAAAGCAAGTGAGGGTCTCAACAGATTCTTACAATGTACAGTTTCTGAATCTTTCTTGTTTGTTTGTTTTAAAGATTTATTTATTTATGGCTGTGCTGGGTCTTCATTGCTGTGCGGGCTTTTTTTCTACTTGAGGCAAGCAGGGGTTTCTCTGTAGTTCCAGTGTATATGAACTTCTCATTGTGGTGGCTTCTCTTGCTGTGGAGATGGGCTCTGGGGCATGCAGGCTTCAGCTGTTTTGGTGGGTGGGCTCAGTAGTCATGGCTCCTGGGCTCCAGAGCACAGGCTGAATAGTTGTGGTGCACAGGCTTAGTTGCCCTGTGGTATGTGGGATCTTCCCAGACCAGTGATGGAACCCCTATCTCCTGCATTGGCAGGTGGATTCTTTACCATTGAGCCACCAGGGAAGCTTCCCACCCTTTGTTTCTTAATTCAATTTCTCACTTTTCAGCCTCTACTCTAACAGCTGCGACTCTGACCTGCTCTCACATGTAGCTCTGAAGACACCATGCTACCCATCAGCCAGGTTCATGTTACCAGACAAAGCCACCCAGGCAGGAAGCACTCTGAAATGTGTTCAGTGTCCTTTTCCCCTAAGCGCCATTCTTCGTACTAATAAGATGACCTGTGTGGGATAAGCTCCCTGGGATTTGCAGACTGAAATCCCTCGCAGGAGGCAGGATGACACATGACCACTACACCTTGCTCATCCTCACTCCATAACATCTCTCTCCCCACATCACCCAGGCTACAACTCCTGCTAACTTGATTTTTTTCTGAGGAATGCCAAATATTTGGAATATCACAGACAGCCTGATTCTCATGGATGCTTTCAAGTCCTTTTAGAATTCTGTTAATAATTGCTGGAAAGAGTAAGGAGTGAAATAACCATGTAAAACCCCAAAGGTTTCACTGGCTTAGTTAAGCCTACAGTATCAGAATAAGAAATGTATCCATCTTTTTCCAAAACTGTAGTGGTGTCATGCTGCCAACATGGCTGGTCAATGGGAAGAACCATCTGCGCTATATGCTCCATTGAATGGAGAACACATGGGTAGTCCCTTCAAAAGCAACATGCTGTAAGGGGTTGACTGGGACTCAGTATTGACTAGGAGCTGGTTTTATTTTCTGTGCAGTGATGTGAGTATCCAGTCTGTGGTGTCATCCCAAGTTATGAATGTCAAGCTCCATTCTGAGCCAAGGAGTGGACAAAGATTGACTTTTTAAAAAATTCTCCATGTCATAGTCTTTAGTTTAATTAAAAGGATAGTTACCTGTTTCAATTTTAGTTCCACTTATATAAAACATTTCAAGTAGTAATAATGCCTTGTGATAGTTTTCTTGACCAAGATATGTAAATTAATCCAATTAATTCAATGATCCAGTCAAGACATATTTATTGAGTGCCTCCTATGTGCCAGATCCTCTTCTAGGACCTGGGAACATGCTAGTGAGCAAGTCTTTAAACAGTTTCAGTCAGTTGGTTCAGTCACTCAGTTGTGTCTGACTCTTTGTGACCCAATGGACTGCAGCACACCAGGCTTCCCTGTACTTCACCAACTTCTGGAGCTTGCTCAGACTCATGTCCATTGAGTCAGTGATGCCATCCAACCATCTCATCCTCTGTCATCTGCTTCTCCCCATGCCTTCAGTCTTTCCCAGCACCAGGGTCTTTTCCAATGAGTCAGTTCTTTGCATCAGATGGCCAAAGGATTGGAACTTCAGCTTCAGCATCAGTCCTTTCAATGAATATTCAGCACTGATTTCCTTTAGAATTGACTGGCTTAATCTCCTTGCAGGTCAAAGGACTCTCAAGGGACTTCTCCAACACCACAGTTCAAAAGCATCAATTCTTCAGCACCACCATCTGCAGTGATATTGCAGCCCCCAAAATAAAGTCTCCCACTGTTTCCACTGTTTCCCCATCTATTTGCCATGAAGTGATGGGACTGGATGCCACGATCTTAGTTTTCTGAATGTTGAGTTCTAAGCCAACTTTTTCACTCTCTTCTTTCACTTTCATCAAGAGGCTCTTTAGAGTTCTTTAATTCAAGTTTATTTAAGTAAAATTTCCACTGTTTTAAAGATATGTAGGCTCTGGCAGGTAGCCAAGAGGCACATAAAAAGATGTTCAACATTGCTTATTAGAGAAATGAAAATCAAAACTACCATGAGGTACCACTTCACACCAGTCAGAATGGCCATCATTTAAAGTCTACAAATAACAAATGCTGGAGAGGGTACAGGGAAAAAAGGAATCCTCTCACACCATTGGTGGGAATGTAAGTTGGTGCAGCCACTATGGAAAACAGTGTAGAAGTTCCTCAAAAAACCAAAACTAGAGTTGTCATTTGATTTAGCCATCCTACTCCTGGGCACATGTCTGGACAAAACTGTAATTCAAAAAGGTAATGCACCTCTATGTTCATAGCAGCACTATTCACAACAGCCAAGACATGGAAACAACCTAGGTGTCCATCGACAGATGAGTGGATAAAGAAGATGTGTACATATATTCAATGGAATATTACTCAGCTACAAAAAAGAATGAAGCAATGCCATGGGCAGCAACATGGATGGACCTAGAGATGACTAATACTGAGAATCTAAGTGAAGTAAGTCAGAGAGAGAGACAAATATCATGTGCTCTCACTTATAAGTGAAATTTAAAGTATGACAGAAATGAACCTATCTATGAAACAGAAACAGACTCACAGAGATAAAGATCAGACTTGTTGCCAAGAGAAAGGGGATATGGTGGAGTAATAGAGTGGGAGTTTGAGGTGAGCAGATGCAATTGTATTATATATAGAATAGATAGACAACAAGGTCCTACTCCGTAGTATAGGAAACTATATTCAATATCCTGTAATAAACCATAGTGGGAAAGAAAATAAAAAAGAATGTACATATGTATATAAAACTGAATCATTTTGCTGTTTAGCAGAAATTAATACAATATTATAAATGAACTATACTTCAGTAAAAAAGATATGTAGGTTCCAAGATAGCAGAGTCACAATGTAATAGGGTTTTAGTTTATTTTCTTATTGTTTACTGTTCCTGTAGAAACACTGACTTAGTTCTGTCTTAGACTTTCCCCTCCTTCTCCCTTCCCTTTCGTTCTTTTCTTTTACTTTTCTCCTTCCTACCGCCCTCTCTCCTTATTTTCTTTCTCTTCTTGGCAATGTATGTCTAAGTATGATAAGCACATATAAGACAGTGACTGACAATTTAATAACAGAGAATTAAGTCCTTGAGATGTCACTGGCAAGTAGAAAAATAGGATGCACACTCATACAAAAAACACCTGAATGGTCTTAAAGATGCAGAGGCTGTTAAATAGAAGGGCCGATCCTTCCTTTCTGAGATGTTCCTGAATTGAATCTGGCTGTCAATTAGCATCTACAGACACGTGCATCTTCCTTCACAGAAACCATGTTATATGGGGAGATGGATTGATAGGGACCAGGTCTGACTTTAACTGTGGGTGATGTTGCTATTGGATAGCTTCTCCCGAGGTGGGTGGGTGGTGGGGGGACGGGACATGGACGTGATTTGAAGGGCTGATTGATTCTGAGGACTCACCGAATAACCCCTCACTACCCCAGGTGGAATGCAGAAATACATTCCCTGACCTCTGGTTTTCAGTCATCATACCTTTCTACTCAGAATGCACGTTCTCCTTTCACCTGGTCCCTTTGTTGCCTCTGAAGTCCATCTGCAGAACTGGGCATCGTGATGGAGGAAGATGAGCAGCAGGAGGCTAGGCTGTGTGTTTGCTTCTGGAGGAAACATGACCTGTGGAAGAAAGGGGTCCAAGGGTAAGGAATTCAACTGCTCTCAATGCCCAGAGGGACCAGAGGCTCTGCTTCCTTCTCTGCCTGCAAGTACATTGAGCAGGTCCCCCTGTTCTGTGCTATCGTCACTGCCGACTTGAGTCCTTCCACCACTGCAGCTGGAGAAGGAAATGGCAATCCACTCCAGTATTCTTGCCTGGAGAATCCCATGGACAGAGGAACCTGGTGGGCTACAGTCCATAGGGTCGCAAGAGTTGGACACGACTGACTAAACCACCGCCACTGCACCAGTCTCTGCTTCGCATACACTACTTGTGATTCTCAGTGAAGTTCATGTTCGTTTTGATCATGTTTTTTTGGTTCCTGTCTTTTTCTCCTCATTTAGTTTAAAACTACTTCAAAGTTGGGATTGTTTCAGTGTCTTCACATTTTAACAAATATGAACTAAGCTTTGAGTCACAAGAGGAAGAAAATAAATCAGTTCCGCCTATTTTCTTCATCTACTAAGTTGTTCATTTCTCTTTTAAAAAATGTATATATTAAAAAAATTTTAAACTATTCACAATGTTTATTTAATGGTAGCACTGTAAAGTCAGACTACTTGAATTGTGTCTTAAAAAAAAAAAAACTTTTAATTTTATATTGGAGCATAGGGCTTCCCTGGTGGCTCAGCGGTAAAGAATCCACTTGGAATGCAGGAAACTCAGGTTCGATTCCTGGGTTGGAAAGATCCCCTGGAAGAGGGCATGACAAACCACTCCAGTTTTCTTGCTTGGAGAATCCCACGGACAGAGGAGCCTGGCAGGCTATAGTCCACTGGGTTGCAAAGAGTTGGACATGATTGAAGCAACTTAGGATGCATAGTTGATTAACAATGTGGTGATAGTTTCAGGTGTACAGCAAATGATTCATTTATACATATACATGTATCTATTCTTTTCTGAATTCTTTTCCCATTTCTGTTGTCACATAATATTGAGCAGAGTTCTCTGTGCTATAGAGTCAGTCCTTGTTGGTTATCCATTTTAAAGTTAATTTGTCTTTAGTTCAGTCAACACATATTCATTAAGCATCTATTTCATGCCATCCATTGTTGTAGACATAGGGATATAGTAGTGAGCACAAAATTTCCTGATGTAGCATTCTAGAAGGGGGAGATAAACAAACAAATAAATGCACGATACGCCATATGGTGATAAGTGCTATGGAGAAAAATCCTTTAGGAACGGTCAGTTGCAATTTTAAACAAAGCAGTAAGAAACACCTTTCTCAGAAGGTGATATTTAAACTGAAAAATGAACTGTATTTCCTAGTCTGCCTGGAATGGAATGCATTGTCCCCAGGTTCCAGAGTAATTTAGACTCTACGTGCTCTATAAAACCCAGCCCCTTCAGTGGTCATGTTTATAACTTAGGCTAAGAAAAGTATTTTGGGGTTAACTGAGATTTAGATTTAACTGGGGCTCCTATGCTTTATCTGGCAGCCTTGGCAGCCCAATTCTTCCCTCAAGCTGGAAATATTCTTTCTTTTGAGCTGCCGTGTCATTCTCTTCTTCTTTTAAGCCACCACTTGGACACTCATTATACTTCAGCAGTTACTTTATCAGCCTAGCTAAGCATTCCCTTGAAAGTCAGGAAGTAAAGTCAGAGAAAATGTGGTGGGATTCAGGACAGGGAGGTTTCAGCTGCAGAAAAATCAGGTCATAAAGACCCAGAGTACAGAAAATTCCTAGGAGGTATTTGGAGACTGCCAACATGAGGAAGTATTGTTAAATGGGAGCAGGAGAAAGTGCCAAAGTGAATTTCAAATTAGTTGAGGTTTTAGCAGATGAACATGGAGAGAGCTTGATACTGAGGCAGAAAGTTAGGTTTTTCTCTCTTTAAGAAGTTGACCTTGCTGGAACTGGGGTGAGGCCTTTATTTCACTCTCTTTCTTTCCTCCAACAGGGACCTGATGCATATGCTCAACTACCAGAAACAGCGGCAAGTGCAATACCTGCTGGCACTGCTAATTACCAAGTGCCCCCCAGGATGAGGGCATAGGGTTAACACCTGGGCAGAGGCAGCTGACTGTTAGAACCAGAGAAAGTTGACATTGCGGTTCTTGCAGATACCTGGGTCATTAATCAGAGCAATAGTGCTTTGTACCTAGGAAGCAGGGCCATGAAGAGTCTTCTACTTTTGATTACCGGGTGTTTGTTATAAAAAAGAACAAAACAAAAACATGAACAGATTTTCTTAGCTTTCCTGTAGCAGAGAATGTTTGCAGTTTGGACGAGCCTTATGTGAACTCATCTGTATTTAGGTGAAATTTGTTGCCTGAAACATTAATGAAAGGTGCACTCAATAGATTGCTTCCTGTATAAATGACCTTAGTACTTCTATCTGATCATATTGTGCACCTATTGATTTTAAAGGCAGGCACTTCGATAACATGGGCAATGTAGTGACTGTTAAAAGGTTTCCAGAGAACACTAGTTAACAATTTCCCTTTCCTTTTTACTATGCCCAGTAGCCTTTTCAGTGTTTTATTAAGTTTATTGTTGGAGGGATAATAATGGCAAAATTTTAAAGTGTTTTTTCCATCCCATTGTCCCAGGTTGTGTGTTAAGGACTCCATAAAAATGATCTCATTGAATTCTTTTAACAACTCTATGAGGAAGGAAATTCCCTGCCCAAATTTACTTATGAAGAAACTGAGGCTGAGAAAGATGAAGAGATTTGTCTAAGGTCTTTCCTCTTTCATCTGTCTGGCCAGCCTGCCCAGTTTGGTCTTTTGCAATTATACAGTAGTAACAGCATACAGCGGAGAAGGCAGTGGCACCCCACTCCAGTACTCTTGCCTGGAAAATCCCATGGATGGAGGAGCCTGGTGGGCTGCAGTCCATGGGGTCGTGAAGAGTCGCACACGACTGAGTGACTTCACTTTCACTTTTCACTTTCATGCATTGGAGAAGGAAATGGCAACCCACTGCAGTGTTGCCTGGAGGATCCCAGGGACGGGGGAGCCTGGTGGGCTGCCATCTATGGGGTCGCACAGAGTTGGACATGACTGAAGTGACTTAGCAGCAGCAACAGCGTACAGAAGGGGACTATCTCTTGGCACTCACCTTCGGAGGGAGATATTTTGACTTTCCTCCATTTGACCATTGGTCACACCTCAAGTTCTTTCCTCACTCAGCAGATTTGTGGCTGGGACCTCTTCTGCTTTCCTCAGGATATGGGTCAGACCCATGGCCTGTGATTTCTAGAAAAAGAATTAATGTTTAGTGCCCTGGAGCACCTACCCACTATCACCATGTACAAGGGAGTTGTGTCAAGATCAGGTCTGAATTATGAGGTTAAACAAAAGTCATTGTTTTTCTGGTTCCATACATGCATTTCTTTATTGATATCGTTGTATGCTGTCATAATAATTTTCTATTTGTCTGCACTGGAAATAGTTGAAGGATTTTGCTAGTTATTTTAGAATTTTTTTTTTTTAAAGGGAAAGTCTGTCTTCTATTCAGGAACCGGAATATAATTTTCACTTTTCAGATGATGTAAAAGGAAGAACATTTCATCTATGTGCATGGTTAGGAAACAAAAAGCAACAAGAGCCCTTTTAAAATGATTATGTCTCAATCCAAAGAAACTTTGGCTGTTTATCTGCTGCCATCTGAAGTGACAAGTAGGGTTAAGATTCCTTGCAGCAAGTGCTAATCACACAACTTTTATTCAGATGTTTAAAAATCAACACAGAGCTATCCTTTTAGAAAATATTTGGGACATATTTAAACCTCTTAATATTCAGTGGGGCTGAAGAGATTTTAAAATCAAGGTGTTAAGAGTACAGAGAAATTTTAGAGCAGTGAAAATACTCTGTGTGGTACTATAATGGTAGATACAGGTCACTATGGGACAAGACCCTGATGCTGGGAAATACTGAAGGCAAAAAGAGAAGAGGGTGGCAGAGTATGAGATGGTTAGACAGCATCACTTACTCAATGGATGTGAATTTGAGCACACTCCTGGAGATAGAGGAGGACAGAGGAGCCTGGCGTGCTGCAATCCATGGGGTCACAAAGAGTTAGACATGCCTTAGCAACTGAACAACAATAACAAATATGTCATTGTACCTCTGTGTATCATCCATAGAATGTACAACACCAAGACTGAACCCTAAACTAAACTATGGACTTTGGGGCATAATGATGTGTCAAGGCAGGTTCACCAGTTATAATAAATATAAGCCTCTGGTGGGAGATGTTGATACTGGAGGTTACACCTGTGTGTGAGGGGTTGGCAGGGGATATAGGACATCTCAGCACCTTCCTCTCAATTTTGATATGAGCCTGAAACTGCCTTAAAAATTAGTCTTTGTATTTTTGGGGCCCAGAAATCCAAATGTTAAGAAAATTTTAAAATTGATTTTTTAAAGTTTTTTCCTTTGTTGTTGCTGTTGCTGCTGTTTCCATTTCCCTCCCTCACAAATATTTGAGAGCTACTGGAGTAGAGAAAAAGGCCTAAATTTCATTGTCTGTCAGACCTGAACCTTGACACTGTCGTTTTGTAACAGTATGACCTCAGGCACATGCTTAACTTCTTGGCGTTCCGGCTTCATCACCTGTAAAACGAGAATAATGGTATTTTCCTGAGAAGATTAGATGTTATATATAAAAACCACCTATTGTAGTGCTGGCAAACTGTAAACATGTAATGTGTAATAGCTGCTGTTATTACTCATGCATCACTGTGAAGAAATAGCTTCACCTGACGCAAAGAGAACTGAGTCTCATAATAAATCATTTAACACTTGCCATCAATTAACTTTGAAGGGGTTACTTGAAGTAGAAGGAAGCAATTGATTGAATGAATGAGTCACTCCAGAAAGGTCTTTCTTAAAGCTGTGGGGCAGTGGTGGCTTGAGGGGTGCAGTCTCCCTGAACAGTGGTCCCTAAACCTCAGAAAGCACCAGAAACTTTCAGGGTGCTTCTTAATCAGGTTGATTCAAGAGCTCCTTTCCCTGCTTGTCAGATCAGACCTCAGGGGTGAAGAATCAGAACGTACAATAAGCTCCTGCGTTGATTTTTAGGAAGCCAGGGAAGCCTCTGTTCATAGACCAACTTTGGGAAAGCACTGCTTGCAGGACACAATTGATGTCCTGATGTTATATTACTCTTTTCTTCCCTCCAACCCAAACTCTGAGCTCAGGCATTATGATTTCTAGTAGCAACAGTAGTAGCGGTAGTACCACTACTAATAGTATTAACAGCAATGTTTACTGAGCCCTTTCTGTGAGCCAGGACGTGTTCTAAACTTTAAATACATTAACTCCTTAATCTTCAGAGCAATACTCACGGATAGCCATTATAATTATCTAGATTTTACAGGGAGAACACTTAGGTACCACCGTTAAGTACAGAGAGGAGATGAAGCGAGAAGGCTTCTGCTAATTGGGATGAAAGGGCAGGTCCGAGCCAGGCTGGCCTCTGGGGAGATGAATGTTGAGGACAGAGAGAGGCCTGGCAAACAGCACACGGTCCTGGAACAGTGTCATTAGGTCGTTTGTACTGAACGGTGGTTGGAGGCCCTCTCCGATCACACTGCAACATGCTGGTGTGTTGTGGGAATCCTGGGGAAAGCAGATCTGCGCTGTGGTTAGCTCCTAAGAGCATGACTGTGAGCTGAGGGAAACTAGTCTCCTGGGCTCAGCACTATACTCCTGTCAGGAAGCACAAGGAATTTCCTGTTTGGAATTCCCCCACAGCTCATTTCTCAGGCCTTGGGGGCCATTTCTTGGAAGCCCCAGTGCCGAAAACTCCCTTTTCCTCCCTATTACATGACTTTTCCTTCAAAAATGATGGACATTTCTTACATGATAGTTATACACGTTTCAATGCCATTCTCCCAAATCATCTCACACTCTCCCTCTCCCTCTCCCACAGAGTCCAAAAGTCTGTTCTATACATCTGTGTCTCTTTTGCTGTCTCACATACAGGGTTATCATTACAGTATTGTAAAGTATAATAAAAAAATAAAAAAATAATAAAAAAGAAAAAAAGAAAAAAAGAAAAAAATGATGGACATTGGGAATACATTATATAGGACAGAGAAATATAACCATTACATTGCAATAACTTTAAACGAAGCACAGTCTAAATCTATAAAAATATTGAATCACTGTTGTACACCTGAAATGAATATAATATTGTAAATCAACTACACTTCAATTTAAAAAATGGTGGGTATTTCCAACTTCAGTGTTCCTGAAACGCACAAACTGATAATGCTTTTTACTGATAATCAATAAAAGGAAGAGAAACAGAGCAGCACCTATGTCCTGCTCCCTCCCATGTCCTCAACCTGCCTTTTTTCTGTGGAAAAACTTTAGCCAATGAATAAGTTTAACCGGAATAAGCGAGAAAATGCAGAAACAAAGGGAAACAGACAAATGAGACCAAATAATAATAGTTTAGTCATTACGCAAAGTCAAGGACCTTTAGTCCCTTTCAAGGGCTATAGATAATATTCTGAGCCATATCCTGTGAGCTGTCTCATAGATATTGAAACCCCCGCCAGGGAGAAGAAGTTAACTACATGATGAGCAGACTACAGCCATGCCATAAGCTGCCACAGTTCCGAGAACTGGTTCCGGGGAAATGGAAACAAATTGACCATGGGACTGAAGTTTGTTCTTAAAACAATCCAGATGACGCTGGTCAGACCAGGGCACGACAAACTACAAGATGAGTCAGAGCTATGTTTGTTCTACATGTAGCCCCTTCCATCAGCCTATAAAAGTCCTTGCCAACTGATTGTTGGTGGTGGGGGTAGGGGTGGAGTTGGCCTTTGGATAAGCTTTTCTCCCTTCTCACCTGCCCCCACCCATATTTCTCAGTTGCCAGCATCCAAAATAGAGCAAATTTTCCTTTTCACCAACTTGGCCTCTTTACTGGCTTTTGAGCAATAAGCAGCCAGACCCCACTTTCTGTAACAGGACTAGCAAATGGTAGGAACCAGATCTCAGGAACCAGTCACAATGCAAAGGGGTCAAGAATCTCAGGGCCTTCAATCTAGTTGATGTACCTGGTATTGTTTCTGACTTTTTCCCGTTGATTCCCCACCATCAAGTTCTCCTCCTTTATCCATTATCTCACCAAACCTCTACTGTCCCTCAGCCTTCAGATGCTCTGGGAATTGGTTTTCCACCTTGAGTATGTGACAGAATCTCCTGGCAGTCTCGGTTAATAATTTCTGGGATGGAGTAGGTCTGCGGATGTTGTTGCTGTGTAGTCTCTAAGTTGTATCCGACTCATTGCAACCTCAGGGACTGCAGCAGGCCAGGCTCCTCTGTCCGTGGGATTTCCCAGGCAAGAATACTGGAGGGAGTTGCCATTTCCTTCTTCAGGGGATCTTCCTGACCCAGGGATCAAACCCGGGTCTCCTGCATGGCAGGCCAGTTGCTTACCACTGAGCCACCAGGGAAGGACAGGTCTGCAGGGCAGGGAGGAGAATTTGCATTTTTACAATTTCCCAGGTGCAGCTGAAGCTGCTAATGCAGGGACCACATTTTGTGAACTGTTTTCTGGTAACTTAAAGCTCTCAGGCTTAATGATATAATTCAGGCTGAAACATAGGTCCTGTAAAAGGGGGAGGGATCACCAGATAAAGTAAAATTTCTCAGTTAAATATGAATTTCAGATAAACAGTTTTTAAATGTACCTCCCAAGTATTGCATGGGACAGACTTAAATTAAAAATTATTTGTTGCTTATCTGAAATTTAAATTAACTGGAGTGCTGTGTATACTGCATTTTAATTTGCTATGTCTGGCAATTCCATTCCAAGGGCATCATGTTTGCGAATTTCCTGATAGCATAAAAGCTACTCTGTGAATTAAACTATCTTTCTAGATCTTTCCCTTCTACCACCCAGCTCTCAGGTTCCTGAAATGGATTTCCCGACTCTGAGTAGGGTCCTTGTCCCAACCTTCCCCTGAGATACCCCTCTAGGACCTAGTGCTAACTTAATGTATCCCAGGTTGACTGCACTAGAGTCCCTTGGAGCTTATTGTTGCCATTCCTCTTCTGTATGAGTCTTTCAATTTCCTTTAATAGTAGAGACTTCAGGACAAGGCAGGAGAGAAAGTGGAGCCCACAAAGCACTCGGTCAGCTCCCTCCTTTGCCGATGCCAAGACTGGTCAAGTTGGTGCACCAGAGAAGATGCCTTAGTAAGCTCAGAGAGGGGCAGTTTGTCTACCCAAGCAAGCGAGCCTGGTGGTGTTGCCATTTGGAGTAAATATTCATAAAACATAGTGTGTTAGTGCTGTTTCTAGGTAAGTTAAGGATTGCAATCTATTTAATTTTTAAATCCTATTATTGCTCCTGTAGAGGCATTTCTGAAGGTGGACAAGCTTCCTGGCTAGGATGTGTCAACTTTAGGATATTGTTCCTAAAAGCAGGAGGGGATATCTTTGCCACTGACCATAACAAAGATGATAATGACAGGATAGATAAGGAAATTACTGAATGGAGATCAGTCTTATAAGACGTAACGTTTAGCTGGATTTTAATGTCCAAGGGTTTGTTCACCACTATTGGTCATTTCCAAATGGAACACTATATTTGAATTCACAACCTAGCGATACAGCGAAGATCTCAGAGTTTGGGTCTTACAATTTTCTGCAAATTTCTGGAGTGCATATTTAAAAGGACAGCATGGTTCTCTTCTTTCAAATACTAATAATTCTGTTTCAAAGAGCAGTAACTCAAAGCATTTTTCCAGTAATGCAGTCCTATTTCCAGATATTTTAATAATGCTAATCGGAACCCTCAGGCTTTATTTTTGTTTTTCTCTGAGGAATGGATTTCTGTTAAGCATTTGTATTATAATTCTAAAACCTACCCTTGTTTGAGAAACAGATGTTAGAAGAGAATGCAATCAAAAGCAAGAAGAAATGATTGTAGATGAGAGCAAATATTTATTTTCACATGTATCTAGTGGCTTCCTATAATGTCATCAGTGAACGAAAAGTCAAATAATAACTGTCTGCTGTTTGTGTGCAAAATGTTATTACTAACCCACCATTAAACTTGACATGCATTCTGAGCTTTTTTCCATTAGTCTTGATGTATTTGGGCAATGTCACTCATAGCTTCTTTCCTCATTTTACTAATAATCAGTAGCAGGCATTTACAAAAAAAGATAGCCAAGATCTTCTGGTATTTTTGTGGTCAAGGAAAAGAGCCAGGTTTCTGCTCCTAAGAAGGAATGAACCCATTTTCTCAACCTGACACGGATATCAGAGATTTGGAGGATTTAATAATGGTCAAAGTCGAAAGTATGGTACATTTTCCTATCAGGAAAACAAATCTACTCTATTCCTGCTATACACTCCATGTGTTAACAAAGACCGAATATAGCAGCAGGAAAAGACTGTAGTCAGTTAATGAATTTTCTATTTACATTCCAAACCAATAAGCTAATTTTTTGTTTGTTTGGCTTAACAGATTGTGCTTTAATTACAAGCCATTAGCCAGGCACTAATAGATGAAACTGTTTGGATTTCATAAATATTTTTGAATATTATACAACTCATTTAACAGTTTAATATACAGAAATAATGCTCTGATGTAGGGGAAACACTTAACTGAGATAGTGTTACTTGAGGATAGCTCAGCCTTTCTGACTCAATCCAGCAGAGGGAGCATTGGAGGTGGGGAGGGGCGGGTCTCTAGAATCAGACTGTCTTTACTTAGGTCCTGACTCTGCCATTTACTAGTGCATGACCTTGAGCAAGCTACCTAAGTGCCTCAGTTTCCTCATTAGTCAAATGGAGGTAATTTTATTACCAACCCCTGAAAGAGATTTCCAACAATAAGTGGGATAAGGCATATGAAGTGCCTACCACAGAGTGAGCATCCACTAAATATTAACTAAGAATAGAATAAAATCAGACAAAATTGAAACTATTTTCTGAACTCAAGTTCAGAACTCAAGTTCAAAACTAAAGTTCTGAATTATATCTGGATAAATCTCTTACTACATGTTGTAATTATTGCATGAAGTAAAGGCTACATTGCCTACCTAATAAATTTAACCAACAAATATTTGAATTTTGGAATAAATATATCTTATACACTGATGCCTGGTGGGCTGCTGTCTATGGGGTTGCACAGAGTCGGACACAACTGAAGCGACTTAGCAGCAGCAGCAGCAGCAGCATACACTGATTAGGAGTTTACTGGATTTAAAAGTAAATGTATGAAGGACATGTTTAATAAATCAAATCAAAACATCCCCTTATATTTTAAGTCATCCTGCTAGAATAAATATTGTCTAAAGCAATAAAGAGAATAGTACAAGAGAAGTACAGTTTCATTTGGCATCATTCAAATAGTGTTTCTAATACTTTTTATGTTTATTTATAGGCTTTCAGAAATGGTATTGACCTAACAGAAACCGAAATTTTAAGAAGAGGTGGCAAGAATACACAGGAGAAATATACAAAAAAGATCTTCATGACCCAGATAACCATGAAGGCGTGATCACTCACCTAGAGTCAGACATCCTGAAATTAGAAGTCAAGTGGGCTTTAGGAAGCATCACTACAAACAAAGCTAGTGGAGGTGGTAGAATTCCAGTTAAGCTTTTCAAATCCTAAAAGATGGTGCTGTGAAAGTGCTGTACTCAATATGCCAGCAAATTTGGAAAACTCAGCAGTGGCCACAGGACTGGAAAAGGTCAGTTTTCATCCCAATCCCTAAAAAAGGCATTGCCAGAGAATGTTCAAACTACCGCACAATTGTACTCATCTTACACGATAGCAAAATAATGCTCAAAATTCTCCAAGCCAGGCTTCAACAGTATGTGAACCATGAACTTTCAGATGTTCAAGCTGGATTTAGAAAAGGCAGAGGGGGGGAAAGATGAGCAGCCCCAGCTTCGAGAGACGATTCTCAGAGAGCATGGCGGACCGGAAGTGTTGGACTCAAGTCGGTGTGTGGAGACAGCTGTAAAGGCTGATTCACTCCATAAAACTGCGGAAGGTCCTGGGAACATGCAGAAGCTCCAACCTGAAGGAACAGTTGAAAGCATGGAACATCTGGTGGAAATGGCCAGGAAAATTCACACTAACGAAGAGGACCAACACATTGAAGGTGAGACAGGAGAAACGGTTGAAACAGAGATGGAGAGTGAGAAAGTCAGTGAAGCAGCTGAAACAAAAGAAGAAGAAACAGGAGAAGCCATGGATCTTTCAGCAGCCACACAGATAGGTCTGGATGGAAGGGTGAAGGGACACAGCATGTTGTAACAGAGAAGACAGAAAACTGCAGTGAAGTTTGGTTACAGATGCTATCTTTCAACATCGACATGTTTTATACCAGGAAAATGTGGTTATCATGTTCTTCATTACATTGTTCCATAGAACTGCTAAGCTATAAATGGTTTTCTTAGCTACTTAGAATTCAGAACTACAGTAGCCAGAGCCGGTACTGACTAGAGTATATGTTCATTTAAGAGTGTGAGGGCATTTTCTTCATTGTGGCAATGGGTCCATTCAGTGTAGAAGAGTGAGACCCTAAAAGAAAGCATACACCTCTAAGTATAGGTGACTGGAGAAAGGAGTTAAGTAAAAAATTTTAGGCAGCTCATGATAATGAAATCATACAGAATTAGGATGGAATAAGAATGATCAACAACAATGGGGCAACTTATATCTAGTATTTCTTTCCTATCACAGAATTTAAAGCTAGTAGGAACCTGGGAAAGTGTGTCATTTAATTATCTTCTTACCTGAAGTCTGTCTACTACCAAGGATCCTTCATGATCATGGTGTATGAAAAATGGTAACAAAATTCTCATAAAAGGAATACAGACTCTGGTGCTGTTATAAAATTAGGCATTTTTCACAATGAAAGGCTACACATTTTTAATGTGCCATTTTGAATCATTTAGTAATTTTATATGTATATGAGGTGTTTCAATTGGTGTTATTCCTTTAACTGACATTAAAGGTATTTTAAATTGACGTTTAAATATATTTCAGAGGCAACAAACAGCAAGAATTAAAAACTAGATTTGTTGACTATGTGGAGTCTATTCCTTGGGCTCTATTTTTTTAAAAGATTACTTTAATATTAGACTTTAGAGGTGGGAAAGAGCTAAAAAATCAAGATTTAAAAACCATTTACAATATTTCATTAATGTTAAAATGATATAGAAAGTCACCTTTCAAGAATTCCTCCGAAGTTGCCAAGGGATTTTGGTAAGTTATTATCTGTGATTATATGTGAATAAGAATAATGATAGCAGTCTTTTTCACCAGTGAGTGCCTTGTGCTTATGAATATCAGGATAGAATTATATTCTGGACACATTTAGTATCTTTATCTTATTTGTAAATATATAGTTTAAAAATAACTTCTTAGATGAATTAACTAGACTCTTTTACTTTAGCTTCTGTATCAAACTATGACGATGATATAATTAATTTTAAGAACATAGAATAGAGGGGAGAATTATCTTTACTCTGATTTTAATGTTTTTATGTTCCTGACAAGCTGGATTGTGATTTTATTGAGAAGGACTATTTTATGTCTTTGAATTCATGCATTTTACTCTTTTAATGGAAAAGATGGGTGCTTTCATGAAAATGATAGGTGCTTGATAAATATGTTAAATCAATAAGTGAATAACAAGTACCAAGGGTTCCCATTTATACTTAACATTAAAAAAATATTTAAAATATGAAAAAAAAAAAAGAAAAGGCAGAGGAACCAGAGATCAAATTGCCAACATCCGCTGGATCATAGGAAAAGGAAGAGTGTTCTAGAAAAACATCTACTTTTGCTTTATTGACTATGCCAAAGCCTTTGAGTGTGTGGATCACAACAAACTGTGGAAAATTCTGAAAGAGCTGGAAATACAAGACCACCTTACCTGCCTCCTGAGAACTCTGTATGCAGGTCAAGAAGCAAGTTAGAACTGGACATGGAACAACAGACTGGTTCCAAATAGGGAAAGGAGTACATCAAGGCTGTATATTGTCACCCTGCTTATTTAACTTATACACAGAGTACATCATGCAAAATTCAGGGCTGGGTGAAGCACAAGCTGGAATCAAGATTGCCAGGAGAAATATCAGTAACCTCAGATATGCAGATGACACCACCCTTATGGCAGAAAGTGCAGAACTAAAGAGCCTCTTGATGAAAGTGAAGGAGGAGAGTGAAAAAGCTGGCTTAAAACTCAACATTCAGAAAACAAAGATCATGGCATCTGGTCCCATCACTTCATGGGAAATAGATGGGGAAACAGTGGAAACAGTGACAGACTTTATTTTGGGGGGCTCCAAAATCACTGCAGATGGTGATTACAGCCAAAAAATTAAAAGACACTTGCTCCTTGGGAGAAAAGCTATGACCAACCCAGGCAGCATGTTGAAAAGCAGAGACCTTACTTTGCCAAAGCAGGTCTGTCTAGTCAAGACTATGGTTTTTCCAGTAGTCATGTATGAATGTGAGAACTGGACTATAAAGAAAGCTGAGCACCGAAGAATCGATGTTTTTGAACTGTGGTGTTGGAGAAGACTCTTGAGAGTCCCTTGGACTGCAAGGAGATCCAATCAGGTCATCCTAAAGGAAATCAATCCTGAATATTCATTGGATGGATTGATGCTGAAGCTGAAAATCCAATACTTTGGTCACCTGATGTGAAGAAGTGACTCACTGGAAAAGACCCTGATGCTGGGAAAGACTGAAGGCAGGAGGGGAAGGGGATGACAGAAGAGGAGATGGTTGGATGGCATCGCTGACTGAATGGACATGAGTTTGAGTAGGATCCAGGAGTTGGTGATGGACAGGGAAGCCTGGCGTGCTGCAGTCCATGGGGTCGCAAAGAATTGGACACAAGTGAGTGACTGAACTGAACTGATAGGCTTTCATTAAAAAAATCTCTTGGTCTATAATTTTTGGACTTTGGCAGTAGCACCAACAAGCCATTGGAAAACCAGTGAATGGAAACAGCTCTGTCTTCAAGGATGTGGTTTCTAAGGTCTGGTGCTCTCTGCTGTACTAGTCACAGCTGGGTAGGAGGGAGAGTAGGCATGGAATGAAGTCAGGCAAGGTAAGTGAGGTGTCAGTGGAATCTGGGTGGTTAGATCACTCAAGCTGTGAATATGTAGTGTCTGTGATTTCCTGACAACAAGCACTTTTTTGGGTGAAGCCCCCAGTTTTCATGACCAGAGCAGTCCAAGAATTAAAACATAGGGATGTAAGGCAGGAAGGGGGTAAGCTAAGGGAATACAGAGAGATGTGAGTCTTCCCTGTGTTCTATTTGCTCTCCTACTGTGCTGGAAGCATTTGGGGATTTTTTTTTTTTTTTTTTTTTTTTTAGGTTTTGGCCTTACATGAGGGCATGTAGGATCTTAATTCCCTGACCAGGGCTCAAACCCACCCCCCTGCAATGGAAGAGTAGAGTCTTAACCACTGGACTGCCAGGGAAGTCCCAGGAATTTTTTTTTTTTAATAACTGCCTTGATATTACTAATTTGAATGGGCACTCACTCCTCTTCCAATCTCCCCTTCTGTGGCTATAGATAAACATTTTATGTTGGTGGTTAATTCTTTCCATGAGGGACTCTCATGGAAGAGAATACGAGGCAGAATAAAAGTATCATTATGAGGATTATACTCCATAATAGAAATTTACATTATTCAAATTCAGTTCAGTCACTCAGTTGTGTCGACTCTTTGAGACCCCATGAACCACAGCATGTCAGGCCTCCCTGTCCATCACCAACTGCCAGAGTCTACCCAAACCCATGTCCATTGAGTCAGTGATGCCATCCAACCATCTCATCCTCTGTCATTCCCTTCTCCTCCTGCCCTCAATCTTTTCCAGCATCAGGGTCTTTTCAAATGAGTCAGCTCTTCACATTAGGTGGCCAAAGTATTGGAGTTTCAGCTTCAACACCAGTCCCTTCAATGAACACCCAGGACTGATCTCCTTTAGGATGGACTGGTTGGATCTCCTTGCAGTCCAAGGGACTCTCAAGAGTATTCTCCAACACCACAGTTCAAAAGCATCAATTCTTTGGCGCTCAGCTTTCTTTATAGTCCAACTCTCACATCCATACATGACTACTGGAAAAATCATAACCTTGACTAGACAGACCTTTGTTGACAAAGTAATGTCTCTGCTTTTTAATATGCTGTCTAGGCTGGACATAACTTTCCTTCCAAGGAGCAAGTGTCTTTTAATTTCATGGCTGCAATCACCTTCTGCAGTGATTTTAGCTATTAACATTATAAAAAATATCTCTACAAAAGTAAAATGGGTATTTGCTGGCTCATGTACTCTGCTAACTGATCTTATAAAATTTATTTCCATTTTATATCTTAAATTTTTGTACAGCCTAGAAGAATAGACTGAAAAGCATTGTATCATATCTAACACACACGTCTGGGCTTCCCCCCATACTCACAAAGGCAAGGCTTATTATGACTTGTACCATTTATCTTGTCTTCTTTTGTTCAATTAATTGCTGATGTCATCTCTTTTGGCTAGTCCTGAAAGTATGGTTAGCCTTCCCTTGTTTACTTTTTGACATTCTGAAAGTGAAAGTGAAGTCGTTTAGTCATGTCTGACTCTTTGTGACCCCCTGGCCTGTAGCCTACCAGGCTTCTCTGTCCATGGGATTTTCCAGGCAAGAATACTGGAGTGGGTTACCATTTCCTTCTCCAGGAGATCTTCCTGACCCAAGGACTGAACCCAGGTCTCCTGCATTGCAGGCAGACGCTTTACCGTCTGAGCCACCATAGGACGTATCAAGTCATACTCAACGGAACTACCATTATCAAGCATTTACTATATATGCTCTGTATACTGAGTGCTGTTCAGTAAACCTTACATATGTTACTTCATTTAATTCTTGTCTCAAGCCCATAAGGTAGATATTACTTCCTTTTACAATTGGAGATTGTGAAACTCAAAAAATTTAAATGCTGTTCTCAAAGTTAAACATCTACTGAGTGGCACACACACATACTTGCAACAAATTTAGTTCAACTATAAATTCCATGCTCCTTCAGTAGGCTATGGTGACTAAGAACTTTGCCTATTGAGTGCAGGATTATTTCATGTAGAAGCCAATACTGTTTTTATATTATCTGGCTGTCTTACCAGACAATACTATTCTTCCTACACTCTCAGGCAATGTCAGCATTGTTCAGTCTCTGCACAAATCAAGATTCCTTTTTCAGTATTCTAAATATAAAATATTGACCATCCTACTTGTGGCATAGTGTAAGGTATTGTAGAGGATACAAAATTACATGAGCCAAGGCCTCTAATCTTACGAGGTTGCATTTAATGGCAAAGGTGTGAGCATGATAAAAACTGCATGAAAATGTCTACAATATGAGGCAGAATAAAAGTAACATTATCGAGATTATAATCCATGACAGGAATTTATAAAAAGAAGGAGACAACCACAGAAGCCTCTCCTCATTGGATCCTGGTTGAGATTTGCCTTTTTTTTTTTTTTTGCTGTAGTTTATGGTGGGCGGGAAGAGGGTGTTTGCTATGACCAGTGCATTTTCTTGGCAAAACTCTATTAGTCTTTGCCCTGCTTCATTCCACATTCCAAGGCCAAATTTGCCTGTTACTCCAGGTGTTTCTTGACTTCCTACTTTTGCATTCCAGTCCCCTATAATGAAAAGGACATCTTTTTTGGGTGTTAGTTCTAAAAGGTTTTGTAGGTCTTCATAAAACCATTCAACTTCAGTTTCTTCAGTGTTACTGGTTGGGGCATAGACTTGGATAACTGTGATATTGAATGGTTTGCCTTGGAGATGAACAGAGATCATTCTGTCGTTTTTGAGACTGCATTCAAGTACTGCGTTTCGGACTCTTTTGTTGACCATGATGGCTACTCCATTTCTTCTGAGGGATTCCTGCCCACAGTAGTAGATATAATGGTCATGTGAGTTAAATTCACCCATTCCAGTCCATTTTAGTTTGCTGATTCCTAGAATGTCAATGTTCACCCTTGCCATCTCTTGTTTGACCACTTCCAATTTGCCTTGATTCATGGACCTAACATTCCAGGTTCCTATGCAATATTGCTCTTTACAGCATCAGACTTTGCTTCTATCACCAGTCACATCCACAACTGGGTATTGTTTTTGCTTTATATTGTCACCCTGCTTATTTAACTTATATGCAGAGGACATCATGAGAAACGCTGGACTGGAAGAAACACAAGCTGGAATCAAGATTGCCGGGAGAAATATCAATAACCTCAGATACGCAGATGACACCACCCTTATGGCAGAAGTGAAGAGGAACTAAAAAGCCTCTTGATGAAAGTGAAAGAGGAGAGTGAAAAAGTTGGCTTAAAGCTCAACATTCAGAAAATGAAGATCATGGCATCCGGTCCCATCACTTCATGGGAAATAGATGGGGAAACAGTAGAAACAGTGTCAGACTTTATTTTTTTTGGCTCCAAAATCACTGCAGATGGTGACTGCAGCCATGACATTAAAAGACGTTTACTCCTTGGAAGAAAAGTTATGATCAACCTAGATAGTATATTCAAAAGCAGAGACATTACTTTGCCGACTAAGGTCCATCTAGTCAAGGCTATGGTTTTTCCTGTGGTCATATATGGATGTGAGAGTTGGACTGTGAAGAAGGCTGAGCACCGAAGAATTGATGCATTTGAACTGTGGTGTTGGAGAAGACTCTTGAGAGTCCCTTGGACTGCAAGGAGATCCAACCAGTCCATTCTGAAGGAGATCAACCCTGGGATTTCTTTGGAGGGAATGATGCTAAAGCTGAAACTCCAGTACTTTGGTCACCTCATGCGAAGAGCTGACTCATTGGAAAAGACTCTGATGCTGGGAGGGACTGGGGGCAGGAGGAGACGGGGACGACCGAGGATGAGATGGCTGGATGGCATCACGGACTCGATGGACGTGAGTCTGAGGGAACTCCGGGAGATGGTGATGGACAGGGAGGCCTGGTGTGGCTGCGATTCATGGGGTCGCAAAGAGTCGGACATGACTGAGTGACTGAACTGAACTGAATGGTGGGCGGGGGTGGGAATCAGAGAGAGAGTCTGTCAGTCACATTTCAATGGTTCATTATCACTGCCATTTGGTACAAACAGCTCATATTTGGTGAGAAATAATAATCAGTGCAAATAAGGATGTAGGCAGAGGTGGGGCATGGAGATATTCCATGATTGTATTGACATTTTCTCCACATTGTGACAGTGATGATAATCTCTAAAAAAGAGTGAAAAAACCCCTATTGCTCTCACTATAACTATAGTTAGTCTGACAACCAAGCATTCACTAATTAAATGTAATGTTAAATATATAAAATGTATTGAGTTGGGATACATAATGATAAACTGAAGCTTATAATCTGTAGAAAATATAAGATGTCTATACAAATAAATATCCTGTGATGAGAAATGATAAAAGTCATTAGAGAAGGAGAGAGATGTCATCATAATATTTGAGAGGAGAAACAGGTTATTTTCACTGGAGGAATCAGGGGAGTCTGAAGGAGGTGACAATAACTATTGATGTTGCTATTTTAGTCGCTAAGCCATGTCTGACTCTTTGCAACCCCATGGACTGTAGCCCACCAGGCTCCTCTGTCCATGGGATTTCCATGGACAAGTATACTGAAGTGGGTTGCCATTTCCTTCTCCAGGGGATGTTCCCAACTTATGGATGGAACCTGCATCTCCTGCTTTGGCAGGCAGATTCTTTACCACTGGGCCACTAGGGAAGCCCAATAACTACTAATAGCTAACCTCTTTTCATTGCTAACCAGGTACCAGGCCTTAAGCATATATTAACTTATTTAATGCTCATAACAGCTCTATGAGGTAGATGCAATCTGCCCCCCATAGTCCAACTCTGTATTTTCCAGGAAAAGAAACCAAGTCATAGAGATTAAATGACCTACTAGCAAGTGGCCTGAAGTTTGACTTTAGAGGCTAATCATTTAACCACAGCTCTATTTACCAGCCTGTGCCAGGATGGATGGGAGTGGTTCCTCACATGGAGCTAGGAGAACAAGCAGAGAGACAGCCTCAGGAAAGGACAAGGAGGGCACGGGGCTGGCACATGAAGAGAAGTAATCATAAACAGGAAAAGGGAAGGCTATGTAACATTAGGTTAGAGTCAGGCCACAGAGAGCACTGAGAAGATATCTAAAGGGATTGTACTTTACTTTTTATGATTGACAGTTTTTGAAATGCCTCAGCTTATGACATAGATGGGCCACAGGGAAGCTAATCTGATAGCCATGTACAAGATGGATATAAAGGTTGTTGAGAGGCAGGGAGAGCAGTTAGGAGGTTAAAATCCGTAACAGGGAACATAGCTTAGAGTGATGGGGTGATTAAAGTGAGGGTGACAATGAGGAATTGCAAAATCGAAAGTGAGGAATTCAGAATGGCAGTCATGGAAGTGTAAAATTGCAAGATAGATTTTATTTCTTGAGGAGTCAAAAGAGATGCTTAAGATTTGAGTGTGGGTTATTGCAAGGGCAGAGGTGTTATCCACACAGCTCTGGACTTTCAGAGAAGTGACGTTTGAGTAGAAAATGAAGTTAATTTTGTACATATAGTCATGCAGATAGAATTTTCTGTTGGATAATTCTCGGACAGAAAGGTTGATAAAAAGTTTCATCTCTATTTGGTTGTTCTTTATATTTTCTAACTCTTTACAGACTTCTAACCTCTCTCTGTGTATCCATTCTCCTCCCAAGTTCTTTTGTCATCTTTAAGATCATTACTCTTAACTCTTTCATGGTAGATTGCCTATCTCCACTTCACTTAGTTCTTCTTCTGGGGTTTTATCTTGTTCCTTCATCTAGAACATGTTCTTCTGCCTCAATTTATCCAAGTTGCTGTGTGAATTTTTATGGATGTGACAGGTTAGTTAGGTTTCTTGACCCTGGAGAAGTGGCCTTCCGTAGGTCATGTCCTATGCATCGCAGCAGTGCACTCATCTTTTGTCACTCAAGCTATAATATTCCAGGGCTTTCCCCTAAGAAGGCTGTGTGGTCCTTCTGTTGTGACTGGGTGACTGTGTGGGCGATCTGATAGGCTTGGCTGGCCCCTAGTTTGGTTGGCTGCCAGGCCCTGTCTTGTATAAATGCTGCTAGTTGCCGGTTGGTGGGTCCTAGGTGGCTGTCTGCAGAACTCAAGGGACTGCGGGGTAATGCTTGCTCACTGGTGGGTGGAGTTGGGGTCCAGAAGTCTCTGAGGCTATTACCCCTGTACTGCTGAGTGTGGCCAGGTCATGGGGTAGTGCTGGACTACTGGTAGGCAGGGCTGGGTCCTGGAATCCACAGTGTCCATGGATCTGAGAGCTGGTGTCAGATTGCTGGCGTGTATGTGTGAGTTGCCGACACAGTTGGGTATGGGGTTTGAGGTATCCCAAAGCTTGTGTTGGCCTGCTGGTGGTCAGGGTCTGGACTGCTGTGGAACTGTGGTCTTCTTGGGTCTGTTGTCTGCCCTCTGGTGGGTGGAGCTGGGTCCTGGGCCTCTGGTGAGGTGGGCAGGGCTGTGCACAGTGGTTCATCTAGCGGCAACCCTGGGATCTGGAGGCTGCGGGCTCAGGAAGTCTTTAGGCCTCCTGAGTGGGCCTGAGAGTTCCAGAAAAACATCTACTTCTGTTTTATTGACTATGTCAAAGGCTTTGACTGTGTGGCTCACAACAAACTGTGGAAAATTCTTAAAGTGATGGGAATACCAGACCACCTTACCTGCCTCCTGAGAACTCTGTAGGCAGGTCAAGAGGCAACAGTTAGAGCCAGACATGGAACAATGGACTGGTTCCAAATTGGGAAAGGAGTACGTCAAGGCTGTATATTGTCACCCTACCTATTTAACGTATATGCAGAGAACATCATGCAAAATGCTGGGCTGGAAGAAGCACAAGCTAGAGTCAAGATTTCCAGGAGAAATATCAATAACCTCAGCTATGCAGATGCCATGACCCTTACGGCAGAAAGCGAAGAGGAACTAAGAGCCTCTGGATGAACATGAAAAAGGAGAATGAAAAAGCTGGGTTAAAACTCAACATTCAAAAAACAAAGATAATGGCATCTGGTCCCATCACTTCATGGCAAATAGATGGGAAACAATGGAAACAGTGACAGACTTTATTTTCTTGGGCTCCCATATCACTACAGATGGTGACTGCAGCTGTGAAATTAAAAGATGCTCGCTCCTTGGAAGAAAAGCTATGACCAACCTAGACAGCATATTAAAAAGCAGAGACCTTACTTTGCCAACAAAGGTCTGTTTAGTCAAAGCTATGGTTTTTCCAATTGTCATGTATGGATGTGAGAGTTGGGCTATAAAGAAGGCCAAAGAATTGATGGTTTTGGACTGTGGTGTTGAAGAAGACTCTTGAGAGTCCCTTGGACTCCAAGGAGATCAAACCAGTCAATCCTAAAGGAAATCAGTCCTGAATATTCATGCTGAAGCTGAAGCTCCAGTACTTTGGCCACCTGATTCGAAGTATTGACTCATTAGAAAATACCCTG
Source organism: Ovis canadensis (assembly GCF_042477335.2). Lineage (NCBI taxonomy): Eukaryota > Metazoa > Chordata > Mammalia > Artiodactyla > Bovidae > Ovis > Ovis canadensis. Next base: position 87,929,997 of record NC_091247.1, read on the forward strand.
ATGCTGGGAAAGATGGAAGGCAGGGGGAGAAGGGGAGGACAGAGGATGAGATGGTTGGATGGCATCACCGACTGAATGGACATGAGTTTGAGCAAGCTCCGGGAGGTGGTGATAGACAGGGGAGCCTGGCGTGATGCAGTCCATGAAGCCCCAGAGTTGGACGTGACTGAACAACTGAACTGAACTGAGTGGGCCTGCGGCGCTGCTCCTTAGTTCTTTGGCCTCAGGCCCCCGCTCCAGCTGCTGCAGTTTTGGGCGGGGCGGGTCTGGGCGTCAAGAGTGAGAGGGAGGAGCCCCCAGGGCGCCCGCTGGTACCAGCTTTCTGCGGCTTCCTGAGATAGCATGAGCTCCTGAATACTGTTGCCCCACAGGAGCTGCAGCCTCCTCCCCGCCACTCCAGGAGACTCTCCGAGGCTGGCAGGTAGGTCTGGCCGAGGATCTTGTCAGATGACGGCTTTCCCCTGTGTCTCAGTGCGCATGACAATCAGGTGTGCCTTTAAGGGTAAAGTCTTTTTCCCGCAGTCTGTTGGGTACTCCGGAAATTAAGCCCCACGGTCTGCAAAGCCAAACACTGGGGGGCTGGTTTCCCCAGTGCGGTACCCTCAGGCTGGGGAGCCCATGTGGGGCTCAGAACTGTGGTCCAGTGAGAGAAGCCCTGCACATATTCTCCAGTCAGTGGGCTGCCCACCCGGGGCGGGGTTTGGACTCCACTGTACCAGGAGTCTGCCCCACCTACCTGTTTTATGTCTTCAGTGGTAGATCTTTGGTAGAAGATCTTTTCTGCTCGGTTTCGGTCTTTTTCACAGGTGATAGTTCCGCAGATAGTTGTGGTTTTGGTGTGCTCCCGAGAGCAGATGAACTCAGGGTCCTTTCTCCTCCGCCATCTTGTTTTGATATCCTGACTGACTTTTTATTTGGCTGCGTTGGGTCTTAGTTGCAGCATGCTGGGTTTTCACATCACCTGGGATCTTTCATTGCAGCTCATGGGCTCCCTAGTTGTGGTGCATGGGCTTTGGAGCTAGTGGACTCAGTAGTTGTGGCACAGAGCTTAGCTGCTCCGTAGCATGTGGGACGGAGAAGGCCATTGGCACCCCACTCCAGTACTCTTGCCTGGAGAATTCCATGGATGGAGGAGCCTGGTAGGCTGCAGTCCATGGGGTCGCGAAGAGTCGGACATGACTGAGCGAATTCACTTTCACTTTTCACTTTCATGCATTGGAGAAGGAAATGGCAACCCACTCCAGTGTTCTTGCCTAGAGAATCCCAGGGACGGGGGAATCTGGTGGGGTTCCGTCTATGAGGTCGCATAGAGTCGGACACGACTGAAGTGACTTAGCAGCAGCAGCAGCAGCAGCAGCAACAGCATGTGGGATCTTAGTTGCTGGACCAGGGGGTCAAACCTGTGACTCCTGCATTGCAGGGCAGATTCTTAACCACTGGACTGCCAGGGAAGTGGCTGGAGGTGGTCTCTTTGATAGAGAAAATTAACACAACCAAGGGTATGTGGTATCTGATTACCGATCCATCAAATCTGTTTTCCTCTTCATCAGGAAGAATTGTTAGAAGCAGTTCCCATGTATAATGACATTATACCATCAGGATATTGCCCTGGGGCTATGTGAATTCTCCTCTCTGTCATAATATGGTCCAAAGGGACCTGGAGCATTTAGCTATTCTGTGAGACATCACAGTGCTCTTTTATTTATTTATTAAATTAAAAAAGATTCATTAATTCTAATTGGAGGCTAATTACTTTACAATATTGTGGTGGTTTTTGCCATACACTGACATGGATCAGCCATGGGTATACATGTGTCCCCCATCCTGAAGCCCCTCCCACCTCCCTCCCCATCCCATCCCTTAGGGTTGTTCCAGTGCATCAGCTTTGAGTGCCCCATTTCATGCATCGAACTTGGACTGGTCATCTATTTCACATATGGTAATACACACGTTTCAATGCTATTCTCTCAAATCATTCCACCCTCACCTTCTCCCACAGAGTCCCAAAGTCGGTTCTCTATATCTGTCTCTTTCGTTGTCTCGCATATAAGGTCATTGTTACCATCTTTCTAAATTCCATATGCCAGTTCCTTCTCCAGTTAATATCACAGTGCTCTTTTAAATTGATTACATCAATATGTTTTTCCATATCAATATCAATATTTTATGTCAATGTCATTTTATTTTAATAAATCCTACTTGAGGAGCTCCAAGTGGCAAGTACTCTGAAAGCCTTCCTAAGAGATGTGAGGTCCAGGAGTTAGGAGATAAACACTTATAGATACTTGGTAAACCTCCTCAAGGTTTGAGGGGCAGCACAGTTTACCCTTGGAAATAGTGCTCCAATCATTTGCTGAGTAATGCTGTGTCTAAAATACTGCTAATTTTGAGAGAGGCCCAGAAAGTACTCTATGGCATATCTAGACTGATACAAGCAGTCCTGTGGCTTGAACCTGATGATATTGGTAAATCCCGTAGTACTAGAGATTATCAGTGGGAGAGGAGAATGTTTCAATGGAGCCTGTGCCAAGTCACAATAGGAGAGCCTGAGAATAAACTCCTAAGTTCCTGGAGTAAGTATGTGCCATCTGCAGTGAAGAGCTAGATAGTATTTGAACATCAGATCCTGCCATGATACTACCCCAGCAGACTTAATGTGATGGCTGCTCACTGCCCATCATAAACTAGACACTGTCACATCCACCTAATTGGATCCATCAGTCATCTAACTTGGTGGGTCTTGAAGTAGTGTATCTGGGAGTGGGCTTGAGCAGGTACAGAGGACACAGGTAAACTATAGGATCAGGTGCTCCAGTTCCCATATCACCCATTGTAGTTTGCCAGTACCCTGAATTTGCTCACACCTTGGTCTTATGGGGTGGGCTGGGGTTCCTTGTAACTAGAGAGCAGAGGAGGAAAATAAATCCAAGCTTTGTTCATGAATGGGTTGGTCTGGCATATCTGTGAATGTCACTTTTGGCTGCTGTGAATATCCACATCTGCTGTTGGTAAGCTACGGCCCCATTCTAAGGTAGCCCTGAAAAACAATGGAGAGGACACAACTTTGGATATTGTGCTCGGTAGTCCACTACATAAAGTGGACTTTATGATGACTTAATGATAATATTGGATTTATGTTTTTAAAGCTTGTCAGTTAGATTTAAAATGTACCGGACACATCTGTCTCAGTCCTTTTTGCCCTTGGTGGGTTAAGTCTGAGAATAAAAATTTGTATGTGTTTGGATGAAGAAATAATTTATGATACAGGATTTTTAACGTGTATGGTGTCTTATGTTCAATTGTTATTTGTCTTCCTATAGTGTTGTGGGGGGCATATGCCACTGAGATTTAGAGTAAACAAGTCAAATATACAGTACTTTGTGGAGTTTTATGTTTGGTGAATATTGGTCTGAATCAAATTCATATAAAGAACTCTGCATAAACAGTAAAATAAATAACAACAAAAAACTAGAGAAACGAAAAGCTACCCAGTACATTTGTAGTGAAGAGGAAAAGTTAAAAATTTTACATAATCTCCTGCTCCGTCTGCCTCTGTAACTCAGCTTGCTTCTTGCAAAGTCTGGATCATGTAGGTCACATAGTCTCAGAAAGTGGAGACTTACAATACTAGGAACTGGAGCTTATCTCACTCACCCTTGTCCTGCTCTTTGCAATTACCCAGCCCCTGCAAACCTACAGACCCGCTTAATCATGTCTGTTCGTGTATAAAAATTCTGTAACCCCTTTGTCTGGGGCTCAGAGCTTGGAGTGTTAACTCCTCTGGGCCTGCTGGCATACTAAACCTGAGTTCTCCAACTCTCTAGGTTTCTCAATTACTGGTTCTCCAACTCTCTAGGTTTCTCAATTACTGGTTTCTGCAACATTTCTGGAGGCCCCAGAGAGATTCCAACCATGCCAGACCCTTAAGCCACCGGACTGGTGGCTCAGCCAGGCTGGAGTGAAGGAACCTCAAGACAAACGAGGAGACATGCCACTTGACGGTATTCCGGGTCCTCTTTTGGACTGGTGTTCTGACTCCCAACGGCCAAGCCCTGACCAGACTCATTGGAGGGACGGACCAATTCACCAGGAATGGCCACAGGATATGGTAAGGCCGTGGGGCTGGTCCCCAGTCAGGACCTACCCCAGTGGGTAGAAGAGGAGACTGGTCACCTCCTTGGGCTCCCAGGAAGAGAGCGTCAGATAGGGAGAACTGGGGACTTGGGAGAAGGGAGGCATTGTGACTGATAACCTCCTTGGAGCTCCCAGGAAGGGGGCAACAGTTAAGGAAATGTGGGGACTCAGGAAAAGAGAGGCATTGTGATAGCCTCAGAATGATTGTGAGTGCATGATTGCTGACTGAACAGAGTGAGAAAAAATTTTTCTTTTTGGAAACTGCAAAGCCAATTCTTTTTTGCATATGCAATTAAAAACAACTAGCTTGTTAAAAGGCCTGCCTAGGGAAAAGGTTGAAATTAACCCTATCCATGTCCTTGAAATACACAGCCAACTTTGCCTGAGACCTCAGCCTTGGGCAATTTAGAATTTCAAGCAAAGAAAAAAAAAGATGGGGGTCAAAGAGATATTTTTAATCTCAAACAGAAAACTGTATGATCTCTGTCTGTCTGGCTTTATGTATGTCTCAGTGTATGTCTTTTGTTTTTTTTCTAATAATATTGTTGAAGTTTTAAATTAATTCTAATTTAATTGGCCTAAAAAAGTAAAGGCTTACAAATTAAACAATTCTAAATACAAGAAAAATTAACCTAAATAAATTTCAGATTCACATAAACTGGAAATATTCAATATTAAATATCTAGTACTAACGTTTGTTTGCTAAACTAGTAAGAAAGTAGGATGTATGTTTTTAATAAAGAAAATATAAAAATAAAATTATATTTTATAAAGGAAAAAGAAAGTAGGTCTGAATTACAGGTGGCTGTTACAGAAAGTGATTAAAAAGTTTGTGGAAAGTGGACCCTGAAAAAAACTTTTGTGCATGGTTAGGACTGACTAAATTTAATATTACCTAAATGAGTTTAAAGTAAGCTGGTGCAATTTGGCCTTTCTCTCTGTTAAGAGGACATACTTTCTTCAGATGCTGAACTGCTTTTAATAATAGATTTAAGTTTCTTTACCTCTTAATTATCTGTTCTATATTTACCTTTGAAATCTTTTGTTAACTTTGGCTAAGTGAATAACTGTTATTTCATAGTAACTTATATGACTGAGGGTTATAAACCCTTTGACATTTATTGACAAAACATCCTAAATAATTTGACTTCTGTCTAACTTTGGGATGCTTCAGAAAGCCCCTGAGGCATCCCAAAGAGCTATTAAGCTACCAGGGTTCATTGTACATGTTAAATTACATTAGAAGTAATGTTGAAGTGGTGATAAATCTTTTCAGGTTATACTGTATGGTTGGTGTTACTAATATAGATATCCCAGAATTATGTAAAATTCATATAGATTTGATATGCCCTGATAAAATATGGTCAATTATAATTCTAGTTATCATATTAAAGTGTTATGATCAAGATTTTTTTGTCAATTGCAATAGAATCAGATTTTAAGCAGCCTTCTATGGTTTTACTCTCATGCTTTTAGAAGAATACTGCTAGTTCTTCAAAATTTATGGAAAAGACTTTCTAAGATTAGGCAGATAAGCAACTTTTGTTATTAAAAGTAAGTTGGTACCAGACTGGAATTTGGTCTTTTCCCTGTTTAGAGAACACAGTTTTCTTAGAATACAGCTTTTGATAACAGATTATGAATTTCTTTGCCTTTAAGTGATTTACACTTGTTTTTAAAATCTTTTTGTTACTTTGGTAAAGTAAATAAACATTATTTAAGATTATGGTACATGTAGACAAAGCTCATTCTGATTCAACAACAAAAAATAACCCTTCACGTTTAGACTTGTGCTATCCCAATGTCCTGAAAACATGGCAATAGTCTGCTTCTAAATTAGAAAATTAAAAATGGATAAACAACAGCTGAAAATCAAAGAGCCAGGGCTATGGGAAATCCAAGATGGCTGCTTGGCTTTTCCCGGCTCCCTGACAGACCTCATTTTTATTTGATGGGTTAAAGCCTTCCCTGGCTACAGAGTTAATGCCCTCACAATGAGTTCTCCAAAAAGAAAAAAAAAATATGTTTCACTGAATATTAAGTTCTAGTTTTGTTAATTAAGGTCTGTGTTTACTCAGACTCACTTTTGAGATAGTTCCTTATTATGTTATATTGCTAAAAGGTTTAAGTAAGTTATCAAAAAGGACACTGTCAGATTGTTTCTAAAGCTTATCTCATTAACCAATCTTTGGATAAAGGTCGGATGCTCCATGATGTACAACCAGGAGATGAACACTTGGCTATAATCATTTAACTGAATCAGATGACCTGGGGTATACCGGGCTATACCCAGTGAACGTTCTTGACTTAAATTCTTGCTTGTGACCTTACTAATAATTGCTAGCTATATTATTTTCTATGTAGCTTGTTACAGAAGATTATTTTGTACATTACCAAATGTGTGACTGAGCCTGTGATAAAATGCTGATATGCAGTTCCATATGGGATCAATAATTGTAATAATGTAACTCTAGATATGGGAAGAAGCAACAAGAGGAATTATTTTCCTGGACCAAGAGGCTAGTAAGACAGGTATGGTCCAGAGACTTTTGCTTCTTGTAAGGGCTGGTCTAGTGACAACACATTGAGTGGCATGCCAATGGAATGTTTGTTAGACTTGGGAATGAGCCTTCCCTGCACCGTGGGACACAGTGACCATGAAATGCCCCCAAAACATGGTCAAATATGTGACTATGAAGGGGCTCGGCCGACTGAAAGTTGGCCCTTGCCAGCTGCCTCTACAAAGATTAAATCATGACCACTACAAGATGCTGACCTTCAACACCCCCTTGAAAGGAATTCAGGATGGAGACAAAAAATAAGGCACTCTGTGCTCTGGAAAAAAAGAAAAAAAAACAGGCCTTCAGATAGTCAGATGTTTTCAGGTAAAGATTTTTATGAATCCAAATTCTTGCATCTTCTCATACCTAGTTCAGTTCAGTTCAGTCGCTCAGTCATGTCCGACTCTTTGTGACTCCATGTATTGCAGCATGCCAGGCTTCCCTGTCCATCACCAACTCCTGGAGTTCACCCAAACTCATGTGTATCGAGTCAGTGATGCCATCCAACCATCTCATCCTCTGTCATCCCCTTCTCCTCCTGCCCCCAATTCCTCCAGCATCAGGGTCTTTTACAATGAGTCAACTCTTCACATGAGGTGGCCAAAGTATTGGATTTCAGCCTCAGCATGAGTCCTTCCAATGAACACCCAGGACTGATATCCTCTAGGATGGACTGGTTGGATCTCCTTGCAGTCTAAGGGACTCTCAAGAGTCTTCTCCAGCACCGCAGTTTAAAAGCATCAATTCTTTGGTGCTCAGCTTTCTTCACAGTCCAACTCTCACATCCATATGTGACCACTGGAAAAACCATAGCCTTGACTAGATGGACCTTAGTCGGCAAAGTAATGTCTCTGCTTTTGAATATACTATCTAGGTTGCTCATAATTTCCTTCCAAGGAGTAAGCGTCTTTTAATTTCATGGCTGCAGTCACCATCTCCAGTGATTTTGGAGCCCAAAAAGATAAAGTCTGACACTGTTTCTACTGTTTCCCCATCTATTTCCCATGACGTGATGGGACCAGATGCCATGATCTTCGTTTTCTGAATGTTGAGCTTTCAGCCAACTTTTTCACTCTCCTCTTTCACTTTCATCAAGAGGCTTTCTAGTTCCTCTTCACTTTCTGCCGTAAGGGTGGTGTCATCTGCATATCTGAGGTTATTGATATTTCTCCCGGCAATCTTGATTCCAGCTTGTGCTTCTTCCAGTCCAGCGTTTCTCATGATGTCCTCTGCATATAAGTTAAATAAGCAGGGTGACAATATACAGCCTTGACTTACTCCTTTTCTTTTTGGAACCAGTCTATTGTTCTGTGTCCAGTTCTAACTGTTGCTTCCTGACCTGCATACAGGTTTCTCAAGAGGTAGGTCAGGTGGTCTGGTATTCCCATCTCTTTCAGAATTTTCCACAGTTTATTGTGATCCACACAGTTAAAGGCTTTGGCATACTCAATAAAGCAGAACTAGATGTTTTTCTGGAACTCTCTTGCTTTTTCCATGATCCAGCAGATGTTGGCAATTTGATCTCTGGTTCCTCTGCCTTTTCTAAATCCAGCTTGAACATCTGGAAGTTCACGGTTCATGTATTGCTGAAGCCTGGCTTGGAGGATGTTGAGCATTACTTTACCAGCATGTGAGATGAGTGCAATTGTGCGGTAATTTGAACATTCTTTGGCATTGCCTTTCTTGGGATTGGAATGAAAACTGACCTTTTCCAGTCCTGTGGCCACTGCTGAATTTTCCAAATTTGCTGACATATTGAGTGTAGCACTTTCACAGCATCATCTTTCAGGATTTGAAAGAGCTCAACTGCAACTCCATCACCTCCACTTACTTTGTACATAGTGATGCTTTCTAAGGCCCAGTTGACTTCACATTCCAAGATGTCTGGCTCTAGGTGAGTGATCAAACCACCAGGCTTATCTGGGTCATAAAGATCTTTTTTGTACAGTTCTCCTGTGTATTCTTGCCACCTCTTCTTAATATCTTCTGCTTCTGTTAGGTCCCTACCATTTCTGTCCTTTATTGAGCCCATCTTTGCATGAAATGTTCCCTTGGTATCTCTAATTTTCTTGAAGAGATTTCTAGTCTTTCCCATTTTGTTGTTTTTCTCTATTTTTTTGCACTGATCACTGAGGAATGCTTTCTTATCTCTCCTTGCTATTCTTTGGAATTCTGCATTCAAATGGGAATATCTTTCCTTTTCTCCTTTGCTTTTTGCTTCTCTTCTTCGCACAGCTATTTGTAAGGCCCCCTCAGACAGCCATATTGCTTTTTTGTATTTCTTTTCCATGGGGATGGTTTTGATCCCTGTCTCCTGTACAATGTCATGAACCTCAGTCCATAGTTCATCAGGTACTCTATCCAAACTAGTCCCTTAAACCTATTTCTCACTTCCACTGTATAATCATAAAGGATTGATTTAGGATTTGATCTATGACTAGACCATACCTGAATGTTCTAGTGGTGTTCCCTAGTTTCTTCAATTTAAGTCTGAATTTGGCAATAAGGAGTTCATGATCTGAGCCACAGTCAGCTTCTGGTCTTGTTTTTGCTAACTGTATAGAGCCTCTCCATCTCTGGCTACAAAGAATATAATCAGTCTAATTTTGATGTTGACCATCTGGTGATTTCCATGTGTGGAGTCTTCTCTTGTGTTGTTGAAAGAGGGTGTTTGCTATGACCAGTGTGTTCTCTTGGCAGAACTCTATTAGCCTTTGCCCTGCTTCATTCTATATTCCAAGGCCAAGTTTGCCTGTTACTCCAGGTGTTTCTTGACTTCCTACTTTTGCATTCCAGTCCCCTATAATGAAAAGGACATCTTTTTTGAGTGTTAGTTCTAAAGGGTCTTGTAGGTCTTCATAGAACCATTCAACTTCAGCTTCTTCAGTGTTACTGGTCAGGGCATAGGCTTGGAATACTGTGATATTGAATGGTTTGCCTTGGAGATGAACAGAGATCATTCTGTCGTTTTTGAGATTGCATTCAAGTACTGCGTTTCGGACTCTTTTGTTGACCATGATGGCTACTCCATTTCTTCTGAGGGATTCCTGCCCACAGTAGTAGATATAATGGTCATGTGAGTTAAATTCACCCATTCCAGTCCATTTTAGTTTGCTGATTCCTAGAATGTTGATGTTCACCCTTGCCATCTCTTGTTTGACCACTTCCAATTTGCCTTGATTCATGGACCTAACATTCCAGGTTCCTATGCAATATTGCTCTTTACAGCATCAGACCTTGCTTCTATCACCAGTCACATCCACAACTGGGTATTGTTCTTACTTTGGCTTCATCCTTTCATTCTTTCTGGAATTATTTTTCCACTGATCTCCTGTAACATATTGGGTACATACCGACCTGGGGAGTTCCTCTTTCAGTATCCTATTATTTTGCCTTTTCATACTGTTCATGGTGTTCTCAAGGCAAGAATACTGAAGTGGTTTGCCATTCCCTTCTCCAGTGGACCACATTCTGTCAGACCTCTCCACCACGACCGGTCCATCTTGGGTGGACCCCCATGTCATGGCTTAGTTTCACTGAGTTAGACAAGGCTATCGTCCCTGTGATCATATTGTTTAGTTTTCTGTGAGTATGGTTTCAGTGTGTCTGCCCTCTGATGCCCTCTGGCAACACTTACCATCTTATGTGGGTTTCTCTTACCTTGGACGTGGGGTATCTCTTCAGGGCTGCTCCAGCAAAGTGCAGCCACTGCTCCTTACTGCCGCCCCTCCTGACCTTGAACGTGGAGTAGCTCCACTCGGCCCTCCTGCGCCCACGCAGCCGCTGCTCCTTGGACGTGGGGTTGCTCCTCTCAGCTGCCGCCCCCAACCTCGAGTCTGGGGTAGCTCCTCTCAGCCCCGCTTCTGTGCGGTCCATCGCAGCCAGCGCGCTTCTGCTTGTCATATCTAGAGAAACACCAGTGTCACGAATCAATGTCTGGACCTGGTTCTCCTGTCTAGACCCTCAGCAACTTTCCTACGTCTATTAATCTTTGGGCCATAAATCTTTAACTTTATTGTTTATATCTCCAAGTAGTAGCACAACAAGAATATCCCTTGTCCAACACCCAGACAATGCTAGAACAGCTGCCTTTTGATCCTGTTTGCGCTCATCTCCCTCCATAAATGCACCCTGAGGTCCTCAGGCTATTCTCCCTTTGAGATCTTATATGGGAGTCTCCAGTGATAAAAAAGCTCAAGGGAGACCACCAGCAACTAGCTGACCTAGATATGTCCTGACACCTCCAGGCCCTGGAAAAGTCTTTTTCATATAGCCTGAGAAACCTTAGAAAGGACGCCCATTCCTTTGGGCAGTTGGGTTCATCCCTATCAGCCAGGAGACAAGGTATGGGTTAAAGATTGGAAAAAAGAACCACTTTAGCCCATTTGGACAGGTCCTCACATGGTCTCCCTGGCAACCCCTATTGCTGTTAAAGTTACAGGTGGTATCCCTTGGATCCGCCACACCAGAGTCAAAAAGGCAGTGGCTTCCTGTGATGAGGACACCTGGAAAGCAGTTTGGGACCCCCAAAATCCCCTCAAGGTCTGGTTCCAAAAACAATAGCCCTCACCCACGAAGGATGCTGAGTCCTGCTCTAGTCACTCTGAAAGCTGACTAGAAGTCAGCACACGGCAGAAGCTAGAGGATTCTTCAGCCTTACTCCAGCCGCGCTCCAGCAGCTAGCTGGTCAACACACGACGGAAGCTTGAGGATCCGGCTGTCAAAATACCAATGGATTTCATTGTCAACCCTGGCCTCTATCCCTGATTTGTATTATTGCTGTGCCCTTCGCTACAGGACTAGCTTCAGTCACACCCCAGGACTGGGATTTGGGTCAGAAGCTGTGGTTAGCTGTCTGTTATCTCATTGTAGTGGGAAGTCTCATTCTTATTAGATGTTTCTTATGATCGAATCTCCCTACTAACTAAATTGCTCCCAGCATTGCTGACCCCGCTTCACGATAGGCTCAGTTGCTATACCCATGACAACCCAAAGTTGGGGAGAAAACCTTTCGCTAGTGTTCAGTTATCTGTTATGTTTGCAGCCTTTTGGTGCCCTTGCTGTAACAGATGGTGCTGTTCCTTATCCATCAAGCACCTGTCAACATTACAGCCAACCCTTAAAATCGCTTACTTAGCCATCAGCTAGAACAATGTGTAGATAGCCAGTCTTATAGGCCAGTCACCTACTGACTTCGTAACCATGTGATATATGTCCAGGGGCCTGGGCGCCACAAATGCTTTCCAGCCACTATCCCCGCTGCCACTACCTTTCCCTCACCTGAGGATCCAACCCCGCGTGGCATCCCGACACCATGGCACTGCCATCATGCCCCAAATGCCATGCAGAGGTTACAACCCAGAACAGGTGTCTGTCTGCCAAATAAATGAAAGCCTACCTGACAGGGACAGTAATGCAGACAAGTGAAATCATGGACCAACTTTGTCCTAAAAAATCAGACTCCTTTTGGGGTTGTGACCCAGGTTACAGGGTTAACCCCCCTTAGGCCCTCATCTGTACCAGGTTCTCAACACAACTCATCACCTTCTCAATGACACCACCCCCAGCTGGCCAGGGACTGCTGGCTCTGCTTATCCTAAGAGCTCCATGGTACTTAGCTATACCTGCTGCTGCTGCTGCTAAGTTGCTTCAGTCGTGTCCGATTCTGTGTGACCCCATAGACGGCAGCCTGCCAGGCTCCCCCATCCCTGGGATTCTCCAGGCAAGAATACTGGAGTGGCTTGCCATTTCCTTCTCCAATGCATGAAAGTGAAAAGTGAAAGTGAAGTCGCTCAGTCGTGTCTGACTCTTAGCAACCCCATGGACTGCAGCCCCCCAGGCTCCTCCATCCATGGGATTTTCCAGGCAAGAGTACTGGAGTGGGGTGCCATTGCCTTCTCTGTTAGCTATACCAGTACCATTAAATAATACAACAGCCATGGGAACTCATATAGATCCAAGCTTTAAGGGCCAGTCTTAAGGATAATTGAATTAACTCAGAAGGCTCCAGAATGCTTTACAAATGATGGAGGAACTGAACCTTAGGCAATTTAGCCAGGGACCAATGTAATCAAACTTTAAAAGGTGAGTGGCCAATCATCCTCCCACAAACACAGTATGGTTTGGCCCCATCAAGGCCTTTTCTTTCTTTGTGGGACAGATGCTTACTTATGTCTACCAGTCAGTTGGATGGGTATCTGCACCTTAGCTTTCCTCACTCCCCAGATGAATATTGTCCTTAACAGCCAGACTCTCACTGTACCTCTGACAACATAAATGAGGTCAAAAAGAGTCATCCAGTTTATACCTCTACTAGCTGGTCTGTGAATTATGGCTGAGATAGGTATGGAAATAAAAGGAATTTCTTCATCAACCACCGTCTGCCATACATTATCCAAGGACTTCACAGATGACATTGAGAGAGTAGCCAAATCTTTAGTGGCCTTATAGGACCAACTAGATTCCCTGGCTGAGGTGGTTTTACAGAATAGGAGAGGGCTAGACTTACTGACAGCTGAAAAGAGAGGACTCTGCCTCTTCTTGAATGAACAATGCTGCTTTTATGTAAACCAATCAGAAATAATCAGGGACATGGCCCAACAGGTAGGGGAACAAATCATAAAAAGGAGAGAAAAACTAGCTAATTCCTGGGATAATTGGAACAATATCTGGAGCTGGTTATAGTGGTTTCTCTCTTTAACAGGTCCTCTCTTCATGGTCTTCGTGATGCTCTTGTTTGGCCTTTGTATCCTCAATGCAATTACCCAGTTCATAACCTCTCAGATTGAATCCATAAAGTTACAAATGGTAATAGCTCAATATAGCCCCCCAAACAATGGGGAGCTCTGAATGTCCTACCAAAATATGAGATGATGCTTTCTACGATGAGTGATAGAAACATCAAGAGGGGGGAATGTAGAGGAAAAATTAAAATTTTACTTAACCTGCTGCTCCTTCTGCCTCTGTAACTCAGCTGGCTCCTTGCAAAGTCTGGATCACATCGGTCACATAGTCTCAGAAAGTGGAGACTTACGATACTAGGAGCTGGAGCTTATCTCACTCACCCTGAGAGCGGGTTTGCACTCACAAGGGTGCAAGTGCAAGGGTGCTCTTTGCATTTGCCCAGCCCCTGCAAACCCGCAAACCCACTTAATCATGCCTGTCCATGTATAGAAACTCTGTAACCCCTTTGTTTGGGGCTCAGAGCTTGGCGTATTAACTCCTCTGGGCCTGCTGGCGTAATAAACTGGAGTTCTCCAACTCTCTGAGTGTGGTGTGTGGTTTCTTGATTACTGGTTTCTGCAACTGTAGTTGAGAAATAATTTGCTCACCGAGTTAAAGAAGCAAGCTTAATATTATATGAGTTTGCTAGTCTTTCAACAGCAACAGCTATGTTTACTTTGAAATCTGTGAAATTAGTCAATTGCTAATTAAAGAAAGCTCATTACCAAGCAAATACAAAAAAAAAGTCATTCACCTTTGAAAGATGGCATTTTCATTAATATGGAAACAGCAGAAAAGGACTTAGGAAACTAATGAAAGCGCATAAAATGCAAATGACTGCAGCTAATTGTTGTGTCTTCAAACATTTTCTGAATTATTAATTTACAAAGGAGTAAATCTCTTCCTTTATATAAGATAAAGAAATGATATCCTTCCCTCATGATTGTATTAACATTATAATGTTTTATTATTAATGTTGTATCAAAATTTTGTTGAGAGAACAAATAATAATCAAAGAATTCTGATTTTCTTCTAAGTTCTAAACTCTTCTGTTAAATAGCTAGCTATATATTAATAGCTAATAGCTAGCTATATAAAAGAATCAAACTGAAGGCACATATTAGTAAATTCTAAGAGAGAACATCACTTCTGCCTTGTTCACTGTGTCATACCAAGCATTTTCAATGTCTGGCACAGAGCCATTAAAATAGCTCTTATCAAGGTAATCAACAATTTCAAATCCATGATAGGACCTCATCTTACTTGACATTTGACATAGCTGACCATTCTCTTCTTGAAATACCTGTTTGGCTTCTGGGATAAGCACCTATTTTCTTCCTATTTCACTAGATCTCTCTTTATAATTTATTGGCTTCCTTGCCACTTGTCAACATTGCAGGGCCCCAGGTGTTACCCCCTCATGCTCCTATTTGGTGATATCATCTAATCTCATGCTTTTACATATCATCTAGATTTTGAGACACTAGATCTGATCTTTTCCCTGAGTCCAGACCTGTATATCTAACTGTTGAGTGAACATTGCTTCTCAGATATTTGGGGTTTCAAATCAGCATGCAACATTGTGGATGAATCTCAAAAGCATTGTGCTAAGTGGAAGATGTCAGAAGCAAAAGACTGCATACTGTCTATTATGTGACTTCATTTATATGACAAAGTTATGATGATTCCCAGTGGCTTGTGGTGGGGGATGGGATTGACTACAGGTAACTTTATGGAGTGATGGAAATCTATATCTTAATGATATGATTATACACTTTTGACAAATATATTGAACTACGTCCTTAAAATGAGCAAATTTTTTCACACAAATTGTTTGAATTAATTATTCTTCAATACATCTGGTTTTAAAAACTGCCCAAATGTCTTCTCATTACAATTAAGATAAAATCAAAATATTTTTTCTTCTTGTTCAATCACATCAGTTTTTGTTCCTCAAAATGACTAAATCCACTCCCATTTCTGTGCTTTAACTCCTCTGTTTGCCTGGATATTTCTTTCTATTTGAATGGCTACGTTTATTTCAGTAGCCAGTCTTTCTTTGGTTCTCTAAATAAGCCTTCTCTCTCCTTTAAGTCAAACTCTGTCTATCCCATTACCCCATTTTAAGCACTTAGCACCAGTCTTATTACATATTTATTTGCTTCCTTGTTTATTTTCTCTCTCTCGTCAGTGGTCTGCAACTGTCTGGAAGAAAAGGAAATTATCAATTGGATTCACTGTTGAATATCCCAAGATAAGGTCCCGTATGTGGCATATTGTCAGCATTGAGTACAATCTGTTGAATGAATGAATAAATGAATGAATGAATGAATGGCAGGAACTTAATAAATGTTTGTTGACTTGCTGACTGACTGAAACTTAAACCACAATTGTAAACACTGACACTTTATATTTAACTAAAGAATGTGGGTCGGTAATGCTAATGAAGTATGTACATGAAACATACGCATCCATCAGTTGGCACTTATTGAAGCCTTTCCATGTGAATGGCACTGAGCCACAGGTGGCAATCACTTATTTTGAAGAAAACATTATGTCAATTGCTGTTCCACTCAATTGTTTAAACTTTCTCAAGTGAATAATTTGCAGGGGAAATCTTGGTTCAACATTCTGCAAGAAATCTGTGGAAAGTGTGGACATAAGTTATTTTAGTTCTGTTTTTGCATGAAGTTTTGCTCTTAATCCAGTCATTAGGAGGGTTTCATGGATACTGTTGCTAGATTTGAGAAATTCTGAAACCAAGGGTTATTTTCTCTAATGAGTCACACTTGGTATGGTTAAAAAAAATACTCTTTGTTTTTTTGTAAATAGGTACATTTAAAAAAATGTAGCCAACTCTATTTTGAGGAACATAAAGGGTAGTTCTGCCTTGGATAGCTGAAATTATAAGTAACTAGGCAGTGATCATACCACTGGCACTTAACCGATCATTTTGATAAAGCTTATTGAAGTACATCACAAATAAATCTGAACATATGTGTTTTGTGTATAAACAAATTTGAACTCAGAGTAGAACGCCTTGTGCTAGTCTGAATGAATAGTACTCACAGATAGAGCAGTGAAATCACCAATAAGAAACATGTCCACGTGCACACAGTGGAAAACAGAACTCTACTATAGCTGTGGTCTAGCAACCCACTTCAGTGTTCTTGCCTGAGAATCCCAGGGACAGGGGAGCCTGGTGGGCTGCCGTCTATGGTGTCGCACAGAGTTGGACACGACTGAAGCGACTTAGCAGCAGCAGCAGCAGCAGTCTTAATTCTTGGAACTTATGTTAATTTATTTTTTGGTTTTGTTTTTGATAGACATATTGGTCCAAATTGGAGAAGGCAATGGGACCCCACTCCAGTACTCTTGCCTGGAAAATCCCATGGATGGAGGAGCTTGGTAGACTGCAGTCCATGGGGTCACTAAGAGTCGCCGACTGAGTGATTTCACTTTCACTTTTTACTTTCAGGCATTGGAGAAGGAAATGGCAACCCGTTCCAGTGTTCTTGCCTGGAGAATCCCAGGGACGGGGAGCCTGGTGGGCTGCCGTCTATGGGGTCGCACAGAGTCGGACACGACTGAAGTGACTTAGCAGCATTGGTCCAAATGAATCAAGAGGACAAAGCCTCTTTTGGAATTTAGGGTTGCTGCTGCACTGAACCCAATGACTCATTGCAGCAACATCACTCCTTCCTGGCAGAGGATGAGGTTGAAGCAGGTGAGGATAGAATGGAGGTGGGAGAGGAGTTCAGCGATGCTGATTGTCATCTCTACTCCAGATCCTCCAACTCTCCTTTTTCTAAAAAGTGAATCATTCATACTTGGTGATAGAGACACTGGGATCCTGGTAATCATGTCTTCTGAAGTAGTACTGGGTCAAGGAAAGTAACAATTCAGCAATTTCATGTATTAGATGATGGTATGTCAGGGAGAGACTTAAAAGTGTCAAATCCTGATCCTAAATGCTTTGCTGTAATTTATATTATACTGTTTTCCTTAGAGTCTTTAGCTTGACTCAGTAGCATCTGAAGAAAAACAAGTACCTGATTTCATTTAATAATTAACATGTGATTATGTGAAATTGGTAAAGCTATGGTATTTTCCCTTTGCTTTTAGAGACAAAATGGCATGTACTACTTACATAGTGTGGTGACATACTTTATGTTGAAACCTCTGTAGGTAAACATTAAAGATTTTTTGATGTCCAGTGCCCTCAGATCTAAAAATTGTGGTGAAAGAATAGTATTTTTCTGCCCTGCAAAACATCCATCTCTTGCCTCCTGAACTCATAATTATCAAAATACAAGTTTAAAAAATAGTGAAAACCCCTGTCATTATTTTTTAGAGCCCTGCCCCCTGAGAAAACCAACCAAACACTGACTTTTAAGGCCTCCTTTCTAGAGCTGACATTATTTATCCATTTCGATTCATGACCTTGACTGAAGGAGTTTCTTTTACTCTGGATACGTAAACAGAGCATTATTTGAAAATAATTGAAATGACTCTACAGAGCAAGAATCATGAAAGTGTCCTATTCATTTTTTTAAAAAAGAACAATAACTAGAACAACAAAAGAAAGAAATAGTAAAAATAGATGCTACTCGTACTGCCAGAGCATGGAATTTTAAAATAATCTCAGGAATTCCCTGGTGGTCCAGTGGTTAGGACTACTGACTTTTGTTGCTGAGGGCCTGGGTTCAATCCTTGGTTCAGGAACAAAGATCTTGCGAGTTGCTTGGTGTGGCCATTTTCACAATGTGTCAAGTAAGTGCTACTGAGACTCAGAGTGGTTAGTTTCCTGTTTCCAGGATCAAATATACGGAAAATGCCAGGAATTGAGACAAGTATTTGCTCAGTTTATTCTACTCCCACTTCACTTTATGTGTATGATGTACAAATGATACTATTGCAATTATATTTTCATCTCTTTTGAGGTTCAAATTTGGGTTCAAATTTGTGTCTTTGTTTTAGGTAACTTAAGGATGGTCTTCAGTGTCTTAGTTCATGGGGCTCTCCTTTCCCTATATCAGGGCCCTCATTTCTAATTGCAAACAAATGACCACTCTCTAGGTCTGGAATAGCTTGAAATTTCACAATGTAAATACACTGCTTACTACCTGTTGAAGGGATGCAGTTCTTTCTTTCCTGTGCCTCCTTGCTATTATCTCCTGGCCTCCAG
Source organism: Ovis canadensis (assembly GCF_042477335.2). Classification (NCBI taxonomy): domain Eukaryota; kingdom Metazoa; phylum Chordata; class Mammalia; order Artiodactyla; family Bovidae; genus Ovis; species Ovis canadensis. The sequence goes on from NC_091247.1 coordinate 87,948,603, forward strand.
CACTTACCACTCTGCTAGTGACTTCTTTTTGGGTTTCAAGATCCTAAAGATCTCTCTCTGTATCTGAGCTCCCTGGTGTCTGTCCTTGAGTTCCTCCTGGTCAACATTCTGCCTGTCTGGGCTGGGGTTGGGGAGGATGTGGTGAGGGGAGAGGCTCTCCTAGGTTGGACCAAAGCTGAAAATAAGTGGTTGCCATCACAGCTTTTGTGGAATGCAGCTAAAATCTTTGTTTGCATATAGCAGCTTTTGTTTCTGTGCTTCAATCATTTTATGTTCACGAATTGTGAAAGCCCCACCAACACAAGAGCCTGGTGGGCTATAGTTCACGGGGTCGGAAAGGGTTGGACACAACTGAGTGACTAACATACTTGCTTTTCAATCATTTAATATCCACGAATTGTGTGAGCTACACAATGAATGTAGATTTTAAAACAATGCAGACCATCCAGATTGGATTGTCTATAATGTTTTGATAGAAGACATTTCTCCACCATGACCCACCCATCATGAGTGGCCCCACAGGGCATGGCTTAGTTTCACTGAGTTAGACCAGGCTGTGGTCCATGTGATCAGATTGACTAGTTTTCTGTGATTATGGTTTCAGTGTGTCTGCCCTCTGATGCCCTCTTGCAACACTTACTGTCTTAGTTGGGTTTCTCTTACCTGGGCGTGGGGTATCTCTTCAGGGCTGCTCCAGCAAAGCACAGCCACTGCTCCTTACCTTGGACGAGGGGTATCTCCTTAACACCGCCCCTCCTGACCTTGAACGTGGAGTAGCTCCTCTCGGCCCTCTTGCGCCCGCACAGCCGCCGCTCCTTGGACATGGGGTTGCTCTTCTCAGCCACCACCCCTGACCTCAGATGCTGGATCATCGAAAAGCAAGAGAGTTCCAGAAAAACGTCTATTTCTGCTTTATTGACTATGCCAAAGCCTTTGACTGTGTGGATCACAATAAACTATAGAAAATTCTGAAAGAGATAGGAATACCAGACCACCTGACCTACCTCTTGAGAAACCTATATGCAGGTCAGGAAGCAACAGTTAGAACTGGGCATGGAACAACAGACTGGTTCCAAATAGGAAACGGAGTACATCAAGGCTGTATATTGTCACCCTGCTTATTTAACTTCTATGCAGAGTACATCATGAGAAATGCTGGGCTGGAAGAAGCACAAGCTGGAATCAAGATTGCTGGGAGAAACATTAATAACCTCACATATGCAGATGACACCACCCTTATGGCAGAAAGTGAAGAGGAACTAAAAAGCCTCTTGATGAAAGTGAAAGAGGAGAGTGCAAAACCTGGCTTAAAGCTCAACATTCGGAAAATGAAGATCATGGCATCTGGTCCCATCACTTCGTGGGAAATAGATGAGGGAACGATGGAAACAGTGTCAGACTTTTTTTTTTTTGGGTTCCAAAATCACTGCAGATGGTGTTTGCAGCCATTAAATTAAAAGACTCTTACTCCTTGGAAGGAAACTTATGACCAACCTAGATAGCATATTGAAAAGCAGAGATATTACCTTGCCAACAAAGGTCCGTCTAGTCAGGGCTATGGTTTTTCCAGTGGTCATGTATGGATGTGAGAGTTGGACTGTGAAGAAAGCTGAGTGCTGAAGAATTGATGCTTTTGGACTATGGTGTTGGAGAAGACTCTTGAGAGTCCCTTGGACTGCAAGGAGATCCAACCAGTCCATTCTAAAGGAGATTAGTCCTGGGTGTTCTTTGGAAGGAATGATGCTAAAGGTGAAACTCCAGTACTTTGGCCACCTCATGTGAAGAGTTGACTCATTGGAAAAGACTCTGATGCTGGGAGGGATTGGGGGCAGGAGGAGAAGGGGACGACAGAGGATGAGATGGCTGGATGGCATCACCAACTTGATGGACGTGGGTTTGAGTGAACTCTGGGAGTTGGTTATGGAAAGGGAGGCCTGGTATGCTGCAGTTCATGGGGTTGCAAAGAGTTGGACACGACTGTGCGACTGAAGTGAAGTGAACTGAAAGACATTTCTGTTACTATTTCTGCATTTTCCCTCACATTGATAAAAATTAAAACCTGGAGCACATACCATAATGAAAATAAGTATCTAAGGCATCATCTAAATATTCAAGATTAGATTCACACTGCCACCGTGTATTGTATTTTACTTTTCTGAAAGTCAGTTCCCCTTGAAAGACACTTTTGATAAATTTCATCAGATATTTTACAAATCCTAATTCAATGTAACAAATACTTTTAGACTATCTATTATCTGCTTTATTCTAAACTAGAAACTGGCCTGATGAAGTAAGTATAAGAGTTTCTCCATTCAAGAAGTTTACAGTCTATTTAGAATATCCTAATAAATAGGTGTTTGTGTGTATGTGCGTTTGTACATGAGACAATCAGATAAATACAGCATAATATACGGTGATGCTGTAAAATGTGGTGTTTATATGGCAAGTATGATAGGAAGTCACAGTAGTGAAAGCATTTTAAGAGTTTCTTCAATGTGCTAGCCATTCTAATCCCTTCCTCTCAGCTGTGAAGTTTTGACTCAGTTTGGAAAAAAATATCCTCAACAAAACAATTTTAAACCTGTGGCTTTTTGGTATCCTCTGTTATTACTTTTCTTTCCATGTAATAAAGGGGCAATGTGTTCCTTTATCCTCTTCTTACTCTGGAGTCACTGAACCTTTTTTTTTTTTTTTACTGTTTTTTTTTGTCTTCATACGAGTTGCATCTCATTTCTTATTTTGGTTTTCCTGACTGTTCCAAAAGGCTTACCTAAAATCAAATTATTTAATTTCCTGGGGAAAAAATAGTTTCTTTCTTATTCTTATCACTTTGTTCTTCATCTTTAAGTTTAAAGGTTAATTCACCAATTGGTATATTTTTATCAAGTCCCCATTTAAGGTAAGGTGACACATACCTCTTTTGTTCAAAAAAATTTTTTACAGTTTTAGAATTGCAAGTTGCCAACACTTGTGTGTAACATATTTCTAAAAAAAATCCATAGGGAAATTTGACAAAAATCTACAAATATAATATTTAGAATGTTAACTGTAATAAACCCTGAAACTACATCTTTAGATGAAAACTTTTTTTAAAATGTAATCATAAAACCCCATCTTATGCTATGTTTAATACTTTTGTAAAGAGTAAACTTTGGAGAAATAATCTGAAAATGTGTCTAGCTAGAATAATGGAAAAGTATGGTACATCATGAATCAATATAAATTTATTTTTGAGGACAACAAAATGACCAGGATGGATGTTTCAAGCACTATAAATGTATTGAGTTCCAAAAACCAGACAATTTTGTATAAAATAACTTTAGAATTTGTTTTCCCCTGGATAATAAACAATGGTGAAATGTACTAAAAATACAGAAAAACACTATATTTTGAGAAGCATATTAAATCAGAGGAATGATATTGTCATAATTGATAAAGACTCTCATAAAGACTCTCAGAAAAGCAAAATTTGATATAACCAGTCTGGCACTTAAAATAGGGAAACCAGCTATCAGGGGTCAATGAGAAACAACTTAAAAATGGCATCAAAAAGTTTGAAAAAAATCTCTAAATAAGACCAAATACAACTCCCATAACACATTGGCATATATGATTAAGAGGAGGTTTTACAGTGTTTATTTATTCTGGTAATGTGGCTGCTACTGCCCCATGTATTCTCCATGACTCTCTTCAAAGTGGCTCCTCCTAAAAGCCTAGAAGCTTCTACCTCTCTCTTGAGTCTTGAACTTTTATGCTAATTTAGATTTTCTTGGTCTTGACATTTTTATTGATATGTTAATATTTAGATTTTATTTCATATCTTTTTAATGAATAAATTTTGACATATAATATATGCATAAGATATGACGATGAATGGATTATAGCTTTAAGGTCTCAATGGTCAGATCTCTCTAATGCCATTCAAGTTTTTCCTTATCTAGAAAAATAACCTAATTGATAATTGTAAATTAAAAAAATGAATAATTATACCCAAGCTATTCTTTTAGAATATGATTTAAAATATAAAACAGACTCACAAGCTAATTCTTATCAATTAACCTAAGGGTTTAAGGTAATAATTCTGAAGGTAGGTTAAATGATTTATCTTTTACACTTGTTTGGGTGGTGGCTCTTCCAGACATTAGTTTTATGATATCAGGTACTTTATTTAATCTATGCCTCTTTTTTATCTGAAAATGTGAAAATTAATGGTCCCCATCTTGTAGGATTGTTTGGAGGATTAAAAGAATTGAGATTTTTAAAGTGTTTGGAATAGTAAGCAAGTATTTAAACATTATTTGTTTGTGTATTATTACTCATCTCCCAATGCAGTAACTATCTCTCCAGCTATGTCAAATGTGTTATTAAAACCTATCCATTATCCATTGTTTTAGATTTCAGTTACGGAATTTTCCTTTTACTGAAATTTTATTTATTTTAAAATCTCATTGTTTATTTCTTTTGTTTTTTGTTCATACTGTTCATACTTTCAAAACAAAAAATTTCCTTAGATATATTAAGCACAATAACTTTATATTCTATGCTCTTTAAAAGCCTCAAGTCTGATACCACTTGAATTTAAATTCTTGGCTTGAGGAGTTTTGAATTATCCAGGAAGAATGGATTTAGACTAGGAAGTCATACAAGGGCTGATTTTAGTTGATAATTTTCCAGGAAATTTTCCCCTTTGTTCTTTTTCACCCAATGCCAAGGTTCAAAATGGGTGGTTTAACTTGCTGTTGTTTGGAGCCGTGAGTGGGAACAGACAGACGTTTCTACTTCACTCTTTTTCTGAGGTCTGAAGGCTCTTCTTTATACAAGAGTCTCCCCATCTTCTGGCGAAGTTCTGTCTCAGCTCTCTTAAAGTCCTTGAAAAAAAAAAAGCAAAACAAAAAAACTCAAGTGCACCTGTATTCAGTAAATGCCCTTTGATATTAAACTGGCTTTATCTTATTTTTTCCCTCCCAGTTCTTGAACTTATCCTTAAATTTATTTCTTTTCTTTCTTTCTTTTTTTTAAAACTGGGGTTCAGAACATTGAGCATGAAATGTATCCTCTTAAATTTTAAAGTTTACAATATATTATTGTTGGTTATAGGCCCTCTATTGTGGAGCAGCTTGCTAGAACTGATTCATCTTGCACAAGTGAAACTTTATATCTGTTGAACAGCTGCTTCCCATCCCCCCACCTCTTTCCCTGGCAACTCACTATTCTACTCTCTGCTTCCGAGAATCTGACTCTTTGTTAAGTGAAATCATGTAGTATTTATCATTACGCGACTGGCTTTTTTCACTTTTTTCACTATAATGTCTTCCAGGTTTATCTAAGTTGTTCCATGTGGCAGAATTTCCTCCTTTTAAAGGCTGAATAATATTCCATTTTATAAATATACCACATTTTCTTTCTCCTCTTACCAACTGTCAGACATTTTAGGATATTTCCTATCTGCTTTATTGACTATGCCAAAGCCTTTGACTGTGTGGATCACAATAAACTGTGGAAAATTCTGAAAGAGATGGAAATACCAGACCACCTGACCTGCTTCTTGAGAAACCTGTATGCAGGTCAGGAAGCAACAGTTAGAACTGGACATGGAACAACAGACTGGTTCCAAATAGGAAAAGGAATATGTCAAGGCTGTATGTTGTCACCCTGCTTATTTAACTTATATGCAGAGTACATCATGAGAAATGCTGGGCTGGAAGAAACACAAGCTGGAATCAAGATTGCTGGGAGAAATATCAATAACCTCAGATATGCAGATGACACTACCCTTATGGCAGAAAGTGCAGAACTAAAGAGCCTCTTGATGAAAGTGAAAGAGGAGAGTGAAAAAGTTGGTTTAAAGCTCAACATTCAGAAAACGAAGATCATGGCATGTGGTCCCATCACTTCATGGGAAATAGATGGGGAAACAGTGGAAACAGTGTTAGACTTTATTTCTGGGGGCTCTAAAATCACTGCAGATGGTGACTGCAGCCATGAAATGAAAAGATGCTTACTCCTTAGAAGGAAAGTTGTAACCAATCTAGACAGCATATTAAAAAGCAGAGACATTACTTTGCCAATAAAGGTCTATCTAGTCAAGACTATGGTTTTTCCAGTGGTCATGTATGGATATGAGAGTTGGACTGTAAAGAAAGCAGAGTGCCGAAGAATTGATGCTTTTGAACTGTGGTGTTGGAGAAGACTCTTGAGAGTCCCTCGGACCACAAGGAGATCCAACCAGTCCATCCTAAAAGAGATCAGTCCTAGATGTTCATTGGAGGGACTGATGCTGAAGCTGAAACTCCAATACTTTGGCCACCTGATATGAAGAGCTGACTCATTTGAAAAGACCCTGATTCTGGGAAAGATTGAGGGCAGGAGGAGAAGGGGATGACAGAGGATGAGATGGCTGGATGGCATCACCGACTTGATGGACATGAGTTTGGGTGAACTCCGGGAGTTGGTGATGGACAGGGAGGCCTGGCATGCTGCAGCTCATGGGGTCGCAAAGAGTCGCACACAACTGAGAGCTGAACTGAACTGAACTATCTTGGCTATTGTGAATATGCTACAATAAATATGAGAGTGCAAGTATCTTTTGAAAGTACTTATTTCAGTTCTTTTGAATATACACACAGAAGTGGAATTTCTGACTCATATGTAAGTTCTCTTTTTAACGTTTTGAGGAACCTCCATACTCTTTTATAATAGTGGCTGTACCATTTCACATTCTCACCAGTAATGTACAGGAACTCCAATTTCTCCATATTCTCACCAATGCTCTTTGTCTTTTGTTGTTTTTTTGATAATAGCTATTCTAACAGGTGTGAGGTGATATCTTACTGAGGTTTTCATTCACACATCCCTGGTGATTAGTGATGTTGAGCATCTTTTCATACCTGTTGGCCACTTCTATATTTTCTCTAGAGACATGTCTATGCAAGTCTTTTGCTCGTTTTTAATCAGGTTATTACCATTTTTTGATATTGAGTTATATGAATTCCTTACTTAGTTTGAATATTAAGCCCTCATCAGATATATGAACTAGATATTAATTTATTTGCTGTATGTTCTTTGGTCCATTTCCAGCAACTTTAAATGTTGTTCTTTTTACATAATTTTCTACCAGTTTCTCTGGGAGTTAGGGAGGGGTGAATCCATGTAGCTCTTCATGTTCTCCTGCCAGAAATAAAACCTGTGTATTTACTTTTAAATGATATAATAAATACATATGATAAAGATGATATAAATATATGTGAACTAGAATACTGATATTCATTCAATCTCTGTATGCTCTTTATTTATACCATCCCTTGCTATCTTTACCCCTCAAAGTGACCAAGTTTTGATAGTTCATGTTGTTTTCTTTACCTTAAAAAATTTTAGCAAATAAATATGGAGGCCAAATATATAATATTAGATATTAATTATTAATATTTTAAAAATTAAACAAAGACTTTCGTAAATAGCCTTCTAGGACTCAGTTTTTTTACTCACATTATATTAAGACTTCTCCGTATTGTAGCATGTAGCTGTAATTTAGTCAGTTTTCCTTCACTATAACATTCCACTGTGGATTTATTTATAAATCCTTTCTCTTTTTGATGGATACAGGTTGTTACCAGGACTGGAGGATCATTTGGCATCAGTCGTACTGGTCAGGCTAAACAATTCTTTGAAGCAAAAGGAGCTAGAAAAGCTGAAAAAACAATAGCTACCTCATCTGGAAAGGCTGATTGATAGAAATATTTCCTTAGTATCTGTAGATTTGGGCAGTGTGGAGTTGATGGGCATGATGGTGCCAATAGGTAGGTAGGGTTCAGAAAATTAGCATTTTGTAGGTACATTAAATATGTTTTTTCTTTACATTATTGGAACAAAATGCTGCTGGTGACTTTTAGATACAGTGATACGATATGGGCAGAAAGTCTCATAATTTTGGGTATATACTTTGGAAAGCTTACTTTGGCTGTGTGTGGTTAATATAATGCGTGTGGGGTTCAATTTTGCTAATTGGTTGAGGGAAACTAGTTAGGAGATTATTGTTGAAGTCAAGAAGAAATAGACTGGCTTCGTCAGAGTGGTAGCAATAGAGATGACATTTGACTTCAAAGATCATTATAATCTATGGTTAATTGGAGCTTGCAATTGGATTGGGTACAGGAAATTAGAAAAAAAGGAGGTCCAAGGAACTTCCAGTTTCCTGACTACCACGGATGAATGCAGGTGCTATTGATAGAGGAATGGAATGCTCCTAAAAGAGGGCCACTTTTGTTATCTTTAGATCTGAAAGCTAGTGACCTACATAGATATATCCTGTCTTGTGGTTTTCCTCCTTGGAGACAATGAAGGAATGTCTCTTTTATATATTTAACATTCATCAATCTCTCTTATCATGACAGCTATTCCCACATGGATGAAAACATGGTACTGACATTTTCTGTCTCCTGAGAGTACTTTGGCTCTCGCTTGGGTGCCAGGCTTAAACAGCGAAGGGAATGTGTTCAGGGGCTCAACTTGCTCAGGTGGCTATCCTTGTGGACTATCAGCAGTTACTATGTAAGAACATAGTAGATCCAGTGGGGCCCATGTGAGCAGAATGGGTTGAGAAGAATTAGGGAATTGTGGGCGTATGCTACAGAAAGTGTCCATGATATACTTGTTGGGAATAGCAAAAAAAAAAAACCAAACAAACAAACAAAAAAAACACTCCTCAGAGGCCAAAGCTAGTTTGGTAATGTTTGCCTGATCTTGTTTTGGGTGGACCATAAGCACTCATAGTACTTTCCTTAGTATCATAAAGTACTGTAAAGACCTTGCCTTGGTACTTATCTAAGCCCTAGAAATAATATAAAGTATTCACTGTGTTCTGAAATCTGGGATAAATTGTACTTTCTGGGTTATGGCACATGAAACATTTTATCTTCTTACATTATAATTTCCCTTCTCTGGTTTTCTGTCCTTATTAAAAAAAAAGAAACTTGATTATAGTAAATGTGGTATAATGCCATTTTACTGCACCAGGAAACTTATTCTATGAGACTATGAATTTTATGTACTTCCTATTGCGTGCATAAGTAACCTCTGGAGTTTCAGCTCCTTATTCGAGTAATCTGTGTTCTTTCTCAACCCATCCTCTAAAATCTTGCTCACTTTACTGTAAGAAGTGTTAAATTATTTCTTTGATCCAAAACTGATTCACCTGGGTAATCATCCCATCATTCCACTGGGGTTAAATGAGTATAAAGAGTATGGGGATACTTAGAAAGGAACCTGAAAAGATAAACAGGTTATGACTAAGAGGAAAAAACTGAAACACAATTACTTGAGTGTAGATGACTTAGGCAAAGGGAAAAAGCCAATTATCTTATGTTGAAAGATTTTGGTCAATAATTTAAAAGCTTTTCTATTTGCATCATCATTTTGCATCCAGTGTAGGATTGTTCATCTTTCTATATGGCCCATGTTGAGAAATTGTAAGTTGTACTTCCTATAGTGAAGGAAGGATAGTGGCACCATAAGAGATCCTTTCCTCTTCAAGTAAACATACTAGTTTATGACTTTTTAAAAGGTAAGAAGATTACCCTATATTACTTTGTATTTTGATTTTTATTTACATATGTTCTTATGTTTCCATCTCATTATGTTTTCCTTGAGAAGCTCAAGGTGTTGGTTTACAGGAATATTGAAATTATCATCGAGAAGATGTACCCATTGATCTTTGATCTGGACCCAGGTAACTGGGACCTCTTTACCCCCATCCTTAGAATCCACTTTTTTTCCTGCAGTGGGAATTGTTTTCAAGGATGCAGCCTTGAGAGTACTGTAATGTTGAGACTGTCTGAACAGTATGTGTGATTGAGCCCGGTTAAGGCCTCTAAGCTTTGAGATTCTGGTGGGCAGGTTCAATGATCTATCCATCCCGCTGTCTCCCAAGACAAGCCTCCTATGTAAGTTCCCTTGTTTCTTAATACTTCCATCTACCAATCTGAAGTGCTGTGTCTTTTTCGTCTCTCCTTGCCCTCCTTGTATGGGGGCTAGTTCAGATTCACAAACCTGGGAGACTGTCCAGGTTTGTGAATCAACAAAGAGATAAAAAATGTCTTGACGTTTAGAAAAATAGAACAATGAAAGTCTCATATTTATATGTTTTAAGCCATTTGAGATTTTTTTTCCTAAATTATAGCAGCTCTTAATTGGACGTGTATGATATATTGTCATACAGCTGAATAACAAAGAAAAAAGGAAGACACTAGCTAAGATTACTTTGCTACTCTCATTTTATCTTGGGATACCATCTGAATATTTTCAAATTCCAGATTTAAATAAGTCATATTTCATATGTTTCTCTCACTCTCCTATTTTTAATTCATTGTAGTGGCAGGGATATTTTGAGTCAATATTCTCTTAGTTTTTTAAAATTATTACTTGAGTTAGAAGCAGTGCTTAGACTAGGAGAAATTTATAGACTCTTCCATTTTGTGCATTTCATAGGTACTGAGAAAAGGAGATCAGTATATATCTTTCTCACTGATCATGCTTTACATCTACTGATCATTCAGTTATTCGTTTATCAACATTTGTTGAATATCTGTGATGTTTATAGGAAGGGGTAAACAGCAAAGAAATGTAAACTTTGCCCTTGTAGCAAAACCAAGCAAAACCTTGTATGCAAAACCAATATGATAGAGAGTGATTAATATATTGGCATGGAATGGTATACAGGGCAACAGTGCATGAACCTTGCAGGATTTGAGGAGACTAGTCAGATGAGTGTCCTGTGGGAAACATTTGAATGTAACATTAGAGGATAAACTGCTAACTGTGTGGAACAAAGAGATAGGGTATTTCAGTTAGGAAGAATCATGTGCACAGGTGTGGAAAAGATAAACTCCTTGGGGATAATGTGTGGGCTTCCCATGGCTAAAACTTCAGATGCCTCTGAGGGGTGGCAGGTGAACCCAGAGAGAAATATAGCAGCCAAAGAAAGTTCAAAGGTGATGGGAAGCAATGTGCATGTGTGCGTGTGTGCTAAGTCGCTTCAGTCATGTATGACTCTTGGCGACTCTATGGACTGCAGCCCACCAGGCTCCTCTATCCATGGGGATTTTCCAGGCAAGAATACTGGAGTAGGTTGCCATTTCTTCTTTTGGGAGATCTTCCTGACCCAGGGATCAAGCCCATGTCTCTTATGTCTTTCTGTTCTATCCATTAAAAACCATTATTAACCTTTCTTTAATTTTGTGAAATCTCTCCCAAGCAATTGTCTACCTTAGAAGTCATCCAAAGTCAGATTTGTGCAGCTCTGAATCTTCTGATCAACAACCAATTCTCCATTTCACTTTGTAATTGCTATGCTAGGTCTAAATCTGATAACTATTTCTTTAAAGTTGATAAGCCAAATACAGTTCCTTTTCTTCCATCTTAAATACCAGGGACTGCTATTGTGAATTGATGAACTCCTGTTATTTGTGAAATTACCTCTATTGTTACCATCTGACAAATTACTAACCGATACACATCACAAAAATGCCAGGTACTTTGGCTCGTTTAACTGCTTTTCTTCCTTTCCCCCATGATTACTGTCATTTTTTTTTTTAGTTCTGTGTTAAATCACCATCTAATTATGCATCATCACAGCAACTCATAACAAGTTGAGCATGTCTCGCTCCTAAATTCTAAAAGCAACTCTGTTGAGCCAGGCTCGCAATGAGTGTTGTCACTTCTCTTGACCTTGCTTTACCCTCTGGGGCTTTGGGAGTTTTGAGTTCTGTGATTATGGTGGGAACCTGCTCAGAAAGTGGTGTGCTTTGGATAAGTTCGTTGGTCATTTGGGTAAGGAGAATAAGGAACAAAGTCAAAATCATCTCCCAGCTGTTTCACTGCTAACTTCAGATGACCTGATTTGTTTTCTTATTTCTAATGTACTTTTTAATGAAAAAGCATTGACTGATGGAAAGCTGTAGGTTGAATTGTGAAGTTTTAGCTAAATATGATAATTTTTAAAATAAATGCTTAGTAGAGCTACAGGTTTCCCAGGTGGCTCAGTGGTGAAGAATCTGCCTGCAATGAAGGAGATGCAGGTTCTATCCCTGGGTCAGGAAGATGCCCTGGAGGAGGAAATGGCAACCAACTCCATTATTCTTGCCTGAAAAATCCCATGGACAGAGGATGGGTTACAGTCCATGGGGTGGCAAAGAGTCGGACATGATCTACACAAGGTAAATTAATGTTTTCTCATCTATTAAAGTAGCATAATCCTTCCTGTCTCACAGGGAAGTTATGAGGATAAAGTATCCTAAATTATTGCTTGGTGCCCACTTGTTAAAGGCAGACTACTCAACATAGCTTTCAGGGAACATTGCCTTTTCTTTTTGTATAGTTATGATTGGAATCTGAATCTTAGACACTATTCTATTGTTATTAACTGGGAAATTTCAGGTGGTAGATTTAGGGAGTCCAGCAGAAAGTATCAGTTTTGATCCTATTGAATTTCCATTTAGAATGTGTAATCTAAGTTGACTAGGGGCTGAGAAAGCCATTCTCCTCCTGGTCCCCAGTGTATTTCAGGGGCTCCATGAAGTCTATATTCATTTCTCATATATTTTTATTTTGATGCCTCTATAAAAAACCAAAGAATTTCAATAGGTTCATTTATAATCATAATCTCATCTGGGTTCATCACCTGTTCTCATTTATCAGCATTGCCAAGGAAAAGTGTACATTTTTATTTTTATTTAATGAAGAACCAGCTGCTTTAGCAGATGTTTCATAAATTTAGAAGATACTCTGCACTTCCCTATCAGTGAAAGAACACCTAAATGCTCTTGGCATATGCAACAGCTGATATAAGTACTTTGCTTCCTTGACCATTAAATTTCTCTGAATAAACTGCAAATTATTCAACTCCTCAAATCAATAATCAATATACAATGGCAGATTGCACAGGCCTATTTATCTTTCCCTTTGTGTTTTATCTTGAAGACCATTATTCAAAAAGTGTTGGCTATAATGCATGGTAATTGGTGCTTCTACAGACTAGCTTAATCTATAACCCATCAATATAAGTATTATTATTTCCATTTAAAGAGGAAGAACCAGAGGCCTAGTGATGCTAAGGTTATTAAGCTAGAAATAGCAGAGTCAATATTCAAACTCAAATCTCTCTGACTTCAAAACACATGTTCATTTTATCCCTACCTACCCTACCAGCTTGGAGAAGGAAATGGCAACCCAGTCCAGTATCCTTGCCTGGAGAATCCCATGGACAGAGGAGCCTGACAGGCTACCGTCCATAGGGTCACAAAGAGTCAGACCAGACTGAAGTGACTGAGCATGAAGCACCCTACCAGCCGTGCATAATTCCATGAAGTTTTTCTAAAAAACGCATAGCAAATATTCCCTTATAATTCTCTTAAGATCTATACTGTTCAAGGGACTCATGAAAGTCCTTCTTAATTACCTCAGATTACTGATGCTGATTAAGAAAAGAAAGAACTGAAACAACAGAAACAAAAAGGACTTTATATTGTCGTATATCCTTAAGAAGTTAGCACACGGTCAGAACACACTAGGCCAGGGATCAGATTTTCTGGGAAGGAGAAGGACTCTGAAATGTGCCAGTGGCGAGTGACCAGTTAGTGTGGGAGGATTCTGCTGTGTTCTAGAGTGAGTTATGGACTTGAAACATCATCCTTGATGTCTATGGACACATTCCGCTCTTAGAGTTCACAATGCTAAAGATTAGAGATTACTTTTCACGCTCAGATCTTCCAAGTTACTCTGCATCTTTGAAGTCCTAACTATGTTTGGAGGTGGGAAGTTAGAATATAGTTTACAATTTAATTTCAGAAACATTGCCATCTTATTCCCAGCCAGCCAGGTTATTTCATTGAAACCATCATGAGTGTTTTGTTTTGCAAGAAGAAAACCTTTTATTTTTATTCTCATCAAATTAATTAGAAGAGAAACAAAGTATGATTTCCAATTGTCTCCCTGAATTTTTTTTTTAACTGTCAAAGCTGAGTTACTTTCCAGTTGGTGCTTTGATCATTCTATAGAACTAGGTAACCTTGTTTACTCATTTGCTTCTCTTAAACATCTCTTGCCAGATATCTGCTCACTCAGTACCCATCCATCCATTCATCCATTCATTCATCTGTCCAATGCATCCATCCAATCATCCATTAATCCATCTAGCTATTAATTCATTTTTAATTAATTAAATCATTCATCATTCATCATTCAATCTTCACTTCCTTTTTGGACACTGTGTTTATACTTTATTGAAACATTTTGTAAAGGTACCAGTAATTAAAATGACATGCTTTCTATGTGCAGGTATTTATTTTATGTATGAATTAGAGGGTATTATAGAACATCAGTTCAGTACAGTTGCTCAGTTGTGTCCGACTCTTTGCGACCAAAGAACCGCAGTACACCAGGCCTCCCTGTCCATCACCAACTCCCAGAGTCCACCAAACCCATGTCCATTGTGTCAGTGATGCATCCAACCAACTCATCCTCTGTCATCCTCTTCTCCTCCTGCCTTCAATCATTCCTAGCATCAGGGTCTTTTCAAATGTGTCAGCTCTCTGCATCAGGTGGCCAAAGTATTGGAGTTTCAGCTTCAACACCAGTCCCTCCAATGAACATCCAGGATTGATCTCCTTTAGGATGGACTGGTTGGATCTCCTTGCAGTCCAAGGGACTCTTAAGAGTCTTCTCCAACACCATAGTTCAAACGCATCAATTCTTTGGCGCTCAGCTTTCTTTATAGTCCAATTCTCACATCCATAAATGACTACTGGAAAAACCATAGCCTTGACTAGATGGACATTTGTTGGCAAGGTAATGTCTCTGCTTTTTAATATGCTGTCTAGGTTGGTCAAAACTTTCCTTCCAAGGAGCAAGTGTCTTTTAATTTCATGGCTGCAATCACCATCTGCAGTGATTTTGGAGCCCAGAAAAATAGTCAGCCAGTTTCCACTGTTTCCCCATCTATTTGCCAAGAAGTGATGGGAACAGGATACCATGATCTTAGTTTTCTGAATGTTGAGCTTTAAGCCAACTTTTTCACTCTCCACTTTCACTTTCATCAAGAGGCTTTTTAGTTCCTCTTCACTTTGTGCCATAAGGGTGGTGTCATCTGCATATCTGAGGTTATTGATATTTCTCCCGGCAATCTTGATTCCAGCTTGTGCTTCTTCCAGCCCAGTGTTTCTCATGATGTACTCTGCATATAAGTTAAATAAGCAGGGTGAAAATATATAGTGTTGACGTACTCCTTTTCCTATTTGCAACCAGTCTGTTGTTCCATGTCCAGTTCTAACTGTTGCTTCCTGACCTGCATACAGATTTCTCAAGAGATAGGTCAAGTGGTCTGGTATTCCCATCTCTTTCAGAATTTTCTATAGTTTATTGTGATCCACACAGTCAAAGGCTTTGGCAGAGTCAATAAAGCAGAAATAGATGTTTTTCTGGAACTCTCTTGCTTTTTCGATGATCCAGCGGATGTTGGCAATTTGATCTCTGGTTCCTCTACCTTTTCTAAAACCAGCTTGTACATCAGGAAGTTCACAGTTCACGCATTGCTGAAGCCTGGCTTGGAGAATTTTGAGCATTACTTTACTAGCATGTGAGATGAGTGCAACTGTGTGATAGTCTGAGCATTCGTTGGCATTGCCTTTCTTTAGTATTGGAATGAAAACTGACCTTTGCCAGTCCTGTGGCCACTGCTGAGTTTTCCAAATTTGCTGACATATTCAGTGCAGCACTTTCACAGCATCATCTTCTAGAATTTGAAATAGCTCAACTGGAATTCCATCGCCTCCACTAGCTTTGTTCGTAGTGATACTTCCTAAGGCCCACCTGACTTCACATTCCAGGATGTCTGTCTCTAGGTGAGTGGGAGTGATCACACCATCATGATTATCTGTGTCATGAAGATCTCGTTTGTACAGTTCTTCCGTGTATTCTTGCCACCTCTTCTTAATATCTTCTGCTTCTGTTGGGTCCAAACCATTTCTGTCCTTTATTGAGCCGATCTTTGCATGAAATGTTCCCTTTGGTATCTGTAATTTTCTTGAAGAGATCTCTAGTCTTTCCTAGTCTATTGTTTTCCTCTATTTCTTTGCATTGATCACTGAAGAAGGCTTTCTTATCTCTCCTTGCTATTCTTTGGAACTCTGCATTCAAATGGGTATATATTTCCTTTTCTCCTTTGCTTTTCGCTCCTCTTCTTTTCACAGCTATTTGTAAGGCCTCATCAGACAGCCATTTTGCTTTTCTGCATTTATTTTTCTTGGGGATGGTCTTGATCCCTGTCTCCTGTACAATGTCACGAACCTCTGTCCATAGTTCATCAGGCACTCTGTCTATCAGATCTAGTCCCTTAAATCTATTTCTGACTTTCACTGTATAATCATAACGGATTTGATTTAGGTCATACCTGAATGGTCTAGTGGTTTTCCCCACTTTCTTCAATTTAAGACTGAATTTGGGAATAAGGAGTTCATGATCTGAACCATAGTCAGCTCCCAGTCTTGTATTTGCTGACTGTATAGAGCTTCTCCATCTTTGGCTGCAAAGGATATAATGAATCTGATTTCAGTGTTGACCATCTGGTAATGTCCATGTGTAGAGTCTTCTCTTGTGTTGTTGGAAGAGGGTGTTTGCTATCACCAGTACATTCTCTTGGCAGAACTCTGTTAGCCTTTGCCCTGCTTCATTTTGCATTCCAAGGCCAAATTTGCCTGTTACTCCAGGAGTTTCTTGAAATTCCTACTTTTGCATTCCAGTCCCCTATAATGAAAAGGACATCTTTTATGCATGTTAGTTCTAAAAGGTCTTGTAGGTCTTCATAGAACCGTTCAACTTCAGCTTCTTCAGCATTACTGGTTGGGGCATAGACTTGGATTATGGTGGTATTGAATGGTTTGCCTTGGAGATGAACAGAGATCATTCTGTCATTTTTGAGACTGAATCTAAGTACTGCATTTCAGACTCTTTTGTTGACCATGATGGCTACTCCATTTCTTCTAAGGGATTCCTGCCCGCATTAGTAGATATAATGGTCATGTGAGTTAAATTCACCCATTTCAGTCCATTTTAGTTTGCTGATTCCTAGAATGTCGATGTTCACTCTTGCCATCTCCTGTTTGACCACTTCCAATTTGCCTTGGTTCATGAACATTCCAGGTTCCTATGCAATATTGCTCTTTACAGCATTGAATCTTGCTTCTATCACCAGTCCCATCCACAACTGGGTATTGTTTTTGCTTTGGCTCCATCCCTTCATTCTTTCTGGAGTCATTTCTCCACTGATCTCCAGTAGCATATTGGGCACCTAATGACCTGGGGAGTTCCTCGTTCAGTACCCTATTATTTTGCCTTTCATACTGTTCATGGTGTTCTCAAGGCAAGAATATTGAAGAGGTTTGCCATTCCCTTCTCCAGTGGACCACATTCTGTCAGACCTCTCCACCATGACCCGTCAGTCTTGGGTGGCTCCACACAGCATGGCTTAGTTTCATTGAGTTAGACAAGCTGTGGTCCATGTGATCAGATTGGCTAGTTGTCTGTGATTATGGTTTCAGTCTGTCTGCCCTCTGATGCTTTCTCTCAGCACCTACTGTCTTACTTGGGTTTCCCTTACCTTGGATGTGAGGTATCTCTTCACAGCAGCTCCAGCAAAGCTCAGCCACCGCTGCTTACCTTGGACGTGGGGTAGCTCCTCTCGACCACACCGGCGCACTGTCACATATTATCAATATTCATAATATACAACTCTGTCTATGCATTCATCAAATGTAATTTGGTAACATGTTTCAAAATTTATAATGTATCTGCTTTTTGACCTAGTGAATCCGTTACCAGTAATTCAATCCAGAGACATGTTAGTATGTATAGACAAAGACATATGGATGAATATGAAAATAGAAACATTGTTAGACCATAGGTAACATAAATGTCTGTCAATAGAAGCCTGCTAATAGATGAATACTTCCTGATAATACTATTTTAAAACTCAATTTAAGTTTTTCCCAGATTTACCCCTTTGGTATTAGTTTTGTGAGTTAATTAAATTTAACAACAAATAATAATGTCTCCTGTATGATATTAACTCTCCCCTTTCCGAACAGGATACCTGTCTGCTCTATTCTTAAAATGAATTTATATATTCATTTAACGTGTTATACTGAGAACTTACCACATGGTAGGCGGTGTTTGAGGTGCTTGCATACAATATTCCTTCCGACAAGGATCTTATGTTATAGAGAAGAGAGACAGAAAATTTACAATAAATATAGTAAACAAATTATATGGAAGACAATAAGTGGTTTAGAAAAAATGAGCAAGGCAAACAGTGTTTGGACCACTGGAGATGAGGAGAATGCTACAGTTTTATATAGGATCATTAGGAGGGATTTCATCAAGAAGGCGACATCTGGGAATGTATTTAAAGGAGAAGAGGGAGTTAGCCGAGCAGACATCTGGAGTGTTTAAGGTCTGTGTAGCTGGATTGAGGAATGAGAGGAGTAATAGGAGATGAAGTTAGGTGAATAATGGAAAGCCACATCATACAGGGCCTTGTAGAACATTTGAACAACTATGGTTTCTGAGTGAGATGGGGAACCCTTGGAGATTTTGAGCAAAGGAATGGTGGGATCTGATGTATGTGTTGAATGGGTGCTGTGCTGAAAAGAGATTATTTTCATGCAGATCAGAGTTGGTGGTATCTTGAATGAGTGTCACTGTGAAGGTGATGACCAGCAGGTGAAGTTGAGAGTGGAGTTGTCTGAATTTCCCAACAGTACTTGATGGAATTTGAAAGACAGGAGTCAAAGATAATTCTTCATCAATTAAAATAATAAAGGCTGTCGGTGATCAGTTTGGGAAGGAGGATTAGGTGGTCAGTTTTGGATAGCTTAAATTTGAGATGTCAGATATCCAACTGGAGACTTCAGCTAGGCAGTGAGGAACACAAATCTAGAGTTTAGAAGGGGTTAGGGCCACAGTTTTAAATTTGGGAGCCATTGGCATGTGATGACTGTTTAAAGCCATGAGACCTGATTAGATCACAAAAGGAGTGAGCATAGATGTCCCAACATTGTGAGGCTGGGCAGAAGAGGTGGAATCAGCAAAGAGTACGAGAAACCTGTGCTATACAGCAGCTTCCCACTGGCTGTCTCTTTTACACAGGGTGGCGTATATGTATGTCGATGCTACTCCCTCCGTTTGCCCCACTCTCTCCTTCTGTTGTGTCCACAAGTACATTCTCTGCTTCTGCGTTTTTATTACTGCCCTGCAGATAGGTTTTATAGAGGGGTGGGGAGAGTGGGAGGGAGGCTCAAGAGGGAGAGGATATATATATACATATGGATGATTTACATTGTTGTACAGCAGTAATTAACACAATATTGTAAAGCACTTATACTCCAGTTAAGTAAAAGAAAGAATATGAGGAACCACTAGTGAAGCAAGAAGAAAACAAAGGGAGTGTATTCTGGAAACCTAATGAAAAAAGAGTTTCAAGGAGACAGGAGAGATCGATTCTGCCAGATGTTATTGAGAAGTAAAGTAAGCTAAGGACTAAAGGTGGGGCACAGGGGTCACTGACATAGTGGTCAATGTAGTATAAACACTACTGCTGCTGCTCCTGCTAAGTCGCTTCAGTCGTGTCCGACTCTGTGTGACCCCATAGACGGCAGCCCACCAGGCTCCCCCGTCCCTGGGATTCTCCAGGCAAGAACACTGGAGTGGGTTGCCATTTCCTTCTCCAATGCATGAAAGTGAAAAGTGAAAGTGAAGTCGCTCAGTCGTGCCTGACTCTTCACGACCCGATGGACTGCAGCCTACCAGGCTCCTCCGTCCATGGGATTTTCCAGGCAAGAGTACTGGCGTGGGGTGCAACTGCCTTCTCCGAGTATAAATACCACAGTCTTAATAATGACTATGAAAGGATTTTTGTTTTAGAGTTGAAATCGAGGAACTCATGGTTAAGACATATTAAAGGGAGTGTATTAGCAGGATAACTTTAAGAAAAGTTGTCATTTTGAGCCAACAGAGGTTTGGAAACATTAAAGTAATACTACAAAGCAGAATTATATAGATTAGATTATATCATAATTCTTTTTATTGTTTAT
This sequence comes from Ovis canadensis, assembly GCF_042477335.2. Lineage (NCBI taxonomy): Eukaryota > Metazoa > Chordata > Mammalia > Artiodactyla > Bovidae > Ovis > Ovis canadensis. The sequence continues at coordinate 87,968,738 of NC_091247.1, forward strand.
AGTTCTTTACATAAAAAGAATAAATTTGTATCAACAACAATATATATCTTATAATAACCTATAATGGAAAAGAATCTGAACAAAATATATATATATATTTTGAAAGGGAGGGTATTCTGAAACCTAATGAAAAAAGTTTCAAGGAGGAGGGAGAGATCAATTCTGCCAAATGCTGTTGAGAAGTCAAGTAAGCTAAAGACTACTTGACTTCCAGAATATATATATATATATATTATATACATACATATAGATATATGTTTATGTACATATATTTATGTATAACCAAATCAGGCTTTCCTGGTGACTCAGACAGTAAAGAATCCCCCTATAATGTGGAAGACCTGGGTTCGATCCCTGGGTTGGGAAGATCCCTTGGAGGAGGGGATGGCAACCCACTCCAATATTCTCGTCTGGAGAATCCCCATGGACAGAGGATCCTGGCGGGCTACAGTCCATGGGGTTGCAAAGAGTCAGACATGACTGAGTGACTAAGCACATAACCAAATCACCTTGCTATACACTGTAAATCAACTATTGTTGTTCAGTTGCCCAGTCCTGTCTGACTCTTTGCGATCCCATGGACTGCTGCACAGCAGGCCTCCCCGTCTCTTACCATCTCCTGGAGCTTGCCCAAGTTCATGTCCATTGTATTGGTGACACTGTCCAGCCATCTCATTCTCTGATGCCCTCTTCTCCTTCTGCCCTTGATCTTTCCCAGCAACAGTGGCTTTTCTAACAAGTCGTCTGTTCGCATTAGATGACCAAAATACTGGAGCTTCAGCTTCAGCATTAGTCCTTCCAGTGAATATTCAGGGTTGATCTCCCTTGAGATTGACTGGTTTGATCTCCTTGCTTTCCAAGGGATTTCCGGGAATCTTCTCCAGCACCACAATTCAAAGGCATCAATTCTTTGGCGTTCTACCTTCTTTAAGGTCCTACTCTCACAATCCTGTGTGACCACTGGGAAGAACATAGTCTTGACTATATGGACCTTTGTTGGCAGAGCAATATCTCTGTTTTTCAACACAGTATCTAGGTTTGTCAACTATATACTTCAATAAAAAAAAAGGAAAAAGAATAAGTTCATGATTCAGATTTGTGATGTCATTACTTCTGTGCTTCTTTAGTCCCTGCATGGGCAGGCAGATTCTCTTACCACTGCACCACCTGGGAAGTGGGAGGGAACTTCAGTGTGGGCAACAAACCTCTGCTCTCTTGTTGCTTTGTAACTGTGTAAAGTAGTCCTTAGTCTTTTAAGAAAAAGTACTATTTGATTATTTTCCACATCATCTGAGATTGAATTAAAGTAGAATGTCAACTTTGCCATCTCAATATTTTATGAAGGAAGAACTCTTCAAAATCTGATGCAACATCTATAATAAATCATCTTTGATCCAGAAGAGTAAAGAATATAAAGAGTGTGAATAAAAGAAGAAAGTGCTAGGGAAAAGTGAGATACCTTGTTCTTCCACATATCTCAGTTGAAATTAAGTATCTATTAGTATCATAAATTGCCAATACTATGACCACAAATACATTTCAGCAGTTGACAAGGCTTAAAATTGATTATTCATGCACTGTATCAAATGTTTTGATTCTTAAGCTGTTAATAATAAAATTGTACTGGTAATTTTTTTTTTGATTGAGTTCAAGATTTATTCTCAAATCCAGGGGCTATGATGAGATATCTGGCATCAACCTTGGCTTTGGCTGAATACTGCTTTTAACACTTGACCACTTAGTATGCCATAAAAACAGATATTCTGATATTCTGATGGTAAACATCAATTATTTTTTTCTGAAGACAGCAGCCAAAATATGAGAATAACAGAGGTGTAATGCTTGCGTATCGGTGGCATGTTAGGATCATGACAAACTTTTCATTAGTTAGAAGTGTTCTCAGCCCCAGATAAGCTGTCCACTGAGCAAAACACATGGAGGCAACTTAGTGGAATTTTGCCCTTCTGCCATATAGAATATATCCCATTAGCAACAACTACAAACCTAGGATAAGTTGTTTTAGGCCTTGGAGTTGAAAAATCAATTTATTTATTTAAGGATGTAGTTTTTTAAAAAAATGTTTAGTATCTAACATTTAAAACTTCTGTGCAAAATAATTTTTATAGATCTTTATGCTGTTGCTTTTTCCTGGAACCTCCATTTCACCTGCCTTACCTTTTGCCTCTCAAAAATTGCCTCTTCAAGAGTGCTAGGGCACTTCTCTTCACCAGGAACTAGCTCCTAGGGAGTTAAGAACACATCAGTAGTTATCCATAGTATGTTGATTGTGTCATAGTGCTTGAATTAATGCAGTGGTTCTCAAATTTGGCCTCTATTAGACTCATCTGGAGGGATTGTTAAACTACAGATGGGTGGGTTCTACCACCAGATTGCTACCTGAGTAAGTCTGGAATAGGATGCAAGAATTTACATTTCTGACAAATTCCCATATGATGCTAATAATATTTATTAGCATCATTTTATTTTAGCAACAACTTTATCTAAAGGCAGAATTCTACTATAATATTGATTTGCAGAATAAGGGGGTCCCCAGTGATGTTTCTATTCTTTTCATTAACAGGCCCCCTCCCCCACTCTCCCACTATCTTCCCCTTCCCAAGGCAGCCTGGAAAGCAAGAGCAAGGTTTGCCGGGTTGGACTTTTCTTCACAAGGAAAGATACTCCAAATGGTCCCCTTGCCACGAGGAACTGAAGAAGTTGAGGATAAGCCTGGACAACAATGTGGTCCATTGATTGTAGAGTCAAAGTATATTATAGCTTAGGATACTAGGTTCCAGAAGCAAATATTTAGAAGTAGATCTGAAAGTAAAGGTTAAAAATGTTGACAACAACATATGCATTTAATTTTCTTCTCATTTCTATTTCTAGGTTTAAAGGTTTTCTTATTGTCTGCCTAAATATTTGTTGACTTGAGAACTGATCAAAGGACAAAGATGAAAAAACCTTTTGTCTGTGACCTTACTCTTTGGCTTATGTTCATTAAAATGATAAAACTGGATGAGGTCATTTTTATTCGGCTGTTTTCTTTTATTTTTCACTCTTCATTCTACTTTTAGATGGCTCTTTCTCTTACTTTACTTTCCCTTGATGCATCTTCCACTATCTGTAGTTCAAAAGTCTTTTCAGATGTAAAATTCTCTCTTGCATTTAATGTCTGGCTTTTAATTTTTAATGTCTTTCTCTTTTCCCCCCAAACCTACTACTTGTATTTTTCTTTTCCTTGAATTTGATCTTCTTGGCGGCTGGCGTTGTCTCCTTTATTTCATCCTGCTCATGTAAATATTGTCAAAGCACTCACCTCTGTTTTACCCCAGAGGAGAAACTAGTGGATAAAGAATATGCTATACCTTTTCTTTCCTTCAAAGAACAGATAGCTATTTTGCTTGAAATGTCTCTTGTAAATTTCTTTATATTTCCCTTTAATAATTAATCTAGTCTTTGTTATTTAAAAAGCAATGTCACCCTCTTCTAAGATTTGTTTTATGTTGAAAACAATAAATGCACAGAATTCTGTGAATTCCCACCATCCATAGGAAAGGAAAATATCATAAGGAATGGAGAAAGATCATAAGCGAGGAATACACCTGTTGTATTCCTTTTCTTTTTATTTAGGACAATTGTGTAAGATTTCAAATTTTATATAAATGCCTTAAATCTATATTGATATGATTCTTAGCCCTAAGCATTTAAGTGGTAATAAGATTAGACTATATTTCCTAAAATATAAAAAATATCTGTTTTAAACATAGCAATGGGGTTATCTCTAGGAGATATCAGCTCAATGTATTATCTGCAATTTTTGGTCAGTGAGGTTTTCTATTCTAGTTTTAATGATAGCTTTTGTTTGTGGCATAATTGGGTATCTTGTTGACTCTGTCCCTTCCTAGGATCCAACCAAATTATCTTTATGTTAATTTTGTTAAGACTTTTCCAGCAGACAGAAAAGGGTAATGTTAATGACTTGTAATATTTTGACCTCGTTGACATAGTGTGTGGACCGGAATAACAAAGAAAATTATTTATTTAGAGTAGTTGCTGTCAACTATCCCTGTGCCTCAGAACCATCTGGAGAGTTAAATAAAAACTACATTCCCAGGAAGGAGGATCAAGATGGTGGTGCAGGAGTGCACTGAGCTCACCTCCCTCCATGAACATATCAGAAACTAAGATGCCAGAGCTTAACTCTCAGAAATTTAATTTCGATTAGCTTTGGGGGAGGTGGCAAGGAGTGAGTATTTTAGAAAATTTCTAAGTTGACTCTAACATGCAGTTGGAATTGTGAACCATTGATTTTTCATCAGATTGATAAACCGTGGATGTACACACAGGTATGAAAACGTCTTCATGGCACTAGGCAAACCACAACTTCTCAACATCTTTTTTTTTTTTTTTTTGGTCTATCGCTTGAAGTCCTAGGAGATGACTTGAACTCCGATGCCACAATGGTTAAGTTTGTCCTTGCCTTTTCATCCACATGGTTATTATATGCTGTTCCTTTGAGAATAAATATAAATGTCCAAATTATTGATGAAAATCAGTGTCAGGGGATTGAAGAGTGGGGAAGGCAGAGGGCATCGATTACAATTGGGACAATGAACAAGAATGCATGTGCTTTTGTTTCTGAATTTGGCCAAGTGTGTTGCTAATCTAGTGATATCCATCATGTCAACCTCACCTACAAACTTATTGTTGTCTGTCTATAGAGATGTGACATTAAGTAGCCCATATACTGTGTTATTTATTTGTTTATAGGTTAATTGTTCAGAATATTGATCTCCTGTTCTCATTTTCCCATTCTTTCTCAAGCACCCTTTCAAATCAACAGACATAAACTAGGACAAATTCTTCCACACAGGGGACTCTTAAATGATGCTGATTCTTTACTTGGTGCCTTTTAAAAAATCACTCTTGCAAGAAGGAATAATCCAATATAAATGTTGCTACCACTCCAGAAACTGCTGCAAGGTTGTAGGCCCTCATTTTTAGAGAGAGGCAGGGAACTAATTGGATTTACTGAGTGATGCAGTGATAAAGAATCTGCCTGCCAACACAGGAGACTTAAGAAATGCAGATTCGATCCCTGGGTCAGGAAGATCCCCTGGAGTAGGCAATGGCAACCTTCTGAAGCATTCTTGTCTGGGAAATCCCATGGACAGAGGAGCCTAGGAGGCTACAGTCAGTCCATAGGGTCATAAAAAGTCAGATGTGACTGAGCACAAGGAACTAATTGGAAGACTCCAAATTTTTGACCGCTTGCCCTTTGGATTAATTCAGCAGTAGATATATAGAGAGAGGCCTTTAAGTTGCCAAAAAATTCTACAAATTTTTCAAAGAAATACTTTGAAGATATATTATTAAACTATGTGAGAGCTTCTGTGAAACTCTAAACCTGCTTTTAATAATGCAATAAAAAAGTAAAAGCTTAATTCTGAACAGTGGGGATATAGACTGCGACTTGACTCCCCCCTTTTTTTTACTTCCCATAGTTGTAATTACACTGTGAAAGTGAAAGTGAAGTCTCTCAGTCTTGTCCAACTCTTTGCGACCCCGTGAACTGTAGCCTACCAGGCTCTTCCATTCTTGGGATTCTCCAGGCAAGAATACTGGAGTGGGTTGCCACTTCCTTCTCCAGGGGAACTTCCCAACCCAGGGATCGAACCCAGGTCTCCCGCATTGCGGGCAGACGCCTTAACCTCTGAGCCACCACAGAAGCCCATTTCTGCCTAAATTTTGTAATGCATTTGTTTTCTTTATTTAGCAAAAAGCAAATTCAGAGCCTGCTGTGTGGCCAGTGGTTGGTAAGTAAACAGAAGCTGGGTTAGGGGCTTGCAACGGATTTTAATTCCCTTGATGGGGTTGTGTGTAAACAGAATTGGAAGCCTCAGGCTGGAGGGCTTGCAGAGAGGCAGCACCTGAAGTAGAGCCCTCATTTTGGCCTCTGGGCCCAAGAAATCACCCAGAATCTGAGGTGACCTCTAAGAATGAGGGTAGAGAAACTATTATACTCTAAGAACTATAAACTGAATATGAAGAGAAGGAAGATTCCAAAATTGAGGCCTCAGTAGCAAGGAGGGATCAAAAGCAGGAAACAGAAATGTCAATGCAGAAAGGAATCCAAGGAGCAAAGATAGCTAACATAGGGGGATGAGAGCTGGCAGAGATGCTGGAAATGAAATGGGATGAGGGAAGATGGGCCAGAGTCCTGGACGAATTCAGCCAGGCAAGAGCAGATGGCTTTACTTGTCTGAATTTTGCTATGGACTTAATGCTATTTTTTTATATCTTTTTTTCCCTTTTGGTATTATGATTAAGAAACATATTTTACTCTCACAGCATCTAATAAACACTTGATATTGAACAAAGACAGTTCCACAGGTGGACAGTTTGTTTCTTGAAAGCACTGTTGGCAGCCTCAGTCAGATGAGATTTTAGGGACGTTTTAAAACTATAACTTCCAGATTTTTTTCTTGTACTAAGGATCTATGTATCTCTAGGATCATATTTGCACTCATGTGCTTTGGTTGAGTGAACTTTGTTTTCTTAGCCATTCACAGGGCACAGGTAGAATGGTACATGCTGAGTATGGAACTTTCTGCAACTTCAAAGATCATAGCCGTTACTGAAACAGTGGTATCTAATTACAACCAGTGAGAAATGTGTTCTACTACAAGCAACAGAGAGCCCCTCAAAACTGGATTAAACACATGAAGATTTATTTGTCTCTGGTACCAAGAAGTCCAGGGATGGTCCCTTGTGATGCCAGCAGAGTCCTGGTTCTTTTCCGTCTGCACGTCTTTGGTGTATAGGCTTTACTATCATGCTTTTGGATGTATGGTCTCTAAGTGACTCTCACTTCAGCATTCCAGGCAGTATGAAGAGGAAACAGTGTTGTATGGCTTGTATGGAGTTGGGAATCATTTCTTTCCAATAACAAAAATCCTCAGTTTGAATATCAGTCATTGTAACTATGTCACGCAGCCATTTAGAATTGCAGGCAAGTACAAGAAAATGAGTATTTTTATTCTGCCATTTTGTCAGGTTAGATGGTGGAAAGGATTTGGATAGACAGCTACCAGTGTCACACAAAAGCTTATGGATAAATGTAGGAGTAGATGCATTCTTAATATTTGAGAATTAGACCAATTACTGGACTTTCCAAGTGGCTCAGTCGTAAGAATCCACCTGCCAAGCAGGAGATGAGGGTTTGATCCCTGGGTCAGGAAGATCCCCTGGAGAAGGAAATGGCAACCCACTCCAGTATTCTTCCCCGGGAAATCCTGGGACAGGGGAGCCTGGCAGGCTGCAGTCCATGGAACTGCAAAAGAGTTGGACACGACTTAGCAACTAAACAACAACAACAACTGTGTCTAAATTAATAGTGAGATAAATCAGATAATCTCTGCATCAACCATAGTCCTCCAAATGCAGTTGGACCCACCTAGCTCTCTTTATTTGTTTTTTGGTTATTTATTTTTTTGGCCGTGTTGGGTCTTAGTCGCGGTGCACGAGATCTTCTGTCGCAGCACAGGGACTCATGGCTGGGGGCTCAGAAGTTGCCGTGTGTGAGCTTAGTTGCTCTGTGGCAGGTGGGATCATAGTTCCCCAACCAGATCAAACTCGTGTCTTCTGCATTGCAAGGTGGATTCTTAACTACTGGACCACCAGAGAAGTCCCTCCCCTGGGCATCCTGCCCTTGAGAGCAGATCAAAACCATGTATTGGCTAAGATCCTGTGGTTTTTAGTCACCTAGACTGGCTTCAGATTACTCACTAGACATGCCATCATCTTTTTATTTCCTTGGCTGTTGTATCACTTGAAATTATGGTCTCATTTCTCAGGACTGCCTCAGACTCTGCTTCTTTGGGTGACCTGATTGTCTAGATTACTGGCTCTGGTTCATCCTACCCCTTCTGTTTTATTATGGTCTTTTGATCCTTTAGCTCTGAAGAAAGACCTTCTCATGCCCTTGGGACAGAAGCCACAAGTGCTCTGTGGATAGAGCTTAGGTGCAGCAGCAATAGGGTTTAAATGAGGGTCTGGAATACTCTGTTGAAGATGTGTTTGTGTAGAAAGGGTTTAGTTTTTGCTTAGATTCTCTGTTTATTCAGATGGAGGTCAATGAGACTGATACATAAAGTGTTTCCTATTTGCTTCCTGGACTGGCCACTGCCATAGATGTAGTAGGCTGGGCCTCTGTGCATGAATACAGTTTATCCCGAGATTATACAGCAATGTTTGGCAACCTGGTAGCTGTCTAACTTTCTGACCTCTATGTTTTCCTAGCTGCAATTTTTCTGAATAAAAAAGGCACATCTAAAAAATGTAGAGCAATATTTTTTTTAAATGAGGAGAGCTATATATAGTAATATTTTTTCTCATTCAGAAAAGAGATCATATTCTTCTTTTTATGAGTGATTGCTTAATCCAAACAATATTGAGAGGGTGTATTAGACCTAAGAAGGGAGGTGAAGCGGAGTTGGAGAAGGTGATAGCAAGGAATATTAACAGGACAGCACAGTTGGTCACACAGGGAAGGAATGTGCCCATGTTGTGCCACCTGGGTTTTCTTGTCTTTGATTTTCTGAAATGCTGGCCTGATTCTCATATTTATAGAACTTTACCTTTGACTTCAGAATAACTGAATAAGGGGTAACATTGGTATAAGACCAGAAATCACTCAGAAGAGTTGAAACCCAAGTATGACTTAAATCTGAGACATGGCCAGGTGTCATAGGAAGTGGAAAGCTGAATCAGCTATATGATTTCTCCAGGTGAAAGGCCACAAAAATCACAGATGTTTAAACTTGGAAGGAAATGTCTCAGAAATGCTTTCTGATGTACAGTCTGAATATTCTTTTGGAATTAAACAATATCCCCAGGGAAAACAAGAATCTTAGATAATTTTCTTTAAAAACATTTATTTTAGTCATGAAAAGTAATGTATCTCTTTTATAAATGTAAAGAATTCAGAATCTTTCTCACTGTTTTAAATCAGCTTTTTCCTTGGATTGGTCTGTCCTTTAGGTGTATTTCATTTACAAATTGATTAAAACTGTTAGTGACCTTCAGTTAGGTTATTGGCTTCTGGTCTTTCTCTAGAACCTACCCAACTATTTAATGTGGTCCTCCCCATCAGTCTTTTCTTCCCTTGGAAACCACTACCTATTGGTAGAGAAATTCTAGAATGTGTATTATTCATTCCCGCAGTCTTTTTGCTACTGAGCCTCATTGCCTCAAACAGATTGCAAGTAAATCATCTTTAATATTCTCTTGATGCATATTCATTTTGTGTGTCAGTTGGTAAATACCATTGTGAAATAAATATGGTATTGTTAATTAAATATAGTTCACAGTTTGGTCATTTTCCCCTCAAAAGTTAGAAAGAATAAAAACACATTCTTGTATTTTGGTTGATCTGTTACAATCAGGCTAATCACATAGAAACAACAACAACCACAAAAAAAAACCCCAACTTACATTTAAGTTTGGAGGCCACTGATTCTTGCCTTCCTATTTAGAGTTGTTTCATGAGGTTAAGTCAACAGTGCTACATAAAACAAAAGTGTTATGTCCAAAAGGACAGGCTTTTTGAATTCTCCTAATGGGACTCTAGTAGTTGATCTTGAGCACTGTTTAAGATAGGGAAGAATTGAGCTCAAGAGGACCTCTACAATTTGAGTCAAATCCAGCAATATTTAACAAAAGAAGTTTGAACTCAGTATGCACTCAGTAACCGATAGCTGTGTAAGAAAGGGGATGTTGCTTTTTTACTCATTCAAGAGAGATTATTTCTCTCTGAGTAAAGAATGAGGGGATGTGGTTAGGTTAGAGGACAGAAAGAGTTTCCTTCTGACTGGGATTCTTTTGTGGTTTTTGCGCTCTTTTTTCCGTGAGGGAAGTGGTTTTCAGCATGTAGAGCCACGAACAGATTCTTCAGGTGACCTAAGTGCAGTTTTATCAGTAATAGGATAGTGTCTGTAATCTGGGTTCTGCTATGGATACATGAGTTTCCCAGGTGGTTCAGCGGTAAAGAATCTGCCTGCCAGTTAGGAGGCATGGGTTCGATTCTTGAGTCAGGAAGATCCCCTGGAGGAGGAAATGGCAACCCACTCCAGTATTCTTGCCTGGGAAATTCCATGGACACAGGGGCCTGGTGGGCTACAGTCCATGGGGTCTCAAAGAAACACGACTGAGCAACTGAGCATAGCACAGCATGAATAACTGATTTACGTGTAATTAAAAAAATTTAGAACCATGGTAAAATTGGGGGAACTGGCAATCCACTCCAGGATTCTTGCCTGGAGAATCCCAGGGACAGAGGAGCCTAGTGGGCTGCCGTCTATGGGGTTGCACAGAATCAGACACGACTGAAATGACTTAGCAGCAGCAGCAAGTGAGAACAGATGGGTAGATGACCTGTGGTGTCTTTGAGACCATTAGTGAGAATGATGGCATGGTCCAACATATGACTGAAAATGTTTTCTTAAAAAAAAAAAAAGACTTCAAATTCTGCCTCAAAGTGAACTTATAAGATTTTTAAAAGGCTGATTTACCTGTAAAAAAAAATTCAGTGAACAATAAAGCCATGCATTATATACTAAAAGAATCAGAATCCTTTATGTCAAATATCTCATGGGAACCCAAATGTCACTGGAAACTTAGTTTCTTTAAGTACTACATCTCCCCCTCTTGCTGGAAAAGACTGGTGGATGGGGACCCAGGGATAGCCCATGTTTGGTTTGGCTATTATCACAAGGTTGGGAAAAAAAACACAAACCAATACACTTGTCTCACTTGTTTATTTGAATTAAGAAACATAAAGGGAAGTTTCCAGTTAACTGGTGAAACCTGAGGTCAAAGGGTGAGGATCCTGAGAGTTGGAGCAAACTTATGAATCAGTACAAACCATGAGGCTTCTCTTCAGTGAAGAACTGAGAATGGAGCAAGCATCCACAGAGAAAATGAGATGCCCTGAGGGAGAGATTATAGGTCTTCTCTGCTTTTAGTATCTGGAAACCTCTTGAAAATACACCATCAGTCCTGAGATTCAAGATACTTACTGTATTTTTAAAGTACATTTCACTTGCAATTTTATTTCTTCTTTTTGCAGCCAAACTAGCCATACTAGAGTAATCTGTTTTACTTAAACACAAATAATTTTTTCAGGGATGCATTCAAGAAGCAATATTATTCACATTCTTTATTTCATTGCTTCATTTTACTTCTATAGCAAATACATTTTTCCTGATATACAACATTTATTATTAGTGTGAATAATTTTAAAGGATACATTAGAGACGTACAGTTTTGGAAAACTGAATGCAAAATACATTTGAATACTTTGATCCATATCAATTTTCTAAGATCAATTTTTATTTTTAGTAATTCCAATATGGGCTTCCCTGGTGGCTCAGTGGTAAAGAATCTGCCTGCCGATGCAGGAGATGTGGGTCCAGTCCCTGGGGTGGGAAGACCTTTTGGAGAAGCAAATGGCAGCCCACTCCAGTATTCTTGCCTGGGAAATTCCATGGACAAAGGAGCCTGGCAGGCTACAGTCCATGTGGTCACAAGAGTTGGACAAGACTTAGCGACTAAACAGTAACAACAATTGTGAAATATGCTATATGCTGTTTTCTGAGTTACGAGTCATATTCACTGGTTAATGGGGATGGTGATGAACAATTTAATGAGGAGGGGAAAATGCCAACTTTATAAATGTGTAGAAGTAACTAGATATTTGATGCGAATGTTAAAGTTTCTGTGTGTATAGATATTGCCTCATTGACCTATAAAATAAATCATTTTATTTTATTGAATAATGGCTTCCAGTTGGAGACTTATGTATTTACTTTAAAGTTTTCTCTGACTCTTGATGGGATCTTATCTTCTCCCCAGCTGTGGCTTTGGCAGCTGAATGTGGAGGAGGCACAGGTTGACACCCAGCTCTGAGTCTTCCCTTCCCACCAATCCAATTTCTCTGGTGTTGTGGACAAGAAGGAGGCCTGTGGCAGGCATAAATTTTTTGTCGAGCCCATGTGTCAGATTGGAGGTGGATCGGTGTCCTCCCTTAGGCTTAGACAGGTTCTAGCTGATACTGGTGGTACCTGCTGGCATAAATGTTTCCATCCAGATGGTGTACTTGGTTTTCTTTGAGTGGCATTTACCTTTATCCCTGCTCTCTCTGTCACTGAAGAATCCCCTAGAGAAGCAGATGTGTCTTATCTTTTCTTCTCCAGCAGTAGCTACCTCAACCACTTCTTTGGATTGGACATCCCATCTATTGGTTCAGCAACTGCCTGGGCTTCTCAGCCCATCTCTGCCCTTTTCTGTGAAGCTGAGATGTTTATCTTCCTTCTCTGAGGGTTGTGGGGAGCTGGGACAAGGGTCTAAAACACCAAACCCTTAAACTCCCATGGCATGGGCTGCTCCAGGGGTCTCCATCTTTCAGATCTCTAAACCAGAAGGAGGCATCATTCTTTATGTTCAACATTAAGCTCTAAACTTTAAATCGGTGAAGTACCCACCTCCTCCTCTCCACAGTAGGGGAAGCAGACCAAAAGTGATTATACAACAAACCTTTACAGTTCTCCAAAGAACTCTCCCTCAAGAATCCCTTAGTATGATGCTCCTTCTCAGGACAGCACCAGCAAGGGCCTGAGGACTCTGTGGCTCAGCTACCCTCCAGCCAGAGAACTGCTGTTGCTGCTGCTAAGTCGCTTCAGTTGTGTCCGACTCTGTGTGACCCCAGAGACGGCAGCCTGCCAGGCTCCCCTGTCCCTGGGATTCTCCAGGCAAGAACACTGGAGTGGGTTGCCGTTTCCTTCTCCAAGCCAGAGAACTAGATGTCTTTAAATTTTTCTGGAAACTCCAGTCTTCATGAATGGCAGCCTTAGCTTTTGAGAGAGGAACATCCCTAATACCACTATCTTTTCTTCACAAATACGGCAACACCCGTCTCATATGGCTCCCCTCTCTTCTTTCAGGATATGAGGATTAGTGAGTGGGGGATCAACCACTTGGTGAAAACTGCACTGTGCCTCTTAACAAGGCCTGCTGTGGGGTGGCTGGCTCTAGCTCCAGCTGCGGACAGCTCCTTGTCAGCAGGGGATAACTTCTGCCTTTTGTCCAGAAAACACAGAAAATCCCACTTTACCTATAAATTAGAGACAATATTTGTCCCCAACTCTTAACATTTTATTCAGTGTTTTTCAGATAATTGGAACTTAGTAAGCCTTTGTTAAAAATAAAGATGGGAACAGTTTGGATAAGGCCAGCTTTAATTTCAAGAAAAAAGTTTTAGAAGCTTCCAAGAGAGATGGAAAATGTCTGATAGAATGAAAGGGTATATAGAGGTTAGGATGGATTTATGAGAAAATATCAGGTCCAAGTAATCTGACATAATTCCCTGCTGACATTCTCTGATGAAAATTAATGATTGGAAGATGATGTAGTAAGATACTGTACACAATTTAACTCAGGCAAAGTTGTACATTTTATAAAATAGTGGTGGAAAGGGATTTGGGAATCAGTATTAAACAGCTAATGAACAGAAAAAATATCAAGTTTTAGGTTATGCCTATAATAAGATGAAAATATCAAATATTCCAATTGCATCTTTTTTCAAAACTTATTTGACTTTTATTTGACTGACTTGACCAAATTGACTTGCTGTTTTTGAGCCATGGAAATAGAGTTGTGACGTGCTCTTGGAGGAAACAAAATAAATGCAGATGGGCTTGGCTATTTATGATATATTTTTATGTTTATATTGCTGTTTGTGGGGTTGACTTGCATAGTACAATTACTCATTCACATTTCCTTTAAAGTTTCCCAATTTTTTAAAAATGGAGAATTATATTCAGAGTAGGGTAGACTTTAGGAAGATTTGAAAAGAAGAAGTTGTCAGTTTCTGCTGGCTATAGGCACCCTGGCCCTCTAAAATTTAGTTAAGGCTCTCATTCCTTTTAAGAATGATTCCTTACTGAATTCCTAGTGCATTGGCTCTTCAATGTGTCTCCCAGTAGACATGGTAAACTACTTAAAGGTTGTACCCTATTCATCCTTGCATTGCCAGTAATGATCACAGAGCCCAGCACACTGTGCTGCTGCTGCTAAGTCGCTTCAGCCGTGTCCGACTCTGTGCGACCCCATAGACGGCAGCCCACCAGGCTCCCCTGTCCCTGGGATTCTCCAGGCAAGAACACTGGAGTGGGTTGCCATTTCCTTCTCCAATGCATGAAAGTGAAAAGTGAAAGTGAAGTTGCTCAGTCGTGTTCGACTCTTCACGACCCCATGGACTGCAGCCTACCAGGCTCCTCCGTCCATGGGATTTTCCAGGCAAGAGTATTGGAGTGGGGTGCCATTTCCTTCTCCCCAGCACACTGTAGGCACACAACTATAGCTTAATGCATGAATAATTATTAGAAGCCCCCATACTAGTCTTACATTCTAACCCAGGTATTTCATTGACCTAGAGTGAGAAGCTAGTTGTTCAGTGTTCCTGATAATGTTGGTTTGTCTCTAACCTCTGATATGGTTACTCAGTTCTTGATTCATGGATGAATTTGTAACTGGTATTAGGATTTTTCTCTTGCAATGCACCTTGTTTGGGGCATTTCTGACTTCTCAGGCCTTGCCACCCACGAGTCAGCGTAGAACCCCACCACCATGCCAGCATTTTATATTTTTATATGTCAATTCACTACTGAAAAGCAGTGTTTGATTTTATTTATTACTGTAGTAAATAGTGATATTTTAATGTACTAATTTGCCATTGTATTTATTTTTTTGTAAATTGACCAATTGTTTCTCTGTTAATATTTCTCTGAAGATGTTTGTATTTCCTGATGATGCTTTGCATTTTAAGAATATAAAATTTTATCTGTCATATGAATTACAAATTCTTTTTCACAATTTAAAATTTTCTCATAATTTTTATTTTTTTGGTGCTTAGACATTTAACCACCATTGCAATGAACATGAACTTGGGCAAACTCCAGGGGACGGTGAAGGACAGGGAGGCCTGGCGTGCTGCAGTCCATGGGGTTGCAGAGTCGGACATGACTGGGTGACTGAACAAGGCATTTAATAATTTTATATAGAAAAAAATCCTTTTTAGGTTTATTTTATAATATTCTTTTTATTGTGTCTACATTTGCTATCATTTCCTAAAAGTAGTTATGGAATTATATTCTTGCAGTTTCATAAACTTTTAAAAACATTTAAATCTTTAATCACTCTGGAATTAGTAAGTAAAATTCTTTTTGTCTCCAATATTTGGTCTAAAATCTCACTCATAGGTACTGAATAAATTTTGTTAAATTTAGTTGTCTCCTTTAAAAAAATTTACAGTGGAATCTCTTAGACTATAATAATTACCATCACCTGGAAACTTGCCTGGAGGGCTACAGTCCATGGGGTTGAAAAGAGTCAACTGAACACAGGCTGAAAGAACTTGTTCCAAATGCAAGTTGCTCAGCCCCACCCTAGACCTATGGAAACCCAGCAATCTTTGGTTTAACAAGCATCCAGGTGATTTAAATTTGAAAGCTCCTGGAATAGAAAATATATAAGGCTACTTCAGCCAAAATTTCTGAGAATTACAGGTTTTCCCCTGTTAACAAAGTCCACTGTTGTGGAAACATGCATCTCCTCTTATTTTTAGTAGAGTAGGAAATAGAGAAGAATGTGTTCAATGCTCTGAATGGTTTCCAGCCCTCTTTCTCTACCAAAAATGCCTGTCTCCGGTGCCTTGTTTGAATCTGCAGTCATAGAGGAAGTTTGCCATCCCCCAGGGCTCTCAGTGCAGAAGTACTGGGGACTGACAGTTAGACTTACAACCGTGAATGGCTGCCCAGACCCCTGGTGTTTCCTGGGCCATCATGTGGTATCCCTGGCAGCAGTCCTCTCTTAGTCCTTGTGCCCTGACCCTGGCACTCCTGGACCCAGAGCTGCAAATCTCTGGGGCTAAATAACTCTTCTGATCATGATCCAGTGATATTAGCGATCTTAGAGTGTGACCAAGTATTTTTCATTTATTGTCCTCCAGTCCTACCTACACTTGTCCACCAGCTTGAAGATATTGTTCTTTCCTTTTGTCCATGGCAGCCCTGGAAGACTCATCAGGAAGAATTTCAATAGACAGTAGATTGGGGTTCACATTTTAATATGATAATATTTATTTTTCTTCACCTTAGGGTTAGGATGGATCAGTCTTCAGAAGGAACTCTTTGTCTCCTGGGGAAATGTTTCAATCCTAACCTGGGAAGTAGACTGGTGGGAGTGGGTGGTGGTCATATTTCTCCATGGGTGGGATAAATGACTCCTTATGCAGCAAACAAAAAAAAAAACAACTCATTGAGAACAGGTTAGGAATTCAAGCTCTTTCAATATAGCCTGGACACATGCTTCTCGGACATCAAAACTGATGTTAACCATATCAAGGATATGATGGTGTGATTAAGTGCTTGTGTAGATGGTCATGGTAAGCAAGGCTGAGGTAGCAGGCATAGGGCTTCAAGCAAGAGGAGTAGGAGAATGTCCCCTACATCATAGATTAGGCCTAGTTATCTTTTTTGAGTGAGTGTATATTCATACATTGAACAGTCCCAGGATGTGCTATTGTTTTCCTGGGAAACTAGAAATGGCACTCCCACTTCTTAAGGATAAGACATTGCTGCAAGGCTGCTGACCTGGTAGACAATGAGGGGAGTGCCTAGGTGGCTGCTTGCCCACCAGGATCTTCTTTGGAAAGGAATATTCGGCCTGACAACCTGATCACTGCTGCAATTTCTGGCGCTGTTAACACTGAGGGAACGTGTGTCTGGGGCTAGAAAGGGAGGGAGGGCTTGGAAGGAGGTGTGCTGATCATTTCTTGAACTCCACTTTCTCTTCCTTTCTGCTGCTGCAGTTAGGTATGCTTGTTGGCTATCTATCTGTAATGCAGTGCGCTGATGGGCACTGTGTGTCGCCTGTGTCAGAGCCACTTGGTATGGGCAGCCTCGTTCCCTGACTTGACACCTCATCCCTCACCCTTCCTCAGATCTCGTCATCCTACACGGTCTGCTCTGCCAACAGCTGATAGCGAAGTGACTACAGGGAAGGCAGTGACAGCAATAGCTGTTTGGCATTTATTTTACCTTTGGTTTTTGCTTCACAGAAAACTCCAAGATTAATAACGTCTGAACTGCAAAGGAACATTGGGTTTGAGGAAGGTGGGACACTTAGAAGTTTACCCTTTCTCTTCCCACAATGCAGTGAAATTTGGGAAAAGAGGTCTCTTGCAATGCTTTGATCCTCCTTTGTTTAGACATCTGTCCATTAATGGAGCAGCATAGACAGGTAGATGCATGAAAGGTTGTATGTTGTCACTAAGGCTCAGAGACTATATATTTCTGTTCCCTGCAAATCATTCATAAGACCATTTATAGATTCAGAGGCAAAACAGAGAATTAGGCTCTTCTGTCATCTGCATTCTTGCTGCCTCTTTGTTCTCATTACCAAAGGGAATTCCCATAGGACCTACTTACACAGCTCGCAGCTGTATAATGAGAAACAGGTGAGAACAGACGCTTCCCTGCCCTCTAGGAGTTTGTCATCCAGGACAAATTGGCCTAGAGATGAATCTTACTTCTGTGTCCTTTTGTTCTGTTACCTGCTGTATTGGGCTTCCCTGGTGGCTCAGCAGTAAACAATCTGCCTGCCAATGCAGGAGACATAAGTTTGACCCCTGAGTTAGGAAGATCCCCTGGAGAAGGAAATGGCAACCCACGTCAATATTCTTACCTGGAAAAATCCATGGACAGAGGAGCCTGGCGGGAGTCCATGGGGTTGCAAAGTGTTGGAGACAACTTGGAGACTAAAAGCAATACAACCTGCTGTATAGCTTGTGTTTGTGGATGGAGTGCGTATACTTTATGCTTAGGTCTACATCCAAAATTGATCATTTACTAGCTGTGTGACCTTGGGCAGCGCATTCAACTCTTCTAAGTCTCTGAAGTAAAGTGAAGTGAAGTCGCTCAGTCATGTCCAACTCTTTGTGACCCCATGGACTGTAGCCCACCAGGCTCCTCTGTCCATGTAATTCTCCAGGCAAGAATATTGGAGTGGGTTGCCATTTTCTTCTCCAGGAGATCTTCTTGATCCAGGGATTGAACCCAGGTCTCCTGCACTGCAGGCAGATGCTCTACTGTCTGAGCCAGCAGGGAAATCTAAGTCTCTACTTTCTCATTTTTAAAATGAGTACAACAACAAAGCCTGTTATAGGGTTTTTGCAAGATTTGGTTTAGTGTTTGTAAACTAAGCCTACAGTGTGTTCAGTTCCTGGTAGTTGCTGACATTTTGGAAAATGAACCTATTGCTGAAAGAAAGTGAAAGTGTTAGTGGCTCAGACGTGTCCAACTCTTTGCAACCTCATGGACTGTAGCCCGCCAGGCTCCTTGTCCATGGAATTCTCCAGGCAAGAATACTGGAGTGGGTTGTCATTCCCCTCTCCAGGGGATCTTCCCAACCCAGGGATTAAATTGGGTCTCCTGCATTGAGGGCAGATTCTTTACTGTCTGAGCCCCCAGGGAAGCCCAGGAATCTACTGCTCTGTGTGTGGATGTCGCATATTTTGTGATGTGTGTGGATGGATTCAGGGCTCTGGATGAGCACAAGGAAGTTAAATTTTAGAAACCTATTACTATATACTAAACCTGTAGGTTAGTAGTCTTCTCTTCCACTGCCCCATCTATATCCCTTCTCTACTGGATCAGGTTATAAAGCTGCCATGAAATACTTAAGTTACCCACATAGCTATTATCTGTGTGATAGATTCACAGTACATGTTATTTGGAAGGTTAGCCTGAACATAACATCTCAATTAACCAAATTCTGGTTCTGGCGATTTAAAGATGATAGATTTTGATTAATTCTCCTTAACAAAAGTTTGTAATGGTTGCAGTTACTGTGTGATGTAGCTTATGGAGATGGTTCCACATGGTTACTATTTTTTTAATTAAAAATCATGACATTAGAAATGTTCTCTACTGCATTTATGTATGTTATAATATAAGTTGATACTGTGTTCATGTGTACTACGGTTATCCACTAAGTAAAATGAAAAACACTATTACAGATTAAATGATAATTATGTTTAATCCTTTTACACAATTAGCTATGCTTTTGCTGGGTACAGAAAAGGCAATGGCACCCCACTCCAGTACTCTTGCCTGGAAAACCCCATGGATGGAGGAGCCTGGTAGGCTGCAGTCCATGGGTCACTAAGAGTCAGGCACGACTGAGCGACTTCACTTTCACTTTTCTCTTTCATGCATTGGAGAAAGAAATGGCAACCCACTCCAGTGTTCTTGCCTGGAGAACCCAGGGACGGGGGAACCTGGTACGCCGCTGTCTATGGGGTTGCACAGAGTTGGACACGACTGAAGTGACTTAGCAGCATGCTGGGTACAGCTCAGGTAGAATGATTGACAGATGAGGTGAGATTTTTTTTTCATATTGTTGTTTTACCAACCTTGTGACTCCATGGGCCAATTCTCCAGTATGGTCTCATCAGATACGTGCTCTTTTGACTTTTTTTCTGAGCTGGAAAATGAGCCTTCTGGTGTTCTCATGTTTTTGCCTCAGTCAATTCTCCAACAGTTTCTTACAGTATGTTCATAGAATTCGTGCTTCTCAAAGTCCTGTCACTTGAACTCCATGACACTGACTCCATTTCTAGTTTCCTCCTGATTCCTCCATACATGAAGAAGAGTGCCAACTGCCCAATGATGTGAGGGAAAAGTGGGGGCAATCCTTTGGAATGTTAAGCATTTTTCCTTAAGAGTTTGAAGGACCAGCATATTTTGAAAGCATAGGGCCATTTTTGGAAGAAGAGAGGGAAGATGGAATTCACAGTGTTGGCGTTCTTTCACATTCCAGAAGCTGGAGCATGTGTGTGTAGGGGGACTTCTTAGTTATATCAATCGCATTCTACCTCTGTTGTTTGCCGATTGATGTATGAATTACAGAAACAAGATTATAAGCAACTTGAAGTCGAAGAATATTTTTTAGGAATTTATTTGTCTCAAGGTACTTAGCATAGAGTAGGGAAATTAAATTCTCAGTGGATTCTTGCTGAATGGAATTTAGAGAGACTTTCTGCTTCTCATTGCCTGCATAACATCAGGTTGCCTGAAACTGGCTCATGGGAACTTGTTCATTATGTCTGCTCCATAGATAGTAAAGCAAATGTGTGTAAGAAGAAAGGCCAGTGAGAAACAGACAGAGTCAGGTTAGGATAAATGGGCCATACTCTTTTTTGATACCTCATGACTTCAAATTACTTTTAGTAATAGAAGCCCATTAAATTTTCACACAGTGGTGAAGTGAAAACTGCTTCAAAACATGTGAATTGCTTAAAAATAATGTCTCATTGAAGTTACACTGAAAACAAGAAAAATTCCTGAGACAGAGCTGATGTCTGCTGCAAGGCAGCATGGGGCCATTCAGGGTCTGTTTTAAGAATGAACAACTTCCTAACCAGAGCTGGAGGTGCAGATAAGTAAAACTGACAGTCTGCCATGTACATGCCCAAGAAACATACTTTGATACTGAGATCTGAGAATATTTCTGCAGTCCTACCGCTGTTAATGTTATCACTTGGTGGCTAAAGAGTGTTGATAAGCAAGAGGCTGTGGGAAAAGAGGTAGACCAAGTATTTTTAAATGAACACAGTATCTCATTACTAAATATATTGTATTCCTATTTACCAACAAAAATTCAACCCTTTGGGCTAGGAATGGTCATAGAAATGGTAATTTCTCTTGTCCAGGTGGTCTATTTATTTTGTTCTTCTTCAGTTTCTCTAAGGTAGTCTGGGACAAACCTGATCACCTGGTAGAATTTCCTTGAAGCCCAGTTGTGGTCTTAGTCATGGAGTGAACAAGGGATGTGCTGACTTGTGTGTTTCCGTGGGCTTAGTAGAGAATGGCAGCGTCTTTGACATGTGATCCTTGGTTCCACCTCTCCTGATGCTTTGCTCATGACTGACATCTGGGGTACTTGTTTTCCTGACAAGTACCTAATCACAGTAGAACTCTTAGGGACATTCCTATGAAAGGGAAGGTGGACCAATTCTGTCCTTCTATGAAAAAAAGGGTGATTATGGTCTTCCAAGTGATCAGGTACAGTATTGAGAGTTGGACCGTAAAGAAGGCAGAACACCAAAGAATTGATGCCTTCAAACTGTGGTGCTGGGAAAGACTCTTGAGAGTCCCTTGGATAGCAAGGAGATCAAACCTTGGATAGCAAGGTCAATCTTACGGGAAATCAACCCCGAATTCTCGTTGGAAGCTGAAGCTGAAGCTGAAGTGCCAGTATTTTGGTCATCTGATACAAACAGCTGACTCATTGAAAAAGTCCGTCATGCTAGGAAAGATTGAGGGCAGAAGGAGAAGACAGCGTCAGAGGATGAAATGGCAGGATGGCATCACCGATGCAATGGACATGAACTTGGGAAAACTTTGGGAGATTGTGAAGGACAGGGAGGCCTGGCGTGCTGTAGTCCATGGGGTCACAAAGAGTCAGACACAACTGGGTAACTGAACAATGGAGATTTGAGTGAAAAGCTGAAATGTGACATGTTTGTGACTAAAAATACAGGCTGGCAATGTCATCTCTAGAGTGGGAAAGTTTTATTTTGTAATTTCCATAATTTGCAAGATTTGGTATATTTTTCCTCTAAGTTTTAATTTATTGATGTTCTGTATCTGCTTGTAAAATACTGACCCTTTGGAAAGTATTATTTTGATGCCGACAGACAGGTAAAAACCAAAATTCATAATTTTCCTAACTAGAGTCTTAAAGACCCTATCATTATTGTAACTTGAAGGAACAATGAGGTAACCAAGAACTTTGTGACTTCATAAATGGGGATATACATGATGGTTTAGGAACCCTATAACATCAGGCCCTCTTGTGGGTGCTTTGGTTTGCTGGTACATCTATGTAGTACATTTTAGGCATTGGACAACATTTGGCTCTTTAGCTTAAATATTAATGTAAATTTAGAAAAACTGTACTCCTAACTTTGGAATGTGATTATAAGTTCCAAATTTTGATTATAAAACACCATTCAGTAAAAAATACAGTGTTTTAAAAATTTTTTGATTTAAAACATTGTCTCAAATGTTACAGAGTTTTCCAAAACTTAAACTATTTAACAAAAAAGCCTAAAAACCCTGTTTAGAAGATCTCCAATCTCTTATCATTTTACTGACATTATTTCCCACTATTTCTTGTGAAAATTTATTTTGAGTGCCAGATTCCATCAGATCTTTATCATTTCATGTAAGCCTCTCCCACACTAAAACAAAGAGCTGATTCATAAATGTTGCACATAAATTCATATACACAAAAATAAACCCTTATTTGTAAAGCTAAATATTAATACAGTCAAGCCTCAGGAAATTCTTGTTTTTGTAGGGATTCCATGGGTAATAGTTTTTAGCCTGATTGCAAGTATATGGCTGAGAAGACACCTACCAGAAGAAGCACAATAAGTTTTGAGACCCTCAGGTATCCTCTCTGTAATTGGTTTGATTCTCCAGTTTTAAATTCTTTCTGACGCTAGACCTGGAGTTTTCTCTTAACTCCTTGATTTCATCCTGTACTTGTGACTTAGACTTGGTGACATGAGCCAGACTTCTAGGACAGGATTCCTATGCTCATCTTGAAACTGCTACATCAGCTCTATCTCAGATCCCAAAGACCAGATTTCCGAGGTCAACATGTGTCTGGACCTGAATTCTTTTTTTTGTTTTCACTGCTTGACTTGACTAAGCTTGGAGTTGGCTATGCTTTGTGTCCTAGTTTCACTAAAACTCCATGAGCACATAACTCTAAACCCTTTATGGTCACAGTCCAGGAATTAAAAAAGTAAGCTATGGAAAGCAGAGGAGAGAGGATTCAGAGAACTCTGAGAGTGAAAATTTTGGTATAGTCAATAATACCTACATATTTTTTTTTTTCTTTTGGTCCTTACTAGATTTTATTTTAATTTTAAAAAATTAATTAATTTTAATTGGAGGCTAATTACTTTACAATATTGTAGTGGTTTTTGCCAAACGTCGACATTAGTCAGCCACAGGTGCACATGTGTTCCCCATCCAGAACCCCCTCCCCCCTCCCTCCGCATCCCATCCCCCAGGGTCATCCCAGTGCACCAGCCCTGAGCACCCTGTCTCATGCATCGAATCTGAACCAGTGATCCACTTCACATATGATAATATACACATTTCAGTGCTACCCTCTCAAATCATCCCACCCTCGCCTTCTCCCACAGAGTCCAAAAGACTGTTGTTTATATCTGTCTCTTTTGCTGTCTTGCATATAGGGTCATCATTACCATCTTTCTAAATTCCATATATATACGTTAGTATACTGTATTGGTGTTTTTCTAACTTACTTTACTCTGTATAATAGGCTCCAGTTTCATCCACCTCATTAGAACTGATTCAAATGCATTCTTTTTAATGGCTGAATAATATTCCATTGTGTATATGTACCACAGCTTTCTTATCCACTCATCTGCCGATGGACATCTAGGTTGCTTCCATGTCCTGGCTAAACAGTGCTGCAATAAACACTGGGGTACATGTGTCTCTTTCAATTCTGGTTTCTTTGAACCAGAGGAAATTTTCTTAGTCTTTAGTTTAAATATTTGTTACTGGGTTTACTTAAATTGCAGCTTCTTTCCTAGTTTTCATTTAAGGTTTTAACTGATAGGATAGAGTGACATCCTTGCTCTTTAAATTTTGGGGAAAGAATGGAATAGAGTGGTTAAATGAAGGAAAAGAAGAATCTCTGTGAAGAAGCCCAGTGATTTGAAACTATGTGGCTTTGACTGGGACCTCATTTGATACTGGGTGGCTCACTAAGTGATATAGGCAAATCAAATCAATGGACTTTTTCATTAATTTGGCTCATAAAAAAGAGTCAATCAGTATGACACCTAAGGGAATATTCACATAAAGTCAGATTCAAATATAACTAATTACAAGGAATTTCCAAGAGTAGCTCAGCATAATGCCAAATTAAAGGGCAAATGCACTTGAGGAGCTAGGAGCACTAAGGGAATTCAGGGAGAAGTTGTGATTAGTACCAGCAAGAACCTTGGAAATGAGACTCAAGGTCAGAGATTAGAATCAAGAAAAGTTAGATGAATTTTACTAGTCTAATAGTCATGTATGGATGTGAGAGTTGGACTGTGAAGAAGGCTGAGCACCGAAGAAATGATGCTTTTGAACTGTGGTGTTGGAGAAGACTCTTGAGAGTCCCTTGGACTGCAAGGAGATCCAACCAGTCAATCCTAAGGGAAATCAGTTCTGGGTGTTCAGTGGAAGGACTGATGCTGAAGCTGAAACTCCAATACTCTGGCCACCTGATGCGAAGAGCCGACTCACTGGAAAAGACTCTGATGCTGGGAGGGATTGGGGGCAGGAGGAGAAGGGGACGACAGAAGATGAGATGGCTGGAGGGCATCACTGACTCGATGGATGTGAGTCTGAGTGAACTGTGGGAGTTAGTGATGGACAGGGAGGCCTGGCGTGCTGTGATTCATGGGGTTCAAAGAGTCAGATACAACTGAGCAAATGAACTGCACTGAACTGACTGAAAGGATAATACTCAAAGACGATAGAATCAAATATCAAGAAGAATCAGAAAAAGATATATTGACTATTCTAGGGACTTCCCTGGTGGTCCAGTGGCTAAGACTCCAGGCTCCTAATGCAGGGGTCCAAGGTTCAATACCTGGGAACTAGATCCCACATACCACAACTCAGCTAGAACTAAAGATCCTACGTGTTGTAGCTAAAAGATTCCACGTGGCTATAATGCAGATTGAAGATCTGGCATGCTGCAAGTAAGACCCAGCACAATCAAATAAATAAATATAAGTATTAATTTATAGTAATAAATTAATCCTGCTTGATGACCTAGGGAGCTACCTAGGGTAGCATACAGGACAGAAGGACCCGGAAGCCACAGAGGGCCAGGAAACTGGGAGAGAGGTAAAAATGTAGCCAGAAAAGAACTCCAGATTGACAAACAAGAGGAAATGAATTTCGTAATAGTCTGGCAGGACCTGAAGAAGACAGGAATTTTGGTTGGGCATCAATATT
This sequence comes from Ovis canadensis, assembly GCF_042477335.2. Classification (NCBI taxonomy): domain Eukaryota; kingdom Metazoa; phylum Chordata; class Mammalia; order Artiodactyla; family Bovidae; genus Ovis; species Ovis canadensis. Next base: position 87,993,922 of record NC_091247.1, read on the forward strand.
AGTATGTTGAAAAATGTAGGCTGAGGTTTAGGTGAACTCTGGGGTGAATCTTGAAGTAATCATGCACAACAGACACCGAGCACAAACTCTGAGTGAATTTACTAGTGTTGTTCACACATGTGTTGTGAGCATCTACTGTGTAGGCCACACTAGAGCTGACATTCTGGGAAAATATGAAAGTGAAGGAGACCTGTCTTTGTCCCTGTATTAGTTTGGTCAAGCTATAGTCTGGCACCTCACAGGCACCTAACGTATTTTGACTATCTCCTTTTTTGTGTCCTGGTCACAGTTGGAGTACTGCAACTAGCTCAGTTCATATAGGCCTAAGAGATGTTAGCATCTTTTCCCAACTCTATGTTAGAAGCTTGAAACTGACCATGATGGAAGTATTTTCATCACGGGTGGAATTTTGGAATTAGTGATTATCTAGAGGATATGAATGGCTCTTTGTTATTTTTCCTATGAAAAGTAGAAACATTGTGTTTCTTTCTGTCCTTATGAAGGGTTCCCTTCATAAGTTATGCAAACTGGATCTTGGCTCCACCACCTCTCAGGTTAGACATTCAGGGTCATTTTATATCTGCAATTTCAGATACATTAATTTTCTACCTTTGAGATTAGAGCAGGAATAACCTCAGTACTCTGGTAATGCCAATTACCTCTGAAATAGCCAGACTGAAAACAGATAAGAGTCCCCGATGACTGATTAAAATATGTTATCCTGAAAATTAAATGTCTAGTTTGAGTGTAAATGTAGCACAAAGATTTGTTATCTGAATTGACTCAGATTGAATGCTAATATTGGGAAAACTCACTAGGAATAATACAACTATTACACTCAACCAGTAGGAATAAAAAAGAGAGAGCTTCATGCTTCTGGGGCATGTTAAAGTCAAGAAAATTGGGATTGATATCTTATGATGAGCTTTTAAGTCATAAAACTTACTAATAAGAGGGCAGAAGTCAAAATAGCAGAACTAAGGATGAAATTACAATTTCTATGATGATACCCTCTTAGTCTAATTTTACCATTTGACCTGTTCTTTTCAAAAGTGTTATGTTAACTCAAAATTTTCATAAGAGTACAAAGGAACTTTATGTGGTGGGCTTATTTCATTTTGGTCAGTGCTTTTGTCTCTGGGTGCCATCTAGAATTTGGATAATTACCTATTTTTAAGGCATAAAATTGGAAAAGATTTCATGAGATTAGAAAATGATTGGTCTAATGGAATTGATGTCAGACTTGGCAGCAGGCTTTAAATATCCAGCTTCTATTTTAATTAATGAAATACCAACATATGGATAATGTTGAGGAATGGAATAAAGAATGGGAAAGGCTTATTTGAATTTTCACTCATTTAAGCCATATCATAGATGCTAAAATGTAGGAAATGTCTATGTAAAGGTTATAAAAATATCAAATGAATTTATTTTTAGGTTAATGTATTCTTTGTTTACTTTTATTGAAGCATAGTTGATTTACAATATTAGATTAGTTTCAGGTATACAACATAGTGATTCAAATTTTTATAGATTTACTCTATTTAAAGTTTTTATAAAATATTTCGGTATATTCCCTGTGTGGTACAACATATCCTCACAGCTTATTTTATACATTGTCGTTTGTACCTCTTTGTTCCCTAGCCCTATCTTGCCCTCTTCCCTACCCTTTCCCCACTGATAATCACTAGTTTATTCTTTATATCTGTGAGTTTATTTCAGAGTATAGTTTGCTCCTGTTCATGACTTTGAGGTCAGTCTGTCTCCTTTAGATCACAAGTTTACTTAAATTATAGCCCCAGGTAGTTTTCACTCACAGGTTTTTTCCAGACCCATCTCATATTTATTGGACCTTCATTCTAGTCTCAGCTTTAAGTTGTGAGACTTAGTTTGGTCTATCATTCATGAGACACTTCTGCTCTTTTACTAGAATTGAAGACATTGGGCTTCTTCTGCTAACTTCTACTCCTGAACTCCGAAGCAACAGAAATTCTTTCTTATATTTTATATTGGGTTGGCTGAAAAGTTAATTTGGGTTTTGTCTGTAAGATCTTAGGGAAGAACCTGAATGAACTTTTTGGTCAACCCAATATTTATATAATATATACAAATTTGCATATATATATACATATATATATATATATATATGAACCTCTAGCACTTAGCTTCTAGTAGAATGTATGGCATAAGCCATATATTAAATACTTATAAGATTGAGGTTGATTGGCTATGTTATGAACTTGGTTACTAACTTATCATAGTAAAATTTTAAGCTATTATAATGTTTTTCCAAATGAGTTTTTCTTTGTTAAGCACTGTAATTCTATGTTTAGTTGAAATTATACTGAAGCAAATTTATTTTCATGAACATGTACTTTTATATTGGTAATCCAAACTCCATTCTTTAGCTTCAAATGAGTCAAAAGGATTGTATGAGATTTTCAAGATCTTAAACAAGGTCTGAAAGATTCAACAAAGATATTAATACAAAATAGCACAGTTATAGGATAAAATTTCCTTTTGGGAAAACATAAAAATATTTTTTTAAGGAAGTCATTTGATAATTTTACACTAATGTATTCACAGTTGGTGATCAAACTTGTGGAAATGTTCTGAAAACCTCAAAAATATGGTAAATAATGTAACATTTATCTGAAAGTTAAAGGAACTGATTCAGAAAAAGAAAATGGTAATTGTGAAGCCGTGAACTTTGCACATAGTTGCTCAGTTGTGTCTGACTCTGCAACCCCATGGACTGTAGCCTGCCAGGCTCCTCTATCCATGGGATTTCCCCAGCAAGAATACTCAAGTGGGTTGCCACGCCCTCCTCCAGGGGATCTTCCTGCCAGGGTTTGCACCCACGTCTCTGGCATCTCCTTCACTGGCAGGCAGATTCTTTACCACTGAGCCACCAGGGAAGCTCTGTACATAGAGTTGCTCTTGATCTAATATTATTTTGAAAGTGAACGTGAAGTCGCTCAGTCATATCCGACTCTTTGCGACCCCATGGACGGTAACCTACCAGGCTCCGCGGTCCATGGTATTTTCCAGACAAGAATACTGGAGTGGGCTGCCATCTCCTTAAGGCAAATTTAATTTTAACTTTGAACATATGGACTGTTATTTTATAAATTTTAGAAAAAATAAAAGAATTGAGGAAATAAAGGTAGTGGAGGATAGGGAAGTTCATAATCCCCTTTGATTCTCAAAAATAATTTGTGGTACATGAGGTTAGGTTAAATGAATGAATGCAAATAGCATGCTTATTTTGTTACTATCAGAAAAAGAGCAAGTACTTCCAGTATAATCACAGAGTAGTCAGTTAGAAACTCCATATACCAAGAGCCATGAGAACATCACTGTATCAAAGCCAAGTATGTTAGCATATTTGTTTTCTGAGACTGCCATAATGGTTCTTGAGGCCAGAAGCTGGCAGGGCTGAACTTCCTCTAGAGCCTCTAGAAGAGACTGTTCCTTGTCTCTCTCAGCTTCTAGTGCTGTTGGCATTCCTTGGCTTCTGGCTGCATCATTTCGCATCATTCTTTTGTGGGTCTCTAAACTCCATCTGCCTCTCTCTTGTAAGGATATTGGTGATGGCATTTGGTGTTTACCCAGATAATTCAGGACAAACTCCTTTTCTCCTCCCTCAAGAGTCTTAACGTGATCACATCTTTTCCCATATTAAGTAACATTCGTTCTTTTGCCATGTAAGGTGCTATTCACAGATTCTAGGGATTAGGATGTTGTATTGATTTACATCTAGGGTTGCCATATCAAAATACTGCAGATGACATAACATTAACAACAGAATTTTATTGTTTCATAGTCCTGGAGGCTAGCAGCCTAAGGTTAAGGTGTTGGAAGGTTTTTTCTTTTGTTTGTTTGTTTTTATTTTGGCTTCACCAGGTGTTAGGTTCAGCACTCAGTATCTTTTAGTTGCAGCATGTGGTATCTTAGTTCCCTGACCAGGGATGGAACCCACACCCCCTGCACTGGGAGGTCTGAATATAATCACTGGATGACCAGGGAAGTCACTGTTGGCAGATTCTGCGCCTTCCAAGGCCTCCCTCTTTGGCTTGCAGACAGCCCCCTTCTCATCGTATCCTCCTGTGTTCTTTCCTCTTTGCAGATGTTCCCCTGGTGTCTCTTTGTGTGTCTTAATTTCCTTTTCTTGTAAGGATGCTAGTCGATCGGCTCACCCTAAAGGCCTCATTTTAACTTATTTTCCTCCATAAAGACCTTATCCCCACATATAGTCACATTCTGACATATTGGGCTTCAACATGTGAATGTGGGGGGGCCCAGTTCAGCCCATACTATACATGAACATATCTTTTGGGGGCCACCATTCTGCCCATTACAAATGTGTAACTTTCAATAGAAATCATAAGGGAAAAAGCTAAATATAATCCACTATGCTCTAACCTAGATAGCATATTCAAAAGCAGAGATATTACTTTGCCGACTAAGGTCCGTCTAGTCAAGGCTATGGTTTTTCCAGTAATCATGTATGGACGTGAGAGTTGGACTGTGAAGAAGGCTGAGAGCCGAAGAATTGATGCTTTTGAACTGTGGTGTTGGAGAAGACTCTTGAGAGTCTCTTGGACTGCAAGGAGATCCAACCAGTCCATTCTGAAGGAGATCAGCCCTGGGATTTCTTTGGAAGGAATGATGCTAAAGCTGAATCTCCAATACTTTGGCCACGTCATGAGAAGAATTGATTCATTGGAAAAGACTCTGATGCTGGGGGGGATTGGGGGCAGGAGGAGAAGGGGACAACAGAGGATGAGATGGCTGGATGGCATCACTGACTCGATGGACGTGAATCTGGGTGAACTCCAGGAGTTGGTGATGGACAGGGAGGCCTGGCGTGCTGCGATTCATGGGATTGCAAAGGGTCGGACACGACTGAGCTGAACTGAACTGAGTGCTCTATTCACCAGTGCAGGCAAGTATAATACATTTATGAGGTAGTCTCATTAATATAGTTAAAATTTCAGAGGAAAACAACTCTATGAGGAGTTTCGGACAATTAACTAGAAAAATCATTTACATTTCTCAGTCAGGTAAGATTAAATGTTAGCATACTGCAAAACCTCATGCTGATATTTATTTGGGAATGTAAAGAAAAGTTTCCCCTTTCATTTATGGATTTATAGATATACTTGTGAAGATTGCAATTGAAAAGAATTCTCCCTTGGTTAAAGGAAAACATGTAATTTAAGTTGAGGTGTAATTTATACTATACACTGCAATTGCCTGACTTTAATGAGAAAATAAAGTAAATTTCAATATACTTTCTTGGGAATCATTCCAGCTCTCAATAATCTGTTTCAGTGGGATGCCGGGAAGTGGCTGTTCCCAGAAAGATGGCCCAAAGTCCATGTCTATACACACCAGTTAGTTGCTTTCTTGGTAGCACTGTCTTTGATTATAAAGAAAGTGAACTACTGCTATTATATATATTTGCAGAGATATATCATGCACATATGGTGTACATGCTACCAGGACATCTAACAACATAAAATTACAAATACAAAAAAATCATACTAATTTTATAGAAGGTCATTGTTTTTGTAATTTGTTTCCTTTATATTAATGTATTCCTGTCCAGACCTCAGGCTCTTCTGTTTTGCCTGTATGCAGTTCCACTTTCCCTTTCATTTCTAATCTGTATGGTTCTTCTATTACCTTCAGAATTATGAGCACAGACTTGGGCTGCAAGTATAGAGCAAACCAATTTAGTGTGTTTCAGAATTCATGATAATTTAAACATGTACAGGGTTGAATAGTGTCCCCAAGCCCCAACTGTCTACCTGGAACCTCAGATTGTAACCTTATTTGGAAATAAAGTCGTTACAGGTGTAATTGGTTAAATTAAGATGCAGTCGTACTGGATTAGGGGAAGTTCAGTGACTGGGGGCCTTGTAAGAAGAGTAAAAAGAGACAGAGCCACACTGGAGAGAAGGCAGTGTGATGAATGAGGCAGAGATCTAAAGGCTGGATCAACAAGTCAAGGAATATGAAGGATTGATAGCAATGACAAGAGTCTTCCCTCAAGCCTTTGGAGGGAGGATGGGCCTGCAGATGCCTCGATTTCAGAAGTCCAGCCTCTAGAACTGTGAGACAATGAATTTCTCTTTTAAGCCACTCAGTCTGTGGTAGTTTCATATGGGACACCTAGGAAATTAACATGAGCGTGATAATTTGAACTTATTAAGAAAGTGTACTCCAGATAAAATTTATTAGCAAGAGCGTAGACAAAATATAATTAGTATCAAAGTGAAGCAGAAGCATTCTTTTTACAACTTTTTAATAGATGGTCACCTAGCCCCACCCAGAAGTGAAGGATTTCATTTGGGTGAAGTTCTAATTGTTAGAATTAGTGACCTAATGTCTGCTTTCCTATACTTCTACTGATTCTAGTTGTTCCCTCCAGTTAAAACTCTTGACCCCCTTTAAAAAATTTTTTTCATATGTGGTATAATTCACATAACATAAAACATATTATTTTAACCATACTTAACTGTACAGTTCTGGAGAAGGCAATGGCACCCTACTCCGGTACTCTTGCCTGGAAAATCCTGTGGACGGAGCAGCCTGGTAGGCTGCAGTCCATGGGGTCGCTAAGATTCCAATACGACTGACTGACTTCACTTTCACTTTTCACTTTTCACTTTCATGCATTGGAGAAGGAAATGGCAACCCGCTCCAGTGTTCTTGCCTGGAGAATCCCAGGGATGGGGGACCCTGGTGGGCTGCCGTCTATGGGGTCGCACAGAGTCGGACACGACTAAAGCGACTTAGCAGCAGCAGCAGCAACTGTACAGTTCAGAGTATAGTTCAGTGTTTTTGTTGTTGTTGTCATTTAGTCACTAAGTCATGTCCAACTCTTTGTGACCCTATGGACTGCAGCACGCCAGGCTTCCCTGTCCTTCAGTATATATAATTCAGTGTATAGTGTAGTGTATAGTCCAGTGTATATTCATATTGTGCAATTCTCACCATCATCTATCTCCTTATGGGTGTATAATAAAAGATTAATTAACCAAGTATACAAGGTAGAGGGGTAAAAGCTTTAAATTTCCCCTTAAGCTTCAAGAAAAAAACATTTATGCCCAAGTTACAGGAAGAATTAGCTTCAGACTTCACTGGTCTAGTCAAATTGCATCACACAAAATATATTTGATCTTCAAAAGAATGTTAACCAAAATAAGGTAAACTGAAACAACTACCTTCTTAAACGGAAACTGTCCCTGTTAAACACTAACTCCTCACCCTTCCTCCCCACAGCCTCACCCCTCCGACCCTTGGCATCTACCAGTGTACTTTCTGATTCTTTGAATTTGAATATTCTAGGTACCTTGTATAAGTGGAATCATTAAGTCTGTACCTAATGTTTATTGTCCTGCAGAAGGGAATGGCAGCCCACTCCAGTCTTCTTACCTGGAGAATTCCATGGACAGATGAGTCTGATGGGCTACAGCCTGTGGAGTTGCAAAGAGTTGGACACGACTAAATGACTAACACTAACACACTAATATTGGAATGCATTTTTAAGGTTACCTTAAAAAGCATATTAAAAAGCAGAGACATTGCTTTGCCAACAAGGATCTGTATAGTCAGAGATATGGTTTTTCCAGTGGTCATGTATGGATGTGAGAGTTGGACCATAAAGAAAGCTGAGCACTGAAGAATTGATGCCTTTAAACTGTGGTGCTTGAGAGTCCCTTGGACTGCATGGAGATCAAACCAGTCCATCCTAGAGGGAATCAACCCTGTATCTTCACTGGAAGGACTAATGCTGAAGCTAAAGTTCCGACACTATGGCCACCTGATGCGAAGAGCTGATTTATTAGAAAAGACCCTGATGCTGGGAAAGATTAAAGGCAGGAGGAGCAAGGGACAACATAGGATGAGATGGTTGGATGGCATCACCGACTTAATAGACATGGCTTTCGGCAAGCTCCAGGAGACGGTGAAGGACAGGGGAAAGTGGCATGCTGCAGTCCATGGGGTCACAGACAGTTGGACACAACTGAATGACTAACACTTTCACTTTCTTTCACTTTTAATGTCTTGACCTCTTTTTTTGATGTCTTTTGAAATATTTTAAAAAATCTTCAGTTGCCTCTTATTTTGCTTGCTTTTTTGGTTAATCAGTTCAATCTCTTCCAATATATGAAATGGATTTTAAACTACTAGCTATTATGTTTTTCCTCCCCTGTGTACACTTATTTTGGTAAACATACTTTTGAGGATCAAATGCATTTTTTGTGATGCTGTTTGACTGGACTAGGGAGGTCTAGAATGAATTCTTCCTATAATTTAGGCATGAATATTTTATCCTGAAGCCTAAGGTGAAATTCAGTTTTTAACCTGTGCCTTATATACTTGGTTAATTAATCTTTTATTATACAATTAATATATGAGTAAGTTATTTTGGTAAAGGTTCCATACCATAGATAAATATGTAGAGTAAAATAAGAGAAACCCTTCTTCCCACTCTTCTCTCCTAAATACTCTTCCCAAGAGAGAAACATTCAACAATTTAGATCCTTATTTTATGTATTTAAGTAGGCACACACACATACTTGTTGTGTATATATGTATTAATATATACACATCTGTAGTCTTATAAAAATAAGATATTGCTTTGGGTGTTTTTTTCTACATCTCAATTAATTCCCTTATACTTTTCTGAGTTAAATGGTTTGCCTGGAACATTTTAAAGCCACATATATTGTTACTGAAATTTTGGTACTAGAGTAGAAATTTTGATACTAAATTCAAGACATTTTAAAATGCTATCTTTTTATGTTTTCATTTTGTCAGTGAAGATGAAATGATAGCATTGGTTGGGGCAATCAGTATCATTTAAAATTTTAACTTTTGTGTCTAACATATTGATTATCTCCTATAGTTTTGTACTTGTTAAATTTGAAAAGCATGTCTCCTACCCTTGGCAGAGGTCACTGAAGAGAAATATTGACCAGAATTAGACTAAGGGTAGTTCCACTATTAGAGATTTACTTCAGGAGTTACTCCATCCTTAATCAATATTATTAACACACAGTTATTTAAGTAGTATCAAATCTAGGTACCATGCAGTTAGTTATATCAGTTCAAGTGTTTGAGATGTGATTTTACCTTTCTGGCCCTTGCCCTGTGAGCTAGTGCAGAAAGATACCTATTTATGTCATTCTTTCTCAGAATAGTACTAGAAGACCTGGACCCCAAAAGCTCAACCACTTAAATGCCACAGCAAATTGTGAAAAGTGTAGTTTAGTTTCATAAATCTTTACCTGTGATTTGCTAAAGTCAAAGTCGAGAGAAGGCAAGGGCAAATGTAGTAAAATTTTAGTTTATAAGAAATGGTGAAAAATTTGAAAAAGCAGGCATATTTTCTCTATCATGACAGCTATGGGGAAAAATCTCTCTTAACAGTAATGTCTCAAAATCTGCTTCTTGAACCATTGAGGAAGATGATTTTATATCTACCTTCTGGATGGATGTAAATGATATATTTACATGTTTGTTTCTTGAATGATGAACAGTTTCTCCACACTGGGTTTTGCTGCCAAACTGATTTATTTAGTAGTGATAGGAAAGCTTTCTGTGTCAGTTAGGAATCCTGGTTGAGCTATCAGACCTGACTGTGAAATTATTGGAAGGCTATTGGATGGGAGGGAAATACTCAGGAGAAAAAGGGGCGAGTGTTAGGTAGGGATGCTCTCTACAGAGTCAAGGAGCATAGAGTACTATCCACAGCAGAGTGACCAGGGCAGAGCACTGCTTCTACTGCCAACCCTGAGGCTTGTATCCTAAGCTTTCTCCCAGCTATATCCTGAAGAAGGATCTGTTCTTCTCTTCTTTCATAATAGGAAGTAGAAACCTGATTATATGAATTTTCCAGGGCTGCAGTAATAAAATATTATAGCCTGGGGTAGGAGCTTAAGCAACAGAAATTAATTTTTAAAAATTTTTGAGGGTAGAAATCCAACATCAAGATTTCAGTAGAGTTGATTCCTTCTGATGGCTGTCATAGAAGAATCTTTTCCAGGCCACTTTCCTTGGTTTGTAGATGACCAGGTAACTGAGTGCTTAAGAACTGATGCTTTCAAACTGTGATGCTGGAGGAGACTCTTGAGAGTCCCCTGGACAGCAAGGAGATCAAACCAGTCAATCCTGAAGGAAATCAACCTTGAATATCTATGGGAAGGCCTGGTGTTGAAGCTGAAGCTCCAGTACTTTGGCCACTTGATGCAAAGAACCGACTCACTGAAAAAGACTCTGATGCTGGAAAAGATTGAGGGCAAGAGGAGAAGAGGACAGCAGAGGCTGAGGTGGCTGGATGGCATCACCGACTCAATGGACATGAGTTTGAGCAAACTCTGGGAGATAGTGAGGGACAGGGAAGCCTGGAGTGCTGCAGTCCGTGGGATTGCCATGTGTCAGAAATGACTGAGCGACTGAACAACAGTTTCTCCCCATGTCTTCACATAGTCTCTGCTCTGTACATGTCTGTGTCTGAATGTCCTCTTCTTAAAAAAGATAACATCATATTGGATTAGGGCTGACTCTAATGACCTTATTTTAATTTATGTCTTTAAAGACCCTATCTCCATATATAGTTACTTTCTAAAGTACTAGGAGTTTAAGACATCAACGTATGATTTTTGTGTGTGTGTGTGGTGGGGGAGAGGCGCAATGTAGCCTATAACACTCGCATTGCCCTTCTACTGACAGTCTAGTGTGCAGGAGAAGTCATTCTCCCAGAATAAAAACTGGGGCGTTCTACAGAGAGGAATGGATTCAAGGCAGCAAAAAATGATAAATGTCTTTCTACTTTGTTTTTGGCAACCGTAGTTATGGAAGTTAATTTTTTTAAATTACAAGAAAATACTATGTACAGAAGACTTGAAAATCTAAAAAAGGAATCAACCACATGTAATATTCAGTGTTGGTAAAGGTACAAGAAAATGAGCATGTTCTCTCTGCTGGTGGGAAGGCAGGCTTTTATCCACCAGGCTATCATTCTGCTTTTATACGCTGCTGAAGTGGAGTTGTGCCACTTAAATCTCTCTTCAAGAAAAAATTTGCTATTCAGCTGCAAGGAGTGCAGTTAGCAGACCATTTCCTGCTGTTACTGGCTTCAGGATTCAGTTCAGCTTTCAAGCTATGGCTCTGCTCTTTCTGGGCAGCTTCTCGCCAATGACTGATGTGGCAGGGGGTGCTAGGGCGTGGCTATTTCTGTTCAACACTGACCTCCTCTAATAGGGGATCTTTACTTTGGAGCTGCTTTTTTGTTTGTCTCAGACTTCGTCATCAAATCTGCATGGTGATCTGAGCTTTACTTTGCCCAATCATACTGCTTCCTTCTTTAATCTGTTATCTGCATTCATCCTGCCCCAAACGTCTTGAGCTCCTCGTTTTGTCTGTCTGCATCCCAGAGTGCTCAGCTCACTCACGCGTGGCACATATATTTAATAACATTTTATTTGTTTTCACACTGTCCTTATTTTTCATAATTCTTTATTATTCCAGTCATGGGTTTGCAAATCTTTGTGCTTTTCAGTGATACAAACCCTGTGGTTTTATTGTAATATTTGTTTTCTTTCACTATATTATGCTTAATGACATGATGGAAATTTTGTTGTGTATCTTCCTGAAATCAGTTAAATTATATTATTGGCAGTTTACTATCTTCAAGCCTAGTTCAGCTTACTTTCTAAGGGAGAGAGATTGAGGCAAGCAGAAAACAGGGAGATGTCTCCCTCTGAGTATCTGTATGGTAGAATTTAAAACTGAGTAACTATTGGTGACTGTGGTCTGTACTATGAACTCATGGGCAGAAGGAGGACAGCAGTGAGAAAGAAGAATCAGGTAGATAGAGAAAAGCAGACTGCGAGATGGAGTCTGTTCTCATTCCCTACAGGACTAAAGGACTCTTTGGTTCAGGCTTTGTCTCAGTCTGGGATAGGACACCCAGTGCCAGCTCCATTCCTGAATCTAGGTTGATCTTCACTCTGGGTTTGGTGCAACCCTCCAGAAATCTTCTAATGAATTCCCTTAAAGTTGCACAAAAGTGAAAGTGTTAGTTGCTCAGTTGTGTCCAGCTCTCTGCAACGTCATGGACTGTAGCCCGCCAGGCTCCTCTGTCCACGGAATTCTCCAAGCAAGAATACTGGAGTGAGTTGCCATTCCCTTCTCTAGAGGATCTTCCTGACCCAGGGGTTGAACCCAAGTCTCCTGCCTTGCAAGCAGATTCTTTACTGTCTGAACTACCAGAGAAGTCCTAGCCTTACATATATTAGTTCACATTAGTTGTCATGATTTGAAACTCAAACTATCAGAGCATGTCAGCACTTTACATAATATACTAAGCATTCAGAAAATTTGAGTAAAATATACATCTTGTTGCATTTTTTAGGTCTTTTAACTATTTCCTCTTAGTGGCTTCTTAGTGGTCACAAAAGCTCTTCTACTGTTTGAATTTATACAGACTGAAGCTGTAGATATTTGATAATGCTAAGCATGGTATCCTGTAACCTATTGTCACTTATATTACTTAGCAAAAACACTAACAGGGATGGGGGCAGAAGGAAAGAGTGAGTTTTTACTATTGGTCTAAAGGAAACATTTTCTTTTCATTAAAGAATCAGATTTTAGACAAAGAATTTTTGTTTATCTGGAGAGTTCATTTCCCAGTTATTCTTTGGTAGGGTAAGGTTTTAGGTTTACAGGCAGGTAGGGGAACTAGACAGGCACAGCTTCCTTATCTGAGCTCTGAATATGTACATAAGACCAGCAGAGAAATTGTCAATGGAGTTTAAATTATCTGAGAAGGAGGGTGGTATTCTTTTATTTGGATGAGGTCCCTAGGTCACCTGGGAACATAGGATTTTCCATATAGTCCCAGAACAGGCCATAATATTCCACAGAGAATGCTGGAGGCAAAAAAAAATTCATAGGGATTAAAACTGCTAGACATGGGTGAGTCCCTTCTTAACAATGATCCAAATATACTGAATAAGCTTAGGTCTCTGAGGATAGAAGTGCTTAGTTTGATCTCAGATACCATGAGAGCATCTTTTGTCCTGGGCAGTAATCCAGGGTATCTTTCCTTCCCTAGCTGATATCATGCAAGATTTCCTATTCACTTAAGAGCTTTGATTTTTGCCCTACTTTTTCCAGGTGTCCCACACTCATATGCCAATCTGGAGCCTTCATGTTGATCCCTGAGGGCAGGCTTCATCTTACATCTGATTTCAGGGATTGACTTGAAGTCCATGCTCTGACCATATGTCTTGGAGTCACTTTCCAAGTTCTTTGAGATGGTTCCTCAGCATCTTGGCAGCAATGTCTTATCCTTTTTAATCTTGCCACTTTTTGCAGCAAGGCACAGGGGTCCTGAACTTGTTCTCTCAATCATTTTGTTGCCATTAGGAAATGAGTGAGGTCTGTCTTTCTGCCTTTTTTTTTTTTTTTAAAGCTGTTGATTATAATGATTCCAGACTTCCCCTCTGATCCTGGAACCTGTCAGTGGAAAATGTAAGACTATGCAAAATAAAAGCCAGCAGTGTTTTCCAAGTGTGTGTACAGGCTGTATTTCATCTATTAATTCATGATGATGGTGCCTACAAAGCCAGAGGAATCTCCACATCATCTACAAGCCCTTTTAACAGCTGACAAAGATCAGATCTTCTAAGTAACAAAGAAGATAGTATTTTCCATATACAATCCATGCAGCTCATACCCAGGGTCTGTGAGATTTTAGCTGGCATTATCTTTCAGTTATTACATGGACACTGCATGTTAATGCTGTCACTTGGACATCAATAGAAAAATGTGTACTTGATTAGACTCTAAAGTATAATGTCTAAGACAAAATTATCGCAAACAAATCTTACTAATTCTTGATTACATATTAATGGGAGAGAACAAGCAGATGGTTTATTTTGGGGAAAAAAGTGAATCATGCATCATTCTGTAGTGCCAATAGCTCATACGAGCAGTGAGAAAGAGTACTGGACACAGGGCTTTGGAAATCCTTTCCCCTAACTTTCAGTTCCAGTTTTGATCCTGTCTGATTGCCTGACTCAACCCCTCTAAACTGGCAACAGTCATGCCTATCTCATAAGGTTTTTGCTAGAATTACATGGGATAATACCTATAATTGAAAAATATTTATACTATTACATTATATACCCAAATAATTATAAAATATCTTGCATATTGCTTGGTGCCTGATAGAGGGTAATTTATTCATAAAAACTTCCCGAGCACATACACTGCATACAGATACTTTGTTGGTGCTGGGGATGAGAGGACAGGTGAGTCAAAGTTCTTGTTTCAAGAAGGTTCCAATCTAATCAGAGAGACAGGTATATAAGTGGGCAATGTGGTAAGGGCACTCACAGAGAGAGACATAAGGAAGTTAGAAGCACAGAGGAGAGACATGGAACAAGGCTTGAGATGGAGGTGTGATCAGGGAAGGCTCTGGGAATAAATGCCTGAGCTGAGAATGAGCCAGAAGATAATGAATAAAGATACGACGTGTACATTTTCAAGATGATATCACATTCATATATATGTCTTCTTTACTTTTTAATTTTTAAAATTCACATTGAGTCACCATCATTTTTCATTTTTTGGTCAATTATTGGTGGTTCCAGAGCCCTGTTTGTTGGTGTTAGGAAAGGAGGAACTGAATTTATGGACCATTGTGGTAATTCTTCAGATTGGTCTCTGAAAGACTAACCACTGAAAGACTAAGAAGGAAAAAATAAGACTCGGAAGAATTGAAAGTGGGAAATACCAAGTGTTATGAAATTAGACTCTGGGAAGTATAAAGTAGAGGGAAAATATTACTCATGTGTCCACATGTTTTCAATCTTGCTTTCTTGAGGTGGAAGCTGTCTAGAAACAGAGGCACCACTAGGCCCACTCTCTACAGCTGGTTAATCTTTTCTTTTAAGGATGGATTTGTTGAGATCAGGGTTTACAGCTTAGGAGAACCCTGGCTTAGAGTAGGTTGCTGCTGCTGCTGCTAAGTCGCTTCAGTCATGTCCGACTCTGTGTGACCCCATAGATGGCAGCCCACCAGGCTCCCCCATCCCTGGGATTCTCTAGGCAAGAATACTGGAGTGGGTTGGCATTTCCTTCTCCAATGCATGAAAGTGAAAAGTGAAAGTGAAGTCGCTCAGTCGTGTCCGACTCTTAGTGACCCCATGGACTGCAGCCTACCAGGCTCCTCCGCCCATGGGATTTTCCAGGCAAGAGTACTGGAGTGGGGTGCCATTGCCTTCTCCATAGAGTAGGTTAGGAATTACTTATAACTAATGGCTTTAAAGTCCTGGAACATGCAGAGCGCAGAAGACTCAAGGTAGAACTCTGGGAGTCAGTTAATAACATGCAGTTAAATAGACTTTTGTGGACTAAACTTGGAACTTTACCATCCTTTATAATTTTTGTTAATGGGTTGTTGTTCAGTCACCAAGTTGTATCCGACCCCATGCACTGCAGTGTGCCAGGTTTCCCTGTCCTTCCCTGCTTCCTGGAGTTTGCTCAAACTCATGTCCATCGGTGATGCTATCTAACCATTTCATCCTCTACTGCCCCTTTCTTCTTTTGCCTTCAGTCTTTCCCAGCATCGGGAAACTCTTTCCCAGTGTGTTGGCTCTTTGCATCAGATGGTCAAAGTATTAGAGCTTTGGCTTCAGCATCAGTCCTTCCAATGAATATCCAGAGTTGATTTCCTTTAGGACTGACTGTTTTGATCTCCTTGCAGTCCAAGTGACTCTCAAGAGTCTCCTCCAGCACCACAGTTTGAAAGCATTAATTCTTTGGCACTCAGCCTTCTTTATAGTCCAACTCTGACATCCATACGTGACTACTGGAAAAACCGTATCTTTGATTATATGGACCTTTGCTGGCAAAGTGATGTCTCTGCTTTTTAATATGCTGTCTAGGTTTCTCATAGCTTTTCTTCCCAGGAGCAAACGTCTTTTAGTTTCATGGCTGTCGTCACCATCTGCAGTGATTTTGGAGCCCAGGAAAATAAAATCTGCCACTGTTCCATTTTTTCCCCATCTATTTGCCATGAAGTGATGGGACCAGATGCCATGATCTTAGTTTTTGGAATGTTGAGTTTTAAGCCAGCTTTTTTGGTTTCCTCTTGTTAATGGGTAAATTCATTCTAACTACCAACAGGGCATTCATAAAATTCACCCATAAGTTACAGTAACTCAACCACATATTTTCAGGCCAAGAGATCAGTCTATAGAAGTCTAGAGTTTATACCTAAAATGCATTAGTGCCATTTAGTGATCATTTTTTCATGTTTGTGCCCTGTTGTTAACACATTCCCTGAATATTGCATCTCTAGTAACTTCTCAATGCTCTTTTTTTCTTGCTTAAAAATACTTTTTATTTTGTATTGAGGTATAGCTGATTAAAAACATTGTGATAGTTTTTGGTGAATAGCAAAGGGACTCAGTGGTACAAATACATGTATCCATTCTCCCCCCAAAATGCCTTTTCAATTAACAATTTGGTTGGATAACAAATCAAGTAGCATTTATGGGATTAAGTGTATAGGGCACATTGCTGAATAGGTTTGTAGAGTTCTGAATTTTAAGATGCTTGCTCTGTAATATCTTTCCAAGAACAAACCAACACTTGGGCCAGGCCTTTAGGAAATCCCAACATCTGGATTAAAAAATATGTCAGGAACAATTAGTCATCCAATTTTGTCAACATAATGCCAAAGGCCTAGATTACTGAAAATATTTCCAACCAGATGTTATACAGTCTACGGATGTATCTAGAATAAAACTGAAAAAGTAGACCAAGGAGTAATGTGCATCAACACTTTCCTGTGAATTCACTGCATGCATTTTTGCTTCTTGAATTGAAACAAGAAGGAAGTTCAGAATTTGTGATGATGGAGGTTTTTCCTTTCAGTATCCTGCAAGATAATCATTGAAGAATGAGTATGGAATATTTAGATATATGTTGACAACATACTAGGTGCTAGTGGAAAGCTATAGAGAACTTTGGGACCCTGCATATAGATTATCTGGGATTGTGTAAGCTGTCATTTTACATAAAACAAGTGGATTTTTTTTTGTTTTGTTTTTTTCTCTAGTTTTAAACATCTAATTTTGAAATGTTTTAAAATAAAGTTAGTAATGTTATAATAAAGCAAAAATACCTTTAGTGATAATAGGTATGATTTATTGAGCACTTGCTAAGTGGCTGGCTCCGTACTAAATACCTTTCCTGAAATAAACCCAGGAAATAGGTATTGTTATTATCCTCCTTTTGTAGATTAGAATGCTGAGGCACTGAGAAGTTCAATAATTACTCAAGTTTTCACAGCTTATAGATAGTAGAGTTGGGATTTGAAGTCAGGCAGTTCATTTCCAGAGCCTTATCCACTCAACCAGCTGCTCTCTATTCTAGCAGCCCTGTCCTGGGGCAAATATGAAGTAAGTTAACAAGGTCTTCAATAGAACAACAACTGATAGCAACAGCAATAATGCTTAATTAATCAGTTCATTTCAGTCACTCAGTCATGTCCAACCCTTTGCGACACCATGGACTGCAGCACGCCAGGCTTCTCTGTCCATCACCAACTCCCGGAGCTTGCTCAAACTTAAGTCCACGAAGTTGGTGTTGTCATCTAGCCATCTCATCCTCTGTTGTCCCCCTTTCCTCCTTCGTTAAATCTTTCCCAGCATCAGAGTCTCTTCTAATGAGTCAGTTTTTCGGATCTGAGGGCCAAAGTATTGGAGTTTCAGATTCAGCATCAGTCCTCCAATGAATATTCAGGGCTGATTTCCTTTAGGGTTAACTGGTTTGATCTCCTTGCAGTCCAAGGGACTCTCGAGAGTCTTCTCCAAAACCACAGTTCAAAAGCATCAATTCTTTGGTGCTTAGCTTTCTTTACAGTCCAACTCTCGCATCCATACATGACTACTGGAAAAACCATAGGCTTAACTAGACAGCAAAGTAATGTCTTTGCTTTTTAATATACTGTGTAGGTTGGTCATAGATTTTCTTCCAGGGGGCAAGCATCATTTAATTTCATGGCTGCAGTCACCATCTGCAGTGATATGGGAGCCTTAGAAAATAGTCTGTCCCTGTTTCCATTGTTTCCCCATCTATTTGCCATGAAGTGATGGGACCGGATGCCATAATCTTCATTTTTTGAATGTTAAGTTTTAAGCCAGCTTTTTCACTCTCATCTTTCACTTTTATCGAGGCTCTTTAGTTCCTCTTTACCTTCTGCCATAAAGATGGTATCATCTGCATATCTGAGGTTATAGATATTTCTCACAGCAATCTTGATTCCAGCTTGTGCTACATCCAGTCCAGCATTTTTCATGAGGTACTCTGTATATAAGTTAAATAAGCAGGGTTACAATATACAGCCTTGAGGTACTCCTTTCCTAATTTGGAACCTGTCTGTGGTTCCATGTCTGGTTCTAGCTGTTGCTTCTTGGCCTGCATACAGATTTCTCAGGAGGCAGGTCAGGTGGTCTGGTATTCCCATTTCTTTAAGAAGTTTTCATAGTTTGTTGTGATCCACACAGACAAAAGCTTTAGTATAGTCAATAAAGCAGAAGTAGATGTTTTTCTGGAATTTTCTTGTTTTTTCTATGATCCAGTGAAAGAAAGAAGAAAGTTCAGAATTTGTGGAGATGATGGAGGTTTTTCCTTACAGTATCCTGCAAGATAATCATTGAAGAATGATTGTGAAAGAGAGAAAGTGAAGTCTCTCAGTCGTGTCTGACTCTTTGTGACCCCGTGGAGTGTAGCCTGCCAGGCTCCTCTCTCCATGGGATTTTCCAGGCAAGAATACTGGAGTGGGTTACCATTTCCTTCTCCAGGGGATCTTCCTGACCCAGGGATTGAACCTGGATCTCCCACACTACAGGCAGGCTCCTTACTGTCTGAGCCACCGGGGAAGCCCTGGTGATCCAATGGATGTTGGCAATTTGATCTCTGGTTCCTCTGCCTTTTAAAATCCAGCTTGAACATCTGGAAGTTCATGGTTCACATAATGGTGAAGCCTGGCTTGGAGAATTTTGAGCATTACTTTGCTACTGCATGAGATGAGTGCAATTGTGCAGTAGTTTGAACCTTCTTTGGCATTGCCTTTCTTTGGGATTGGAATGAAAACTGATCTTTTCCAGTCCTGTGGCCACTGCTGAGTTTTCCAGATCTGCTGGCATATTGAGTGCAGCTTTTTCACAGCATCATCTTTTAGGATTTGTAATAGCTCAGTTGGAATACTGTCACCTCCACTAGCTTTGTTCATAGGGATGCTTTCTGAGGCCCGCTTGACTTCACATTCCAGGATGTCTGGCTCTGGGTGAGTGATCACACCATCGCGGTTATCTGGGTCATTAAGATCTTTTTTTTTGGTATAGTTCTTCTGTGTATTCTTGCCATCTCTTCTCAATATCTTCTGCTTCTGTTAGGTTTGTACAGTTTCTGTTCTTTATTGTGTCTATCTTTGCATGAAATGTTCCCTTAGTATCTCTAATTTTCTTGAAGAGACCCTTAGTCTTTCCCATTCTATTATTTCCCCCCATTTCTTCGCACTGATCACCAAGAAAGCCTTTTTTATTTCTCCTTGCTATTCTTTGGAACTCTACATTTGGATGGATAATATCTTTCCTTTTCTCCTTTGCCTTTTGCTTCTCTTATTTTCTCAGCTGTTTGTAAGGCCTCCTTAGACAACCATTTTGCCATTTTTCATTTCTTTTTCTTAGGGATGGTTTTGATCATGGCTTCCTGTACAATGTTATGAACCTCCTTCTGTAGTTCTTCAGGCACTCTGTCTATCAAATCTAATCCCTTGAATCTGTTTGTCACTTCTACAGTACATAAAGGATTTTATTTAGGTCATAGCTTAATTAATATTAATAATTATTAATAATTAATATTATTAATTATTATTAACTTATTAATATGTTATAGTGATTTTATCATTATCTTTAACTTTCAATAGTCCTTTTATGTTCATACATTGTATGATAAGGAGGCTACAATGTGGAGAGACTGGGTAATGACCAATATCACCAGGCTCTTACGTGGTAGAGTTAGGAGTGATTCCTGGTCTGTATTCAGATGATTAAAGCACTAGGTTCGTATCTTCACACCCTGGGGTTCTCACGGTCTTTTGGGTCCTTTGTGACTCAGGTGCCCGAGAGAGGTTCTGGATATCTCCTTTGATTACTCTTCCCAGTCCTCCTACATTCCTTTTAGGCAGCTCTTTGCTCCTGTTCATAGACTGAGTTTGGAGAGTCTTACCCCATTTCCTTAGGGCTTTGTGCTCAAAAACATTTCAGTTGCCTGGGCTTGGATTTTCCTTCAAGGTAGAACTTGATGTTCAGCTATGGGGAGTGTGGTCAGTGATAGCCTCCAGCTGCTAATGACTTTAGGATCCGCTTCAGTGTTCTAGATGAAGCTGTGCTCTTCCTGGGCAATGACTAGCCAGCTACTGAGCACAGAGTACTGGAACCCAGCCTTTTGTGCCAGATAAGTTGTGTTCCACTGCTCCTCACTGGACTGGCAAGACTTTGTCAGGTCTGTGTGGTGATCTGATTTTCTTCCTGTCCCATCGTGCTCCCTCTCCTTTTTTATTTCTCATAGTCATGACTCTACTCCTTCTCTAATCACAGCCCAATAAACCTCTTATACACCTAACCATCTCAGTGTAACCATCTCAGTGCCCACCTTCTAGGGGACCCACTGGCACTACAACTAACTGAGTGATCTATCCAGGCAGAGATGCGTTTAAGGAGACTGGTGTGCTTCCCATCTGTGGTAATGCATTACTCGCTGACAGAAGGTTTCTGTCATTAAGTTCAGAGTGGGACATATGAACAGAAACATTAGCAGGGTGCTGGGGGAAGAGAGAGAGAGGGAATAAACACATGCAGGTGGTGAGCTCAAATGAAGACTTTTAGGTAGATATCTTTTCTAATTATCCATAGGTCTGTCACTTAGCCCTTCTTTATTTACTCTTAAGCTATAGTTTTGAAGAATATTGTAATTCATAGGTTGAAATAAGCACAAAAAACCTTACCCAAAATACTAATTTTTGTTTTATTTTTTATATATAGTAGTGAGTTCTCAATAAATATTTGTTGAAAAAATGAAAGGATGAATAAAATTTTTTAAAATTCAACACATTATACTTTTGACCCAGTAAAAAGAATTATCCAGGATGGCTAATCATGGCAGTTGTCCAGTAGGTAGAAAATTTTCAGGCTGAATAAAAGGCAGACTTTGTTTTTGCACAAAGTCACTTGTCATAGCCAGACGGTATCCCACAGCATAGTTAACATCTGAAAGTCTGTATAAAGAAGTAGAGTCAATTCCAACCCTCTGGAACTTTCATTGTAACAGGACTTCCTGGTTAAATGAAAAGTCAAGTCACTGTTGCAGCTGAGGAACCAAGGGATGTCTTAAGAGGAGGGGAACTCCCAAACAATCTGCATGTTCATATAATCTAAGAAAAATAGCAAGCTTTCTATGTATGCTGGCTTCAAGTTGTACAACTACCTCCTCAAATCAGAGAGCTGCCCAGAAGCCTTTCCTATTCAGAAAATCTGGAAGGCCCTTGCATTCAGAATTCTAAGAAGTATATATTACCTGAATGGGTTGGAGGTTGTGCTGGCAGATTTGAGAACTATCAGGGAAGCACCTTGCGTTCTCAAGGGGAGGCAGTTATGAGATTGTGATTAAAGTCTGGAAGGGCTGAGATTGGCTCACTTGGGAGGCTCAGCTGACATTGCATTAAAGTTTGGAGACACAGCTGTTACTAATGTCCCTTGTAAATTATAACTGGTATAACAGTACTGCTATGCAAAATTTCTCATATAATCTCACTTTGTGTTAGTGCTTTGTGATGTAATTTGGTGATGCAGTAGAAGACATAAGTATATCTTATCCTACCTGAGAAAGAATTTGGACAGAAATACAGTTTTGTTAAAAACAGGAGCAAATTGCAGTTTGAGGAGGCCAATGCAAAAATGGTAGAGAGGATAAAAGATAATGGTAGACAGGATAAAGCTAATGGTGAGTCAAATAAGATGGAACAAATACGTTTTCATTGTATAAGATTGGAAATCACTAATGTACTAGTCCTTATAGAATTAAATAGAATGTTCTTATATTAATTTATCAGGTTGCAAAATTATTTTTTGCAGTTTGAATGAAACAAAGGTCTCATTGGTGAGGAAAAATGGGATATTTCAAAAGAAAAAAATTGGCTAAAGAATATTACAAAAGGATATGTGGACAATAATAAGGAGGGATAGTCAACTATGGCAAATATTTCATTCCAATATAATACAGCAAAGTTGATTTAAAGGAAATTGATAAGAATAAAATAAATTTAAATCTGAGATGTCAATCTTTAACACTGTAATTTAAAAAGTAATGTCAACGAGAGGGAGGGAAAGATGGCGGAGGAATAGGACGGGAAGATCACGTTCTCCCTCACAAATTCCTCAAAAGAACATTTCAACGCCGAGCAAACTCCACAAAACAACTTCTGTAGGCTGGCAGAGGACATCAGGCAACCAGAAAAGCAGACCATTCTCTTCAAAACAGGTAGGAAAAAATATAAACGACGAAAAAGGAGACAAAGGAGGTGGGGAGGGAGCTCCGTCCCGGGAAGGGAAGCCCGTCCCGGGAAGGGAATTTTAAGAAGAGAGGTTTCCAAACACCAGGAAACACTCTCCCTGCCGAGTCTGTGGCGAGCCTTGGAAACACAGAGGGCAACATAACAGGAAGGAAAAATAGATAAATAATTAAAACCAAGAGATTACAAGCCCACCAGTAACTCCCCCAGCAGAAAAGCAGCACAGACGCCTGCATCCGCCATTGGGAAGTGGGGGCAGGGCAGGGGCGCGCGGGAGGCGCGGGCTGCAGAGCTTTGTAAGAATCGGGCAGGAACGCCCCACGCGCAACCAGAACGATCTAACCTGGGCTAGCAAACCAGACTGTGGGATAGCTACCACGCGAAAAGCTCGAACATAAGACACCGCCAGGACTGAGCACAGAACAAAGGACGGAGCGGAAAAAGCCGGCTGCAGACCATTCCCCGCCGGGGACAGGCAGCCAGAGCCGTAAGGACTGGAAAGGGGCAATTGCAGACCCGGAGAGACTTTACGTACCTAACTGCAAGCAGGCTCCTTTGCTAAGACTTCTGGGGGTGCTGGACAGTCACAGTCTGCTTCACGGGGTGCGCCAGCGGTCCACCCAGAAAGCTGAGCAGCAGCGGCGGAAAAGGTGACAAGCCGCGGCGATTGCGCTCGCCAAACTCCTGAGCTACTCGGACCTGGGAAGGGCACAAAGCGCAGTCCCAGCCGCATTTGTGCCTCTGAGGGCTGCCTGAGGGCCGAACCTGAGCGGCTTGGACCGGGGAAGTGCACGCAGCCTAGGGCCGGCCCCAGACGGTTCCCGGCTG
Source organism: Ovis canadensis (assembly GCF_042477335.2). Classification (NCBI taxonomy): domain Eukaryota; kingdom Metazoa; phylum Chordata; class Mammalia; order Artiodactyla; family Bovidae; genus Ovis; species Ovis canadensis. The sequence continues at coordinate 88,017,419 of NC_091247.1, forward strand.
AGCATCGTAGAGCCGGAGCGGTTTGTGCGCTGCGAGAAAGGACAGGTCAAGCGGGGCAGAGATACTGTGTACACACGACAGTGCTATTTGTTTGCAGCATCCCCCCTCCCCACAGCGCGACTGAACTAGTGAGCCTAAAAACCAGCAAACAGAAGAAGTTAAACAGAGGAAACCACCTTGGAAGTGAGCCCACACGGCCCATAACATCAGAGAAGAGCCAGATATATTTTTAATTTTTTAATATTTTTAAAATCATTCTTTTTTTTTTTGCCTTTTGCTTTTTTTTTCTTTTTTCCGAGCTTTTTTTTAATTGTTAAGTCTTCTATTTCTCCTCTAATTTTTATTTCTATAACCTAGTATTACTATTTTTTTTAAAAAAAAAAGACTTTTTTTTTTTTTAAGGCAAACACCATATATACTCTTTGGATGGTTGTTGGTGTTTTGGTCTTTTTTGTTTGTTTGTTTGTTTGTTTTTTAATAATTCTTTTTTTTTCTTTCTTCCTTTTTCCTTCTGCTTTTCTTTAATATTGTATCTTTGAAAATCCAACCTCTACTCCAGATTTTTAATCTTTGTTGTCAATTTTGTACATTTAAAAACCCAAACTTCACTACCCAAGTTTACCTGAGAGCGAGATTACTGGCTTGTCCACTCTCTCCTCCTCTGGCCTCTCCTTTTTCTCCACCAGGTGGCCTCTGTCTCTTTTCTCCCCCATCTCTTCTCTATCCAACTCTGTGAATCTCTGTGTGTTCCAGACGGTAGAGAACACCTAAGGAACTGGTTACTGGCAGGATTTGTCTCTCTCCTACTCATTCCTCTCTCTTATCCTCCTGGTCACCTCTGTCTACTTCCTCCCTCTCCTCTTCCCCGTATAACTCTGTAAATACCTCTGAGCAGTCCAGACTATAGAGCGCACATAAGGAAGAGACTACTGGCTAGCTTGCTCTCTCCTCTCTTGATCTCACCGCATCTCATTCCAGTTACCTCTAACTACCCCCTCCATCTTCTCTTCTCCTTGTAACTCAGTGAACCTCTCTGAGTGTCCCTCAAGGTGGAGAAACTTTTCATCTTTAACCTAGATGTTTTATCATCTGTGCTGTATAGATGGAGAAGTCTAGAGGCTACTGTAAAAATAAAACTGAAAACCAGAAGCAGGAAGCTTAAACCCAAAGCCTGAAAACATTAGAGAACTCTTGAATTCAGGGAACATTAAGCAATAGGAGCTCATCAAATGCCTTCATACCTACACTCAAACCAAGCTCCACCCAAGGGCCAACAAGTTCCAAAACAAGACATACCACGCAAATTCTCCAGCAACACAGGAACACTCCCCTGAGCCTCAATATACAGGCAGCTCAAAATTATCCCAAAACCTTTGATGTCTCATAACCCATTACTGGTCACTCCACTGCACTCCAGAGAGAAGAAACCCAGCTCCACCCACCAAAACTCCAACACAAGCCTCCCTAACCAGGAAACCTTGACAAGCCACTGATAGAACCCCACCCAAAGTGAGGAAGCTCCATAATAAAGAGAACTCCACAAATTATCAGAATATAAAAAGGCCACCCCAAACGCAGCAATATAACCAAGATGAAGAGACAGAGGAATACTCAGCAGGTAAAGGAACAGGAGAGTTGCCCACCAAACCAAACAAAAGAGGAAGAAGTAGGGAATCTACCGGAGAAGGAATTCCGAATATTGATAGTGAAAATGATCCAAAATCTTGAAATCAAAATGGAAACACAGATAAATAGCCTAGAGACAAGGATTGAGAAGATGCAAGAAAGGTTTAACAAGGACCTAGAAGAAATAAAAAAGAGTCAAAATATAATGAATAACACAATAAATGAGATCAGAAACACTCTGGAGGCAACAAATAGTAGAATAACGGAGGCAGAAGATAGGATTAGTGAAATAGAAGATAGAATGGTAGAAATAAATGAATCAGAGAGGAAACAAGAAAAACGAATTAAAAGAAACGAGGACAATCTCAGAGACCTCCAGGACAATATGAAACGCTCCAACATTCGAATTATAGGAGTCCCAGAAGAAGAAGACAGAAAGAAAGATCATGAGAAAATCCTTGAGGAGATAATAGTTGAAAACTTCCCTAAAATGGGGAAGGAAATAATCACCCAAGTCCAAGAAACACAGAGAGTCCCAAATAGGATAAACCCAAGGCAAAACACCCCAAGACACATATTAATCAAATTAACAAAGATCAAACACAAAGAACAAATATTAAAAGCAGCAAGGGAAAAACAACAAATAACACACAAGGGGATTCCCATCAGGATAACAGCTGATCTGTCAATAGAAACTCTTCAGGCCAGGAGGGAATGGCAAGACATACTTAAAGTGATGAAAGACAATAACCTACAGCCCAGATTACTGTACCCAGCAAGGATCTCATTCAAATACGAAGGAGAAATCAAAAGCTTTACAGACAAGCAAAAGCTGAGAGAATTCAGCACCACCAAACCAGCTCTCCAACAAATTCTAAAGGATATCCTCTAGACAGGAAACACGAAAAGGGTGTATAAACCCGAACCCAAAACAATAAAGTAAATGGCAACGGGATCATACTTATCAATAATTACCTTAAACGTAAATGGGTTGAACGCCCCAACCAAAAGACAAAGACTGGCCGAATGGATACAAAAACAAGACCCCTCTATATGCTGCTTACAAGAGACCCACCTCAAAACAAGGGACACATACAGACTGAAAGTGAAGGGCTGGAAAAAGATATACCACGCGAATAGAGACCAAAAGAAAGCAGGAGTGGCAATACTCATATCCGATAAAATAGACTTTAAAACAAAGGCTGTGAAAAGAGACAAAGAAGGCCACTACATAATGATCAAAGGAACAATCCAAGAAGAAGATATAACAATTATAAATATATATGCACCCAATATAGGAGCACCACAATATGTAAGACAAATGCTAACAAGTATGAAAGGGGAAATCAACAATAACACAGTAATAGTGGGAGACTTTAATACCCCACTCACACCTATGGACAGATCAACTAAACAGAAAATTAACAAAGAAACGCAAACTTTAAATGATACATTAGATCAGTTAGACCTAATTGATATCTATAGGACATTTCACCCCAAAACAACGAATTTCACCTTTTTTTCAAGTGCTCATGGAACCTTCTCCAGGATAGACCACATCCTGGGCCATAAATCTAAACTTGACAAATTCAAAAAAATCGAAATCATTCCAAGCATCTTTTCCGACCATAATGCATTAAGATTAGATCTCAATTACAGGAGAAAAACTATTAAAAATTCCAACATATGGAGGTTGAACAACACACTTCTGAATAACCAACAAATCACAGAAGAAATCAAAAAAGAAATCAAAATATGCATAGAAACTAATGAAAATGAAAACACAACAACCCAAAACCTGTGGGACACTATAAAAGCAGTGCTAAGAGGAAAGTTCATAGCAATACAGGCATACCTCAAGAAGCAAGAAAAAAGTCAAATAAACAACCTAACTCTACAACTAAAGCAACTAGAAAAGGAAGAGTTGGAGAACCCCAGAGTTAGTAGAAGGAAAGAAATCTTAAAAATTAGGGCAGAAATAAATGCAAAAGAAACAAAAGAGACCATAGCAAAAATCAACAAAGCCAAAAGCTGGTTCTTTGAAAGGATAAATAAAATTGACAAACCATTAGCCAGACTCATCAAGAAGCAAAGAGAGAAAAATCAAATCAATAAAATTAGAAATGAAAATGGAGAGATCACAACAGACAACACAGAAATACAAAGGATCATAAGAGACTACTATCAGCAGTTGTATGCCAATAAAATGGACAACATGGAAGAAATGGACAAATTCTTAGAAAAGTACAATTTTCCAAAACTGAACCAGGAAGAAATAGAAAATCTTAACAGACCCATCACAAGCACGGAAATTGATACTGTAATCAGAAATCTTCCAGCAAACAAAAGCCCAGGTCCAGATGGCTTCACAGCTGAATTCTACCAAAAATTTCGAGGAGAGCTAACACCTATCCTCCTCAAACTCTTCCAGAAAATTGCAGAGGAAGGTAAACTTCCAAACTCATTCTATGAGGCCACCATCACCCTAATACCAAAACCTGACAAAGATGTCACAAAAAAAGAAAACTACAGGCCAATATCTCTGATGAACATAGATGCAAAAATCCTCAACAAAATTCTAGCAATCAGAATCCAACAACACATTAAAAAGATCATACACCATGACCAAGTGGGCTTTATCCCAGGGATGCAAGGATTCTTCAATATCCGCAAATCAATCAATGTAATTCACCACATTAACAAATTGAAAAATAAAAACCATATGATTATCTCAATAGATGCAGAGAAGGCCTTTGACAAAATTCAACATCCATTTATGATAAAAACTCTCCAGAAAGCAGGAATAGAAGGAACATACCTCAACATAATAAAAGCTATCTATGACAAACCCACAGCAAACATTATCCTCAATGGTGAAAAATTGAAAGCATTTCCCCTAAAGTCAGGAACAAGACAAGGGTGTCCACTTTCACCGCTACTATTCAACATAGTTCTGGAAGTTTTGGCCACAGCAATCAGAGCAGAAAAAGAAATAAAAGGAATCCAAATTGGAAAAGAAGAAGTAAAACTCTCACTGTTTGCAGATGACATGATCCTCTACATGGAAAACCCTAAAGACTCCACCAGAAAATTACTAGAGCTCATCGATGAATATAGTAAAGTTGCAGGATATAAAATCAACACACAGAAATCCCTTGCATTCCTATACACGAATAATGAGAAAGTAGAAAAAGAAATTAAGGAAACAATTCCATTCACCATTGCAACAAAAAGAATAATATACTTAGGAATATATCTACCTAAAGAAACTAAAGACCTATATATAGAAAACTATAAAACACTGATGAAAGAAATCAAAGAGGACACTAATAGATGGAGAAATATACCATGTTCATGGATTGGAAGAATCAATATAGTGAAAATGAGTATACTACCCAAAGCAATTTACAAATTCAATGCAATCCCTATCAAGCTACCAGCCACATTTTTCACAGAACTAGAACAAATAATTTCAAGATTTGTATGGAAATACAAAAAACCTCGAATAGCCAAAGCAATCTTGAGAAAGAAGAATGGAACTGGAGGAATCAACTTGCCTGACTTCAGGCTCTACTACAAAGCCACAGTCATCAAGACAGTATGGTACTGGCACAAAGACAGACATATAGATCAATGGAACAAAATAGAAAGCCCAGAGATAAATCCACACACATATGGACACCTTATCTTTGACAAAGGAGGCAAGAATATACAATGGAGTAAAGACAATCTCTTTAACAAGTGGTGCTGGGAAAACTGGTCAACCACTTGTAAAAGAATGAAACTAGATCACTTTCTAACACCGCACACAAAAATTAACTCAAGATGGATTAAAGATCTAAATGTAAGATCAGAAACTATAAAACTCCTAGAGGAGAACATAGGCAAAACACTCTCAGACATAAATCACAGCAGGATCCTCTATGATCCACCTCCCAGAATTCTGGAAATAAAAGCAAAAATAAACAAATGGGATCTAATTAAAATTAAAAGCTTCTGCACAACAAAGGAAAATATAAGCAAGGTGAAAAGACAGCCTTCTGAATGGGAGAAAATAATAGCTAATGAAGCAACTGACAAACAACTAATCTCAAAAATATACAAGCAACTTCTGAAGCTCAACTCAATAAAAATAAACGACCCTATCAAAAAATGGGCCAAAGAACTAAATAGACATTTCTCCAAAGAAGACACACGGATGGCTAACAAACACATGAAAAGATGCTCAACATCACTCATTATTAGAGAAATGCAAATCAAAACCACAATGAGGTACCACTTCACACCAGTCAGAATGGCTGCGATCCAAAAATCTGCAAGCAATAAATGCTGGAGAGGGTGTGGAGAAAAGGGAACCCTCCTACACTGTTGGTGGGAATGCAAACTAGTACAGCCACTATGGAGAACAGTGTGGAGATTCCTTAAAAAATTGCAAATAGAACTACCTTATGACCCAGCAATCCCACTTCTGGGCATACACACCGAGGAAACCAGAATTGAAAGAGACACATGTACCCCAATGTTCATCGCAGCACTGTTTATAATAGCCAGGACATGGAAACAACCTAGATGTCCATCAGCAGATGAATGGATAAGAAAGCTGTGGTACATATACACAATGGAGTATTACTCAGCGGTTAAAAAGAATTCATTTGAATCAGTTCTGATGAGATGGATGAAACTGGAGCCGATTATACAGAGTGAAGTAAGCCAGAAAGAAAAACACCAATACAGTATACTAACACATATATATGGAATTTAGGAAGATGGCAATGACGACCCTGTATGCAAGACAGGGAAAGAGACACAGATGTGTATAACGGACTTTAGGACTCAGAGGGAGAGGGAGAGGGTGGGATGATTTGGGAGAATGACATTCTAACATGTATACTATCATGTGAATTGAATCGCCAGTCTATGTCTGACGCAGGATGCAGCATGCTTGGGGCTGGTGCATGGGGATGACCCAGAAAGATGTTCTGGGGAGGGAGGTGGGAGGGGGGTTCATGTTTGGGAATGCATGTAAGAATTAAAGATTTTAAAATGTAAAAAATAAAAAACTAAAAAAAAAAAAAATAAAAAAAAAAAGAAAGTGAAAAAAAAAAAGTAATGTCAACTAAATCATTTGTTACTGGTGTCAGAACATTCAGGTATTTGGGGGAAATGTCATTTTAAAAATTATGCTTCTGCTAGGTACTGGCTATGAATTATTCAGCAAATATGTGGGGGTGATATTGTTTACAACACATTTCCTGCAAACTTCTGTTTTTCACTAAATTTTTTTTTTTCAAACTTGAGGCAGCTTTACAATGTAATCGGTAATAGAAGCAGATGGTACTTCTTTGACCCTTCTAGGCAATCAGTTATTTGCAAGATATGGGAACAGACAATATGCATTAAAATTAGCCCCATCTTTTTTGGCTGCCAAAGAGTAGACTTGGTCATAAAATTTGAGTAAAGACCCTGAGAGATCTAGTTCAGTTCTTGTATTTTACATGTGAGAAAATGCTTGCTTAGAGAGGTAATAAATTGATCAGCTCAAGGTTGTATAAGAAGTAAATAGGACCAGATCTCAGCTACTTCAACTAGTGTGAGAGGTTCTTTGCCCCCACTTCCAGTATCAAGGCTGTCTTTTCTATTTGGGAGATTAGAATAATTATATATTATATAATATATAAAATTTTGAAACATTTTAAACATCTTGAAAATGAACAAGAATAATATAACTCTGGAGTACTTTCTCATGCAGTTGTCAAAACTTAAAACATTGCCATATTTGCATCAGCTTTTAAAATACATATCATAATATAGTTTGTCTTCTATTATGGGTCAGAAACACTACATTTAATTTACACTGAAATGACAGCACATTAGCCATGGATTTTTTTGTAACTCTTCTTTTTTAAAATATAAATTTATTAAAAATTGATTACATAAACATTCTCAATGCCCTAAAAATAATAAATATGAAATATTATTACTATATTAGTAATGAACAGACTCTGCTTCCTCTATGACAGGCACTTATTTACATATATTATTTTATATAAAGTCATATTTTGTTATTCCTCTAGGGCTCAAGTCATTTTCTTCTAGACAAAATCATCTATCTTTTGTCATTATTCTTTCTCATTGAAATCAGTTCAGTTCAGTCACTCAGTCATGTCCGACTGTCTGCGATTCCATGAACTGCAGCACACTAGGCCTCCCTGTCCATCACCAACTCCCGGAGTTTACCCAAACTTGTGACTTAGCAGCAGCAGCAGTAGCAGCAGCATGTCCATTAAGTCAGTGATGCCATCCAACCATTTCACCCTCTGTCGTCCCCTTCTCCTCCCACCCCCAATCCTTCCCAGCATCAGGGTCTTTTCCAATGAGTCAACTCTTCACATGAAGTGGCCAAAGTATTGGAGTTTCAGCTTCAACATCAGTCCTTCCAATAAACACCCAGGACTGATCTCCTTTAGGATAGACTGGTTGGATCTCCTTCCAGTCCAAGGGACTCTCAAGAGTCTTCTCCAACACCACAGTTCAAAACTATCAATTCTTCGGCACTTAGCTTTCTTTATAGTCCAACTCTCACATCCATACATGATCACTGGAAAAACCATAGCTTTGACTAGACGGACCTTTGTTGACAAAGTAATGTCTCTGCTTTTTAATATGCTGTCTAGGTTGGTCATAACTTTCCAAGGAGTAAGTGTCTTTTAATTTCATGGCTGCAATCACCATCTGCAGTGATTTTGGATCCCAGAAAAATAAACTGTTTCCACTGTTTCCCCATCTATTTCCCATGAAGTGATGGGACCAGGTGCCATGATCTTCGTTTCCTGAATGTTGAGCTTTAAGCTAACTGTTTCACTTTCCTCTTTCACTTTCATCAAGAGGCTGTTTAGCTCCTCTTCACTTTCTGCCATAAGGGTGGTGTCATCTGCATATCTGAGGTTATTGATATTTCTCCCAGCAATCTGATTCTAGCTTGTGCTGGACTCGGCATTTCTCATGATGTACTCTGCATATAAGTTAAATAAGCAGGGTGACAATATACAGCCTTGACGTACTTCTTTTCCTATTTGGAACCAGTCTGTTGTTCCATGTCCAGTTCTAACTGTTGCTTCCTGACCTGCATACAGGTTTCTCAAGAGGTGGGTCAGGTGGTCTGGTATGCCCATCTCTTTCAGAATTTCCACAGTTTATTGTGATCCACACAGTAATGTATTATATAGGCCTGTTTTTTTTTCTGTTGGGACAAAAGGCTGCTAAGAGCCTTAGTAATTTATTTGAATGGGAAAAACCAAGTGTTTTATTTTGAGGGTGATGCCACCTCCTACTGAGCTCCTTAACTTTGGGAGCAGAGTGGTGCTAGATTTCTGCTTCTACCTGCCCCCTCAGTCTGGTACTCTTTGTTGGGCCCACCCATATACTTTATGGCGGTGACTCCGATGGCCAGAGAGGACTCTCTTTTTGGTAAGAAGTATCATAGAAACATTTGAACTTGTTTTTCGATGGGCTTATTGAACTTATGTTTGAATACTGATTATACACAATGATATTCTGAAAATTCACATCAAAGAGAATGAGGAAAGCACTGTGAATGAAGGTTGGATTGAGGACAAACTAGGAATCCCTCCTGATTTTTCTTGCAGAAATCGAGCTTTCCATGGAACAGATGCTAAGTTAAAATGATTAGATTTCAAAGCACATTCCTCCTGAGAATGCGATGGACTGAGAGCTGAAGTGACTGAGACGAAAGGAGTAGATGTTATAAGGTTATAAAAGGTGTTATAAAGGACTGGATGTTACAAGGTTCTTATCCACCTCCAATAATTTCTCTATAACCTCCCTCCTGAAACTTCCTCCACAGAGTAAAATAAAGATGGTGACCTCCATCATCGCCCACCACGTCTACCGCCTTGTATTTCACCCGTCTTCTCATCTTTTCCCAAAGCAGGTAGAGACCTTTCACATTTCCAGTCATTTATTCATGCCACTTATTTCCTGGCCTGAGTTTCCTTTCTTTACTTGGAAAACTTCTACTGCAGTCAAGTTTTAGGAAACACAACTCAGAGACAGAGTAGTTAAAAATAAGTGCAAATATGGAGAGATAAACAAAACTACATCTTTTGACTACTCAAATTTGGACCTCAAAAGTCTAAACTCAAAAAAGTATTTGGTACATAGTGTGAGCTCAAGAAATGTTAGTAGCCTTTCCTTATGGTGACACGTGGCAGCAAGATGGTGGTACGGATTTCCAAGGTGGAGAGATTTGTCACTGATAGCATCTTCAAAGCTGAACCGAATGGGTTTCACATTCAGCAACCATCTGCAGATGACTACTGTGGAATGGGAAGGTCTGAGTTACACCAACCAGGACAGAAATCATTATTCTGGCCACCACGATGCAGAATGTTCTTGGTGAGAAGGGCCAGCAGATCTGCAAATTGACTGCTGTGGTTCAGAAGAGATTTGGCTTCCCTGAGGGCAGTATCAAGCTCTAAATTGAAAATGTGGCCACAAGAGTTCTGTGCACCATTGCTCAGGTAGAGTCTCTCCTTTATAGCCTCTTAGAGGAACTTGCTGTGCAGAGGAGGGTCTGCAATGATGTGCTGCATATTATGAAGGTATGAAGGGTGGGGTCAAAGCCTGTGAGGTCACAGTATAGGAAATTCTGGGGACATAGGGCTAAGTCCACAAAGTTTGTGGATAGCCTGATAATCCAGGACCCTGTTAAATACCATGGTGACACTGCTGTGTGCCATGTGCTACTCAGACAGGGTGTGCTGGGCGTCAAAGTGAAGTCATGCTGCCTGAGGACCCAAGTGGTAAGACTGTCCCTAAGAAGCCCCTTCTACCCGCATCTCTGAACAGAAGAGTGGGAAGCTGGAGCCACCTACCATGCCCCAGCCAGTGCTCAACCATAACGGGGTGTCCTTGGCAGGATCTGGAGTTTGGATGTTGCTCTGTAAAGACCCTTAATAAAATATTTTTTTTAAATTTTTTTTTAGTTTTTTATTTTTTAAATTTTAAAATCTTTAATTCTTACATGCATTCCTGTGGCCTGACTAGGCTATATTATCCAGTGTTCAGACTGAGGGTCGGATCGCCCCATGGGAGAACTACTTGATTGATTCTTAGGGCTACCTGGATCACAGTGTTTCTTTGCTTTTCTTGAAATCCTCTTGGTTTCACCTGTACCTGTGAGGCAAGGGCCGGAATGGGAGGACCCAAGCAGAGTAACCAGAGATGTACCCTGTTCAGGGGTAAATCTGGTGATGATGAAAGCTGATTATAACAGGGAAGTACCTTGATTAATTCATCTGTAGTTCAGAATTATAGCTTTAGAATAGGGATATGTTTAAGGTGTTGCATCTGTATTGCATGTAGAAAATTAATACAATAGCCATCATATTTTGGGGTTATATGAAAAATATGAGTAGAATGAATGATATAGATGATGTTTTGTATGTTTAAGAGTCTTGATAATTTTTGTTGGACTATCAGGTCTTCTTCTGATGCCTTTTATCTGCAGTTAGGTCCTTGTCTATGCTTCTATACAAAAACTTTTGAGATGCTGTGAGCAGTGCCTTAACTGAGGTGAGGCTCATTGACTTACGTCACATATATTAATAGTATGTGTATCAGGCCCTGGTATGCTTAGCTAGGCCTGGTCCCATGACCCTTTTCTATCTAGCCATGAGCTAAAGGTCCTGCTTCTACAGATGGGCACTGAGATTTGAGATGCCCATGCCTTCTCTGACCTAGAATGCTCCTGTTCTGTACTATAGTTTGGTGGAAAAGGACATGGGCCCTGGAGTCAGATAAACCTGGGTGGATTCTAGTTCCTTTATATCTAAGTTTAGTGAAGGTTCTCAACATCTCATTTGTAAATTAGAGCCACCAGTAAATTCTCATATTCTGAGCACTATATAATAATCTAGAAGACACTCAGTATGGTGCACACAGATGTGATTACTACCTCGTTGACTTCTAAGAGTAGAAACACCATCCAAGCCAGCTGAACACTGGCTATTGGGATGGCCTACTAGGATTCTGGTTATTGACCTTTACACGTCAGACCTTCTGTTAAGTGAGCAATTCTTGCAGCCTATATTCCTTTTGTTTCTCTGTTCTCCTCTAGCGAGGTTCTAACAAGGAAGGGATGGGAGGAGCCAGAAACATCTCTCTGTCTCATAATTTGCCTTGGCTTTGGCTTTGGTGAGGCAAAAGACATTGATTATTTTAGAGCACAGTAATTAAGTAGGATGGGTACAAACTGCCAATAATATCAACAAGACAATTCATTAAGCAGAGTAGGTGCTATTCGTTAATAAATGGGCTTTAAACAAAGATTTGCCCTGGGTGAGCCAAAATCTTGCATAATATGTCTAAAAATAGCAAGAGTTAACTCTATTTGTCAAGTATTTCCATAACTGAGCATGAAATAAGTATTCTTGGAAATGAATCTAGGATTTTTTCTTATAAACTGTGACCATTAAAATGATGCTTAAATTCTGAGGAAGTTGCGCTTGTGTTAAGCATGTTTCATTGTCTCACTCCAGCGATGTGGTAAAATGACCATAGACTTTTAGAGTCAGACAGACATTGTTTTGAATTCTACTGTGATACTAACTTAATATCACTGAGACATAGTTTTCTCTTAGGTAGAAATAGCTTTAGTTTTCTCTATTTTGCAAGATGGCTGTACAGATTAAATGTGATAACGCATGTCAAGTGCCTTGTGTCATGCCGTGCCTTGTGTCATGCCATGCCCAATTTCTGTCTGTATCTTTATCTTCCAGACCTATATGGAGAGCATGCTTATGTTAAATCAACTTAGTGAAAACACTCAACCTCTCATCTGATAACTATTCGGCATTCATCCCCTCATACAAGAGACATCAATGTGATATAATGCTCAAAGATAGAACTTGCTGACCATCTGATCTTTTTTTCATTTGGGCAGTGCAACTCAAATTATGGATAGGGAAAAGGGGAAGTGAATGATTGAAGTTATTGACTTAGACAAATAGGAAAGGGAGTGCTACTGAGCATATGTTATCATGAATGAAGTTGTTACCATGTACTATTTTTATTTTTCGTTTAGGCTATATTTTTAATATTGTTAAGTTTCCTGGTTGTGTAATTATATATACAAGAAATAGAAAATAATTTTATTTAATTTAAACATTTTTTCAAAAATGAATTTGTTTTGCTGGGTTGCAGAAACCCCCAAAAGAATAATGACACCTCAAGTACATTATTAAATTGCTACATTTGGCAGATGTGTGTGTGTGTGTGTGTGTGTGTGTGTGTATGTGTGCGCGCACGCGCGCGTGCGCGCACGCATGCGCTCAGTCACTCAGTCATGTCCGACTCTTTGTAACCCTATGGACTGTAGCCCACTAGGCTCCTCTGTCCATGGGATTTCCAGGGCAAGAATACTGGAGTGGGTTGCTATTTCCTATTCCAGGGAATCTTCCTGACCCAGGGATCAAACCTGTGTCTCCTGCATCTCTTGTATTGGTAGGCAGAGTCTTTACCACTGAGTCACCTGGGAGGTCTATAAATATACATATATCCCCTCTTTTTAAGATTCTTATCCCTATATGGGTTATTACAGAGTATTGCGTAGAGTTCTCTGTGCTGTACAGTGCATTCTTATTAGTTATCTGTTTTATATATTGTATGTGTATGCCAGTCTCAATTTCTCAATTTGTCCCTCCCACCATGTACTAGTCACAGCACAAATAACTATTAAATGGCTAGTACGAAGGTGCTGACTTAGGTGCTAGGGGTACCACAGTGAATGAAGCAGGTCAAGTTCCTGGCCTCATGGAACTTAAGCGCTAGTGAGAGGGTACAGAGAATAAATAACTCAGTAAAATATATAGTGCTATAGACAATGATCATGATGTAGAAGAAAAATAAAGAAAAATAAGAGGGACAAGAAGTACTAGGGTAGGTATGGGACTTCTATCTTGTGTAGGGTGGCCATAAAAGGACTCTTCAATAAAGTGCCATTTGGGCAGGGATCTTAAGGGAGTGAAAGAGGGTTTGCAGATGTTAGCCTGCCCTGATTGATATGGGCATCCTCCATAAGAAACCAGATTAGGGCTTACTCCCTGTCCTGATCCTTCCCACCAGGGCACCATTCTCTGATATCCTCCATATTCATCAAGGAATCTGCTAGGATCTGATATAGCTCGACCACTTAAATCCCAGTTTGGAGGATGTTGTTTATCTATAATTCCATTTACCTTTCGAAAATTTACAGACTAATAGAGCGAGCATACCAGTCTGTTCTGAAAGAACACTCTCAACTGGATCTTTTAAAGACTACACAACTGATCCACATAGCAGCCAATGTGGATATAAAACATATAAAATTCCACTGCTTTCCTCCACCTGAAATGCCATGTCCAGTTCTTTCTGCATCTCCTGGTACCACTATTACTCTAATAGTTGGTAGAATTTCAGCTCACCCTGTAATCTCTTTCTTCTGACCCATGGATACCACCTGCCTGGGAGGAGAATGATGGGATGCACCTGTGGCAATCGACTCCATCAGTCTTCCTCACATGCCTGCATACCAGTCCTGGGCTCTCTGCTGAAATTCTGTCAACTACACTAGAACCTAATAACTAGTGCTGATTTTCCCAAGACAGCCAAAACGTGCTTGAAAGAGTTCATCAGCTCCATTAGCTCCATTTTATGCATCAGCAGTAAAGGGTAGAGTCTGCAAAACACACCTGAGAATGTACCTCTGATTTAGGAGTGTACCAGCCTGGGCAATGGAGAAGGTAATGGCACCCCACTCCAGTACTCTTGCCTGGAAAATCCCATGGAAGGAGGAGCCTGGTGGGCTACAGTCCATGGGGTCTCTAAGAGTCAGACACGACTGAGCGACTTCACTTTCACTTTTCTCTTTCATGCATTGGAGAAGGAAATGGCAACCCACTCCAGTGTTCTTGCCTGGAGAATCCCAGGGATGGGGGAGCTTGGTGGGCTGCCGTCTACTGGGTCGCACAAAGTTGGACATGACTGAAGCGACTTAGCAGCAGCAGCAGCAGTATCCTGGGCAAACGCAGACCCAGCCTGGCTAGGGGAGGGGTACTCCTGTAGTGAGGTCAGCTCCACATATGGACTTTTAAATAAATCCCACCATCCACCCAGTACATTATGCAGTTTTCTCAAACACCCTCCTGCTTGCCTTCAATTCAGGCCCTGCTTCCTAACTCTGGGTCTCTTTACATCAATATAAAGACCTATGCCAATGCATCTCTCTAGTTTTAACCTGAGTCATATCATTTAGGACAGGAGCTTAGATGACTCCTCTGGCTTTTGCACCTGCAGGTTTAGGTGAGAAGGGCTTCTGCCTCCAACCATCACCCTGGGCGACCCGCTTGTGTGGACTCCCAGCCAGTGCATGCGTACTAGCTAGTGCCAGTCTCTGAAGTCACTCTCCTCAGTGGTGTCAGAGCCGAACGGGGCTCACTAATAGGCCAAGCTTATATTTCTCATATTTGCAGGTTAGCTTGACCTGAAGCCGAGAGTTCAGACATGTACTCAAGCTATACTCAGGACTATTTACTTTTAAATGCATCCACTCTAAGCAAAATAACTCAGGACTTCCCTGAAAGAGAGACAGGGAGACTAACACCTTCTGAGAACTTTGAGGTCATGATGTTTATGTTTTAAACCATATTAGGGTAGCCAGGATTCTCACAGATTAATGGCTAAGAAATTGGCCCGCTTCTCAGTGACTTTCCAGTGCCTTTGTAAGGCAAGTGCATAAAGGTAATCACAGCCGTTGTGACCACCCAGCACAGTTGCATCTTCCTTCCTTAATATAGCATTTCCATGCTGGGAGAAGGAGACTAGAAGACCAAGATAGAGAGGCGAGTTTTCGTGTCCTTGAGCACTTCTGGGAGTAACTACCAACACATTGGATATAATTACGATTAGGACACTTGGGAAATTGAACCTGGAAAGTTCATCCTCCGATATTGAATTTTAAGGTGATTTCCAGGCATGGGCAAGAAAAAAGGTCATTCTGAAACTGTGATCACATAGGAATATTGGTATGAGGTTTTCTAGGGGAACTTGTTTAACTGGGAGTTTACCTAGGAACCTTCTAAGAAACAGCAGATTTTTAGAAGAGGGATATGTTTAAGATGGATTTCTGTCTTGCACATAGAAAATGAATACAATAGTCATTATGTTTTGGGGTTATGTGAAAACAAGAACCATTAGAATGAATGAAGTAATGATGTTTTGTACGTTTGAGTCTTGATAATTTTTTTTGGACTATCAGGTCGTCTTCTGCAGCCTTTTATTTACCGTTAGGTCCTTGTGTCTGTACACAAAGACGAAAGAGAATAGGAAATGCACTTTTCCTTCATTATCAGTCAATTATGGAGACAGAAACATTCAGATTCAGGAATTCTAGATTCTTAATATCCAAAACTTCAGAAGTAATTTTGCTAGCTTCCAATTATAGAGAAAACAAATCAAATAAACTAATTCGCTAACTTGCCAATGACTTCTGTTTTATTTTGTGATTTGCCTGGACTCCAGCAAGCTGCTACTTTCCCCACATTTTGTGTATGTTGATCCAGAACCATTTTTTGATTATTGTTAAATTGACTGAAGATTTTCATTAAAAACACGAGGAAAAGAGAAGATGTGAGGCTGCAGCAGGAGTGATAATAGAAAGTTCTCTTCCTGCAGCTCGGGTATATGGTACATTTTGTTTCAATTTAAAATAAAAAATTGAAAATAATTTAATTCTAGTTCACATCTCTCATCTTTACTATGTGGGGTATAACTGAACAAATAAAGAGGAGATGCATTATTCATTAGCAAATGACGTTTTGGCTAAACTCTATTTATAAATAACTCGTGTGTGTGTACACAGAATCCAGTGACTTTGCACCATATGACCATGATGACATCATCTCCCCCTCAAATTACTCAACAAGATGAATTTTTTGTTGATAACAATTTCAGCTCTAATGGAAAGAAATATTTATCTGACACACCACGGCACCTTAGAGTTGCTAAAGGAGTAACAAAGATTTGTAAAGGGCCTTAAAACAGACTGGAGATCAGGACTTGTGAGTTCAAGTCCCAACTCTAATCTTGATTGCTGATACCCTTGCCCAAATCACTGAGAACACTGAACCTCAGTTTCTTCATCTGCAAATTGGATGTGATAACATTTCCCTTATCTGCTCCGGCCCTCCTGACTGGTTCAAGCTCTCACGTGTCCATCTCACATGCCTGGATTTTCCTGTGCTTGCTGTCTGTTCACACAGAATGTCCTAAGTGCTCTCCTGCCTACTTCTGCTCAACAAATTTGCAGCATTAAGACCCTGGTAAAGAAACTCCTTTTTTTTTTTTTTTTTTCACCCCAGCCTCCCAAGTGAACTTTGCTATGCCTTTCTTAGACACTGAGTATCATCTGTAGAGGAGATTCCCTGACATCCAGCGACCGTCTTTACATGGTTGTCTCTTGGACTAATGCTCCCCGCTCCTGAGGTTAGGAGTCACACATTACCCTACTCTTGTCTCTCCATAGTGCCCAGCAAGGCACCTGGCCCACGGTGGCACTAGATACACGTTTGTGGGTTGAATCAATGCACACCCAGCTTGTCCCAGGGCCGCTGTTGGTTGTTTTAAAAACCATAAGAAAAGAGAGAGAGGTTCACAGAAATAATATTAATGCTTGGAAAATATCTTTGCCACTTCTGGATTTCTGCTTGCAGTGCTGAATGGACGGGTGATGGCAAATCTCACCCATCTTTCACTTACAGATATAAGAATCTGGTGCAGTCATGTAGCTTTTTCTTTCAGGTTAAATAAGCCCCAGTTCCTGTACTCATGATTTATAGGCCCCATTTTCCAAGTCTTTAATCATTTTCATTGCTTTTCTCTGGAACTATTCCAAGTTCTCTATTCACTTAAGTTTCAGGCTCCAAACTGAACATGGTATTGAAATACTGTGTGAAAAAATTATCTGTGTATTCCTATAGTCAATATTCTTATTTATACATAAATATTTTCCCCCAATCAGTCTATGAATATTAATTAGACACTTATGCTATACTTGGCACTGGACTTCAAAGCTTTTGGTAATTTGAAGCATTCTGATTTTTCTCTATGAGACAGGATTTCTTTGGTGATATTACATGAAAAGTGTTAGTTGCTCAGTCATGTCACAACCCCATGGACTGTAGCCTGCCAGGAGATCAAACCTGGTCTCCTGCATTATAGGCTCAGATGGTAAAGAATCTGCCAGCAATGTAAGAGACCTGGATTCCACTTCTGGGTCAGGAAGATCCTCTGGAGAAAGGAATCACTAACCACTCCGGTATTCTTGCCTGGAGAATTCCATGGACAGAGGAGCTTGGGAGGCTATAGTAAATGGGGTCATAAAGAGTTGGACATGACTGAGTGACTAATACTTTCACCTTTTTTCATTGCATGGAAAACATATTTGTAAGTGTTTATGAAGTAGTTATTTATGTAACAGTGAAATGGCTTTCCATGTTAATAAGTATGCTACCTCTTATCTGGTTTTTTAATATGACGTTAATTTAATAACTCCCATGTTCCATGAATATAGCAAGTTTATTAATCACCCCATATTACACTGTAAATTGAAGAAGCAGAAAATGATCTGGAGATTTTTTTCATTATACACTCTTTTTCTGGTTTTTATCTGGTTTTACTTATTTGCTATGGGCTTCCCTTTTTATTTATTTGTTATGGGTGGCTCAGTGGTAAAGAATCTATGTGCCAATGCAGGAGACCCATGTTCAATCCCTGAGCTGGGAAGATCCCCAGGGGGAGGGCATAGCAACTCACTCATCTTCTTGCCTGGAAAATGCCATGGACAGGGGAGCCTGGTGGGCTACAGTCCATGGAGTTGCAAAGAGTCAGATACAACTTAGTGAAGAAACAACAAAAATTTATTACTCTTAGAACATCTCATTTTTGACTGTACTCAGAAGTTCTCAGAAAAGACATTCTCCATCTCTTGGGAATCTGTGCCCCGTGTTTCTCTTTGGCCACCTTCCTTCTCTTGGCCAAAAGTTTAGCACTTTATGCAGCTTCTTTCTTATTTTTCTGAATGTGCTGTTTCTCGAAAGCAATACACCAATGTTTATGTTGCATAACATGGTGTAACAAGACAGTGAATGTTGGGTCTTTGGTTGTAAGTTTCTTCTTTGTTTAGGGGCTTTCTCACAACATACTGGTGGACATCATCCTCTTTAGAGAGATTAAAAAGTTTGTGGATTCTGTAGCTCTTTGGGGTCCCAGGTGACAAGGCATGAAAGCATCAGAGTCCAGAAATACCCTTCTTCCCTTTTTTGTGCTGACAAAGTTGAGAACACTCAGGTGGGCATTTATAATGCAACCTCGTACAGACTTGCACTTTCTCCTTGGTCTGTACCAGGAATGCCTCTCACTCAGAAGCAAGTGTGCTCTGCCATGGGTCAACACACCCTGCTTCATGGGGAAACCTTGTCAACACTTCTGATGATCTGTCTTTTTATGATAGCCATCTTAGTGAGTGTTCAGTGGTTTCTCATTGTTTTTCAATTGAATGTCACTATGGGTAACAATGTTGCGCATGTTTTCACGTGCTATTGGTTACTTTTTTTTTTTTTGAGCAATGACTGTTCAAATATTCTCTCAATTTTCTTTCAGATTATAAGTTGCTTTACTGTTGAGCTCTAAGAATTCTTTATAGATGCTGAATATATCCCGTGTCATATACTGTTCTTGCCTGGAGAATTCCAGGGACGGGGGAGCCTGTTGGGCTGCCGTCTATGGGGTCGCACAGAGTCCGACACGACTGAAGTGACTTAGCAGTAGCAGTGTATACTGTATTGTTGTTGTTCAGTTGCTAAGTTGTGTCAGACTCTGCAATCTCATGGACCACAGCACACCAGGATTCCCTGTCCTTCCCTATCTCTCAGAGTTTGCTCAGACTTATGTCCATTGATTTGGTGATGCCATCCAACCATCTCATTCTCTGTTGCCCTCTTATTTTGTCCTCAATCTTTCCTAGCATCAGGATTTTCTCCAGTGAGTTGACTCCATGCATCAGGTGGCCAAGGTAGTGGATTTTCAGCCTCATCATCAGTCCTTTCAGTGAATATTCAGGTTTGATATCCTTTAGGATTGACTGGTTTGATCTCTTTGATCTCAAGAGTCTTCTCCAGCACATACACTGCATATGATTTAACAAATACTTTTTTCTCATGCTGTGGGTTGGTTTTGTTATATATCTCAGGTCTGTGCTCTGAAGAATATTCAGGATTGTACACCTTCTCCCAGTCCTGTAACGTCAAGCCAACCTGGGATATCCGTGTGCTATCTACAAGGGTTTGTAATGCCGTATGCAGAAGCTCCCATACACTGTCTGTGGAGGCTCACGTGCACCATCTTGGGAGGATACAAGTAGTGTGCTGGGCCACATGCCATCCAGTTTGGGGGGTGGCTGCCAGTGAGGTATGTGATGGGTTTGGGGGCCGGCCTCTAGGGTCTGTGGTCAGTTTTTGAGATCTGCACAGTGGTTGCTATGACCCCAGCCCTTTTGCCCTGCTCTTACTCCCCACAAGACCATTCGGCTAGGCTGACCCCCTTGATGCTCTGGATAGGGTAAGGCAGAAGTGGGCTTTGGGGCCTATGTCCCACTAGGCTGGGGAAGCTGGGTGCTCATTCTGCTCTTACTTTCCTTGTGGGTAAAATCGTGGGTTGAGGGGTCTCTCCTGGCATTGAGCTGTGTAGCTGTGGAGGAAGGTCGACACAGGGAAAGTGAAACGCTTCTATTCTTCAGTGCATCTATCCTTGTTTGTTTGTTTATTTTATCCTCAAAGGAAGTGCTCTAAATTCTCCACTGGACTTCCAGGTTCCCACAGGGGTATTCCTGTCCATGAATGGTTACTAAAGTTAATGTTTCTTTGGGAGTATGAGGGCTTGAATCTCCTACTCTGCTATCTTGCTGACATCCTGCATCTGTATTTCTCCAGAGCAAATTTGACAGGCTTCTCCTCTCTCATGCTGAGAGGAGAGGCCTCTTAGTTCTTTCCATATGCATGTGGGCTCAGGGTGGGAAATAGTGGCCCTTTCTTTGGACACTCTTCATAACAGTGTGGCTGTAGTGAGATCTGGATTCTCTGCAGAATGCAGAGAGAAAAGGGGCCTTTCCCTCTGTCATAATACAAAGTGTAGATCTTTCTGGATATAATACGTATGGTACAGACTTGCAGCACTGTCCAATAGAACTTTCTGTGATGATAGAAATGTTCTATACTTATGTCATAGGATACTGTAGCTGCTAGGCACATATGGTATTCAGCTCTTGAAATGTAGCCAGTTTGAGTGCAGAACTGAATTTTTAATTTTAATTATGTTTGAATGATTTAAATTTATATAGCTACATATGGATAGTGGCTACTGTACTGAAGTGGTGGTCTAGAAAATTTCTTTCTCTGTGTGTATGTTGTAAGCAATGGGAAGCAGTTTGAATTGTTGAGCAAATATCTAGGCAAAATATTATCTCGGATAGTTAGTCCTTAGTGTCTTAAAAAAAAGTTTTGATGGTTGATCTAAACAAAAAAAGGGTATGTTTGAAGGTGTTTGAAAGAATTTTAAAAGTTCAGATCATTATAAATCTATAAGCTTGATTTAATCTAGCCATCAACTCTTAAAATAAATGAACACAGATTTAAACCTTTTCAATTTAAACCATCTTGAGTTTTAGATGTGTTATCTTTGACAGAGGGATGAAAGTCTGGAAATTTTGTCCTCTTTTTGACATTTAGATGAGATAGTTGCTAATACTATTTTTTTCCATTTTGCCTTGAGAAAACTGTATATACAACTTATTTTTAGTATTAATTGTCTTTTAATAAATTTTGATAAAGTTTTTAGGGATTTTGGTAAGAGATTTTTTTAAATACTATCTTAGGGGGAATAAACCTTGTGAGTTGATTTTTTTTCCCATTTCTGAATACCCTTGAGCATTTAAAGAAGAGCATTGTGTGAGAAATGCCTCCCCCTTCACAGGCAGTTTTTAGTCACTGGCCAATATGAAGAGTTAAATGTCTACCTGACTTTGGCAGCACGAGGTGCAGTCTCCTCTGAATTTTGCTATTCTTTGATTTCATCAAAAGGCATATTTGCATATGGACTGATAAGGCACCTTGGCACTGAGATCCTGGATTTCATACAGGCACAGACTTGGCACAAGACTGATGAAAACTCAATTATGATTTATGTCTATGCAACAGAATTTCCTATTGATTACCTGCCAGAACCATGATAAAGCAATGTTAGGCCTGAAGCCAATTCTCCCCAGCTGTAATCTCTTCTTAGGTTTTGTAGTCTATGCCTTTGCTGGAGTTTTCTGAGCATTTGTGAACAAAAATGGTTCCAGCAATGATCCTTAGATATGCAAACTCGTCTGCAATAAAGGATCCTCTTCTTAGTGTCTTGATTTACTTTGTGTTTACCTTTCAACCATTTGGGGTTTATCCAGCACCTGCTTATGTTCTTTATATTGTTCTGAGTTTTATAGGATGTAGAAGAAATGGAAAACATGGAACTTGTCTATAGTTACCTGGAGGAGGTCAGTTGTCCAGAGATGAAGATGTTATCCAAGAAGCAATTGCCTTCTATTATTGATATGTTGGTGAAATCGAGCGACATGACAGAGAGATCAAAGTGGAGCCAAAACTAGACTGAGAAGCTTCTTGGTACATGATTATTAATGGAGGAAAGACATTAAAAATAAAAGAAATTACAACTAGGTAGAGAGAATATGGAATGAGGGTCATAAAGGGGGTTCTTGTGGGAAACCTAGCTTCCTTGATAGTTTTCTATTGAGATGTAAACATTTTATTCCTTATATTGAAAAATAATACATTTATTTTAAATATTTAACTTTGAAACAGCTTAAAATATCCAACATTAAAATAGTGCTCCTTGGATGCTTGGCCCTGTTCTAAGCGCTTCATACATATTGGCTCATTTGAATCTCAAAACTTCTGCATGAGGAAGTTCTATTATTATCTCCATTTTACTGGCTAGTTAACTGCAGACCAGAGACAGGAAAAGACTTGTCTAAGGTCCCACAGCTAGAGGTGGTGGTGCTGGAGTCTGAGCCCAGGCAGTGGGGCCCCGGGCTCTGTGCAGCCTCTCATCAGTGGAGAACAACAGAAAGACACACTCCACGGCTTATGCTGAGGCTCCTCAAACATTAAGAGAGCTGTCCCTTTCTCATGATGAGGAATAGAAAGGTCGCTTCTTTAGGTACAAAGTCACTGACAGTTGGATGGGCAAGGTATCCTCATTACTGCTTAAAGCTGCCAGTTCTAAAGAGCCTTCAATTCTGTAGAATAAGTTCAGGACTGTATAAGTTAGAATAAGTTAGGACTGTATAGTGGGTTGAATTATGTTCCCCTGAAA
This sequence comes from Ovis canadensis, assembly GCF_042477335.2. NCBI lineage: Eukaryota > Metazoa > Chordata > Mammalia > Artiodactyla > Bovidae > Ovis > Ovis canadensis. The sequence continues at coordinate 88,040,528 of NC_091247.1, forward strand.
AGATGTGTTGAAGTTGTAACCCCCAGTATCTCAGAATATGACCTTATTTGTAGATGGGGACATTGCTGAAGTGACGAATTTACTTTGTTATGGCAGGTCTAGGGAACAGGTTGAAAGTGGTTTTCAGATATCTGATGTGGCATCCTATTAGTTGAGAACTATTTAAAGTCTCAAGAGGGGATCCACTTTCTGCATATAGAGAGTAGAACAACTTAAAACCTCCACAGGGAGATTAATGAGCTATCACATGCATTAAAAATCTCACGTGATGGATTAGAACTTCATACAGTTGAAAACTTATTTCAAATTTTATCACTACTTTAAAAACAGTTCACATCAGAATCTGAGTTAGGCTACTGTATTAAATAATGGATAGTTAGATTCTAGGGAAGTAATTGTTTTCCTCCAAAGATATTCAAGGACTTTTCTCCTCAAGTTTTCCACCATTATTTATGCTATAGGTACAGCTTCACTTGATTGGATGAATAGTATAGTTTATTTTGTACTCTAAGAAGATTGTATTTCCTATCCTAAATTATGTTTTGTTATTGTTCAGTCACTAAGTCATATCTGATTCTCTGCAATCCTGTGGACTGGAACACACAAGGCTCCTCTGTCCTCCACTATCTCCCAGAGTTTGCTCAAATTCATGTCCATCGAGTCAGTGATGGTATCTAACCTTTTCATCCTCTGCCGTCTCCTTCTCCTTTTGCCTTCAATCTTTCCCAGCATCAGGCGATTTTCCAGTGAGTTGGCTCTTCACATCAGGTGGCTAAAGTATTCAACAACAATCCTTCAAATGAATATTCAGGGCTGATTTCCTTTAGGATTGACTGGTTTTATCTTGCAGTTCAAGAGACTCTCAAGGTCTTCTCTAGCACAACAGTTCGAAAGCATCAATTCTTCAGCATTCAGCCTTCTTTATGGTCCAACTCTCACATCCATATGTGACTACTGGAAAAACCATAGAGTTGACTATATAGACCTTGGCTGGCAAAGTGATGTCTCTGCTTTTTAATATGCTTTCTAGGTTTGTCATCGCTTTCTTTCCCAGGAGCAAGCATCTTTTAATTTCATGGCTGCTGTCACCGTCTATAGTGATTTTTAGAGCCCAAGAAATGTCACTGCTTAATAAGTTATAGCTATCCTTTATTGGACAATAGCCCTAAACTGTATGCCAGGTATTTTATTATCAAATTAAGAGTTTAGCTTTCATAGACTAATGCTTTATATGCGGAACAGTAAACATTAAGCAAAGTTTATTCCTTTAAAGACCACTGCTAACCTCTTCATTCTCTCCTAGATAAATAGATATGTTCCATTCCGTTCAGTTCAGTTCAGTTGCTCAGTCTTGTCCGACTCTTTGCGACCCCATGAACTGTAGCACGCCAGGCCTCCCTGTCCATCACCAACTACCGGAGTTCTCTCAGACTCACGTCCATCGAGTCAGTGATGCCATCCAGCCATCTTATCCTTGGTCGTCTCCCTCTCCTCCTGCCCCCAATCCCTCCCAGCATCAGAGTCTTTTCCAATGAGTCAACTCTTCGCATGAGGTGGCCAAAGTACTGGAGTTTCAGCTTCAGCATCATTCCTTCCAAAGAAATCCCAGGGTTGATCTCCTTCAGAATGGACTGGTTGGATCTCCTTGCAGTCCAAGGGACTCTCAAGAGTCTTCTCCAACACCGCAGTTCAAAAGTATCAATTCTTCGGTGCTCAGCCTTCTTCACAGTCCAACTCTCACATCCATACATGACTACTGGAAAAACCATAGCCTTGACCAGACGGACCTTAGTCGGCAAAGTAATGTCTCTGCTTTTGAATATACTATTTAGGTTGGTCATAACGTTTCTTCCAAGGAGTAAGCGTCTTTCAATTTCATGGCTGCAGTCACCATCTGCAGTGATTTTGGAGCCCCCCAAAATAAAGTGTGACACTGTTTCCAATGTTTCCCCATCTATTTCCCATGAAGTGATGGGATAGATATGTTAGAGATATTGAATTGTTGGTGTGCTTGTTGAAAATCCCTTGATTTTTATCCTTGTATAGAAGATTTGGCTGTTTGAACAGCTCAGTGTAGACAGAGACCTTTGTATTGTGTCTGTGTGTGTACCGCTAGCCTGTGTCGACTCATTTTAATAAGCAGTCCTGTGTATCTTGTTGTATGAATGGTAACAAAGTTATAATGATTGCTAATTACAGCACCTATTTTGAAGATCCCAGAAAAAGTTTCTGACTGCTCTGAGTACCAAGCACAATTTTATAAAACTGCCCCTATTATGGTTCTGCTCAGATCAGAGCCAATGGGAACAGTCTTTCAACATGGCAGACGATAGCTTTTGGGATTATAAAGGATTGTATTTAGCTTTTCCGTCTTTAAAACTTGGCTCATAATGATCTGGTTAGGCTGACTTCAACCCCTCTCTCTCCTGGCTATAGAGAAAACAAGCACACACTCTTACAGGAATATTAAAGCTCTATTATTTCAAATAAGGCGTGGCCTGAACTAGCCTCTGACCCCACTGGCCAATTATTGTCCAAAAGAAAGGCCACTTGGCCCTTTCTTCTTTTTTCTCTTTCCAAACAAGTTGCTGATAGTCTTATCTTTTAAATGACTTATAAATAAATAACAATCTCCTACAACTTGTTGCTATTTCCTAGATGCGCATTTCATAATGGTTTGTCATGGAACACACAGAAGTAGTCTGCTCAAAGCTAAAAATGCTTTCAGGGCTTTGTGAATGTTTTATTTTGCCTGAAATGGGAGTCTGGTTGTCTTCAGCTAATTCAGACTAATGCTATTTTGTCCATGCTAAATGGAATAGAACTCAGACCTCATCTGCTTGTTCATCTGGATCTACAGTGGGTTCAGAAGAATTTTCTGGGAATCATCCTGGCCTGTCTTGCTAGTGCTTCCTCTGCTCACCTTTTTGGGAGGCAGGTGGCCTGGCTGTGCGTCAGGCATTTGTCTGATGGCAAGTCTGCGGAGTCCCCACCTTCTGTAAAGGATACGAACTCTAGCCCCAGCTCTGGGCTCTGCTTGGATCCCAGAGGATGACTCAGTGGCACACAGAATGCTTCTCTCAATGCATTTGCTGTCACCATACAACATTAATCAAAAGCTGGGAGGAACAATATTTAGAGAGGATTGCCAAGTTCATCCACCTCCTGAAACTCTAAATTAAATTCCTGGGTCAGAATTGATCAGTGAGTCTGGAATGCTCTTTTGTTGTGTCAGTCATCCCCGCCTTCTCTTTCTACCTCTCAGAAGGGCACCTTTTCTCTGTATTGCGTCTGTGCATGTACCACCGGCTTGCGTCAAAACTCATTTTAATAAGCAGTCCTGTGTATCTTGTTGTATGAATGGTAACAAAGTTATAATGATTGCTAATTACACCACCTATTTTGAAGATCCTAGGGAAAGTTTCTGACAGTTTTGAGCACCAAGAACAATTAAACTTTGTTGGAAAATTTGGCATGGCCACTGTGAATTGAGTGACTGACGAGGTTTCTCTTTTCATGTTGGCTGCCAGAAAATTTAGGGCTAGATTTATGTTCACCTATTGCACACATGCAAGATGTGGTGATATGCGTTTTTAAACTCATTCCTTGCTGTGCTTCATCTCCTCTCTGGTTTTACTTTCTTCTCTTGCCTTACTTTTAACTGTTGCTATTACATCTCCTGTGTGTCGTTTTATAAGCTGTTTCAAATCTTTTCAAGAATAGAGAAAAATATGAAAATAAGCACATATATTATAGGCAAGATAATCTCAAATAAGGTTATGAAGGATGGTTGCAGACTGGTTAGTGGAGACAAAATGGGGGTTTTCAGATGTTAGGGAGCAACATGAACAGACATACAAACGTAAAGTGAATGGCTTTGTCAAGGAATCTGATAAAAATCTTCGTTATTACAGTAAAAATGATGTAGCAAAGCTGCTCAACTGAGCTCTCTAAACTAGAATATGGAAAAGAGATGCATGATATAAAAATGAAATTGCTCTTAAAATCTCTCAGCCTGATATATTTTATTTCAGAAATAAATTTGTGGAAATATTTTAGTTGCTATACACTGGAAAGAAACCTAGAAGCACTCAGAAAATAAAGCACATTGAGATAAGAAAATTGTATTGGTATCTTTTAGCTTAATACATCTTCCTTTGTTATTTAAATATTTCAGAAAGAGTTAGGTGATGACATTTTTCATTAATTATCCCTTCCAGAGATCCTGGCTACATCTATTTGAGAAACAACTTGGGAAAACACTAAACATTTTATGGTAAGATTAAGTATAAATTGGAAATTCAGTTGAATAATGATGGCAATAATTTATTTATTTATTTATTTTTTTTTAATTTTTTTTTTTTGGTTGTCTATTTTATTTTATTTTATTTTATTTTTTTTTCTCCGCTTTTGTTTTTGTTTTTTTTTATTTTTAGTTTTTTATTTTTTACATTTTAAAATCTTTAATTCTTACATGCATTCCCAAACATGAACCCCCCTCCCACCTCCCTCCCCATAACATCTTTCTGGGTCATCCCCATGCACCAGCCCCAAGCATGCTGCATCCTGCGTCAGACATAGACTGGCGATTCAATTCACATGATAGTATACATGTTAGAATGTCATTCTCCCAAATCATCCCACCCTCTCCCTCTCCCTCTGAGTCCAAAAGTCCGTTATACACATCTGTGTCTCTTTCCCTGTCTTGCATACAGGGTCGTCATTGCCATCTTCCTAAATTCCATATATATGTGTTAGTATACTGTATTGGTATTTTTCTTTCTGGCTTACTTCACTCTGTATAATCGGCTCCAGTTTCATCCATCTCATCAGAACTGATTCAAATGAATTCTTTTTAACCGCTGAGTAATACTCCATTGTGTATATGTACCACAGCTTTCTTATCCATTCATCTGCTGATGGACATCTAGGTTGTTTCCATGTCCTGGCTATTATAAACAGTGCTGCGATGAACATTGGGGTACATGTGTCTCTTTCAATTCTGGTTTCCTCGGTGTGTATGCCCAGAAGTGGGATTGCTGGGTCATAAGGTAGTTCTATTTGCAATTTTTTAAGGAATCTCCACACTGTTCTCCATAGTGGCTGTACTAGTTTGCATTCCCACCAACAGTGTAGGAGGGTTCCCTTTTCTCCACACCCTCTCCAGCATTTATTGCTTGCAGATTTTTGGATCGCAGCCATTCTGACTGGTGTGAAGTGGTACCTCATTGTGGTTTTGATTTGCATTTCTCTAATAATGAGTGATGTTGAGCATCTTTTCATGTGTTTGTTAGCCATCCGTGTGTCTTCTTTGGAGAAATGTCTATTTAGTTCTTTGGCCCATTTTTTGATAGGGTCGTTTATTTTTATGGAGTTTAGCTGCAGAAGTTGCTTGTATATTTTTTAGATTAGTTGTTTGTCAGTTGCTTGATTAGCTATTATTTTCTCCCATTCAGAAGGCTGTCTTTTCACCTTGCTTATATTTTCCTTTGTTGTGCAGAAGCTTTTAATTTTAATTAGATCCCATTTGTTTATTTTTGCTTTTATTTCCAGAATTCTGGGAGGTGGATCATAGAGGATCCTGCTGTGATTTATGTCTGAGAGTGTTTTGCCTATGTTCTCCTCTAGGAGTTTTATAGTTTCTGATCTTACATTTAGATCTTTAATCCATTTTGAGTTTATTTTTGTGTGCGGTGTTAGAAAGTGATCTAGTTTCATTCTTTTACAAGTGGTTGACCAGTTTTCCCAGCACCACTTGTTAAAGAGATTGTCTTTACTCCATTGTATATTCTTGCCTCCTTTGTCAAAGATAAGGTGTCCATATGTGTGTGGATTTATCTCTGGGCTTTCTATTTTGTTCCATTGATCTATATGTCTGTCTTTGTGCCAGTACCATACTGTCTTGATGACTGTGGCTTTGTAGTAGAGCCTGAAGTCAGGCAAGTTGATTCCTCCAGTTCCATTCTTCTTTCTCAAGATTGCTTTGGCTATTCGAGGTTTTTTGTATTTCCATACAAATCTTGAAATTATTTGTTCTAGTTCTGTGAAAAATGTGGCTGGTAGCTTGATAGGGATTGCATTGAATTTGTAAATTGCTTTGGGTAGTATACTCATTTTCACTATATTGATTCTTCCAATCCATGAACATGGTATATTTCTCCATCTATTAGTGTCCTCTTTGATTTCTTTCATCAGTGTTTTATAGTTTTCTATATATAGGTCTTTAGTTTCTTTAGGTAGATATATTCCTAAGTATTTTATTCTTTTTGTTGCAATGGTGAATGGAATTGTTTCCTTAATTTCTTTTTCTACTTTCTCATTATTCGTGTATAGGAATGCAAGGGATTTCTGTGTGTTGATTTTATATCCTGCAACTTTACTATATTCATCGATGAGCTCTAGTAATTTTCTGGTGGAGTCTTTAGGGTTTTCCATGTAGAGGATCATGTCATCTGCAAACAGTGAGAGTTTTACTTCTTCTTTTCCAATTTGGATTCCTTTTATTTCTTTTTCTGCTCTGATTGCTGTGGCCAAAACTTCCAGAACTATGTTGAATAGTAGCGGTGAAAGTGGACACCCTTGTCTTGTTCCTGACTTTAGGGGAAATGCTTTCAATTTTTCACCATTGAGGATAATGTTTGCTGTGGGTTTGTCATAGATAGCTTTTATTATGTTGAGGTATGTTCCTTCTATTCCTGCTTTCTGGAGAGTTTTTATCATAAATGGATGTTGAATTTTGTCAAAGGCCTTCTCTGCATCTATTGAGATAATCATATGGTTTTTATTTTTCAATTTGTTAATGTGGTGAATTACATTGATTGATTTGCGGATATTGAAGAATCCTTGCATCCCTGGGATAAAGCCCACTTGGTCATGGTGTATGATCTTTTTAATGTGTTGTTGGATTCTGATTGCTAGAATTTTGTTGAGGATTTTTGCATCTATGTTCATCAGAGATATTGGCCTGTAGTTTTCTTTTTTTGTGACATCTTTGTCAGGTTTTGGTATTAGGGTGTTGGTGGCCTCATAGAATGAGTTTGGAAGTTTACCTTCCTCTGCAATTTTCTGGAAGAGTTTGAGGAGGATAGGTGTTAGCTCTTCTCGAAATTTTTGGTAGAATTCAGCTGTGAAGCCATCTGGACCTGGGCTTTTGTTTGCTGGAAGATTTCTGATTACAGTATCAATTTCCGTGCTTGTGATGGGTCTGTTAAGATTTTCTATTTCTTCCTGGTTCAGTTTTGGAAAATTGTACTTTTCTAAGAATTTGTCCATTTCTTCCATGTTGTCCATTTTATTGGCATACAACTGCTGATAGTAGTCTCTTATGATCCTTTGTATTTCTGTGTTGTCTGTTGTGATCTCTCCATTTTCATTTCTAATTTTATTGATTTGATTTTTCTCTCTTTGCTTCTTGATGAGTCTGGCTAATGGTTTGTCAATTTTATTTATCCTTTCAAAGAACCAGCTTTTGGCTTTGTTGATTTTTGCTATGGTCTCTTTTGTTTCTTTTGCATTTATTTCTGCCCTAATTTTTAAGATTTCTTTCCTTCTACTAACTCTGGGGTTCTCCAACTCTTCCTTTTCTAGTTGCTTTAGTTGTAGAGTTAGGTTGTTTATTTGACTTTTTTCTTGCTTCTTGAGGTATGCCTGTATTGCTATGAACTTTCCTCTTAGCACTGCTTTTATAGTGTCCCACAGGTTTTGGGTTGTTGTGTTTTCATTTTCATTAGTTTCTATGCATATTTTGATTTCTTTTTTGATTTCTTCTGTGATTTGTTGGTTATTCAGAAGTGTGTTGTTCAACCTCCATATGTTGGAATTTTTAATAGTTTTTCTCCTGTAATTGAGATCTAATCTTAATGCATTATGGTCGGAAAAGATGCTTGGAATGATTTCGATTTTTTTGAATTTGTCAAGTTTAGATTTATGGCCCAGGATGTGGTCTATCCTGGAGAAGGTTCCATGAGCACTTGAAAAAAAGGTGAAATTCGTTGTTTTGGGGTGAAATGTCCTATAGATATCAATTAGGTCTAACTGATCTAATGTATCATTTAAAGTTTGCGTTTCTTTGTTAATTTTCTGTTTAGTTGATCTGTCCATAGGTGTGAGTGGGGTATTAAAGTCTCCCACTATTACTGTGTTATTGTTGATTTCCCCTTTCATACTTGTTAGCATTTGTCTTACATATTGTGGTGCTCCTATATTGGGTGCATATATATTTATAATTGTTATATCTTCTTCTTGGATTGTTCCTTTGATCATTATGTAGTGGCCTTCTTTGTCTCTTTTCACAGCCTTTGTTTTAAAGTCTATTTTATCGGATATGAGTATTGCCACTCCTGCTTTCTTTTGGTCTCTATTCGCGTGGTATATCTTTTTCCAGCCCTTCACTTTCAGTCTGTATGTGTCCCTTGTTTTGAGGTGGGTCTCTTGTAAGCAGCATATAGAGGGGTCTTGTTTTTGTATCCATTCGGCCAGTCTTTGTCTTTTGGTTGGGGCGTTCAACCCATTTACGTTTAAGGTAATTATTGATAAGTATGATCCCGTTGCCATTTACTTTATTGTTTTGGGTTCGGGTTTATACACCCTTTTCGTGTTTCCTGTCTAGAGGATATCCTTTAGAATTTGTTGGAGAGCTGGTTTGGTGGTGCTGAATTCTCTCAGCTTTTGCTTGTCTGTAAAGCTTTTGATTTCTCCTTCGTATTTGAATGAGATCCTTGCTGGGTACAGTAATCTGGGCTGTAGGTTATTGTCTTTCATCACTTTAAGTATGTCTTGCCATTCCCTCCTGGCCTGAAGAGTTTCTATTGACAGATCAGCTGTTATCCTGATGGGAATCCCCTTGTGTGTTATTTGTTGTTTTTCCCTTGCTGCTTTTAATATTTGTTCTTTGTGTTTGATCTTTGTTAATTTGATTAATATGTGTCTTGGGGTGTTTTGCCTTGGGTTTATCCTATTTGGGACTCTCTGTGTTTCTTGGACTTGGGTGATTATTTCCTTCCCCATTTTAGGGAAGTTTTCAACTATTATCTCCTCAAGGATTTTCTCATGATCTTTCTTTCTGTCTTCTTCTTCTGGGACTCCTATAATTCGAATGTTGGAGCGTTTCATATTGTCCTGGAGGTCTCTGAGATTGTCCTCGTTTCTTTTAATTCGTTTTTCTTGTTTCCTCTCTGATTCATTTATTTCTACCATTCTATCTTCTATTTCACTAATCCTATCTTCTGCCTCCGTTATTCTACTATTTGTTGCCTCCAGAGTGTTTCTGATCTCATTTATTGTGTTATTCATTATATTTTGACTCTTTTTTATTTCTTCTAGGTCCTTGTTAAACCTTTCTTGCATCTTCTCAATCCTTGTCTCTAGGCTATTTATCTGTGTTTCCATTTTGATTTCAAGATTTTGGATCATTTTCACTATCAATATTCGGAATTCCTTCTCCGGTAGATTCCCTACTTCTTCCTCTTTTGTTTGGTTTGGTGGGCATTTCTCCTGTTCCTTTACCTGCTGAGTATTCCTCTGTCTCTTCATCTTGGTTATATTGCTGTGTTTGGGGTGGCCTTTTTATATTCTGATAATTTGTGGAGTTCTCTTTATTATGGAGCTTCCTCACTTTGGGTGGGGTTCTTTCAGTGGCTTGTCAAGGTTTCCTGGTTAGGGAGGCTTGTGTTGGAGTTTTGGTGGGTGGAGCTGGGTTTCTTCTCTCTGGAGTGCAGTGGAGTGACCAGTAATGGGTTATGAGACATCAAAGGTTTTGGGATAATTTTGAGCTGCCTGTATATTGAGGCTCAGGGGAGTGTTCCTGTGTTGCTGGAGAATTTGCGTGGTATGTCTTGTTTTGGAACTTGTTGGCCCTTGGGTGGAGCTTGGTTTGAGTGTAGGTATGAAGGCATTTGATGAGCTCCTATTGCTTAATGTTCCCTGAATTCAAGAGTTCTCTAATGTTTTCAGGCTTTGGGTTTAAGCTTCCTGCTTCTGGTTTTCAGTTTTATTTTTACAGTAGCCTCTAGACTTCTCCATCTATACAGCACAGATGATAAAACATCTAGGTTAAAGATGAAAAGTTTCTCCACCTTGAGGGACACTCAGAGAGGTTCACTGAGTTACAAGGAGAAGAGAAGATGGAGGGGGTAGTTAGAGGTAACTGGAATGAGATGCGGTGAGATCAAGAGAGGAGAGAGCAAGCTAGCCAGTAGTCTCTTCCTTATGTGCGCTCTATAGTCTGGACCGCTCAGAGGTATTTACAGAGTTGTACGGGGAAGAGGAGAGGGAGGAAGTAGACAGAGGTGACCAGGAGGATAAGAGAGAGGAATGAGTAGGAGAGAGACAAATCCTGCCAGTAACCAGTTCCTTAGGTGTTCTCTACCATCTGGAACACACAGAGATTCACAGAGTTGGATAGAGAAGAGATGGGGGAGAAAAGAGACAGAGGCCACCTGGTGGAGAAAAAGGAGAGGCCAGAGGAGGAGAGAGTGGACAAGCCAGTAATCTCGCTCTCAGGTAAACTTGGGTAGTGAAGTTTGGGTTTTTAAATGTACAAAATTGACAACAAAGATTAAAAATCTGGAGTAGAGGTTGGATTTTCAAAGATACAATATTAAAGAAAAGCAGAAGGAAAAAGGAAGAAAGAAAAAAAAAGAATTATTAAAAAACAAACAAACAAACAAACAAACAAAACCAAAACACCAACAACCATCCAAAGAGTATATATGGTGTTTGCCTTAAAAAAAAAAAAAGTTTTTTTAAAAAAAAAATAGTAATACTAGGTTATAGAAATAAAAATTAGAGGAGAAATAGAAGACTTAACAATTAAAAAAAGCTTGGAAAAAAAGAAAAAAAAAGCAAAAGGCAAAAAAAAAAAGAATGATTTTAAAAATATTAAAAAATTAAAAATATATCTGGCTCTTCTATGATGTTATGGGCCGTGTGGGCTCACTTCCAAAGTGGTTTCCTCTGTTTAACTTCTTCTGTTTGCTGGTTTTTAGGCTCACTAGTTCAGTCGCGCTGTGGGGAGGGGGGATGCTGCAAACAAATAGCACTGTCGTGTGTACACAGTATCTCTGCCCCGCTTGACCTGTCCTTTCTCGCAGCGCACAAACCGCTCCGGCTCTAGGCTGCGTGCACTTCCCCGGTCCAAGCCGCTCAGGTTCGGCCCTCAGGCAGCCCTCAGAGGCACAAATGCGGCTGGGACTGCGCTTTGTGCCCTTCCCAGGTCCGAGTAGCTCAGGAGTTTGGCGAGTGCGATCGCCGGGGCTTGTCACCTTTTCCGCCGCTGCTGCTCAGCTTTCTGGGTGGACCGCTGGCGCACCCCGTGAAGCAGACTGTGACTGTCCAGCACCCCCAGAAGTCTTAGCAAAGGAGCCTGCTTGCAGTTAGGTAAGTAAAGTCTCTCCGGGTCTGCAATTGCCCCTTTCCAGTCCTTACGGCTCTGGCTGCCTGTCCCCGGCGGGGAATGGTCTGCAGCCGGCTTTTTCCGCTCCGTCCTTTGTTCTGTGCTCAGTCCTGGCGGTGTCTTATGTTCGAGCTTTTCGCGTGGTAGCTATCCCACAGTCTGGTTTGCTAGCCCAGGTTAGATCGTTCTGGTTGCGCGTGGGGCATTCCTGCCCGATTCTTACAAAGCTCTGCAGCCCGCGCCTCCCGCGCGTCCCTGCCCTGCCCCCACTTCCCAATGGCGGATGCAGGCGTCTGTGCTGCTTTTCCGCTGGGGGAGTTACTGGTGGGCTTGTAATCTCTTGGTTTTAATTATTTATCTATTTTTCCTTCCTGTTATGTTGCCCTCTGTGTTTCCAAGGCTCACCACAGACTCGGCAGGGAGAGTGTTTCCTGGTGTTTGGAAACCTCTCTTCTTAAAATTCCCTTCCCGGGACGGGCTTCCCTTCCCGGGACGGAGCTCCCTCCCCACCTCCTTTGTCTCCTTTTTCGTCTTTTATATTTTTTCCTACCTGTTTTGAAGAGAATGGTCTGCTTTTCTGGTTGCCTGATGTCCTCTGCCAGCCTACAGAAGTTGTTTTGTGGAGTTTGCTCGGCATTGAAATGTTCTTTTGAGGAATTTGTGAGGGAGAACGTGATCTTCCCGTCCTATTCCTCCGCCATCTTTCCCTCCCCGCAATAATTTAAATACAGACAAGAAACATTATGCCTACTTTATTTCCCTAGGAATCTTCTAATATCAAAGCGTCATTTTCATTGATTAGTTCCATGAGGTTAAGGAATTTGTGTCTAGTTGATTACTGCTATATCCCAGGTATTCAACCCATTTGCCAGAATGTGGTAGATGATCAGTACATATTTGTTGAATGAGTGAATAAATGAAATGCAAGATTTAGACTATGTTTTTTACAATCAGGATGAAATAATTTTTAATAGGTGATTAAAAAAATGTATTTACTTATAACTGAAGGATAATTGCTTTACAGTATTGTGCTGGTTCCTGCTATACATCAACATGAATCGGCCATTGGCCAGCATGTCCCCTCCCTCTTGAACCTCCCTCCCACCTCCCACCCCATCCTACCCCTCTAGGTTATCACAAAGCTGTGGATGTGAGACTCAATCAGGATAAAATTGATTTGAACTTGGGGAGGCAATGACAGGGACTTAATTTTTAACCCATTTGGGGAATATAGACTAAGGTAAAATTCCTTTTAGAGTTAATATACTGATAGCTATTCAAATGTTGCCATTCTATGATTACTTGAAGACCTCTTTTCCCTCCACAGTTTGGAGCCTACCCCAGAATGATTGTTTTGTGAAATAATTGTCCTGTTGGTGATAGAGTAATGAATGCTGGTGCTGTGAGGACCTTAAAGACCAGGAACCCCTCCCTGCAGAGGTCAGGGGACAGTGATTAGGAGGTGATATCTCTGGTCCAGGTCACTTAGCCCCATTCCTAAGAGACTACATGGCTCTGCAGTGGTGTACACTCACTCTGGAGATGGTCAAGTCCCTACTAGAATGCTATCTCATCTTTTAGATGAGAATAGTAGTTCCTACTTCATAGGATTTTTTTGAGAATATGATGAAATAATGAATGTATTTAGAAGAGTTTCTGGTATAATTCAAATCAAGAGTTCAAAACTATGGCCAAGTTATAGCATTAGAAAGTAAAGCACAGTTTGCTTGAGAGTTCAGAGTCATCTTATATTAAATTTTTCCTGATGCCCAAGTCAAATGGATTACTTCCTTCTCTACAATACCTACTTAGTGTTTTACAGGCCTGTGACTACTCGCCTCTCAAATAGTACCCTTTGTATAGGGAGAGTGTGCCTGAATGGTAGGCAGTTTGAAATTGTTAATTTTACTTGAATATTTACCAATATTATCCTTCAATGAAATTAATGCAGTGGTCTGAAACCAGGGCATTCTATACAGAGACACCTTTAATGATTAGTCCAATTATTCAAATGATGAATCTTTCAGAGAGGAATAATTTAGTCATACTGGCTATTTGTCTAGATAAGGGTTTTTCAAACTTGGCACTATTAACATTTTGGGGTGCATAGTTTTTTGTTATGTGGCAGTGTCCTGTGCCTTGTAGCATCCCTGACCTCTACCCACTAAACATCAGTAGCTCCTGCCTTCCTCACCAGTTCTGACAATAAAACATGTCTCTAGACATTGCAACAAGTATCCCAGTGGGCAAAATAATCCCCAAGTAAAGAACATTGGGATAGATCGTAACAAATAGTTGCTTCTCTGTATTACATTTTATAATAATCTATGGAATATATTTAAAAATAAGATCGTGGAGTCTTTCAGGGGTAATTTAAAAATAAAGAATGGTAATTCTCCATTCTGGAATGTGCAAAGAGTTGGAAACTTTTGATGTAGCTCTTGGTTCTCTGGATTGAAGATACAGAAGTTCCACAAGCCTCTGGGGCAGCCCTGCTCTTGTGCCCATTTAAATAGTATATGAGCTTCATGTTTGCCCTTCTGTGATGTATTATATAAAGACTCTCCAGTCAAATTGCTGGAGAATAGTTACGAATATTGCTTCCTTTCAAATATTTTTTGCATTGTTTGTTCATTAATTTCCTGTTTACCACATTTGCCTTGTCCTTTCCAGGTGCACAAAGCATTCTGGGTCATTTTCTAGGTCTATAGGATAGAGTAGGACAGGAGGTTTGAGGCCACTGTGACTCACATCTCAGGGCCTTTCTGTGCATCGACAGAGGCTAACACACCTGGTGCTCAGAATATCTCCTAGCATGGCTGCTGGAGCATACTTTCAGCACCCACTCCATTGCTCTCCAACTGCCCTGCCCCACAGACAATCAGAGCATTGTGCAGAACAATCCCAGTGCTGTTCAGGGAACATCGCCCAGGGCCCAGGGGTTGCTGTTTATTTGTGGCACTAGATCAAGAATGATACGGTAGTAGCTTTGTGGATGTGCTTAGGAAAGACTTGTATCAACAGCACCTGAGGCTCTGGCCTCTCTCTCAGCCCTCTGTTTTTGTTTCCACTGAAAACAATGCCATATGTATCTGAGGAGCTGGATCTGTTCTGGGAAAACATGCATTAGGAATACACCCAAGCCCATGGTGCGCTGTTGCCACATCCCTTGGTATTTCTCTGTCTTACGTGAGGGAGAGTAAGGTTGTGTATGTTTTGTTAGGTGCCTGTTGACTTACAGATCAGGGTGGGGATGGGCAGTGATGGGAGGATAGAAGGAAGCTAAGATGGCTCTGAAAGAACCAGATGCCCCCTGTCTCCGTAAAGTGCCCCCTATCTCCAGCTGAAAAAGAGTTTACATGAGGACTGTTTCCATACTCTGATCATGCTTCAATCATGCATGTGACTGGATTAAAGTAAATCACACTTCAGTGGTGGAGGTACAAACTTGAGTTTATCTGAACAGAAAATAAAGGTGGAAAAATATTAGTGACAAGGAAGATTGGCTAAAGGAAGGGGCAACAATAAATGAACCATAACTTTTTCCAGATTTATGTGAGAAGAAGGCTGAGCGCCAAAGAACTGATGCTTTTGAACGGTGGTGTTTGAGAAGACTCTTGAGAGTCCCTGGACTGCAAGGAGATCCAACCAGTCAATCCTAAAGGAAATCAGTCCTGAATATTCATTGTAGAAACTGATGTTGAAGTTGAAGCTCCAACACTTTTGCCACCTGATATGAAGATCTGACTAATTAGAAAAGACCCTAATGCTGGAAAAGATTGAATGCAGAAGGACAAGGGGAGGACAGAGGATGAGATGGTTGGATGGCATCACCAACTCAATGGACATGAGTTTGAGCAAGCTCCGGGATTTGCTGATGGACAGGGAAACCTTGTATGCTGCAGTCCTTGGGATCGCAGAGTCAGACATGACTGAGTGACTGAACAACAACAAATAGTTCTGACTGAGACACAGATAAAGCAGGGTTGTGAACAGTGTTTAGGAAAAACATACAAAAGAAATGTTGTCACTTATTGAAGTGCTTTTTAACACTAAGTTTATATGAAGCATGGAACAAAGCATAATTTGAACATTAGTGACTTGAGTTGGCACAATGTTTTTATTGACTATTATTCAGAGCTATGACCATTATATTTTCCTGTTCTGATATTTAATAAGGATATTTTCAAGAACATTTTTACTATTTTATGACCAGAGTGCTAACTCTGGCAACAGGAAATTTATAAAACTGTACGATATAGCCCTTCCAACATGGTTCCATCGTTATACACCAATAAATAACAGTGATTTCAAGGATGATTAATCATAATCATTATAAAGCACTTTGGCCAAGCCAACATCTGTTTCCATGGATACAGCAGCCAGCCATCTCAGTTTTGTAATTTATATGTTTCAGTTATTGTTCCCAGATGACTAGGAGGACCATTCCACACAATATGACCTTTTAACTTCAGACCCCAATGGACTCTCTGGTTTACATGCAGCCTGTACTCCTTTTGAGAATTTTTTGTTGAGAATTTTGGAGCTCTGAGGAAATGAAGCAGGATTTCAAAGGTCTTCCCTTTATTGCTTCCTTGAAGAGGCAAAGTGAAAAAGTACAGTCAGTAACAAGTAACCAGTAGTGCTGATGATACTGTCAGTGAGTCAGGGGTATAAAGACTCACAAGGCATTGGAATGGCCAACTCTGTGTCATGCTGAAATTGAGTGGAAAGGTGGTTCACAACCAGGTGTCCTGACTCTCAGGCCAGGGCTCATTTTTCCTCTCAATTGTTTTAGACAGATATGTTTTAGTCAGCTCTTTATTGAATGAATTTTTTTGAAACATACTATGTTCAAGGCTCAGTGCTGGCAAGATAATGGCAAGTCAACAAAAAGTCAAAACTTGTCCTAGTTCTGTCCTTGTGGCTCAGAAAGAGGCTAGTGGGGGACTCTTGCCTTGAGCAAATAGTCAAAGAAGCCAATTCACAGTTAGCCTGTGACAAACGTCCAGGAGGTGAGAGTTATCATTCCCCGAGGGCCTGTCATTAGGCATTAGGCTCAGTCACAAAGTTAAGCACAGGCTTCTCTGTGTCAGTGTCACCTAAGCTGAGAGCTGAAGAAGGAATGAACTATGTGAAAATTGGAGGAAATAATGTGTCAGGAGCCAACATGTGCAAATGCCCCATGGCAAGAGGAAGCAAGGTGAAGTCCAGCACTAAAAGAAGGTCATGACAGGAGTGTAGAAATATGGGGAAGAATCTGGATCATGCAAGTCTTGTGTCAGTTCAGTTCAGTCGCTCAGTCGTGTACGACTCTTTGTGACCCCATGAATCGCAGCACGTCAGGCCTCCCTGTCCATTACCAACTCCCAAGTTCACTCAGACTCATGTCCATTGAGTCAGTGATGCCATCCAGCCGTCTCATCCTCTGTCGTCCTCTTCTCCTCCTGCCCCAAATCCCTCCCAGCATCAGAGTCTTTTCCAATGAGTCAACTCTTCGCATGAGGTGGCCAAAGTATTGGAGTTTCAGCTTTAGCATCATTCCCTCCAAAGAAATCCCAGGGTTGATCTCCTTCAGAATGGACTGGTTGGATCTCCTTGCCGTCCAAGGGACTCTCAAGACTCTTCTCCAACACCACAGTTCAAAAGCATCAATTCTTCGGCATTCAGCTTTCTTCACAGTCCAGCTCTTGCATCCATACATGACCACTGGAAAAACCATAGCCTTGACTAGACGGACCTTTGTTGGCAAAGTAATGTCTCTGCTTTTGAATATGCTATTTAGGTTGGTCATAACTTTCCTTCCAAGGAGTAAGCGTCTTTTAATTTCATGGCTGCAATTACCATCTGCAGTGATTTTGGAGCCCCCCAAAATAAAGTCTGACACTGTTTCCACTGTTTCTCCATCTATTTCCCATAAAGTGATGGGACCAGATGCCATGATCTTCGTTTTCTGAATGTTGAGCTTTAAGTCAAGTTTTTCACTCTCCTCTTTCACTTTCATCAAGAGGCTTTTTAGGTCCTCTTCACTTTCTGCCATAATGGTGGTGTCATCTGCATATCTGAGATATTCTTTGGCATATCTGAGGATATTGATATTTCTCCTGGCAATCTTGATTCCAGCTTGTGTTTCTTCCAGCCCAGCATTTCTCATGATGTACTCTGCATAGAAGTTAAATAAGCAGGGTGACAGTATACAGCCTTGACGTGTTCCTTTTCCGATCTGGAACCAGTCTGTTGTTCCATGTCCAGTTCTAACTGTTACCTCCTGACCCCTATATAGGTTTCTCAAGAGGCAGGTCAGGTGGTCTGGTATTCCCATCTCTGTCAGAATTTTCCACAGTTTATTGTGATCCACACAGTCAAAGGCTTTGGCAGTCAATAAAGCAGAAATAGATGTTTTTCTGGAACTCTCTTGCTTTTTCTATGATCCACCAGATGTTGGCAATTTGATCTCTGATTCCTCTGCCTTTTCTAAAACCAGCTTGAACATCTGGAAGTTCATGGTTCATGTATTGCTGAAACCTGGCTTGGAGAATGTTGAGCACTACTTTACTAGCGTGTGAGATGAGTACAATTGTGTGGCAGTTTGAGCATTCTTTTGCATTACCTTTCTTTGGGATTGGAATGAAAACTGATCTTTTCCAGTCCTGTGGCAACTAATCTTTTCCAGTCCTGTGGCCACTGCTGAGTTTACAAATTTGCTGGCATATTGAATGCAGCACTTTCACAGCATCATCTTTCAGGATTTGAAATAGCTCAACTGGAATTCCATCACCTCCACTAGCTTGGTTCATAGTGATGCTTTCTAAGGCCCACTTGACTTCACATTCCAGGATGTCTGGCTCTAGGTGAATGATCACACCATCGTGATTATCTGGGTCGTGAAGATCTTTTTTTTACATTTTTTCTGTGTGTTCTTGCCACCTCTTCTTAATATCTTCTGCTTCTGTTAGGTCCATACCATTTCTGTCCTTTATCGAGCCCATCTTTGCATGAAATGTTCCCTTTGTGTCTCTAATTTTCTTGAAGAGATCTCTAGTCTTTCCCATTCTGTTCTTTTCCTCTATTTCTCTGCATTGATCACTGAAGAAGGCTTTCTTATCTCTTCTTGCTATTCTTTGCAACTCTGCATTCAGATGCTTATATTTTTCCTTTTCTCCTTTGCTTATCACTTCTCTTCTTTGCACAGCTATTTGTAAGGCCTCCGCAGACAGCTGTTTTTCCTTTTTGCATTTCTTTTCCATGGGGATGGTCTTGATCCCTGTCTCCTGTACAGTGTCACGAACCTCAGTCCATAGTTCATCAGGCACTCTCTCTATCAGATCTAGGCCCTAAATCTATTTCTCACTTCCACTGTATAATCATAAGGGATTTGATTTAGGTCATACCTGAATGGTCTAGCAGTTTCCCCTACTTTCTTCAATTTAAGTCTGAATTTGGCAATAAGGAGCTCATGATCTGAGCCACAGTAGCCCCCAATCTTGTTTTTGCTGACTGTATAGAGCTTCTCCATCTTTGGCTGCAAAGAATATAATCAGTCTGATTTTGGTGTTGACCGTCTGGTGATGTCCATGTGTAGAGTCTTCTCTTGTGTTGTTGGAAGAGGGTATTTGCTATGACCAGTGCATTTTCTTGGCAGAACTCTATTAGTCTTTGCCCTGCTTCATTTTGCATTCCAAGGCCAAATTTGCCTGTTACTCCAGGTGTTTCTTGGAGAAGGAAATGGCAACCCACTCCAGTGTTCTTGCCTGGAGACTCCCAGGGATAGGGGAGCCTGGTGGGCTGCCGTCTATGGGGTCACACAGAGTCGGACACGACTGACGCGACATAGCAGCCAGGAGTTTCTTGAATTCCTACTTTTGCATTCCAGTCCCCTATAATGAAAAGGACATCTTTTATGCGTGTTAGTTCTAAAAGGTCTTGTAGGTCTTCATAGAACCATTCAACTTCAGCTTCTTCAGCATTACTGGTTGGGGCATAGACTTGGATTACTGTGATATTGAATGGTTTGCTTTGGAAACAAACAGAGATCATTCTGTTTTTTTTGAGATTGCATCCAAGTACTGCATTTCGGACTCTTTTTTTGACCATGATGGCTACTCCATTTCTTCTAAGGGATTCCTGCCTACATTAGTAGACGTAATGGTCATGTGAGTTAAATTCACCCATTCCAGTCCATTTTAGTTCGCTGATTCCTAGAATGGTGACGTTCACTCTTGCTGTCTCCTGTTTGACCACTTCCAATGTACCTTGATTCATGGACCTGACATTCCAGGTTCCTATGCAATATTGCTCTTTATAGCATTGGACCTTGCTTCCATCACCAGTCCCATCCACAACTGGGTATTGTTTTTGCTTTGGCTCCATCCCTTCATTCTTTTGGAGTTATTTCTCCACTGATCTCCAGTAGCATATTGGGCACCTACTGACCTGGGGAGTTCATCTCTCAATGTCCTATCGTTTCATATTTTCATACTCTTCATGGGGTTCTCAAGGCAATAATACTGAAGTGGTTTGCCATTCCCTTATCCAGTGGACCACATTCACCCAGAATGAATATTCTGTCAATTCTAGTTACAGAGAGGACTCACCCTAAGTAGCCCAACTTGATTGAGTTGTATCAGAATCGGAAAAAGTAGCTGGGGACTAGTGAGTGGAGTCTCTCTAGCTTGAAGGGTAGAACCATGCTTGGGTTCTCTGCCCCTTTAAATACTCTACTTTGATTTTTTCCCCACTCACATCTGCTGTGAAGTCCAGATGCTGAAGATGACAGGAAAGCCTTGATGCTTCTCTGTCATTGGCTACTCTGACTTCATACTCTGATCCAGGGTTCTGATCTCCTCTCAGCAGAGGAGAGAGGCCATGATCTGAATTGTTGTCATGGGGCTGAAAGAATTGGCTTCATGAAGACCTTTTTTTTTCTGTACATAAGATTCGAGATAGTTCTCCCATACACTGAATGTGTAAAACACCATATGAAGCATACATGCCTACATTAGTTTTACATGCTGTGTATCAAGTAACCGTGTACAAAGCAGATCAAAACAACACATATGTATTATCTCACAGCTTTTTTAGGTCAGGAGTCTGAACATGGCTTAGTTGAGTCCTCTGCAAGGCTTTGAACAAGGTGTCCACCAGGGCTGCAGTCTCATCCAGAGGCTTGACTGAGAAAAGGCTTGCTTCCATGCTCATGCTGGTTGTTGGCATAATTAACTTTCTTGTGGCTGTAGGACTTAAAGCAGCTTACTTCTTCATAGGCAGCAAGGTAGAGCAAGTTGCTTAGCAAGATAGAGTTTTGTCCAGAATAATATAATCCTGGGAATTAAATCACATCATCTTTGCCACATTCCATTGGTTAGAATAAAGTCACAGGTAACCAGTCCACAGTCAGAGGGAGAGGATTATTACAAGGACATGAACACTGAGAATCAGGGATCATGAAACCCTTCTATCTGCCATGCTGTTCATGCTCTAACGTCACACGCATATTCTCAGGGATTGTCTGTGTAATGCCTGGGTGAATTTTGTATTCTCCCTGACTCACTGGGTTAGAGAGACCTCTGGAAATGGTTTGATTGGCACATAAGTGTAACATTGGAAGCCTGATAACAAGGGAAATTCCCTTGGTAGAAATCTCCTAGCCTGGTTCCTTGTAGAATGAATGACAAATGGAGCACCAGCTACTTTGGGTGATGAGGGGATGGGTGAAGTTTTTCTCTAGTTCACCCTCCTTCCCTTAGAAAGGAATCAGCAATGAGGTCGAAAGACTGACACCAAAGGAGGAGCAGGGAACCTGGCTCTAAAGACAGGAGAAAGCAGATTTAGGTTGGGAAAGGGCACTGGCTGAATTGGATGGAGTTCTGGCTCTGCTGTCTTTGGTGGATCATCCCCCTCCCGTGGGATGTGCTAATAAAATGAAACAGGCAAATTGGAACAAGTGATTTCTTAGTGTCTATAGTGGTAGGGTGTATGTGTGCTTGTATGAGAGAGAGACAGAGAGACAGAGATAGAGACAGACATGGAGACAGAGACAGACACAGAGACACCGAGATACAGATACGGAGGGATGGGGTGGAGATCAGTTCAGTTTAGTTCAGTTCAGTCGTTCAATCATGTCTGACTCTTTGCGACCCCATAGGGTGCAGCATGCCAGGCCTCCCTGTCCATCACCAACTCCCGGAGTTTACTCAAATTCATGTCCATTGAGTCGGTGATGCCATCCAACCATCTCATCCTCTGTCATCCCCTTCTCCTCCTGCCTTCAATCTTTCCCAGCATCAGAGTCTTTTTTAATGAGTCAGTTCTTTGCAAGCTCCAAAGTATTAGAGCTTCAGCTTCAGTGTCAGTGCTTCTAATGAATATTCAGCACTGATCTCCTTTAGGATGGACTGGTTGGATCTCCTTGCAGTCCAAGGGACTCTCAAGAGTCTTCTCCAACACCTCAGTTCAAAAGCATTAATTCTTTGGTGCTCAGCTTTCTTTATAGTCCAACTCTCACATTCATACATGACTACTGGAAAAACCATAGCCTTGACTAGACAGACCTTTGTTGGCAAAGTAAGGTCTCTGCTTTTTAATATGCTGTCTCAAGTTGTCATAACTTTTCTTTTGAGGAGCAAGTGTCTTTCAATTTCATGGCTACAGTCACCATCTGAGGTGATTTTGGAGCCCAAGAAAATAAAATCTGTCACTGTTTCTATTGTTTCTCCATCTATTTGCCATGAAATGATGGGACCAGATGCCATGATCTTAGTTTTCTGAATGTTGAGTTTTAAGCCAACTTTTTCACTCTTCTCTTTCACTTTTAGCAAGAGGCTCTTTAGTTCTTCTTTGCTTTCTGCCATAAAGGTTGTATCATCTGTGTGTCTGAGGTTATTGATATTTGTCCCTGCAAGCTTGAGTCCAGTTTGTGCTTCATCCAGTCCAGCATTTCTCATGATGTACTCTGCATGTAAGTTAAATAAGCAGGGTGGCAATATACAGCTTTAATGTACTCCTTTCCCGATTTGGAACTAGTCTGTTGTTCCATGTCCAGTTCTAACTGTTGTTTCTTGACCTGCATACAGATTTCTCAGAAGACAGGTCAGGTGGTCTGGTATTCCCATCTCTTTAAGAATTTTCCACAGTTTTTTGTGATCCATACAGTCCAAGGCTTTGGCATAGTCAATAAAGAAGTAGATGTTTTTCTGGAACTCTCTCATTTTTCAATGATCCAATGGATGTTGGCAATTTGATCTCTGGTTCTTCTGAAGGGAAAGCTAGAAAGTGAGAGGCTTTAAATCCTAGATTATGGCCTTTGGCATCACTTTATCATCCCAAAAGAAAGATAAGACTCAGCAGAAAAATGATTTGCCCAAAGTGTTGTGTTAGTTTATCAACAATGCTGGGCCTAGAGTTGACATTTTCTGATTTCCAGTTTGTGCTTTATTACTTTGCCATTAATTGCTAGACTAAGGTTGGAGGAGGACTCAGGAGCTTTCAGAAGGATAGAAAAATGGAAGAGGAGAGGAACTCAAGAAAGACAGTGATAAGACCCCTAATTATAAACCTCACCCATTCAGTGGGGCGCTCAGTGGGCCTTACTGCTTTGAAGTGTTTCTACTTTTCAAAATGTGACTCTCGGATAAACATTCTGTCACACTTAGGCTGCTCTTTACCATGTTACATAGGAAGCAAGGAGCATTTTGCTTTGTCTTATTGTGCAGCACTGGAAGGCTTGCTAAGCATGGTGTATTGCAGGCCTTTTGCGGGGAGTTGATGACCTTACTCAGGCCTTTCTCTGAGCCTTGTAAGTGGTGGCTTGTAGCCCTACCATAATATAAGTCCCTATAAGGCAAGGCTGCTGACGGTGCTGTCACCTCTTGTAGCCAAGGCCAGCATCCACCCCCGCCCCAGGTGTCACAGCCCGGAGAATTTCACTCGACCTTCCTTGCTTGTAATCTTGAGGATGCAAATGGAAACAACAATTAGTCACAATTTTCACCACCAGATTGGTAAAAATTAAAAAGACTGAAATAATCAGAGGGGTATAAATAATATAGCCACTTTGGAGAGCAATTTGGCAGTTTCCCAAAAAACTAACAGTGAGCACACATTTCATTTCTAAACCCCAAAGAGATAACTTCTAACTGCATAAGCAGACCTACTTGCTAAAAGCTACTTCTCATTCAGCATTGTTTATGAAAGTAAAATTTTGGAAACAGCCCACATGAAAAAAAAAACAATGAAATATCCAAATAGAAAAATACAATTGTGTTTGCTTACACAATGCAACACAATCCAGTGGTAAAAGAGAGTGGACACAATCAAAGAGGTTATATATTGATAGATCTCAAAAATATAATGCTAAGTGAAAATACTACAGAACAATATGATTTTATGATGCAATGTATTTAAATGTGAAAAGTAACACAAAAGAGCAGTATGTATTATTTACGGACGTTGTTGTCATTGCTTAGTCACTAAATCATATACGACTCTTTTGTGACCTCATGAAACTGTAGTCCATCAGGCTCCTCTGTCTATGGGATTTCCTAGGCAAGAATTCTGGAGTGGGTTGCCATTTCTTTCTCCCAATTATATTGAGATCATCCCAACTGAGGGACTGAACCCGGATCTCTTATGTCTCCTGCATTGGCAGGCCACTTTGCCACTGAGTGGCCGACTCTTTGCCACTGAGCCACCAGGGAAGGTGTATATGTATATCAAAGTATTATAATGGATTGGAAAATTGAATAGCAAAGTGCTGGAATTGCTCCTGAGACAGAGCAAGAAAATGGGGTCAGAGGGTAGGAGACTAAGGAGACGCTAACTTATTTCTTTAGAAAACACAAAAACTTAGAATGTCAACAGAGGATCAATTTTTGTGTGTATGAGGTGGGAATAGGGTTTTTATTTTATCCTTTGAGATTTTCAAAAGTTTTCAAAAATATCATTAATGAAGAAGCTCACCATTTCATAACAACTGGAGGAATTTGAAACATCATAAATCTACCTTCCTGTATTTGTGTGATAAGGGTACCCTAAGCTGAAAAGGGTGTCAGAGGGTTGGCTTCAATAGAATTTGGGATAAAGGCATGTAAGAGTATATAATGTGGAGATATAAATGGGGAGCAATGTCCAGAAGTGACCCCTTTGCCAAACACATTCAAATGCATTTGGAATTGCAAAGCTTTTCAAACAGCAGTGTGCCCAAAGAAGGTTTTAAATAAACACTTGCTGACACTGGATATATATGATGATCACAGCTAATTGCATTTTTAATAGAATTATTCCTTGGTGTCTAGGAAAAGGAAGTTGAAAAGCAGGAAATGAATTATTTTTTTTACATCAAGTTTAGATTTCAGATTGATCCCAGTTGTGATGGAAATTGTCTTGTTGAAGGTTTTTCTGTTGTTCAAATGGGAGCCATGGAACAAAAGCTCTTAGTGAGTTAGAGGGGAACCAATACACTTTTAATTTTGAAAACAAAGGCAAGATTTGCAGAAATAAATATTTCTACTCAGTAATGTTCAGAAAACCAGACCCCTTGTTGCTTCAATTGCTAGAATAAAGAAATCCAGAGACTCTGCTGGACATCCTCTTTGATTTCTTTTAAACTGAAGTGATTGAGATAGTTAAATTATGATGTGATCATAGATTTTCTATCCAGGAATCCCTTATGGTTGCATATCAGTAAAGCTAAGTCTCGCTAGTAAATTATTCCGAAGTTTGTTGCAGTAATTCTGTGTGTGATTATGTCTTCAGTGTATATAACCGATGTGTCAGTAGATTCAACATTTGCTGTTCAGTAAGGAGGTGTTAAGTAGAATAGGATTACTTCTTTTTCAACTACGTCTTCCTCCCTGGCTCTAATCCATCCCTCATTTTGGTTCTAGATTCTGTCTGTCAAGGAATCTCTGATGCCATCACTCCCCTTCTTGGAAATGTTCAAAGATGTCTTTCTTTCCACTAAGTTAAGGACAAATTTATCAGCCTGTGCTAATGTTCTTCCCTAGTGTTATTCCCCACCATTGCCAGGCCAAGTGGTTTTGCTTTTGTTTTTATTTTCTTTTGTTTTTATTCCAACTTTATTGAGACAGTCCAAATGTTTTACATTTGGCATTGTTCCTGATTATTTTTTGCTGTTTGCTTATTCTTTTTTTTCCTAACCAGTCATACTTCTGTTCCTTTTTCTGTTTACTTGCCAATATGATCTAGAGAGAATTATCTCAAAATTTATGGCCTCTATGAATATATTCTTAATTCTATCCAGTAGAAACACTTTGTATTTCCTATATAGGATTTAGAGAATAAGTTATCTGCATAATACTGATGAATTTTTTTTTTGACATTCAAAGCCAAAATTTAATGGTTAGCTTGTAAAAAGTCATTTTGACTGGGGTAATTGGGTAAGATAGGCTGCTTTTCTAAGGTCTGCAAAAGGCCATTTTTCAAAGTTTAGGCTATTTTTTTTGAATTGGAACTTATTTTTATTTTTAAAATTTATTTTTAATTGGAGGATAATTGTTTTACAATGTTATGTTGGTTTCTGCCATACAACAATGTGAATCAGCCATAGGTATACATATGTCCCCTCCCTCTTGGACCTCCCTCCCACCCCCTACCCCATCCCTTCCCTCTAGGTCATCACAAAGCACCAGGTTGAGCTCCCTGTGTTCTATAGCAACTTCCCACTAGCTATCTATTTCACATGTGTGATGCATGTTTCAATGCTACTCTCTCAATTCATTCCACCCTCTCCTTCCCCTGTTGTGTCTACAAGTCTGTTTTCTATGTCTGGGTCTCTAGTCCTACCCTGCAAATAGGTTCATCAGTACCTTTTTTTCTAGATTCCATATGTGTGTGTTAACATATAATATTTGTTTTTTTCTCTTTTCTGAATTATTTCATCTGTATAGCAGGCTCTAGGTTCATCCACCTCTCTAGAACTGACTCAAATTCATTCCTTTTTATGACTGAGTAATATCCCATTGTATATATGTACTACAACTTCTTTATCCATTCTTCTGTCAATGGACATCTAGGTTGATAGACTTTTGAGTATTAATTTAGTCTTTCTCACTTTATTGCACACTTCTCAACCATCGGACTTTTCAATGCTTTCCAGCTTCTCAACATAGACTAATACATATTTATTTCCTTATGGCAGCTAGTTTACAAATATTTGTTGCTTATTTAATTTTTAATGAATTATTGCCTGATTAAGTACACAGTTGTATGGAAAAGTTGGCCTTAGTCAACTATTAACTGACTTGAATTCAGTTGCCAACTTTTCAATTGTCTTAACAAACTGAAAACTAAGCAAGTGACTTTTTAATCTGCTACCTACATTGTATATGGCAACTTTCCTGGAATAAGCTCAGGTACAAATGTACTTGTTTTCTTGCTGCAATGATGTGGTGAAGCCAGAGGTCAATAACCTCCAAGAGCTCTATGGGATTCTGCCAGTTTCCTTGGGAGAAAAAGGGTTTTCTTTCTGGCCGATGTTTCTAATTCCATGCAGTCAGGGAGTTTCTACCAACTGTTCATTGTAGAGGATCTTATTTACTGTGGTTTGGGAAGAGCATACACCTTTAGGACTGGTGTATATGGGTAGGCAGGTGTGATGTAGAATGAAATGGCCTTTAGACTCAGGGTCCTTAGAATACTTCAGGACATCCACTCTTCGCCTGAATTTGGACCCTTATTTATTAATTTAATTTATTATCTATTCTTTGTCTTCTTCTAGAACTCATCTTAAGTTGCTTATGGCCAACTCATATATCAAAGCAGTGAGATATAAGAGGGAGAGAAAAGTGATAAGACCAGGGCAAATATGAATTGGAGTCAGAGGAAAGTTAAGTCTGGGGCGGGGGGTGGTGGTGCTGGAACATGAGAGGAATGAAAAAAGCCCAAGTGTTCACATTATGTGAGTTTTCTCATAGTTCCTAGAGATGAGCATGGTGAAGGAAATGGCAACCCACTCTAGTATTCTCACCTGGAGAATCTCAGGGACAGAGGAGGCTGGTGGGCTGCTGTCTATGGGGTCGCACAGCGTCGGACACGAGTGTTACGACTTAGCAGCAGCAGCAGAGATGAACAAGAAATTAGGCTCACGTTGGCAATCAATGTCAAAACAAAAGTTGGTCTGGAACATAGATTTGATGTCTAAGAAAAATAATCATATCAATTTTGGTGAGAAACAAATATTTCATTACATTAAAATCTAAAGTAAACTGCTCACCTGAAACGTCCATTAAGGGCAGTGGAAAAAATTCTCAACACTATATAAAGCTGTGTGACTTTAGCATCATTCCTCAGTAAATGACAGGCACAATTCTATTCAAGGCTCATCTCAAGAGCCAATATAACTTAGGACAAGTGTAAACCTTTCTGAAGGATTAGCTTTTTTTGAGGGTAAAACCTGAAGTGCTAGGAAAAATGGAAAGACCATAAAAATTTCCTTCATAAATAGCTCCTTCAAGTGAGCTTTGGACATGTGGTAAAAAGCATAGAGTTTATGGTTTTAAGAATCTCATGAGGGATTCTCTATTATTAATTGAGGGTACATTATTAATTATTGAGTGGCCCTTTGTCATGTTGTATACTGAATTATTTTATTATTACCACTTCTACCAACTTCACCTCCATCCTCAGAAAGTATCTTTTAATGTCCACAGCAATATGTACATTTGTTGTTGTTCAGTCCCTAAATTGTGTCTGACTCTTGCAGTCCATGGACTGCAGCACACTTGTCCTTTGCTATCTCCCAGAGTTTGCTCAAATTAATGTCCACGGAGTTGGTGATGCTCACAGTTGGTGATTAATGAACATGAGTTGAATTAACTGTGCTAGCAGCCAATTGAAAATAACCCCCAGGTTTATTTCTCTTTAGAAACTGACCATTAAGTATGAAAGATGTATCACAGATGATAAAAGTTTTCCATAATCAAATGCATCAGCATGGAATACCTAGTTTGGAAGCCAATGGTAAAATGATCCTAAGAATTGTATCCATGAAGTAGAACTTCAGGAAGTTTTAAAATAAGGATGGTCAGAAAGTATTCTAATCAATAAATATATATATATGTATGTATGTTTGGGAGAAGATTTAGTATGGAATAACAATTCTAACCTTATTTCCAGAAGCCCAAGCCCACAAAATGGCTAAAATGGACATTTCTATGATGATTATTTTATTTTAATTGAAACTGTCCCACGTAGTGGAACCTCTGCGTAGTAGAGGTTAGTATATAGTGATGTATGCAAAGAGACCAGAGTGGCTACATGAAGATCTCAGGTTCACAGGACTAGGATTAAGAATGTTTTCTGACTTCACATCCAAAGCTTTAAGAGACCTATCTTCTGCCTTTCAAGTCTGCTAAAGATATATTTATAAGCTGATGAATGTTAGACAAGGAAGAGCAAACTTTCCACTTGCCAGCTCTCCTCCTCCTCACCATGTTATCCAGCTATGTCATTTTTACTTGGCAGTTCCTTCTCATTTGTGTTTCCTTCTTGCCAGTCTATAAAAGTACAGCACAAGATAGAATGCCTAGTGTGTGTAGGTACTTACAGATTCATTCTTCAATTTGGGGAATGCGGTAAGGAAGCCTATTCTTTGAAGAATGTTACAACAGTTCCTGACAAGGCAAGAAGGATATGGCATATACTTACTTGATATATCAGTTACAACTTGGGTATGGTTGCAAATATCAAACACCAGAAATAATTACAGCTTAGATAGAAAGAAAATGTACAAGACAGAAAATGTACAATGGACATCTAGGATTGGGCCCCCAAAGCTGGGAGAGCAGACCCATGGTGTCGTCAGATTCTAAGGTTCTTCCTGCTTCACCTGTCTTAGCACTGGCTGCTAGTCTCTGTGTCAGCCCGTGAGCTGAGATTGTTTTGGGGTGTCCAGGCCTTCATTATATCCAGTGAAACTGGCAGCAGAGGGAACTGAGGGAGGATGAAAATCTCATTTTTCTTTGTAGAGAATGGTCTTGAAGAGGGATCCAGTGTGTAGTATAAAGTGGGTAGCTTTGGTTTATATTGCGTTGCAGAGAGCTTGACCACAGGCTGCAGAGGAGCTGGAAAACTAAGGCTGTTCCTGGCTGGAGGTGGAAACTGCTTCTGCCCCACTGAAAATGGAAGTTCTGCTACTGATGTGAGTAACAAAGGGAAGATGCCACAAATGATTTGGAGTCAATTATTGTAATCAGAATTTCTAGTTTCTGATCATTACATCAAAAGTAATCATCAAAAAAAAAAAGTTAGACTTTTTTCCCCCAACTTACATTGCTTTCTCACTTAAGTCACTCTTTTTGGGTTGCATCTACTCTTGATCTCAGATCTAAATAAATCTCAAATATTCTTATAGAAAAACATAAAGAAAAAAGAACCAATGGACATCTCATTTCTTTTGTTAACTCTTTAATGATAGTTGTTTAAAAAATTCTCAAAATGCTTATAGTAAATTCTGCTTTTAGTATTATGATATTTATTTCTTTCCTAATATTGCTTCCCATTTTTTTTTTGCATTTATAATCTTCACTATTTACTTGTATTTAGAAAAATGAGGACTCTTTCCAACCTCATGTGAATTTATATCACTATTTTTTTGCTTTTGGCAAGAATTTTTGTATAAGATTAAAACTACTTACCTTCAAATTCTCCATGCTAAGTTTAATTATGTCTTAATTCAGAATAACTTTTAATGAAAGATGATAAGAAAGACAGCTACTTAGCTATTTTCAGTTTCTAAATTTTACTCCATGGCACCAAATTCCTGATCCTTTTGAAGTCAGACATAAAAGAAAACTGCATCCCACAAATCATAAGGTAGATTAGGAAACATTTTGAACCCCTTTCCCTTTCATTCCTTCATATTTACCAAAAAGTAGTTTCTTTCTGTCAGAGGTCCTTCCATAGTTTTCTTTCTTTTAAAAGATGGATTATTCATTGCATATGAAAATTCCTTATAGATGAATGTACTCTAGAAAATTTCCACCATTGACCAAAGCTCTTGTAATGTGTTGTTCTTTTAAAGTTATTATTGAAAAATAGTTTAATTTTGAACATAGGCAAAATGAAACACCTAGAATCTCTCAATGTTAGCACAATAGTTTCATACTGGTATATTTTTCAAATTTCATATTTTATTGCATCTAAGATTTATCATTATTTTATGTACCTCTAAAAAAGGAGGGGCTTCTAATTGAAATGCAGGACAATGTTGATTATAAGACACATCCTGATTTTACAGCTGTTGACATGTTAAAAATGTGCTTTTTAGAATTGAGAAAATTCTAAATTTACTATTATAATAACTACATTGTCTTCCATCAAGTTGACGTCCTATAATTTACTAAGTCATTTTGTTGTTGTTCCACATTTAGGATATTTCTAGGTTTTTGTCAATGATTACCTTATGTGTGTGGGGATTCCCAGGTGATGCTAGTGGTAAAGAACCCACCCGCCAAGGCAGAAGACATAAGAGATGCGGGTTCCATCCCTGGGTCGAGAAGATCCCCTGGAGAAGAAAATGGCAATCCATTCCAGTATTCTTGCCTGGAGAATCCCCTGGACAGAGGAGTCTGGTGGTCTACAGTCCATAGGGTCACAAAAGAGTTGAACACAGCTAAAGCGGCTTAGCAGGGAACCTTGTGCGTGCAGATTTTTTCTGGTGGTGGTGGTGGTGGTGGTGGTGGTGGTTCAGTTGTTAGCTGTATTCGACACTTGTGACACCATAGACTGTATGTAGCCTTCCAGGCTCCTCTGTCCATGGGATTTCCCAGGCAAGAATACTGTAGTGAGTTGCCATTTCCTTCTCCAGGGGATCTTCCTACCCCAGGAATCGAAGCTGGGTCTTCTGTACTATAGGTAGATTCCTTAGCACTGAGCTACCAGGGAAGCCAGGTTTTCTATACTGCTGAGTAATTTATTTATTTTTTTAACTTCCTGGATTGTCTGGATCAAAAGATCGATGAAAATTCATATGGTTCCTGCTATTTTTCCATTGCTTTCCAAAAGTGTACTAATTTCCATTGCCACTAGCAGTAAATGAAAATATCAGTTCCATGGGAGAATACTCCAAATGATGGCAGCTATTTAAAAAAACCCAACTTTAAAAAAATTCTAAAATGCTTCATAAATATTTCTGTAAGTTATGTATATTTGAAATAGTAAGGGTAAATATTTTTCCTCCTGCTGTTTATTGAACTTTTCCTTATTAAAGCTTATTTACCAACCACCTATAGTTTTGGTTCCTCTAATTTATGTCCATTTATCACTAGAACAGGGCTTCCCTTATGGCTAAATGGTATAGAATCTGCCTGCAATGCAGGAGACCTGGATTTTATCCCTGGGTTGGGAAGGTCCCGTGGAGGAGGGCATGGCAACCCACTCCAGTATCCTTGCCTGGAGAATCCCATTAATACAGGAGCCTGACAGGCTGTGGTCCACAGGGTTGCACAGAGTCAGACACGACTGAAGTGACTAAGCAGTAGCAGCAGCATCACTAGAACAGTTGTTCTGTTGTGTGATAGAAACAAAAAAATATAGTCTTTATTTTGAATAAGGTTAAGATTATGGTGGTAGCATGGTGGGTGATGTGGAAAGAGAGGTGCTGAGGCTCCTGTTTTAGCAGTGATGTGAAGTGACGTGAAAGTCGCTTAGTCGTGTCTGACTCTCTGTGACCCCCTGAACTGTATGTAGCTGGCCAGGTTCCTCTGTCCATGGATTTCTCTGAGCAAGAGGACTGGAGTAGCTTACCAATCCCTTTAGCAGAAAGACCAAGAATTCCCCGAACCTGCATTTCCAGGATCTGTAGGAGGCCAGTGTTTTTGCTTTCTTTTGTCTTTAAAGGATATAGGGTGATGGCTGTAAAGAGCACCCCTGCTGTCTATAAAGAATAAAGACTTTGGTGTTAGGTCTACCAGTTTTAACTCTAAGTTTGATATTCAGTAGTTGTATGGTGTTGGGCAAATTACTGGAAGTGTAATCTAAATTAAGTGTGATATTAATCCTCACCTAGCAGGGTATTACAGAGAAGGCGATGGAACCCCATTCCAGTACTCTTGCCTGGAAAATCCCATGGACAGAGGAGCCTGGTAGGCTGCAGTCCATGGGGTCACTAAGAGTCGGACACGACTGAGCGACTTCACTTTCACTTTTCATTTTCATGCACTGGAGAAGGAAATGGCAACCCACTCCAGTGTTCTTGCCTGGAGAATCCCAGGGATGGCAGAGCCTGGTGGGCTGCCGTCTCTGGGGTCGCACAGAGTTGGACTTGACTGAAGCAACTTAGCAGCAGCAGCAGCAGCAGCAGCAGCAGGAGGGTATCAAGAACATTGGATGAGTTAATGTTTAAAAAGCATCTAATGTGGGGCCTGGTCTGCAATAGTCCTCTTAATTCTCTGGTGGCCCCTGTGGAGGTTGGAGCATGTCATACACAACATGAGGGTACCACATTTCAGGAGATGCCATTGGTGTAATAGTCATTGTGGATTTCTATATTTATTACAATTTGACAGACATTGTCTTGAAGTAACTAAATCAATATATTGTGACAACATTTCATAGATGTTGCGAACTTTTTCTAATTTGCAGAGGAAAATAAAGCTACTGGTTAGATCAAAGTTTTATGAAACACTAATTTATCATTACTTTATGTGTTTTTCTTGTAATCAAACAATTCACATTTGTAGTAGGCAGAATAATGTTCCCTCAACTCCTTAAAAATGTCCAGGTTCCCAGAACCTGAGGATCTGTTACCTTACATGGCAAAGGGGAACTGAGTTTATAGATGGAATTAAGATGGCTAAAATCAACTGTCCTTAAAATAGGAAGATTTTCTTGGATTATCTAACTCTGCCCAATGTAATTACAAGGGCCCTTAAAAGTGGAATAAGGAGGCAGAACAAGAGGTCGGAGAGTTGCAACATGACAGGAACCTACTCATTATTGCTGGCTTTGAAGATGAAGAAAGGAGGTGACAGCAATAAGCCTAGGAATGTAAGCATTTTCTATAAGCTGGAAAGGGCAAGAAAGTGGATTGTCTCTCTCCTAGAGTCTCCAGAAAGGAACACAAGCCCTCTTGACCCCTTGATTTTGACCAGTGAGACCCATTGGTGGTTGAGTTTTTTTCCAGGCAAGACCAGTGTGGGTCGCCATTTCCTTCTCCATTAGGTACTTATAAACTACAAAACTGTAAGATAAAAGATTTGTATGTTTAAGGCACTCAGTTTGTGATAATTTGTCACAATAGCGACAGAAAGCTAATATAACATAGTTAGCAGGAAATTTAGAAAATATGGATAGGAAAAATAAAACAAAGTAAAAGTCATTCATATTATTTCCCAACTCTGTCTTCTGAGCAGGTCCAGAAGCAGTGACATCCCAATAGCAATAAGCACCCCTATCCCCAGACTTTGGTATGAAAAAGGAATAATGATAACTTTATAATGGAGGTACCTGGCAGACTGCACTTTAACCAAAAGGTCTAGGTTGACATCACCGGTGAAAAGTCACGTTGTTGTCATATACACCCTGAGCTGATGTCACAAGAAAGGCACTTTTACCTCTGTGATATTCTTCTTAACAACCTATATTCTCAGTGTAAGCCTGAAAAGTAAAATCGGAAAAATCCAAATTGAGGCACAGTGTACAAACTGTCTGGCCAGTATACCTCAAAAGTGTCAAGGTTCTGATAAACAAGAAAAGACCAAGAAACTGTCATAGACCAGAGAAACTCAGGAGACATGATACCTAAGGGCAAAGTGGAATCCTGGAAAAGAAAAAAGACATCATTAGAAAAACATAGTAGAATCTAAATGAAGTCTGGACTGTAGTTAACAGTAAGGTAAAAATATCAATCTCTCAGTTTTAACAAATGTGCCACAGTTACGAAAGATGTTGATAGTAGGGGAAGCTGGGTGACAGGTACATGGGACTATCTTTCCAACTTTTCTACAAATTTAAGGGTGTCCCAAAATTTAAGAGAAGTACCTTTCACATAATCCCATTGCTTGAAAATGGCTATTAATATTTTGTAAAAATGAGGAACTTCCTTGGCATTCCAGTGGTAAAGACTTTGCCTTCCAATGCGGGAGGTATGGGTTCAATCCCTGGTTGGTGAGCTAATATCCCACATGCCTCATGGCCAAAAATTCAAAGCATCAAACAGAAGAAATATTGTAAAAAATTGAATAAAGACTTTAGAGATGATCCACATAAAAATATTTTATAAAAGTAAGATTAAATCCTATAATTTTGGTTCACCAGGTTTTTTACTCGTCAGCATATTAGGACATTATTCCATTGGAAGAACCATGAAAGACACCTGCCTCTTCCTAGTCATTGTGGTTCTTTGAGATCCTTTGGTTACTTAGAGGGACACTGCAGTAGAATCTCAAACTGTATTGGCCATATGACATTTATCATATCATGAGAGGGAGGCTCTGCCTGGCCTTGGTTTTGTCCAAACCTCACTCCACTTGTGAAAGAGAGAAGCTTTAATAGGATTTCATGAGCTTTAAAAGATCCGTCTAGTCAAGGCTATGGTTTTTCCAGTGGTCGTGTATGGATGTGAGAGTTGGACTGTGAAGAAGGCTGAGCGCTGAAGAATTGATGCTTTTGAACTGTGGTGTTGGAGAAGACTCTTGAGAGTCCCTTGGACTGCAAGGAGATCCAACTGGTCCATTCTGAAGGAGACTAGTCCTGGGTGTTCTTTGGAAGGAATGATGCTGAAGCTGAAACTCCAGTACTTTGGCCACCTCATGCGAAGAGTTGACTCATTGGAAAAGACTCTGATGCTGGGAGGAATTTGGGGCAGGAAGAGAAGGGGATGACAGAGGATGAGATGGCTGGATGGCATCACTGACTCTATGGATGTGAGTTTGAGTGAACTCTGGGAGTTGGTGATGGACAGGGAGGCCTGGCGTGCTGCGATTCATGGGGTTGCAAAGAGTCAGACACGACTGAGTGACTGAACTGAACTGAACTGAATGTTCATGACACTTCCGTTTATTCTTGACTCTGCACAATTGTGCCCCTCCTAAACACACCCAGAACAAGAAGGACTTGAGGAGAGGTTCCTTGTTGCTTTAACACAATTGCACTGTCTGTCTTTATAATCCATGATTTATGATGCCAGCAACAAATTTGACATTGTACTTTGAAGGAAAGAAAAATCCCAAATATTTTATGTGCATCATTTTATTTCATCCTCAAAGTGATCCACTGAGGAAGGAAATATTCTCATCCCCATTTCAAATATTTATAGAGAGAGGTTAAGTAACTTGCCCAGGGATACACAGTAAGTGGTAGAGCTAAGTTTCAACTTAGGCGTCATGGCTCTAGCTGGTATACATGATCATTGTACTATGCTGTCTCCTCAAGGAAGTTACCTAAATTGTGAGTTTGGGGAGCAATCACAGAATTTGCTCTATGAAAACTAGTTGAGGACCAACAAAAACAGCAAAAGCAACAACAAAACTCTTCTGCAATTGTCTTGTGTTGCCTTGCCATTCTTCTTAAAGAGGATACTGTCAGAGCAGGCGGCAGAAAAAGCTGGGAAAGAGTGAACTAGAGAGCTCTCTGCCGCTGTGCAATATCATCCCTACTCCAATTAATATTAAACCTCTGTGCTGTGCTTTGTTAAGTCACTTCAGTCATGTCTGACTCTTTGCCATCCTATGAACTGTAGCCCCACCAGGCTTCTCAGTCCCTGGGATTCTCCAGGCAAGAAAACTGGAGTGGGTTGCCGTGTCCTTCTCCAGGGGATCTTCCCCATCCAGAATCAGACCTGCATCTCTTACTTCTGCCTTGGCAGGTGGATTCTTTACCACTAGCACCACCTGGAAAACCCCAACCCTCTGTGTGATTGACTTTAATTTCAATATCTGCCCTAACTATTTTTTACAACATCCTTTTTGATGAATCATCATGTCTCATATCAGAGTATCTGCAAGTTCATAAAAGAGAGTGTGGCAATATCTTTAAAATGCTTATATAAACTGCAAAATGCTATGTGAATATTAAACATCCTATTATAACCTATTTTTAAAATTAGAATTCTTTATTATACAAATGTTCGGGTGTATCTGTCTAGTTAGTTAATGTTAAAGCTAAACAGAACATAGGCACAATTTTCTCTTATCATTGTTTTCTGTCTTGCACATTTCTTTGTGAGTAGAATTAAATTACAACCAAAAATAGAAATGCATTTGTTAGCACCTGGTACCATTGTTCTGAAAGAAAGACTTTTTTTTCCCCTGATGGCAAACCTTCCCCACACCGAATAATATACAATTGAATTTGCATGTTAAAAAAATGTGTGCACTGCCTTTTTATAATTAAAGATAAGATTAACCTGTGTGTTGAATTTTCCTCCAACAACAACCTGAAACATTTTCATGTTAATTTTACCAAAAACATAGTGAAAGTAATGGGTAATTATTTTCTGCTGACATTTTCTCCCATTAGATTGAATGTGCATTTTGGGACTGAGCTGTCAGTTTTGATTTCAGCTTAGTTTTCATGTAGAGTTGGTGCATTGAGATTATTTTCCCATTATTGTTTAATATGTGCTTTTTTATGGGAGCAGAAGTAATTTGAGGCCATCCTGTCAATCATTTTCCTCAAAGTTCAGACACATAAACGAGAAATATCGAAAGTCTTGAACCATCTGTTTCAAGCAGTCTAACTTATTTACGTATATAAAGCTCCTGCTTTTGTACCCTTTTTAGAAATAACCATGGTTTTAGCTTAAATAATTTAATGAAAATCTATATAGCTAGCTAATGTCATGGCCTACAGTCATTTTATTTGTTTATACAAATGAATCCATTTGCTCATTTTTAAAGCTATGCTCCTATGTATATTACATTAACTGGATGGCATTTATCTAGTTAGTTCAGAATATAATGTCAACTGATCTCATCTTTTTTTTTTAGCATTTGTGAAAATGAAGTTTTGGATCACATAAAGAAATTCTGATTAATATAATTATTAATTAATAATTAATGAGGAGAGCTTTATTTTCATTTTATGCACTGATGGTTTAGTAGCAATGTTTTTTTTTTTAATTTTTAGTTTTTTATTTTTTAAATTTTAAAATCTTTAATTCTTACATGCATTCCCAAACATGACCCCCCCTCCCACCTCCCTCCCCAGAACATCTTTCTGGGTCATCCCCATGCACCAGCCCCAAGCATGCTGCATCCTGCGTCAGACATAGACTGGCGATTCAATTCACATGATAGTATACATGTTAGAATGTCATTCTCCCAAATCATCCCACCCTCTCCCTCTCCCTCTGAGTCCAAAAGTCCATTATACACATCTGTGTCTCTTTCCCTGTCTTGCATACAGGGTCGTCATTGCCATCTTCCTAAATTCCATATATATGTGTTAGTATACTGTATTGGTGTTTTTCTTTCTGGCTTACTTCACTCTGTATAATCGGCTCCAGTTTCATCCATCTCATCAGAACTGATTCAAATGAATTCTTTTTAACCGCTGAGTAATACTCCATTGTGTATATGTACCACAGCTTTCTTATCCATTCATCTGCTGATGGACATCTAGGTTGTTTCCATGTCCTGGCTATTATAAACAGTGCTGCGATGAACATTGGGGTACATGTGTCTCTTTCAATTCTGGTTTCCTCGGTGTGTATGCCCAGAAGTGGGATTGCTGGGTCATAAGGTAGTTCTATTTGCAATTTTTTAAGGAATCTCCACACTGTTCTCCATAGTGGCTGTACTAGTTTGCATTCCCACCAACAGTGTAGGAGGGTTCCCTTTTCTCCACACCCTCTCCAGCATTTATTGCTTGCAGATTTTTGGATCGCAGCCATTCTGACTGGTGTGAAGTGGTACCTCATTGTGGTTTTGATTTGCATTTCTCTAATAATGAGTGATGTTGAGCATCTTTTCATGTGTTTGTTAGCCATCCGTATGTCTTCTTTGGAGAAATGTCTATTTAGTTCTTTGGCCCATTTTTTGATAGGGTCGTTTATTTTTCTGGAGTTGAGCTGCAGAAGTTGCTTGTATATTTTTGAGATTAGTTGTTTGTCAGTTGCTTTATTTGCTATTATTTTCTCCCATTCAGATGGCTGTCTTTTCACCTTGCTTATATTTTCCTTTGTTGTGCAGAAGCTTTTAATTTTAATTAGATCCCATTTGTTTATTTTTGCTTTTATTTCCAGAATTCTGGGAGGTGGATCATAGAGGATCCTGCTGTGATTTATGTCTGAGAGTGTTTTGCCTATGTTCTCCTCTAGGAGTTTTATAGTTTCTGATCTTACATTTAGATCTTTAATCCATTTTGAGTTTATTTTTGTGTGCGGTGTTAGAAAGTGATCTAGTTTCATTCTTTTACAAGTGGTTGACCAGTTTTCCCAGCACCACTTGTTAAAGAGATTGTCTTTACTCCATTGTATATTCTTGCCTCCTTTGTCAAAGATAAGGTGTCCATATGTGTGTGGATTTATCTCTGGGCTTTCTATTTTGTTCCATTGATCTATATGTCTGTCTTTGTGCCAGTACCATACTGTCTTGATGACTGTGGCTTTGTAGTAGAGCCTGAAGTCAGGCAAGTTGATTCCTCCAGCTCCATTCTTCTTTCTCAGGATTGCTTTGGCTATTCGAGGTTTTTTGTATTTCCATACAAAGCTTGAAATTATTTGTTCTAGTTCTGTGAAAAATGTGGCTGGTAGCTTGATAGGGATTGCACTGAATTTGTAAATTGCTTTGGGTAGTATACTCATTTTCACTATATTGATTCTTCCAATCCATGAACATGGTATATTTCTCCATCTATTAGTGTCCTCTTTGATTTCTTTCATCAGTGTTTTATAGTTTTCTATATATAGGTCTTTAGTTTCTTTAGGTAGATATATTCCTAAGTATTTTATTCTTTTCGTTGCAATGGTGAATGGAATTGTTTCCTTAATTTCTTTTTCTACTTTCTCATTATTCGTGTATAGGAATGCAAGGGATTTCTGTGTGTTGATTTTATATCCTGCAACTTTACTATATTCATCGATGAGCTCTAGTAATTTTCTGGTGGAGTCTTTAGGGTTTTCCATGTAGAGGATCATGTCATCTGCAAACAGTGAGAGTTTTACTTCTTCTTTTCCAATTTGGATTCCTTTTATTTCTTTTTCTGCTCTGATTGCTGTGGCCAAAACTTCCAGAACTATGTTGAATAGTAGCGGTGAAAGTGGACACCCTTGTCTTGTTCCTGACTTTAGGGGAAATGCTTTCAATTTTTCACCATTGAGGATAATGTTTGCTGTGGGTTTGTCATATATAGCTTTTATTATGTTGAGATATGTTCCTTCTATTCCTGCTTTCTGGAGAGTTTTTATCATAAATGGATGTTGAATTTTGTCAAAGGCCTTCTCTGCATCTATTGAGATAATCATATGGTTTTTATTTTTCAATTTGTTAATGTGGTGAATTACATTGATTGATTTGCGGATATTGAAGAATCCTTGCATCCCTGGGATAAAGCCCACTTGGTCATGGTGTATGATCTTTTTAATGTGTTGTTGGATTCTGATTGCTAGAATTTTGTTGAGGATTTTTGCATCTATGTTCATCAGAGATATTGGCCTGTAGTTTTCTTTTTTGGTGACATCTTTGTCAGGTTTTGGTATTAGGGTGATGGTGGCCTCATAGAATGAGTTTGGAAGTTTACCTTCCTCTGCAATTTTCTGGAAGAGTTTGAGTAGGATAGGTGTTAGCTCTTCTCGAAATTTTTGGTAGAATTCAGCTGTGAAGCCATCTGGACCTGGGCTTTTGTTTGCTGGAAGATTTCTGATTACAGTATCAATTTCCGTGCTTGTGATGGGTCTGTTAAGATTTTCTATTTCTTCCTGGTTCAGTTTTGGAAAATTGTACTTTTCTAAGAATTTGTCCATTTCTTCCACGTTGTCCATTTTATTGGCATACAACTGCTGATAGTAGTCTCTTATGATCCTTTGTATTTCTGTGTTGTCTGTTGTGATCTCTCCATTTTCATTTCTAATTTTATTGATTTGATTTTTCTCTCTTTGCTTCTTGATGAGTCTGGCTAATGGTTTGTCAATTTTATTTATCCTTTCAAAGAACCAGCTTTTGGCTTTGTTGATTTTTGCTATGGTCTCTTTTGTTTCTTTTGCATTTATTTCTGCCCTAATTTTTAAGATTTCTTTCCTTCTACTAACTCTGGGGTTCTCCAACTCTTCCTTTTCTAGTTGCTTTAGTTGTAGAGTTAGGTTATTTATTTGACTTTTTTCTTGTTTCTTGAGGTATGCCTGTATTGCTATGAACTTTCCTCTTAGCACTGCTTTTATAGTGTCCCACAGGTTTTGGGTTGTTGTGTTTTCATTTTCATTAGTTTCTATGCATATTTTGATTTCTTTTTTGATTTCTTCTGTGATTTGTTGGTTATTCAGAAGTGTGTTGTTCAACCTCCATATGTTAGAATTTTTAATAGTTTTTCTCCTGTAATTGAGATCTAATCTTAATGCATTATGGTCAGAAAAGATGCTTGGAATGATTTCGATTTTTTTGAATTTATCAAGTTTAGATTTATGGCCCAGGATGTGATCTATCCTGGAGAAGGTTCCATGAGCACTTGAAAAAAAGGTGAAATTCGTTGTTTTGGGGTGAAATGTCCTATAGATATCAATTAGGTCTAACTGATCTAATGTACCATTTAAAGTTTGCGTTTCTTTGTTAATTTTCTGTTTAGTTGATCTGTCCATAGGTGTGAGTGGGGTATTAAAGTCTCCCACTATTATTGTGTTATTGTTGATTTCCCCTTTCATACTTGTTAGCATTTGTCTTACATATTGTGGTGCTCCTATATTGGGTGCATATATATTTATAATTGTTATATCTTCTTCTTGGATTGTTCCTTTGATCATTATGTAGTGGCCTTCTTTGTCTCTTTTCACAGCCTTTGTTTTAAAGTCTATTTTATCGGATATGAGTATTGCCACTCCTGCTTTCTTTTGGTCTCTATTTGCGTGGTATATCTTTTTCCAGCCCTTCACTTTCAGTCTGTATGTGTCCCTTGTTTTGAGGTGGGTCTCTTGTAAGCAGCATATAGAGGGGTCTTGTTTTTGTATCCATTCGGCCAGTCTTTGTCTTTTGGTTGGGGCGTTCAACCCATTTACGTTTAAGGTAATTATTGATAAGTATGATCCCGTTGCCATTTACTTTATTGTTTTGGGTTCGGGTTTATACACCCTTTTCGTGTTTCCTGTCTAGAGGATATCCTTTAGAATTTGTTGGAGAGCTGGTTTGGTGGTGCTGAATTCTCTCAGCTTTTGCTTGTCTGTAAAGCTTTTGATTTCTCCTTCGTATTTGAATGAGATCCTTGCTGGGTACAGTAATCTGGGCTGTAGGTTATTGTCTTTCATCACTTTAAGTATGTCTTGCCATTCCCTCCTGGCCTGAAGAGTTTCTATTGACAGATCAGCTGTTATCCTGATGGGAATCCCCTTGTGTGTTATTTGTTGTTTTTCCCTTGCTGCTTTTAATATTTGTTCTTTGTGTTTGATCTTTGTTAATTTGATTAATATGTGTCTTGGGGTGTTTCGCCTTGGGTTTATCCTATTTGGGACTCTCTGTGTTTCTTGGACTTGGGTGATTATTTCCTTCCCCATTTTAGGGAAGTTTTCAACTATTATCTCCTCAAGGATTTTCTCATGATCTTTCTTTCTGTCTTCTTCTTCTGGGACTCCTATAATTCGAATGTTGGAGCGTTTCATATTGTCCTGGAGGTCTCTGAGATTGTCCTCGTTTCTTTTAATTCGTTTTTCTTGTTTCCTCTCTGATTCATTTATTTCTACCATTCTATCTTCTATTTCACTAATCCTATCTTCTGCCTCCGTTATTCTACTATTTGTTGCCTCCAGAGTGTTTCTGATCTCATTTATTGTGTTATTCATTATATTTTGACTCTTTTTTATTTCTTCTAGGTCCTTGTTAAACCTTTCTTGCATCTTCTCAATCCTTGTCTCTAGGCTATTTATCTGTGTTTCCATTTTGATTTCAAGATTTTGGATCATTTTCACTATCAATATTCGGAATTCCTTCTCCGGTAGATTCCCTACTTCTTCCTCTTTTGTTTGGTTTGGTGGGCATTTCTCCTGTTCCTTTACCTGCTGAGTATTCCTCTGTCTCTTCATCTTGGTTATATTGCTGCGTTTGGGGTGGCCTTTTTATATTCTGATAATTTGTGGAGTTCTCTTTATTATGGAGCTTCCTCACTTTGGGTGGGGTTCTATCAGTGGCTTGTCAAGGTTTCCTGGTTAGGGAGGCTTGTGTTGGAGTTTTGGTGGGTGGAGCTGGGTTTCTTCTCTCTGGAGTGCAGTGGAGTGACCAGTAATGGGTTATGAGACATCAAAGGTTTTGGGATAATTTTGAGCTGCCTGTATATTGAGGCTCAGGGGAGTGTTCCTGTGTTGCTGGAGAATTTGCGTGGTATGTCTTGTTTTGGAACTTGTTGGCCCTTGGGTGGAGCTTGGTTTCAGTGTAGGTATGAAGGCATTTGATGAGCTCCTATTGCTTAATGTTCCCTGAATTCAAGAGTTCTCTAATGTTTTCAGGCTTTGGGTTTAAGCTTCCTGCTTCTGGTTTTCAGTTTTATTTTCACAGTAGCCTCTAGACTTCTCCATCTATACAGCACCGATGATAAAACATCTAGGTTAAAGATGAAAAGTTTCTCCACCTTGAGGGACACTCAGAGAGGTTCACTGAGTTACAAGGAGAAGAGAAGATGGAGGGGGTAGTTAGAGGTAACTGGAATGAGATGCGGTGAGATCAAGAGAGGAGAGAGCAGGCTAGCCAGTAGTCACTTCCTTATGTGCGCTCTATAGTCTGGACCGCTCAGAGGTATTTACAGAGTTATACAGGGAAGAGGAGAGGGAGGAAGTAGACAGAGGTGACCAGGAGGATAAGAGAGAGGAATGAGTAGGAGAGAGACAAATCCTGCCAGTAACCAGTTCCTTAGCTGTTCTCTACCGTCTGGAACACACAGAGATTCACAGAGTTGGATAGAGAAGAGATGGGGGAGAAAAGAGACAGAGGCCACCTGGTGGAGAAAGAGGAGAGGCCAGAGGAGGAGAGAGTGGACAAGTCAGTAATCTCGCTCTCAGGTAAACTTGGGTAGTGAGGTTTGGGTTTTTAAATGTACAAAATTGACAACAAAGATTAAAAATCTGGAGTAGAGGTTGGATTTTCAAAGATACAATATTAAGGAAAAGCAGAAGGAAAAAGGAAGAAAGAAAAAAAAAGAATTATTAAAAAACAAACAAACAAACAAAAAAAAACAAAACAAAACACCAACAACCATCCAAAGAGTATATATGGTGTTTGCCTTAAAAAAAAAAAAAGTCTTTTTTTTAAAAAAATAGTAATACTAGGTTATAGAAATAAAAATTAGAGGAGAAATAGAAGACTTAACAATTAAAAAAAAGCTCGGAAAAAAAGGAAAAAAAAGCAAAAGGCAAAAAAAAAAGAATGGTTTTAAAAATATTAAAAAATTAAAAATATATCTGGCTCTTCTCTGATGTTATGGGCCGTGTGGGCTCACTTCCAAGGTGGTTCCCTCTGTTTAACTTCTTCTGTTTGCTGGTTTTTAGGCTCACTAGTTCAGTCGCGCTGTGGGGAGGGGGGATGCTGCAAACAAATAGCACTGTCGTATGTACACAGTATCTCTGCCCCGCTTGACCTGTCCTTTCTCGCGGCGTACAAACCGCTCCGGCTCTACGATGCTCAGCCGGGAACCGTCTGGGGCCAGCCCTAGGCTGCGTGCACTTCCCCGGTCCAAGCCGCTCAGGTTCGGCCCTCAGGCAGCCCTCAGAGGCACAAATGCGGCTGGGACTGCGCTTTGTGCCCTTCCCAGGTCCGAGTAGCTCAGGAGTTTGGCGAGCGCGATCGCCGGGGCTTGTCACCTTTTCCGCCGCTACCGCTCAGCTCTCTGGGTGGACCGCTGGCGCACCCCGTGAGGCAGACTGTGACTGTCCAGCACCCCCAGAAGTCTTAGCAAAGGAGCCTGCTTGCAGTTAGGTACGTAAAGTCTCTCCGGGTCTGCAATTGCCCCTTTCCAGTCCTTACGGCTCTGGCTGCCTGTCCCCGGCGGGGAATGGTCTGCAGCCGGCTTTTTCCGCTCCGTCCTTTGTTCTGTGCTCAGTCCTGGCGGTGTCTTATGTTCGAGCTTTTCGCGTGGTAGCTATCCCACAGTCTGGTTTGCTAGCCCAGGTTAGATCGTTCTGGTTGCGCGTGGGGCGTTCCTGCCCGATTCTTACAAAGCTCTGCAGCCCGCGCCTCCCGCGCGTCCCTGCCCTGCCCCCACTTCCCAATGGCGGATGCAGGCGTCTGTGCTGCTTTTCCGCTGGGGGAGTTACTGGTGGGCTTGTAATCTCTTGG
Organism: Ovis canadensis; assembly: GCF_042477335.2. Lineage (NCBI taxonomy): Eukaryota > Metazoa > Chordata > Mammalia > Artiodactyla > Bovidae > Ovis > Ovis canadensis. The sequence goes on from NC_091247.1 coordinate 88,085,342, forward strand.
TTTTAATTATTTATCTATTTTTCCTTCCTGTTATGTTGCCCTCTGTGTTTCCAAGGCTCGCCACAGACTCGGCAGGGAGAGTGTTTCCTGGTGTTTGGAAACCTCTCTTCTTAAAATTCCCTTCCCGGGACGGGCTTCCCTTCCCGGGACGGAGCTCCCTCCCCACCTCCTTTGTCTCCTTTTTCGTCTTTTATATTTTTTCCTACCTGTTTTTGAAGACAATGGTCTGCTTTTCTGGTTGCCTGATGTCCTCTGCCAGCCTACAGAAGTTGTTTTGTGGAGTTTGCTCGGTGTTGAAATGTTCTTTTGAGGAATTTGTGAGGGAGAACGTGATCTTCCCGTCCTATTCCTCCGCCATCTTTTTCTGTCTCCCCAGCAATGTTTTTTATTTGTTATTCATTCTTCAAACACTTATTATGTACCTACTATATAATCACCCTGTTAGGTGGCAAGAAGGGTCCTAAAATCTATGAGAAGGTCTGAGCTCCAGGTACTAACAATTCAACAGCCTGTAAAGGTGTATTAGAGTTTTATTTGATAAGTTTTGGGGAACTAATGAATGTTTTTCATCAGCAACATCAACATGGTGATTTAGAGAATTTAACTGACCATGGTATATAGCTTATACAACTTAAGCGACAGGTAGGAACACCTCACGTGAGGATGTTGCAGCAGTACTGGAGGCGGATGAGGATGTGGCATTTAGACGTGTGGATGAAAGAGAAACAGCTGGAGTTGAGGAGAGTCTAAATATCCTGACAGTTGACTAGCTCCTCTGAAGGTTTGTATCTCATTGAATGGATGGATTAATTTAGAGATATAGTTAAGTCTGGGAGAGACTCTGGGTCAGAGTGAAGGCTGTAGTTGTTTTTTTTTTTTCTTCCAATTTTACTGAGATGTAATTGACATACAACAGTGTATAAGTTTAAGGTATAGAGCATGATTTGACTTACAAATATCATGAAATGATTATCACAATAAATTTGCTCAGCATCCACCATCTCATACAAAAACACAGATACAAAATGAAAAAATATAACATTTTTTTTTTCCTGATGGGAACTCTTAGTCCCGCCTGGTATATTGGATCTGTGTACTCTCATCCACTCAAGGGTATGGCCCTTGTCGTTATATCTTCCCTCAACATGAACCCCTTTTCTAGATTACTTACTTCACACACAAGCATGTTGAAATGTTTCCCACCTTTAACAAAAGTCCATTTCCTTAATAGAGTGGTCAATGTTTGATATCTTCTCTTCTTAATCTATTCTCACTTAAATTCATTTCAATCACGGTTTCTTCCCCACTCCTGAACCAAAACTGTTCCTGGCAATATTATCAGTGACCTCCATCTATTAAAATCCATTGGTCAGTTTTGAGTTCTCTACTCTCCAATACTTTAGCCACCTGATGCAAAGAGCCGACTCATTTGAAAAGATTTTGAGTCTGGAAAAGATTGAGGGCAGGAGGAGAAGGAGAGGATGGTTGGATGGCATCACTGACTCAATGAACATGAGTTTGAGCAAAGTCCAGGAGATGGTGAAAGACAGGGAAGCTTGATATGCTGCACTCCATGGGGTCGGACATGACTTAGTGATTGAACAACAACTTATTAAAATGCCTACAAACTTTCACATCATTAATTCTTCTGGAAACCCTTTCTTCACTTGGCTTCCAGGTTACACAGTATCCAGATTGTTCTCTCTCTGTGGATACTCTCTGTCAGGCTCTTTGCTGGACCTTCCTCTTCTCCAGACCTCTAAACATTGGAGAGTCCTGGAACTCGTTCCTGGTGTCTTCTGTGTGGAATTGTCTCACTACTCCTTTGGCTTTAAATGTTAAGTAAATGCTGATGATGTTAAAATTAATATTTCTAGACTCAAATTCTTCCTTTAGTTCAACATCTATGTCTCTCTTTAGATATTTAGCAATCGTGGCAAACTTACTATGTCCAAAAAAGTATTCTGTACTTTGTGCTCTTATAAACTGCCTCTTCCTCAGTTTTCCTCATCCAATTAATAGCAGCGTAATAAACAAAGGGAATCAGGCCTAAGAATGAGGAGTTATCTTTGAGTCCTCCTTTCCCTGGTGGCTCAGACAGTAGAGAATCTTGTAATATGGGAGACCCGAGTTCAATCCTTGGGTTGAGAAGATCCCCTGGAGGATGAAATGGCACCCCACTCCAGTATTCTGCCTGAAGAATCCCATGGACAGAGGAGCCCAACAGGCTACAGTCCATGGGGTTGCAAAGAATCAGACATGACTGAGCAACTAACACTTGGAACACCTTCCCTAAAATCCCACATCTGGTCTACCAGAAAGCCCTGCTAGCAACACTCCAGAATTTATCCTGAATTCAACCAGTTTTCATCATCTCCAGAACAGCTGTCCAAGACACCATCATCTCTCAACTGGATCACAGCTGTAGCTGGCCAAATTGTCTTCCTGCTTCAACTCTAAGCTTTACGGTTTAGTACTTATACAATGGCTAGAATAACCTTTAAAAATTTAATCACGGACTTCCCTGGTGGTCCAGTGGTTAAGAGTCTGCCTTCCAATGCAGGGGATGTGGGTTTCATCCCTAGTCAGGGAACTAAGATCCTACATGTGGAGGGAAACCTGAGCCCATGTGCTGCAACTGGAGATAGCCCAGATGCTGCAATGAAGACCTTCTGCAACCACCATTAAAAAAAAGTAATCAAGTCACTTTCTTTGCTCAAAAGCATTCAAAGCTTGCCATCATAATTAGAAGAAAATCCAAAGCAAATTCCCATGGCAAGGCTAATCCTTCATGATTCTCATTTCTTACTATCTTTTCCTCAGCCCCTCCCATGTTCCTCAAACACAACCACCTTGTTTCTCTCTGTCATGCTTAATTTTTCCCTCACAGGGATGCTTCTTTTCTTTCAGGTCTTGGCCAGAAGGTCATTTCCTTAGAAAGGTCTTTTTTTCCCCCCTGACTTCTATGTCGAATAGCAGCCCTTCCACCTCCTGCCATTGCTCTCTTTCTCTTTACTTGGATTCTCTCTTTTTCCTAGCATCTACTTGCTGCAACTGTGAGATATATTATTAATCATTTTTTGTACTTCTCACTCTCCGCACCCACCCCAACCTAGAAAGGAAGTTCATGAAGGCAAGAGCTTTATCTATCCATCTGTATTTGTAACATCTAGAAAAATAGTGTCTGCATATAAAGGTGCTCTCATATTTATAGAGGGCCTCCCTGGTGGCCAGGAGAAATATCAACAACCTCAGATATGCAGATGACACCACCCTTATGGCAGAAAGTGAAGAGGAACTAAAAAGCCTCTTGATGAAAGTAAAAGAGGAGAGTGAAAAAGTTGGCTTAAAGCTCAGCATTCAGAAAACGAAGATCATGGCATCCGGTCCCATCATTCCATGGGAAATGGATGGGGAAACAGTAGAAACAGTGTCAGACTTTATTTTTTTGGGCTCCAAAATCACTGCAGATGGTGACTGCAGCCATGAAATTAAAAGACGCTTACTCCTTGGAAGAAAAGTTATGACCAACCTAGATAGTATATTCAAAAGCAGAGACATTACTTTGCCAACTAAGGCCCATCTAGTCAAGGCTATGGTTTTTCCAGTGGTCATGTATGGATGTGAGAGTTGGACTGTGAAGAAGGCTGAACGCTGAAGAATTGATGCTTTTGAACTGTGGTGTTGGAGAAGACTCTTGAGAGTCCCTTGGACGGCAAGGAGATCCAACCAGTCCATTCTGAAGGAGATCAACCCTGGGATTTCTTTGGAGGGAATGATGCTAAAGCTGAAACTCCAATACTTTGGCCACCTCATGTGAAGTGTTGACTCATTGGAAAAGACTTTGATGCTGGGAGGGATTGAGGGCAGGAGGAGAAGGGGATGACAGAGGATGAGATGGCTGGATGGCATCACTGACTTGATGGACGTGAGTCTGAGTGAACTCTGGGAGATGGTGATGGATGGAGAGGCCTGGCGTGCTGCGATTCATGGGGTCACAAAGAGTCAGACACAACTGAGTGACTGAACTGAACTCCCTGGTGGCTCAGTGGTAAAGAATCTGCCTGCCAATGCAGGAGATGTGGGTTTGATCCCTGGGTCAGGAAGATCCCCTGGTGGAGGAAATGGCAACCCACTCCAGGATTCTTGCCTGGGAAATCCCATGGACAGAGGAACCTGGCAGGCTACAATCCATGGAGTCACAAAAGAGTCAGACATGACTTAGCCACTAAACAACAATATTTGTAGAATTAAAACAAGTTCATTTTTTGAAAAATAATATCAATATATTGGAGTCTGCTCATAGTTTGGTCTTCCCTGTAAGTCCCTTCCACATGTGCTTATCTTTAAAGAGGAACCCATTCTGTTTATACCCAGAGCTTCTCTTTTTTTTTTTAAATATAAATTTATTTATTTTAATTGGAGGTTAATTACTTTATAATATTGTATTGGTTTTGCCATACATCAACATGAATCCAAAGGTTCACCTCCCCTACAGGGCTGTCCCAAGGCTGGTCTTGGAGCTAAGTCCATATGTGAGCATTTGGGAAAAATCTTGATTTATTAAAAAGAATTATTTTTGCATTGTGTTTCCTTCAAGTGAATAGAAAGATGAATTGCAGCAAGTAAGTACAGATTCCCCCTCTGTCATTGAGTTTTATAGCTGAATGGCTGAGACTGCATAAATTTTGCTGGCAGGAGTAGCAGAATAAGGACAGGAGTCAAGGAGATGTGCTTTCTAATCCTAGCGCTGTTAGGGAAAAAAAGGAAGAAGGCGGCTGGTTACCTAATTTCATAATTCTTAGTGCTCAAGTTTCCTTTTCAAAATTAGGAATTATACCAGAGGCTGGATAATATCTCTGGTGCCTTCCTGCTCTAATATTATCACACAGTTCTTCTGTCAAAAAAGGCACTCCAAGATGAGCCTTAGCCATTGTTGTCAGATATTCTATTCAATTGCTTCATGTATAATGCAAACATGGACACATTTAATCCCTGTGAACCATCTGGCTTCTTCTGAAAAGCAGAAATCTGTGGCACACTGAACGACCCCCTTGCTGCTGATTCCAAGAGCTGTTGGATAAATGCAGCCGAGAGCTGGAGCTAGTGCCTGAAAGCCAGTCATGTGTCTCTTCCCAACTTTTTGTTCAGTCACATCATGCTGTGTTGGTACATTGAAATTGACCATGGTAGTATTTATTAATATTTATACCAAGGAAGTGCTACAAATCAGAGTTTTCTCTCCTACTCCACTTCCTGCGAGGAGTCAGTTGTTAAATTTATTTCTCACCATACCTCCAGGTAAGTGTGAATGGGTATCACCATTATTAGATGAATAAATCAAGGGATGTCTGACTTTGAGTGGTACATGGGGGTACATGACCCAACTAAGGTGCATAGAAAACCCACATGTACAACCACCACCACTACCATCCCTCTGACAAACTTGATAGAGAAGTAACTTGAGGCACAAGAATAAGGATTTTATGTGACATTTAACACTGCAACAATTCACGAAGTTATTATTATTACTATAATTTTTCTAGACAAGGAAGCAAAACTGGAGAGGGGTTAAATAATGTACCCAAGATCATACAGCTGGCAGGTGACAGAATGTGAACTTGTGCCCAGGTTTCTCTGATTCCAATCCTGAGGCTACACTGTTTCCCTGACACATACTGTACATACAGACACATTCTTATCTATATGTACATTTATGGGTTTAAAGATATTTCTTTTCTCTCTGCTGTGGTAATTGTTTCTCTCTTTCTTCACAAAGGGCAAAAATATCATAAATACCAGTATCACACCAGAGACTTGTTTGTTCTCCAAAACATTTAGCACATTTCCTAAGGATTAGTTCAGAAGTGGCCCTGAGGATCCTATCTGAGTTGATGTCATCAGAAAGGCACAGTGATATGGAAGATGCCCACATTTTTATCTTGAAACTTTTTATCTCTTCTTGCTGGCAAAATAGCTGAAAAAGAAGCTGCTTAACCTTAGGCAGTTCACGTTATCCTCAAAATAAATTGCTTCTTAAAAAGTGGTTGCATAATCTTTAAATTAAAACTCCAAACCCACAGAGGAAAAACGTTACCAGTACTGTGTTAGGTTTAAAGGAAAGTGTCCATTAGCTTCCAGGACATGCTAAGGAAGCTAATCTCGGAATGGGATGAAAGTCGTAGGAGTAACGATTATGCCTTTGATCCACTGCCCATATGGCATTCTCGACAGGATTATGTAAATGACCTTTAAAAAGTATTTTGGAGCAGTCAGACCTGGAAACATTTATAGATTTTCACATCTGAGTATCTGATCAGATCAAAAGGAAATTAAGCTTTTCTCCATTAACTTCAACCAGAAGCTCCCTTTTCTAATTTTTCCTTACATAGCGTCTTTAGAGATGACAGTGGCAATGCTGCTAGAGAGGCCTGCAGTAGGTAAAGAAGGGGAGAAGCGAACACTTGCTATAGAAATAGTCGGTTTAAGCATATTGATCAGCTTTTTCTCCTGGGGTATTTGGTTGAAGTAGATGGCAAGGGCTTTGAGAAATTAGATCGGGGATTTCTACCAGGTGGTAGCACTTGGACCAACTGTAACATCTGTGTCAAAGGGTTTATAAGAAATTAAATATGCTAATAAGTTTGGCTATTCTTCTGGGGAAATATGTGAAGTGTTCCTCTGTAAGGACTCTGTCTACTCTGTAAGATGGAGGAGGGCCATTTTCTGTGTGTGTGTGTGTGTGTGTGTGTGTGTGTGTTTTAATTCATTTGGCTGCCTCTGGTCTTAGTTACAGCATGGGAGGATTTTTGCTGCATCATGCAGGATCGTTATTTCAGCTCGCAGACTCTCGAGTTGTGGCGTACGGGCTCAGCAGTTGCAGTACACTGGCTTAGGTGCTCTTTGGCACGTGGGATCTTAGTTCCCTAATCAGGGATTGGACCCATTGTACCCTGCATTGCGAAGCAGATTCTTAACCCCTGGACCACTAGGGAAGGCCCTTCAGTGTGATCTTGAGTTGTTTATAGACTGATTCTGCTGGTCCAGACGACAAGCTTTTGAGAAACACTGGTCTGTGGTTTTCAACTTCAACTTTACATTAGAATCATTGCAGCTAAGAGAAAGAGATTGCCAGAGAGAGAGAGAGAAGCAAAGCTTGGAACCCAATTCAGGTCAAAATCTCTGGGCTGGAGTCGGAACATCTGTGCTTTTTACAAGCTTCCTAGGTGATGTTCATGTGCAGCCAGGGTTGAAAACTACAAATCTAGATTGACCTCTTCACTTTCAGTCTTAAGAGATGTAACTTGTGCCAGGTTACACTTAATTTAGTTCAATTCAACAAATGTTTATTTGCCCTGTTGTGAGTTGGACTCTGCCTCTGACCTCAGAGGCACCAAGATGAAGGCACTGTTCAAATGGAAAAGAAGTAGGCTTGTTCTTCCCCAACCTGGCTGTCCCAGAATTCCTTGCAGACCTCCTAGGGCTTTGTAGGATATTTCCATTATTTCAAAAATGCTATAGAAGACTCCATGTTTTCCCACGATAAGTTGACACAGACTAACTGCATGATCTAATTTATTTGCTATTCACTGGAATTCTATTAACTAGATGTGTGGCAACTCTGGTGTTGTGCTCAGCAGGATCTCCAAATCTGGGAGCAGATATCACAGTAGTGGTTGTGAGTATTGGCTTCTAGAATCAATCAGCTGTGTCAAGTCCCCAGCTCCTCCACTGACTTGTTTGATTATGATAAAAATAATTTTCTTTCTCTGTGCTTCAGTTTCCTCAAATGGGATGGTGATAGCTTCTTAGAGGTGTGTAGTACGTGTGTGTGTCTGTGTGTGTTAGTCATTCCGTCATGTCTGACTCTTTGCGACCAATGAACTGTGGCCCACCAGGCTCCCCTATCCATGGAATTTTCCAGGCAAGAATGCTAGAGCAGGTTGCCATTTCCTACTGCAGGGGATCTTCCTTATCCATGGCTCAAACCCAGTTCTCCGGCATTGCAGGCTGATTCTTTACCATCTGAGCCACCAGGGAAGCTCTTAGATGTAGGGTTGTTTTGAGAGTATCCGTAAAGAGCTTACATTTTCAGAAAACAGCACAGCATCAATGTCAGCTATTGTTAACTATTCCTTTCTTCTGAGCTTTTACTAAGCTCTCTACCGGTTCTATTGCTAGGGAATGAATGCATCAGATTGCCAATCACTGCACATCTCTAACTTTCAATGCTGGTAATTATCAGGTGGGCTAGAAAAATATAAGCCACACATTGTACTTTTTCTCTTTGTTGAATGCAGTCAATTAACTGAAGTGACAAGAACTTTCTGATGTTTAGGCAGAATTGCGCTGGGGCTCAGCAACTGGGGAAGGGAAAATTGCAGGGAGACACAGTGGATTCAGTGACAGTAAGAGTGAATGTACTTTCCTTACTTTAAAGACATGTTTGGTAATAGACATCTCCAATGGAGTATAATTAGCATAAATGGACGCCAACACAATAAACTGATATTTTAAATCACTGTGCCTACCCTATTGGACAAATTAAAAAAAAATCATTACTTAGAATTTTGTAATCAGGAAGGAAGTCTGGTAAAAAGGTTAACAAGAATTGGATCATTTCATCCAGGATATGTTTATAATATTTGCTGATCCTTTTTCAAATTGATGTTAAAATCACACAATATTCTTAACTCATATTCTTAACAGATGCATATTCTTAATAATTAGTGATTGATCATAATTCATACCTTCAGAATGAGAAAGTATAGTGTCAAGTGAGAAATCTTTTATGTGCTGTGCTCTGTGTGTGTGTAGAAACAACTGAATTCTCTCTCTTCCAGAACCCATGGAGTAGTAACTTTTAACCTTTTCTTTGTCTGGATGTGTTAATCTTGTGAAGCCATAGAGCTTATTCCAAGCAAAACATGTTTCTAGATGTATATTCATGATTTTCATGTGTCTATAGCTCTTTAATGCAAAGATGGGCTCAATAAAGGACAGAAATAGTATAGACTGCTAATAAAGTAATGCTCAAAATTCTCCAAGCCAGGCTTCAGCAATACGTGAACCATGAACTTCCAGTTGTTCAAGCTGGTTTTAGAAAAGGCAGAGGAACCAGAGAGCAAATTGCCAACATCCGCTGGATCATGGAAAAAGCAACAGAGTTCCAGAAAAACATCTATTTCTGCTGTATTGACTATGCCAAAGCCTTTGACTGTGTGGATCACAACAAACGGTGGAAAATTCTGAAAGAGATGGGTATACCAGACCACCTGACCTGCCTCTTGAGAAATCTGTATGCAGGTCAGGAAGCAACAGTTAGAACTGGACATGGAACAACAGACTGGTTCCAAATAGGAAATGGAGTACATCAAGGCTGTATATTGTCATCCTGCTTATTTAACTTCTATGCAGAGTACATCATGAGAAACACTGGGCTGGAAAAAGCACAAGCTGGAATCAAGATTGCCGGGAGAAATATCAATAACCTCAGATATGCAGATGATACCACCCTTATGGCAGAAAGTGAAGAGGAACTAAAAAGCCTCTTGATGAAAGTGAAAGAGGAGAGTGAAAAAGTTGGCTTAAAGCTCAACATTCAGAAAATGAAGATCATGGCATCTGGTCCCATCACCTCATGGGAAATAGATGGGGAAACAGTGGAAACAGTGTCAGGCTTTATTTTTTGGGGCTCTAAAATCACTGCAGATGTTGACTGCAGCCATGAAATTAAAAGACACTTACTCCTTGGAAGGAAAGTTATGACAAACCTAGATAGCATTTTGAAAAGCAGAGATATTACTTTGCCAACAAAAGTCCATCTAGCCAAGGCTATGGTTTTTCCAGGTGATGTATGGATGTGAGAGTTGAACTGTGAAGAAAGCTGAGCACCAAAGAATTGAACTGTGGTGTTTTCGAAGACTCTTGAGAGTCCCTTGGACTGCAAGGAGATCCAACCAGTCCATTCTAAAGGAAATAAGTCCTGGGTGTTCATTGGAAGGACTGATGCTGAAGCTGAAACTCCAATACTTTGGCCACCTCATGGGAAGAGTTGATGCATTGGAGAAGACCTGATGCTGGGAGGGATTGGGGGCAAGAGGAGAAGGGGATGACAGAGGATGAGATGGCTGGATTGCATCACTGACTCGATGGACATGAGTTTGAGTGAACTCTGGGAGACGGTGATGGACAGGGAGGCCTGGTGTGCTGTGATTCATGGGGTTGCAAAGAGTCAGACATGACTGAGCAGCTGAACTGAATTGATAGCTCTTTCAAGCTGAAACAAACTATGAGGTTTTACCTTCCAAAGTTATGTTTCCTAAATTCCAATCTACATTAAAAAAGGGGAGTTCTAGACATTTCCTAGATGAGAACCCACCTATATAACTTTAGGGCTTTCTCTGAAGGTTTGAGCAGGTGTACACAGGCACTGCTTCTTGCAGTTGTCATAATAGAAATGAAATGCTGGTTTGAACCATCATTCTTTCTCATCAAAAATAATTTACTGAAATTCTGTTAACCCTGAAGATATATGAAGTTAGTTCATAACCGTGTGCAGAGAACTATGGGAGTGAATTCCCTGGAAACTGAGGTTTTGTTAGTTTGGGATAACTTGGTGATCTGACACCAAATGTGGAAGCCAGGCTTGGAGATGGTACAGGAACAATGGCTACATGATCTGTGGGGCTCAGTGCAAGATGAAAATGTTAGGCCTCTCATTCAAAGAGAATTCAGGATTTCAAGATGGTGACCACCGAACATTAAATCACGTGGGGCCCTTCTGAATGTGATGTTCTGTGTGGTCACACAGGACAGTCACCTATGAAGCTGGCTATGGCCACAGAGACATAGAGACAATGATGGGTTTCAGTAACTGATACGAAATTGAACTTTGCTTAGAGGGGAAGAAGTCTTGTCTTTGGATGGAGAGCAGAGTCTGGAGATAGAAAGAAGGATGGAGGATAAAACTTTATAATTCTGTCTATTTTCTTTCCCCCATGTTTTTTTTTAAGGTAGGCGTGAAATGGGAAGTTCACTGTGTGTGGGTCACAGCAGTTTCCCGCCCCTGCTCACACAGCCCAGGTGAACAGGAGCCCATGGGGATGAAGTGGGCAGTGGTTCTCTAGGGGTGGAGAACTCATTGGGAGGTGTACAGGCGGACAAGCTGGAGTCTCCTTATACCCTTCATTCCTTCCCAGTCTTCCTGTACTTGGCAATTATAGGAAAAGGTGGCTGCCACACGATTGCTTAGAACAGTTCCCAGGGCGCAGGTCCCCTAAGATCAGGACCAAGGGGGCTGGAATGGGTGAGGGCAGGCTGCAGCAATAAAATTTTTCAGCCCCAAGATAGACTTTTTCTCCACTCCCTGAAGATTGGGATTGGGGCCAAGGCCATTGCCCTGCAGGAATAAAGAACTGCTCTCAAGAAAAAAAAGATTAGATATTGGAGGAACATAAGCTTCAAATGAGAAAGAGAACTGAAATTAAAAGCCTTTCCAGAGGAAGCAGAGCTAATGACACAGAATATGACTTTAAAATGGCCTTAATAAATATTCTCACAGAGAGATAAGGGAAAATTTTGAAATCACAGAGCAGGAAAAAGAACTAATTTCAAATTGGGGGTATTAAAACATAACTGTTGAGACTGAAAAGAGGCAAAAACCAGCCAGCGAGATGGGAACAGCTGAAGTACAAACTAGTGAATCACAAGGTTGGGTCACAAAACTTTTCTGGAAGACATCAGAAAGAGATGGCACCCATGAAAAATATTGAGAATGAAATACAGACATGAAAGTGTCAAAATCTATAAGAGAGAATTTCCAAAAGGTCATAAAGGAGCCTACAGAGAGGAGGAAGCATGAATCAGAATGTCCCAGGATTAAAGAAAGATAGAAAAGCTAAGGATGAAAAAGCTAACGGGGTGCTGAACAGAACAGATAAGAAAACTAAAATGAATATTCAGACAGCCAATAGTTAAATTTAAGAACATTAAGACAAAGAGAAAAATGTTAAAGATTCCAGGGAGCAAGAAAGACCTGAGCAAGTATTAGTTGATGTCAGGATTCTCAACAGCAGCAGTGGATAATGTCTTCAAAGTTTTAAAGGCAAAGAACTTTGAACTTGGAATTTTATATCTAGATAAACTACCATTTTAATAAAGAAATTCTCTGTCTTATAAAATTTAAAAAATTTCCCCACTCAAAAGACCCTCTTCAAAATGCTCTCAAGAGGTGCTCTGAAAAAGAAAGGTCAGTCTGGAGGGATAAATGAGAATGGGAGATAAAGCATTTGCAAAGAAGTTGATCACATTTATAATGTATAAAGAAGCAATAATTTAAAATATTTTTTCTTATAATTTTAACAACAAGTTAATGGCCTAGATGATACACCACCGAGACAAGTACAAAGCGGGTAAAAGTGGGCTCAAGTTTTTGCCTTGTTTGGGAGACATGGATATTGATCAATTTAAACACTGAGAAGGAAAACTAAGCATATCAATATATTTTTAAAAATTAGGAATAATCTTCAGAAAATTAAAGAAAAAATGGATAAGTTTAAATGGCAGAGGAAAATTTTATTCTAAGCAAGGACTTGTTCTAGGTCATGGAGATTAAAACACAAAGAGATATAGACACTTGTGTTCAAACACTGATTGTGTTACTAATCATTGTGAGATGACAGGCAAATAACCTTTGTGAATCTTGGTTTCCTATCTGCAAAACAGAATGGTAATGCCTACCAGGAAGCATTGATGTGGGGATAGAATAATATATTGTTAGTATTGGGTTTAGCATTCGATAGTAAATGCTCAACAAAAGGCAGCTAGTACAACCTATGTTCATATTTCCAGTGCCAACCTAGCCCTTCCTGACCCTTGATGCCAAGGACACTAAGTTTATTGCTGAGATTTTTTTTTTCTCCCTAAGACATCTGGGCTCCACCAATTAGAAAGATTGACTATCTTTCAATTTCCTTAATTATAACAAAGGACTAAAAGTGCTATTTCTTATAGTTATTATGATAATTAACTGAATTAATACATATAAAATACTTATGACCTATTAAGTGCTTTAAATATTAATCCTTATAATTAGCTTCATGCTTAGTCTTAGATGGAAACTTCCAGAACATACCACCTGCTCCTTAAAGAATTCCCTCAATAGAGTTGTAGTACAGTTGTAATCTGTCTTAAAACATTTAAGGCACAAGGGCAGTGAACCTCTTGAACAGTCACCCAGTGTGGTCTCTCTGACATGGAAGTCATTCATCAACTAGGTCCACTTTTGTGAAGGAGTATTCTTCATCTGGAACTTTGGCATATGCTTCACTGGAGAGAAGACTAAAATAGCTTTTAGAGATAAGTTACCAGTCTATTAAAATTGCCAGTTCCAACATGTCTGCCTTGCACACATATCCTAGTAGGATTCTCACTGATAGCTCACTTTGACGTAGCCTTTGGCCTATTTACATGGTGTTCTCCGTGAACTCAAGATGTTTCTACTGATTTGCTGTTTGTAAACACATACTTCAAGGAATTCTCCCAGGTACAATGAATCTATCCTTTGCCTGAGAAAGACACAGATATGATAACTTAGCAGTTAAGGTGAATGTTGGATCCAGCCTGATCTGGTTTTATGTTCCAGTTCACTGACATGGGCAAAGTCATTTAATGTTAATACACCTGTTTCCTTCTACTGTGGCCTGTACTATGACACTACTGACAGATCCTCTCTGATTGTTTGATTTTGATGATTAAATGAGATGAGACACGTGAAATGCCAGAAGCAGAATAAATGTTCAGTAATCGTTAGTGTTGATGACAATAAGATGGTGAGAACCATGGTCACAAAGACAGGGTGTGGTCTCTGGATGCAGGGACCTTTCTCCTCTATCCTCCTTGTCATTTCTGTGAAGTTAAGAATAAGATACTATAATTAAACCTAATACCTTAATCAGTTAATGTAAATATACTTAACGATTATGAGCACAGCACAGCATACTTGTTTCTTTTTTTTTTCTCTCTAATGTTCACATAAATAATTTTAACTTTGCAGTTGCTAATACTGCTAAGAGATTAGGGCAGGTATATTTTTCTACTTTCAGATGGGGTGAGATGCCTTATCCAAGGACACAATACACAGGAAGAATGAAGGTCATGTTCCTTATGAGACCTGGGAAGCACACTTTCCCCATAATTTCTTTGACAAAAGGTGGCTCCATGTCAGTTTTCTTGCAAGATGTATTAATTGTCACAAAGCCATGCATATTCTAACAGAAGATACTAATGATGATTCTCAAGATGCAATTCTTTTATAGCCTTCAGGCAGTAAGAAGCTAGAAACCAATGCCTGACATCGAGCTCCCAAGAAGATATGAGACAGAGTAATGTGTCAGTAAAAGTGAAGTTGCAGATTCATTTTGTCTGGTCTTTAGGAGTGACACTGAATAGTGAAAGTGTCCTCAACGTATTTGGCTGGAGGCAACTTTATGGATATACTGAAACTAAAAAGGAACCAGCATATGAAGAATAATGGGGGGACAAAAATGCCTAGGCAATCACCAGGGCATAAAAAAAGAACAGTCACATAAGCCTAGGGTGCTTAAATAGAAGGACATCTGGCACACAGACAGGATGGCAGAGTACTAACAGGCAGGCAAGGCTGGAAGGTGGAATTCCTGGGTGTATAATCGCATGAAGAAAAGGGTTATTGCTAAAACAGCCAACAGATAATTGAGTGCTTATGATGTACCAGACTTTCTAATAATTATTTTATAGCTATTAACTCATTTTGTTTATTTATTTGTTTTGGCTCCAACAAGTCTTAGTTGCTGCACGTGGGATCTTTGGTTGGGGCATGCACGATCTAGTTCCCCAACCAGGGCTGGAACCCCAGACCCCTGCATTGGGGGCATGGAGTCTTGCTGCTGCTGCTGCTGCTGCTAAGTCGCTTCAGTCGTGTCCGACTCTGTGCGACCCCATAGACGGCAGCCCACCAGGCTACCCCATCTCTGGGATTCTCCAGGCAAGAACACTGGAGTGGGTTGCCATTTCCTTCTCCAATGCATGAAAGTGAAAAGTGAAAGTGGAGTCGCTCAGTCGTGTCTGACTCTTAGCGGCCCCACGGACTGCAGCCTACCAGGCTCCTCTGTTGATGGGATTTTCCAGGCAGAGTCTTGCTACTGGGCCACAAAGAAGTCCCAATAACTACTAACTCATTTTGTTTTACAAAACCTTATGAGTCATTTTCAAATATTATCATCATTTTATAGATGAAGAAGCTGAGACCCAGAAGTGTCTTTGCAAAGGCAACCCTGAATATTCATTGGAAAGACTGAGGCTGAAGCTCCAATACTTTGACCACCTGATGTAAAGATCTGACTCATTGGGAAAGACCCTAATGCTGGGAAAGATTGAGGGCAGGAGGAGAAGGGGGCAACAGATGTTGAGATGATTGTATGGTATCACTGACTCAATGGGCATGAGTATGAGCAAACTCTGGGAGACAGTGAAGGACAGGGAAGCCTCGCATGCATGGTCCATGGGGTTTCAAAAAGTCAGACATGACTGAGTGACTGAACAAGGACAACACATGTCTTCGAAAAGAAAGTGCTGGGATCTGAGCCCAGGAGCTCTGGTTCTAGGGCTGAGATGCAGTAAGATCTCATTCAAAGACGGGGAGCAGGAGGTGGAGGAAAGCCATCGCCCTTGTGCTCAACCACTATGCTATATCGCCTCCAGCTAACACAACATCAATGGGCCTGTTTTGTCAGTCCTCCAAGAGAAATGAATGTCCTATGGGAGATTTTATAGTATCTGAGACACAGGAGCTCGCTACTCTGTTTTCAATTCCCAGTAGTGTTCTCATATGTCCTGGTTTGTCCAAGATTGTCTGGTTTATGCTGGCTGTCAAGGTGTAATCAATAAGAGTGCTATAAAAAGTGTCCCAGTTTGGAAGATAAAGTATACAGTAACCCTGTGTGTCACCAGTCAAATGGTTAATCTAGTTTAGCCTGGGCAAGGTTAAACCCACTAGAAAGCCAAAGTGCTTGGCCAATGATTTCTTATATACACAGGAGATGGATGAAGGTCAGGGAGGGCTTGTTCTGTAGGAGGAATAGTAAGGAATTAACACCTCTCACACCCAGGAAAAAAATAAGATGGAAACAAACACTCAATAGAAAATAGCAGAATCCTCAAAATAGGCAGCATAATTAGATTTCATAAAAAGTGCTCCAAAGAGGGCATTTTCATCTAGCTTACTCTGCCAAAGGCATAACTAGGATAAAAGACTGATTTCCTCAGAGAAAATTTGAGGTGAATTCCAATCATGTCTGAGTAGTTTTAATATCTACCCAGGCTTTAGAACCCAGCTTTGAAAATCAGGAATTGGGGGAATTTGCTGTATGACTCAGGGAGCTCAAGTTGGAACTCTGTAACAACCTAGAGGAACGGGAAGGGGTGGGAGATGGAGGAGGGGCCATGTGTACATCTATGGCTGATTTATGCTGATGTATGGCAGAAGCCAAACAGTACTGTAAAGCAATATCCTTCAGTTTATTGTTGCTATTGTTCAGTTGCTCAGTCATGTCTGACTCTTTGCATCCCAATGACTGCGGCACGCCAGGCTTCCCTGTCCTTTACCATCTCTCGGAGTTTGCTCAAACTCATGTCCATTGAGTGATGCCATCCAACCCATCTCATCCTCTGTTGTCCCTTCTCCTGCCTTCAATTTTTCACAGCATCAGGCCTCTTCCAGTGAGTTGGCTCTTCCCATCAGGTGGCCAAAGTATTGGAGCTTCAGCTTCAGCATCAGTCCTTCCAATGAATATTCAGAGTTGATTTCCTTTAGGATTGACTAATTTTATCTCTTTGCTGTCCAAGTGACTCTCAGGAGTCTTCTCCAGCACCACAGTTCGAAAACATCAATTCTTCGGCACTCAGCCCTCTTTATGGTCCAACTCTCAGATCTGTTACGTGACTACTGGAAAAACCATAGCTTTGATTATATGGACCTTTGTTGGCAAAGTGATGTTTCTGCTTTATAATAAGCTGTCTAGGTTTGTTACAGCTTTTCTTCCAGGCAGCAATGTCAATTAAAACTAAATGAATTTTTTAAAAATCAGGAATTGGAAGATATGGGGTGGAGTTAATTTATTAAAGCTTGTCCCCAGCTTAGTGCTGTGAACTGACTTCATTTTACCAAAGTTAATATGTTAATTCTTTGAGGGAGTTCACATGTGGGGTTTGTCATCCCTAAATTTGTGTATAGCGGCTATTAAATTAATAAACTGATTATTATGTTACCTTTTGTGGAGGAGTTAGTTCCTCCTTATTTATGCATATCCTCCATGTTTTCATACTTAAATGACTATGGATAACATAGTTGAAGATGAGTTCTTCTCACTATCAGCTATATTCTAAACCGTAAAGCTCGACTTTTCTTGGCCTGTCCCCTGGATCCCAGACTAGAGAAGGCTGGAAGCCACAGACTTCCTCACATAACTTGCTATGGTGACTGTGGTAGCATTTCTCCTCTAGGCCACTGCTGCTGCTGCTGCTGCTGCTGCTGCTGCTAAGTCGCTTCAGTCGTGTCCGACTCTGTGCAACCCCATAGATGGCCACTAAAGACTACTCACTCAGCAGCTGTAACATACAGAACCACTAAATGTGAGAACTTCAGTTGATAGGTCCAGAAGTTTTTGGCAAATCCATTTTATTTGCCACGTAAATGTGCCAAGAGTTCTTAAGGCCAGAGTAGGAAGCTCGAGTCTTTGGGACCCCCTTGAGCAGACTGGGGGAAAGGGATGCTGGAAGAGATCTCTGTATTGTCCACACATGAAATCTCACAGTAATAGATTCTTCATAAATCTCATTTGTTTATGTGAGACTCACTCTTTCCACTGAAAGTTTGGAAAAGAATATACTCAGCGAATTATAAAATGAGGTTTGATCACAAAAATTGAGGTCCTATTGTTTCTATAACAGAATGGGGCTTTGGGGGGATATATTGCAATGAAAAAACATCAAATTTTGGTAACTGATAGACATGCTAGACTTCATTCCTCCACAATTACCAGGGGGGAAATTTCTTAGAAAGTTATAGAAAACTGGTCAATTATCCCTATTTATTTGCACTGTTTGATTATGTTTTATTTCCCATTTAACTTTCTATTAATAAACTTGGTGCTGAGACAAAAGGATTTTTGTGCTACTAATGTACACTGTGGTCTAGTTTCCAGAATATTTTAAATAATTGCTCTTATATTGGCTTAAAATTGTGATCTAGAAACCTTTTGGGACCTTTCACTTAATCTGAGCTGTTTCCAAGCCTATTGCTTTTGCTACCATTTCCAGTAGAATTTTTTCACCCTCCTCTTTTTTTCCAAAGTAATCATAATGAAATCTTTGTAGGAAACCAGGTTCATTTAGCTGTACTATTCTTGCAAATTAGATTCCTCCCTGTAGCTCCATGCCATCTTTCATTCTCCTCTTCTTCACTATCTTCAAAGGCATTTAGGTTCCCATCTGCACATAGGACTGTGCTAGACCCTAGGCAAACAATTTAATGGAAATAAATCCTGCCCCTTTGGGACTTCGTGTCTATGTTGATCAGAAAAACCTATGGCTATAACAAATAACCTCCAAATCTCAGTGGGTTAACACAATAGAAGTTTTTTTTTCCATTTATTTCACAATCTAGCAGAAGTTGGTAGGGGCTGGGGTCCATGCATACATTTAGGGATCCACATTCCATCCGTTTAGTACCACCTGCATCCTGTAAGGCTTCAGAGGCTTCTACTGCAAGCCCTGACTACAGCCAGCAGAAAGGAGGAAAAACAGCATGTATGGAGCACACAAGAGATTTTTAAGAGATCAAGTGTGGAATTTACAGTCTTACCTAACTAGTCAAAGTAATAAATAACCCTAGCTAGTCAAAATAATTGTTCCTGTATTGTTTGTTGTTGTTGTTTAGTCACTAAGTTGTGCCAGACTCTGTGACCACATAGACTGTAGCCCGCCAAGATCCTCTGTCCATGAGATTCTCCAGGCAATAACACTAGAGTGGGTTGCCATTTCTTTCTCCAGGGGATATTCCCGATCCAGGGATCGAACCCATGTCTCCCTCGTCTCCTGAATTGCAGGTGAATTCCTTGCCACTGAGCCACCAGGAAAACCCCTGCTATATACTGGTAGGCATATGGCAAATCTGATTTGATCAAGTTATAGAATCTCAGTGAAGGGAATATGGGAAATATCATTTTTGAAGTTTCCTGTAAATAGAAAATTATTTAATTAAAATAGTTAAATAAAGCTTGAAAAAATGAGATGATAGCCTGAGTGGGGAAGCAAAGTTACTGGTAGAGACAGAATGTCAAGGGTAGAAAAGATAGTTTAGATCATCTTAATTTAACAAAGCATTTGGAAGATAAAGATAAAGGCACAGAGAGACAAATAGTCAAATATTCAGACAAAATAAACAGTACCTGCCTGAAAACGAAAGGTTTATTTTTCTTAATCCAATACTTTTGTCTCAGATTATTCTTGGAACATTTTTTTTTCCTGTGAATTGAAGAGAGGGGGAGAATTCAGGCATAGATGTGGTAACAACCCTATAATAAATTTATGTAACACATCCCAGGACTATTAATCTTAATTTTCTGGTTAATTCCTAGTCCATTATCTACAATTCCCCCATATACTACACACACACACACACACACACACCCACACACACACACACACACACATCTTGCCCTTTTCTCCTCAACATGCTATCCACAATCTTCCATAATGAGTAGAATGAAAGTCAATAAAAAGTAGCATGCAAATGTTTCATGGCCAACAATTGGCAAAGTCTGACTTGAAACCTCCATCCATCTAATAGCAAAACTCAAGCTCTTTCCATTATACTCTGGTGCTTTCTTCTCCGAGGAGTGGGAAAGCCCCTGAGAAAGGTGAGAGAAGGAATATCTAGAAGCAGTCAGCTGAGTAAGTGCAAAATATTTCACAGGGCACCAAGGAATTGTAATTTATGCCCATAAATTTCTGTAGAGCTGCAGTTCTTAAGTGAGTGAATCTGAGGTACAGTGGGCTTTCTGTCTGTAGTTTTAGGATCTGTCCTTTGGAAAAAGGATTTAAATTGCTTATTTTATTCCCTTGGCTAACTTCTTGCATGATTAAAATATTCAGTTAAATGATATGTTAATTTGATGAGACCATGGCACTCTGTCTTGCTTTAGCCCGCAATGTATGTAATAGTATCATTGACCATTGTATCCTTCCTCTGTGCCTAGTAGTATAATACATTACATTTATTATTTCTATTTCACACCACAACTTTGGAAAGGAAATATCTCCATTTTACAAAAGAGGAGTCGAAGGACCTTTTACCTGTCCCATACCTCCAAAGTCAAATGTAAAATTGATACAATTTATAAGATGTAGTTAGGTTAAAAACATATTTATATTAAATAGCACTGCCAAAGGTAGACGTGTCTCTTCTAATGGTTTTCTCATTTCATACACTTGTGCAACCATTTCCAGGTATCATATAGCAAAATGTCTCTTAAGTTAGAGACCTTTTCAATAATCTATTTAGTTACTACAAACCTAGTAGAAATATAAAGAAGGAAATGAACTGCACTTGAACTTGTGGAATTCTTCACCTTTTCATTCTTCCCTCCATTTCCTCTTGATGTTGAAACTGTGGTTTCCTGGTTTTCTTAGCCTCTCTGTGAGTCCAACTGTGACCCACCTGATGGTCCCTGGTGATACAAAGAGACCTCACAGAGGGACCCTGAGGCAATAGCTCTTTCACTTCCAAGTGAAGGGCCTTAACAGCACCTAGTTGGACTCTGGTCTTTGGTTCATTAGCATTGAATATAAGGCACTTTGCCTTCTCCTTACCAGCCAGAACTCCATCAGTTATCAGTGAAAGTGAAAGTGAAGTCTCTCAGTCGTGTCCGACTCTTGGCAACCCGTGGACTGTAGCCCACCAAGCTCCTCCGTCCATGGGATTCTCCAGGCAAGAATACTGGAGTGGGGTGCCATTTCCTTCTCCAGGGGAACTGAATAAAGATCATAGCTGATTGCCACACTCTCCTTCCTGGGCCTATATTGTTAAAAGCATCTCTGAATCCACAAGTCTGTTGATTCACCTTTGCATTGAGAATGCAGAATCTTAGCCACCAGACCACCATGGAAGTCCCTTGTTGATTCATTTGTATCTACAAATACTTCTCTCTTTGGCAGAGTATTAGTTGACAGGATTTCCTATATGGTGAGGATGATGATTTGCAAAATGCTCTTCACACTCATATGTATATCACTGTTCTTTACCATAGGGAAGTAATGAAGGGTACTCTTCCCAGTCCAGTGTCGAACAGAAATAAAACAATCTATTCTAATGAAATGCAGACTATTATTTTGTTTTGCCTCCCGGTCGACTATTCAGGCTGAGTTAATTTCTTGCTGATAACAGCTGATGTAGTGTCTTCAGTATTTCATTGGCACAGCTGTAAAAGGGAGCACACTAAATGAGAGAAATTAAACAAGGCAAAACAAGTTGACTGTTTTAAGTGCTTTAATGAAACTGTATACTATATGTAAGTTGGAATCAGGGTCTGTACAGTAGTGAGACACGTATATTCTATTCCTTTAGAGTTATTTAGCGAAAAAGAAGCTACAGTTCAGGAAAAAGATAATGGCTGCTTCCCATGTAGTGACTAACATTCTTCTCCATTCCCCATGGTGTGGCTCATGCTTAAAAATATTAAAAATCTGGTACAACCAAGCATAATCAACCAACACTTACTCAGCTTCTACCAAGTACCAACCATGCTAAATGCTAGGGAAGTGAATTAGACATAGTCCCTGTCCCCTTTAAAAGCAAGAAACAGGTAAATAGAGACTTTATACATAAATAGAAATTCATAAAACTACAGAGAGGGAGTGGTTAACCATAGACACTGGAATCTGAAAATTGGATAGGATTTCACCTAGAAGAAGGGCAATTGAGTGCATTATTTATGCAAGAAGTACAGAATCTATAGAGGCATAATGGTGAACCAACAGGGTATATTCAGGGAACTCTAAAGATTAGCTCTCTTATTTTTGAAGTTATGAAAAATATTTATACAATTCATATTTAAAAATAAATAAAAATTTGGACTGAGAAGACATAAAGCTATAAGCATAGCTATTTTAAAACTTCTTTTTCAATAATGAATAGGAATAAGAAACAGTCTCTTGGGATATATATATTTGAAAAACTTCTCAAGTTAACCTACATGACTTACTTGACATTTCTAAAACACTATTCTTAACAGTAACAGAAAACACTTTCAGTCCAGTATATGTAGAGCTTCTATCAAAATAAACCATATGAAGAAAGCTTCTTTTAATTGCTAGAGGGAAAAGGGCTGAAGTGAGTGTGGAGATACGGTAGGAAACATTGCTGAAGAGGTAACCAGAGATGAGATGGTATGGAGACAGACAGAATTCACTGGCTACTCAACACTATGTTAGGTACTGTGTGGGAAACAAAAACGTCTTAAGACGTTTTGCTGCTCTTAAAGAATTTATGATCAAATTGAGATGAGGGACCAAAACACATGAAGAAATTAAGACATAATTAAGAAGTCAATGATGAGTTACGGACTCTAATTGCAGTTGGGATTCAAAGAAGGTACAGAGATCAATACAGTCTGGAATAATCAAAGAATTAAGAGAAAGTTGAGTTTAAGCTGCTCCTTGAAGAATGGGAAGACTTAGCTCAGTAGCTCTTAACCAACCAGTACTACCCCCTAGTGGACATTTGGAAAGGTGTAGGTTGATTTTTAGATGTCACAGTGGGAAGGTGAGAGGGTCATTTTAGGAATTGCCTTGTGATGCATAGAAGAGACCTACTCAACGAAGAATTGTCCCTCTCAAAAGTCTAGTAGTGCTCCCACCCAGAAGCACTAAGTGCATAAGTAGGGGGCAGAGAGAGTAGATTCCAAATGGTGAAAACAAAACAAATATAAGAATTATGGAGATGTATCACTCTGGGTCATTAACAAGATTAATTAAATAATTCAGAAATAAATCCTATTCAATTTTAAACATTGATTAACTTTTGCAACTTATATCAGAAATTACATGGTTAAATAGGCCTTTTTATGGGATTGCAATCTCAAATATCATTAGGGATTAGAGAGTAGAAACAGTATGTCAGGGATTTAACCAGCACTCATCCCTCAGTCCCATCACTTCCCTGGTGGCTCAGATGGTAAAGCGTCTGCCTACAATGCGGGAGACCTGGGTTCAATTCCTGGGTTGGGAAGATCTCCTGGAGAAGGCAATGGCACCCCACTCCAGTACTCTCGCCGGGCAAATCCCATGGACGGAGGAGCCTGGTAGGCTGCAGTCCATGGGGTTGCAGAGAGTCGGGCACGACTGAGCGACTTCACTTCACTGCATCCTTCAGTGCCGCAAGGCCGCTCTGGATGCACGTGGCTCAGCGCTGTGGCTGTTATCCCCTCTCCAAGCAGCATGTGCCCACCTTCTGTTTCTGGCCTTCCACCTGGGTGTGCATCAAACTGTCTAAGTCGACTGTCTGTGTCATTCTGATCTTATGGCTTCTGCCTGCCCTTGGCTTCTGTTTCCTGCCTTCACTGTTTACTCTCAGATTTCTCCTGCGTTCCTAACTGCCATATATCTACATCTCCCTTTCACATGCCCCGAGACTGGGTATCTGATCACTTTGTTCCATGACTCTCTCCCTGAGAGGCAAGCCCTTAGGCTCCATGGGCTTGGGGGTCATTGGCTGACTTGTGGTTTGCTTGCTCTAGACCCTCTACAGTCAGGTCATCCCCCATCAGTTTGCTGTGAAGGATCAAGATGGTCATAAGCACAGGGGAACTCATGTAAAAGTGACAGGGCCCCAGCCTTATCAACAAAGGCAATGGCTTTTCAACAAGGACTCTGGCTATGCTGAAATAAGGTTCAATGAAAGTGGAATTACAGGATCTGCTACTCGGAGTTAAAAAAAATCAAATGCCAACTTTGCTGAGCACATGGTATGGAGTAAACTGTTCACCATTTAGAACTCTTCCGTCCCGCTTATGCATATAGATTATGGTCACTTTCAAGTTCAGGTGACACTACTTTTGAATATAAGGGTTCATTTATATGAACGACAGTGCATTTACTGTCATTTCAAAGTCAACAACTACAAAATTTATCTCATAGATTTCTACCAACACTAAATTGCCCTCCAAACTTCTCTATTTCCAACCATAGTAGTAGGAGTTTTATAGGGAGTATAGAATTAATTGTTGAGGGAAATATGTCATGGCTGTGAACTGCAAGAATTCTAAGCTCCACTGACTAAGAGTGCCCCCGGGTCAAGTCTGATGGAAAGAAACACCTTAATAACCACATAAAACAAATTTTATAACCTGATGGCCCGCCAGCCAAATTGGGCCGAGAAATGTTTTTCATTTTGATGAACACTGTCTATTATAAATATTTGAATTAGAATGACATGTGAATTAGGATTTTAGTGGTCTCAACCAGTCCAGAAAGGTGTAGCTAAAGAAGAAGCCATAAACAAGTACCAATTTGCAGGAGATGAAGTACAGGTATATAACACTAGACAAGGCCAGGTGATGAGGTCAAGTGGGTGACGTTTTATTTGGCCTATAATTTTAAATGCTAACACTTCACTCCTTTTAAGGTGATCATGCTCACCAGCCACTGTCTGACACCTATAGTCACACACCATCTCTTTTGCCTGCATGTAAGCCTGGTCTAGTGGGAAAAATAAATGTGCACTTAAAAGTCTAATTAAAACACACACTACCAGCAACATAGTACTGAAAGCCCCATTAAGCATCTTATGAATGCCCAAGAGTGCCCCTGACCCCATGTTTGGAGTGAGGCATTTTGGCTTGGTTGGTGAAAATTAGGATCAGGCCCAGGACACTGGAGAATACGCCCTGCATCCCATATGGCCTGGTGTGTAGGTAGATTGCTCCCTGGGTGCCTGAAACTCAGTGAAAAAGCTTTGGGTAGGAATTAGAGGAAAATGATGGAGAATGCAAATTAGCACACTGTGGATGGAGCTGCATCATGTATGGCCACATTATGGATTGGATTCAACTGTCAGATGGCTATGTATTATTCATGATCAAATTCAGGGTAAAGATACCAGATGGCAAAGGCATATTCATGGTCAGATCTTAGTTGTTAGATTAATTATAAATCTACATAAGAATTGGATAATAATAATTTAGACTGCTCTCAAAAGGATACTCTGTAGGTCAAAAGTACTTTTAAAATAAGGGATATAGGTTATTAGGTGACATTAAACATTTTATGTTGCCATAAGTTATTTTCCAAAAAGACTTTCCAGTAACATAAAACTTTTTTCAGATTTCACTAACCTGTGGCTTTGGTCTTAATATTTGATAGAGCTGGTGGTAACAGTACCATTTTGTTAAAGGATTGCTGATGATTTACGTGAACCAGAATGTCAAGGGTCCAGCAAAACTCTGTAGACAAGAAAAATGTTTTGTCTGCGTAGCTACGACTCATCATGTACAAAAAGGCTCTGTGATTTCAGGTTCTGCCTAACTGTCATCAGAATTATGTGGGCTGGACATTTTCCACTGGTCCCTTTGGATTCCCTCTCTAACCTTCCACATCTTGCTTTGTGCCTAGTGAGGCTGACCTGGAAGCCTTGCATCAGTGAGCTCACTTTCCTCTGGATTTTGGCTGCTTGGCCAATGAAGGGTATCAGTGGGAGATGGGGTGGGGTGGGGTGGATATTCTTTAAATCCTTCCCTGTATTATCTCCTCTGCAAAGGACACTGCTCCTGTTAGGGGTCCTCTCCACACAACTTTCTCTCTGAATTCTGGAAGCTTCATAGATGGTGGCGGTTTTCTGTTGTTACCAGCCTTGGGGTTGTTTGATATTATCCTTTGTGGTTTCTCTATATTCTGCCCACAGCTTTGTGAATGGTTCTTTTATTAAATTCTTAAATATCCATTTTTGTGTGCCACCTGTTACCTTTTGTGATCCAGACTGAAATACAGTTGACCCTGGAACAACACAGGTTTGAACTGCGATGGTTCATCCACATGTCACGGATTTTTTTCAACAGTAAATACTATAACACGTGCATGCTCTGCCATTTGTTGAATCCATGGGACCATGTATATGAAGGACTGACTATAAATTATACAGGCATTTTTGACTGTGTGAAGGATTGCTACCCCTAACCCTCAAGTTGTTCAGGGGTAAACCGTACACTCTAAACCCAGAATCAGGGAATCAAACAATATTTTAACTGCAAATAATGGACACGATCTGTTCAATCTTTCTCATTTTACTGATGAAGAAACTGAGCTGGAGGAATGTCAAGGGATTTTTCCAAGGTTACTAGATACTTTGTCTCAGTCTGGAGGACCAGAACCCAGACCTTCTGCATATCTTTAGTGCATTTTCACAATTGAATCCTCTGCAGAAGGTCTTGGGCATCACAGTAGGTGTCCACTGAAGGTGTCTGTCTGGGACAGTTAACCCTAGGGAATTGGCCAGGAGGAAGATTTTTCTACCTACAGAAGCTTCTGGTCAAAATGTTGATAGCAGCTCCAGGAAGGGACTCAGTAAGGAGGATGAAGCTACTGAAAATCCAGCGATCTGTAGAGTAGTTTCCAGAGATTCTAGCTAATCGTGGCTCCCAGAATTGTTCCCCAGCCTGAAGGGATAATAAAGGGTAAGTTGAACCAAGTGGAGCTTCTAACACTCAGTGCCCAGGTGTTCTCCACAGACAGGTGGAGGGGATGGGCAGGGGAGTGGTTGCATTAGGTGAGGAAGGTGTTATTGTGCAGGTATGAGAGAACAGAGGCACGGGTAACATAATCACCATGAATTAAATGGCCAAGAACTGCACTGGGGTTTTCCATTCACTATTTTATATAATCCCAACCATAATCCTCATTTCACAGATAAGAACATCTATGCAAAAAAGAAGTAATACCTATAGTGAGTGGGAAAAAGGCCCAGAGGAGACAGAGTTCAAGACACATGGAGAACACAGTTATGGTGGAAAAAAAGATCACAGAATGTTTGTTGTTGCCCGTCACTGAGTCAGCTGCTGAGAATGAATGAGAACGGAAGACCGAGAAAGAAGCACTGTGAATTAGAGAGGCTTAGTTGCTGCCATGGTGCCTGTGCCTTATGGACTGTGGGGCTATGGGCGTGGGAGAATGTGCAGATGACTAGGACTTAGCTTAAAAAGTGTTATGATGGGGAAGTACAGGGTTCCATGGGGACCCAGTGGAGGGGCAAGCATCACAGTCTGGTGAGAGAACAGGGCAATGAAGGTTTCACAGAGAAGTGACCTGTGAGTCTTACGAGGGATGCATAGGAATTGGCAGATTAAGTGGTAGGAAAATGTGGTCAGGTAGTGTAACACGTGCAAAGGCCTGCTGTTAAGAGAATTCCTGGCAAAGAGGTTCTCTGGAGTTGATCATAGTAGTTAGAGGGAATTAGAAGGCTGAAAAGCTAAGTCAAGGTCATATAAGCTGAGTTTGTAAATCCTGTTAAGGAATTCAGATTTTTCCTCCCATCAGAGCATTAGAGAGACACAGAGAGTTTCAAATAGGGAGAGGAGGTGACCCAATTTCAGGGGTCACTGATCCTTGGTCAGAGATTGTTGTCTGCTCTGGTTTTGTTGGATGAATGAAAAGACTGCTCTCTGTTTAGGGTGAGACTCTAAGGCAGTCAGCATGAGGTGGAACTCACATGGGCCCATGGGTGTTGCTAACGATCCCTGATTGAGAGCCAGGCCCTCCAGGGATCTCAGTTGTTCATCTCACTTACAGTGCTTGGCTGTTGCTGTCAGTATCTTTACACTTTTTGCCCAAATCCAGGTAATTTGTATTCGCTTTTTCATCTTGCTTCCTTCAGAGTTTTGTCCTGTTTTGAGAAGATACTGTTCAATGGAGATGGTGAATTTTCACTGTGTGACAGTATAAGTAACTGGCATTTCTGTTTAACCAACCTCTATGCTTTGTTTCCTTTGTGTTTTCCATTCTATACATTCCAGCCCTGAGCTGAGATAGTGGCTCAGGATATTTAGCTGCCTTGGATAGATCTGGAAAACTTGATTTTGAATTTGAATCTGGCCATGTGATGTAATGGGCTTCCCTGGTGGCTCAGTGGTAAAGAATTCGCCTGCAATGCAGATGTGGGTTCGATCTGATCCTTGGGTTGGGAAGATCCCCTGGAGAGGGAAATGGCAACCCATTCCAGTATTCTTGCCTGAGAAATCCCATGGACAGAGGAGCCTGGTGGATTACAGTCCATGTGGTTGAAAAGAGTCAGACATGACTTAGCACTAAACAACAGTGCTATAATTAGACCTTGCTGAACTCTGGGACCCACAACGTTCATAAGTAAGATATTTCCAGGAAGGAGGAAAACAGGAGAGATCGCCTTGTAAAATGTGAATGAATACAGAGCTCAGACCTAGGCTGTATCTGTATGTTCAACTGTTTAGAGAAGTTACTTAAAATATGCTTACTGTATAAAAGAGGGAGGTGCCTGGCTATTCTTTATAACTGAAGCAAAATGTTCATGAAATAATAGCTACTTTTATATGTTCATCGTCTTCTTTCCCTCTCCTTTTTTTTTTTCCCAAGTCACTCTATTGAAAAAGTATGCTGGTTACATAACACTAAAATGATTTCAGAACTCACTAATGATTGGGTTTTTAACCTGCAGTTGGAGAAACATTGTTATAGTGGCTTTAACCAAAATGTACTTTTCCTATCTCTCACTGTGGCAAAGAAACTATTTCTACCTGATCTATGGAGTTACTAAATTCTACCTAATTGTTGGGGTGTCTGAAGATGGGTGAAGATTTCTGCAGAGACTCTTGCCTCATTGGAAAGGTAGCAATTTAATTTTTTTTGAAGCTCTATCTTTTCTTTTTTTTTTTGCACACATTGACACATTTTATTCTTAAGAGGAAAACATTTTAATTACTGCCATTTTTCAGGGAGATAGTAATCTACCTAGTGTCACACAACCCAGTGTTGGAGATAAAACAAAATTCAGGTTTGACCAATTCCAAAGCCCACATTTTGGACCTTCCTGGTGGTCCAGTGGTTAAGATGGTGGTTCCACTGCAGGGGGCATGGGGTTCAATCCCTGGTTGGGGAACTAGAATACCACATGCTGTGTGGTGTGGCCAAGAAATAAAAACAAAAATACTAAAAAACAAAGCCCACATCCTTTTACATCCTGCCTTCTAGTGAGTTATCTACTTTCCACCTTCCATGCATAGGCTTGAAACCTTATCTTTATGTGATTATGAGATGGAAAACTCTTGAATCCCACTGTATTCAGGAAATATTTTGTACTGTTTGATAGCTATCTATGGGTTCCTTCCCATGAGGAATCTATTTTCAGTTCATATTCAAGTCAGAGAGCTATTACTCTCAATTGTTATGGTGGACATATTACTGGTCTAACTCTGAAACAGCTTGCTAGAATTCAGAATGCTGAGATCAGAGAGAGAAAGCTGCAGGACTAGGCACATAGAAAAAACAGCCATTCCTGTGTCCTAAAGTAGTTGGAAGCACGAATTTTAAAGATTCTATTGGAAGGAGCTGTTCCACTTAGCATTATTGTTAATTGTATCTTAGACTTCAAAATAAGTGAATGAGTAGAGACTTGAGAATTTTTCATGTGCCATGATGGAAACATAAAAACCTTTTCAGTCCCAGCTGTTGCAGAGTAAAACCATGGAAATGAGGGAACCTGGGAAGAAGATTAGAACCATAAGGCAAGAAGAAAATAAACCTGGGTAAACAGACCAGAACAAAGACATCTTCTCTTAGCTTTCTGGGCTAAGAGGTTTCCTCTGATTCCTTTTTTTTTTTTTTTTGATTTATTTATTTATTTTGGCTACACCGGGTTTTAGTTGCGGCATGTGGGTTCTTTAGCTATGGCGCATGAACTCTAAGTTGCGAAGTCTTAGTCACTGGACCATCAGGGAAGTCCCTCCAGTTTTTTAGTGAAGGAAGAATTAGAAATTGATAGGAGAACCTCAGAGGCTTCCCAGGTGGCGCTAGTGGTAAAGAACACGTCTGTCAATGCAGGAGACTTAGACACAGTTTTGATCCCTGGGTCAGGAAGATCCCCTGGGAGAGGGCACAGCAACCCACTCCAGTATTCTTGCCTGGAGAATCCCATGGGCAGAGGAGCAACAGGCTACCGTCCACAGTGTCGTGCAGTGCTGGACATGACTGAAGCGACTTGGCACACACCCCAGGAGAACCGCAGTGTGGATGTTGGTGATGTCCGATCATACTTCCAGTAAGTGAGTGTTCAGTACCACATGCCTCTCTTTCTGCATGGTGGACTCAGCCTTTCTCCCAAGTTATTTGTGTGGCATTTATAAATCATAAGTCTATGATCCAAATTAAAACAGACAAACCTATTCTGAACAGATTCTGTCTTGTTCTAGATGAGTATAGGTTTCCCCTGGCAATCAGCAACTCTAACTTCAAAATGTTTCCCTTCCTATTGTAGTCTGAACATATTTGTACCCCTACAATTCATGTTGAAATCCTAATCTCCAGAGGTGGTGGTTTGTACAGATGTCTTTGGGGGGTACTTCAGTGAAACTCTCATGGTTGGAAGTGGTGTCTTATAAAAGAGACTCCAGAGAGAGCCCTACCACCTTCTGCTATGTGAGGACACAGTGAGAGTGTGTGACCCGGGCAAGGATCCCTACCTACCCATGCTTGGACTTCCAGCCTCTAGAACTATGAGCAATCAGTTTCTGTTGTTTATAAGCTACCTAGTCTCTGATGATTTTTTGCAGCACCCAGACTGAGATACTTCCCTTAGAACTTGAATTATTGGAGATTCTAAGCATCAGCCTTCAGAAGGGAAACTCATAAATGTACACTCTCCATGCTTGTTCTCTGCAACATTGTGAAGTGGGCATTGTGTGTTTGCTTGCTAGGTCTCCTCATTCTCTTTCTCCAGGAATCTCTTTCACTTCAACCTTACCTTTCTGAGGAGCCCAATTCTTGAGCTACTTTTTCCTCTGTGCTGGCTTTTGACTATTATTTTCCTCCAAAGGCATAGCTGTGTATGTTGTAGTGTCTCAGAAATAGGGTTAATCTCTTTAGGATTTTTGCGAAGATATTCATGAATTTAGAATAACATTTCTTCTGGAAAACAGCTTCACTTTAACTGAGGCCTTCTGTGCCCTAACCCACGGGTTAGACATAATTAAGCCAACGCTTTCATTTCTCAATCCTGATGAAAGATCTAAGGCTCAAAGAAGTTGTTAACTTGTTCTAGTTCCTCCTCAGAAGGAATATCCCACCAGCCAAAATTTTAAATTTCTTGTCCCATCATTAAGATATATTTTTCTAGGAGGAAAAAAGGACAAGGTATTTTTCTGAGCTTCCTGTATTTTCATAGAGATTGTCAGTGAATTTATTCTGGTTTGTATTGGAGCACTAAAACTTGGTTTGCAATGTATTGTGAGGATTAAAAGGAAACAAGACTGGAACACTTCAGTTAAATATATTAAGTTTTGTTGCTGTTCCATGTTCATTACTTATCTAGAGATTCTGTGAGATACACAGATTAAATATAAGAAGAAAATGGGAAAAGAAACAAACCAACATCTTCTAAAAGCTTACCTATTTCACGGGCTTATACACACAGTTTCACTTAATTCTCAGTCAATATTTTAGTTGAGTATTATCTACATTTTATAGAAGAGGAAATTAAAGCTCATGTACTATTTTGTTCATGGCCACATGGATCGTAGAAGTAGGATTTAAGTTTGGTTTTTGCTGTCTCTAAAGTTCATACTCTTTCCATTAATCCATGAAAACCTCTAACTTTCACAAACTTACAATTCAGATGGGGAGCACTTCTGACATTTAAAAGGAAATAACATATATTATGAAGCAAAATATATTAAATGTTTATGAAATGAGGGATCAGTTATAATGAGATAAGATTGGATAAGTAAACCGGAGTTGATTTCACAAAGAAAACTCTTCTAGAGAAGGCAATGGCACCCCACTCTGGTACTCTTGCCTGGAAAATCCCATGGATGGAGGAGCCTGATGGGCTGCAGTCCATGGGGTCACTGAGCAACTTCACTTTCACTTTTCACTTTCATGCATTGGAGAAGGACATGGCAACCCACTCTAGTGTTCTTGCCTTGAGAATCCCAGGGACAGGGGAGCTGCCGTCTATGGGGTAGCACAGAGTCGGACACGACTGATGTGACTTAGCAGCAGCAGCAGTTCCCACTTAGGGAACTAGAAAGAGCATCTCTCAGATTCTTACAATGAAAAAAAAATTACACAAATTTGAAATTCATGACTTAAAAAGAAAATCTATTAGAGAACTTGTCACAGGGTAACCACCTGGCCCAGCATCCGAGGAGAGAGAGACCATGACAGGGAGAAACCAGACATGCACACTGGCTTACTTGATATAGACACAAGTGGACACGGGCTAGAATAGCTCCGCTAGGGGAACAGAGAGTTGGTGGAGGCCAAGGACGTCCAGGTGAGAGAGTTCTGAGCCCTAGTGGCCACAGAAACTGGGTGAACCTACAGTCTTTTCCCTGGTAGTTCAGCTGGTAAAGAATCCGCCTGCAATGCAGGAGACCCTGGTTCCATTCCTGAGTCAGGAAGATCCCCTGAAGGATAGGCTACCCACTCCAGTATTCTTGGATTTCCCTAGTGGCTCAGATAGTAAAAAATATACCTGCATTGCGGGAGACCTGGGTTCAGCCCCTGGGTTGGGAAGATCCCCTGGAGGAGGGCATGGGCACCCACTCCAGTGTTCTTGCCTGGAGAATCCCCATGGACAGAGGAGCCTGGCTGGCTACAGTCCATGAAGTTGCAAAGAGTTGGACACGACTGAGCGACTTCGTACAGCACAGTCTGTTCAGGATTTTTCTCCACAAACCTACTGAACACTTGCAGAAACGATTGGAAAGAATCCTAAGAAAGTGTCCAAATATGGAGAGGGAACGGGGAGCTGGTGAAGGATGAGGAATGAACGATGGAGGATGAAGGAGCTGCTGAAGGATGGCCCCAGGATTCCGCCTGGACCCCTCCCACCATATTTTCCCATGGAATGAAAACTTTAATCTGTAGAGGAAAGGGCAACAAACAGAGGGGCTTAAAGTACACTAAGGAAAACCCACTGCAGCTGGGAGAAAGGAAAAAATACCATGTCATTGGGGGAGGGGCAGAAATAAGAGAGATGATGGGCCTGTAACTATGTCAGGGAGGAGCAGGAGTACGGACATGACCATATCTTTCTTTGAGAAGCTACTTTGCTGAGAGTAACTACAAGCTATGACACCCCAGTAACAATGAGCATATACCTAATGCTGATGCTCACATGCCATTCTTCAATGAGAGAAATCAGAGTTCCTTAGAAAGGTGGTCCATTCCAGGGCAGAAGCAAGGAAATACAGGATGATCCTGGAGCATTTTGAGGTGTCAAAAAGCAAAGAAGTGAGAAAAAAGTTAGTTTCATTTCAAAAGGGCACCAGAGCCAAAAGGGCTCCTATTGGCCAAATTTGCAGTAACTTTAGAAAATAGTTATTTATATTTGGCTGTGCTGGGTCTTTGTTGCTCTGTAGGCTTTTCTCTAGTTGAGGTGAGTGGGGGCTACCGTTTGTTGCAGAGCACAGACTTCTCATTGCAGGGGCTTCTCTTGTTGTGGAGCACGGGCTTTAGGACTTCCAGGCTTCAGTAGTTGCGTGAGTGGGCTCAGCAGTTGCGGTTCCCAGGCTCTAGAGCATATGCTCAATAGTTGCAGTGCATGGGCTCAGTTGCTCTGTGGCACGCGGGATCTTCCTGGATCAGGGATCAAACTGGCATCTCCTGCCTTAACAGGTGGATTCTTTACTACTGAGCTATCAGGGAAGCCCCATATTTGTAATAATTTGAGAAATGAAATAAATAATGATAATATTGGATTATAACCCAAAGAGTATCCGTGAGTCTATACTGGTATAAATAAATAGCTGAATAAGTATATAAAGGGAGAAGGGATAAATTGTCCTTTTAGAACAATTTGAAATAATAAATGTTGAAGGATTAAGGGAAGTAGAAAAATCACCATTAGAATCCAAAGAATCACAGTAAAAATTGTTTCAGTCAAGTTTCACTGATGGATAGTAAAAATCAGTGAATGAATGTTTAAGGAGAAAGAGAATATTTATCGCGTCTCAAAGTATCTTCCTCTAGATATTTATTATTTTAAAGGGAAAGATAGTAATTTTAGAGTACAGAAATCTGGAAAATCCACCTTAGCCAAGTGATCTCCAGTAATTTGTACCAATATCATGCAGTCCCTGATATGATTCACTGAAAGAAGCACCTTTTCTCAAGTGGTATTCTTCCAAATAGAGCATGACCTCAATCTAATCATACTGTATATCTTAGCATCTCTGTCTATGTAAAATGTATGTCTAAGCCTCTTACAAGCTATTTGAAGATAAGGATGTCAGGGGTTTTTGTTGTTTTCAGTGCTTCTAAAAAGGACATAAACTGGAATATAGGCAAAGCTTTAGAAGGAAAAAACTACCATCCATTGCTAATATAATGCTAGTTTTTGAATATGACATGCAGTTCTGAGCGTCCTTGCTCCCAAGATAAAAGAGCATCACAAGGAATAAACACCAAACTTCATGAGGCCAAAATTTCTAACCAATATTTTTCCTTTTGCACGACTATAACCATTTTTTTTTGAAAGAGGGGAAAAAGGCACCTATAGTTCCCCTCCTAATCCCTCTTCGAATGCTCATTCTTGCCCTGTTTATATATTTTATACATCTGCAATCACAGTGTAGATGTCATTTTGTGTTGTTTTACTCACTTATATTGTAAACATTTCCCATATTTCTACATAGTCTTCAGAGTTATTATTTTAATGCTTGTATAATGCTCGGGGAAGGCAATAGCAACCCACTCCAGTACTCTTGCCTGGAAAATCCCATGGATGGAGGAGCCTGGTAGACTGCAGTCCATGGGGTCGCTAAGAGTCAGACACGACTGAGCAACTTCACTTTCACTTTTCACTTTCATGCATTGGAGAAGGAAATGGCAACCCACTCCAGCGTTCTTGTCTGGAGAATCTCAGGGACGAGGGAGCCTGGTGGGCTGCCATCTATGGGGTTGCACAGAGTCGGACACGACTGAAGCGACTTAGCAGCAGCAGCAGCAGCAGCAGCAGCAGCAGCAGCAGCAGCAGCAGCATAATGCTCTGTCATGTGAAAGTGTCATAATTTACTCATACGTTTCCCTATTGTAGGCACTTAATGTCTCTTGACAATAAGTACTGGAAGATTTTTTTAATGTAGGGGTCCCCAAAAGGGACATGGGGCAATGAAACAGATAATGTCACTGATACACATTTATACAATACAGAAAATAATTTCATGTGAACATTGCATATAATTATTCTCCATCAGAGGTAAGGACAGGGTCTGAAGATGTAAACCAATGAAGTAAATTTACCAGTGGTTCAACTATTGCAGGACGGATTTGCGGGAATTGTATATTTCTGTTCACCTTTCAGTGTTTAACATCCAGTCTTTCACGTAACTGATGCTGAGTACTTGCATCGATGTAGATGTACGCCCATCCTCATTATTCCATCTCTGTGTCTGTCTTCACTTTGGAGGAAAATCCACCTCAAAATGATCAAAATGGGTGGGATGGGAGAGGAGGGAGCTCCAAGAGGTATATGTATGCATACAGCTGAGTCACTTCACCGTACAGCAGAAAAATACTCCAATAGCAGTAAAAAATGTATTATTTATAAGCTTTAACAATAGAGTTGTATGGTGGTAAGAAGCAAAGTACTTATATGCAACAAAGGAAATATTAAAGTGCCTTTGATTGTAGAGAAGAGGAAAACAGAAACAATCTCAGAGCTACAGCCACAGAGAATAAAAATACTTTTCGTTGTGAAGCAAGTAATACTTTAAGAATCCATGCTTTTCCAGTCCTTCTTTCAAAACTAGATCAAAAATAAGCAAGCTTTTCAATATTTTCAAGTTGTTTATGAAGATAATTAGAAATTATTTTAATCTGTTGGGATATGAGAAACTCTCTCAAGTCTAGCAAAAAAAAAATCTTTGTAAAGAAATCAAGCTTTCTAAAGGGCCAGGTGTCTGCTCATTTATATAAAACTACATGTTTTAAACTCTGAGTTCATCAAGGAGTTTTAAATCTTCACTGATATGTTTTCCTTTTAAGTATCTTTCCCCTCTCTTTTTGATTATGTTCTTCATGGTTGGAGTGGTGATTAAAATTTTTTTAACAATATTCCAGTTTGGTAAATATTTTCAATTTTTGGTGTTCTAGCCATGAAATTATATTTTCCCCTTCTTTGAAAGTTTTATTTTGCTAAGTCCTAGAATTCACCTGTGAGTCAACTCAAAATTTACATTTCTTTAATATATCCCAAGATGATATGATAATGTCTTGGGCATTCTGTAGTTTCAGTACTATATGTTTGGTGTAAAACTGGTATGAATTCTTTCCACTTATCCCTCTTGTGAGTATGTGAGTTGTTCCATCGAATTATTGATCTTTCATCAACTCTGAAAAATTATCAGCTATTATGCCTCCAAATATTGCTTCTTTATTATTATTTATGTTCTCTCCTTCTGGAACTCACTAAATAAGCATAGAGCCTTATTCACTCATTCACTTTTGGCTGCACTGGGTCTTCGTTGCTTTGCCCGGTCTTTCTCTAGTTGCAGTGGCTTCTCTTGCGGCAGGGCGCAGGCTCTAGGTGTGCCGGCCTCCTTAGCAGCATGCAGGCTCCCCAGTAGGTGCAGGGCGGGGGCTCTAGGGTGCATGGGCTCCAGTACTTTTGGCATACAGGCTCAGTAGCTGTGCCTCCTGGGCCCCAGTCGCTCAGTCATGTCTGACTCTTTGTGACCCCATGACCTGCAGCACTGCCAGGCCTCCCTGTCCATCACCAACTGCCAGAGTCTACCCAAACCCATGTCCCTTGAGTCAGTGATGCCATCCAACCATCTCATCCTCTGTTGTCCCCTTCTCCTCCTACCCTCAATCTTTCTCAGCAACAGGGTCTTTTCAAATGAGTCAGCTCTTCACATCAGATGGCCAAAGTATTGGAGTTTCAGCTTCAACATCAGTCCTTCCAATGAACACTCAGGACTGCTCTCCTTTAGGATGGACTGGTTGGCTCTCCTTGCAGTCCAAGGGACTCTCAAGAGTCTTCTCCCACACCATAGTTCAAAAGCATCAATTTTTTGGTGCTCAGCTTTCTTTATAGCCCAACTCTCACATCCATACATGACTGCTGGAAAAACCATAGCCTTGACTAGACAGACCTATGTTGACAAAGGAATGTCTCTGCTTTTTAATATGCTATCCAGGTTGGTCCTAACTTTCCTTCCAAGGAGTAAGTGTCTTTTAATTTCATGGCTGCAATCACCATCTGCAGTGATTTTGGAGCCCAGAAAAATAAAGTCAGCCACTGTTTCCACTCTTTCCCCATCTGTTTCCCATGAAATGATGGGACCAGATGCCATGATCTTCGTTTTCTGAATGTTGCACCTTAAGCTAACTTTTTCACTCTCCTCTTTCACTTTCATCAAGAGGCTCTTTAGTTCTTCTTCACTTTCTGCCATAAGGATGGTGTCATCTGCATATCTGAGGTTATTGATATTTCTCCCGGCAATCTTGATTCCAGCTTGTGCTTCTTCCAGCCTACTGTTTCTCATGATGTACTCTGCATATAAGTTAAATAAGCAGGGTGACAATATATAGCCTTGATGTACTCCTTTTCCTATTTGGAACCAGTCTGTTGTTCCATGTCCAGTTCTAACTGTTGCCTCCTGACCTGCATACAGGTTTCTCAAGAGGCAGGTCAGGTGGTCTGGTATGCCCATCTCTTTAAGAATTTTCCACAGTTTATTGTGATCCACACAGTCAAAGGCTTTGGCATAGTCAATAAAGCAGAAATAAATGTTTTTCTGGAACTCTCTTGCTCTTTTGATGATCCAATGGATGTTGACAATTTGATCTCTGGTTCCTCTGCCTTTTCTAAAACCAGCTTGAACATCAGGAAGTTCACGGTTCCCATGTATTGCTGAAGCCTGGCTTGGAGAATTTTAAGCGTTACTTTACTAGCATATGAGATGAGTGCAATTGTGTGGTAGTTTGAGCATTCTTTTGCATTGCCCTTCTTTGGGATTGGAATGAAAACTGACCTTTTCCAGTCCTGTGGCCACTGCTGAGTTTTCCAAATTTTCTGGCATATTGAGTGCAGTACTTTCACAGCATCATCTTTCAGGATTTGAAATAGCTCAAGTGGAATGCCATCACCTCCACTAGCTTTGTTCATAGTGATGCTTCCTAAAGCCCACTTGACTTCACATTCCAGGATGTCTGGCTCTAGGTGAATGTGAGCGATTACACCATCATGATTATCTGGGTTGTGAAGATCTTTTTTGTACAGTTCTTCTGTGTATTCTTGCTACCTCTTCTTAATATCTGCTGCTTCAGCACATGGGCTTCAGTAGCTGGAGCACATTGGCCGAGTATTTGAGACTTGTGTGCTCTCTAGAGCATGGGCTCAATAGTTGTGGTGCATGGGCTTTGTTGCTCCATGGCATGTGGAATCCTCCTGGACCAGGGATTGAACCCATGTGCCCTGCATTGGCAGGTAAATTCTTATCCACTGTGCCACCAGGGAAGTCCAAGTATAGAACATTTTTATCTTTGTGTCTTTGAACACTTCTTTCATATTTCC
Source organism: Ovis canadensis (assembly GCF_042477335.2). Lineage (NCBI taxonomy): Eukaryota > Metazoa > Chordata > Mammalia > Artiodactyla > Bovidae > Ovis > Ovis canadensis. The sequence continues at coordinate 88,124,199 of NC_091247.1, forward strand.
TAACTCTTTTATCTGTGGATAATTTCTTAACATCTATGTTCTAGGCCACCAATTATTTTCTCAGCTGTGTATATTGTGCTAATCTGTCCACACAATTTTATGATTTTTAAAAAAATTTATTCTTATTATATTTAATTCTTTACTTATGTGTAATTATAATTTATGTTTATCTTGTTTTACCATTTTCTGGAAACAATTTGTTTGAAAAGTCTCTGTGTGTGGGCTATGTTATTACTTTAACTATTAATAATCTGGCTTCCTAAGTGAGTGTATATAAAATAAAAATATTTTAAGAAAATGAGAACAAATAATTCTTTAGTCTTGAGCCATGAAATATCTAGAATATGTTTTAAAAAGAAAAGCATTTGTTGTTTATCTGAAGTTCAAATTAAACTGGGTATTTCACATTATCATTTGTTAAATCTGGTAACCCTAGGACATGTTGAGGAATAATGTGCTGAGTAATGTGACATTCCTTACAATAAAATCAAGGGCATACTTTGCCAGTTTGCAGTAATCAGGTCCTGTAGAATCTAGATATTTTTCCAATAATATGTCCCAGTTTTTCGGGTATCTCCTGATTCATAAGCATGGAAATGTTAGGCCAGGTACTTGACTTTCTCCCAGATCATACATGTGTCATAAATCATGTATAACCTGAACATATTCTCATGCTTCTAAAGAACTCACCCGCTTAATGGCTTGTTCCCGACGGTTTTGCAATGCAAGATTCAATGAATACCTTAGAAACATGACAAATTATTACTTGTCATAGATCTTTCCAGTGGGTTGCAAACTGTCACAGTCATAAATGTGAAAAAGATGTGATCCTTGTAGCAATGACTTTCATGCTGTGGTTTTTTGAGTCCCAGGGATCCGGTGAGATGTTTCTAAGGCCATCATGAGGGTAAAGATTCAGTCCCTGATTGAATCCAGGTTGCTCAGTTTTTATCTGTAATATATGTCTGGGTTCTTTACATATTTCATTTGAATAAAGTGTTCTGATGTTAATACATGATTTGAAAACTGATAACTTGGAGACACATAGGCTTTGTTGTGAGAAAAACTTGTATCTTACTCTGGTTTTGGCACTTGTATTCTGTGCAAACAGTGACTGTTTACTTAACCTCTCTAAACCTATTTCTCAAATGAGAAGAAAGATAATAAAAACTTTCCTCATAGATCTTTTTATTTTTTTCTTTTTGTTGCTTTAAGAACACTTAGCATGAAATCTACCTCTTTATAAACTTTTAAATGCACAATACGGTGTTGTCAACTACAGACATTATGGTGTACAATGGATCTCTAGAACTTACTCGCCTTGCATGTAGGAGACATTCCACTTACTGCCACTGAAGAGTGATTCCCCACTTTTCTCTCCCCCAGCCTCTGGCAGCCACCATCCTACTCTCTGTTTGTGTGGGTCTATTTTAGACCTCTCATATAAGTGGAGTCATGTAGGATATGTCTTCTGTGACTAGTTTATTTCACTTAGTATGTCCTTCAGGTTCACCTATGTTGTGAATAAGGCAGAATTTCCTTTTCTTAAAAAGACTGAATAATACTCTATTGTATATATATGCCATATTTTATTTATCCATGCATTTGCTGATGAACATTCAGGCTGTTTCTGTATCATGGCTCTTGTGAAATAGTGTTGCAATGGACATGGAAGTGCAGATAGCTCTTCAAAGATCTTGATTTTAATTCCTTTGACTGTGTACCCAGAAGTGGGATTGCTAGACTATATGGTAGAAAAAATGAGATAATTCATTTAAAATGTTTAAAATAGCAGCTGGTACATAGTAAATAAACAATAAGTGTTAGCTACTGTAATTATTTTATGTTAAAAGTAATCTTTGATTCATTTAATAATTTGTTGAACTAATATTCAACTAATTATAGTGTCTATTTTGAGCCAGTAATGAATATACTTTTTCTCATGTAGTCTTCACAAATGCATGCTGAGGTAATTTCATCCTCATCCTATGGGGAGGAAACAGACCTGGGCAGACTGGTGAGCTGCCATGTTCATTCAGCCGTCAGTGGCAGACTGGAGTTTTAAAATTGTGTGGTCTGAGTTCAAGTACAATATTTTTCCTATTAAACCCAAACTATCTCTTCCAGAGTCAACAGGGAGCACACTGTTCATGTGATATATGATGTCATTTAGATTTTTAGATTTGTGGATTTTGTAGTTTTGCAGAGAAGTTGTATTATTAAATGATTGCCCAGTGTCTTCTTTCTAAGCATCAATATTAATGTGATTAATATAAGTCATCAGAAAAAGTCTTAGGACCTTTGTGTCAGGTGCTCTCTGATTACTTACTTCCTAGATTCTGGAGGACTGTAATTTGCTGCATTAATTCATGCAGACTTCAGGAGTGAAAAAAATTATTTGTTACCTCACCCTTTGAATGGCCTTTCTTTACTTTCCTACAGTTATTTCTGTAGGTTAATGATATCAAAGAGCATTCTGTAGTAGAAAAATAAACTACTTCTGATAAATATATCATCGTGGCAAATCATACTTTCTTTTCTATACTGCTGAAATACACAAATGCCTTTTTTTCAAGTATTAAAATATTTTCTAATTATCTAATACCATAATAGGTTATTTCAGCCATTAGGAATGGCAACCCAGAGTCACTTCATCAGGGACTTTTTGTCTGCTGGTGAACTGGCATCAATTTGAAATTTTCTTTCTTCCACTGAATTTTCATATCCCAATGAGTGGTTAATATAACAGTCATCTCCTCTCTCTTTAGTTCCTATAACATTGTTGCAGTGTATGAAGCATCGTTTGTGTCTGGTGCTTTACACAGATTAATTCACTTAACTTTTATTACAACTCAGCAAGGTAGGTCTTATTCCATCTTAAAGATGAGGAAACTGAAGCCAAGGGAGTTAAAACTGCTCACTTAAAGTTTCACTACCTGTATAAGAAGCAGCAGCTAGAATTGATTCTCAGACTTTCTTAGTTCTGAAGCTGAAGATCCTTCTGATGTAAATACAAATAAACTCAAATATTAAACAATTTCACAAATGATATACATGGTCACGAGTATGTAGGAAAGAGCCACTTAGGGTGCAGTGGAAATCAGTGTGATAAATATGGTAACAGTGAACAGTTTTTGAGGGTTTATTATGAGCTAAGCGTTGTGTAGCATATTACAGATACTAGCTAACTTATGCACCTTAAAAGCCCGTAAGTATTTTTTTATACCCAAATTACATGTGAGACAACTGAGGTGTAGATAATTAGGTCACTATCATGACATTCTGGGCTTCCCCAGTAACTCAGGTGGTAAAGCATCTGCCTGCAACACAGGAGACCTGGGTTCCATCCCTGGCTCTGGAAGATCCCCTGGGGAAGGGAGTGGCTACCCACTCCACTGTTCTTGCCTGGAGAATTCCATGGATAGAGGAGCCTGGTGAGCTATAGTCTATGGGGTCGCAAAGTGTTGGACATGACTGAACAATAAACACACACACACACACACACACACACACGTTCCACATTTATTATGTGCAGGAAACCTTGGGTTTTGATGTGATTCTGTGTCATCAAAGGCCTTGTTTTCACTCCTGGATGATCCTAGATTTTGGTTCTAATCATTCCTTTCCTTAATTAATAGCTTGCCAGGTCCTGAATCTGTGCCATATTTTGGATGCTGACAGAAGCTGTGTATTGATTTAGCCTGAAGGGTGAAGTCTGGTTTCTAATTGGGGCTTCCCTTGTATCTCCTGGAAATAAGAAAGTTATTCTATGCTTAATCCAGTATCTTTGCTGCATGGCTTGTAAATAAGGCTCAATTTTAGTTTGGAAAATGTATTTTTCTATCATTTAAAAGTAATCTTGATTATATTTTTAGAAATACAGGTTATTGTCCAAATACTTTTAATTTTACTAATATGCATTATTTATAATTTTTTTTGGAAAAAGCTCTTTGTGGGAAACCTATATTTTAAAACTAGATTTTTGTCATGATTTTTAAAAATACAAACCATTAAATTCCTATTCTATTACAAATCTTTTAACCACTTTCTATATCTTACTTTCAATTTTCTTTTGTTTTAGCCATTAAAAAATTGAATGTTTTTATGCATTAAATACCGTGTCAGGTATTTTTTAATGAGCTTTTAACAACACTGTCCACACTTGATGCTTTCACTGTACTTTAAATTACTTATCTTTGGGATCTACCCCTAATGATCAAGGGATTTCATAATAGCAAGGCTCTTGTTTAAATAAAAATATCTCAAAGTAACAATAACTCTGACTTATGTAGTGTTTCTGTAAGTTGTGCCAGGTACTGTTCTAAATGGTTTATACATACTGACTCATCCTCAACACAGCATATGACAGATGGAGAAAGAAAGGTACAGGGAAGGTAGTGGCTGCCCAAGGCATGTGGTGAATGAGGGTAGGCTGGATTTGAAACAAGGCAGGCATCCTCAGGACTCTGGCCTCAACCATTTATCACATAGTAATGAAAGCAAGTAATTGAAAGCATTAAAATCAGTTCATGATGTTTCCAGATTGTCAAAGGATAAATCTTGTAGAATTCCCAGTTTATCATTATAGCACCAATAAATCATTCATCCATTGAACAAATGTTTATTGAGCTCCTGCTGTGTGCTTGCTGCCGTGTGAGGCATGTGTGCATGTCGAACCCGTGTCTCTTATGTCTCCTGCATTGGCAGGTGGGTTCTTTACCACTAGCACCACTTGGGAAGTCCTGTGTGAGTCATAGATGGTGTACATGGATAGAATCCTTGATTTCATGGAAGACTCAGCCTGTTTAGGGCCACTGACTTTTAAATAAGTTGTTGCAGCCTGATGTGTGATAAGACAAGGATGTTCCCGGGGATGGAGGACTTAGCCATGTCTATGCATCAGGAGGGCTTCTTTGAGGAGGTAACATTTGCACTGAAACTTGAAGGATGAGTTAGAAGCAAGTCAAAGTGAAAGTCTCTCAACTGTGTCTGACTCTTTGCGACCCCGTGGACTATATGGAATTCTCGATGGAATTCCATGGACCCCATGGAATTCTCCAGGCCGGAATGCTGGAGTGGGTAGCCCCTCCATTTGCCAGGGGGCCTTTCCAACCCAGGGGTTGAACCCAGGTCTCCCACATTCTTTACCAGTTGAGCCCCCAGGGATGCCACCAGGGAAGTAAATCAAGCAAGAGGCAATAGCAACGGTATTTATAGGTGAAGGCAGCAAGCGCTGGGAGTGGTTATAAGCTGGAGAGAACCACCTGGGGCCAGCAGACAAGGCTCTGTGTGGAGAAACAGGAGAAATGAGGTTGAAGAGCAGAGCAAGTCAGCTCGTGGGCAGCTCTGAAGCCATGCTAGTGAGTTTCCTCTTTATCTCAGACTCAAAAGGAATTCCCATGGAAGTGTTAAAATGTGGGGAGTGACCTGTTTAGATTTGCATCAGAGAAAGAATGTTCTGGCTAAACATGGAGAGTAGATAGAAAGCCTGTGTGTGTGAGGGGCACGTCTCTAGTCAGAGAAGCCAGTTAGGAGGCTGTGGTCTAGTAACAGTGGGGGTCAGGTCTTGAGCATTAGTGGACATGTAGAGAATTGGAGGAGTTTCCCTGGTGACACAGATGGTAAAGAATCTGCCTGCAATATGGGAGACAGGGTTCGATCCCTGGGTCAGAAATATCCTCTGGAGAAGGGAATGGCTACCCACTCCATTATTCTTGCCTGGAGAATTCCATGAACAGAGGAGTCTGGCAGGCTAGTCTATGAGGTTGTAAAGAGTTGGACATGACTGAGTGCCTTTCGCTTTCACACTTTCACTCAGAGAATTGGAAAGATTTAAGAGATACCTATGTATCTCTTAAATAAGGAAAAATTAGGAAAAATTGGTAGGACTTAACAAATGACTGGGTGTGAGAATGAGGAGTTGAGGGTCAGATGTTTCTGGCTCTGGCCAAGAAGATGATGCTCAAGCCATTTCCAGAGATAAAGAACCATGTATGCATAGGGTGTGTGCATAGGCTATGGAGGAGAGGTGGAGAAAATTACATTATCTTCATGTGCTGAGTGTTAGGTGCCTCAGACATCTGAATGTAGATGGTAAGAGCCTACATCAGTGCACAAGTGCACAGTACGTGCTTAACAAATATTACTGAGTTGAATGAATGTATGGTTGGCAGTGGGGTGTATGCATTTGGAGCTCAAAATCAGGCTTGCAGAGAGAGAGATAAAATTCCTAAAATAATAGCATATAGATGACAACCAGAGCCAAGATAGTACTGAGATGTGAGAGTGTGACAAGTGAGAAGAGCAGAAGGCTTGGGATTGAGCCTTGGGCAGTGCTAACATTCCAGCACTAGGCTGAGGAAGAGGAGGCTGTGAAGAAGTAGCCAGCGAGAGAGGAGGAATATCACAGGAATGCTGTGCCGCAAAAGCAGAGGGCATGGCCTGTTTTCAGAGGTTAGAGTGTCAGATGCCTCTAGCAGATCAAGCAGCAGAAAGACTGAAACACATCTCTTAGATTTGGAAATAAGAAAGTCACTGATGACCTAGTAGCATCAGAGAGCGATGAAGGCTGAAGCCAGATGGGAGTGGGTTGAAAAAATGAAGACAAAAAATATTGACAATTTGTAAGAGAATATTGGCTTGAATGGAAGAAGAGATAACAAGAAATAAGATCAATAAAAATGTTACAACACTGTCATATTCTTTTCCCCTTTCCCTTCTTGAATAATTCACTTTTAAAGCTATTGGGTGGGGGTAACGGAAGAGAGCTATTCACATGAGAGGGTGGCTGGTGGGGGATGCTGGATCCCAAGCAGGTTGAGGTGTGTGCACTTGTGGGGAGTGGGGGTGGAGGTGCCTCATTTTTGATGTCCCAAGTTTTCCAGTAGTCACATATGGATGTGCGAGTTGGACCATAAAGAAGGCTGCGTGCCGAAGAATTGATGCTTTCAAATTATGGTGCTAGTCAAGATAACAAGGAGATCAAACCAGTCAATCCTAAAGGAAATCAACTCTGAATATTCATTGGAAGGACTAATGCTGAAGCTGAAGCTCCAATACTTTGGCCACCTGACGTGAAGAGATGACTCATTGGAAAGATTGAAGGAGAAAGGAGAAGAGAGTGCCAAAGGATGAGATGGCTAAATAGCATCACCGACTCAACGGACATGAATGTGAATAAAACCCAGGGGATAGTGATGGACAGGAAAGCCGGGCATGCTGCAGTCCATGGGGTCGCAAAGAGCCAGACACAACTTGGGGGCTGAACAACAGCAAAGCCCAAAGAGAAGAGAGGGCTGAACAGGACGAGTCTGCCGAGGAGTGGGCTTCATGGGCTATTGGAACCTGAGCAAGGTTAAGTGGGCATCTTAGTCTGGATTCTCCAGAAAAATGGAATCAACAGGAGATAGAGAAGTAGAGTCGCTGAGAGATATTTACTATAAGGAATCGGCTTATGTGATTAGGAAGCTAAGTCCAAGACATGCAGTCAGCAAGCTGGAGACCCAGAAGAGCCAATTGGTATAAGTTTCAAAGGTTAAAACATCTGCCTGCAATGCAGGAGACCTGGGTTCGATCCCTGGGTTGGGAAGATCCCCTGGAGAAAGAAATGGCAACCCACTCCAGTACTCTTGCCTGGAGAATCCCATGGACAGAGGAACCTGGTGGGCTACAGTCTACGGGGTAGCAAAGAGTCAGACACGACTGAGTGACTTCACTCAGTCCAAGTGCGAATGCAAATCTGGGAGAAGTCCAACGTGCCAGCTCAAAGACAGGGAGGCAGAAAGCAAGAATTGTTTTGCTCAGCCTTTGATTTCATTCAGGTCTTTGACAAACTGGGTGAAGTCCACCCACATGGAGGAGGGCAATCTGCTTTACTTAGTGAATGAATTCAGTGTTAATCTCATCCAGAAACTACCTCACAGACACACCCAGAAATAATGTTTAAACAAGTATCTGGGCACCCCAGGGCCCAGTCAAATTCATACATTAAATCAACATCACAGTTGATATATCCTCATATATGAGAATATGTCATTATATGTCAATATATGAGGAATTTGAGAGTCCAAGTCAGGTGAGGAGTGTGACTATGTGAGGGGGCGGGGAGAGAAGGCCTAATGTTAGGTGCTAGAACCCACGTGAGGTAAGAAGGGCATCTGTGAAGTGGGGAGTCTGGTGTAAATGTCACAGCGTGGCAAGGTGAGCATGCTGTCCACAGAGAAGTGACTTATGAGAGGGATCAGGGCCCAAGCAGGAGAAGCGGAGTGTTGGCACCAGGAAAGGCTCAGCATGTGGTATAGGAACACAGTGATGTGGGGTATGAGGAGGGTGTCGTAGAGAGGAGAAGATGGCTGTGGTGCTGGTTTATTGGTTGCACTCAGGAAAGTTGATCGAACATGTAACATCTCAAACTGGGCTTTCCGCAGCGTGGACATGCTCTTCAGACTTATTTGGCCTCTCACGTCCTACACCAGGCCAGCCATCTGTGCAGACAGCTCTCTTGCTTTGTCCCACCCTGTGGTTTTAGGACTGAGCTATTAGAAAGGAAAGGGGAAAAGGAAAAGAAAAAAGAAAAAGAAAAGGAAAATAAAATTTGATGTAATTTTCCAGGCAAGAACACTGGAATGGGGTGCCATTTCCTACTCCAGCAGATCTTTCCTACTCAGGGGTCAAACCTGCGTCTCTTGCATGTCCTAGGTTGGCAGCTGTGTTCTTTACCACTGGAGCCATACAGGGATTCATTCCCTAGCTCTCTCCAGGAGAAAGGTCTTGAAGCAGCAATCCCCACCAGAGCAAGGGGGAACATCCAGAGTCTCTATCTTGGTCTCTAATACTAGGAACCTGGAAGTGTGGCAGGCTTGGCAGAAAAATCTTGTTTAGAATGGTAGAATCTACATGCAGAAGTTCTGCACACAGAAAGCAGAGACCAGTAAAAGGGAAAAGGCTGAGGAACAAAAGAGTAGGAGGTGGGGAATTACACTTACAAGTCCTCTGAACGCTTTTATGGGGAGACTGGTTTTAAGTTTATGACTGATTGGCAACCCTTGAAACAGATGAAGGCCATATTTAGGTAGTGGAATAGAGTGGTTAAGAACTTGGGCCCTGAAGTCAGGATGCCTGAATTTCTGTTTTGGTTCTGTTATGTTTAGACATGATATTGGGAAAGTAACTCAATGTCTCTGCCCTGATTCTTTATATTTAAAATGAGGGATCATAAAAATATCACTTATCAAATGATTAAATAAATCAACACACATAGGAACCCTAGAAAATGCCTGACTCATGGTAGCAATAAATGTTGGCTATTATTTTTTGATGGGCTAATCTATTAATCCAACCAGTCCATCCTAAAGGAGACCAGTCCTGGGTGTTCACTGGAAGGACTGATGCTGAAGCTGAAACTCCAGTACTCTGGTCACCTCATGGGAAGAGTTGACTCATTAGAAAAGACCCTGATGCTGGGAGGGATTGGGGGCAGGAGGAGAAGGGGACGACAGAGGATGAGATGGCTGGATGGCATCACCGACTTGATGTACATGAGTTTGGGTGAACTCCAGGAATTGGTGATGGACAGGGAGGCCTGGTATGCTGCAATTCACGGGGTCGCAAAGAGTTGGACACGACTGAGCGACTGAACTGAACTGAACTGAATCTATTAATAGAGGGGTCTGAAAAGCTTTTTCAGTAGTTAAAGTGAGAGACAGTGAGCACTTGAACCAAGATGGGGACTAAATTGTTGTGTTAAGAAGGGGCTAAATTTGAGATGTATGAGGAGCTGAACATGGGGAGACTTAATTGGGTTGGAGTAAGGGAGCAGTTTTGTGGAACCTGATGGATGGCATTGCCACTCATTAAAATGGGAGATGGTGAGCTGAAGAACCTAAATTCAGTTTGATGTGTTAAGACCCAAGTGTAAAGGTAGAGATGCCCCACAAATAGTTGCATATGTGAGTCTGAATTCTGGAGAGAAGTAATGAACTATGGCCTATAGCTAAACCATGAGACTAGATGAGGGCATTGGGCAGAAAGTAGAGTTTGAGATATGTGAGACCAGTTTGGCACAGATTCTGTAAAAAAGAAAACTAAAAAATAAACAAAAAAGCCATGTAGAGGGCAGTTGTGGGTTAAGATGAGTTAGAACTACAATTCATGCCAAGGGACGGATTGTGTTCCAATTCTGATGATGGTAAGGTAGCCTGAGAGTGAAAAAGAATGTCTTCAATACATAGTGAGAGAGTTTAGGAAAGTTAGATACAATTTTCATCAGCTTATCCCAAACACTAAGGCTTTATAATTATGTTCACACATGGTGGCCATAATGTTTTTCATTGACTCATTTTGCCCAGAGCTAGACAGAGAGTCAGACTGGGCAGACCCATTGTTGCAATCAACATGGCTAATGTTTGATCCCATCTTTGGTTGATAGTTATGCCTCAAAAGTCCTGGCCAGGCACCTCTTAAGTGGCACTGTGCCTTCCTAGCAGATGGGAATGAGGGTAGTTATTCAATGACTTGGTATATGCATCAATTTTAATGATTAAAACAGGATTTTCTGTGCAGAGTGTCTAGGCATGAGGTTGAAAGGATAAAATGTCATTATATCTGCAGCATAGAAATGGATTAGTGCCGAAAACTTAACAATTGCTTATGCAAGTTAAAAGTTTGTTAAATTTCACTCTGGGTTTGTGTTCATCTGGGAACTTATGATAATGAATCCTTTTTGTCCCAATTTGGCTCTCTAGAGTAAGAATACTTACAAATCCGTTTAATAACCCAGACTGACTTTTATCTCTGAACTGATGAATCAGGTGCAAAAAAGTGGAATGTAGATCTTTGTGTATGCCTTTCATCACACTACTTTTGTAGAAGACAGCATAATTTTGGAGCTGTTCTAAATGTAAGGAAGATCTAATGTACAGCATGGTGACTAATAAAACTGTATTGTAAAACTGAAATTTGCTAAAAGGGTATATCTTAAGTATTCTCATGTCACACCAAAATAAAGGTAATTGTGAGTGATGCATGTGTTAACTTGATTTTGGTAATCATTTCACAATATATACATGCAGTAAAGATCACATTGTATACCTTAAATATATACAGTTTTGTCAAGTATACCTCAGTAAAGCTGGAAAATAAAACACAGGTAAGGGGAAATACAAAATTAAAGAAAATGTATCAAGGATTTCACTATATAAAACATTTTAAAGCTTAAAATATATCAGTTCAGTTCAGTTCAGTTGCTTAGTCATGTCCGACTCTTTGCGACCCCATGAATCGCAGCACACCAGGCCTCCCTGTCCATCACCATCTCCTAGAGTTCACTCAGACTCACGTCCATTGAATCAGTGATGCCATCCAGCCATCTCATCCTCTGTTGTCCCCTTCTTCTCCTGCCCCCAATCCCTCCCAGCATCAGAGTCTTTTCCAGTGAGTCAACTCTTCACATGAGATGGCCAAAGTGCTGGAGTTTCAGCTTTAGCATCATTCCTTCCAAAGAAATCCCAGGGCTGATCTCCTTCAGAATGGACTAGTTGGATCTCCTTGCCGTCCAAGGGACTCTCAAGAGTCTTCTCCAACACCACAGTTCAAAACCATCAGTTCTTCGGTGCTTAGCCTTCTTCACAGTCCACTCTCACATCCATACATGACTACTGGAAAAACCATAGCCTTGACTAGACGGACCTTAGTCGGCAAAGTAATGTCTCTGCTTTTGAATATACTATCTAGGTTGCTCATAACTTTTCTTCAAAGGAGTAAGCGTCTTTTAATTTCATGGCTGCAACCATCTGCAGTGATTTTGGAGCTCCAAAAAATACAGTCTGACACTGTTTCCACTGTTTCCCCATCTATTTCCCATGGAATGATGGGACCGGATGCCATGATCTTCGTTTTCTGAATGTTGAGCTTTAAGCCAACTTTTTCACTCTCCTCTTTTCACTTTCATCAAGAGGCTTTTTAGTTCCTCTTCACTTTCTGCCATAAGGGTGGTGTCATCTGCATATCTGAGGTTATTGATATTTCTCCCAGCAATCTTGATTCCAGCTTGTGTTTCTTCTAGTCCAGCGTTTCTCATGATGTACTCTGCATAGAAGTTAAATAAGCAGGTGACAATATACAGCCTTGACATACTCCTTTTCCTATTTGGAACCAGTCTGTTGTTCCATGTCCAGTTCTAACTATTGCTTCCTGGCCTGCATACAGATTTCTCAAGAGGCAGGTCAGGTGGTCTGGTGTTCCCATCTCTTTCAGAATTTTCCACAGTTTATTGTGATCCACACAGTCAAAGGCTTTGGCATAGTCAATAAAATAGATGTTTTTCTGGAACTCTCTTGCTTTTTCCATGATCCAGAGGATGTTGGCAATCTGATCTCTGGTTCCTCTGCCTTTTCTAAAACCAGCTTGAACATCAGGAATTTCATGGTTCACATATTGCTGAAGCCTGGTTTGGAGAATTTTGAGCATTACTTTACTAGCATGTGAGATGAGTGCAATTGTGTGGTAGTTTGAACATTCTTTGGCATTGCCTTTCTTTGAGATTGGAATGAAAATTGACCTTTTCCAGTCCTGTGGCCACTGCTGAGTTTTACAAATTTGTTGGCATATTGAGTGCAGCACTTTCACAGCATCATCTTTCAGGATTTGAAATAGCTTTACTGGAATTCCATCACCTCCACTAGCTTTGTTCATAGTGATGCTTTCTAAGGCCCACTTTACTTCACATTCCAGGATGTCTGGCTCTAGATGAGTGATCACACCATTGTGATTATCCGGGTCGTGAAGATTTTTTTTTGTACAGTTCTTCTGTGTATTCTTTCCATCTCTTCAATAATAAAAATTTTCGCACAGAGTGAGAATGCTACAGCCATGTTTACACATTACAGTAAAAATGAGAATTCAAGAAAATTCGCAGATAATTACAGGAAAAGGAATTTTACTCAATTACAGTGATTTTTGGTTAAAATTCCTTTATGCAAAGTTTTTCAATGCTTTATTTTGCTTTCAGTATAGTATACTACCATATATGCATATGTATATATATAATATATATAACTGTATACATGCATGCTGAGTTGCTTCAGTTGTGTCCAACTTTTTGTGACCCTATGGACTGTAGCCTGCCAGGCTCCTCTGTCCATGGAATTCTCCAGCAATAATACTTGAGGGGACCACTATGCCCTCCTCTGCGGGGGGTGCTCCGCAGAAAGAGAGAGGCAGTGGAACTTCCCTCAGCAAAGCCGAGGGGTCCTGAGGAGAGGTGAGCTTGCTGTCCACCATCCCAGCCCCTCAGCAAGCAAGAGACAATCAGACACGACAGGGGTTCCGTCTAAGCAGTTCTGCTTTATTGCCACAAACTCTTGGTTTATATAGGCAAGCAGGGGGGTTTTGCAAGGGACTTTCCATAGTTGCACCAATCACGTTAAAGGTCAAATCGTCATGTGCCTTCATTATAACAGGAATCTATGGTGATCACGCCCTGTCCACTGCACGGAAATCAAGAGAGCCAATCAAAAACTGTAACATAGACCATGCCCTTATCTCTTCCGCCAGGCGCCATCTTAGTTTCCCACCGCCAAGCTAACCCATCTTTTTTAAGGCTTCCCATTTAGGGCCCCACACTCCTCCAGGGGAGCTTCCTGACCCCAGGGATTGAACCTGCATGTCTTATGTCTCCTACATTGACAGGAAGATTCTTTGCCACTAGCACCATCTGGGAAGCCCAGGTATATAGTTCTAATGATATGTGTGGTAGCGTATTTCAGTTTTCTATTACTCTGTAACAAATGACTCCATAACTTAGGTCTTGACATATTTGTTTTTTCGCTCATGACTCTGTGGGTCAGGAAGGACTCTGCTTGGTGGTTCATCTCTGCTGCGTGTGTTGTCTGGCAGGGTGGTTGAGGGCTAGAGTATTCACTTCCAAGGTGGCATCGTCTCATGTCTGGTGCTCCTTAGCTCTCCTCTCTCATTCTCAGCTTCTTTCTCTCTCTTTCATTACATTGTGAAATTACAGGCTTCAGAGCCTTTCCATGTGACTTGGACTTCTCACAGCATGGTGATGTCACTTTAGTCTCTTGGTTTAAAGAAGCAGGAAACAAATAATTCCTACTTAAGGTGACACCCATGCCTGGCACTGCATCACATCTGTGTTCTATTGGTTGAGGCAGATACAAGGCCTAGTGGATGTAAGACAACTGAGAAATAAATTTCCACCGCCTTGTGGGAATGTGACGAGAGAGGAGTGTGCATGGGTGATACTGCTGCTGTCATCTTTAAAATATGCAGTAGGCCACAGAGCAGAGCCAAGGAGACGCTGCAAGGATCCAGTGCTGCTCTTAAAGTGTGAGCCACAGACCATCTGTGCCAGAATCGCCTGGAGGGGCGGTGATTTAATATGTAGCGATCTGAGCCTCATTCCAGACTTTCCAGATCAGAATCAGAATCTCTGTGAGAGGGGATTCTGTGGCTTCAACAAACCCCCCAGGTGACGATTATATGCACTAAGGCAGTGGAGAGTATTTCTGAGCCTGCTTTTGGAGACTGAAACACCTGGCTGCAATGTGCCTGCCATCAACTAGTGTGTGGCCTTAAAAGTGCCTTCATTGTCTTAGGGACAGTTTCCTCATCTGAAAATTGTGCCAAGAGATAGTACCTGCTTCCTGTGTTGTTTGTGAGAACAAAATACACACCACAGAGTCTGGAACATTGTCAGTACGTTACTAGTGAATCTTTAGTGAGTTAGTGGGTTTCATTCTCCAAACAGATGATTCTTCTTTAGTGTATAGTGAGGTTTTATCCACATGAATGACCTGGACCTGATGTGTGTACGCTTTCCCACTAGAAGCCAACAGATGAACAAGTATGGACTTTCCTGTCTGTTTAGAGTTGAACTGATTCATTTATAATAAAGAACTAAATTACTGAACTGTAAGAAGCACGCTAGTTGACAATAACCTTGAAACTGTTCGAAAATTGTTCAGTGAAATAAGTGGGTAAGTTTGGACAGTAAAACACTCTTGGCATTCCATAATTGGATGAATTTCAAATATGTGTTGACATAGTCCCTGCAAACTCAAGGCCTGGTATTAACATGATGCTAGGACTGAAGCATTTGGTGAGAGATAAAGGAGGGCTGATGTGACAATTAGCTAGATAAAGAAACCAAAGGCTCAGTTTCATATGTTTGTTGACACTTTGTTATAATAGAATTATAATTTAAAATATTAGGCATAGGAAATTATGAATAAGTTTTGAAAAACCTAATGTGTTGTTGGAAAGCGTCATGCTTAGAATGTCAACTGAAGCCTCAGAAAAGGCTCAACATATTTGATTCTCTTCTAGATGTCAGCTGCAAGGCTGTAGCCTCTGAAAACTGGGCCCCGTGTGTTCATGACCGGGAAAGAAGTATTCAGAAGAAGATGGAAAGCACCCAGGGTCTGTTTCCTGTCCCCGAAGAGCACCGGAGGTAAAGGTCTTCTTTAAAAGTCAATATTCTTGAACTCTTGTCCTTAAATGTGTTTTGTATAACTCAGAACAAAATAAGAAAGTGGTCCTGGGAGAGGTCCATTTAGAATGACAGGCTGAAATTTCACACACCCTGTGAATTTTCTGTGTGTTGTTGGTCCTTAAAAAAAAACAACAAAAACCCCTCTTATTTATGCAGCACCCGTTCTTCTAAAGCACTTTAGGCTTTGTGGCTGATAGTGATCTATATATACCTATCTAACAAATTTCAAAAGTATTCCTAATTTCTATTTCTTTATGGTCCATTATTTGTTTATTCCTTCTCTTCCTTTTCTAATTTTCTGAAAGTGTTCCTTAGATTTGTTTAATAGTCTTCTCTATTCAGTTTGTTTTGACCTCCACCCGTCCAATTTATTCAATATTTGCCCTTGGAAACAATGACAGTCCGACAACAACCAAAACAATGACGACAAAATCAGTTAATTGTGTTGAGCATTTGCAGTGTATCGAATGCTACAGCTTCTTTTCTTCCTCTCCTTCCACGAGTGCTTCTCTTCCCATACAGACAAGTAGGTCTTTTTTTTTTTTAAACGAGGAAATTCATTTTTTTTTTAAAAGTTGATTTATTTTTGGCTGCACTGGGCCTTTGTTGCTGCACTGAGGTTTTCTCTAGCTGGGACCAGTGGGGGCTTCAAGTTGCTGTGCTCAGGCTTCTCACTGTGGTGGTGGCTTCTCTTGTTGTGCAACACGACGCTAGGTGTTCAGGCTTTGACGGTTGTGACTCCTGGACTCTAGAGGCTCAGTAGTTGTGACACATGGGCTTAGCTGCCCCACAGCATGTCGAATCTTCCCAGAATAGGGATTGAACCCATGTCCCCTGCATTGGCTGGTGGATTCTTAACCACTGGATCAGCAGGGAAGTCCCAGACACTTTTGTCTTATACTTTTAACTGTGGAAGTAAATTTTCCTCCTTTGTGATATATCATATCCTCATCAGAGCCATGAACACAAGTCATGAGTGTACTCTATTATTCTGTTTCAGTATTTAAAATATAGGAGCAAGAAGCCATCTTGCAGCAAAGAACAAATATGCTTGCTATGTACACATCTAATTCCAGGCTTCATATCTGACAGTGTCACTACTTTATTGCTTATTTTATTGTTAATATCTTGTGGCTAGGAAAGGGAGAAGTTTTTCCTTTGGCTTTCTTCCTGCAGAAACAGAGGACCAGAGGCGTTAATTAGATAAAATGAAGCTCCTTTTACTTTGCTGAAGCTGAGATGAACGCTCCATGTGCCAGGAAAAGAGGAGGTCCAAGCAGTTGCAAGATGAAGTGGCCTCAATGAGCACTTGAGCAAAGAGCTCCCTGACTGCCTGTCTGCCATCTCCCGGGCATCCCCAGATGTCGAGAATTTGTGGGAGGAGAAACTGAGCAGGGAAATGCCCTTCCTTTGTCCCATGTGTCTGAGTGTGGTTGTTTTGATTCTTCCCAAATCAGGCATAACCTGAGACTCATATTGAAGTGCAAATTGCAGAAGTGAGCAGAACGTTGATTCTCTCTGAGAGAGTCCATCCTTGATAATTCTTTCATGCCTAATATTTTTATGAAATCAGTGTAGAGCTCGACCATCAAAGTGTATCCTAAAGAAATTTATTTAGATTTCTTCTGTGCAAGCACAAGTTATGAGACTAACAAGAGGTCTTTGTTTACCAAGGTTTTGAAAAATGAAACAGAGGAGGAAATATTTTCAACAATTTTGAATAACGGTAAAATTAAGCCTATCTAAGAAGTTGTATCTTCTGTACTGTTGCTTGAGAACCTCCCACTTCTCCACGAAACTTTCATCCTGGCTGTCAGGACAGGACATAAGCATGACTCAAGCAATTTGTATTTCAGGAAGACACATAAATTCATCTCTAAAGAGTCAGAAAATGGAAGGAAGCTGCAATGATGGTGGCTTGCATGAAATGAACAAGGAGCGATGTGGGATGCCTCATAATAGAGTCCAGCTCAGGACTAACCGGTGCCATAATTGATTCCTTTGGAGGCCTTTGAAGAGCTTGACTTCAGAGAGAGAGGGAGAAGGAAGGGAGACATAAATTAGCGTAAATTACATCAGGTGTTTTCCACCTGTTACCTTTACTCCAGTCAATGAAGCCAATAGTATCACCCAAAATTTGTAGTCAGTGAACTCACATTGTTGCTAAGTGGTAGAGGCAGGATTTGAACTTGCCTCTCTTAAGTGTGTGCTTATTCCACTGCTTGCTGCTTCCCTGAGAAACTGTGCGCTTAGAATTTCTTCCTTAAATAATTGGAGCTATTAATAACATCAAGACAGGTAATTTTCTAGCTCCAATTTGAGCCTAGAGTAGTTCTCCCTATCCTTTTTATGTACGTATGTGACCCAGTGTACCAAGCTTACTCATTATTAGATAAACGTTTAAACTGCAGTATATCTTGCCTAATTTTGCTAACCCAAATAAACTTGAACTTTTTTTCCCTATGTCTCTAGATGATTATTCTACTATAGAACTTTCATATGTTTTAAAGGCGTTATTGGAAGTGGTTATTTGTTGTGCTATTGTTCTAGATATTTTGTTTCGCTGGAAATTCCCACCTAGTAGAAACTTGATGGCTCCATCATGTCCTGCAGAAATTGTCAGCTTGCCTAAGCAGCCTTCTGCTCTCATGTCAGCATGGAGTTTCTACTCTTAAAGAGGGGTCATCTTCATTTTGGTCCATTCTGATTCATGATGTAACACCTCAAATAAAGCAGTGTGGCTGTTCATTAGAATCTGTACCAGCCCCTGTCCATATCATGTGTTTACTTCATAATGATGCCCTGTCACTTAAAATGGGATTTTGCATGAATGCATCATAGAACTGCATTACCCTGTTGCAAACAGTGTATTTTCCTCCAGATTCATAGTCCCTCTCTGCCACAAAAAAAAGACACAAGAAATGACATGTTAGATGCCTCGGTACCTTGATTTCATTTTTGGCTTTGTCACAACTTGCATATGATTATAGATGGCAGAAAATTAAGGTGCCCAGCCTTCAGTTTCTTGACAGTTATAATCTTACTTGTGTAAGAAAGGGACTTACCAAGTAACCAGCACTGGTCATTCCTTTTCCTTTCCTCTGCACGTCCTGAGAATGAATCAAAGGCCTGGGAGCTAATCTGTAAGGGTAAGAAAACCTGGACAGCTAAACCTGTTTGCCACATCTATGGAATCTGGACTCTTTGCAGCACCTGATTCTGGAGCTGTAGACGAGTTAATATTAAAAATATGGTGTGGTCTGTCAGCCTATGCTGTGATATACTGCTGCTGGAGGAATTGACACACACTCTGAGAGCTTCTTTTCAGGATAAATTCCAGTGACTCTCCTCTATTTTAGCAACTCAGCATTTTGCATTTGGACTTAACTGCATCCTTAACCCTCTGCTCTAAATCTTCCTCTTTTTGTGTATTGATACTGTTTCTATTAGGAAAGCATTTCTATCAGATTTTTCTCTCTGGAGAAGACTGTTTTTTTTTTTTTGCTTCTGCATTATTTCGGACTCACAGATGGGCAGATTCAGAGTCAAGGGAACAATTTGCAGGACTCACTTTCTCTCCTGGTATTAGGTATGATCTAGCTGTGGTTTGTATCTACTGTTTTTCCATAGGTGGTAATAGACACACACCATGAAAAAGTCTAATAAATTTTTGTTTTCAAAAAGATTTCCTGAAAGCTAGTTTTTTTTACAATATACACAGGGGATCATTCCCTAAATTCAAGCAATCAACATGCTGCCTTTCAAAAACACTTACCCATCTGACCTCTATTCTCCGTCTTTACTCCTTCTTTCTCAACACCCCAATATCTTGATTCAGTTATTTGCTGGATCATTGCCATAGCTCCTTACACCTCACACCTCTTTCAATACTAATCCATTTTCCCTTATTGAAGGTAACTTTCTAAGAAGCAAACATGATCACATTAGTTACCTTGCCTGAAATACTCATGAGTATCCCCTTCACCTGTAGGATATATTGTGATTTTCATAGCATGACTGTCATCATCTGACTGTAACCTGCCTTTCTCTGATTGGTTTATTTGTATTTTTTATACCATTACCTTTTGGTAGCTCTTAGAAATACATACAATCTAACAAACTAAAAAGGGAAAAAAGGAACCAATCAAAGGGATTAATGACATTTTATTTTCCTTTTTGCTTTGCCAAGTTGAAGAAATTGTCCTGTTAAAGTGGTGGGAAAATCATGGCGGCAGCCAAAGGAAATTTTACATGAGTGTTCCATGGTGAAGTAGATAGCAGAATTTACTTGCCCATTCTCCCTTCTCAAATACTATCTTTTCTGATTTGGAATCTATTGATGTTATAGCATAGTTTACATGCAAATGTTTGTTTTTGTTAGTATAATGTCAACATTAATATGCAGACATTGCTCTTCTAGCAAATGAGGAAAGATATTTTAAAACTTGAAAAGTTTAAAAAGAATTTAGGCAGTGTGTTGTTTCCCCTGATCTGGGTGAGGGCAGAACCAGAAATTAGATTAAAGCTAGTGGGTCTGATATAGATGCAGAGAAAATTAAGATGCAGTATTTGATGGGTAGGCATAATCCATATGGAGCAGGGAATTTTAAGTAAAAAGGGAACAGGGAACAGCACAAGCAAAGGCATAAAAATTGAAAAACACATTATATGTTTAAACTATGGTGAATAAAAATGTTTGGATAAAAAGGAAATTATATGTCTGGAAATAGAAAGCAATATGGGCCAAAATGATTTTGAGGACAGAGCATGGAGGATCTGAAGTGCCAGAGTAACGGGTCTGAACATGACTCAGTAGGCAATAGGGTGCTTCTGGAAGAGGTTCTACAGATTTAGTTTGAGCTACTTGTACATACAGGGTGAGGTTCTGGGTGGGATATCAGATATACGGGTTTGTCCTGATCCCAGTTCTTTCCAGGTTAAACTGAAAAATTTCAATGTTGCCATTTTTGAATTTTGGGGATTTTCCACTATGGAGAGACATGAAGTCTGGAAAGTTAGACTCGTGAATGAACAAGGTTGGTTACTAAGTGATAAACTTTCAAATTCCAGCTGAGATGATGTGCCCGTGTGACCTTCACCCTCAATCTCGTCTGTGTTTTCATTCATAAAATGAACGAGCAGGAGAGACGTGAGTGGATTATGTGAGCAGGTCACAATACTATACCGGAGGGGCTTTGCACAACACGAGAAGCTGGTGTCAGAGGCTTTCTGGGAGCTTTCACAGGCAAGCAGATAAACAAGCCTTTTGAAGGAGAATATTCTGAAGAAGGAGGAGATCACCAAGGGTGGGAGGCTGAGCAACACTGTGCTCAGGACCTTGACAGCTTTTATAATATATACTGTGTTAACTGGTTAAAAAATAGAAATAATCACTTGTGTTGAAAGTTTGGAAATTATAGAATAAGTGTTTAAAAAGAAAATAAAAATCATTTGCAATGTAACCCTCCTGTGGTAGCTACTATGAACATTTTGATGTATATGTAGGCAGATTTTTTTCCCCCTCCACGCATTGAATGGCATAATCCTGTACATATGCAGGACTTTAAAACCTGCCCTCTTCTTTAAAATGTACGAGGATATTTTTCCAGGTAAAACATTTTTTTTTTTCCTCTCAGAAATAACGGAATGGAAATCTGAAGTCAGTTTACTTCTGGCCTAGGCAACTTAGGGCAAAATGCCATATGATTGCCATTGAGTATTTTGTGAAAATTTTACCTTATTATATAATCACAAGCTGGGGCATACTAACTACACTGATAGAAATCACACTGTAATGAACATAAATTCTTTCACATATTTATTTGCTTCTTTAAGATGAATTCCCAAAAGCAGAATTTATAGGTCAAAAAGTTGTAAACAATTTTAAGTATGTTAATGAATATTTCCAGATTGTTCCCCAGGAGATTTTTGCAATTTGCATTCCCCTCTTTCCTATGTACAGGTCAATCTTGAAATTTAAAGGATGATGTCTTAATGGGTTGTTTGATTAACAAGTTCTGTGAATGTGCAATAGCACTGAAATAAACATCAGGCTGAGCTGTTTGCAGTTGCTGGATGTAGACTGTCACTCTCATTGATAGCTTAGAAACACTTAAGCAGGTGCTTAATAGATGATAAATAGCATATATCATATCCTTTGATTAAACATAAAATATTTATTATAACTCCTGAAGGTATTGGAAATATCAGTAAAACATATGAAAATACTTAATCTGGCTAGTTACACATTTATAATGTAAGAGGTACTTTTCATGTGTTTATTAAAGTGGAATCAGATTGCAGAATTCTCAATAATTCAAATGAAATGTTCCCAGGGAAGGTGCCATATGCTACCATCTGCATTTCGTATGTTTTATTAATTCAAGGGGAAAAAAATCTTAAGAGCTACAGGAAAAACATAGTCAAATTTAACTGAAGTGTTTATTTGGTCAAGTCATTAAGGGGATATATCCTTATGGGTGCAAAATAAATATTATTGAGTTAAGTTTTTAAATCCATAAAGGACCCAAAAAGGTAAGACCTATTTTCCAAATTAGAAAGAAATGCAAAGAGAACTTACTCTCTTTACCAGAAGAGAGAGAGACACAGAGAGAGAGAGAGAGAGAGAGAGAGAGAGAGAGAGAGAGAGAGAGAGAGATTGATTCTATGGGGATATGATTAACGCTTAGAACTTTTTATATGCTATTTTATGCTTTTGTCAAGAATCAGTTCAGTTCAGTTCAGTCACTCAGTCATGTCTGACTCTTTGCGACCCCATGAATCACAGCACACTAGGCCTCCCTGTCCATCACCAACTCCCGGAGTTCACCCAAACTCACGTGCATCGAGTCAGTGATGCCATCCAGCCATCTCATCCTCTGTCATACCATTCTCCTCCTGCCCCCAATCCCTCTCAGCATCAGGGTCTTTTCCAATGAGTCAACTCTTTACAAGAGGTGGCCAAAGTATTGGAGTTTCAGCCTCAGCATCAGTCCTTCCAGTGAACACTCAGGACTGGTCTCCTTAAGGATGGACTGGTTGGATCTCCTTGCAGTCCAAGGAACTCTCAAGAGGCTTCTCCAACACCACAGTTCAAAAGCATCAATTCTTTGGCGCTCAGCTTTCTTCACAGTCCAACTCTCATATCCACACATGACCACTGGAAAAACCATAGCCTTGACTAGACGGACCTTTGTTGGCAAAGTAATATCTCTGCTTTTTAGTATCCTATCTAGGTTGATCATAACTTTCCTCCCAAGGAGTAAGCGTCTTTAATTTCATGGCTGCAATCACCATCTGCAGTGATTTTGGAGCCCCCAAAAATAAAGTCTGACACTTTCTACTGTTTCCCCATCTATTTGCCATGAAGTGATGGGACCAGATGCCATGATCTTAGTTTTCTGAATGTTGAGCTTTAAGCTAACTTTTTCACTCTCCTCTTGTCAAGAATAACTCATGACAAAATTGGTGAATTTATTCAGACAAATTGCTACCACTCAGGTAACAGTACTGTTCTAGAGATCCCTAAAGCTTTTGAGAGAGCAAAAAATGCTTTTCTTCTCTGCACTGACAGCATTTGGTAACAGTTTCTATGAGTTGTGATCTGGTAAAGGGAGTCTCTTGCCTGGAGAATCCAATGGATGGAGGAGCCTGGTGGGCTGCAGTCCATGGGGTCGCGAAGTCGGACACGACTGAGTGACATCACTTTCACTTTTCACTTTCATGCATTGGAGAAGGAAATGGCAACCCACTCCAGTGTTCTTGCCTGGAGAATCCCAGGGACGGGGGAGCCTGGTGGGCTGCCGTCTATGGGGTCGCACTGAGTCGGACACGACTGAAGTGACTTAGCTGCAGCAGCAGCAGCAGCATAGGGAGTCTCACTAGTTTAAATACCAGATTTTAAACATCTGTTACCTGTCCAAGTATTGGGTTAATTGGTGTGCGGAATTTTAGTAAATGAGCCTTGTTGGACTTTAAGGGTCTTAAGGATATATACCTCATTTGGAAATTGGATTCTCATCATAATTTGATAATGGAAGTAGGTGACCATATGTACATAACAATTCTAGAGCTATACCTGTGTATTGCAAACTCTTAACAAATGTTAAGCTGTTTTTATATTAGTACGGAAGGAATAATACTTGTTTTGCTGTTGCTACGCCTGTTTCATCTTGATTGCTATTATTATTACAATCAGGAAACCTGAGTCAACTTTTCCACCTTTTCAGAGAATTGCTGATTGATAGTCAGGAAAATTCTTGAGATGAGGGCAAGTATCTGCTGAGCACTGTTCTGGGAAATGCCGTTGTGTTGAGATCCACACAAGAGGCCTCTTCTGTTCCTTCACTTCTCAAAACAAAGCAACACAAACAACAACAACGGCACGAGACTGTCTCAAATGCTGATTCCTATACTGATTGTTGAAGCATGAATGATGCTCCTCTGGATGGCGTGACCAAGAGCTCCATACTCTCTTTCATAGTCTATCTTCCTAGAATTGTGATGAAACAGATATCAGTGACACAACCTGTCCCTGTTCCTGCTTTACCCTCATGACAAGATCAAGTTAGGCCCACCATGTCAGGAAAGGTCATATGAACATAGGCGTGTTATCTCTAAAAGTAGTTCAAATGTCCTCATTCTTTTTCCTCTTAAATTGCATAAAATAAAGAAATGCTCTGTCTTTAACCTACATCTGTTGTTTTTGTCTTCTTCTTTAAGGGGTAAAATAGTCTTTGGTACAAGGTGACATTGAGAGTGAGTGTGGAAAGGGCATCTATGGAATTGTCTCTTCAGCAGCAGCCTCTCTTGTCTGTTCTCTTCTCCATAAGATTCCATATGGCTATTTCAGGGGTGGTCGTTTTCTCACACGACCCTGTTCTCCTAGCTAGATTTCTTAATGTTTGGAGAAAGGTGGTCTGTGGTGGGAGAGAAGGAATCCAGTATGAGACGAGTACAAAGAAAAGGGAGAAAGAGAAAGGGGGAGAGAGAGAGAGAGAGAGAAAGAATGAGGGAGATATTCATCACATGGGTCCTAGTCTTATTTCTTCCTGAGGCTCATTTACATCCTTCTGTGTTTTGTTTTGTTTTGTTTTGATAATTCAACTATAACTTGAATTTCTTGAGCCAACCAATTTGTCTTTGATGTTTAAGATGGTTTGGGTTTGCCTTGGGTTTCCAGTAGTGTAACAAAATAAGTTTCGACTTCTCACTGTTACCATCCTCTCTGACTTCTCATTGTCATTCAAGCTCTTGAAATTCTCCAGCCCAGAATACTAGAGTGGGCAGCCTTTCCCTTCTCCAGGGGCTCTTACCAACCCAGGGATAGAACCTAAGTCTCCCGCATTGCAGGCAGATTCTTTACCAGCTAAGCCACAGGAAAGCCTGAGAGACTCAGAATCATCCATCAGATTGGCTGTACTTATTGTGCCAAGCATTAGATGCAACAGTCTCAGCCTGAGCATCACTTAATTGCAACATAAAGATGTGTACCATTGATCAGCCCTTGGTGCTGGCAGAGTCAAGTGCCCTAATTCAAACACCATTATTTATCCAAAAGAGAAGCCACATTCTAATCTAGTCTTTCAAAAGCTGAAAAACTTCATGTTCTAGCAACTGATCATATGTGACACGTGTCCCACTCATTTATGCCAGTTCTCCCACTTATTTTCCTCCTCCATTTGTCATGTGAGAATATCACTGTGAGCTTTTTTAAAGACGGTTAACAACTTTCATAACTTAGAGAGCAAGTTGTATTTCCAATTAAGTTATAAACCCATAGGAAAGATATTGATGTCGGGACACATCTCAATTCAGTCTGCTGGAGATATTATGATTATTTGGGGTTTGGGATCCTTTAACACACTAACATTAACTATATATACTCTGTCTTGTTAATGTAACCATTATGCAGGAAAGAATCATGAATTCAGATAGCCATTTCTTTTACGTGGCTTTTTTGGGGGCTGATTGTCTGAATAACAGGCTCCCTGATTCTCTATCTCAACTTGTGTTATAAGTAAATCAGGCAACACAGTCAACATTGTTGGAGTTGTTGAGATTTGGGGCTGGGTCTAAAGTGAAACGAATGAGGCAGTGATGGTGCAAAATGAAGGAGACACTCACTCTCGAGATTGGACCAAGCTTCTCTCTTACCTCACCTCATCCTGGCCCTGATGAAAGGCTAGAGGCTAGTTTAGCAGATATTCACATGTATCAAATTAGAAACCTAGCCAGCAGTATATTTGTACCAACTGTGGGATTAATAAAAGTCAGAAAAAAAAAGAGAATTGATTCATTAGCAGATCTGCCAAGTTTACCTTCTTCTTTCCTCCATCAGGAAAGGCATCCCCCACAGCTTTCAGCACCCATCTGTCCCAGGAAGCATCACGTGGCATTTGGAAGAGCACCTGGGACTCAAGCTCATGTCTTTGAGTTACTCTTGAATATCAAAAATCAAAATAGCCAGATGATATCTAATGTTCTTTCCAGCTAGGTAGTTCTGGGTCTAAAATACTTTCTCATTGGTGATTCCACAGTAGGTTCTTGACTAGTTGTTGGCAGAGAGAAGGCCCAGGCCCAGAGACTGCCCTGGGCCATGAGGATCTGGGTGACACTTGTTTTCAGCTGCCCTAACATCTTTATTGTGTCCTCCTTTTTCTTCTTGATGCTTCATCTTTCCAGCTCTTTTGAGTTCCTAGTGCCCTCTTGGGCTCTCTCATTGCCTTACTCAAAGACCTGAGTCCTGTCTTCACAGCGTGGGAATGACTAGTGACAATTTGAAATAGAGTTCCTCTACAGGGGATGTGCAACTGGAAAGGCATGAGTAAGACCTTAGTTCTTAATAAGTAGGCAGAGAAGTGGGCTGCATGTACTCAGAGGTGGACAAACTGGATGTGAGTTTGAGACAGGTGAGCCAGGAAAGGTAAGTTCAAGGTTCAGCCCTAAAAGTGCTAACCTTTAATCTAAGGACAAAGACCAGATCCTCTATGACAGTATTCCAAGGTTTGGCAAAGGGGAGCTGATAGTGAGAAAGGCAGTGTGTGCATGATCAGCCCAACTCTTTGTGACTCTATGGACTGTAGCCTGCCAGGCTCCTCTGTCCATGGGATTCTGCAGGCAAGAATACTGTAGTGAGTTGCCATTTCCTCCTCCAGGGGATCTTCCTGACCCAGGGATCAACTTAGATCTTGGGAGTCTCCTACATTGGTGGGCAGATTCTTCACCACTGAGAGAGACAAGGCTCACCTCAAATCTCCATAAGGACTTATAGCAACTTATTTGGATAGAGCTGCTAAGATTACCCCCAATTATTTCATATTTTGGCAATATAGTGTTCAATTTTAGCTCTGTTTTATTCATTAAAAAAATTTTTTTTGATTCCTCCAACTAAGATTATAATCAAAGTCATGCATGTCCCCTGGCATAATGTTAGGAAGGTAGCAGGTGGTCAATATTTGCTCACTTTAATTGAATTCTATAACAGGCAGGGTCTAGTTCTCTCACATGCATATATGACCCTAATGTCATATACTATTAATGTTGGTACTGCTTGTAAATATTACAGTGTCATTATTTTAACATTGATTTTTCTTTTAAGGAAGTTATACTTGCATGTCCCTCTCCTTTTGCTTCAATAACTGTATTAAAAGAACTCTCCCAGCACTTAATCCTATGTGATTAAACCGAATAATCAAGAGACTTCATTCTTCATCCCGAGACAATCCAATGTGTCTTTTCTGGCTCATTCTATCTGCATTAGCCGATAGGATTTTTTTTTTTTAAATAGCAATCTGAGTTCTTTAAAAGCTTTACTTAGGCCAGACTTCAGACATTACCACAAATTGACAGTTTCAGTTACCAGCTCTGATTCTTAATAACTACCCGATCTGCACCCCTCCCTTGCCAAAACAAATGAAAAACAAAAATCAAAAAACACTAAGGAAGTCATCTCCAATGTAGGACTTGGTGCGCATGCTAAGTCTCTCAGTCGTGTCTGACTCTGTGTGACCCCATGGACTGTAGCCCTCCAGGCTCCTCTGTCCATGGGATTCTCCAGGCAAGAATACTGAAGTGGGTTGCCATTTCCTCCTCCAGGGGATCATCCTGACCCAGGGATTGAACCCACTTGTCTTATGTCTCCTGCATTGGCAGGTGAGTTCTTTACCACTAGTGCTGCCTGGGAAGCCCAACTTAGGACTTTGATTACTTTTAAAGCAAACGTGCTGATAATATAAACACGTGACCAAATGTTCGCTCCAGTAAAGTGCCTTTCACAGAAGGGAGTTCTGTGTGTTTGTTTTAACCATGCAGTGCATATGCCATCTGGCAGATTCCTCATGAAAATGAAACTGCTTTCATGGCTGAGTAGATGTCAAAATGGAATTGTATAACAGTAATAAGGCCTTTTCTGGTTCGTGAATATACCTTAGGTGCTGTTTCAAGCATGAAACTATAGATGCTGCTAAAATAGTCACTTTTTTTGTCTTAGAGGTAAAGAATATACTAAGAGTGAAGTCACTCACTTCTATGAGTTTAGAACCTAGCCATGATTTTTAATGTCGAGAAAAGTAGTTGCAAATTCTTTGTCTATGATTTTTGAAATGTAATTCCAGACTTTAATTTAGCTCTGGGTTTATGCCCCTCCAAAATAACAAATTCAGAAGAGACTGGATCTTTTTGCCTTCAAAATGAAGAAAAAGTGAGGTCTGGGGTTTCTAGAATATATCAAATACACCGAAGCTGGACAGAATTCCCTCCTCCTTTTCCATTACTTTCATATCAAGCTGCCAAATCCCAAGCCACACCCCCTTTCCACCTTCCCCAAGTACTCTATATACATTAAGAAAATGGATCTTACCCATGCCACCCTTCAGGGGGCTGATGTAGGTTTAAGGAATTTTAGAACACTCCATCAATTCCAGTAGAACATACTACTCTGGTTGAGGAGGTGTCAGGCATGGAAATAATCCTTCATGATTAAAGGTATTTGTAAAAAAAAATTTTGCATGTCTGCCATGTTGTGCAACCTAATAGTATATTCTCTTCTGTCTACAATAATTAATTTTCTGGCAGACTTGGGACTCAACATTTGTCACGCTTGGTATTCAGCTTCACACAAAAAGGTTCTCTTAATGCAGCTTTATGCGTCTCATACATGTTTGATCTCTTCCCAGCATAGTTTTAGGCTCAGTAGAGTTTAGTAATAACCGTTTCCTCTGTTATTAGACCTGTATCTATTGCATCAATGCAGTTTTCAAGTCTTTCAAGTGACATGCCTCAAGAACTTGCTGCAACACAAGCACCAGTGCCGTCAGAAATGAGGCAAGCATCTGTTTTTCTGGTCAGTGTACCTCCAACGTGTATGCGTCCCTTTGCAGGCACCTATGCAGTCATTGATATCCCAAATGGCACATTGTTATAAGACACAATAGAACTTTATGTTGAATAGTTATGAGAGATGCTTGGAAACATGCTTGCAAACTAGGTCTTTATTTGCTTTATAATCTAACACTTATGTGAAAGAGGAGAGTGAAAAAATTGGCTTAAAACTCAAAGTTCAAAAAACTATAATCATGGCATCTGGTCCCATCGCTTCATGGCAAATAGGTGGGAAACAATGGAAACAGTGAGAGACTTTATTTTGGGGGCCTCCAAAATCACTGCAGATGATGACTGCAGCCATGAAATTAAAGGACGCTTGCTTCTTGGAAGAAAAGCTATGATCAACCTAGCTGCTGCTGCTGCCACGTAGTTTCAGTCATGTCCAACTCTGTGCGACCCCATAGATGGCAGCCCACCAGGCTCCCCCATCCCTGGGATTCTCCAGGCAAGAATACTGGAATGGGTTGCCATTTCCTTCTCCAATGCATGAAAGTGAAAACTGAAAGTGAAGTTGCTCAATTGGGTCCGACTGTTAGTGACCCCATGGACTGCAGCCCCCCAGGCTCCTCCATCCATGGGATTTTCCAGGCAAGAGTACTGGAGTGGGGTGCCATTGCCTTTTCCATGATCAACCTAGACACGATATTAAAAAGCAGAGACATTGCTTTGCCAACAAAGGTCTATCTAGGCAAACTATGGTTTTTCTAGTAGTCATGGATGGATGTAAGAGTTGGACTATAAAGAAAACTGAGCACCAAAGAATTGATGCTTTTGAACTGTGGTGTTGGAGAAGATTCTTGAGTCCCTTGGACTTCAAGGATATTCAACCAGTTCATCCTAAAAGAAATCAGTCCTGAATATTCATTGGAAAGACTGATGATGAAGCTGAAACCCCAGGACTTTGGCCACCTGATGCGAAGAACTGACTCATTGGAAAAGACCCTGATGCTGGGAAAGATTGAGGGCAGGAGGAGAAGGGGACTGCAGAGGATGAGATGGTTAATGGCATCACTGACTCTATGGACATGAGTTTGAGCAAGCTCTGGGAGTTGGTGATGGATGGGGAAGCCTGGCGTGCTGCAGTCCATGGGGTCGCAAAGAGTTGGACACAACTGAGCAACTGAACTGAACTGAACTGAACTGAATCTAACACTGGGAAGCTGGTGGAGAGATTGCTGCGCTGTCCTTATCTATTATTTTCAAGAGGGGATATTTCACCCCCAGGCCTGCAGACTTTTTTGATAGCTATTGATGAAGAAAGTGCCACATGTTGGCATAGGGTTTTTGTTCAGGGCTTGTGATTATAATTGTTATTAAAAATAAGTATCTCTGAGGCATATGGCGGCTTCCCTTCACTTGTGATCAAAGTGCAAACTATGTGAGACAACCGGGCTGTAGATGAATGAGGGATTGGAATTTAGTCAGTATTCTGCAGGAACTGGTTTCAACCTCAGAGGTCTTTGATGAACTATCATTTTGGATTCTAGAATACCTGTTCTTTCTCCCAAAACATTTTATGCAGGAAAGAGCATTCTTCTGCCTCTAGTGCCTAGAAAAGGATGGGACAATGTGTAGGTTTCTTGCACAGGTTTTTATAGCTGGAGATGAAAGCTTATAGCAATACTAACCTTTTAGTAATTTAGTTACAAGCTTGTCATTCACATAGGACTTCTGATTATTACTTTGAGTTTTATGGTTCAATTAGGCTTTCAGGATATAAAGATTATAGCTGACTGGCAGCTCCTAGTCATTACCCTGTTTTGCTAGGCTTCTATCCATTTTAGAAAATCCATTTCACTCCTGTGAACAGAAATGACCCTGCTTAAAAGGAGCAGCCCCAAGATCCAAGTGAGACGTGTGCGTGGAGCTGCCATTTTGTCCCTTTCACAACTCGTAGATGGTCTCTTTGATGAAATGCCCAGTTTGAAGGTGATCCTATGGGGATGGCACCATATCTCTGGATGTGTAGATTGCCTTGTAGATGAAACAGCTGCTTTTTCAGCTGATTTTACATTGGATGGAATCACATCTGTCTGAGAGCCAGAAAAAAGTCATCGTGAGCAGGGGAGAATACACATGTGATATGCAGTACGGCATAGGCTGAAAGAGATTTAGCAGGGAAAATTATTTACTTATGTTTTCCCCTGCCGCTTCCTCAACTGATATGCTGCATTAAAAATAAGCTTGGGATTATCCACGGAAATTGATAAACAGTTTCAAAATTCTGAAGACTACATCAGCACCTCATTGGCTGGCATTTAAAAGTTTTTAATTCACCATCTAAAATGTGTGGAGAGAGTGAAAAATGGAACAGAGATTGTGAAAAAGCTTGGGTTTTGTCAGCACAACATATAAATAAGAGAATGGTAAGTGAGAACCATTGTCAACCAGCCAATGTTATACAGAAACCCAGATCTTGTTGTAGATGGCAACATCTGGGCATGCGGCATTGGGTACAAAAATATTTTCTAATAAACTGGATTGTGTATTTATTTCTTCAGATACTTTACAGTCATGTAGTCCCAGAGTTAGACTAAAACTTCCAAATAGCTTTGCGGGATTTCTACCAATTATTATTAGATACAGTATTATTCATTTAAGTCAGTTAACAAATGTGTATTGAGCATTTACCAGGAATTATTTCAAATTCTGTAGATCCACTGGTAAGTTATACCGGGTCCTTCTTTCTTGGCACTCACACTTGTCTTTGAATAGGAAGCTGCCCAGAAAGAATGCCTGATTGATAGGGTCACCTCTCCTTTCTCTAATACTTTATTGGCAGTAATCAGGGATAGCTAGCTTTATATGCATAATCTGTAGACCTCTAACTTTATCAAGTATTTTGTGTTTAGTGCTACAAGGTACTTTTACATGTGTTTTTCCAATTGTGTCTAATCTGTTTAGTCCCTCCAACTTCTTTGTTAAAAACTTATTTTATTTTTTCTATAAGCTCTATCTAATTCTTACCCAACTTTATTTCATTTCTTTCATAGTCTTCCATCTCTTTTTAATATTTAGACAAATACTCTTATTTCTGTAATCATACTAAACATAATTTTTCAGGCTAAACATTTGATACTTCTAATGTTTGCAGTCTTTCTGGGTCTATATAATTTTTTAAATTATGAGCACATATTTTTTGAAGTATAATTTGTGGAAATTCTTTTGAGCACCAGTTTTAGGATGTTTTTCTCTAGAAAAGAACTGTAGCCTATTGCAGATGTCTGTCCTCAAGGAGGTTGAGGTGGGATATGGTGCTAACCCTACTCTTTGGCTGTAGGTCTTGGTTTAGTTCACTTCCGAGTCAGAGAGTACGGGAAAAACAGAGAGTATGGGACTCCAGTATTTATACATCAGATGTTGCATGATAGGTCAGAGTATTGCTACCTATCCCTCTCTACATTTTCCTGGCTTTAAATCTGGATTTCTTTTCCTCCTTCCTTCTCTAGGTGGACTAATCCTGGTTTGTAACTTTGACTCTAACAATAGTCCTGCAACTGTGCCTGGTTGATTTCTTACCTCTTTAGAATAGCTTCCATACCCCATTGCAAGTCCCCAACTCGAATCTGTGCTTCCTGTTGTTATTGTTTTAAAAAGTTACTTTTTAAATTTTATATATATTTATTTATACCACTGCTATGGTTTGCCTTTGTCCTCTCATTTGAAAAAACAAAAGATGAGTTTAGGTGGAAAAGTATAAACAAAATCAGTCTTCTTAAAAAATGCTATGAAATATAAACATCCTCTGTTTAAACAGCATAACCTTATTAAAACAAATGTTGAAAACAAATAGAAAAATAGAAGAAAAAGATCACCTATAATCAAGCCACTCAGTCTCAGTTCTGCTATTATAGCTTTCTGATCCTTTTATAAATGCTTAATTTTGTTTTTTCTTACTATATATTTACATGCAATTTTAAATTCTTTTAAATTCAAAAGGCTTAAAATTTTTTAATTATTAGACCTATTACTATTATATAATAGATATATATTATCTCTTATAGATATATGTTATGTATAATATTATCTATATTATACTGATAATATAGAAGATTAAAAAATTAAATGAAATTGAAATTTCTTTTTCATTTATTATCATTATATCTTTAAAAATACTTTTGAATATAGTCTGTCATGGCTGCATAGTAGTCCAGTTAATGGACATACTTGTTTCCTTAGAAATTCACTACTATGAGCATTTGCATTGGTTCACAAGTCATATGTTCATATAAATATTTTTAATAATTAGTAATGTTGAACATTTTTACCTGGCTATCTGTATGTCCTCTTTGGAGAAATGTCTATTTAGATCTTATGCCCATTTTTTAATTGGGTTGTTTGTTTTTATGTTATTAAGTTGCATGAGCTACTTGTAAATTTTGTTCACTAACCCCTTGTAAGTCACTTTATGTGAAAATATTTGCTCCCATTCTATGATTTGTCTTTTCGTTTTGTTTATGGTTTCCTTTGCTCTGCGAAAGCTTTTGCGTTTAATTAGGTCCCATTTATTCATTTTTGTTTTTATTTCCATGACTCTTGGAGGCAGATTGAAAATGATATTGCTAGGATTTATGTCTGAGAGTGTTCTGCCTATGTTTTTGTCTAAGAGTTTTATAGTGTCTGATCTTGCATTTATGTCTTGAATCTATTTTATGTTTATTTTTGTGCATAGTGTTAAAGAGTGTTTTAATTTCATTTTTCACATGGAGCAGTCCAGTTTTCCCAGCACCATGTATTGAAGAGACTGTTTTTCTTCCATTGTGTGGTCTTGCCTCCTCTATCATAGATTAGCTGACCATAGGTGCATGCGTTTATTTCTGGGCTTTCTGTTTCGTTCCATTGATCTATATTTCTGTTTTTGTGCCAGGTTTATAGAGTTTTGCCTCCATCTACACTTTTCTTTCTCATGAAGACTTTGGCTGTTTGGGGTCTTTTGTGTCTCTATACAAATTTTCAAGACTTTTTGTTCTAGTTCTGTTGAAAATGCCATTGGTAATTTGATAAGGATAGCATGGAATTTATTAGAGAAATGCAAATCAAAACTGTAATGAGGTATCACCTCACACCAGTCAGAACTGCTATCATTAAAAAATCCACGATCAATAAATGCTGGAGAGGGTGTGGAGAAAAGCGCAACCTTCTACAATGTAGGTGGGAATGGAAACTGGTAAAGCTACTATGGAGAATGGTATGGAGGTTCCTTAAAAAACTAAAAATAGAACTACTGTATGATCCAGCAATCCAACTCCTGGGTGTATATCTAGAGAAAAACATGATTCCAAAGGACTCATGCACCCCAATGTTCATTTTTTTTATTTTTTATTTTTTTTTAGTATTTGTTTATTTTTTTCTTTATGAGTATTAACATTTTATTTTATTTTATTTTTTTTTAAAATTGTAAAATCTTTAATTCTTACATGCATTCCCAAACATGAACCCCCCTCCCACCTCCCTCCCCATAACATCTTTCTGGGTCATCCCCATGCACCAGCCCCAAGCATGCTGCATCCTGCGTCAGACATAGACTGGCGATTCAATTCACATGATAGTATACATGTTAGAAAGCACTATTTACAATAGTCAGGACATGGAAGCAACATAAATGTCTATCAACAAATGAATGGATAGAGGATATGTGATACATATATATGACAGAATATTACTCAGCCATTAAAAAGATGAAATAATGCCACTTACAGCAACATGGATAGACCTAGAGATTGTTATACTGAGTGAAATAAGTCATATAGGGAAAGAGTAACATCATATCATATGGCCTATATGTGGAATCTAAAAAACACGATACAAGTGAACTTATTTTCAAAACAAAAACAGACTCACAGACTTAGAAAACAAATTTAGGATTATCAGGGGGGCAATGGTGGAGAGGGAGGAATAGTTAGGGAGTTTGGGATTGACATGTACACACTACTGTATTTAAAATGTATAACCAACTATGTAGCGCAGGGAACTCTGCTCAATATTATGCAACAACCTAAACGAAGAAAGACTTTGAAAAAGACTAAATACATGTATATGTATAACTGAGTCACTTTCCTATACATCTGAAACTAATACAACATGGATCAACTATACCAATATACACATAATACAGAAGGTTAAAAAATATTTTAGACTCAATCCATAATCCATATCATGTATTATGTGGGCTCTCACTCCAAGGAAATGAAGTAACCCAGGAAAACTTGTAATTAGTTGAGTCCAGAGTTGGCTGTGAGATGCTTTAAGGAGCTTTGCTCTGTATTGGATCACATTTTGGGAGGCAGGCCTAGGACCGAGGTTGGGTGTGTGCAAATATAAGTATATGCATTGAGTCTGGAAGCCTTCCTCTGTAGAGGTTCATTTGGAGTTTGTAATCTCACAGAATATGATGGGAATCTATTCTTTGGTGCAAGAAAAACACACATCTATATTTTCCAAGTAAAATTTTGTAGTTCAAGAAAATTCTAATTTTTTTCCAGTTATATTGAGAAATAATTGACAAATATCACTGTATAAGTTTAAGGCTGGAATATTGAAATGGAAATTAAAATAAAAATAATTGGAAATTCCTTTTATATCTCTAATGGGATCAAAAGTGTTATGTTCAGATATGCAAATTCATGAAGGAAAGCAGTATTTTCCAGTGACGTTGCTTCTGTATTAGGGATGTCCCTGTTGCTTGGAGGTTCATTTAAAAAATATAAATATTTACAGATCTTAAAGTGTGAGATCAGAAGTGGCACTGATTCTCCATTCTATGATGCTTGTATTTAAGAGACTGAATTTAAGTTGTAAATAAATAGCTTCATGGGACATATATCAGGAAACTAAAATTGGATTAGTTTATTTTTATCCTGGGAATCTTAAATAAGATATTCTAAAAAAGCCATGATTGTCTTTAATGAAGAAATCATTTCAGCATTTCTCTGTGAAACTTGTGCTAAAAAATTAAAAAATGAAAAAAGAAAGAAAAAAAATTAAAATCTGTAAGGGGCAATAATCTGGTCCTGATGGTAAAAAGGAGTACAGCTACGTTTTATGAAATATCTTTGCTTTACTGACATGGAAGTGACATCATGTTCCTTTTTAAATATCCTTCCAGAGTAGTATAAATGAAAACATATTTTCCCCTGACTTCCTTCCTTCTAACTACTCTTCACCCTGCCTTTGGTCTTTCTGCTCTTATCTGCCATTTCTTTTGTCCCTTCTTGGCCCCTCAACCCTATCACTTTGATCTGCATTTCCTAACAATTTCCACTCCATTCTTCTTTAATTTGAAACTTCCTTCTTTATTTCTCTAGCATTTTTCTCTCCTCTGCTTGAATCCGTCTTTTGAATCAAATAGTCACATTGATTATGAAAAAAGGAAAAGTGTCAGATGTTTTCCTCTCCCCATAAATAACAACCCCCCCCCCCAGATATGAGTATTAAAATGTTTTTCTCATTTTAAGAAAAGAGATTTGTTGGATGTCTTTGATCTGTGCGGCTTTATCGTAGACTATCTGCCTTTGAAGAATAAGAAAGATGGTGATGTATAGTGCTGTCGGCACTTATTGATTGATAGTTTTATTCAAATCACTTCTCATTGAGGAAGTAAACTTACAGAGATGACTTCTTCAAATTAAGGGAGCAGATTGATTGGTTATTTTCAATCAGTCAGGGGTTCATGGAGGAAAGTGATGACACTGAAGATGGTCTCTTGAAAGTTAAGTAATAAATAATATTTTATATCAGGGAAGCCATCTATGTGTCATTCAAACTTTAACTGCTGCACTTGGTTCTCGTGAGAGACATCACTAATTAACCAGATCATTCTTTCCTACTTGAACATGGATATGGCCTTACACTCTTTCTAAGCACATTATAGTTAGTCACTATAACTTAACTGAATATGTTATTTAAGTTGGAATGGATTTGCCCTTCTTGCTTTCGACAAGGTCATTGTATATGCCAAATGACCTTCCATCTCACAGATGCTACACTACGTACAACCTAAAAGGAAGGTATTATTTTATAGGAGGAAATTCTGTGTCTCAGAGGGAGTTAAGTAACTCACCAAAGTCACAAGCTGGTAATAGGAATAATTCAATTCTTCTTATGATAAAATTCTTTATAGTTACTTAAATAATTAGCTCTGGATGTGTGCCTCAGAAGTCCTAAAAAACAGCAAATAATAAAAGAAAATTCTAGGTGTGTTGGGTGAAGTTCTTGTTCCAGGGTCATAGCAAGGTGGCACTGAGGTTTAGTGTTGAGTGTAAGTAAAACAGACTGTCATTTACTTAAGGTAGATGGAAAATGGAACCTAATGGAATGTTCCCAAATGGAACCTAACATGCTCCTGAAACTCCATTCCCCATCAACACTTCCATGAAGACACATTTCACCTCCACAGTGATTGGAATCCCAGTGATATTTCTTTAGATTTGGGGAGTCCTTTTATTTCTTATAATGCTAGTCACCACTGATGAACCAAGAAATCAGTTTGTAGCTCTTAATGAAAAAAGATTCATCAGATCATTTATTGTTACATTGGAAATCCACAACAGTGCTTGCAGATGGTAAGAATCCAAAAAAGGACATTACTTTAAAGTTTGGAGGGTTAATGACAAGGGCAGCTTAAATGTGCTTGATTCAGAAAAGGCCAATACATACACTGAAGAGAAATATTACCTTTTCAGTTTTAAAGGAGACTGGTTCTACAGCAACCCAGTGAAGACTCTCCTCTCCTGATCCTCTTTCTTCCAGGTCCTATTCTCCCCTTGCCTTTCTACATAGTGAGTATTAGAAGGATACTGTGTTTTCCAAACAATCTGGGCAAAAATCCCCCCACCTCATAATCCAGCATTTAGAAGATTAGATGTTCATTCTTTTAAGATATTTTAACAGATATTCCATAGTTTTTCATATTTGCATAATGACAAAATCCACTCTTTATTTTCCTTAACAAACTGAAAAATGCCACACAAACATAAGATGAAATCAGCAAAGAGCTAACATATATAGCCAATTTGATCTTCCCTATCTTCCCAGGTGGTGCGGGTGGTAAAGGACCTGCCTGCCAGTGCAGGAGACATAAGAAACCTGGGTTTGATCCCTGGGGTGGGAAGATCCCCTGGAGGAGGGCATGGCAACCTACTCCAGTATTCTTGCCTGCAGAATCCCAATGGACAGAGGTGCCTGGGGGGGCTACAGTCCATAGAGTCACACGGAGTCGGACGTGACTGAGGCTGCTTAGCACACATGCACACATACTTCATCGTTACTTCTCCAGAATCCTTGTCCAAAGCACTTTTCTTCTCCATTGTCACCAATTAAAAAACCAACGTCTTAGAATAAATATGATATTTCGAGAGCAATCCTATGTGTGTTCTTCTCTAGAACACACTTTCTTTCTCATGCTATTTTCTTAATATGAACTCTGGCTAGGAAGAAAACCCTACGATCAATAACCCATCCTCTTAAAGTAGCATGTAGATCTCTGAGTACATGTTCATTGAATCAAGTGGTTATTTGACTCTGAAATTATGTATTGAACTTGTAGTTTAAGAATTTTCTATCTTGAAGAGGGTGACACTTACGTAAGTGTGCAAAATATGGTATATACCATGTTTTTCTGTTGATGAGTCAGTATTATTTCCATATAATTTTAATGAATCTTTTCTAAAAGAATTATTTGTAGAAATGGCTTGCTTAAAAATCAATTATGTGAAAATTAAGATCCTCTCTGCATCTCATTCTGCTAGAAATCGACAAATTTGAAAATTAATATCTTTATTATTCACAATCTTCTTCCCTTAAAGAGATGGAAACGGAAATTTAATTTTAGAAGATGAGATTTGCTAATTGATCTCTCTAGAGTGAGCTATTGAGGAAATGAGAATATAAATAGGTTAAAGAAAAGGACATGCTGCAATGCAAATTTATGAAAATGCATATTAATCACAGCTCTATTACATATTCCAAGAACTTGCGTTAATTCATTCCTATGGCTTTTAAGACCTCTCTCAAAGTAAAGATCATGTTTGTTTATGTCAGCATTATTGTTTTTATTAGTTGTTATGTGAACATTGGAACTAAACATTCTTTTGAAACAAATGTTAATTTTCTCCAGATCCAGAAATCCTAATAATAAAATCCAAGGCTTTGTATGTACATGAATGCAAAGTCTTTAATTTCTGGGAGACTGAACAATAGGAAGGGGTATACTGTCACTGAGCTAATGGTCAGTGTGCTCTTTGAGGATCCCCAGCTGGGAAACTGGCATATAGTCTTCAAAATAGAAACATTTTAAACTCTCCCTTGTGTGTGTGTGCTTAGTCCTGTCTGACTCTGTGACCGCATGGACTATGGCTTGCCAGGCTCCTCTGCCCATGGAATTTTCCAGGCAAGAATCCTGGAGTGGGTTGCCATTTCCTATTCCAGGTGATCTCCATGACTCAGAGATCAAGCCTGCATCTACTTCCATTTTCTGCATTTGCACGCAGATTCTTTACCACTGTGTTACCTGGGAAGCCCTAAACTCTCCCTTATACTATAGTTCTTAAAGAGCAGAGGGGAGAGAAATAAATATGTAATATTCACACTTTAACTAGAGGGAGCTACAAAACTATCTTTTGAGCAGCAGGTAAATCAGTAAATGTTTCTTTTTTTAAAGAATAGATTCAGTTCAGTTCAGTTCAGTCGTTCAGTGGTGTCTGACTCTTTGCGACCCCACGGACTGTAGCACGCCAGGCCTCCCTGTCCATTGCCAACTCCCAGAGTTGACTCAAACTCATGCCCATTGAGTCAGTGATGCCATCCAACCATCTCATCCTCTGTCATCCCCTTCTCCTCCTGCCTTCAATCTTTCCCAGCCTCAGGGTCTTTTCAAAATGAGTCAGTTCTTTGCATCAGGTGGCCAAAGTATTGGAGTTTCAGCTTCAGCATCAGTCCTTCCAATGAATATTCAGGACTGATTTCCTTTAGGATGAACTGGTTGGATCTCCTTGTACTCCAAAGGATTCTCAAGAGTCTTCTCCAGCACCACAGTTCAAAAGCATCAATTCTTTTGTGCTCAGCTTTCTTTATAGTCCAACTCTCACATCCATACATGACTACTGGAAAAACCATAGCTTTGACTAGACAGACCTTTTTTAGCTAAGAAATGTCTCTGCTCTTTAATATGCTGTCTAGGTTGGTCATGATTTTTCTTCCAAGGAGCAAGCATCTTTTAATTTCATGGCTGCAGTCATTATCTGCAGTGATTTTGGATCCCCCCAAAATAAAGTCTGTCACTGTTTCCACTGTTTCCCCATTATTTGCCATGAAGAATAGATTGGCTTTCATATTTACTGTCTAGATTGACTGAGAGAAAAAAAAAAAGAGAAAACACACATACCTAACCTACAGCTGCTTGAGTCTTATCATCTTCTTGATCCAATTGAGAGTTTGTACACTTACTTTCAAGACTCTCTAGCTTTCTATTCTTATGTATTACTTTGAGGATCTGTAAAGCAGATGTTCTTCTGGTATAAATCCATGTGCCTCGAATTATTTTAGCCGCTCTCAGTAAATCATTCCTCTCCAATCCATTTCCAGGAAGCACTCCTTGTGGAAAATGTGAACACAGTTGATGACTATACATCGGGGAGTAGGACAGAGTGAATGAGGAGTCAGCTGGAGGGCATTTGCCTCCAGTCCTCAGAGTCCCCACTAGCACCACACACATCTTTGATCTTTGCGATGAATTAATTAAAAAAAAAGTCTTTCACACTTAAAGAAGGAAAGAACTTAGAGGCTAAGTGATTTATCCAAGGTACCTTAGGAGATAATTCACAAATGGTCTATTTTGAGGTGGAGGCTGCTGTGACCTGTGTGTCCCCTGTACCTGCAGGGGACATCCCATAGAAAGGACATGTGCTGCTAACAGCTGCCATCATTGCACCTCACCCAGGGGGACCGATGAAGAAGGAATATCTTGCCCATCTTTGTCTTATACTATCAGCAGACTGTCCATTCCTTTGCTTGCATGACCACCCTAGTCCCACATAACCCACTTTTTAAGGGAATTTTCTTTTAGGGCAGAAAATGGATATTTTCTGCTGAAGATTTTAGAACACATGGGAACAAAGTCACTCTCTGGGTTGGCCAGATATACTCCTTACTTGCTAGAAACTGATGTGACTCTTAATTTCATTTTCCCAGCGTGACTCTTGCCACTGTCTGCCGGGTGCCCTGGAAAACCCAATTAGACACAGGGGGTGAACATTTTGCTTTCATTCAAGAGAATATTCCTCCTGGATAAATCACTCTGGGACCCTGAAAAATAAGGATGTTTGACTGGCTTGATTTTTAAAGGGCTGAAAGAACCCTCAGATTGTTTGGATTTATTTGGTACTTCAACAGGATACAATCTATAAGATATATGGTTGGAAAAACTCTTTCTTGAGGGCAATTTTTATTTTAAACAAGTGTTCTAAACAACAAGCCTAGGTTTGATCAAAATTAAGAGTGCAGCTATGTATCCTATCCCAGGTTCCTATAGTTCCTTTTGTATGATGAGAGAATCAATTTTCCCTCTTCCTTCCTTATAAAATGAAGATTTTAAAGATGATCCTGTCCTTTGGCAAGAGATACCCAGGACACGTTATTTGAAAAGCTAGCTTATACCTTTATTTGCCTGAATCTTTTTGTATATTCATTGCATGTAGGTCTCTTCCATATGAGTGGGTACTTTGGAAGGACTGTAGTTGTGGGTGGCCGCAGAAAGTGTCTAATCTAACTCACTGTGTCAGCTTGGGATCCACCCTTCTCTTGTGTGGCTACAGACTGTGTTTGGCAGACCCTGACCTCTCAGCCCTGCTTGACTAAAAGGAGATGGCTCCTTTGCTTAAGTTTAGCCCCACCCAGCATCTGATCTGGTGCTGACCAGACCAAAGAACGCATGGGGAGTCTCATTTTCCAGCAGTGAGTACAATCCAAGTTATGTTTATGCAGTCTGGTATTCAGTGTGATTAATATAAGTTCAGAGCTACAGCTTCATGGGATCTCTGCCTTTCCCTAAGTCCTTCCTTAACCAGGTTTTGGTTTAGTATCTCAGTTTCCTTGCAGAAATTGGGAGCCTGATTCAACTCTCACTTGCTTAGTCGAAGCTCTTCCTTTCTCTAGTGATTGACTCTGTGAGGAACCCGAACTCTGTCCTCAGCATCACCTAGTTCAGAGCCCAATGAACTGAACTCTACCTCCTGTTTGCTCTGCACTGACTGATAATGTTTTCATTCCAACTGTTTGCAAAAATTGCTTGGAACCCATGTTTGAGCCTTTAAACTTTGTGCATCAAATTAAATTGACTTAGATGTTGATGCCAAACTTTGTGAAGTCCAAGCTCACTCACACTCAGAAGAGTGTATTGGGCTGGTGGATGACCCTCTTACCCACCTGTAGAGGCTGATCATACACAGTCTGCCCTTTCCTCCTCTTTTCAAACTGACATTCCAGTGTATCTAGCAGGCAAATCCTCTGAACTTCACTAATTCTTCAGTATTTTTTGGTGCACACTTCTTGCCTCAATGTCTAGGATGAGATCAGTTGTAAATAGGCTGTTGTTGAAAGAGAAAAGGGAAGAAATGCAATAAATGATTGTATCTAGAAAGTATCACAGTGGAGGTAAGAAAAGCAGGTTCTTGTCTCATTTCTTCTACTTAGTAACAAAGAATTCTAGGCATATAGTGGGTGGGTCCCCCACTTGCACCCCTGGAGGAGGGCATGGCAACCCACTCCAGTGTTCTTGCCTAGAAAGTCTTCAAGGACAGAGAAGCTTGGTGGGCTACAGTCCACAGGGTAAGCAAAGAATCGGACACGCCTGAAGTAATTTAGCATGCATGCACACCCTTAATTGCAAAACTGGTCTTACTAGCTCCAAACATGATACTTGTCTAATTGACTCACCATGTTTGGAAAGAGTGACAAACATGTTCTGTAGTACTATTTAGGCAATACTATACCATGGGCATATTATGATTTAAATGGCCTTCACTGGAAACATGAGGAACACATCTCTCAAGTTCCACGGATACCATCCCAGCCACTTATGCACAGGGACTCTCTGTTGGGCATTTCAGGTAGACAGCTGATTGATCCAAATCACTCAAGAGCTGAGTCATGCCCCAGCTGCTGAGCAGTTCCACAGGGACACTTGATACTGTTTTCCCACTTGCATGATCTGTGCAGAT
The DNA here is from genome assembly GCF_042477335.2 of Ovis canadensis. Taxonomy (NCBI): domain Eukaryota; kingdom Metazoa; phylum Chordata; class Mammalia; order Artiodactyla; family Bovidae; genus Ovis; species Ovis canadensis. Next base: position 88,167,303 of record NC_091247.1, read on the forward strand.
TTTGTTTGGGTGATTATTCTATTTTTAATACTTCTCTGCTCCTTGGGAAATTTCATTGCCTTGTAGACATGAGTAAAACCCAGCCATATGCTGTAAAGTAGATGTAGTTGACTTTTGACTCCTACCTCTCCAACATTCTCCTGCAACAGGCAGCCAAAAAGAAGTTCATGTTCCTCTGAATTACTGTTGCGCTCAGTCGGCAGCATTCATCTTTGGATTCTCAGTGCCTGGCACAGTGGTTGGAATGATATGAACACTAAATAAATGTTGTTGAATGGATAAATAAATGAATATCCTATTTTTAAAATAAGCTTTTAATTTTAGATCTGTTATAGATTTATAGAAAAGTTGAAAAGACCGTATACCAGCATCCAGTTTCTGCTATTAGTAACATCTTACATTAATATGTTCATTTGTCACACTTAATGAACCAAGATCAATATACAATTATTAGTAGAGTTCCATACTTTATTCACATGTTTTTATTTACTGTCCCTTTTCTGTTCTAAAATCCTACCCAGGATGCCATTACATTCACTCATCATGTCTGCTTAGGCTCCTCTTGACTCTGCTGGTTTCTCAGATTTTCCTTTGCTTTTTACGTTTGAGGAGGACCTGTCAGGTGTTTTGTAGAAGGACCCTCCCTTTTGGTCTGTTTTCCTTTTCACTTGTGATTAGTTCAGGGTTATGGTTTTCTTAGAGGAAGACTACAAAGCTTAAGTACCATTTTCATCACATTATGACAACACACTGTCAACACAACGGATCATTTGATCTTGACCCTGATAATCTATCTGAGATAGCATTTGTCAGGTTTCTCTGGTGTAAAGTTACTCTTTTCATCCCATCTTTTCATACTGTACTCTTTGAAAGGAAGTCACTGTGTCTAGCCCATACTTAAGGAGTAGGGAGCTATGCTATATACCTCCTTGACAGTAAGAGTAAATATAGAAGAATTTGGAATTCTCCTGCACGGGAGAGTTACCTGCTATCCTCATTTTTTTTATTCAATAATTTACTTAAATAATGTGAATTTATGGCTGTTTTCCATTTTCATCCCAATCTACTATTTTTTTCACATCTGGATCAAATATTCCTAGGGAAGTAGAACTGATTCTTCCTGTCTTTCTAATTGCCTGACACAGAAAAGATGACCACCAAAATAGACAGTCATTTGTTAATTGAACTAAAATAAGAATTATATTTCCAATGTCTGTAATGATATCCCCAAACAGCCTCAATGGTCTTTTAATATTACCTTATTATATTTAACTGCCCTTCTGAAAAAGATGTCAGAAATGGAATGCTCCTTAGAAAAATCTAGTGCCACACTTGCATTTACAGATGGTGAAACTTAGGACTGGAGAGGAAATTTGAAGGATGAAAACCTACTTTTCCTAACTTCCATTGTGATGCTCTTTAGACCTACTAAAATGTTCAGAAAGTCTAATGTACTCAACAGTTGGTTGAATTTGTATCTTTAGGGAAATGCAAGCCATCAAAGAGATTTTCTCTGTTCCGTATTTGTTTTGCAAAGTGAATTTTTGCTTTTAACTCATCTCTGAGGCAGAAATGCAAGGAGTGTGAATGAGCATAAAATGACGATGGAGTGATCAATCAGCTGTTAAAGTGGACCAAGTGAGAGACCCGAAAGGCTGGTGCCGCTCCACTGGCAGTGGAAAGAGAAGAGCAGATGCATCGAGAGGCATTTTAGAAACAGAATTGTTTTAACCTGTAATCAATTAACCTGGGGGTGAGGAAGTAGGAGATGCCAAAGGTGACACTGGGGTCCCTGGCTTGGGCAGCTAGATGGAAGGTGATATCACTAATCACATCGTGGGTTTGGAGAAGAATAAGAACTTGTTAGGTGGGAGATAGTTGTTAGACTTTTCATACTTCCAGTAGGTATCAGGAAGGATGTGTGGAACTTAGAAGAGAAATTAAAGTCCGAGGTATTAATCTGAGAATTAATGATGAAGCCATTGGAGGTAGTGAGATCACCTAAGGAAAACAGTGAAAAGACAGGACTGACACCCGAGTTCAACAGGAACAGAAGATAGAAGAGAAAGAAAAAACTGTCAGAGAATGAAGTGTGGAGTGGTGTGTGGAACTCGTTAAGGAGGTATGGTGGGTTGGTTAAATTCTGCAGTGAGCTCAAATCAGATGAGGATTTAAAGGCAGTTGTGAATGACAGTAATCAGGTCATGGATGAGCTTAGCAATAGTCATTCTAGAGGAGAGGTGGAGGACCTTCTGTGAAGTGAGAGACACTGGAGAAATAGAGGGCTAAATCAATACATGGCCGTTTTCATTTTCATTCGTCCTGGCTCAAATTCCCTTCCTTTGCAAAGGTTGCAGGCAATTACATGAGAATGGATTCAAGTTAAATAAGAAGAATGTCTTAATTGTTTTTATGAGACATAGGAATAGGTTAATGGGCTTTTTGAATCTCTCATTTTGGGAGAGTTTTAAGAATAAAGATGTAGCTATTTTAAACTGGAATAAGTTAGTCTTACATGAATGAGAAATGTTTCTGAATTTCTCTTTAATTCTTTGGCTCTTATTCCATAAGGCTGAACATATTAAAACTTCAAGGAGAGAGTTTTAGTTTTGCAGTGTGCTTAAAGGATAAATTTTCCCTGTCTGAAAATATTGAATTTGCTAACTAGTTGATTTATTCAGAGGTCTCTGAATATTTTAGTATGCAATCAATTGTACTTTTAATAAGCCATAAACCATGTTTACTGCCTTATTTATTGAATTTAATCAAAGTGACTTGATGGCTAACTAGTACAGTGCTCTCAACAGGCCTCAGACACTGGGTCTAATGACTGGAGACAATAATATAGCAAGAGGATAAGATGATTTTATTCTTGAAAAATGGAAAAAGAACAGAACCAAGTCAACAATGTTTTATTTGTTTGTCTGGGAGCAGAGTTGGTCTGGAAGATACAAGGCCAATGTTGTGGAAACTTTCCTGTGGCTCTTCTCTTTTAAGCAGGTGCAAGTGACACGGGATTCCTATTAAAGAATAGCCTTCACAGCTCCTCACAGCCTCACTGCTGTGTCTGCCCAGAGGTGTAAACAGATTCAAAGGTCATCTGCTCTTAGTATCCCATTTTTCTCCTCTTGGAGCCCTTTCTGTTGAAGTTACAGGCATTAAAATGAAGCAGCTCCCCAGTCAATCTGAGAAAATCAAAAGAGCCCTTATACCCGCTACAGAGCCTTTCAGAATCCTCTGGGTCTTAACACTGCAAATGATTTGATTATGTTTGGTTCTACCTGCAATATTGATGGGAGTTAGAGGTGGTGGGAAGAGTCAAACTGTGCTTTATGTCTCCTTGTAGTCACATAGATCAGGGTCAGTTACATCCCTATCACCTGCAGGAAAGATTCCCCGTCATCTTTGTAAAAACAAAATGCATTGTGAAAACTTTTATAGACCCAAAGAGAGCTTTGAAAAAATGAGCTGGCACAGTAATAATTTGGTTTTCATGAAGCGGTTTTCTTTGGTGAATAAATAGTACTGTGTTTACACACAGAATGAAGATCACTGAAAATCCCTTTATTTGGTTTTGACAAGTTCACTGAAAAATTGACAAGAGAAGCATTTGTTTTAGATAGTGCTGACCAATCCAGTTAAGATCCTGCTGAACTGAATTTTAGGTTTTGTTTCATACAAAATGTATACCCACAGACTGGGGAAGGGAAGTTGTTTTCAGTAGTTTTTAATATTTGCTCATCAAACACTCATAGATGAATTGTTTTCTGAAATACATAAGCTTTAGGTTAGACAAGACTGTAGCATGAAGGATCAAGTGGGTATTGGGAGGGTGTCACATTGTGTGCTTGGTGTGAGCCCTTCAATAGCAGGGAAATATACATCCTAGCAAACACCGCACTGTTCTACTCTCACCTGCAACCACGCAATTCCATGTTGTAGAAAGAAGTTCAGTGAAGAGAAGCCGTGGAATCTAGAGGGTGAGGATTGTGAAGCACAGCTTCTCTGTTTTTAGGGGTTTCACACTGTGTGCCATCCCATAGCACTCACTGCATCTGGATAAGAAGCAGAAGGCATACATGGCCCTGAACTTTGCGGTTTCCTGTGAAAGGGTCCACCACTGGATTGCTATGGGCTTCTGTATCTGCCGTTGGCATGTATCTGTGCTTGTGTAGAGGGAAGGGAGAGACAGGTAATATGGCCCTGAGAAAAATTAAGGCTTCTCCACCACTCAAAATGTAGTACTTTGCTGGGAGATCCATACTTCCTTAGGGAAAGTAGAAAGATAAAATGAAAATGAATTTTATGTCATTTTATTCTGAAAACATATTTATGTTTACTAACTTCTATAACAATACAATAACTTTGACATAACAGTTATATTATATAGAAGCAAATGTGATTTAACTAAAATAGCATTGTACTAGCTTTGAACAAAACAAACATTTGACAAAAGATAGAGGACAGAGAAAAATTCTCTTTTCTTGTCCCACATAAATCATAGCACATGAGAAATAGAAAATGCCTTTAGCAAGAAGAGTAATGAACTAATAAATGAAAAAAACACCACTGAATTGCAAAATCTTTCATGAATATAGACATTCCCAAAACAGGAATTATATCTAAGCTCTTCTTACTTTCCACAGTGCCTAGCCTTTGGTTTGTGTTCAGTAAATACTTTTTTGAATGGATAAAATGCATTCCAATGTCTTTTTTTTTTTTTAAAGTTTATTTATTTATTTATTTATTTTTTTATTTTTAGTTTTTTATTTTTTAAATTTTAAAATCTTTAATTCTTACATGCATTCCCAAACATGAACCCCCCTCCCACCTCCCTCCCCATAACATCTTTCTGGGTCATCCCCATGCACCAGCCCCAAGCATGCTGCATCCTGCGTCAGACATAGACTGGCGATTCAATTCACATGATAGTATACATGTTAGAATGTCATTCTCCCAAATCATCCCACTCTCTCCCTCTCCAATGTCTTAATGATGTTTTACTTGCTTAAGAGAACTTTCTCAGGACAAATTCCTTTCACATGCCAAAGGGAGATTGGGAACGAGATTATACGGTGCAAAGGAACAGGGCTCAAACAAGGAAAGGGGCAGAAGCAGGGCGTGAACAGGAGGCAAGGTGTTTTAGGAGGTCTGTGTTTTTGTTGAGGGGGCTCAAGTCCAAGAACCTCATGGTGTGAAACCAGATGACCATTGAAGATGTGATGCCCAGTAGCTCAAGCATATAGATGGTCATTTGGACCCATTTCATCCTGAAAATCAGTTTGGAGACCCTAACTAATCTACCAACTCTCACAGCACCTGAATTTCAGCACTGGCTTGAGAAAAATAGGATTTCAGGGTCAAGGGGGAATTTTCCAGCGTCATCCCCAAATATCTGCTATTTGAATAAACTTTTATCTGGCATTTAAATTCTATTCAATAGGGTTTCATGAAACTTAAAACTAGAATGTGTGTGTTAGTCATTCAGTCATGTCTGATTCTTTGCGACCCCATAGACTGTAGCCCACCAGGCTTCTTTGCCTGTGGAATTCTCTAGGCAAGAATATTGGAATGGGTTGCCATTTCCTTCTCCAGGGGATCTTCCTGACCAAGGGATTGGACCCAGGTCTCCTGCATTGCAGGCAGATTTTTTTTTTTTTTTTTTTTTTTACCATCTGAGCTACAGGGAATTCCCCAAGCCTTTAAAGTTTTGCCCAAATCTCACTTGGGGAGATAGTAAGACAAATGCAGAGAAGACATTTATGTTTAACAGAGGCAGAAGACAGGACTTGTCTGCTATGTACAGTACACTAATGTGTTCCAGATTTCTAAAAATCTCAGCTGATTAATCAAGGAACACGAGTCTGCTTTACTCTCCAGGTGTGTGCATGCTAAGTCGCTTCAGTTGTGTCCCATTCTTTGTGACCCTATGGCCTGCTGGCCACCAGGCTCCTCTGTCCAGGTAGGTGCTTATAAAAGATGGAAAAGGCTCCTCATGTCCATCTTCTAGCTACAGCCTTCTCTTTCTTCCTTTTAGTCCTTCTGCCTCCTTTCCCGCCTTTCATTCATTCCTAAACATTTTTCTAAGAACTTGTCGTGAAGATGAGCTGAGGTATATGGGACACAATCCCTGCCTTCATGAAGCAGTGATGCAAATGAATGTTCAAATGAGGCCTGGCTGTGTTACATCCTTCGTGTGCAGTGGGCTTGTAGAGAGGGCAGTTGAGAGGGCAGGAGAAGCACATTGTGGAAGCACTTTAACCCAAAGGGTGGGCACATGGACAGTGGGGGCAAGGGAGCAGCTGGACATTTTGTGTGCATGAGCTTGGGTGTTCTTAACAAAGAAATGAAAAAGAATGCTCAGTTCAGGACTCTGGCATCCTGTATGAACTAGGAAGGCTTATGTTGAGTATATTTCATAGGAAAGAAATTCAAAGTGCAAAAGAGGAGAAGCTAACTTTGTAATAGGGGCTATACAGATTTCATCTTTATTATTTTACTTAGCTCTCACAATAACCCTTAAAAGACATGAATTCCCCATATTTCTTTTCAGTTGTAGAAACAAAGGCTCAGGGGGAGATTTACACATTGTCTAAATTAAACTGTGACTGTAAACACAGGTCTGTCTGATATTCACATTTCTTTGGGATTAAGGAGCTTGCAAAAGGTGATGGGGAATCTGAAGAAAAAAAGATTAGACAAGGACCTCTTTTGTGTGTCATCTCACAATGCTAGGAATATGACAGAAATGGCTTTCTTATTTCCAGTGCTCTATTACACACAACAAATCCCGTTATAATAAAAATTAGGCACTTTCCTCTGATATCTTTTAGAGTAGTCAAACAATTCATTTTCCATAGCAGTCTTCAAACTTAACCAAATCCTATCCATCCCAGAGCAGATTCAGATATGACTAGATATCCTCCAAATTAAACAGATCATAACCAGCCTAGGAAACACAGTTATGAACCCAATCTAAATCAAATTTCATATATGCCTTTTACCAATAAATAAGGCAAACCATTTACTGCTTTCCCAAACAGTTAATTGAATATTTCAGAAGAATTTATAATTGCAGTGTTATTGTCTTGCCATTCCTTAGTGTTTAGACCTCTAATTTGAGATCTACTGGAGGGCAACATTTGCAAATTAGAAAGTAATTGAAATCTACTGCTGAATAAATTGATATTTACTGCTATATAAAATTAGCAGAATCATTTCAAATGGTATGGAATCTTTTTTTTTTTTTTCCACTTCACTGGCTTCTTGTTTTTCTTTGATGGAACTGTGGTTGGAGATGATCCTCAGAAAAAGCTTATTCTCTGCTTTACTGTATTCTCAAATAAGCAGTAGGAGGAAAGGAGTGAGGACATTGTTGGGGAATCATAGACTATTGTAGCTCTCCACAGTGAAGTCCTTCTCACTTCCCTGAATTTTGAGCCAATCTGAATTAAAGATATTATTAAGAGACTAACTCCATCTGAACAGACTTTTAAAAATTAGGTGATTGAAAGATGTGAACAAGAGTAACTTTGTACTTAGACCAGTACGAAAATGAGGCTGAATTCACTGGTGTTGAGTTTTTACACTCAAAGTTTAAAAAACAAATGAAATCTGCAAAATTCTCTATTAAGAGAAGGAAAAGACAAGCCACAGATTGGGAGAAAATATTTGCAAATCACATATTTGATAAATATTCAGAATATACACATCCAGAACTCACACATAAAAACTTCAGTAACTAAGTAAAAAAAAAAACAAACAACCCTAGGAAAATGGGCAAAAATCTGAATAGGTACCTCAGCTAAAATGATATACAGATGGAAAATAAGCATGTGACGTATCACTTGTTGTTAGGGAACATTATCATTTGTTGTTGTGTGAAGTGAAAGTCACTCAGTTGTGTCTGACTCTTTGTGACCCCATAGACTGTAGCCCACCAGGCTCCTCTGTACATGGGATCAAGTCAAGAATACTGGAGTGGGTTGCCATTTCCTTCTCCAGGGCATCTTTCCTACCCAGGGATCGCACTCAGGTCTCTGGCATTGCAGGCAGATGCTTTACCATTGAGCCATCAGGGAAGCATTTATTGTTAGAGAACTGCAAACTGAAACAACAATTATATACATATACTAGTACAGAACAAACATGTAAAAATGTATGGATTGTGGGGGCTACTGATGAAGTAAGTGTTCACTTTGTTTCTGTGCTCCTTCTTATGAAAACTCATAATCCCAGTCTAATCATGAGAAAAAGAGACAGACATAAAGTGAGGGACATTCTACAAAATACCTGACTATTATTCCTCAGAGTCATCAAAAACAAGAAAAGCCCGAGGAACTGTCACAACATAGAAGAGCCTGAGTAGACATGATAGCCAAAGAGAATGTGGTGTCCTGAATGGGATGCTAGAATAGAAAAATGGTATTAGGTTAAAACTAAATGTACGGACTTCAGTTAGCAATAATGTATCAGTATTGGTTTTATTAAAATAAAAGTTTTATTTGAAAACAAAGAAACAAAAAAGAACTGTGCATGTGAGTATAACCTGAATCCAGCACATAAAATGTTTAGGAGGTAGTTGTGATAGAATCAACACAAGGGCAAAGGAAGACAGATAAATGTCAAGATGGAAACATCTCCATAACTGTGGAATGACAATGAACACTTTGGTTTTACATCTGCTAGGAGGAGGCAATGGCACCCCACTCCAGTACTCTTGCCTGGAAAATCCCATGGACGGAGGAGCCTGGTGGGCTGCAGTCCATGGGGTCGCTAAGAGTCAGACACGACTGAGCGACTTCACTTTTACTTTTCACTTTCATGCATTGGAGAAGGAAATGGCAACCCACTCCAGTGTTCTTGCCTGGAGAATCCCAGGGACGGGGAAGCCTGGTGGGCTGCTGTCTATGGGGTCACACAGAGTCGGACACGACTGAAGCGACTTGGCAGCAGCAGCAGCAGGGAACATACTACAAGTTTAAGAATTGTCTTTCACATGTGAAATAGAGTTTCTTTAGATTTTTACTATCAATTCTATATTCCTAGTCTTTTTAAGCACATATATTCCAAAATTACCTTTACATTCTCATTTCCTACTCATTTAAACAAATCTGTTCTCTGAGAAAACGGTCTACTCATCATCTGCTAAATATGCACAAGAAAGACCTTATGCTCAAAGTTGTTCTCCTCCCTTGAATTCACTTTCCTCTTGCAGTTCTAACCATCCAGTAAGAATTCTTTGGTTTTTCTTGATTTCCTCAGCTGAAAGAGATCCCATCTTCTTCTAATTCACAAAGTTGCTCTCTACTTCTCAAGTCAATCATATACTACCTTGTATCATGGTATTTTAAAAAAATTAATTATTTTTTTGGCTGCCGTGGGTATTGGTTGTTGCAAGCAGGCTTTCTCTAGTTGCACTGAGTGGGGGCTATTCCCTTGTTGTGGTGCACAGGCTTATTACTGCAGTTACTTCTCTTGTTGCACGTATCATGGTATTTTATGTGTAGCTTCCCTATTGACTATTAAATCCTTTGGGGATGGAGCCCTGATTTGTGCATTTTTGCATTCCCCATGGCTTCCTTCTTAGACATATACAGAAGGTTGATTTAATGAATTTTACCAATTTTGAACAGTCATTTAGTTAAGGGAAAAACTTCAGACCGAAATTAACTGGACTGAATTAAAAAGAAAATTTTAATTATTTATTGTAGAAATCCTTTGATGGAAAGGGACTTCTACATTTTCCCAGCATCTGTTACTATTGTGGTCTCTCCATTTGCAGTTGATGATGCACCGAGTCAATGCATGTCAGGTAATGCCTCTTGTGTGTGAGCCATTATTGCAATAATTAATAACAATGGCAGCTCAGTTGATAGGAACTTGACAATGTGTGTATCCTTATCTTCAAAGCTCCAAATGGTTTGGTATTTGGCTTTTTGTGAAACCATTTAATAGGAAAGTGTGTGTTTAGAATTTGTTCCCAGCTCAAAGACTGACCCTTATCTCTAAAGCCCTTAATGACAAAGCACCTGACAACTTGACTGGCACACTCCACTCCTCCAAGTAATTTCCCTTCCTGCCAAATGAGTCTCCTGCAGCCTCCATTTCTAACTCAGAAACTGTTGAATGATGAACAGTCTGAAGCCAATGTCTGAAGCTTCAGAGAGCTCTCTTCAAAAGGTGATTTTACAAAGAAAAATTAGCTTATTGAGAAGGTGGGAAATCAATCAATCCTTTTTTTTTTTATTGTGCCAATTAGCTACTTGATGAGTTTGACTTGACTAAATTGACTGATTGGTTTTGTACCCCGCAGCTGCCCAGAAAGGAATCTTCATGATAAACTGGCATAGAGTTCTTTTGTTTAATGAAAAATAGTCCCACAGAATAGCATTGCAAGTATACAAAAATCAAATATGAGTTTTTCACAAGTTTTGTTTGAAGCTACTCATAGAAAGTGTTAGTTGCTTAGTCGTGTATGACTCTTTGTGAACCCATGGACCACAGCCCACCAAACCCCTCCGTCCATGGAATTCTCCAGGCAAGAACACTGCAGAGGGTTGCCATGCCCTCCTCCAGGGGATCTTTCCAACCCAGGGATTGAATCTGGCTCTCCCACATTGCAGGCAGGCTCTTTACGGTCTGAGCCACCTGGAAAGCCCAAAAGGAAGCCCACCAGAATGCTACTTATAAGGGCTTCCTAATTAGGATTTCTTTTAAATTTATTTGTAAACTAATTTGTTAAACCAGGCAGATAGTCAATAAATACCTAAAGTGGATAGAATTAATACTGTGACAAAAATGCAAAAGAAAATAGCTGGCCTTATTTCATTGAAAGCAAATTAGAACACAAAGCAAACATTTTCAATTGAAAAGAATTGATTAAAATGAGACTAGAAAAACTATAATCACTGAACCGAGTGTCCCTATCAAAAGAAGTAATTAATAGTTTGTTAAACCACAAAATATTTCTATTTATAATAGAAATAATAATTTCAAATAATATGGAAATTGGGGAATTTTTATGTAACCTTTAAATCATGTGTTCAGAATATTATTTATGGAAAACATTCAAAATATAAGTTTAAACTTTTTTTAAAAATTAGTGGAGAATCAAGAATTGATAATGTGATATGGCATTACTCTTTCAAGAAGCTTGGCTGAAAAGAAGGTGATCACAAAAACAGTATATAAATAGAATTAGAGAGGAAAGGGAGCTTTAAAATAAAAAAGGCCTATAAAATATGCTTGTTTTAATAAGCTGAGGAATTGTGTTAGTGAAGAAGAGGCTGAAGATTAGGAGAGAGAAAGAGTAATTGATCAGAGTGGATCAACAGCAAAGACACAGAGATTGTCCTGGAATAAAATAATGTTTCTGCATCCTTCAGACGGAAGGACAAGGGAAACGAAGGTGAATATATGGATGTTCTTTGAGGTCAGTCAAGTGCTTGAGGGAAAGGAGAAGATTTGGGAAAATGGTTAATCAGAGGGGGAGATAACTAAAGATCAATAAATATATTGCAGAACAAGACTGGAGGGCCCATACATTATAGATGCCCTAAACTGTATGGTAGATTTATGATATTCCCTTTCTGTGCCCAACGATTTGGATATAATAACAATGCGGAGAAGGCAATGGCAAGCCACTCCAGTACTCTTGCCTGGAAAATCCCATGGGCAGAGGAGCCTGGTAGGCTGCAGGCCATGGGGTTGCCAAGAGTCGGACATGATTGAGCTCTCTTGCTATGCCCAACAATTTGGATATAATAACAAGAGTGATACTTTATTGTGATACTTATATTAGCTCATTTAGTCTTCACAGGTAGCCTTTGGAATAAATACAATTACTATTTCAATGAGAAAAAAAGGTTTTGAGACTAAGAAATTTGCCCAATGTACATAGTTGGTAGGTAGGTATTAAAACCAAGTCTCATCACTTCATGGGAAATAGATGGGGAAACAGTGGAAAGAGTGTCAGACTTTGTTTTTCTGGGCTCCAAAATCACTGCAGATGGTAATTGCAGCCATGAAATTAAAAGATGCTTACTCCTTGGAAGGAAAATTATGACCAACCTAGATAGCATATTCAAAAGCAGAGACATTACTTTGCCAACAAAGGTCTGTCTAGTCAAGGCTATGGTTTTTCCAGTAGTCATGGATGGATGTGAGTTGGACTGTGAAGAAAACTGAGTGCCGAAGAATTGATGCTTTTGAACTGTGGTGTTGGAGAAGACTCTTGAGAGTCCCTTGGACTGCAAGGAGATCCAACCGGTCCATTCTGAAGGAGATCAGTCCTGGGTGTTCTTTGGAAGGAATGATGCTAAAGCTGAAACTCCAGTACTTTGGCCACCTCATGCGAAGAGTTGACTCATTGGAAAAGACTCTGATGCTGGGAGGGATTGGGGGCAGGATGAGAAGGGGACGACCGAGGATGAGATGGCTGGATGGCATCACTGACTCGATGGACGTGAGTTCAAGTGAACTCCGGGAGTTGGTGATGGACAGGGAGGCCTGGTGTGCTGTAATTCATGGGGTCGCAAAGAGTCGGACATGACTGAGTAACTGAACTGAATTGAACTGACTCTGAACTAGAGACCCAGCTCATGCTGGGCTGCTTAGGTTTCTTTTTTAAATCAAAGACTTCTATGGTTAACGGCCAAAAATGACAAGAAGTTTCAGTAATGCAAGGTGATTGAACTGTTCTGTTGGGTTGTAAGAATTGTTCATGGGAACAGCCAGGCAGCCAGGCTGAAAAGAAAGTGAGGTCAGGAAGGATGGCCAATTGGTAACACTTGGGAGATCAAGGAACTGATGGTCCATGTCTGGGGAGAAGTTGTGAAAGCGATGAAGGCACAACATCTGTATAGGAAGAGGAGATTATGAGCAGAGGACAGCATACTGGAAGTTTCTGAAGTGGTACATTTCAGAATGATGTAGCCATTGGTTTGAGTGGCTGGAGTAGATAAAGCAGAGAGGAAATGAAGGGCTCAGGATCATATGAGAAGTGAAAAAGTGAAGATAGATTCCAACATCTGTGTGTAAGGGATATTTATTTTTAAATAATTTTCAGTCTGCAGATATGTCTCTGCCATAAGATAGGTAGAGTTTCAAGCTGTCAAGTGTAGCAATGGGCAAAGTAGACATATCTGTTTCCCTCAGAAGTTTCCATTCTGGTTTCTATATGAGAAAAATTAAGCCAGGAAGGAGAATAGATATTATCAGGTCAAGGGTTGTGATTGCCATAAAGGGTGGTCAGAGACCAGTGAGGCACCAGTGTAGCTTGAAAGCACAGATTATCTACAGAGATGGGGGAGTGAGTGGCAGGTGTCACGTTTTGTTAGGGTCTGAAAATAAGGAGTTAGACTTTTGACCAATTAATTTTGAGATGCTCATCAAATGTCAAGAGGACAAATGAATATTAAGTGCAGGTTGAATATAAGATTTTGGACTTCATGTATATATTCAGAAATATGGGCTGGAGATATAAATTTGAGTTATATAGATGTTACAAAAAATGAATGAGATTTTTAAGGAAGAGAGGGTAGGTAAAGGTATGAAATACTCATATAACTCTATGCAGGGACACTACTAAAAGATCAGGATATCAAAGAAGTACAGCAAAGAGATTAAGAAAAAGTGACCAGAGAAAAAGGAGAAGAACCAAAAGAGCGATGCCATGTGGAGCATGTGTTTCAACATGGAAGAATGATCAATTGACACAAATATTGCTGAGGATTAAAAGAAAAATGAAGACTGAGAATTGACCGTGGGGTTAGCAGTGGCCAGGTAAACAGAGCAGACTGGCTGGCAACGGATCAACAGAGAAGGGAGAAGATGGAATGGAGAGAGTGAGTATCAACATATCCTCCTAGTTTTCTATCTAACAGAGTAGAAATATAATGATAGTTAGGAAAAGATGTGGGATCAAAGGAATTTTTAAAGTTGAAGGTGGGAAAAGTTGCAGCAAGCTTGTAGATTGATGGAAGCTAACCAGCAGAGAAGGAGAAATTGACGATGCAAGAGAGACAATTGTTGGAGCATTGCTGAGACATAAGTGAGAGGAGGTGAGATGCAGACACAGGTTGAGAGGTTGCTCTTGGGAGCACAAGCAGTCCATCCATAGTCGCAACTTTCAAGTTGTTAAAAGGCTAGAACGCTAGCTCATAGGTGGCAGAGACACTGTTTATTCTGGGTCTGCACATACCAAACACTGCTCAACGTTGTATAAATTTCAGTAACTAATGGTTAATGACGTTGAACGTGCAGACGATCCATTAGAATTGCTCTTCTGCTGTCAAGGAGAACATGACTGAATAGCTGAATGAGCAATGTTAATTAACTGTGACAATTAAAAATCTGTATGTTAACCTACCAAATGGATATTCAGTGTGACTTGCTCTTTTGGGAGTGAAATTCCTTTATTGAAAGCTACAGTCTGTGAAATGGGGGTTATTCCCTCCTCCCAATCCCCATCTCTTTTACTAAAGAAAAAAAAAATCTGCTTTTCATTCATATTGGTGTTCTCATTATATTTCATGGTTGTTTAAAATTTTCTCCCTCGTAGCCTATCTCTGTAAATAGGACCTATTTTTGCAAACAGGGAAACTGTATGTCCTTTTACCTTTTTATTTTCAGAAAATAAGGTATGTTAGAGTGGGAAGAAATCTGAAATGGGAATCAGGACACTGTGCTTCTTACCCTGGCTCTACTACTGACTCACTGGGAATTGGTTTCTTCTCTGGAAAAGGAAGTAGTTGGTCCAGAGGATCCATAAAGTCTCTTCTGAATCCAAGTAATGAAATCATAATAACAATCTAAATAATTCAGAAATTCACAGCTGATGCCCTTTATTTTTATATGCCCATAATATTCTTTGTCAAGAAAAGTCACATTTATATTGTTGAGAGGTTACCAATCACCCAGGCATTAATATCTTACAGGGTTATGGTGAAGATTAAAAGAGAAAATATGAAAGAAATTCACAAACTATAAAGTGAAATACTAATCAGTCATTAATAACCTGTAGACACTGAAATGTTACATGCATTATTATCATGCCGATTCTGCTTTTACTATATGGCTTTTGGGATATCAAATAAAGTCAGTAACCAAGGAACACAAATGGGGAAGGAGGAGATTTTACTTGAAGAAAGCATACAAATTACCTTTTTAACTTTTTTGTTGTTGTTGAAAAATGGCCTTATGCTAAAAGGACTTTAAGACCCAGTGAAAGGCAATGAGATAAGCACATAAGGGCTGGATGTATTGGTATTAATTTACCATCAAATATTATGTCTACATCAGAATAGCATGGAAAGAAATATCGTCAGGTTTTAGAAAACGTTCAGCTCTATTTTAGAAATAGAACGTAAGCTAAGTAAATTGAAAATTTCAATTAGTGTGATAATTTAAAGGTTAAATCAACAATCTAATAATTCTAATCTATTGTCATAATTATATTTTGTAATTATTTCTTTTTACATAATTCTAATTTTTTTCTGTTTGCATATATTCCTTTATTCATTCATAGGAAGAAATCTAATAGTAGGCACCTACCTGGCAATCTGCATTTTTTTCTTATAACAAGAATTGTGCTTCCTACTGAATAAACTGATATAACAGATGTATTATAACATCACTGATAACAATGATAATACATTTTACATTTGAATAGCATTCAATCTCTTCAGGGCAGCTTCACAATTATCTCACTTTATTCTGGCAAATATACTTATTTGCTGTATAACCAGGCAAGTCACTCTCTGTGCCCCAGTTTTCTTATCTGAAAAAAGGAGATCATATCAATACTTCGTTCAAAGAGTTGTGTGAAGAGTAAATGAGTTAATCTCTGTAAGACATTTAGTAATCGTGTTGCCATAGTTGTTTATTATAATTACCATTATGATTATCACTCTTTCTTAGTGGTTTGGCACTTACACGTGTATCAGTTCCTAGTGCCATTTTACAGTCAGCCCAACTACTGATCCACCTGAAGTGGGATAAACTCAAATTCTAAAGTCATCCAGCAGTAACATAAATGAATACCACATGACAGGGGCAACTGTGGAAAACTGAGGGACATTTACACCTCTAAAACCAGCAGCCCTGCTCAGCCTCTGGTGATGTTGCCATATAGGAATACAGGGGTACAGTCATAGTCTTGCCACACTGTCCAATTTCTCAAGAAGGTAGGAATTTAGATTTTATTTAATCTCCTGACTTAAAAAAGGTGAATAAATTATTTGATTTTTGGTAAAGCATGTTGTAGGTCAAACACATGGAAGTCTGCAGGCAGGTTTAGGGCCATGATCAGCAACTTCTGTGTGTGTACTTGTCACTGCACCTTGCATAGTAGGTCCTTGATATAATCCTAATTGACTATAAGAATTGGGAAATCATGGTGCCATTAAAACAGATATGTGAACTTCTTAAAGGGTGTTGATAATGGATAGATTGGAAAAATCTAAAATAATAGATGAAGATGAATGAGGCATTGTCTGGATGCCATAGACACAATCCCTACCGTGTTTCTAGGATGAAGTAAACTATATCTTTATAAATTCCTTGTCTTTTGGGAAGAATAGTGAAGGGCAGGAAGGTAAGGCAGGATGATAAGAAGGATAGCGGGGGTGAGGAGGGGGGGCGTGGAAGTCACAAAACAAAACAAAAAATAAATCTTCAGACACCAAAGTCCATGCTTTTCTGTATCATCAGGCTGCTTCTAAATGAAATTAATGCTTGTACAACTCTTTCTAATCTACAGAACATTCACTGAGTCTTGCTTGGGGATTCTGATGTAGTATTTATCTGCATTTGAAATCCAAGGTGGTGATTATTGAAGCTCTGCCTGTGTTTAGGGAGATAGATGTTGAAGATACCATTTTAGAGCCAGATAAATGTGGTTCTCCGATTCCACTGACAGGAAAAAAAGCTTGTCAGTGATGCAGACAAGTGACTCATCTTTGATGAGATTCAGGTTTATGGAACCTACCCTTCTTTCTGACTTAAAAAAAAATTAAAATCACTTAAGTCCTAGGAAGATTCTTAGATAATTGAAAAAGCAGTAAGTCATGATGAGTTTTCACTGATGCATGTTGCCTCTCATCACTAATTCCACTGATATCCTATAGGGAACATAAAGAACCTCTCATCTCACTGATTGGTGGCATGAAAAGGCATACATCTGACACATGGAGTTTAACTCTGCCCTTTCTGAACCAGATGGACTTGCCTAGGGACAGAAAGGAAAATGCCTTTGTTCTCTGCCCCTCTTTCCTACAGAAGCTCTAATCCAGTCAATGTTATTCCTGATGGATTGGAGAATCCCAGATGTCATGCTCCATCATTATCCTTCCAGATATTTATCCCACATTTGCACTTGCTCTCAGTTGCTCTTCCACTGGGACTGTTAGAAGATTTAACTAACCATGGCATAATTCCACATTTAGTGCAAAGATTCTCTTTGGTTTTGATATATTAGCTATTCCATTGCCGGTTCACCTGATGGTTGGTTATAAGACAGTTTTACATTTCAGTCCCACAGGCAATTGAGAAATGAGTGTTTAAAATATTGTAAACAAAATAGGGAACTTTTTTCCCCTTAAATTTTGTATCCTCAAAGCCTGCAGTGCCTGATGACTATAAAGTGCTCAATAAGTGTTTACTGAACCAAATCAAAATCTTAAGCAATTTTCATTCCAGAAATGTTTGTAAACTTTTTTTGGATTTTAGAGACATATTTCTGCTTCCCTGATGGCTCACTGGGTAAAGAATTTGCCTGCAATGCAGGAGGCACAGGAAATGCAGGTTCAGTCCCTGGGTTGGGAAGATCCTCTGGAGAAGGAAATGGCAACCCACTCCAGTATTTTTGCCTGGAAAACCCCATGGAGAGAGGAGCCAGCCTGGCGGGCTACAGGCCAAAGGGTGACAAAGAGCTGGACGTGACTAAGCATCCAAGAACACAAAGACTTATTTATATTTTGATAACCTCATGAACTTAAGGGAGTCTGATTAGGACATTGCTGAATTAATAAATTATTCCCTCTGATACAGAATAGAGAATTCTGGTGGCTATAACTGTAAAGAAGTATTAATACAACCCAAATTTCTTATGTAAATGAACAGAGACTTCTAAATAGCAGGAAGGGTTAAAAAGCTGTCACAAAGACTGTGCACATTACAGGAGAGGAACATAGTATTAAAATCACTGAATTAAAGAACTTAGTCTTTAGTTTCTCTCTTAATCTTCAATTCTTTTGGTTCAAGGGAAGAAAAGATATTTGTTCTGTTAAATAAATGGTAGTAGTGTGAGAGCAGTGCTGTGCTGAGCCATGCTGGAGGCTGAGGCAAAAGGAACAATTAGAATATTGCTTCTGATTTTTTTTTCAAAAAATCAATATTTTGTTCACCATGGAGTTTATTCATTAATTTTTATTTTAAAGATTTTTGTAATATAGTATTTATCTGGATTACTGAGTTTTTTGATCCTCCCTTAAATTTTGCAGCCAAGGTGAGTATCTCATTTGCCTTACCCTAGTTCCGGTCCAAGATATGACAGCAGAAATGTTATTTTCTGGCTGGTGTAACATAGAAAAACTTAACCTCACATCTTATTGTGATGCTGTGTCATTAAGGAACAAATGTAAAAAATATCTAATCTATTATTTTTATTAAGGGAGGAAAAATATCCTATTTTAGAGATATTTATATCAGATTAAATAAAATTATAAAAGCCTTTTGGTTTGAAATGCGTTCGGCTGTAAGTAATGGCATATTCAATGTATGTGGGCTTAAAATTATGAGTCTGTTTTTCTTACATAACAAGTGATCTGAAGGTAGGTACTATAGAATTCCTTCCCTTGGTCTCCTAATGCTTGTTGCCTCATAGTTGTGAACTTTCTACTCCAGTTCTAGAAATTTCTTGCTTTTAAATGCAGTAAGAAAGGGCAAAAGCCTTGATAAGAATATATATCCCCTTTATTAGGGGTGCCCATGTCTTCCCAGAGGCCACACCAACATGTCTTTGCTCATATCCCCATTCAGAATAAAGAGCCAACAAGATCTCTTAAGGAGGCCAGGAAAGCTAGCTCTCACATGGACCCAGTCACATTCCTTCCCTGAACAAAAGAACTTTAAGCCAGAACGAAATAGTCTGGAGATAAGAGTGTCCTGACATGAGTTGGCTCCTGGGGAATTTGTGTAAAGGATGCTGTAACTATCTGATAGTAAACATGAGCTGTTGTGTTTATAAACTCATCTTCAAGGATGATGTTCTTGAAATTGATCTTTTTTAGAGACTTTGTAGTTTTTATTACTTTTTATTTAGAAGTGAGCACCAATTGCCATCTCCCTAACATCCCCATTGGTAAATCTTAAAATGACAATAACTATGTGCACAGATCTGCCAGAAAGAAAGGTGGATGGCACGTGTTAGCAACTGTGTTTAAATATTGATTTCTGTGAGTTTGATTTTGTTATCTAGCATGCTTTAGTTAACAAGGTCTCATCCATCAACATTTGGGGTTAAAGTATGAATCCATTGACCTTCCTTTTCAACAAAATGGAAACATAGGTTGGCCTCTTTGAACCATTACATATATGACAGTATTTTTTTTTTCATTTTTGGAGCATAATTCTATAAGAAATTTATTTATTTAGTTTTTAAATTTTATTATTATTTTTTACTTTACAATATTATATTGGTTTTGCCACACAGCAACATGAATCTGCCATGGGTGTACACGTGCTCCCAATCCTGAACCGCCCCCCCCCCCCAGTATTTTAAGCAAACTATTTGCTACCACAATACTATAGAAGTGTTTAAAAATAAGAATATTTACTCATTCTTCTACAATGTTGACTTTTTCAAATTACTTTGTTCATAGGTGCTTACCTTTTAAATTGTAAATATTTCCTATTTTTCTTGAGATGACTTAATTACAGATGCTCCTCAGCTTGCAATGGGATTATGTTTAACTAAACCCATCGTAAGTTGAAAATATAAATTGAAAATTCATTTAATACACTTATCCTACATCATCATGGTTTCCCTGGTGGCTCAGGGGTAAAGAATTTGCCTGTCAGTGAAGGAAGTGTGGGTTCAGTCCCTGGGTTGGGAAGATCCCCTGGGGAAGAAAATGATAACCCACTCCAATATTCTTGACTGGGAAATCCCATGGACGGAGGCACATGGCAGGCCACAGTCCATGGGATCCACAAGAGTCAGACAGTGACTAAACAACAGCAACATCATCATAGCTTAGTCTTGTTTACCTTAAACGTGCTCACAATGCACCATACAACATCCGTTTTTCGCCCTTGTGAACACTTGGCTGGGAGCTGCGCTTTGCTACCACTGCCCAGCACCACCAGATAGCATCCTGCAGCATACTGCTAGCCAGGGGAAATGATCAGAATTCAAAGTATGTTTTTTTACTGAATATGCATCACTTTTGCACCACCATGAAGTGAAAAAAATCGTCACACCATGATTAAGTCAGGAACTGTCTATGTATAGTATACAGCCATGTGGACACAAGGATGATCTTTCCGAAAGTCCATAGAATAGGGTAGCAATTCTTTTCTCTAGTTTGTGAGTCACAGAGGAAGGATCAGCAAATTTCAACTGGCCAGTTAGGCTTCCTGGAGGTCTCACAGGTTTAGGGAGGTTAGGGGTCAAGTTCTGGAAGCACTGGACAATCACTGTAGACTTGATGAGGCAAGAGTTTGGAGATCTTCCTGACATAAAGTGTAACATACTAAAATAGGTACACATGGTAATTAACAGAATGGATTTTTGTTTCCTTTGTTGGTTTGTTTTATTTTAGGATTACTTTTGTACCCCGAGAGAACATTATGAGTTGAGTGAAAATTGTAGTAGGACTAGCATGTGCTGGGACTCAAAAGACCTGGTTTAGCTATAAATGACTGCTAATATTTATTTATAACAACCTTGGCTTTATTGCTCCATCCTTGAGCCTTGGGGTTCAGTTCAGTTCAATTGCTCAGTCGTGTCTGACTTCTTGCGACCCCATGGACTGCAACATGCCGGCTTCCGTGTCCATCACCAACTCCCGGAGCCTACTCAAACTCATGTCCATTGAGTTGATGATGCCATCCAACCATCTCATCCTCTGTCATCCCCTTCTCCTCCTGCCCCCAGTCCCTCCCAGTAGCAGGGTCTTTTCCAATGAGTCAACTCCTTGCTTGAGGTGGCCAAAGTATTGGAGTTTCAGCTTCAGCATCAGTCCTTCCAAAGAACACCCAGGACTGATCTCCTTTAGAATGGACTGGTTGGATCTCCTTGCAGTCCAAGGGACTCTCAGGAGTCTTCTCCAACACCACAGTTCAAAAGCATAAATTCTTTGGTGCTCAGCTTTCTTTATAGTCTGATTCTCACATCCCTCCATGACTACTGGAAAAACCATAGCTTTGACTAGATGGACCTTTGTTGATAAATTAATGCCTCTGCTTTATAATATGCTCTCTAAGTTGGTCATAGCTTTTCTTCCAAGAAAAAAGTGTCTTTTAATTTCTCTTATGTACAAATTGGTGTTTTGTTTTTTTTTTAAGAATAATTTCTTTCTTTGAATCTAATCTGGTAGAGAAACTGCATACATTTGAACTGATGAAAGAAGATCTACTCTACTTAAAATTATGCAGAGGGTCATCCCCAAACCCTGCCACTGAGTCTTTCTCTTAGAACCTGTCTTAGACTTTGAAATTCTGCTGCAAAATCCATAGGCTTGCAGGGGAGAATGCTTAAATGCTCAGAGGGAGGAATGAAAACTGAATAAGATCGTAAGGGATAAATCAGAACTCATTTCTGTTGTCACTTTCTTGACTTTTTTTCTTTTTAAATTCTTTTGGATTCCCTAGAAGTTCTAAGAAATTGCTTTTATGGCTTACCTTATGATTGCTTGAATTAACTTGTTTTAAATATAAAATTATCTTCATTCTAATCATTTTTCTATGCATGTGACATCCACTGACTTTTACTGACATGCAAATGCAACATCTGCATCAGCAATTTTCTTTTTTTTAATATAAATTTATTTATTTTAATTGGAGGTTAATTACCTTACCATATTTGCCATACATCAACATGAATGATTTAACCTTCTTATTGTGCAAAGAGCAAAAATGAATGTGCCCATGAATTTGTCACAAGGCAGCCGTCCATGGAACCCCTGACACACTGCAAGAAGTAGAAATTTGATAGCATTCCAGAAATGAAATTTGTGGCCATCCCTTCTCCCCATTCCATGCCCCCATCGTGTGCTCCCTGTGTTATTCAGGTTCAGGATGGTGATGGGGTGCTACAGTTTCCATATCTGAAGCTTCATCATTCCTTTCAGTTCCCCTCTCCCTGCAGGCACCTCTTTATTCACCTCTGTTCAATTAAACTGCTTGCATTTGCTCTGTTTCCTGTCAGAAATCTGAAGGACACAAAACCTCTGTAGAATGTTTAATAGACATGGTATTAGCAGTCTTATAGAAAAGCTTTTTAACATTTCATGATTAAATATGATTCTTGCTGAGGGTTATTTTTTTAATACACATGATTTATCAGATCAAGGATGCTTTTTTCTTTTCCTAATTTCCTATATACATTTTAAAATCATGAATGGATACTGAATTTTATCAAACCATTTTCTGCAGTGATTGAGGCCATCATGTGATTTCTTTCCTTGATTCTGTAGATATTTGAATTACATTAATAGCATTTTGAATGTTAAGTTCTGTTGAGTTCTTAAAATAAAGCCGTTTGGTCTGGTGTGTTATTTCCTTTTTAAAATATTACTGAATTTAATTTGCATATATCTTGTTTAGGATTTTCCATCTATATTTTGAGTGAGAGTTATCCATATTTTTACCCCATTTAAAATATGCATTTAAGGCTCTAATTTATTCCCTACATTAGTGATTAGTTAGTTATATTATGCAGATTTTGATATATAGTATATTTGTTATTACCATTTATTTCAAAATATTTTTCTAATGTAAATGATGATGGTTTTATCATGATGCATTATTTCAAACTGTATTTCTTAATTTCAAACTATGATTATTTTTTAGTTATCTTCTTGTTATCAATCTCTAGGTAGATGGCATTGTTGTCAAACTAGACACTCAGTTCAGTTCAGTTCAGTCACTCTTCGTGTCTGACAGATGTTGGCAATTTGATCCCTGGTTCCTCTGTCTTTTCTAAAACCAGCTTGAACATCTGGAAGTTCACAGTTCACCTATTGCTGAAGCTTGGCTTGGAGAATTTTGAGCATTACTTTTCTAGTGTGTGAGATGAGTGCAATTGTGCAGTAGTTTGAGCATTCTTTGGCATTGCCTTTCTTTGGGATTGGAATGAAAACTGAACTTTTTCAGTCATGTGCCCACTGCTGAGTTTTCCAAATTTACTGGCATATTGAGTGCAGCATTTTAATAGCATCATCTTTCAGGATTTGAAATAGCTCAACTGGAATTCCATCACCTCCACTAGCTTTGTTCTTAGTAATGCTTTATAAGGCCCACTTAACTTCACACTCCAGGATGTCTGGCTCTAGGTGAGTGATCACATCGTGATTATCTTGGTCATGAAGATCTTTTTTGTACAGTTCTTCTGTGTATTCTTGCCACCTCTTCTTAATATCTTGTGCTTCTGTTAGGTCCAGACCATTTCTGTCCTTTATTGAGCCCATCTTTGCATGAAATGTTCCCTTGGTATCTCTAATTTTCTTGAAGAGATCTCTAGTCTTTCCCATTCTGTTCTTTTCCTCTATTTCTTTGCATTGATTGCTGAGGAAAGCTTTCTTATCTCTCCTTGCTATTCTTTGGAACTGTGCATTCAGATGCTTATATCTTTCCTTTTCTCCTTTGCTTTTCGCCTCTCTTCTTTTCACAGCTATTTCTAAGGCCTCCCCAGACAGCCATTTTGCTTTTTTGCATTTCTTTTCCATGGGGATGGTCTAGATACCTGTCTCCTGTACAGTGTCACGAACCTCATTCCATAGTTCATCAGGCACTGTATCTATCAGATCTAGGCCCTTAAATCTATTTCTCACTTCCACTGTATAATCATAAGGGATTTGATTTAAGTCACACCTGAATAGTCTAGTGGTTTTCCCTACTTTCTTCAATTTAAGTCTGAATTTGGAATAAGGAGTTCATGATCTGAGCCACAGTCAGCTCCCGGTCTTGTTTTTGCTGACTGTATAGAGCTTCTCCATCTTTGGCTGCAGAGAATATAATCAATCTGATTTCGGTGTTGACCATCTGGTGATGTCCATGTGTAGAGTCTTCTCTTGTGTTGTTGGAAGAGGGTGTTTGCTATGACCAGTGTGTTCTTTTGGCAAAACTCTATTAGTCTTTGCCCTGCTTCATTCTGTACTCCAAGGCCAGATTTGCCTGTTACTCCAGGTATTTCTTGACTTCCTACTTTTGCATTCCAGTCCCCTATAATGAAAAGGACATCTTTCTGGGATGTTAGTTCTAAAAGGTCTTGTAGGTCTTCATAGAATCATTCAACTTCAGCTTCTTCAGCATTACTGGTTGAGGCATAGACTTGGATTACTGTGATCTTGATTGGTTTGCCTTGGAGATGAACAGAGATCATTCTGTTGTTTTTGAGATTGCATCCAAGTACTGCATTTTGGACTCTTTTGTTGAACATGATGGCTATTCCATTTCTTCTAAGGGATTCCTGACCGCAGTAGTAGATATAATGGTCATCTGAGTTAAATTCACCCATTCCAGTCCATCTTAGTTCGCTGATTCCTAGAATTCGACCTTCACTCTTGTCATCTCCTGTTTGACCACTTCCAATTTTCCTTGATTCATGGACCTGACATTCCAGGTTCCTATGCAATATTGCTCTTTACAGCATCGGACCTTGCTTCTATCACCAGTCACATCCGCAGCCAGATATTGCTTTTGCTTTGGCTCCATCCCTTCATTCTTTCTGGAGTTATTTCTCCACTGATCTCCAGTAGCATATTGGGCACCTACCAACCTGGGGAGTTCCTGTTTCAGTATCCTATCATTTTGCCTTTTCATATTGTTCATGGGGTTCTCAAGGCAAGAATACTGAAGTGGTTTTCCATTCCCTTCTCCAGTGGACCACATACTACACAGTTTTAATTTATTGATATTTGTTGATGCTGGTTTATTACTCAGAATATGGTTAAATTGTATAAGTATACTGTGTATGTTTAAGGATGTTTACTCTGCAGTTGTTAAATTATTCTCTATATATTTGATAGGTAAAATTAGCTGTGCTATTGAGATATCTTATATTCTTAGGGAAAAGCAGTCTTAGTGAAAACTTTTTAACAAAATGCTGAATATTTGTCTGCTTCTTTTATCAGTTCTAAGAGACATGTGTTGAAATGTCTTCCAGTGTGCTTGTGAAATTGCTTATTTCTTTTACCTCTGTGAAGATTTTGCTTTAAAGATTTGCAGGTACTTTATTAGCAGTAAAAGTAGAACATTTTTATATCTTCCTGGTCAATCAAATATTTTATCTTTATGATATGTATTTCTTTATCTCCAGTAATGCTTTGCTTTCTTTAAAATTTGCTTTGATATTAATGTAGTCACCCCTACTTTCTTTTGGTTAGTGTTTTCTAGATCTTCTTCCATTCTTTGCTTTTCAAGTTAGGTATATCCATATTGTTTTCTGAACAACGTATAAGGTTATTTTAAACTGCACTCTTTCAATATATGTCTTTGAATTGGAACATCAGTTCTTTCACCTTCACAATGTACTCACTGACATATTTTGGTCTAAGTTTAAAATCTTAGTGTTCCTTGTTACTTTTTTTTCTATAAATAATATAAATTTTTATATCCATAAATAGATAGTCTATGCATCCTATTTTTCTTCTGTGTACTTACAAGATGCACATTCTTTTACCATCCTCTCAGTGGTTACGTACAGTATGATATGCATCCTTAAGTTGCCAATAGTTCATGTTAATTGGTATGAACACAAGACAATGTACATTTACCTAGACAGTGCACTGGGACACTATAGGATGACATGGTTAGATAGCATCACTGACTCAGTGAACATGAATTTGAATTTGAATTTGAGTAAACCCCATGAGATAGTGAAGGACAAGGGAGCCTGTGGTAGTCCATGGCGTTGCAAAGAGTTGGGCACGACTTATCGACCGAACAACATCCTCTGCTAACATGTATGCTATTGTTTTTTGTGTTTTATTTCATTCTACATTTTAATCTCAAGGCATTATTAATATTGATTCGCTCAGCCAACATGCATTCATATTTTCTCGAAGACTTGTTATTTTAATATTTATTTTCCTTTTTCCATCCCTGAGCTTCCCTCTGGGATCACTATTCTTCTGCCAATAATATATCTTTAGTATTTATTATGGTGTGAGTTTGATGATGGTTAAGTCTCTTATATTTGTCTAAATCCTATTTATGGTTACCTTAAGATTTTCACTTGGAATAAAGTTTTATATTGTCTGCCCTGCATTTTGCATTGCACCCCGCCACAGCATTTTGCAGATATTCTGTTTTCTGAATTGTATAGTTTTTGTTGAGGAGTCAACAGGCACTCTAATTGTTGCTCCTTAAAAGATAATCTCTTTGTTTCTCTGTCTCTCTTTCATCTCTTTTAAGATTTACTTTTTGGTATTTAGTAATTTTGAAATGATTGTCTATTTTATTTTACTTCTTTTATCTTGCTTGAAGTTCTCAGAGTTTCTTGATTCTGTGTTTTCCATTATTTTTGGAAAAATATCAGCTATTATGTCTTTGCTGCTCCCTCTGTCTCATCCTCTCTTGTCTGCCACTTCATAGGTATGTATATTATTAGACTTATGGATATATGCTATATATCTTCTTCTTTCTATTATTTTTTAATGATTTTATTTACTTGTTTTTGGCTGTGCCAGGTCTTCGATGCCATATGGGCTTTTCTCTAGATGTAGAGAGTGGGGACTGTTCTCCAGCTGTGGTGCATGGGCTTCTCTGCAGTGACTTCTCTTGTTGCCGAGCGTGGGCTCTCAGCTGTGTAGGCTTCGGCAGTCGTGGTGCATGGGCTCAGTAGCTGTGGCTCCAGGGCTCTCAAGTACAGTCTCAGTGACTGTGGCTTAGTTGCTCTGCTGCGTGTGGGATCTTCCCAGGTCAGAGAATGAACTCGTGTCTCCTGCACTGGCAGGCTGGTCTCTTACCACTGAGCCACCAGGAAGCCCTCTCTTCCTCTTATTTTTAAAGTGCTTTGCTCTTTTTATATTTCCTTTGAAGCCTTAGAATTCTCAGAACTCAAGACCTGTCAATTCAATTATTTCTTGAAATATCCTCTCGGTATCCCAAAGTTACTTTAAACTCCATATATCTAAAACCAAAATAATATTTTCCCAATATAAGATTTCTCAAACCTCACTCTTTTCCAATCATTCATATTTAAATAAATATCATTATTTTTCCATTTCCTTTTAATATATATGAAAAATTAAAATAAAATAGACTTTATTCCTTAGGGCAGTTTTGGTTCAGAAAAATTGAACAGAAAAATATGGAGAGTTCCCATTTAATCCCTTTCCTTCTGCCTCAGTTTACCCTGTTACTAATATTTTGCGAGATGTGGTACATTTATTTAAATTGATGAACTAATAAGTGAACTAAAGAATGAACAGGCTTCATTCTTTGTGTTGTATAATTCTGTGGATTTTGCTAAGTGTGTAATATCATGTATCCACTATTACTGTATCACACAGAATACGTTCACTGCTCTGAATATTCCTTGTGCTCTGCCCATGTATCCCTCCTTCCTATCTCCTGAAACCACTGATTTGATCTTTTTTACTGTCTCCATAGACTTACCTTTTCCAGAATGTTATATAATTGAGATGAATTATATGAAAGTGTGGGCTCCCAGATGACTCAGTGGTGAAGAGTCCACCTGCCAGTGAAGGAACTGTAGGAGACACAGGTTCAGTCCCCGAGTCTGGAAGATCACTTGAAGGAGGAAATGACAGCCCATTCCAGTATACTTCCTTGGAAAATCCCTTGGACAGAGGAGCCTGGCAGGCTACAATCTATGGGGTAGCAAAGAGTTGGGCAGGACTGAGCAACTGAGGATGCATGCATAAGAAACAGATGTTGCCTTTTCAGATTGGCTTCTTTCACTTACAACATGCATTTAAAGCTCCCCTTTGTCTTTTTTATAGCTTGATAGATCATTTCCTTTTATTCTTAAATAATATTCTGTTGTCTGAATGTACAGTTTAGCTGTTCACCTACTGAAGGACATGTTGGTTGCTTCCAAATTTTTGGTAATTATGAATGAAGCTGTTAATAAAGCATTCAGGTTTTCATGTGGACACAATTATTCAACTCATCTGGATAAATACCTAGGAACATAGTTGTTAGGTCTTGTTAAAACTGTGTTTAGCTTTGTAAGAAAGTGCCATACTGTCTGCCAAAGTACCTGTACCATTTTGAATTCCTACCACTATAAATGAGCATTCCTGTTGTTTCACATTCTTTCCAGCCTCTGGTGCTGCCATGTTTTAGATTTTATCCATTCTAATAGGCACGCAGTGGGTATCTCATTGTTCACATCCATTAGCCTTTACAAAGCACTCTTTAGCCCTCTTTTTCTCTCCCTTAGCTCTATCAATCTCTTTTGTAGATTTTCCTTCTACACATCTTTCCATTCTATCTATTCCCATCTTCATAGCTGTTACCCCAGCCCAATCTGATATTAACTCTAGATTACCTCAAAGCTCTCTTATACCCTAAATAATATAACCATAGCAATCTTTTCAAAAAGCAAGTCTACAAAACTTGCTGGAATCTTACGAATACATTTGCACTGTGTTAAGGTAAAACCAGATTTTGTTTTTTTTTTGTCAAGACCTACAATATTCTGTATGGCTGTCCCCTGCTTACATCTTCAGTCTCATCTGGAATCACACCTCTGTACTCCCTGTGCTGACCCCGCTGGCCCTACTGAGATTCTTGAAAACACTTCTTAAGATGTTCCATTTCTTCTGCTAAGTCTGATCTTTTCCCCACTTCACCCCACTCCCTTTGCCTAATTTGTTCCTATTCATCCTTCCACTGTAAGCACAAAAGTTATATTAATACATTAGAGAAGGTTCTCCTGAGCTCAACAAATAGTGGGTTTTCCTTTATCCTTGAATGATACCATATATCGTATGTGAAAGCTGTAACATTTTACACGTGTTTTTATGATTAAATTAGGTTCTAAGTTTGAGGAGGGGTTTGATATTTGTTCATATATTTCTTTCTATTTATTTGAACTCAGTACATCCTCAGCAACAAACACACTGCCTGGAATGAAGTAGATGCCTCATAAAAAATGTTGAATAAGTTCTTTTGAGAGAATAATGAGATTTATTAGAAATCAAAAGTTAGGGGCTTATGAGCTATATAGTCAGAGAAATCTAACTGGCAATTAGATATAAAGCAAAAGATAAGAAGAGGAAAGAAATAGAACTGTCATTTTAATGCATAGTATTTTCTTTTTCTTATCGCATGAAAGGAACCTATAGGAGAGAAAGAGCTATTTAGGGGAAGCGTCAAGGATCTTAAAAATGATGGCAATTAAAAATATATCTTAAATTTTAAAAAATCCTTTTTTTATTTTCCAGTATCCTATAAACCCAAGAGGTTTTTCTGTGTTTCTACTTGGATAAAATACAGAATCTGTGGTTTTTAAGTGGCCCTGTCCATATGCATTAATGCTCCCTTAATCATGATGCTTCTCTACTTGTATTATCCCCAAGTTAAAAAAACACAAGTATATGTATGTCTATGGCCCAACAGGTTACAAGAACATAATAGAAAACAGCCCATTGTCATCCTTTCAAGCCCATTCCCAGATGTCTTTTCCATGCACTAAGGTTATTTGCATGTGATGAGATTTTGGCTAAACTTTGGACCACATTGTACCTTTACAGCATTGCTCACTCTAAATAAAGGGTCTGCATTTCCTTTGAGATCTGAAAAATAGCCAGCACAAGGCTCTGCACCTTAAGGAAATTTGTGAATTATAATTAAGGCAATGAGAAGGAAGTGTGTTTTGAGATGGTTCTTTTCTTTTAAGAATCATCATGAAGCCTTTGGATATGCATTTGTAACCTCTGATATAGACCGAGTCACAGTGAAATCTTCTGGTAAGTCTAGTTTAGCCTGACTTAGTGCATTTATGTTCAAAGCTGAATTTTCTGCTGGAAATGGGTGGGGATAAACTAGCTTGCAGAGAACTATTGACAAAATCTTTGGGAAGACATCACTTATTTCAGTGGAGGCTGGCATTTCAAAATTTCAAAAATCTTTTTGGGCACTAGTCATGTGCCAAGTGTAGAATTAACATGTGGGCATAAATAGTGATTTATTTGGCTTACAAATGACAAAGGACCTACATGTGCAGTGGACTATGAACTGTGTGAGAAAAAAGCCTCAATTAATGTGTGCATTGAGGTCAGGTAACATGGTGCTGCATAATTTGGTCCCATTCTATCTATGTGATCTTGTTTTATGTTTCACTTGGCTAGTAATTTACTCAGAGAAACTCCGGGGAGGGAACTCTGGGACTCTGGGGAGGGTGTTGTTAAGAGGCAACTCACTAGGCAGCCTCCAATCTCTCACTCTTCTCCTCTTTGTACTATAGTAGTTTTGTTTTTGTCAACAACAACAGCAAAAATGCTCAGTGTGAGAGTTGCAAGTTAAGTTTTATTTGGGGGCAAGAGGAGAACTTCAGCCTGGAAGACAGCACCTCAGATAGCTCTGAGAAACTGCTCCAAAGAGGAAGGGGGGAAGGTCATTATGTACATGATTTTGGTGAAGGGGTAGTTCATGCAATCAAGCACTTACCTTTGCCAAAGTATTCTGCTAGTCACCAGGAGCTGATGTCACCATGAAGAGATTAAGTGCTTTTCTAGATATGAGGGGATACAGGGATTGGGTTCATAAAATCAGTTCCTGAAAATATCTAACTATCTGAAGACCTGTCAGTTTTCCCAGAGCAGAGAGTTCCTCATTCCTGATCTCCACCCAGAACTCCCTCCAGGGGTGTTGAAGCTCAGCAGCTGCAGCAGCCTACGGTTTGGTCCCTGCAGAAGCAGATTGCAAGTGCCCATGGCAAGTGAAAATTTGCAGTTGGTATTTGTTTTACATATTGTGCTCTTTCATCTGATTTTATTGGAAGGAGTGAATGACTAATACATTTTGAAAATTCTGATTCCAGGATAAACCATCTCTTCTAGTTAGACTGCTCATCTTTATTGTCCCCGCTCCTCAATAATATATGTCACAGTTGTTCACGCACCTTTGTTCACTGTTTCTTTTTCCTTCTTCCAACTTGGGAAAATCTGTGTTTTCCCCATCTATCATGTTTCTGCTCATGGAAGATCCTTCCTCCAAGGTTTGGTTCCATGGAAGCTTCCTTAGTAACTCACCTGAGTCTATAATTGTTGTCTTTTTATCAAAATGTTGAGTATAACTCATTTCATACAGTATCTTTAGTAGATATTTAATGACTAAATGAGTGTATAACAGAACAAAATATGAAAGAAAATAAGAAATTATCTGAAGGGTAACCCCTCTGAGTTCAGCTGTAGAAAGCATACAGATTGTCATTTTTCAGTCTTATTTTTGGAAATTTTATACAATTTCATTTCTTAAAAGAATAGAAAGAATTGGGAAGGGAAAAGCTAAATACATTCATCCCTTAGTGTCCCTGGGAATTGGTTTCAGGAACCTCTGCAGATATAAAAATCTGAGATTCTCAGTTCCCTTATATAAAATGGCATAGTATTTGCATATAACCTAGCAACATCTTCCTCTATACTTCTCTAGATTGCTTATAGTACCTAATACAGTGTAAATGCTATGTAAATAGTTTTGAATACAATGTAAATACTATGTAAATAATTACCACTGCACAGCAAGTTTAAGTTTTGCTTTTTGGAACTTTCTGGAATTAAAAAAGTTATTTTTGAATCCACAATTGCAGACCTTGTGGATGTGGACTGACTGAAGTTTCCTTCAATGGAAAGCAGTTTTAATCTCTAAGAGCTACGCTATTCTCAGGATTCCTGAGTGTCTGTTTAGCCTTAAAGAAAGACACCTGACCAGTATGACAGATATCAGAGCTCTTTTTAGAATTTTATCATCTCTAAGGGAAGGTTGCCTTTTGTTATAAGTTCTTCTATTTTAACAATTGAGTAAAACTTTCTGTGTATCCATGTGCTCTGAAAAGGATGAGAGAAATGCAGTAGATTGAGGCATACTTTCTGCTTCTAGTGACTCACAGTTCAGTGAAGAAACCATAGCGAGAGAAGAAAGACTGCAGCCTACGGTAAGAATTAGAGCCAATATAGAAAGTGCAGTAGTAAATAGAGGAGGGAGAGATTGTTTTTCCCTGAAGGGATCCCTAATAGATACCTCTATCTGATACCTCTACCTACTTTCAGCACTGCCTAAAGACTGTGTACAAGTTCAAAAGGGGGAAATGAGGTCAAAGTATTGAAGGATCAGGGGACATCATGGTAAAGGCACAGAGTCAGGAAATTATAGGAGATATTTGTGATTCAGTGAATCGTACATGTGACCCTAGTGCCAGTTACAACTGGGGTTGCCATATAAGATGTAATGTGGAAAATTCGTTACAACCAGTTCATAAAGGATATTTGATTTGATGTGCAGGTAGGGGCCACTGAATGTTTTGAGAAGGGGCTTGATATGACATGGTAAGGCGTTGGAGTTTGGTGACAAAACAGAAGAGGGAAAAAGACTTAGAAAACTGTTGGAATGCTCCTGACAAACTTTAATGATGACTGAACCTCAGGCAATGGCAAGGAGACCAGATGGAAGGACTGATGGTGAGAAATGCTTCAAGAACAGGATTTGATACCTCTTTGATGGGATCGAGATAGAATATATTTGAATAGAAAGATAACATACTTAAAGATGTCTATGAAGTTTTGAGCTTGAAATACTGGGTGGGGGGATAGTGATTATATTTATTGAGATAAAAAATATAATAGAGGAAACCTGGGGGTAGAGAGGAAGAACTAGCGGAGAAAGATGGTGTCTTTAGTGGTGCATATGTTAAATGTCAGATGTCTATAGGTTATCCATGAAGTGGTGTCCCATGGGGATTAAAGATGCATGGTCTGAAACAAGAATGGAGAACTTATTTGGGAATCATTACTTCAGAAGTTCACCTGGAGAAAGGATAGACTACTCACTCTAATATTCTTGGGTTTCTCTGGTGTCTCAGATGGTAAAGAATCTGCCTGCAATGCAGGAGACCTGGGTTGAATCCCTGGGTTGAGAGGATCCCCTGGGGAAAGGCATGGCAACCCACTCCAGTATTCTTGCCTGGAGGATCTCCATGGACAGAGGATCCTGGTGGGCCACAGTCCATAGCGTCCCGAAAGAGCTGGACATGACTGAGCGACTAAGCACTACAGAGTCTGACTTTATTTTCTCGGTCTCCAAAATCACTGCAGACAGTGGCTGTAGGCATGAAGTTTAAAGACGCCTGCTCCTTGGAAGAAAAGCTATGACCAACCTAGACAGCACAGTAAAAAGCAGAGGCATTACTTTGCAACAAAGTTTCATATAGTCAAGGCTACGGTTTATCCAGTAGTCATGTATGGATGTGAGAGTTGGACCATAAAGAAGGCTGAGTGCTGAAGAATTGACGCTTTTGAACTATGGTGTTGGAGAAGACTTTTGAGAATCTGTTGGACTGCAAGGAGATCAAATCAGCCAATCCTAAAGGAAATCAACCCTGAATATTCATTGGAAGGACTGATGCTGAAGCTGAAGCTTCAATAATTTGGCCACCTGATGTGAAGAGCCAATTTATTGGAAAAGATCCTGATGCTGGGAAAGATTGAAGGCAACAAGAGAAGGGGGAAACAGACGATGAGACGGTTGGATGGCATCATTGACTCAATGGACATGAGTTTGACCAAAGTCTGGGAGATAGTATAGGATAGAGAAGTCTGGTGTGCTGCAGTCCATGGGGTCACAGAGTCAGACACGACTGAGTGACTGAACAGCAACAATTACAAAGTCATAATTAAGTCACAGAGGAAAGCACAGAGGCTCAAATCCTTACAGATACTCATGGGGAGTCTGGCTGAAGAAAAGATGTTGACCAAGTCCAATCATGCAACCAGGAAAATATCCTCTCAGGGAAGCCAGGGAAGGGAGTTATGAAAAGCAGACAGAATGAGTAGAAGAAGAATGTGAAGATTCGACTCTGCTAATCAGGCAGGTGTTAATGATCGAAAAATGTAATTTTCCTGGAGGAAATGGGGCGGTGGAGGGTAGCACTCAGACCGCAAGATGTTGTGGAGTTCATAAGAGGGGAGAGATGAAATAGGAGCTTGCGGAGGAAAAGGAAGAGGACTGATTCTTGGGATATGCTTTGAATGTGTTTGTAGGGGCAGGGGGAAGAATGAAAGAATCATCACAGGGAGTAAGCTGCACTCAAAATAAATTCTAATCATATTGTAGAAATAAGTAGATAGACGCAAATGAAAGTAAATTTCTGCCAGAGAACAGACCAAAAGATAAGAGCAGTGGAAAATGGATAGGTCCATTTAATATCAGTGGGCATCAGAGAGCGCTGCCGGAAAAGGATATTTGGCTCTTAAGCAGTTTTGATCACAGTGCTTTTGGTCACATATGGTGTGCACACATTTGGAGGGGAACCAACTAGCTAGAGTTTTATCTCCAAGGAAGGACTAAGAAGGGGTGAAACAAGGGAGCCTGGGTGCCAGCCACTCCCCATATTATGATGACATGATAATGATAGTAAGTGTGGCCTGATCTGGCTCCAGGGCAAGAACCTGGAGGAAGTCCTGAGTAGGAAGCCTGGACGGAGTAAAGAGAGAACAAAGGAGGAAGGGGTCTGGAGTTTTGCAAAAGCACACAAATCCAAGCTGGTATCCTGAGATGATCTGGTATTGCAGACTTGGCTTGTCAACCTTACTCTGATTTGGGTCCAAATCAGTATTAGGTTAGACATCATGTATTAAATAATTGTGAACCAGGTCACTTACTTTTTTTCTCAACAGCACTACTGACTAGAGTAACCCTTAAACCGGAAGGTGTGGATGTGGGATTCTCTAGGCAGCCTGTACATGGGATCGGACTCAGAGAAGCCACAAAAGCCTCCTGCTTAGGTCACTCTCCCTGTTCTCAGAGTCCAGAGAACTGAGGCTCATCAATCTGAAGGGGATGGAGGAGAGGTAATCAATGATGGGAAGAAGTGGAAGTTATGAGAGGCTGAAAGGAGATGGCTGATTAGCTACTTAAGAGATTCAGTCAAAAATATGGGTAAATAGGAAGCTATTGGATTTGGAATGAAGCAGAACAAATGGAAAGAAAATACAGTAAAAGGTTGGATGATTAAGTTTGAAAGGAAGGGAGCTAAGGGAACAATTGGCTTTAAATTTCTCTCAAACTGTCGATGTGGATAAGGGTTTGGGAACTTGGAAAGAACTAAAAAAGGTTTTCCATAGTTTCCATGGGACGTTCAATGGTGTACTTGAAAGTGGGTTATCAGAACTCGTGAGCAAAGAACTAGAAATGTGAAATGCTAGTGGGGGTAGCTGAGGGAGTCAATGGAGGCTGGGAAAGAGCCAAAAGATGGAAGTCAAGGTCCAGCAGCTGAAGGATGGACTTAACTGTGCTTAAAAAGTGGGACAATAGTGAAAGTCTTGGACTGCATTCTTCTCTTGAAGTCAACATTAGGAATATTTTGTGCTTTTTCATTCAGCTGCGTTAAGAGCTCCTTGAATTAGTTCAGTGACTCCTGCCATTAAGGGGAAGTGCTACTGCTACTACTGCTAAGTCGCTTCAGTTGTGTCCGACTCTGCGCGGCCCCGTAGACAGCAGCGCACTAGGCTCCCCCATCCCTGGGATTCTCCAGGCAAGAACACTGGAGTGGGTTTGCCATTTCCTTCTCCAATGCATGAAAGTGAAAAGTGAAAGTGAAGTCGCTCAGTTGTGTTCCACTCTTAGCGACCCCATGGACTGCAACCTACCAGGCTTCTCCATCCATGGGATTTTCCAGGCAAGAGTACTAGAGTGGGGTGCCATTGCCTTCTCCGAAGGGGAAGTGCAGAGAGATACAAATAGATATTCAAATCCCCAGAACAGTTGTCCAATAGAAACAAAGTGTAGATTTCACTGATACTTAAATTTTTTTTCTAATAATCACAATAAAAATACATTGAAGCAGTTGTAAAGAACATTTTATTTAATCCAATATATCTAAAACATTATCATTTCAACTCATGCTGCTGCTGCTGCTGCTAAGTCACTTCAGTCGTGTCTGACCTCTGTGCCACCCCATAGACAGCAGCCCACCAGGCTCCCCTGTCCCTGAGATTCTCCAGGCAAGAACACCGGAGTGGGCTGCCCTTTCCTTCTCCAATGCATGAAAGTGAAAAGTGAAAGTGAAGTCGCTCAGTCATGTCCGACTCCTAGCGACCCCATGGAATGCAGCCTACCAGGCTCCTCCATCCATGGGATTTTCCAGGCAAGAATACTGGAGTGGGTTGCCATTGCCTTCTCCGATTTCAACTCATAGTCAATATAAAGTTATTATAGATATATCTTACATTTTTTTTCTAAATCTTTCAAATCTTGTGTGTATTATTTTTTTTCAGCACTTCTCAATCTGGATCCTAAATTTTTATGAGAAGTACTTGCCCTGTACTTAGATTTCATATAATTTACTGCTGAAAAAGTAGGTTCCAGGTTATTCCAAACTTAATTAAAATTTTAGAAATTTCAAAGTTTAACTTTATATTCATTAAAATGAAATAAAATTAAAAATTTAGTTTCTCAGTCTCATAGCTGTGTTCAAGTGCTCAGTAGTTGCTTGTGCTCAGTGGCTGCTAACATCGGGCAGCACAGCCCAACACATTGGGTACCTACTAACGTTATTAAGTGGTTATTGACTGTTATTGGGGTTTAGTTAATATTTTACTGAGATTAAGAGGTGAAAATTGGACTCTGCTCTTTGGGAAATAAAAACCACGAAGGCATGAGAGAGGAGCAGATGATTCTTGTTGTTTGGGAAAGTGCCAGGAGACATACCTAAATCAGCAGAGCCATACTCTGTCATAAAGAAAGGTCCTGCGTTTTGCTCTCATATTCAGATGATTTATAAAGCTGGCCATTCTTCTTAAAGTATAGCCTCACCTTAAGCATTTAACTGCAAATGGTGATAAGTATATGATCAAATTATTCCCCCTATTTTCCAAGTCCTTTTGCTAGACTGTGGGCCATTGATAAGAGGCTTCTTGGAATTACCTTCCATTTTCATTATTTTTAAAAGCATGTGGCTCTTGCTCTTGCCCCAATTAGTAAACCTGGATAAAAGGAGCTGATGGAAAGAAGAAAGATCCACATCATTGTTAGCATGATTTACACTGCCTGCTCTGTCTCACCTGTATAGAGCTTATAATGAATTTGCACATAAAGTTGATTGAGCTCTATGGGAATATTTAGATGAAAGAAATGCTGTAAATGCCAGGTATTTATTATCTTCATTATGGTCATATAATGTGGTAATAACAGAAATGTTACAATTGATTTAATGGAGCTCTGTAATTTGAAGCAAGTTTTAGAGTTATTAATGCTAACTTATTTCCTGAATTTTGATATTATTCATGCATGTTGTTTCATCTGTGAACTTTTTCTGTGACTGGATGCTGAGTAGATCTGGTTTCACCTAGAGAAATATCATAGTGTCCTACATACATGGTTTACGAAGAAAATTTAAATCGATTTGTCTATTATTAGTTTCTTACAAAGTAGGGAGGCTTGTATAATCAGCCTTATTTTAGAGGTGAAAAAAGTGAGGCCTAGGGACATGTAGTTTGAGATTACATAATTAATTAGTAAATGACTGTGTGAAGATGAGTACTTATCCCTTTTTATCAAGAATTCACAATTTGTAAATTACATGCTAATGAATAATGTTCTGGAGAAGCAATATAAAAGGATGGTTAAGACTGCAGGCTCTGAGTGCAGTGGCCCTGGTTCAAATCCCACTCTGCCTCACATTTTGTGATCTTGGCCAAGGTACTCTCAAAGCTTGTTTCCTTACTTATAAAAAGGGGAATAATGGTGATTAAATGAGATTTTAAAATATTAGGCTGAAACTATTATTTAATCATAATTTGTAGTTGAATCTACATATTTACAAATATACATATATTTACAAGGACTGATGCTGAAGTTGAAGCTCCAATACTCTTACCATCGGATGTGAATAACTGACTCATTGGAAAAAACCCTGATGCTGTAAAGATTGAGGGCAGGAGAAGAAGGGGGTCTGTCAGAGGATGAGATGATTAGATGGCATGACTGATTCAATAGACATGAGTTTGAGCAAACTCCAGGACATGGTAAAGGACAGGGAAGCCTAGAGTGAGTGCTGCCGTCCATGGGTTGCAAAGAGTCAGAGTCAGACATGACTTAGGGCCTGAATAACAACCAACAACACGGCATGTTAGATAAATAAATAACTGGAGACATGGACATTAGGTATAAGCACCACTGTGGCTACTATCTGAGCACTCATTTTCTCTATCAACCGCAGCTCAATCCTCTGTGCCCTCTTATCCTCTACCTCCCAACCCTACTAGCCTCTTTTTTCAGAGCTTTGAAATTGCTAAGCTCTTTCCCTTTCATGGGCCTCTCTGGGAGGAGAGTGGGAAAGGCTACCCATTCCAGTATTCTGGCCTGGAGAATTCCATGTGCAGGCCTTGGGATCGCAAAGAGTGGACACGACTCAACTGAACGATTTTCACTTTTGCTTTTCCTTCCACAGAGCCTTTGCAGAGGCTGGTCCCTCAGTCCAGAATGCTCTAATAGGCTCCTTGCTGGGTCCTTCCTTCCTTCCTTCTTTCCTTCCTTCTGGTCTCAGGTTAAATGTACCCACCTCACAGAGGCCTTTCATGACTATCCCATCTAAAGAGACTCCCTTTATCCCCCAGGTCTCTGCTTCTGCATAGCCAGGATCACAGTTTATTCAATTTTTGTTACTGCCTGATTTGATTTGCTTGTCCACATAAGATTTTCCCAGTAATATTCTGAGAACCATATACAGCATGTGTCTGTGCTTGAAAATGTTTGCTGCTGTTTAGTCCCTCAGTTGTGTCTGACTGTTTGCAACCCCACCAGGCTCCTCTGTCCATGGGATTCTCCAGGCAGGAATACTGGAGTGGGCTGTCATTTCCTTCTCCAGGGGGTTTTCCTGACCCAGGGACCAAACCTTTGTCTCCTGCTTGGCAGGCAGATTCCTTACCACCGAGCCACCTGGGAAGCATGCTTGAATATGTGTATATCCAATTTTGCATTCTGCTTTAATAACCTAGCATTTTACACTGGATACTTTCCAGGGATTAAAATAGGGGATCCTTATAAGTATGGATGTGAGAGTTGGACTGTGAAGAAGGCTGAGCGCTGAAGAATTGATGCTTTTGAACTGTGGTGTTGGAGAAGACTCTTGAGAGTCCCTTGGACTGCAAGGAGATCCAACCAGTCCATTCTGAAGGAGATCAGCCCTGGGATTCCTTTGGAAGGAATGATGCTGAGGCTGAAACTCCAGTACTTTGACCACCTCATGCGAAGAGTTGACTCATTGGAAAAGACTCTGATGCTGGGAGGGATTGGGGGCAGGAGGAGAAGGGGACAACAGAGGATGAGATGGCTGGATGGCATCACTGACTCGATGGATGTGAATCTGAGTGAACTCCGGGAGTTGGTGATGGACAGGGAGGCCTGGCATGCTGCGATTCATGGGGTCACAAAGAGTCGGACACGACTGAGCGACTGAACTGAACTGATAAGTTTTTAATGTTTGTGTCTTATTTGGTCACATGAATCACACTGGCCTATTTGTTCACTTTTGTTTCATTGTACATCTTTTCACTTTTAAAAAACTATTTTAAGAAGCATTATACTTAAGTCCCTATTCAAACCTTTGTGCTAAATTTCTTCCCATTGAGATTATAACAATTTGTATTCTGTGACGGTGTTTGAGGACACCTGTTTTACATACTGTGAGCAGCACTGAATGTTAATCTTCATAAATTATGCACTTTTACAGGTAACAAATAGCATTTCCTTATTTTAAATTGCATTTATTTGATTACTCAGGAATAATCAAGTTTCCATGTTTATTAGATATTGATATTTCTTCTTCTAGATATGGGCTTTTATTCATTCTTCCGTTTTGACTCTGTTTCTCTCATTAATATGACCAGTTTTATGTTAGGAATATTAAACATTGTCTACATTAATACTGCAAATGTTTTTCCAGTTTCTTGCTTGATATTTAATTTTGTTTATATTTTTGATATATATGCTTAAAAATTTTTAGACACTCAAATTGACTGAACTTTACTTTTATGTTCTTTTTCTTCATATTTAGAAGGTCCTTACCTATGACAAGATCAGCTAAATATCTATTATTTTCTGAAACTTATTTGACATTTGATATTTAAAATATTTTTGATTTTAACTTGCTAGGCCTTCTATCCTGGGGCTCTATGTCACATGATGTATTCTAATTTGTCTTTTCTTTTTAAAGAAAAATAACTATATTTTCTAAATAATCCATTTCCTCCTCATTGGCTTATGATGTTTTATCACATATTCTGTTCTTATGTATATGAGAAGGCTAGCTGGATACCTACACTGGTGCCTTTTTTCCTGTAATTACTGTAGGTTTAAATTATAATTTAATGTATAGTAAGACAATTACTCTCATTACTCTCCTTTTCCAAAGTTTTTTCACCTGCTATTACTTGTTTATACTTCCAATAAGTAAGTAACAATTATGGTAGGCTGAATTATGACTCTCAAAGATATCAAAGTCCTAACCCCTATAACCAGTTAATGTTATCTTACATGGAAAAATAGTTCTTACAAGATGTAACTAAATTAAGGCCTTTTTAAAGGGAAAATTTCTA
The DNA here is from genome assembly GCF_042477335.2 of Ovis canadensis. Lineage (NCBI taxonomy): Eukaryota > Metazoa > Chordata > Mammalia > Artiodactyla > Bovidae > Ovis > Ovis canadensis. The sequence continues at coordinate 88,208,312 of NC_091247.1, forward strand.
GGGTTATCTAGACAAGTCTTAGATGTAATCATGAGGGTCTTCTTAAGTGGGAGACAAAGAAGAAAGCCATGTGAAGATGGAACAAAAAGAGATTTGAAGGTTCTATCTATTGGCCTTGAAGATGGAGCAAGGGACCATGAAACAAGGAAGACAAAGAATGCAGGTCTAGAAGTTGGAAATACAAGGAAAAGGATTCCCCCCTAGGGCCTCCCAAGGGTATATGGCCTTGCCTACACCTTGATTTCAGTGCAGGGAACTGATTTTGAACTACTACCTCCAGAAAGCATGAGAATAAGTATATATTCTTTTAAACTATCAATGGGTAAGTTATTCCAGCAGCCATAGGAAACTGATATTTCAATTAATAAAGAAATGCTTGAGATATTTGTGAATTTTTATTAATGTCATCCATTAATATCTAAAGCATTGACACATTTAAATATTCAATATTTCCTTCCAAGAAAATATATCTCTTATTTTTGAGTAAAATATATGGCTTTGGGGGAAATTTCTTTGACCAATATTTTTAATGAAAAAGATTTTCCTTTTTCAGAGAGTCAGCAGTATATTTTTTATAAAGCAATTTTCTGGAGGGTAAACATAGAGGGAAAATGAGTGTCATTAAGATTTTCAGGAGCTGGGCATTTAACAGGTCAATTTCTATAATATTATGTAAGGAGCAACAATTTGGTCCTTAAAAGAGGTTAGAGCTTAAAGAAATAAACTTACAATTTTCCCCAAATTATTCATTTGGAAGACTCTTCCATAAGCAGGTTTTGTTCACTCTGTCATAGATGATGAATAAATGGAAATATAAAGCTTCATTATCTCTCTAAAAGACCTTTTTGTGAAACACTGCATCATAGTATACCCAAAATAATTTTTAAAGATGGAGATAATGTTTTCCACCAAGATACTATAACTCCAAGGTTTCTGGCCCTTTTCTATATACTCATCTTCTCTGGTTAGCATTTGATTTTTGATTGCCCTTATTTTGATAACCAAGTTACTATCAATGCAGACATTAAAACTTCTCTGTGTTTTTTAGAAATATTTACAGGAGGAAATTTGGACATGTTAGGAGTAGAGTTAATTTACTCATAGATTTTTAATATGACCTAATGAGACATTTTGGGCTGGCAACTTTTCTAGTAGGTGTTTCTAATAGGAGGTAAACATCAGTATCCTACAGGAAGCTTGAAAATGCAGATGCCTTGGTCTTCCTCAAATTATATAGGAAAGAAGCACAGCATTTGTATTTTTAAAGAGCTCTAGACATGATTCAGGGGTGCACAAAAGTTTCCTTACCTCGGATTGTGTAGTAAACCCCTAGGAAGCAGAGATATTCCTGAACTGTCAATCACTCCCACCCAAGGCTTACTGTTTGTCATCTCACTGACATCACTGTGTCCCCTTCTGTTTATGCTGAGAAGAGTCTAATCACTCTTTTTGCCCTAGCAGTGTCTGTTAGAGTTTTCTCTTAAATAGTAAGTCTCATTAAGGATCAGAAGGGACAACTTAAAATATTTAATCAATTTTACTTTATTTTATGGGGAAATTTTTATGATAGTGCAGCATTTGTGAACTGAAAATTAGAGAGTTCTCTAGTGTAGCTCTTTCAAAGGTCAAGGGTATATTGTTTCTAGTTTATACTGATATTGTGAATGTAAGTTTGATGGGAAAATGGAAAATGTCTTACAAATAGTGATTTTAAGAAATGGAAGTATGTCATCTTTTCTTTCTGACCTCTTAAGCCTAAATCTTCAAGGAACTGTTTGAACCCAGCCCTTTTCTTAAAGACTTATCTTTCAAAAAATTTTATTTTTTAATTGGGGAATAATTGCTTTATGATGTCATGTTGGTTTCTGCCATACAGGAATGCAAATCAGTCATAACTATATGTATATATATATATATATATCCACATATACATATATATTCCCCCACCATCCCACCCCTCTAGGTCTCCAGGTCATCACAGAGCACCAGACTGGGTTCCCTGTATTGTACAGCAGCTTCCCGCTAGCTATCAGTTTTACACATGATAGCGTATATATGTCAATACTGCTTTACAATCCATCCCACTCTCCCCCGCTGTGTCCACAAGTCCATTCTCAATGCCTGTATTGCCGTTCCTTTCCTGCAGATAGGTGTGTCAGCACCATTTTCTAGATTCCATATATATAAGTTAATATATAATATGTTTTCCTCTGACTTACTTTACTCTATGTAACAGGCTCTAGGTTCCTCCACCTCACTACAACTGAAATTTGTTCCTCTTTGTGGTTAATATTTCATTGTATATATGGACCAGAGCTTTATCCATCTATCTGTCAGTGAACATCTAGGTTGCTTACATGTCCTGGCTACCATAAGAAAGTGCTTCAGTGAATATTGGGGTACGTGGGTCTTTTTGAATTGTGTTTTCCTCAGGGTATATGCTTAGTAATGGGACTGCTGGATCATACGGTAGGTTTTCTTCCTAGTTTTTAAAGAAATAATATACTCACCCTTTCTTATTTCTAATTGTAAGGCATTTGCAATTATTTTGGTGCCTGAATATTATAGCTTCTATTTTGCTTCACTTAATGTGCTAAATTTTCTTCTCAACAAGTTTGGGGCTCTTAAAGGCCGAGATCTTTAGCACCTTATGCAGCACTGAGAAAACAGTAGTCCCTCCTTATCCGTGGTTTTGCCTTTTCTGGTTTTAGTTACCTATGGATAACTGTGGTCTGAAAAATATGACATAGAAAATTCCAAAAAAGAAACCCAATTCATAAGTTTTAAATTGCAGTCATTCTGAGCAACATAATGAAATCTCTCGCTGTCCTGTTTAGTCACACTTGGGACATAAATCATCCCTTTGCCCAGCATTTTCTGCCCATTAGTCACTCAATGGCCATCTAGGTTATTGGATACCTGCCATGTTATTGCAGTTCTTGTGTTCAGGTCATCCTTATTTTCCTTAATAATGGCCCAGAACAAAAGAGGATGATGCTGGCAATTTGGATATGCCAAAGAGAAGCTGTAAAGTGTTTTCTTAAAGTGAAAAGTTTCAAGTTCTCAAATTAAGAAAGGAAAAAAATAACTGTGTGGTGAGGTTTCTAAAATGTGCAGTACAGGATGAATCTTCCATTTGTGAAATTGTGAAGAAAGAAAAAGAAATTTATTCTAGTTTTGCTGTCACACTTCAAAAGTTATGGTCACAGTGTGTGATATGTACTTAGTTAAGATGGAACAGGCATCAAATTTGTACAATGAGAGACAAACCACATTGGTATAACTTTTATTAAAGTATATTGGTATAACTGTTCTATTTTATTAATTTTTTATTAATCTCTTACTGTGCCTAGCACATAAAATAAACTTTATCATAGGTATGTATATATAGGAAAAAACATAGCATCTATAGGGTCCAGTCAGTACTATCCTAAATTTCATGCATCCACTGGGTGTCTTGGAACATAGACCCCATAAGTGAAGGGAGTTCTACTGTATTGTCAAGTACATTTTAAGTGTATGAAATTCATATATTTAATTGAATGAAATAACATTTATCTTAACAGAGAAATTGATTCAATTGTCATGTACCTTTTTTTCTGTATAGTTAGAAAATTTAATGAAACTAAAGAAAGTGAGCACTTTTTTTTAATGCAGTTGGTCCTCACAATATGATTGCCATCTTGGTATCATGAATTATGTTTTTCAGAACAATGCATTTCAAAAGCTATTGCACTCATAGGTAAACAGCAAAACCAAACTTTGTAGCTATGGTAATGTGCGTCTGGGGTGTACATACATGTTCTTATGTCTGTATTTGGTTTACATGTGTGTGAGAGGTGAGGAGAAATTTCCTTAATGTAAATATAGAAGTAATACTTAGATGAGAAACAACAGGTATATGATTTGAGATCATTTAAATCCATCATTATTCAAGAAATTTAAATCTCTCAACTTAACACATCACCTGTCTGGATAATTTCTTGGCAATACTGGCTGAACCTGTTGTTCAGTTGCTCAGTCATGTTCGACTCTTTGCTGCCCCATGGGCTGCAGCACACCAGACTGCTCTGTCCTTCACTGCACCATCCCCTGGAGTTTGCTCAGACTCATGTCCATTGAGTCAATGATGCCATCCAACTATCTTATCTTCTGACACCCTCTTCTCCTGGCCTCAATCTTTATCAACATCAGGATCTTTTCCAATGAGTTGGTTCTTCTCATTAGGCAGTCAAAGTATTAGAGCTTCAGCTTCAGCATCAGTTCTTCCAAGGAATATTCAGGATTGGTTTCCTTTAGGATTGACTAGTTTGATCTCCTGGCTGTCTGAAGGACTCTCAAGAGTCTTCTCCAGCACCGCAGTTCAAAAGCATCAATTCTTCGGTGCTCAGTTTTCTTTATAGTCCAACTCTCACATCCATACATGACTACTGGAAAAACTATAGCTTTGACTAGACAGACTTTTGTCTGAAAAGTAGTGTCTCTGCTTTTTAATATGCTGTCATAAATACAAGTTTAGATGGTAAAGAACCTGCCTATAATGCAGGAGACCTGGGTCGGGACTATCCTCTAGGGAAGCGAATGGCTACCCACTGCAGTATTCTTGCTTGAAGAATTCCGTGGATAGAGGAGCCTCGTATGCTCCAGTCCATGGGGTTGCAAAGAGTCAGACATGATTGAGGAACTAACACTTTCAACACACACAGTTTTTGTGAAAGGAGTGTCATTGTGTCTCTTCCACCTTTATGAAAGTGGAATTAAAATGTCTTTATAGAATACAACATTCTTTTTATTAAACTTTGAAGAAGGGCTCATTGAAAATAGGCTCTCACCATAAATTCCTTTCCTCTTATCTTTCTTTCCAGCTGTTCTGATTCTCTTAAAAAGCAGCTTCTCTTGATGGTTTCTGCTAACAGGTAGTAAGACCAGTGATTTAAATCATTGATTACCTTCTTCTGGCTTTCAAACTATTCTAGCATGCTTCTAGTTAGAATAATGATTGCAGTGATAAGTCAATGTGAGAGTATGGTAATTTTATACATTAATGCTCATCGAGCTTCTTAGATTTACATTAGCTCCTGTGATAATAAAAAAGTTCTAATAGTAGAAGAAATATTTATGAATATGTGAAATATATATGTGCCTTCTGGCAAAATTAGAGAGCTTCACAAACCATGTTGGGTTTCATTTTACTGCAACAAAATATGTATATCCAGGACGGGCAACTGGTTAACTTAGATTACTCTTGTATTCTTTCTCAAAATGCTGTGTTTTGATCAGGTCTTCTAGCTGGGTCTTTAGAGCTCTTTAAGAGAAATTCATGTATATTTACAAGACAAATTTAAAATAACTGCAAGTGACTACTCCTCCATCTTTCCTCCCTCAGGTGCACAAGGGCACACAGACATGCTTTATTTACCACTTCTGTCCACAGAGTCCCCATAGCCTGGTGACTTGCTCTGACACGTCTCGTAACAACTCTGACATAAAGGAAGATATATACTTTTTAATTGAAAGTAGCTACATTTTCAAATTCTTTAGTGAACCATTACTTAGCATAAAGTCACTTTGGAATCAATTAAATATGAACCTTTTCACATCAGTATTCATTGTAAAGCACTTAGGTGATTAAAGACCCTTGGCTTCTAAATATTTGACTACTTACCAGCACCAGCCATTTAGAAGCTCTTTACATTTCCAGGGCTGACAGCATGAAAAAGTAAAACAAAATGAGAGGAAACATAATTGCCTTCAAATGAATGTTCCTTCAGCATCTACATGGCTTGAGCTAGTCTGCTATGCTCTCTCCAGCTCCCCATGCCTTCTGCTAACTTCTGGGGATTCCAGAGCTCTCTGCATCTACATGAAGTATTTTCACATAAAAATACAAGATACACATAAATGAGTAAATTTATAAATTTTCATCATCCAAGTGGGATTCGGCTAAAACATACATTTTACATTTAGCAAATGAAGCAAGGAACAGCATGTTTAATATTTCAAGAGCTTCCTTGAAACAAATTTTTAAACCTGTTGGAATAAATGTAAACAAATATATAGGAAGAAGTTAGTTTTAGATCATAATTTATGATACTAATCATAGTTACTACTCTATTGAAGGAATTATATGTGAAGCTATGTGGCACATATGTGTTTCTTTCATATTCTCAACACCAGTGCTATGAGGTCCCATCCCCAGGTCCAATCCCTGGTCCCATCCCAGAAAACTGAGACTTGGAGAAGTCAATTAAATAATGCAGGAAATCTATAGAAGATTATACAGTGCTCTAATTTGGATTAGAATCCAGGTTGAGGAAACCACTGTTTTGTTTCTTGACCACTAAGCCCAGTGATTCCTCATAAAGGTTCTGTGCTGCTGCTGTTGCTGCTGCTAAGTCGTTTCAGTCATGTCCGACCGACTCTGTGAGACCCCATAGATGGCAGCCCACCAGGCTCCCCCGTCCCTGGGATTCTCCAGGCAAGAACACTGGAGTGGGTTGCCATTTCCTTCTCCAATGCATGAAAGTGAAAAGTGAAAGTGAAGTCGCTCAGTCGTGTCCGACTCTAGCGACCCCATGGACTACAGCCCACCAAGCTCCTCTGTCCATGGGATCTTCCAGGCAAAAGTACTGGAGTGGGGTGCCATTGCCTTCTCTGAAGGTTCTGTAAGAATCTACAAAGAAATTTCTTTTTTTGTTTGTTTTATTACTATTGTTGTTGTTGTTTTGGCCACACTGAGCAGCCTGGGATCTTATTTGCCTGATCATGAATTGAACCCATGCCCCTGAAGCGGAAGTGCAGAGTCTTAAACACTAGACCTCTAGGGGAGTCCCTAAAGAGATTTCTCAGAAACTATTCAAGTTCCTAAGTGAACAACTATTCTTTTCCTAGACAGTCACTGAATAAAGTTAAAACTATCTATTTTGAGAATATCTTCTGCTCAACTTGTTTATAATTCATAATTTTACCTGTTCAGATGGAAATTTCTAGTCATTAAATACATGATACTTTCATGAAATCTAGTTGCTTCATATACAAAGACTGTAATATATAGTCTGTATATTTAAAAATACACATAGTTTTGTAATCATGTGTTTGGCTAAATGCTTAATTAAAATTTACAAAATGTTTACCTGTGCTTTATTTGGGTAATCAATGTCATTTAAAAATATTCCACATAATAACTATCCTAATTTAAAAGGAGAAATGTTCTTTAATAAACTGAAACAAGTAATTATAAAAAGGAGATGCATTTTTCTCCAATAGGATAATAATGACCACTGACAGTCATTAGTGAGTAGCTAATGGCCGAAAGGGAGCATGAAACAATTATTATGAGACCATGAAATTGATTTATAATAAAAATGAATGATACACATTGGCAAAATTTTTAAAAATATCCTTTGATGTATTTGAAAATAATGATTCTTTCCAAGTTTATAATTCTACATTTTCCCTTCTCTCTAGTACCCATTTTTTCAATTCTACCAAAATTATTTTAAATTCAAATCATATAAAATTTATATGCTTATTAATATGACTCATGCTTGATGAGAATTAAAATTTGGGATTTTCTTGCTGTTAGTGAAGTCCTCCAATTGTCTCAGTTTTGTAAGATTATTGCCAAGTCATGCAACTTTATTAGGAATGTTATGCTAAGTATTTACAGGCATGGAGAGTACTATGCTTGAATTTTTACACAATGTATTGTTTTGTGTGTGTGTGTGTGTGTGTGCACGTGCTCAGTCACTTAGTTATGTCCCACTCTTTGCAACCCCATGGACTGTAGCCTGGCCAGACTCTTTTGTCCATGGAATTTTCTAGGTAAGAATACTGAAGTGGGTTGCCATTTCCTTTCTCCAGGGGATCTTCCCAACCCAGGGATTGCACCCACATCTCTTGCGTCTCCTGCATGGGCAGGCAGATTCTTTACCACTGAGCCAACTGGGAAGCTCTGTATTGTTCTGTAACTTTATTTAACCTGCAATGTTCTGAAGCTTCATATTTAATACCAAGTTTTAATTATGTTGCACATTTTATTTTTTCCTTTTAACGTTCAGTTTTCTTCTGTTTCATACCTTTTAGGTCAAGCACACGTGTTACACTTTCAGTTACCGCCTGGGTGCTGAGTGCATTGCTATTTTGGGACTCACATGGCATCTGACCATCTCATGGAGTCCAGGTGGAGAAGAGAAATATCTTTTGTGAGGCAAGATGCTGGAAGGATGAAAATGTTTTAGGTCAGTCAGAGTTTGCAGCAAAGTGAGGTGAGAAGAATTCCACTCAAATATTTCTATATTCTCTGTGGAACAAAAGGTGATATTATGGCTTATGGTGAAGAGCTGGGAAAGCAAGCTTAAAAGGGATCAAAACATCTTAGAACAGCTGCCACAGGGAATGTGGACGGGGCTGACTAGGGACAAAGGAAGCGATCGATGATAAGGAATCTTCAAGCCCCCAGACCCATTTAGCCTGCATAAGTTTGCAATACGGACAGAATGTCACTTCAGGATGAATGCTGATAAAACTGCCTCTGGGCTGCCAATGCTGAACTATGCCCAAGTATTAATTTGGGGGAATAAAAAAGTGCCATTTTCTCATTCACACTACTCTATTAAATTAGATATATAAATAAGATTCTTTAACTATAAGACTGAAAGAAAATGTTTGTTAATTTTGAATTTTAAAATAAATCATGACATATCCATGCAATTGAATACTATATATACTTAAAGGATAAGAAAGAACTATATATGTGCTTACATAAGAGGATTTCACAGAGATATTAAATATAGTTGCAAATGGTACATGCAGTAAGTCCTCTTTTTTTTGTGTGAAAAAGTTGTAGTTAAAACTGCCTCTGTCTATAGGTGTTAGGTAGAAGTTTATAGGCTGCAACTCTGAAAATTAGAAATGGTTTCATAACATGATATTCCTTTGTTTCCAAGGCTGAATGCCTAACCGTCCTTTAAGTATATATGATAAACTTACAGTATATAAACTACCCACCTTAACTATATCAGATATCAGTAGGACTCTGGATGGAGTCATTTGACTAAGTATATGGGTGTGGCTTGGTGATTTAGATCTGGTTAGAGCAGGTCAGAGCTTTATTGAAAAAAATCTGTGCTTTCCCAGAAAATGGAGGAGCCTTCAGATTCTCACTATTAGTGAAATATTGTGAGAGAGGAGAGAGCGAGGCAGTTGATTATACAACTGGGCATCAAAACTGTGTAATGGGTTTGGTCTTTGAAACTTCAGAGCTTACTCGTGTCCTGAAAGTAGTCCAGGGGTCATCATCCTTTTGAGATTGACAGGTGCACAAAATAGTTCCTGAGATAAAATGGAGTGCTTAGTGAGTTGCTTTTTCCTGCCTTTCATTCCCCCAACACACAGACACATACACACAGTGGGAGACGGGAGAGAAGGAAACCAGGCTTTTCTTTGTTGTATGTCCATCTCAGCATAGGAGAATCTGTATATTTCTTCAAGCGGGAAGCCAGTGGAAATAATCACAGACCAGAGTTACGGAAGAACAGAAGAAATGCCTTATGGCACTGGAGATCGTAGAAGGGGAGATTAAGAGCATTTCCTCTGAATTCAGAAAGGAGTGGAGAGAATCAATGTGCACAAGCAGGATGTAGAAGTAGCGGAGAAGCAGGGCTAGGATGCACGCCAAGTATTTGAAGAGCTTAAGTTGAGGGGAAAATCACAATCCGGTAGCAGCGGTGAGGAGTGGACAATCCAAGTCACAGGTAGCCTTTGTGGTGGAAATCTCTAAGAAGCCCTCCTCCAGGGAACACCAGCTGGGCTGAGAGCTGAGGAAGCTTTAGGACATGGAAACAGATGGGAGGGACATATATGTAGAGTCCCAACAATGACCTAACAATGGCCCCAGTTGCTTAACAATGACCCTAGTCAAAAAATGATCTCTTTTTTTATTCCTGGGATGGTTAATTGTATGTGTCAATTTGACTTGGCTAAAGGATAGCTGGTAAAACACTATTTCTGAGTAAGACTGTGAAGGCATTTCTGAAAGAAATTAGTATTTGGATTGGTGAAGTAGGTAGTCCTCCCCTGTGTGAGTGGGCATCACTCAATCTATGGAGGGCCCAGACAGAACTAAAAGGTGGAGGAAAGGCAAATTCATTTTGTCTGCTTAAGCTGAGACGTCCATCTTCCCCTGTCTCCAACATCAGCCTTCCTGGGTTCTGGGACTTTTGGATTCAGATCAAGACCAACATCATCACCCCACACCCTATCCCTTGCCCTCTTCTTAGGCCTTCAGACTTGGACTGAATCGTACCACCAGCTTTCCTAATTCTCCAGCTTGCAGACAGCAGGCCTGGGATTTCTTGCTCCCATTACTGGTTGAGCCAATATACATACATATGCTTATGTTAATAAATATGTATATATAAAGCCTATTGGTTTTGTTTCTCTGGAAAAGTCTAATACACTGACTAACCCTCTAACCCTATTGGGAAGTAGGCTAGCAAACCCATAAGAACACAGATATGTTAGAAAGCAAGTGGATATAAAGAAAAACCTGGACATTAATGTAAAGCTAGAATGTTGACTGTATCATAAATTAAACCTGTTAAGAAATCATTGTACTGGGTTGAGGAAATACTGAATTTGGCATGAAACGTTCACCTTAGTTAGCTAGCATTTCAGAGACAGTTATAAATTGATTATAAAAATTAAGGAAATTTGAAAAAAAATGAAAGAAAATTGTTTAGAATTTTGACTATAATTCTTATTATATCAGCATGTATATACAGAAAGAGAAGCTGAAGAAAGATTATACCAAATTTCTCGTGGTGATTTGGGGCCGGGGTAGTGTGGAGTGGAATGGGGATGTGGGATTATAGCAATATTCTTTTAGTACATTGTATGTTTCTCAAATGCTTCAATTTTGTATAAGAATAATAATTTCTTTGGAGTAAGGAATAGACCCTTCCAAACACAACAAAGATTAGCATTAACATGGGGAAATGGCCTGAGCAAACATCATCATGACCTTCCTCCTACTGTGGTACTGACCTGGCAGTGAAGCCTAGCATGGAACTGGGACACCTCGAGTAGTTCCCAAATGTCACATATGAGGCTTCAGAGTCATTAATGAGAAGATGCATGCCCGCGGGCACCACTGTTGTCAGTGCTAAGATGCCCAAGGGCCCAGTCGTTTAAGTGTGGTTCTTCCTCTTTGGAAAAGCCCATGGTGAGAATCTGACTCACGGCTAAGGTGAAATCTGAGTTAATACAGGAAGAAGCAAGAACTGTCGTCTTGCTTCACGCGTCCGTGAAAGAAATGCTTTTCCTGCTGATGGGAGTTGTCTGAGATAAACATTCAGGTAGAGTAGAATTACCGCCTCCCCCATTTAGCTCAGGGAGGATGCTTGTCTATACAGAAGATGCCTCCTGGCAGAGTGGAGAGGACTTGATTTAGCTCCGTCACCTCCCATCTGATGATGGAGAAGATGTTGTGTCTTTCACTGCCTGACCATCCTCTAATGCTGAAGAGCTGAGGTGAAAGCTCACACTGAGGAGACTCACTTTCTGACAAGAGCAGGCAAGGGAAGCTCAAGAAGGAGACAGAGCCAAAAAATGGAAACTGGCAGCTCTGATGGAGAGGTTGCACCAATAAAAGTGAGACACAGAATTGATACTGCTTGAAAGGGAGTTTGTGATCAGAAGGTTAAATGGAGGAACAACCTCTCAACACAAAGGAGAAACACTAGGAAATGGAAATTATGACTGAAGATATAAGAGACATGGAGGATATTCCCAGGAGAAATAATGTGCAAATAATCAGCATTCCAGGAAGAAAAAGAGCAGATGGAGGTGGAATCAATAATCAAAGAAATAATTTTCAGCTCCCTGATATGAAGAAAGATTAAAAGGGCTTACTGATTATAAGGCAAAAGTGTCAGTCATACATCTAGACACATCTTGTGAAATTTTTGGCCTCTGAGGGAAGAGAAAAAATATATACATTTTTCAAACAGATCCTAAAAAGTTCAAATATAATGGAAAAGGAATGTTTGGCTTCTCATATGAAACACTAGGGGGCTTCCCAGGTAGCTCAGTAGTAAAGAATCTGCCTGGCGATGCAGGAGACCGAGGAGACGTGGGTTCAATCCCTGGGTTAGAAAGATCTCCTGGAGGAGGAAATGGCAACCCTCTCCAGTATTCTCCAGTATTCTTGCTTGAAAAAAATCTCATGGACGGAGGATCCTGACAAGCTGCAGTCCATTTAGGCACAAAGAGTCAGACACGACTGACTGACTGAGCGTGCATGCAACATGCCACATTAGAAGCTAGTGGAATACTGGTTATAAATTTTGAGAGAGAAAGCACTACTATATAAAAATTCTATACTTGTAAAGGTTATTCATATGATGACAAAAGAGGATGTTTTTTGATATAATACTCAAAGTATTATACTCAAGTTCTCATTCAAAAGCACAAGGATTTCAGTTCAGTTCAATTCAATCACTCAGTTGTGTCCGACTCTTTGCAACCCCTGGTGTCTTTGCAGGACACCAGGCCTCCTTGTCCATTACCAGCTCCTGGAGTTTACTCAAACTCATGTCCATTGAGTCAGTGATGCCATCCAGCCATCTCATCCTCTGTCATCCCCTTCTCTTCCCACCTTTAATCTTTCCCAGCATCCGGGTCTTTTCAAATGAATCAGTTCTTAGCACCAGGTGGCCAAAATATTGGAGTTTCAGCTTCAACATCAGTCCTTCCAATGAATATTCAGGACTGATTTCCTTTAGGATTGACTGGTTGGATTTCCTTGCAGTCCAAGGGACTCTCAGGAGTCTTCTCCAACACCAGAGTTCAAAACCATCAATTCTTTGGTGGTCAGTTATCTTTACAGTCCAGCTCTCACATCCATACATGACTACTGGAAAAACCATAGCTTTGACTAGATGGGCCTTTGTCTTCAAAGTAATGTCTCTGCTTTTTAATATGCTGTCTAGGTTGGTCATAGCTTTTCTTCCAAGGAGCAAGCATCTTTTAACTTCATTGCTTCAGTCACTATTTGCAGTGATTTTGGACTCCCCCCCCCCAAAAAATAAAAGTCTCTCACTGTTTCCATTGTTTCCCCATCTTTTTGCTATGAAGTGATGGGACTGGATGCCATGATCTTAGCTTTTTGAATGTTGAGTTTTAAGCCAACTTTTTTGCTCTTCTCTTTCACAGTCTTCAAGAGGCTCTTGAGTTCTTTTTTGCTTTCTGCAATAAGGGTGGTGTCATCTGCATATCTGAGGTTATTGATATTTCTCCCAGCAATCTTGATTCCAGCTTGTGCTTCATCCAGCCCAGCATTTCTCATGATGTACTCTTCATATAAGTTAAATAAGCAGATACAAGAATATACCCCAGCATAAATGATAGTAATTGCTAATAGAGATCTAAAGAAAACTGAAATAATATAATAAATAGCAGTGAGCAATGAATCCAGTAAAATATATAGGTAAACTTAAGTGGATGAGGAAGAAGTGATTGCAAATTGTAATATCACTGATGAATAAGTACACTGAGAAGAGGCATACCCTAAGGAAATAATATGGAATTACATTTCTGAAGTACAAAGTTCAGAAAAATCTAGGTTTGGACATGGTATGAGTGAGTGAGACAGTAAAATATTCTTAAGGTTTTGCCATTTAAAAAAAATTACAAAAATGACTTTATTCAGGTCACTTTCTGTTCCTATGTACTATATAGCCAAATAATGCTAAGATATTATATCATGAATGATAAATATATTACTAATTTTAATAAAACAACAGATAAATATGGGTTTTAGTCTGACTTTAAAACACAGGCTGATGATATTCAAGCAAATAAAGAAACATATTTCCAAATTATTGGTCGGGTGCAACTGAAATGCAAAACAAAATAAATGGAGCACAAAAACAACTTGTTCAAATCAGTGAAAAAACATAAGTGAAGAGTATAATAAGGAAATTAACATAAAAATAGATGGAAATGCAAATAAACACATCACTTTTCATAATAAATGTAAATAAACTGAATTCTCTAATTGAAAGACAAAGTCCGGTTGTATGAATTTTTATAAAAAACATAACTAAAATTTGTTAAAAAACACACAAGGGCTATAAATACAAGGAAGGGTAAAGACATATAAAGTAAATGCAAAGAAAACGGGGTGATTATCATAACAGAAAATGGAGAATTCCAGGCAAAACTCAAATCAGTAAATGTATCAGAGAGCTATCATATAACAACATTTTTTAAAAGCAGCAAAACTACCTGGTGTATGTAGCAGGAAGGGTCCAGTCAGGAGATAATATTCACAGTGATATGCCAGCAAATCTGGAAAACTCAGCAGTGGCCACAGGACTGGAAAAGGTCAGTTTTCACTCCAATCTCAAAGAAAGGCAATGCCAAAGAATGTTCAAACTACCACACAATTGCACTCATTTCACATGCTAGCAAAGTAATGCTCAAAATTCTCCAAGACACGCTTCAACATAACATGAACCGTGAACTTCCAGATGTTCAAGCTGGATTTAGAAAAGGCAGAGGAACCAGAGATCAACTTGCCAACATCCGCTGGATCATCAAAAAAGCAAGAGAGTTCAAGAAAAACATCGACTTTTACTTTATTGACCATGCCAAAGCCTTTGACTGTATGGATCACAACAAACTGTGGAAAATTCTTAAAGAGATGGGAATATCAGACCACCTGACCTGCCTCCTGAGAAATCTGTATGCAGGTCAAGAAGCAACAGAACTGGACATGGAACAACAGACTGCTTCCAAATCTGGAAAGGAGTACGTCAAGGCTGTGTATTGTCACCCTGCTTATTTAACTTATATGCAGAGTACATCATGAGAAATGCCGGGCTGGATGAAGCACAAGCTGGAATCAAGATTGCCAGGAGCTATCAATAACCTCAGATATGCAGATGACACCACACTTATGGCAGAAAGTGAAGAGGAACTGAAGAACCTCTTGATGAAAGTGAAAGAGGAGAGTGAACAAGCTGGCTTAAACCTCAACATTCATAAAATGAAGATCATGGCATCTGGTCCCATCACTTCATGGCAAATAGGTGGGGAAACAATGGAAATAGTGAGAGACTTTATTTTTGGGGGCTCCAAAATCACTGCAGACGGTGACTGCAGCCATGAAATTAAAAGATGCTTGCTCCTTGGAAGAAAAGCTATGACCAACCTAGACAGCATATTAAAAAGCAGAGACATTACTTTGTAGACAAAGGCCCATCTAGTCAAAGCCATGGTTTTTCCAGTAGTCCTGCATGGATGTGAGAATTGGACTATAAAGAAAGCTGAGCACTGAAGAATTGATGGTTTTGAACTGTGGTGTTGGAGAAGACTCTTGAGAGTCCCTTGAACAGCAAGGAGATCTAACCAGTCGATCCTAAAGGAAATCAGTCCTGAATATTCATTGGAAGGAGTGATGCTGAAGCTGAAACTCCGAAACTTTGGCCACCTGATGCAAAGAACAAAGTCATTGGAAAATGACCATGATGCTTGGAAAGACTGAAGACAGGAAGAGAAGGGGACGACAGAGGATGAGATGGTTGGATGGCATCACCAACATTATGGACATGAGTTTGAGTAAGCTCTGGGAGCTGGTGATGGACAGGGAAGCCTCGCGTGCTGCAGTCCATTGGGTCACAAAGAGTGGGACACAACTGAGCAACTGAACTGAACTGAATTGAATTTAAATGGGGAAAGTTTAATATGAGACATTTTAAATTAGTAATGGGATTAGCTCTTAAGACCTAAAGTGAGTTCTAAAGAATGTAGGAGGGCACATAAAGGGAACAGCAGCTGCCTCTACGGCTGAATTTGGGCGAGCTCCCTTCCTGCCCTCCCTCCACCCCTTACCCCAGACTGAGATTTAGACGTCACTAGAAAAGACATGACGACAGCCCCTGGATGGCCATGTTCGCCCCAGAACTGCAGACTGCAGCTGACAAGCAGGAATTGCTTGGTGGAAAAGGAGCAAAAGTTGCCAGGAGGCTGCCCATACGGGGCTGTTGAATACCCTTGGAAGCTATCCAGGGTGCCTGTGAAATGTAAGTGGAAGCCGGCTGGGGTGCCTGTGGAACTCAGCTGAAAGCTGCCATTAGAAGAACTGCTAAAATTTGCTGGGGACCAGTTCCACTGGGAATCCTGCATGCCTGCCGTCTGGCAGAGGTGCAAGAAGGGAAGCTCAGAGTCCCTTTCCCCTGCAGTGTCCCTGTTCCGCCCTCTACTGACAAAGGCTAATATTGTGCCCCATGCGGAAGGAGAAAACGCCCATAGTTGCAGCTCCAGTATCACAAATTGGGCAATGAAGGGTAGACGGACAGCTGAGAGACAATAACTAGATAACTGGCAGAGGATTCAAGGAGAATCCTCTGATTCTCCTTAATCAAAGAGATTTGAAACAGTAGGACTTAAATATCCCTCTTTCAGAGTGTGATAGATTGCATTAAATGTAATGCAGTTAAAAAGATTTCAGACAGAAAAGGTAAAAAACACAACAAAATCATCACGTACTTGACCACACACACAAAAAAAAACTCTTAAATCTTTCAAAGTATGGCTATTTAAAGGTCATTATTTGGTGACAAAACAAAAATAAACAAAAACAGCACCTCAAGAATGAGGTAACTAAAATAAAGTTTAATCATGTCTTAAAATGATTTCAATTGAAATTGAGAGGTTTTTAAAATATCTGGATCAATTAGAAAACAAAGTAAATTGTAATCTTGAAGCTGATAGAAATAAGAACATTCATTATCAAAATCTGTGGGCTATAGAATAAAATTTTAAATGCATAATCAAGGATTTTATTATTAGCAAGAGAGAGACAACATATATGTGCAAGTGTTCAACTTTAAAAATAAATAAAACTCATGGCAAAACCAATACAATATTGTAAAGTAATTAGCCTCCAATTAAAATAAATTTAAAAATAAATAAATAAAACTCAATAAAATAAAATGTGTAAGCTTAAAGCTAAAAAAGAGGATTAAAAGCAAAATAAATAAAAACTTGAATGAAATACTAAATAAAAGCAAGAGCAAATAGAGAAATAAGTGATTTTAGCAATCTCTAAAATAAAATAATTACACAGAAAGAGACAAAATATTTGAAAGACCAATATCAAATATTTCAAAATATTGAATAGACCAATTTTTGTGTTGTGTGAGTTCCCAATTCCCTAATATTAAAATGTATAAGATTTGGCTGGTTTTATAGTTAAGTTCTAACTCACCTTCAAAAAAGGCTGCTGCTGCTGTTGCTGCTGCTAAGTCGCTTCAGTCGTGTCCGACTCTGTGCGACCCCATAGACGGCAGCCCGCCAGGTTCCCCTGTCCCTGGGATTCTCTAGGCAAGAACACTGGAGTGGGTTGCCATTTCCTTCTCCAATGCATGAAAGTGAAAAGTGAAGTCGCTCAGTTGCGACCCCATGGACTATAGCCCACCAGGCTCCTCCGTCCATGGGATTTTCCAAGCAAGAGTACTGGAGTGGGGTGCCATTGCCTTCTCCATCAAAAAAGGCATTTTCTAGGTATTTGGATTTTACTAGAGCATGGGAGGAAAAGAAACACCTTTAAAATTTAATTTATAAAGAGAACATAATCTCTCAAATAAAAACTTGATAGTACAAAATTTAGTCTAGGTCATCTGTGAGTATAGACATAAATAGCCCAACTATAAATAGAATTGCAGCAGTGTTTTAAAGTAATACTATGCTGTGGACCAAGTAGTTTATTCCAGGGACACAAGAATGTTTCAAAATTAAGATCTAGCTATACAGTTTGTAATATTAAATTATAGGAAAAAACCCACTCATTATCAATAGAGTCTGAATAATTTAATCAATTTAAAGGAAAAATAAATTGTGAATAAAAATGGTTGATATTGTTTTCCAAAAAAAAGAAAGAAAATTCTAATGAATGATAAAATACTGAAGCTGTTGATTTTAAGATAAAATACCAGGGAATGTTGCTTTCTATAAATCACTATTTTAAATTTTATTTTGTATTTCTAGTTCATGCAACATAACAAAGGAATGAAGTAAGTTGTATTAGTATTTGAAAATAAGAAATAAAACTACGACTTTCATATAATTTGTTTGTATGCCTAGAAAATTCCACAAGCCAGAAAAAAGGACTATTATCAATAACAAGAGGATACAGTAAGTTACTTGGATATATGATAAAGATACAATTTAATGACTTTCCTTTATAGTTAAAAAACTCTTTTAGAATGGAAATTAAAAAAAAGTATTAATCTCAATAGCAGCATTAATCATGCTCTCCTTAGGAATAAACTAACAAACTAAAATGTTAACAAAATTGTATAAAGAAAAACATTCACTGAAGGACAAATAAAAAGTGATGATGTTCCTGAGGGGAAGATTTACTAACAAGCATATAAATCCTTCCCAAATTAGTATTTGCAATTAACATGTTTCCAATTCTGGTCCCAATGCTATCTCCTGGGTTCAATTCCACAGTTCCTTTGCATATAATTTGCTTTCTGGCAGAAAGCAGATGGCACATTCAAATGGGTAATTGAGGAAAGTTTAATGAAGAGATAATTTACCAAGGTTTTGGTAGGGTGATCTGAAAACCACAGGAGACGGTGAAGCCCTCGGGACTCATATTACCATTCTGAGTCCTAAACACATGGGAAAGGGCAGGGAGTGGAGAACAGAGAGCTCCAACTCCAGCTATGGGAGAGGCCCACCCAAGGAGATCTATGGTGCACTGGATGGAAGCCACTGAGGACTGAGGACTGTGGACTGTAGCCCTGCTGGAAAGGAGCTGAGTGAACAAATGCCATATCTTTCCTTTAGTCTCCTGTTGGTGCCTCTCACTGGCCAAACTCAAATGGAAACAAGAGGCAAGAATCCAAGGTGAAGCAGTCCACAGATGCCCAGCTCCCAAGATAAAGAGGCAAGAGAATCTGGAGAAGCAGGTACAGATGTCCGGTTCTGTGTTAAAGAATCATGCGTAACGAAAATATTGATGATTACATGTAATAGAAGAGGACTGGCTCTATTCAAGATCGTGAAATTTTCAATAAATGCCTGGATTGGGTAAAGGAATAGGCAAGCAAAGAACAGAGTTGAACAGAGATTCCAAAATAACCTTGAGAATGTATGGGAACTAGATATATGTTAGAGATTCTATTCCATTACATAGAGGAAAGAATGACTGACATGATAAAGTTTTAACCATTGATTTGGAATAAAAGAAAGTTGATATTCAACTCATAAAACAAAAATAAATTACAGGCTAATGAAAAAGATAACTAGAAAAAAATATGTATCTGAAGAAATTATGGTGGGTTATTTTTTATAATTATGGTTTTGATTGAATTGCTTAAGTAAGATATGTCATAAAGAAAAAATATAATGGATTTGAGCAGATAAAAATGAAGTTTGGTCACAAGAACTAGCAAACAGATTCATGACAGA
Organism: Ovis canadensis; assembly: GCF_042477335.2. Lineage (NCBI taxonomy): Eukaryota > Metazoa > Chordata > Mammalia > Artiodactyla > Bovidae > Ovis > Ovis canadensis. The sequence goes on from NC_091247.1 coordinate 88,227,800, forward strand.
AAGAACACATCTGTGACAAAATAATACACAGAGGATTAATTACTATAAGAAAGGCAGTGCCAAAGAATGCTCAAACTACTGCACAATTGCACTCATCTCACACACTAGTAAAGAAATGCTCAAAATTCTCCAAGCCAGGCTTCAGCAATATGTGAACAGTGAACTTCCAGATGTTCAAGCTGGTTTAGAAACGGCAGAGGGACCAGAGATCAAATTGCCAACATCTACTGGATCATGGAAAAAGCAAGAGAGTTCCAGAAAAACATCTACTTCTGCTTTATTGACTATGCCAAAGCCTTTGACTGTGTGGATCACAATAAACTGTGGAAAATTCTGAAAGAGATGGGAATACCAGACCACCTGACCTGCCTCTTGAAAAACCTATATGCAGGTCAGGAAGCAACAGTTAGAACTGGACATGGAACAAAAGACTGGTTCCAAATAGGAAAAGGAGTACGTCAAGGCTGTATATTGTCACCCTGCTTATTTAATTTCTATGTAGAGTACATCATGAGAAACACTGGGCTGGAAGAAGCACAAGCTGGAATCAGGACTGCTGGGAGAAATATCAGTAACCTCAGATATGCAGATGATACCACCCTTGTGGCAGAAAGTAAAGAGGAACTAAAAAGCCTCTTGATGAAAGTGAAAGAGGAGAGTGAAAAAGTTGGCTTAAAGCTCAACATTCAGAAAACGAAGATCATGGCATCTGACCCCATCCCTTCATGGGAAATGGATGGGGAAACAGTGGAAACAGTGTCAGACTTTATCTTTTTGGGCTCCAAAATCACTGCAGATGGTGATTGCAGCCATGAAATTAAAAGACGCTTACTCTTTGGAAGGAAGGTTATGACCAACCTAGATAGCATATTGAAAAGCAGAGACATTACTTTGCCAACAAAGGTCCATCTAGTCAAGGCTATGGTTTTTCCAGTGGTCATGTATGGATGTGAGAGTTGGACTATGAAGAAAGCTGAGCACCGAAGAATTGATGCTTTTAAACTGTGGTGTTGGAGAAAACTCTTGAGTCCCTTAGACTGCAAGGAGACCCAACCAGTCCATCCTAAAGATCTGTCCTGTTTGGTCATTGGAAGAACTGATGCTAAAGCTGAAACTCCAGTACTTTGGCCACCTCATGCGAAGAGTTGACTTATTAGAAAAGACCCTGATGCTGGGAGGGATTGGAGGCAGGAGGAGGAGGGGATGACAGAGGATGAGATGGCTGGATGGCATCACCAGTTCAATGGTCATGAGTTTGAGTGAACTCTGGGAGTTGGTGATGGACAGGGAAGCCTGGCGTGCTGCAATTCATGGGGTCGCAAAGAGTTGGACACGACTGAGTGAATGAAGTGAAGTGATAGGAATACAATAATTAAACTGTAAAAGATATCTTTTCTTTCCTTCCTCCCTATGGCCCTCTATTCCTCTCTTCCTTCCTTCCTGTTAATGATTTTTAATAAAGAAACATGCATTTAACATGGTTTAGTTATAATAAATGTACTTCAGCAATGGAAGGCTGTATGGCAGAAACTGTTAGTGCTTTCAAGTACTCATAATCTCTCCTATATTTTCAAACTGCTTACGGTCCATGGGGTCACAAAGAGCGGGACATGACTGAGGGTATTTGGCTGCTCTGGGTCTTTGTTGCCATGCAGGGACTTTCTCTCTAGTTGTGGGGAGAAGGGGCTATTCTTTCATAGCAGTGCGTGGGCTCTTCATTGAGGTGGTTTCTCTCGTTGTGGAGCTCAGGCTCTAGAGTGTGTGGCTTTGGTCGTTGTGGCTCATAGGCTCAGTTGCCCTGCGGCAGTGGGATCTTAATTCCGTAACCAGGGATTGAACCCATGTCCCTTGCATTGGCAGCTGTGTTACGCTGGATCACCAGGGAAGTCCTAAAGTCAACTGATTATAGATATTAACAAATCTACAAAATACTTTCACAGCAACATCTTGATTGGTGTTTGATTAAACAACTGTGTGCTATAGCCTAGCAATGTTGAAATATAAAATTAACCATTACATAGATCTATGTGTACAGGGGGAAAAGAATGTCATGTTGGTAAGTGGAAAGAGGCAATTGCCAAAGAATTGTTCAAAATATGAGGCAAGTGCTTGTGGTTGTCTTAAGTTCTATTCTAACTTTCTTTGGGCATGCCTGTATGTACATCTGGGACTGGGAAGGCAGAAACTACTTCCCAAGCTCATGTGAAGCTTGGATTCCAGATGTGGCAAGGTTCTCCTGGACTGACACAGAGAGAGAAGGAAGAGCAAGGTGAGACCAGGCTCAGGGCAAGTGGGAAGGTCAATTCTTCTCTAATGTATGATGTTGGAGACAGTTCTAGGGCAGCTCTGGGATAGGTTCAAGTGTCAAGTCCCGTATTCTGGCTGCCCAGGTGTGTAGTTTCAGCAGTAGAATATCTGCTAGACTAGTCTATGGTGTAGATGAGCCTTTCTCTTGGACCCTTTTAATGACAAATCCATCCCCATGGCTTTGCCAGAAATTCCCTGCTAATTCTCAATTAATGCTCCCAAATGAATTCTTTCTGTTTAAATAAGCTATATTTGATACTGTCTTCCACTACTAAGAGCCTTAGCAAGTAATGTATAATCTATGACTACAAAAAGAAATAGTCCTTTCTGTTTCATTTTTAGTTATAAATATATATAAAATTTATATGTATCAATGCAAATATTAAACAAATAGAGATAGATTACACTATTATACAGGTAGCATGTAGTAGAAGAGGGAGGGAAATTAATTCTGTTTCAATCAGAGGCCAAACCAGTCAAGAAAAGTTTAAACCACTCAAAGCTAGAGAGGCAGTACCTCTGGGACTCACTGCTATTTATGATAAACATTCTCTTTTGGTTCATTACATTGAGTTGGGATTTCTAGTAATTGCAAACATAAATTTTACAAATTTATACTGATAAACTTTTGAGTATATATTCATATTCAAAATACTAGAAGGTTATATCATATGCAATTAATCTAAATGCAGCTTACATAAGTACATCTACTTATATTTATTTAAGATGATGTTGACAGCCTATAGGAATTTGAAGTTCACCTTGCAGTAAATTTCACAACTTTAGTTAAAATGTGATGTGTCTATGTTAAAATGAAAAGATTCTTATGAGATTTTATTGCTTTATTTTGCATTTGTTATAGTTGGTTCTCTATATCAGATTTGTTAACAGTTATTTGGTTAATATTATCTGATATTTGTTTATAATACTTAAGTATTTTTAAAGCCCTGAAAAATATCACAGTCCCACAATATTAAAGAGATGGTTACTGAATGGGACCCTCTCCTCATTGTCTCTCCAAAGCCTGTAGTAGGCAATCAATAGTTTTAATTGAAAGGTGTGTGTGTGTGTGTGTCCTAAGTTGCTTTAGTTGTGTCTGACTCTTTGCAACCCTATGGACTGTAGCCTGCCAGGCTCCTCTGTCCATGGGATTCTCCAGCCAAGACTACTGGAGTGGGTTGTCATTTCCTCCTCCAGGGGATCTTCCCAACCCAGGAATCAACCCTGCATCTTTTATGTATCCTGCATTGTCAAGCAGGTTGTTTACGACTAGTGCCACCTGGGAAGCCCAATTGAAAGGTAGTTTGACTGTTTTTCAGCCCTACTTTATTTGCTCAGCACCCCATCTACGATCCTTACTGAGAAGGTCCCCAAGAGTGGAATGGCAGCCCTGAGGTCTTCCACAGGCTTGGCCCTCTCCAACCTCTTGATTTGCTTTTCTGGGTATGAGTGTTCCCATTTAGGCCTGGAGAGTTTCAAAGTTGGAACAGGAGAGAATAGGAGCCAATTCTCCCTCTCGGATGCAGAGGTGAGGTTCTTACCAAGCTCATCATCAGTAAGAGGGAAGGAGACTGATGTTCAGAGAAGAGAGAAATGATAGTGAGTGAGAATCCTGATGGTATGTTTGGTTGCCTGAGCCTGATTGCTTAACATGCAGTTGAAATATGAGTTTCAGTCACTTGCAACCAAAAGAGACTCAAGTAATGGAATCTCTGACATAGCTTTAGTTTTCTTGAGATGAGTTAGGCAGAAAACAAAGTTGCCTACCCTGCAGGATTTAATAATAGATTAACTAGCAGCTCTGAATTGGGGCTCTGGTTGTTCCAAGTGCCGAGTGCTGTTTGGAGGCATGTTATTCTCGGGTAAGTGAGAGGAAGGTCTGCACTCAAGGGGAAATAACACTGAGTCCCTGCATCCCCGTTTTCTTGGTGCCCAGATGGAAGCTTTCTCTCCACTCTTCCTGCGACTTCCAGACACTTCAGATCATTTCTCTCTTCCTCCTTCACTGATGCTCCCACCAATCCCCCATCACCCTTCTCTTATCCCCACTCTTTCTTGGTTTGGGGGAGCAGAAACCCTCTTAAAGCATAAAGGAGCTGCATGGTCACGAACAAGCAGCCTCACTTCATCTAGGATCATTTCCTAATGTACACAATGGAGGATGTTGGCAAGGTCACTTCTGATAGTCACCTTAACCTAAAATTATGGATGATGCGGTGGAAAGGATGATTTGGAATGTGGGGTACTTTTCAAAAAATAGGTATGTAAAACATAAATTTTAACTTATGCTTTCAAGCAAAACAAGGCGGGAGATCGGTGGAGACAGGGCAGCGCAGGGTTGTGAAAGAACTAATTGCCAAGAGCAGCAAGAAGATAAACATGGTTGTAGTGATATGTGTCAGCCAGGGCTGTGCAATAGGAAACCCGGTGGTAGCCTGCCCTGTCCCCAGATGGTTGTGACCGGCCAAGGAAAAAAATACTCTTCTTAAATAAATACCCTCTTTATTAAGAAGGTTTCAATTACCCAACATGTGACCTTAGAATACTCCATGTGATGAACTACACAATTGCATAAACTCCCAATTATTCTGGGAAATTTATATTTTGTGACAGTATTTGGCCAATTTGCAAAATAATAGAAACAACACTTTGCAGAAGTATTTGAAAAGCTTATAATAGGGAAAAATTAGAAGCTCTCTCATTCATAAATAACTATCATGACATAAAGCTGAAGTAGACCATGAAATAATTTTGTGAACAAAAAGTTTGTAAGAGAAAATATCTATGAAACATCCATAAAGAATAATGGAAGGGGGTTATGTGAAATAGAGTGAAAACATTATAAATTAAATGGTAGTTTGACTTTTTAAAAGCCCTACATTATAATTATTTGAGAGTAATAGTCATATATATATATCTCGTTTGACTCACAATTTCTAACTAATTAAAATACATGAACATTTTCATCCTGAAAGTTTTTTCTTCTAATTGGCTCCCATAGTACAGAATATATAGTGTATTTCATATTGGCACTGGAGAGTCAACAATCTGGATAGATGAAGGAAATCCTGGAAAATCAAGGAGAGGTGAAGCACAAAACTAAAAATAATGTGTAGGAGACACTATTGGTTGTCTATACGACAGCCTTGTATCCTGCTCTTCCCTATTAACTGATTCAGATTTTGTTTCAGAATTCAGGCGTGTGGCAATGTGCCCAGAGTAAGTGAGTTCTTTCTCAGGCTTCATAGGCTGAAACAAGGCAGGATAGTTCTGTGCCAATGACTGGTTAGGAGAGGTGGGACATGTGACCCAGTTCTGACTCATGACTTAGAAAAGGGTATTTGCTGGGGTATTCTGGGAAACATTTTTCTTTCTGATATAACTGAACACAGGTGGGAAGAGCACCCTCCCCATTTCTTTTTAGCCTTTGGATGTTGTCATACAAAGAGATGATATTTGGCAACATGGCAGCCAGCTTAAGATCATGAGGGGAAAAGCCAAAACATCTCAGATAATATAACCCAGAACCCTGTCATTGACGGGCTCATGATTTAACTAACCCTGGAAACATGTGACTCCAGTCTTTTTGTTATTGAAATAGTTAACTCATCTAAGTTTTTTGTTGTTGCTATTTGCAGGCAAAGCCATACTATCGGATACAAAAGTGACCCAATCCTATTAATGTGTGTTCATTATGGAATCAAACAGTCCTGAATTTGAATAGTAGTTTTATCAATGAATACTTGTATGACCTTTACAGATACTTTACCTTTTCTCATGTCTAAAATGGGGATGATAATGGAGTCCAGCTCACTGGATTCTTGAGAATATTAAATGCCATACTGCATTTAAAGCAGTTAATAAAATTCTGGCCACGTGGTGAACACACAGTGGAAATTAGCTATTTTTTAATGAGAGTTTACATTGGTTATTATTACGAGGCTTGTGACTGTAACATATGCAGCTCTATGGCAGCTTCATCAAGGCAAGTTAGAGAAAAGTAAGCACTCTCTTCTGACTTGCTTACCCCTAATCAGCACTATTCCATTCACAAAATGGCCCTTTAGCTCCCTCTTTAATTGCTGCGGAAGATTGAGAACAAAGGAAGACTCAGGGAAAACCGTTCACTGGAGGATGAATAGAGCCTAAAGGCTGACAGTGTGGGAAACTGCGCACATTTGGATGGGTTATTAAGATGGGGTTGTGGGTGATTCTGGAGTTGAGCAAGGCATGGGGGCATCTGCAGATAAGCAGAGTCGGATTACTGAAGACATTGTGGTAGAGGAATTTTGAGAAACTGACAGAAAACTAAAGAGTTGAAAATAATATTTGGCGGTTAGAGAAAATAAGATAGGACATTTCCACATTATTTTACCGCTCAATTGTCTGCATCTCTCCTGTTCACTTTCATTTTTGTGTTCATTCCAGGGTAAATAACAAGGAGTCAAATGGTACAAGGAGGAGGATTTACAAACAGTTCTTTCATCTTTCTGCCCTGAAACCTTTTTTCCTCCATAAGCTCTTAAAGTGATATTGACCCCAATGGATTCTCTTGGTTTAAATAGATTCTGCTGCCAAACTTAGTGCTAGGACACCAGGAGTGTGAGCAAGTATAAGGTGGAGCTCTCCAGCCTTTGCTTCAAAGTGGGATTTAGTCAGTCACTCTGAAAGGCATGTGGCAACAGGGTGCCCTCTCAGCATCTGCATCCCTGTCTGTTGTCCCTTCTGCCCTCAAGGTTGTATAGGAGCTCAGGGGAACTAGCAGTTTGGCTGAGTGGTCTTAGGCAACCTGATATGGAGTCCCCTGATTTTAGTACTTCACTGTGAAATCTCGCTCCAGACATTCCCAGCCATCTTAGTCACCTTAAGACTGCACAAGAATCACCTGTAGTGCTTATTAATAATAGATTCCAGGGACCTTCTTGTTCAGAGCACTTGTACAAGTCCCAGGAATCAGTGACTTTCATCAGGCATCCTCAGTGATTCTAATGCAAGAGACCCAGGAGTTACATTTTTAAAAACATGCTCTAAGTACCAGGACTACCATCATAATGTCTTTCAATTTCTCTCGTTTTCCTAATTCCTAAGACGTGTAGATGCTACTTCTGAATAACTGCTGAGAAATTCTCTTTAAAAATTAAACTTAACTGGAAATTAAGTTTAATTTCCAGTTCTGAAATTAGAGCTTTCCCTTGGAAGACTGGGTTACTATCAGAAGGAACATGTCTCTCCTGGGAAAAGCTGACACCAGTGAAATACTCAAGGACCAACTAGCCTTGCTTCCTTAATCCTGGCACTCGTTCAGGGGGAAAGCCCTCTTGGAAGTCGGAACCTCGCCAAAGGGCAGTGTGAGTGGGGGAGGTGTGTCGTGCAGGGATCAGAAAAGTCACATTCAGGCACATCCATTAAATTAATTAATGAGATTTTATAATAATTAGTTTAGAGACAAGCAAAACTTTAGTGACATGATAAAGGAACCAGTCTGGGCTTTCCCCCGTGTTAGGAGGACACAGGTGTAGCGCTGAGATTGGAAACAGTGTGTAAGGAGACTTCCAGGCAATTGGTACCCAGCAGGGTGTTCCTGAGAGTGGGGGAAGACAGTAGGACAGAGGGAGGAGAGACTTCACTCTAAAGCATAATGACCATATATGTTTTCACAGAGAGTTTTCTCCTACAAACTTCATCATACCCATGATGTCATGGGTTGAATCCCAGAAGAAAGATTTTTTTTTTTGAGGGGTGGATTCAGCCTAGTTTGTAGGATCTTAGTTGTCCCAACCTGGGATCAAACCTGGGCCTCTGCAGTGAAAGCAGAGTCCTAACCACTGGACTGCCAGGAAATTCCCCAGAAATTGCTAATCTATTTTTAACATAGATCATTTTACTGAAGTTACAGATTCTCTCTCCAAGAAGTATGTATGTAGGCATGCCCATGAAAAAGTTCCATATCATGTCAAGGATCCATGAACCTCCTGAAACTCATTTGTAGACCCCAAACAAAGAATGTCTGCTTCAGAATAAACACAGCAGATCCTGGAGATGGAAGTCAATGAAGGATGTTGCTGCTGCTGCTGCTGCTAAGTCGCTTCAGTCGTGTCCGACTCTGTGCGACCCCATAGACGGCAGCCCTCCAGGCTCCCCCGTCCCTGGGATTCTTCAGGCAAGAACACTGGAGTGGGTTGCCATTTCCTTCTCCAATGCATCAAAGTGAAAACAGAAAGCGAAGTCTCTCAGTCATGTCCGACTCTTAGCAACCTCATGGAGTGCAGCCCACCAGGCTCCTCCATCCACGGGATTTTCCAAGCAAGAGTACTGGAGTGGGGTGCCATTGCCTTCTCCCAGTGAAGGATAGGATAACTCAATAAAATAGACTTTTGGTTGAGTCAGGCATTGATTTCACAATAGCCTCTCTCTGAAGCCAGACTACTTGGATCAAATCCTGCCTCCTTCCTGGTTTCCCAGCTGTACCACTTGAGGCAGTAGACCTCCCTTGCCTCCCTGGACACAGTTCCGCATTTCTAAAATGAGGGTGATGACACAGACACAGTGACTGTGAGGAGTGAATGTGTAAAGTTCTTACTGGCACATAAATGTGTGTGTGTGTGTGTGTGTGTGTGTGTGTGTGTGTGTGTGTATGTTAGTTGCTCAGTCGTGTCTGACTCTTCAACCCCATGGACTCTAGCCTGCCAGGCTCCTCTGTCCATGGAATTCTCCAGGCAAGAATACTGGAGTAGATTGCCATTCCCTTCTCCAGGAAAGGTTTGCTGATACTATTATTTAATTCTCTTTCTCAGTGTATGATGTCAACATCAACCACTTATCCAGCCTATCTTGCTTATTGTTATCACTTAAATTCTTATGCTTCTGCTCATGCTGTATTTTGTTAAATAGAATAAAGCCTCCATAAGGAGTGATTTTAACATTTTAGACACTGCATTTCATACAGAGCTCATATTTAATGAAAATTGTTGAAACAAATGAATTTGTGGAATGAGTTTGACTAGGCCTCTCTAAACATCCCTGTAATCTTTCCCTTCCTTTTTACCTTCATTCAACAGCTTTAATTCAGGACTTCACTACTTATCAGGCTTCTCAAAAGAGTCGTTGCCTAAAAGCATTTCTGAAATCTATCCATATATTAGAGTCACCTGCGGGGGCGGGTGGGGGGGGTGGGGGCGCGGCTATTAGTGTCCTCTGCTTCCCTGGTGGCTCAGATAGTAAAGCATCTGCCTTGCAAGGTGGGAGACCTGGGTTCAATCCCTGGGTTAGGAAGATCCCCTGGAGAAGGAAATGGCAACCCACTCCAGTACCCTTGCCTGGAAAATCCCATGGACAGAGGAGCCTAGTAGGCTATAGTCCATGGGATCATGAACAGTCGGACACGACTGAGTGACTTCACTTTCTTTCTTTCTTTCTGTGAGGTGTATAGGATTAGCAACTCTGAAGTGGCAGTACTGAGAACATAAAATTCTTCCAGAAGTTTCTTATGTTATTTCCCTTAATCTTTCTCTCTCTTTTTTTTTTTTCAAAGTTATTTATTTGGCTGCATAGGGCCTTAATTGTAGCACACGGGACCTTCTTTCTAGTTGCAGAGTGGGGGCTCAGTTGCCCTGCATCCTGTGGGATCTTAGTTCCCCAACCAGGGACTGAACATGCATCCCCTGCATTAGAAGGCAGATTCTTAACCACTGGATCATCAGGGAAGTCCTCTCTCATGTGATTCTTAAGTAATGCTGGTTTTTGGAACTACTTGGTCTATGCTTAAAAACAGTCTAGATTCCTTGTCCTTTCATGAAAGACCATTCACTCATTTCCATGTATTTCCCCCAGTATTGGCATCTGCTCCATGTACCCTATATTCCAACCATACAAAACAACTGCTGTGTTTCCTAGCACCGTATTCTTTCATGGATGTGCTTTGTGCACTTCTGACCTTTGAATATAGGTCAATTTTTGTTTGTTTTGTTTGAAGTCAGATGTTAAAAAATATTCTCTCTCCTAGATTCATACCCCTTTAGTAGTCTCCAACAAAGTTCCAGTTTTCAGTTTTAAATGTTGGGTTCATTGATAGAACAAAGATGAATTTCATCCCTTTAACCAAGTGAATCATTCTTTCCCCCAGCTGCCATGTAATTCGCATGCCATAACATCTGTTCTATTAAAGTATAAAACTTACTGATTTTTAGTATATTCTCAAATTTATAAAACCATTCAGTTCAGTCAGTTCAGTCGCTCAGTCGTGTCCGACTCTTTGCGACCCCATGAATTGCAGCACGCCAGGCCTCCCTGTCCATCACCAACTCCCGGAACTCACTCAAACTCTTGTCCATTGAGTCGGTGATGCCATCCAGCCATCTCATCCTCTCGTCCCCTTAGCCTCCTGCCCCCAATCACTCCCTGCATCAAAGTCTTTTCCAATGAGTCAACTCTTCGCATGAAGTGGCCCAAGTACTGGAGTTTCAGCTTTAGCATGATTCCTTCCAAAGAATACCCAGGACTGATCTCCTTTAGAATGGACTGGTTGGATCTCCTTGCAGTCCAAAGGACTCTCAAGAGTCTTCTCCAACACCACAGTTCAAAAGCATCAATTCTTCGGTGCTCAGCTTTCTTCACAATCCAACTCTCACATCCATACATGACTGCTGGAAAAACCATAGACTTGACTAGATGGACCTTTGTTGGCAAAGTAATGTCTCTGCTTTTCAATATGCTGTCTAGGTTGGTCATAACTTTCCTTCTAAGGAGTAAGTGTCTTTTAATTTCATGGCTGCAATCACCATCTGCAGTGATTTTGGAGCCCCCCAAAATAAACTTTGACACTGTTTCCACTGTTTCCCCATCTATTTCCTATGAAGTGATGGGACTGGATGCCATGATCTTCGTTTTCTGAATGTTGAGCTTTAAGCCAGTTTCTCCTCTTTCACTTTTATCAAGAGGCTTTTTAGTTCCTTTTCATTTTCTGCCATAAGGGTGGTGTTATCTGCATATCTGAAGTTATTGATATTTCTCCCAGCAATCTTGATTCCAGCTTGTGCTTCTTCCAGCCCAGCATTTCTCATGATGTACTCTGCATAGAAGTTAAATAAGCAGGGTGACAATATACACCTTGACGTACTCCTTTTCCTATTTGGAACCAGTCTGTTGTTCCATGTCCAGTTCTAACTGTTGCTTCCTGACCTGCATATAGGTTTCTCAAGAGGCAGGTCAGGTGGTCTGGTATTCCCATCTGTTTCAGGATTTTCCACAGTTTATTGTGGTCCACACTGTCAAAGGCTTTGGCATAGTCAATAAAGCAGAAGTAGATGTTTTTCTGGAACTCTCTTGATGTCTGGTTTCTCTGCCTTTTCTAAAACCAGCTTGAACATCAGGAAGTTCACGGTTCATGTATTGCTGAAGCCTGGCTTGGAGAATTCTGAGCGTTACTTTACTAGTGTGTGAGATGAGTGCAACTGTGTGGTAGTTTGAATGTTCTTTGGCATTGCCTTTCTTTGATATAAAACCATTACCATTATCTAATTCCAGAACATTTTTCTCATCCCCAATGGAAACCTTTTATATATTTTAAATCACTCTCCATTTCTCATACACACCCTCATAACCTCTGGCAGCCACTATTTACTTTTTGTCTCTGTGGATTTGCTATTCTGGACAGTTCATATAAATGGAAAAAATACAATATATGGCCTTTTTTTTTTGGTCTGACCTCTTTCACTTGCCATGTTTTCAAGAGTCATCCATGTTATAGCATTATCAGTATTTCATTTGTTTCGATTGGCAAGTGATATTCAAGCAAGTGGGTAACCACATTTTGTGTATCCATTCTTCTGTTGATACACATCAGGGTTACTTCCCCTTTGACCATTATGAAAAAAGCTGTTATTGACACTGTGTACAAGTTTTTGTGTAGACATATGTTGTTGAGTCTTTGGGGTATACATTTAAAAATGGAAATGTTGGGCCATATGGTAACTCTTTGTTTACCTTTCTGAGAAACTGCCAAATTGTTTTCTTAAGCAGCCCTATTGTTTTGCATCCTTACCAGCTATGAATGAGGGCTCCAATTTCTCCACATCCTAAGGACACTTGTTATTTCTATCTTTTTTTTTTTTCTTTATAGCCATCCTAGCAGATGTGAAGTGGTATCTCATTGTGGTGTTGATTTACATTTTTTTAATGACTAATGGTAGCATCTTTTCATCCACTTACTGGCCATTTGCAAATCTTCTTTGGAAAATATTTGAATTCTTTGCTAAATTTTACATTGGGTTATAACATGTTTCTTTATTGTAGAATTGTCAGAATTTTTGTGTATTTTGAATACAAATTACTAATCAGATACATGATTTGCAAATATTGTTTCTGATTCTGTGGGTTGTCAGTTTACTTTTTACTTTTTCAATACTGTAGTGTCTTTTGAGGCACTGGCACCCCACTCCAGTATTCTTGCCTGGAAAACCCCATGGATGGAGGAGCCTGGTAGGCTCCAGTCCATGGGGTCGCGAAGAGTTGGACACGACTGAATGACTTCACTTTCACTTTTCACTTTCATGCATTGGAGAAGGAAATGGCAGCCCACTCTAGTGTTCTTGCCTGGAGAATCCCAGGGATGGCAGAGCCTGGTGGGCTGCTGTCTATGGGATTGCACAGAGTCGGACACAACCGAAGCGACTTAGCATCAGCAGCAGCAGTCCTCTTAAAATGATTAAGTCTTTTCATGAACTTTGCATTCATCTAGATCTTCTTTAATCAATTTCAGTAATATTTTAATATCTAATATATAAATTTGCCACTTTTTTGGTTAACTTTACTCCTGAATATTTTATTCTTTTTGGACATGTAAATGGATGGGTTTTGTGAATTTCATTTTTGGATTGTTTATTACTAGTGTAAGGAAACACAGTTGATTTTATATATAGATTTATTCTGTAGCTATGTTGAATTCATTTATTAGTGAATTCCTTTGTATTTTCTATATACAAGTTTATGCCATCTGTGAAACATGGGCTTTTAATTCACATGGAGTTTTGGATAACATGGGTTCTGTATCATTAATTGCTTTATTATCTTGATCAAACTGATTAACTTTCATGAGAATAATTTTCTCTGTCTGCAAAATGACAATAATAAGTCCAAAATCCATAGTTGCTATGAGGAATACATGTGCTGACACCAGTCAAATAACCATTATTTCAATTATTTAATATGTGAATCACAAGAATTGGTTCTTTGTAGCTAAGAGTGAATAAATCATTTTCCAAATCATTTCTCAATCCTATTCACGTTTGGATTTTGATGTATGGCAGAAATCAACACAATATTGTAAAGCAATTACCCTTCAACTAAAAATAAATTAAAAAATTTTTAGAACTAACAAAAAATATGGATCTGAGAAAGAGTATATTAGATAATGTAAAGTCTTTTAGAATGATTAGAACAATCGGAAATGAAGCTTCAAAGATAGGTTGAAATTTTGTTTAAATACTTGGCTAGATATAATGAACATCATTGCATGGGAACAAAAAACTATTAAAGAATTTTTATTGGAGAATAATAAAATAAAATTTGAGGTACATTGAAAGACTGAGAAATTAGGAGTATGGGGAAAGGAGTAAAGAGGGAAAGATAGGAAGCTATTATAAGAGATCAGTAAAGAATTGATGAAAACCTCAACTAAGGTAGTACCTGGGTAAATGTACGTGCATGCTAAGTCACTCCAGTTGTGTCTGACTCTGAAATCCTATGGACCATAGCTTGCCAGGCTCCTCTGTCCATGGGATTCTCCAGGCAAGAATACTGGAGTGGGTTTCCCTGCCCTCCTCTAGGGAATCTTCATGCCCCAGGGATCGAATCCATGTCTCCTAAGTCTTTTACATTAGCAGGTGGGTTCTTTACCACTAGCACCACCTGGGAAACCCCTAACTGAGAAGATAAGTGAGAAATAATATACTTTGGAAGTATTTAGTATGTTTTGGTTGGAGGATAAGAATCATAACTTCCAGGATTCTGGGTTGTAAACATAGTTCCTTTATTGGAAATGTTGCCTAAGGTACCAATAGAGTGCCCAGGTAGATATGCTTATAGGATAATAGAAACTCAATTTGGAATTTATGAGAGAGACCTGTTGAGGGTTCTAGATATAAAATTTTAGCATTTGATTTCTATGACAACTTCTGGTCTTCACTTGTGTTCTTCATTTGAAGACTCCATGATTCATAATTATAAAAACTTCCTTATAAATATCCCCCCACCAAACCTCAGCTCTTCTGTCTCTGTCTGTCTCTCTCTGGATAACTTAGCTGTCTGGCAAAGCAAAATCTTTAGTCTAGTAAAACCTGAGCTCTTTCCATTCTTCACTTCTGTACCTCAGGCCTCCTCACATAACCCTTCTTCTTCTGCTACAGTCTGCGCTGATGTGCTCTGCAGGACACCTGTTGTCAAAATTTTAAGTTCTGCTTGCTCTCTTGTTGGAACTTCTGTTTATGGGATCATATATATTCTTCTTTCTTGATTTAAAATAGCATGGAAAATAAATTTCTAAATCTTTGCTTGTGTGAAAATGGTTGTCTTATCACCATAATATTTTGACTTGGTTTAAAATTATAGGCTGAAAATCAGTTTCCCTCAAAATTTTGAAGGTATTAAAAGGCACTTTAAGTTCTAGAATTATAGTTGAAGAACTTGTTATCATTCTGATACCCGTTTCACTGTTTGTGCTTTGTAGTTCTGTAAAGGGCTACCAAAGTTCATTGGATACCTGAGGATATTCTCTTTATTCCTTGTCTTCTGAAATTTTGCACTGATATGTGGATCTTTAGAATTTATTCTCTTGGGCATTTAGTGGTCTTTACAAACTGGAAACCCACTTCCAGCACTTTTGGGAAATTATCCTGTATTATTTACTTGATAATATCTTCCATTCCATTTTCAAATTTAACTCTTCCTGAAACTCCCTCCGTAATATGAAGAAAGACTGAACGGTCTTCTAAGTCTTTTATTTTTTCATATTTTCTTTTTTATTATAATTTATAAAAGATTATTTTTACTTTATTCTCCATTCAATTATTTTTTTCCATATGATTAATTTTACATTTTAAAATATTTTTCATTTCAAAAGTTCTTTTGTGTTTAAAGCATTTTAAATAGCATCTTGTTCTTTTTCTGTGTGTAATACTTTGATCTTTCCAGTTACATTAATTAGATTTTAAGTGATTATTTTTCTCTTTATATTATTCATGACTCTCAACTTCTTTCTGCTGTTTATTTTGTCTCAGACATTCGTATTGAGTCTGACTCTCCATTTTGTTTGGCTTGTTTGATATTTATAAAATACCAGATGTCGCATTATTAAAAAGTCAGTAATTTTGACTTCTTTTGAAAAACTGTAAGATCTGGCAACACTGGGGTCATGGTTTTCTTTCTTTCTTTCTTTTTTTTGATGGGTAGACACTGCATATTTTAGATAGAACACATATTCTAATGCTATTCTGTTTTATTCATTTATCCTCAGGCTCTATGAGCATTCATAGGCCATATTCTCCCTCTGTCACTCAAACGTTTCAGTCCACTCAGAAATCCTCTGACTTATACTTCTGGACACAGGGCTTATCTTTGAAGATAATATTTGCTCTGTTTTTCTTTCATTAAATCCTCTCCTGTCACCAAATATTTTTGGAATATAGTTGTTCCTTTAACATAACAGTGAGAAGTTTTATGACCAATGAAATCAACTCAAAACAGATATTATTTGATATATTCCCAAGATAATCGTTAGTAACTGTAATTTAGAGTGTTCTGTCTTGTATATCTACTCTTGGACAAATTAAAGAAAATTTAAAGTGTTAAGTTTTTCACGTAACATTTTGTGAAATTTGAGTCAACTAACACTTTCTAAGGATATGGTTGTCTGTTTATACATGGATGCATGATGCATGCTAAGTCACTTCAGTCATGTCTGACTTTGTGAGACTCTATGGACTGTAGCTCACCTAGTTCCTCTGTGCAAGGGATTCTCCAGGCAAGAATACCAGAGTGGATTGCCATGCCCTCCTCCAGGGGATCTTCCCAACCTCAGGATCAAATCCCTGTCTCTTGTATCTCTAACACTGGCAGGTGTGTTCTTGACCATTAGGGCCACCTGCGAAGTGCTTTTTCATGGATATTATGACTTAATTAAATGTTGACAATTTGGTGTTTCTTTGTAATATGGTAAATGAATTTTTTCTTTTTTTAATGAAAGAATTGATATAATTCAGTCAATGTCCATCATAAAGCAGTATGCCATATATTAAGGGGAGACCACCTGGCTGATCTCGTCACAGGAGCTAGATTTTAGTTCATTGAGTCATTGTTGAAGCATAAATATTTATTGAGAAACTTCTATGTGTAAAGCACTCTTCAAGGTGCTGTAAGCAGTCAATCAACCAAATAGTTAACGTTTCTGTCTTCTGGGAGCTTATAACTAAGTGGGGAGAAAATATATAGTAAACTATACAAATATGTTGGCTTATGTTACCTTCATGGCTTTGGGAAAATCATTTTATATTTCTGAGACTCAGTTTCTCTATGAATAAAATAAATATGTTGAACTCTAATTTTCTTTTATATCTTTAAATTAATGTTCTGCTTTAAATTTTAATTTTAAAAAATCATCTAAGAGTCTTGACTGATCCTGGATGTTGCATAAAGATAAATTATAGTGGAAAAATAACCTCTTGGTATGACTTGTCTTGAGAAGATATCTTGAGAAATAGAAGAATTTCATATCAATGTTTAAATTGTCTGAGACTGTATGATGGACATAGCTTTGTATTTCTCTAGGAATATTCTACATTTTAATCTACATATTTTTTAAAACATGAGAAGGAAACAGGTTATGTTCATTTTAACATAACTGTGTGTCTTTCATTCAACTATGCAAAACAGATTTTTGGTATCACTTACATGCTGGGCATTGAGAATGGGTTTTAATAAGAGACATATTTTGTCCTTAAGAAGGCTACATTTTTAGATAAAATTGTTTTTCCAGAAATTATACAATTAAATAATATTTCAGAGAGTGATAAGTGCTATGAAGGAAAAAATAGGGTAGGATATTAGAGAACAACAGCTCAAGAGAAGGGTCTATTTGACAGATAATACCAAGATGATCTGTCTAATGAGCTAATAGTAAGATTGCAGATCAAATACAGGATGACCAGTTGCATTTGAATTTTAGATAAATGGCAAATAATTTTTAGTATAAATATATCCCATGCAATATTTGTGACATAATTAGAAATTATGTTATTATAATTATAAAATTTAATATATATAAATATATAAATAAATAATATATTAATATATAATAATATATAAGTATATAATTATATATAAATTATAAAATATTATAAAATTCATTGTTTATCTGAAAACTCAAATTTAACTGGGAATCTTGCATTTTTATTTTCTAATCTGGCAACCTTACATTTAAGCCAGGACCAGAAAATAGTGAGGAAACTGTATATTGGATCCAGAGGGATAGATTTCAAGATAAAAGAAGCAGCAGGAAAGTCAATGGGTTGAGTCAGATTGAGGAGGGAGGGAAAGGCTGGGTGTGCTGGAGAGAGAGGCAGAAGTTAGATCGTATGTCTAAGTAGCTAAGTCATGTCCGATTCTTGCAACCCCATGGTTTGTAGGATTGTGGGACTATAGCCCGCCAGGCTCCTCTGTCCATGGAATTCTCCAGGCAAGAATACTGGAGTGGGTTGCCATTTCCTTCTCCAGGGGATCTTCCTGACCCAGGAATCGAACCCAATCTCCTGCATTGAAGGCTGATTCTTTACCAACTGAGCTATGAGGGAAGCAGGTACCTTTACAGATAATAGAGGTCCTTTAAACCATTGTTTAAATTGGAAGAACTGACTCATTTGGAAAGACCCTGATGCTGAGAAAGATTGAAGGTGGGAGGAGCAGGGGATAACAGAGGATGAAATGGTTGGATGGCATCACCAACTCGATGGACATGAGTTTGAGTAAACTCTAGGAGTTGGTGATGGACAGGGAGGCCTGGCGTGCTGCTGTCCATGGAGTCGCAAAGAGTCGGACACAACTAAGCACAACAACACTTGATGGAAAGCCATTAGAACATTTTGGGTGATGAATGATGAGATATAATTTAAGTTTAAAGAGACCTCTTGGCTGCTACATGAACATATTCTCTAAGGGCAAGAGATGAAGCAAGAAGACTTGTTGAAACTGACTGTGGCAGAGATGATGGTTTGGGATATGGTGTTAGCAGTGGGGATGGTGCACTGAAGTCTGAATTGGGTCATATTTTAAAAGAAGAATCACAGGACTTGCTAGTTAGATGTGAGATGAGTGAGAAAGATGAACATGAATTGCATTCTTTGTCTTTGGCCTGAGCAACAGCAGAGCTCATTATAAGTAAGGTTGACGACAATTAAAAGAAAGTGAATTAAATTTTCTTAAGCATTTGTTTATTGAAACACATGCAAACACACACTCACCTCTCTTGTCCATTCCTTGCCAAGGTTATCAAATCTAATGTATCAGCATGACTATCAGTATTTTCCTGTGCATAATACACCAGGCAATAGTACTAGCCCATTATATTTATTACTCAATTAAGTATGATTGTTATTATATTAATAATTCTCATATTACAGATGAGAAAAAAATGAAGCCCACAGGGATTAAATAACTTGCCCCACAGGATGCAGCTAGGAAATGGTGAAATATGGCTCTAAAGATAGTGTGATAGACTCAAAACACTTTCACTTAATAGCTAAATTTTGCAAAAACAAAGAGAGGAAAAGAAAAAAAATGATATTATGAGTCATCCTAAATAAAAAGGAATTCATTCAACTTTTAGACTTCTAGTCAAAGTTTCCCCCTAAATCCTTAAAATTTCAAATAAAGAAAGTGAAGGACAAATATTTAAAAACTTTACTAAGTGACAAAGCGAAGATTTGGCACATTAAGTTTCAAGTTTTTGTTATTGGATGAGAAGACTGAAATTATAAAAAGTCAGTTTTTCAAATTAATTTATAGTTTAATTCCCATTAAATCCTACATAATATGCACACAGTTCAGGTCAGTTGCTCAGTCGTGTCTGACTCTTTGCGACCCCATGAATCGCAGCATGCCCGGCCTCCCTATCCATCACCAACTCCCAGAGTTCACTCAGACTCACGTCCATCGAGTCAGTGAGCCATCCAGCAATTTCATCCTCTGTTGTCCCCTTCTCCTCCTGCCCCCAATCCCTCCCAACATCAGAGTCTTTTAAAATGAGTCAGTTCTTCCCATGAGGTGGCCAAAGTACTGGAGTTTCAGCTTCAGCATCATTCCCTCCAAAGAAATCCCAGGACTGATCTCCTTCAGAATGGACTGGTTGGATCTCCTTGCAGTCCAAGGGACTCTCAAGAGTCTTCTCCAACACCACAGTTCAAAACCATCTATTCTTTGGCTCTCAGCTTTCTTCACAGTCAAACTCTCTCATCCATACATGACCACTGGAAAAACCATAGCCTTGACT
The DNA here is from genome assembly GCF_042477335.2 of Ovis canadensis. Taxonomy (NCBI): domain Eukaryota; kingdom Metazoa; phylum Chordata; class Mammalia; order Artiodactyla; family Bovidae; genus Ovis; species Ovis canadensis. The sequence goes on from NC_091247.1 coordinate 88,247,640, forward strand.
AGATGGACCTTTGTTGGCAAAGTAATGTCTCTGCTTTTGAATATGCTATCTAGGTTGCTCATAACTTTTCTTCCAAGGAGTAAGCGTCTTTTAATTTCATGGCTGCAATCACCATCTGCAGTGATTTTGGAGCCCCCCAAAATAAAGTCTGTCACTGTTTCCACTGTTTTCCCATCTATTTCCCATGAAGTGATGGGACCAGATGCCATGATCTTCATTGCCTGAATGTTGAGCTTTAAGCCAACTTTTTCACTCTCCTCTTTCACTTTCATCAAGAGGCTCTTTAGTTCCTCTTCACTTTCTGCCATGAGGGTGGTGTCATCTCCATATCTGAGGTTATTGATATCTCTCCCGGCAATCTTGATTCCAGATTGTGTTTCTTCCAGTCCAGCGTTTCTCATGATGTACTCTGCATAGAAGTTAAATAAGCAGGGTGACAATATACAGCCTTGACGTACTCCTTTTCCTAATTGGAACCAGTTTGTTGTTCCATGTCCAGTGCCAACTGTTGCTTCCTGACCTGCATACAGATTTCTCAAGAGGCAGGTCAGGTGGTTTGGTATTCCCATCTCTCTCAGAATTTTCCACAGTTTATTGTGATCCACACAGTCAAAGGCTTTGGCATAGTCAATAAAGCAGAAGTAGATGTTTTTCTGGAACTCTCTTGCTTTTTCCATGATCCAGTGGATGTTGGCAATTTGATGTCTGCTTCCTCTGCCTTTTCTAAAACCAGCTTGTACATCTGCAAGTTCATGGTTCACAAATTGCTGAAGCCTGTCTTGGAGAATTTTGAGCATTACTTTGCTAACATGTGAGATGAGTGCAATTGTGCAGTAGTTTGAGCATTCGTTGGCATTGCCTTACTTTGGGATTGGAATGAAAACTGACCTTTTCCAGTCCTGTGGCCACTGCTGAGTTTACAAATTTGCTGGCATATTGAGTGCAGCATTTTCACAGCATCATCTTTCAGGATCTGAAATAGCTCAAGTGGAATTTCATCACCTCCACTAGCTTTGTTCGTAGTGATGCTTTCTAAGGCCCACTTGACTTCACATTCCAGGATGTCTGGCTCTAGGTGAGTGATCACAGCATCGTGATTATCTTGGTCATGAAGATCTCTGTACAGCTCTTCTGTGTATTCTTGCCACTTCTTCTTAATATCTTCTGCTTCTGTTAGGTCCATACCATTTCTGTCCTTTCTCGAGTCCATCTTTGCATGAAATGTTCCCTTGGTATCTCTAATTTTCTTGAAGAGATCTCTAGTCCTTCCCATTCTGTTATTTTCCTCTATTTCTTTGCATTGTTCACTGAGGAAGGCTTTCTTATCTCTTCTTGCTATTCCTTGGAACTCTGCATTCAGATGCTTATATCTTTCCTTTTCTCCTTTGCTTTTTGCTTCTCTTCTTTTCATAGCTATTTGTAAAGCTTCCCTAGACAGCCACTTTGCTTTTTTGCATTTCTTTTCCATGGGGATGGTCTTGATCCCTGTCTCCTGTACAATGTCACGAACCTGAGTCCATAGTTCATCAGGCACTCTATCTATCAGGTCTAGTCCGTTAAATCTATTTCTCACTTCCACTGTATAATCATAAGGGATTTGATTTAGGTCATACCTGAATGGTCTAGTGGTTTTCCCTACTTTCTTCAGTTTAAGTCTGAATTTGGAATAAGGAGTTCATGATCTGAGCCACAGTCAGCTCCCAGTCTTGTTTTTGCTGACTGTATAGAGCTTCTCCATCTTTGGCTGCAAAGAATATAATCAGTCTGATTTCATTGTTGACCATCTGCTGATGTCCATGTGTAGAGTCTTCTCTTGTGTTGTTGGGAGACGGTGTTTGCTATGACCAGTGCATATTCTTGGCAAAACTCTATTAGTCTTTGCCCTGCTTCAATTCGCATTCCAAGGCCAAATTTGCCTGTTACTCCAGGTGTTTCTTGACTTCCTACTTTTGCATTCCAGTCCCTTATAATGAAAAGGACATCTTTTTAGGGTGTTAGTTCTAAAAGGTCTTGTAGGTCTTCATAGAACTGTTCAACTTCAGCTTCTTCAGCATTACTGGTTCAGACATAGACTTGGATTACTGTGATATTGAATGGTTTGCCTTGGAAACAAAAAGAGATCATTCTGTCATTTATGAGATTGCATCCAAGTACTGCATTTTGGACTCTTTTGTTGACCATGATGGCTACTCCATTTCTTCTAAGGGATTCTTGCCCACAGTAGTAGATATAATGGTCATGTAAGTTAAATTCACCCATTCCAGTCCATTTTAGTTTGCTGATTCCTAGAATGTTGATGTTCACTCTTGCCATCTCCTGTTTGACCACTTCCAATGTGCCTTGATTCATGGACCTGAGATTCCAGGTTCCTATGCAATATTGCTCTTTACAGCATTGGACCTTGCTTCTATCACCAGTCACATCCACAACTACACACACCCTTTTCCACACACACTCATATGTATATACAACATATGTGCTTATTGCTGTTATTTCAATAAGTCATAAAACAGATAAACCAAAACATAACTTTCATTTTCTGTCAACTCTGCTGAATCATTCTTTTTTTTAATTTATTTATTTTTAATTGAAGGATAATTGCTTTGCAGTATTGCATTTAGTCAGTTCAGTTTAGTCCCTCAGTCATGTCCGACTCTTTGCGACCCCATGAACCACAGCATGCCAGCCCTCCCTGTCCATCACCAACTCCCAGAGTTTACTCAAAATCATTTCCGAGTCGCTGATGCCATCCAGCCATCTCATCCTCTGTCATCCCCTTCTCCTCCTGCCCCCAATCCTTCCCAACATCAGGGTCTTTTCCAATGAGTCAACTCTTTGCATGAGGTGGCCAAAGTATTGGAGTTTCAGCTTCAACATCAGTCCTTCCAGTGAACACCCAGGACTGATCTTTAGCTTGGACTTGTTGGATCTCCTTGCAGTCCAAGGGATTCTCAAGAGCTTTCTCCAACACCATAGTTCAAAAGCATCAACTCTTTGGTGCTCAGCTTTCTTGACAGTCCAACCCTCACATCCATAACATGACTACTGGAAAAACCATAGCCTTGACTAGATGGACCTTTGTTGACAAAGTATTGCATTGGTTTCTACCAAATATCATAGGTTTACCCATGGGTGACCTAACTTTATATAAGAAAAAGCACACATATAGAACACAGGAAATAAAAGTGAAAGTATCCTGAGGAACAGTGGAAATTACAAGACTCATAAGAGACTAATTGTTTTCCCCAAATATGTTCATATATATATGAAAATGCTGTCAGTATGAAAAGATTACCATAATATGTGTTTATTCATGAAAGCAAGGCAAAGATCTAAAAAAATATGAATTTTTGTTTGTAAAAAGACAGAAAAAAACAAAATTGTGTGTTCATAGTTATTTTTATCTGACAACTCTCAAAGAACACTTATTTGAAACTCTGAGAGAATAGACAGGATACACAAAAAGGTTGTACCTGGGTGAGAGACAAGCATGGTAGGAAGAAGTCTCACTATATATCTTTCATCTTGAACAGTGTGAATGTACACCCAATTCAAAATTTTAAGAAATAATATTAGCATGCTATATTTTGGAAACTGAAGGGCAATTACTTCTGTGGTGAAAAAGGCATGCTTTGAACACTGACCATATAAAATTTGACTAGTTTTACTATAAGGCTGCCTTGGTTAGGAAGCATATGGTTTCAATCAAATAAATCTCTGGATGATTTTTATAAGTCTTTCATCACCTATTGATTCTGAAGAAAAAATCCTTTTGACATCATAGTCTATGTTTGGTCCAATTCCATATTACCAGCTTGATTTCCTTTCTCATAATCTCTGAAGCAATTTGCTTCTATGCCTGAGCAGGGATTCAGTTCAGAGGTAAAATAGAAAAATTATTAGCTAAATCTGATGCATTATTTATTCTGTTCCGCTTCTTACTCTCTGAATCTATGGTTCTATGTTCAATTTATTTTTTTAAAGGAATATAAATATTTCTAGACTTAATGCTTTGAACACTGAATTTGAGATGGTTTTACTTGTTTAATCACTTCTTTCAATTCCATAACTAGCTGAAAAATAGATTTGAATGGGTTTTTAGCAAACTTGATCATATTGTTCTCCTCCAGAGCTATTATATTTTGCATAATTCTCTCCATAATTCTGATATTTGACTAGTACATGTAATTTATTCAGGACATTTTTTTTTTACTTTCATACATTTTCATCAACAATATTTTTAAAAATCTTATACCCTTCCATTTTTAGTTTGTCAATACTTTATTTAGCAAAATTTGGAATTGTATAATTTATTTATTTTTGCTTTCATTTTCCATTCAATGAAAGCTAATAGTTGGGAGATGATTGTTATTTTTAATCTGTTGCAACATACACCAAAAGAGTTGAGAAATCATCCTTATATTCCAAATCTTTCTTTCCAAAGGACTTTTTTTCTCTGAACTCCATTTCCAACATGCTAGCTCATAATGCTTCTAAATTTCATCTGGGGCCAACACACTCACTGGGAGAAGGCAATGGCAACCCACTCCAGTACTCTTGCCTGGAAACTCCCATGGATGGAGGAGCCTGGTAGGCTGCAGTCCATGGGGTCGCTGAGTTGGACACGACTGAGTGATTTCACTTTCACTTTTCCCTTCACGCAATGGAGAAGGAAATGGCAACCCACTCCAGTGTTCTTGCCTGGAGAATCCCAGGGAGGGGGAGCCTGATGGGCTGCCATCTATGGGGTCGTGCAGAGTCGGACACGACTGAAGCAACTCAGCAGCAGCAGCAGCAGCAGCAGCAGCAGCAATACACTCCCTGCTTACTAAAGGCTGATAGCATTTGTGAGATATGGGGAAAAATCAAAGGAGTTGATTAAACTGACATTATAGGATCCTAGATTTTATCTCACATAGATATAATGAGGATTATAATGAAATAAAGATTTTCTAATTATGATTTTCTGAGAAATTTGTCTCTATTAAAAGAAAATGTAGTGAGGTCATTTAAGAAAATTCTCAGGGTATTCAGATTTGGACCAAATGGTTGCCATAAAAGTTCAGTTCAGTTCAGTCACTCAGTCGTGTCCGACTCTTTGCGACCCCATGAATTGCAGCACGCCAGGCCTCCCTGAGACAGATACAAAGCATGGCATGAGTGTTAGAATCATCTCTCCTGTACTGAAGGAGAGCAATGTCAAGGGAGGCTTTGCAGAGAAGGTGACCTGAATAGACCATAAAAGGATGTGGAGGAGTTTGCCAAGTGGAAAAGGTGTGAAGGGCAATGAAGTGTATATAGAGGAAAACGCTTTGTATGAAAACACAGAAGCATTAGACACTGGTACTTTTGGCCAAATGAATGGAAATTTGATGAGATACTGGGAGAATAACTGAAGATGAAGGAATTCAGCCACATAAGGGACAAATCAAAGAGGTTCTTGTAAACCATCTTAAAGATTTTAAAAGTATTTTTGTAGTCACTTTTTGATAAATGAAAATAATATTAAATCTGCATGACTTTTAACCTTAGGTTGGGATTTATAATGTCTTACAGAAACTAGCTCTATTAGAGTCTAAAACCTAGACTCCAGAAAAAGTATGAATGTATGTGTATGCTAAGTTGCTTCAATCATGTCCAACTCTTTTTGAGCCTATGAACTGTAACCCACCAGGCTCCTCTGTCCCTGGATGCTCCAGGCAAGGATGCTGAAGCGGGTTGCCATGCCCTCCTCCAGGGGATCTTCCCAGCTCAGAGATCAAACAGGTGTTTCTTAAGTCTCCTGCATTGGCACGTGGGTTCTTTACCACTAGCCCCACCTGGGAAGCCCCAAAAGTATGGATACATCAATTGAAAGTCAGCTCCAATTCATTGTCCACTTTGTCACCTTCCACTGACTTCTCCAGTTGTGGTTTAGCTCTGCTTTCACTACAACGTCAGACTCATTTAGATCACCATCATAGACTGAATGCTGTGTTCCCCTCCCCCATCCCGCCCCCGCCCCCAGCTGCCAACTTCATATATTGAAAACTTAACCCTCGATATTGTGGCATTAGGAAGTAGGGCCGCTGGGAGGTAATTAGATCATGAGAGCGGAGCACTCAGGAGTGGGATTCATACCCTTATAAGAAAAGACATGGCAGAGTTGGCTCCCCTATGTGTGTTCTTCTCCATACAAAAAAAGCAAAATGATGGCCATCTGTAAACCAGGAAGATGGCCAGTATCAGCATCCAACCTTTCTAGACTCCAGACTGTGAGAAATAAATGATTTGGTAATTTGTCATGACAGCCTAAATTAAGAGAGCCACTACTGACCTTTATTTATAAATTAATCACATATATTTCAGCTCTCTTTGGCCATATGGGAGTATTTAATATTATATGCTACTATCTGTTTCTCTAAACTCTCTCTTCTTATGTTTTCCCAAATGCCCTGCTTCCCTGATTTTCCTTGTGTCTACTTTCCCTTTTGCAGTCTACTTTGAGGAAGCCTGGTCTATCCGAATAATTTTGATCTTCATGAAGTTCTAGGTCCTTTCCTCCTTTCACCATGTCCTGTCTTTTGGGGCATGTCTATTTACTTCCATGATTTTAATTACAGTTAATATCTGTATGCTGGTGATTTTCAAATTGCTTGCTAAGTCACTTCAGTTGTGTCCCACTCTTTGCAAACCTAGGGACTGTAGCCCACTAGGCTCTTCTGTCCATGAGATTCTTCAGGAAAAATACTGGAGTGAGTTGTCAATTCCTTCTCCAGGGGATCTTCCTGACCCAGGGATCGAACCTGCATCTGTTATGTCTCTTGCATTGGCAGGCAGGTTCATTACTCCTAGCGCCATATGGGAAGCCCATTTCCATCCAAAATTTCCCTTTTGAGATTCAGATAATATTATTTTCTGAATGTTTCTACTTGGACATTCAATAGTTCAGGCTCACAGCATCATGAAGTCATGAGGTTCATCTTCTTCCCCTTATCTATTCTTTTTATTTTTTCGTTAATGTTATGTTCCTCCACTCACAGCCTAAAAACTGCATGCTGCCTATGATTCCTTCTCTTATGCTCCAGGGGTGTGCTTATTAATTGTACCTTCTAAATATAAATCTAACTTCTTTGCCTCTTTCTATTTCCGCTTCTGTTAGCCAAGTCTAGGCCACCAACTTCTAACCTGGCTGATTGCTGTGCTCTTCCATCTCTACCAAGTGCCATGCCACAGTGTTTTTTGTTTTTGTTTTTTAATGTGAACAGATCACATTTCTCTCATGGATACAACCCATCTGCTGCTGCTAAGTCGCTTCAGTTGTGTCCGACTCTGTGCGACCCCATAGACCACAGCCCACCAGGCTCCCTCGTCCCTGGGATTCTCCAGGCAAGAACACTGGAGTGGGTTGCCATTTCCTTCTCCAATGCATGAAAGTGAAAAGTGAAAGTGAAGTCGCTCAGTCGTGTCCAACTCTTCCCGACCCCATGGACTTCAGCCTACCAGGGTTCTCTGTCCATGGGATTTTCCAGGCAAGAGTACTGGAGTAGGGTGTCATTGCCTTCTCCATATAACCCATCAGTGGCTCCATATTTTCTCTGTGATAATGTCCATGCTTCACTCTTAAAGTACTTATGACACACATTAAGCAATGTGTTTGATAAGTTCTTTTGCTTATTTCATTGAATATTTATCCTACTAGATTATATATTATTGTTTATAGACAAGAAACCAAATAAGATAGTATCCTGCATACAGTGGTAGTAATGGATATATTCCAGTCTAAAAGTCAATGTATATTTTCCAACTACAATAGTCTCTCAACTATAATGGGTTCTGTAGATAGAGAAGTAGAAACTCTAGTCTTTCTCTAATTTTATTGTCTGACTGGGAGCAAGACGACTAGTAAGGTATGAATTAAACAAAAACCATTCAGGAATAATTTATGTAGAACTGCCTGTAAGTGAATTTTGTTGTTTTCAGCTGCTCAGTCCAGTCTTTGTGACCCCATGGACTGCAGCACTCCAGGCCTTCCTGTCCTTCATCATTTCCCGGAACATGCTGAAACTCATGTCCTTTGAGTCGGTGATACCACCCAACTATATCATCCTCTGTCACCCCCTTCTCTTCTTGCTGTCAATCTTTCCCAGCATCAGGGACTTTTCCAATGAGTCAGTTCTTCACAGCAGATGGCCAAAGTATTAGAGCTTCAGCTTTAGCATCAGTCCTCCCAATGAATATTCAGGATTGATTTCCTTTAGGACCGACTGGTTTGATATCCTTGCAGTCCAAGGGACTCTCAGGAGTCTTCTCCAGTACCACAATTCAAAGGCATCAATTCTTTGCTGCTCAGCCATCTTTATGGTCCAACTCTCATATCCATATATGACTAACTGGAAAAACCATAGCTTTGACTAGACAGACTTTTGTTGGCAAAGCGATGTCTCTGCTTTTAAATATGCTAAGTTTGTTGTAGCTTTTCTTCCAAGGAGCAAATGTCTTTTAATTTCATGGCTGCAATCACTGTCCACAATTACTTTGGAGCCCATGAAAATAAAGTCCACCAGAGTTCAAACGTATCAATTCTTTAGTGCTAAGCCTTCTTTAAGTGAATAGATGAGAGAAATCCAAGCTAAACTATTTGAAGAAATTTTGCCAGAGATGGGGATGGTACTAAGTTTTAGAAAATAAGTAGAATTTGAGAACATGAATGAGGAATAAAATATATTTCACAAAAGGAGAATATTATATGAAAATTAAAAACAAAGTATTTAAAACTTTTTTTTTGGATAAAAACACATATCAGTAAACTTGTAGAAACTTTAACCTTGCTTCAGGTTTCAACTGCCTTAGAAAAACACGGTAACATTTATTGGTAAAATTTCCCTAATGGTAACTATTATTTAACTTGGTTATTAATGGTGGTAAGGACAGTGGCTAAAACCAGGGTATTGGTTTTGATTTTTGTGTAGTCTGAATTAATCCCATGGGCCAGAACCATGCCTCCTTTATACCAAGCCTGACTCATTTGAAAAGACCCTGATGCTGGGGAAGATTGAAAGTGGGGGGAGGAGGGGATGGCAGAGGATGAGATAGTTGGATGGCATCACTGGCTCAATGGACAGGAGTTTGAGTAAACTCCGGGAGTTGGTAATGGACAGGGAGGCCTGGCGTGCTGCAGTCTATGGGGTAGGAAAGAGTTGGACACGACTGAGCAGCTGAACTGAACTGAACTGAACTGTCCTTCCTCAGAGGCGGGGTCCTGGGTACTGGTTGAAAAGACATAGGCAAATAGATGGATTGAGTATTTTTCTTTCTTATGACTCTTTAGAAGGATCTGTCTGGCTCTGTCTTGTTAATCAATTAGGGCCCTGTGGCTTAACCCTTCTTTTTGTCAACTACAGCAAGTCAGGAACAGATTTACTTAATTTTCTTTGAGAAATGTATGTGCTAGTAGATGACTGTATAGGCTGAATTGAATTGTGTCTTTTCCTACTCCGAATTATATATTGAGGTCCTAGCCCCACTGTATCTGAAGACAGGGTCTTTAATTAAAATGATGTCATTAGAAGGAACCCTAATTCAATATGACTGGTATTCTTGTAGGAAGAGAAAGATTTGGATTCAAACAGGTATAGAGGGAAGACCGTGTGACGACAGGGAGAAAACAGCCATTCTCAAGCCAGGGAGAGAAGCTTTCGGAGAAGACAACCCTGATGACCCCTTGATGTCAGCCTTCTAGCCTCCAGAATCGTGAAAGACATTTCTGTTGTTGATGCCTCCCAGTCTGTGGTATTCTGTTATGGCAGTCCTAAAAAAGTGCTAACAGTGATAAAGAGTAGAAGTTTATCTCTCACAGCCAATCTCTAACCAACAGCTAGGATAATGCTTTGGCTACACATCTTTAAGATAACTTAAGGATAATGCTTTGGCTATGCATCTTTAAATAACTTTAAAATGAATATTATTAATTTTTGTTAGAGTCAATAAAATAAAAATGTGGTATTTAATACTAATTTATAGTCCCACATGAACTTTCAGATGCTGCTTTACTGAAGGGCTATTAATATAATAAAATGCATCCTGATGTACAATAAGTAATGTGATGTGGTCTTGTGTATGTTATTATACATTCTGGTACAATCTAGAATTCATTTTTAAAAAAGAGATCAGAAAAACACTGTTTGAAATGGATATAAGCCACAGATGATAAAGTTCTTTATGTTACCCACGGATGTTAAATGGATTGTATAGTAATGTGAAAGTGCCAGTCCTATACTTCAGGTTGAAAAAGTCATTTCGATTTAAAACTCCTATTTTCTCTTCTTCAAAAAATGTTTTAAACTTCCATTAACCACTGGATTCTCATACTTCATCTCAATTTCAGCCATGTGTTGTGAAGTTACACAAAAATTCATTTGGCTGATTATGAGACATCCCAATACGAGAAGACATTTTTTAGTTAGAAGAAGCTGAAACAGATTAATTTTAAGATTTTGATCATTCAAAATGGGTTTGGCCTTTGATTTAAGAAATGGTTTTACTTGAAATGATTTGGATTGGAAAGAGCAAATATGTGGCCTTTGAAAATGATGCCCTAACAACAGGAACGGACACTGGTTCATAGCTGGGGCTGTCGCAGTGGCCTCCCCAGCTTTTCTCCTGGGCAGATGTGCACCAGCTGCCGTGAAACGCCCATCCAGGAGGGATGGCAGCTCGGATGCCCTTGTTGGGGCCAAGAGTTCCCCAAAGCAGCTCAGTTCTTCCCCCTGTAGCTCACTCAGGATTTTGTAAATTTTGTCCAGTTTTCTCCAGCATCGCTTACAGCAACAGTTCTTAATTTCCATTGCAACACACAAGACGGTTTGGCTGAGTTTTCCTGTTGAAATGAAGGCATGTAGACTCAAACACATACCGACACTCCTGGCTGCAGCATTTGGAACCATCAGGGTGCCTAAGTCAAAGTCTACACTGTCAGCATTGTCTCCTGAAACAGGGAACAAGTACTTAAAGGCTGGCTGGACAGAACAGGGGTGAGATGGAAGAAGCACTTCACAAATAGTTTCCGACTGACAGTGGTCCAGGAGGCACTTGGCACTGAGCTTAATGCAATTTGCATATTTGCATTCATTCATACTTATTGATGTAGGATCAGTCTTCCCCTCCTTTTTTTGCTTTCACTCAGTCTCTTCTTTCTCCAAAAATGTAGTATGCACTTCTAATAGTGAATAATTATGAGAATAAAGAGTATAGGGTAGAAAGTATACCCATTTTTACATATCTATTCCTACCATTTTATCTTGCTGAACATATCTACCTATTATCTGTTTATAAAATAGTTTGTCTCAAGCTAAATATATCTAGTTTTATATTATGATGTCTAAAATGTATTATAAGCATTTGACATTTTATTAAATCATCTTTAAGAATTAAATATTTAATGATCATGTGGGTTTTAAAATCATTTTATTACTGTCTACTATGAAACAATTGTTTAGGTTTAATTTTGTTTTGTTCATATATTTTTAAAGTTTTTTTTTGATGTGGGCCATTTTTGAACTCTTTATTGAATTTTTTACAATATTGCTTGTGTTTTACCTTTTGGCTTTTTCCCACTTGGCATATGGGATTCCCCAACCAGAGATCAAACCACCACCCCTGCAATGGAAGGCACAGTCTTAACCACTGGACCTCCAGGAAAGTCTTGTTTTGCTATTATAATTAATACACTTGTTGTAGCAACATTGTAAGTGCCTGAAAAATTCAGTGCTTGAATAATGACTGGCAGGTGTTTGGATGTGACTGCACAGGAACTTTAGTGGGACAGTTCTGAGACATGATGTCAACTCCAGAGTTTCCCTGAGGGATTAGCTGAAGCTTGCCTGAAGCTTTACCTGCAATTTCACCTTGCTTTTCTTCCTCTCTTTTCCTGCTCCTGCTTCTTCCACTTTCTGACCACATTCCCTTGGGAGCACTTCCTTAATAAATCACTTGCAATAAATCCTTGTCTTGTGGTCTACTTACGAAGAACTAGATGTAAGATATCTTTTCATAAATCTATGCTTATTCTCATAAGATAATGTCTTAGAAATTTTCAACTGTAAGGTATATAAATTTTTGAAGTGTTGATGGATACTGGTAATTTGCCAACTATTAAAAATTATATAGAATCAAGATTCAGCCATCAATATATGCATACTCCTTCCCATGCATCCTCTGGAATATTATCAATTATCATTTGAACAACTCTTTGTCTTGTTGGTAAGCAAAGAAAACTTCATTGTCATAATTATTTGGGGTCTCTTTGGTGAGCAGTTTCTGAAACAAACTTAGTCAAACTCTCTTATACTTGCATGTGGCTATGGTATCATGTTTCTGACTGTTCCTCAGAGCAGTAGGCACTGGGCCAGCTCCTTTTCTCACAAGTGTTACCTTCTCTGGAGGTAGAGGTAGACCCCTAGTGGCCATATTTGTGCTGTGTCAAGACCCTGATCCTGCTACAGATGATGGAACTTAGAGTAGGTATCTAATTATTTAGCTCCATTAGTTTCTGTTTCTTATGAATATAAAACAGGTTTAAAGCCACAAAAATCTAAAAATCCAGGAGACTAAAAAAATCCTTTTAGAAGTGGGACTCTGCTTAGAGCAGCGCCCTAAAATGGTGATCCATAGATCAAATGAACAATGGATTAGAATATTGGGTGTAAAAATTGACTCATGCTCATGTGTGGAAACCTGATAATCAAAGAAGTGTGTGTCACAGAAAAGAGAAGTAAAGAAAGGACTACTTTATAAATGATGCTGGGAAAACTTATATTAATATGGAAAAAAGGAAATAGATCTCTACCTCACATCATTGACAATAACAAATCCAGTTGGAACAAGAACTTAAATGAGAAAGGTAAGTTTCTAATAAATTTAGAAAAGAATATGAAAGGAGGAACCAACAGTTTTAGGGTATAGAAGGATTTTAATACAATACACCAATAGCTCACACCACAAAAGAGCTGAGTAAAGACTGAGAAATTTGATTACATTCAATTTAACAACTTCCATTCTTCAAAAGCAGCCATTAAGAAGAGAAAAAGAAAAATCACAAAGAGGGAGAAGCTATTTGATAAGTATCATAATAAAGATATTATTAATATCCATTCCAAATAAAATGCCTATAAATCAACAAGAGGAAAGCAAGATAATAGAGAAAATGAGCAATAGATATACAGAGACATTTTGTAGTAGTGAAATATATGTATGTGGCTCACAAAATTGGAAATACCCTCAACTTCATTTTTAATCAGGAAAAGGCAAATTAGGCATAATGAAATAATATTTCACCCACCAGAATGACTGTTAAGTCTGGCAGTACTAAATATTGATAAGTATATCCAGCAGTGGTAACTCTCACAAGCTGTATTTTGGAGTGTATGTTGGAATAGATTATTTGGAAAACTATTTGAAATTACCTTTTAGATTTTAACATTTCCATCCAAAGACTTCAAGAATTCTAGTTCTAGGTATATAAACCTTACAAAACTTGTATATGTGTATACCTGAAGACATGTAATATCACCCTACACTGTTTTGTAATAGCAAAAAATGTGAGCAACCCAAATGCTAAGGAGCAGTAAGGTAGATAAGTGTGTTCTGGTGTATTCAAATGCTGGTGTATTATAGAAAATGAAATCAGAGATACATACATCAAGAGAATACTTAGTAGAAAAAGAAAATCACAGGCCACATTCTCTAAATATGTCGGTTCAAAAATCAGAAAAAATACATATAAGTGTTCATGTATAATGCACAAAACTATTAATAGAGTGAAAACAAAAGAACAATGAACACAAAAAATTGGAATTGTTGTTACATTTATCTAGGGGAGGAGAAAGGTAATGAAATCAGGAAGAGCATACAGGAGTCCTCAAAGCTGATGGTAATGGGTAATTTCATAAACTGGATGTTAAGCTCATAGGTTTGGCTTTATCATTATTTTTGTAACTATGCAAAATACTATGAGTGAGTGAAGTCGCTCAGTTGTGTCTGACTCTGCGACCCCATGGACTGTAGCCTACCGTGCTCCTCTGTCCATGGGATTCTCCAGGCAAGAATACTGGAGTGGGTTGCCATTTCCTTCTCCAGGAGATCTTCCCAACCCAGGGACTAAACCCAGGTCTCCCACATTGCAGGCAGATGCTTTACCATCTGAGCCACCAGGGAAGATCTCTGGCAAAATACTATATATACAATAATATACTTTCATCCATATTCATGAGTGTGATGTATTTCATAATAACCAGATAAGTTTGGGATGTAGTAAACAACAGATGACATAAACAAAGTCTACCAGGACACTGCTACTACCAAGGCATTTTACTGAGCAAGTCATTTTACTGAGAATATGAAAGTGAGAATACTCTTATTATTATTCTGTGAATAATGAATGATTATTTTTTGAGAATCTCATATATGTCAATTACTATTCTAGATGTAGTGTTCAGAGCCTCAAATGATCATTAAAATCTTAGTTCTCTTGGAGTTTTCAATCAAGATGGCATGGGGAAAGAGCAATAAGAAGCAAATTAGCTAACAGATATATGATATGTCAAGGGTTGACAGCTATTGCAAGAAAAAAAAGTTACCTTTTCAGTAAATAACTATAAAATTGAACAAAACATATGAACTTTTTAATCATTTTTTAAATGACTGTTTTTAATCATTGCACAGAAGACAACGTAGGACTATGATCCTTTGGATAAGACAAGCACCCATGAGCTCAGTGACTGACCAAAATCCTCTTGGATTTCTACCTGGGATCCTTTCCTAATGTAGAGCAGGGAGATGGAGCCCAAGCAGCAGAGTGGGTTGAAATTCTGGGCTGAGGAAGTAGAGGATCAGAGTTCCAACTTGTTGAAACAGTTGAAGTTTGTGGGGCAGCACACCTAACAGGAGGCAGCTGAGCAGAGAGGAAACCGGGAAGTCTGTGTGGGAGTTTCTCCCATACTGAGTTTCTTCTCAATGCTTGTGGCCAAGCACTGAGCTGCATATATGATGCATATGACTGCTGAAAAGCTGCGAAAGAGGTCAGCTGATTTTAGAGGTCCTGCAATTTTGGAAGACAATGGAGTTGCAGCCCAGTCAGAGTGGAGAGACCATGCTGAGCAGCTGTAGCTGGCTATGACATAGACCTTAGAATGCCCACACTTTAAGAAAAGTGTCACAACTTACAGTAAAGGACACATCTCAGTTCTAAATTCCAAACCGAAAGAAATCTGCCACAACAAATAATAAAATGAAGTCTGATAGAACCAAAATAACACTTCAGTAATTTGAGTGCTTGCTGGAAAAAGTCAACACACTTTAAAGGATGAAGTCATAATTTAGACACCTACATCCATTATCCACAATCTAATGCATACAATAAAAATTACCAGACCTGAAAAGAAATAGTAATATATCACCCATAGTCAATAAAAATAGTCAAACAAAATTAAATCCAAGAATTTACAAAGATTTTAAAGTACAGTTATGTATATATTCAAAGACTTAACAGGAAAAATGGTTATAATGAATGAATAGCTTGGGAATCTCAAAAGAGAATAAAAACTCCAAAAGAAAGAAAAATTTCAAACTAAAATACAGTATCTTAGAAGAAAAACTTATGTTGCACAGGAAAACATCAGTGAGTCTCAGGACTGATTTGGATTTAACCAACATGAAGAAGAGAGAGAAAGATGATTAAAATAATAAACAGAACTTCAGTAACCCATAGGATATATTCATTAGTCAAATATATGTGCAATTGGACAAGAAAGAGAGAATAGATAAAGGAGCATAGAACACTTAAACAACAGCCCCAAATTTCCCCAGTAGGGTGAGATGCATAAAATTAGACACTCAGCAAAGGCCAGTCAAAGTAAGACAAAGAAAACCACACCAGATGTACAATATGTAAACTACTGGAAACCTAAGATGAAGAGAAAACCTTCAAAGCAGTAGAGAAAAACTCACCCATTACTTTCAAACTGATGGCAAACATCTCATCAGAAACACTAAAGGTCAGAATCAAGGGGAAGATATCTTTAAAGTGTTGGATGAAAAAAAAAAGTCAACTAAAGTGCTATATCCACCAAAAATATTCTTTAAAGACAACCAAAGAAATTTTCAGGTAATTAAAAAATTAAGAATTAACCAACTGGCAATAAGAGTAATGCTAAGATTAAGTTCTTTATATTTAAGGAAAATGATATCAATTGAAAATGTCAATCTATAGTAAGTAATGAAGAGTATCATACATGGTAATCATGTGAATACATATATAATAGTAAGCATTTTCATTTTTCATAATTTCTTAAATATATGTGACAGTTTTGAGCAAAAATTACACCATGTTGTATTTTTAGGATCTATAGAGATATTAATATAAATATATGTAATATAGGGTATAGCGTATAGATGGAGTAAATGGAACCATACTGTTGAAAATGTCATTTATATGAAGTAAAACAATATTAACTCAAAGAAGATTATGATAAATGTTGTATATCCTAGAACAACTGTAAATGAGGAAAAAGGAAAAAAAAAACCAAAATATAGTTAAAAAGCTAATAGAAGAATCAAAACCAAATACTAATATTTGGTTAACCACAGAGGGGACAGGAAAAGAAAAATGAAGAAACAAAAACAAAGTTGGACAAAAAAATGAATAGCAAAGTGATAGATTAAAATCCAATCATATCAATAATAACATTAAATGAAAATGAACTAAAATTAAAGGCACAATTTAAAGATAACAGATGGTCAGACTTAGAACTCACAACTATATCCAGGTTGTCTACAGGAGAAATTTTTGTTTAAACTAAAAACTCAAGCAGCTTTATTTGTTCTATTATTCAGTCTCTGCTGTCAAGATGCTGCTTTAAAATGTAAATCATCTCTATCTACTCTTAGCTGTATTAATGATGACATCAAATGTTATGCTTCTAGCTCCATCCTCTTTTTGTGCTATGGGATATACTTTTGTACTTTGCCCCCAAAAGTGGGCTTCCCTGGTTGAGCCAGGATTCCCTGGTAAAGAATCCACCTGCAAAATAGTAGGCACAGGAGATATGGGTTCAATCCCTGGGTTGGGAAGATCCCTTGGAAGAGGGCATGGCAACCCACTTTAGCATTCTTGCTGGGAAAGTCCCATGGACAGAGGAGCCTGACAGGCTATGATTCATGGAGCCTCAAAGAGCCAAATATGACCAAAGTATGTGAGTACACACTTCTAAAAGCACAATTTTATTTATGTTTCTTGTCACCTCAGAAGGAACATTCTTAAGGTTGAGCTAGTCATCCTGTCCGCCTAAACAAATTTCCCTTTCCATTCCCCCTTGTCTATCAATGGAATTATTAGTTTCTAATTATATACGTACAAAACCTTGAAGTCAGCTTAGATTTTATTACCTTTTAAAAACTAAATCACATTAAAGTTTTTCCAAAACGTCCTGTTCCACTGGCATACAATTTAGGTCATCTCTATCTGATATATTTTGTACAATGGCCACTGAGTGTTTAAGCAGACAAGATAGATGTCATCTGTATCTTCTCCAATTTCTGCACATATTTTAATTTTTACAATTTTTCTCATGTTCTTCTTGACTTCTTTTTCTGTTTTCACGAATGGAAGTGATTAAAACAGTCCCTGATAGCTGTTCTTAGGTATTTAATTGATTTCCGTTGAATTTCAAGCTTAGGGATTTTGTAGTTACTTGGTAATATTCCTTCAAAATGTTATTTATTGTGGAAAGACATTTTAATAGCATTGAAAGAAACACAAATGTATCTAACCACTGGCCCCTAAAAATTATAATGTTTAAGTCATAAACTTTTAGGGATATATTTTTATACTTTGCCTTTAAACATCACATTTTTAAATCTCTGTTGAAAAGTCTTGAAATTAGGAGGAGTGATGTTAGCAAAAAGATGGCGTAGAAATGTTTAATTCTCATCCTCCATCAGAAACATTCATTGGAACAAATATACATGTACAAAATACCTTTATGAGAGCCAAAGATTCAGGTGTGGTATTATGGCACCTGGAATAAGAAAAGATATATTGAGGAGGGTAGGAATAATAGATCCACATACCACCATCATCCATCCTCCAAACATAAATAGCCTGCAGAGATATACACCCTCCTGGTGAAGAAGGAGAAGGAAGTGAGGCCTCTGCTTTACTACAGACTTAGCGCCAGCCTGCCTTCACATCAGGCTGATTTCTGTCGGCCAAGATGGCTCTCCACAAGCTCCCACAAATCCAGTCCCCTCGCTCACCTGGTGTCTGTCAGATCCAGTGATCTCACGCAGCTTCTGCAGTTCTAGGTGGCTTCTCATCACTGGGCTGCCAGTAGGTGCCCACAAGTGCAGGCACTGGGCTCCCTCTGGCAGCCTGCTAGCTCAAGCCCTAGGAGGATCCATCCCATGGCCCTCAGGCTCCCAGTTAGCCCCCAGGAAGCCAGGCTCCTGGCTGGGCCCAGCAGGACCCCAAGAAACAGAATGAAAGCTATCTATATTTTAACATTATTATTTAAACTTATTTTAATAATATATGTTTTATTTTCTTTATTAACATATATTGTATTTTCAAATCTTTTCTTTCTGGGAATTCATAGAACCCTTAATCATAGGTGGCTGAAAGCAATATCTTGTCCTGATTTGCTCTGGTTTCTTCTATCTGAGATCAGTGTATATTTTATCTGTTTGCTTATTTGAACACAACCGCATTGATACACTGGGCTTCCCTGGTAGTTCAGCTGGTAGAGAATCTGCCTGCAGTGCAGAAGACCCTGGTTTGATTCCTGAGTTGGGAAGATCTCCTGGAGAAGGGATAGGCTACCAACTCCAGTATTCTTGGGCTTCCCTGGTGGTTCAGATGGTAAAGAATTCTCCTGCAATGCAGGAGACCTAGGTTTGATCCCTAGGTTGAGAAAATCCCTGGGAGGAGGGCATGGCAACCCACTCCAGTATTCTTTTCTGAAGAATCCACATGGATAGAGGAGGCTGGAGGACTGCAGTCCATGGGGTCACAAAGATTTGGACGTGACTGAGCAACTAAGCATGCACACTGGTGCATTAGGGGAGTTCTCCGCCACACTGTCTGTAGTTTCAGAGCAACTACACTTTGAAAGAGAATCCTGATCACGTACATCCTTGGCTTTATTCTGGAGACTTTGAGGAAGTTCTGTCTTTTTACAAAGCACATTACCCAAAGTTTGCCACATTTTTTCTCCTCTCATTTTTTCCCTCCTCCTCCTTTTTTCTTCTTCTCTTCTGTAATTAAAGCAGTTTGTTTATTTTATTTTTGCTGCAATGCACAGCATATGGGATCTCATCTCCTGGACCAGGAATTGAACCCTATCACTCCCTGCAGTGGAAGCGTGAAGTCTTAACAACCAGACCACCAGGGTAATCTCTAATTTATTTTCAAAGGATTATTCTTGCTTGCTCTTTCTTTGGCTAGAAAATGAAAAAAAGTTGCCCTGCTGCTGCCAAAATCTTTGAGCTTATTGATCCTTTCTGTGAAGTACAGTAAGCTTAGTTCTGGGACTGAGACTCAGAGTTTTGCATCTTGGCTCTGGTGGAAGCTGCACCCACCACATGAACTTAGAATAAATACCTTCTGACAGTTTTGAGATTCCAGGGTATTCTTACAATCAGGGGCTTTGGAAACTCGTCTGTGAATGTGTGGTCTTCATTTTTGTGAATAATTGTCTTGTTGATTTCCCCTAATATATGGTAGAGTTATGTGTGACAAAGCCAGCCTGTCACGGTAATGACAAGGGGAGCCAAGGAAAGGGGCTTTGTGTGGCTGGCTCCACTGTTTCAGCTGGTGAGCAGCCCATCCCTGTAGAGGCTTGTGGAGCCAGTGACAGCCTGAATGAGAAGGAGGAACTCAGATGCAGAGTCAGGGTCTGGTTTGGTTTTCAGTTTTCAACTAAAGGCAGGGCATGGTCCACGTAAAGAGAGTCCTTGGAGGGCTGTGTCATAAATAAATATATCTGAGAATGGCTTTCCCTTTTCCATAGGAGCACCAGGTCTCCAATATACATTTTTTGATTTTACAGGATTCCCACAAACTTTAGTTTTTTCTTACTGTTCCCTTCCAACTCTTTGTTTCCCAAGAGACAACTTTCCCTGTTCAAAATAGCAGGAATATACCCAGAGCTAGAGCTAGAGGTTGAAATGGGAGATGAGGGGTTGGAGAGAAAATGAGAAGAAGAGAAATAAGATTAAAAACCAACATCCTATGTAAAAAAAAAAGAGGAAAGAGCCTAGAGCAAAGGGCCTACATCTCTGCTCCCTCCACTTCTCCACACCAGGCTGATTCCTGCATCCCAGCTGCCAAGTGCCTCATGGCTGAGCTGCTCTTCCTGTGGAGAAATTTTTACGCTTAACAGCTAGCCTTTGAACAATAATATATGCTTTTTTTGAGTTATGTTATTACTTTTATGTAATGGGGAACTGAGTGTCATTAATTCAGCTTTGGATAGGAGAGTTATTAATACTGAATGTGATGCTGGTTTTTTAATTTATGAGCACTTTTCTTTTAA
Source organism: Ovis canadensis (assembly GCF_042477335.2). NCBI lineage: Eukaryota > Metazoa > Chordata > Mammalia > Artiodactyla > Bovidae > Ovis > Ovis canadensis. Next base: position 88,268,207 of record NC_091247.1, read on the forward strand.
CTCTGAGCTACAATGATCTCCACACTGCATTTCAAGTATTGATTTGAAATCTGGAAGTTTAACTTATTTCCTTAATCGGAATCTAGGGTATTTACACAGCATTAGCCTTTCCCTCGTAGAATGTCTCTGAATGGCTCTCCTCTGGCATCTCTCTTCTTTTCTGTTCCTTGCCTTTCTTTGGGTGTTTAACAGCCCCCTCAGGGCATTGCCAATTATTTATGACATACTTCTCCTTGTAAGATCTAGTCGGAAAACCTGTTCCTATGGAAACTGCTGTTTTCCAACAGGATGGTTCCAACTTCAAAACAATATCATCAAATATGCAACAAACAGCACATAGAGCTTTCAATGGCAAGCATATTCTAATGATTTGTACAACCAAATCTAAAAACCTGAACATTAAAAAAAAAGGGGGACAAAAATGTATGGAAAGCCCATCTGATTGAGTGGGAGATGAGGTGATTCTCTGATGAAAACTTCTGGGAATTAGTTTGACTTGACATATTTAGGGATGCCTGGTGGGAACAGCTAGGCTTTGAAATTATACTTATCAGGGACCTGCGACTTTTGTGAACTAGATTTAACAGAGATGGGCTAAACCTAGGTTTTGACATTTCTCTGCTTTTAGTACATCTTTAATATTATCGAAATCTACCTATTGAAATCTACTCATTCAAAGCTCAGTGCACTGGCAACACAGAGCCAAACACTACATTTTTCTATCCAGAGAATTTATTAGCTTATTACCCAGCCATAGTTTGTTTCCTTTGTCCCACTGCTCATTTATTTCAAAGTGGAGGAAACGAAAGACAATATTACCCTGAATGATAACTCCTTATGGAGAGCTTTGTTAATCAGGTTACTAAGGCAAAATTACTCTACACATATTTTTGATTGATATATTTTCTTTTGTTTGTTGAAAGACAGCCATTTTTTTTCACTGCATTCAAATCCAAATTTTGCTAGTTACCATGGCAATATTTTTGAAGTCAGCATCACTCTAATGTTCCATCATGCCCTATTATGATACAACTTGGATTTGTTGTAGACTTCATCTGTGCATCAATTATGCTGGAGAATTCTGAGGGTGAGGGGTGGGGAAAGAGAGAAAAAGAGATATAGAGGATTAGAATACTGCATAAGAATATAAAAACTGTCTATATAATGTAAGAATAGTATGTTGTGTTGAAGGGGACAAGTTATTCCTTTAACCCTTATTCATTGGCAATGATATATAAATCCAGGCATAATTAAGTCCATTGTCAGAAATATGCCTGTGTCTTGATTTTGAGCCCAAATACTACCCAAAACGTGTATAAACACTTAAGGAGAAAAATCATCATGTTCAGATTAAAGGTGCCTTGTTAGAATCCTTGCTGAGAAGTTCATGTTTCAAGACTTTGGCTTGCTCAATCCAGGACATGACCGATGATCGGACATTTCTCTTTTAATGTGTATCATTTGTGAGTAGTGTTAGAAGCGTATGGGCTTCTTCAGGACAGATGGCACCAAATGCAAGAAATAAAAGGCAAGAAGTAGGAAGATATCTACCTGTACCCAGATCCATGGTCAAAAGGAAATGTCCATGTTTAGACTAGAAGGAGTCTGATTATATGAAGTCACTGTTTCATCTTTGCCCTGTTGCTCAAGTGTTCATTATTCATCACCTTTTATGAACTTCATACAGCTCCTCACTCCCCTGAAGACTAAAACATCATTTGCACTAATTTGTAAAACTTAAGAAATTATGTAATTATAATATTTTGTAGCTGAGTGAACATCAACCATGGAGTGTATGTACTTCTGGAGTGATGTTGGTTCTTGGAGGGTAAAAAAAAAAATGTAATCTTTTTATATATTTATAAATATTAGATTAGCAAATATACACTCAAAGGTGGTAAAATTTCATGGGAGAGTGACTGTTATATCTAAAAATAACTCCTTAGGGAAATAAGAATGAAAAAAGGCTGGAAAGCACTGCTTCAATGCAAGTCCCAAGTAGGTAACTAACCTGACCACTTTACACAGCTAGTTAGAGGAGATACAGCTCTTGGTCTCAAATCTCTAGACTTCCTCACAAAATTTCTAAATTTTTTCAGTAAACATCACATACCTGTGATGTGTTACAAACTGTGTTAAAATTTGAGACACAAAACCCAAAATATCATAGTCCCTAACATGAAAGAGACCCTGAAAAATGTCTGGGGATTACAGAACATTGTGGTAAGGACCCTGACGGCAGTGAACTATCATACGGATCCCCTGCCCTACCTAGTACGGTGGAAGAACTCATTATTTGTATATTGATTTACCTTAGTGTGTCCACATTTCTATGAGCTTGACATTGGTTTCTCAGGTGGATTTGTCCTTTGGGAAACACATTATGTGCTTTGTTAGGGTGTAAGAGAAAGAGCGGGCTTCCCAGGCAGCGCTAAGAAAGCACTTGGGTGTTCTTCTTAAAATGGGGACATAAGTGTGTTGTCATAAGCCTTAGGTCTTGACTTTTAGTAAGCAGGGGATGGACTGCTCTGTTTAATCAGTTAAATTTTAACCTACTTGTGCTCTGGTGCTTGAGGCCTTCTCCTTGGAGATATGTTTTTGATCTTATAGGGGTCCATCAGTGGCATGTCAATAGGAATTTTGCTCATTGGGATGATGACAAAACCTTGCATGTTAATCACTGATTTCAGGTGTGATCCAGTAGAGAGGAATATAGCTTGTCCCTATTGAGTGCAGTCAGGTCAATAAAAGATGGGCAGACAAGAGGGAACTAGGGGCTCACACTTGAGTAATCTGTTTAGTCAGTGGCTCTTTGGAAGTAATTGGGGGCTCTGGATTTTGCTTATTGTATAAGAATACATGAAGACCTCTTAGATAACAAACTGAGGATGTTTATTTAGGGTTTGCTATGTCAAGGGGGTCACTTGGTTTGGCAGAAAATCAAAGATAGGCTGGTAATAGGAAAGCATTACAAAACAGTGGTGGTGGGAGGACTTTCGGCTTGCTCTGATTGGAGGTTATTGGCATAGGAGGTGGGCAAATTAGAAGCAAGGCATCCATGTGATTGGTTTAGGGATCATATTTGACTTTTTAGATTGGTTCTGATTTGGGTGGCAGACAAAAATGAGGTAAACTGGCATTGACTAAGTTCTGACCTTTGGGGCAAAGAATTATTACAGAAGCTGTGGTTTGGCTTCCTGAACTGATTGCTAGGAGGTTATAAGTCAAATTTCTATTGTCATATAAGGTCTGGTGAGTGTATATTCCATCTCTCAGCTGGTATGCACGTTCCCCTGCTACAGATTACATATTAAGCTGTTATCAGCCACTTTCAAAAATATGTCAATAAAACCTCTTTGGAACACTTTTGAGAAATGAGTTGGCCAGGAAAAATGAAAGAAAGGCCTAGGCTGAGTGTTTCAATAAATCTGGGAATAACTATGAAACGAATTTCCTGAGCTATCTGGAACTTGTACAGCTTCCTCACATCTATTTTCCCCAAGGTGATTAGAACTAAAAGTTAAAAATGAAAACATCTCATGTACTTATTTTCTCCAACATCCAGTAAAAGAGCAGTTGGGGAGGCTGTGTCATTATTTACAGCAGCTCTGGGAAGCCCGGAAGTGAGCAGAACTCTTGGTTAGATTTAAAAGCTGGCTGAACCTAAAGGGTACAAAAGGGAACCCTTGCTCACTGTTGGTGGGAATGTAAATTGGTGTAGCTACTACAAAAAACAGTACAGAGGTTCCTCAAAAAATTAAAATTAGAACTACCATATGATTCAGCAATTCTACTTCGTGGTGTAGATTTGAAGGAAATGAAATCACTATCTTGAAGAGCTATCTGCGCCTCCATGTTCAATGCAGCATGATTTATAATTCCCAAGACATGGAAACGACTTGAATGTCTATCAAGAGATGGAAAAAGAAAATGTGATATTTACAATGGAATATTATTCAGCCCTAAAAGAAGGAAATCCTGCTGTTTATGACAACCTGGTTGAAACTTAAGGGAATTATGCTAAATAAAGTTGTCAGACAGAGAATGACAAATATTGGATAATCTGATTTACATGTGCAATCTAAACAACTGAACTCATAGAAACAGAGAATTGAATGGTGGTTCCTGGGGGTGGGCATTGTGAAGGCGGCAATAAGTGAAGTGGTTAAAAGGTACAAACTTACAGTTTTATAAAAAATAAATGAAACTGGTTGAATCCTTGGCCAGAGTAGAGAAATGAGGGAGAGGGAATGAAAATTAGTATTTGTTGAAAACTTGTTTTATATAAGGTACTATGTTGGAACTTAGCAAATGTCTCATGTAGTGTTCCCATTTTACAGATGGGAGGAAATGAGACATAGACAGTAAATGAGTCATAGACTGTAAATGAGTTCCAGATTATAGAAATTGTAACTGTAGGATCTAGTATTACTACTGTCTATATCAATATGACTATTATTCCAGGAGATTCTTTCCCTGGGATGTAAAAGTTGCAAATAACTTTATTATTTATTCCAGGGATTTCCTAAAAGATTCATTAACTCATCAATATAAAGTATCAGTGAATTATTAACTCCATAACACTCTTTGAACCCTCATCTCAAAATCCTCACCTTGCTCTTATTACCATTCTTAGACTATCATACCAAGATCTTTACACAGTCCTAATCAAGTCTCTCCACCTCTGTTCCACACAGCCATTGAAAGACCTGCCTTAAAACGGATTTCCAAATCTCAGTAAATCAGACCTTGATCCTCTATTTTCAAGACTCTTGATAGAATTTGCAGGCTTTTAGTGCAGTAAGCAAAAAATTCTACTTTATCGTATCTGGTTGATCCCTTCATTCAATACTCATCCTGAATATTTGTGCAGCTAATTGTGTTACATCCTCTCCTTTCCATGCTTAAGTGATACATTCTTTATTGATATATTTTCTTTGTTCCATCTCTACCTTCTTTGTCACTGGAGTCCACTTAGATGCGCCTCACTGACACATAGACAGACACACACATATACAGAGTCAAAACCCTCATCTGGTGTGGCAGAAACCAACACAGTTCTGAAAAGCAATTATCCTTCAATTAAAAAATAAATAAATCTAAAATTAAGAGAAGTGAAACAACAACAAAAAATAAACCCTCATCTGCATTTCAGGGTAACTTCAGTCATGAAGGTCCTGTGTCATTGCTCTCTCTTTTTCCTGGTTTGTGGGGGTGAAGTCTTAAACAGCAGTGGACCACAGCCTTGTTGTTACAATAATCCATCTGGGGGTTATTAAAGAATACATACAACCTGTTATTTTATCTGTGATAGAAGAGAACTTTTACTACATAGTGATATCCAAGTTGCAAAGTGGTGTTAACATATATCTATTCTGATTATTCATTCCGAGGACAAAATAAATAGGTATACTGAAGTAAATAGTTGATGGGAGTGAGGAAATAGCAAGTCTTGATGAGCAAATACTAGTTGAACTTAGGACTTTTCAAATTAGTTCACGAATGATGACTTGAAAACCAGATCAAGTGAGGTAGATGAGGACAAAAAGTAGCAGAAGACGAAAAAAATGACATAATTTTTATCCTAACTTTTATAAAACAAGTGTGTGCATGCTAAGCCACTTCAGTCATGTCCGACTCTTTGCAGCCCTATGGACTGTAGCCTGTCAGGCTCCTCTGTCCATGAGATTCTCCAGGTAAGAATACTGGAGTGGGTTGCCATTCCCTTCTCCAGGGCATCTTCCTGACCAAGGAATGAACCTGCATCACTCATGTCTCCTGCATTGGCAGGCAGGTTCTTTACCACTAAAGCCACTTGGGAAGCCCAACAAATAAGTGCAACAACCCCAGTTCTGTTGTATGAACTTTTATTCTCAGTAATAAAGAGTGGGGAATAGAGTGGAAGATGTGTAGAAAGTTAGAAACTATAGGCAAATGTGGATTAGAGCCCTGAGAATTACTGGGTGGTGAAAGGTATTAGAATTCTAGAGATGGTTTTTTAAGAAACTGAATGTGTAAATCAAAAGTTGTATTGTTTTTCAGTAAAATCTGTAGTGCTACAGGTTGCATATCTTTTAATATAGCCTTCAGACGACAATGGGTTAGTTTTTACAAGGAAGAAATAGAATATTTGCCTCTCTTAAAGAGGTACCCTTAAAGAGCCATGTTGAATCAGAACAAGTGAATCCAAGTTATAACAAATTCCACAGTGTGCAAGTATTGGAAGTAGTTTGTTTATGCTAAGAAGTTAAGGACATAAAATTATATTTTGGGTGGAAGGAAATCAGTGGTAAATGTCAGATAATGAGATTCTAGCATCACAACATTTCAGGATTGTTTTGAAATCTATTATGGGTAATGTGTAATCCAAACAGGAAGACAAGAAATTAGGTGTTACAAAGCAGGAGATTTCCTTTGGGGTATGTATTGAGATGAGGAAGTAGTCTTTTCCAATTTGCATTTGGAGGATATTGTTTCCTTAGAGAGATGAAAAGGGAATGGAATCATAAATGACAATCCAAATGTCAAATGGAATAACACAACGTTGAATCCCTTGCATTTTAATCTTTAAATATTGCAGGATTCTGAACTCAAGAGTAAGTCATGGCATTAAATTCTCATCTATTCAATTTCTGCTTTTAGTATGAAATTATGCAGTTTGTTTTGAAAATTAGAGTATTTTTCCTTTGCATTTTCAACTTGATATTCACAAACCATATTGAATACTTTGGGTCCTAGGTAAGATATGTATTATTAATAAGGTTGTACTGTTTATAATTTTTTTTTTGCAATTAGTAGGTGATTTTGCAGCACTACATCTTCTGTCCTCCAACCTCTTCCCTTTAAAAATCAGTATTTTATGAGAAAGATAGATCAGAAGGCTGAAACATACCTACTAATAATCAAATAGGAATGATATTTGACAAACTGATTTCATTATATGATTGGCATTTCAATAAGTAAAATAACTTAGAAATACACACCTAATTTATATTTAAAATATTCCAGTCAGATACATGACTTATTCATGGGAGAACTATGAATATTAAACCGTTACAAATACTTTATATTTTATTATTATTTTAAATGATGATAATTATACCATTAGCAATCCAAGAAATCCTCCAAACTAAAATTTACAGATACAATTTGGTTATGCCATGAAAATACAAATTTACTATAGTAATTAAAAAAAGAATATACTTTTAAACCTTGACCCATATTTGTAAAATTTCTATGAAAAAAATGAAAAACCTTACTGAATGTAATTACAAAATTTCAGTCTTATTTTTCCCTAAAAGATACAATATATGCTTAGTCGCTCAGTCTTGTCCAATTCTTTGCAGCCTCATGGACTGTAGCCTGCTAGGCTCCTCTGTCCATGGGATTCTCCAGGCAAGAGTACTGGAGTGGGTTGCCAGGCCCTCTCCAGGGGATCTTCCCAACCCAGGGATCAAACCCAGGTCTCCCGTGTTGCAGGTGGATTCTTTACCCTCTGAGCCACCAGGGAAGCCCAGAAAATACAATATGATATATTTCTTCCTTACTGGAGTTTCTGGAGTGTTTATAGGGTTTATGGTTGACTTAGGCACATAAACAGAGGTGATGATTATAAGCCCAATGTTACATCTCAAAATTTCCTTCAGCAAAATAATGGAGAAAGAAAGCTGGAGAAACTGCATTACATCCAAGAGAATTTCTAGTGTATTCAATATCTACATTCCCAGAGGAAAAGGAAGAGGAACTTTAAAGGAGAGATGGCAACAATTCAACTTAGCAGTTCTACATATAATTATTAAGCTGGATACAATTCAAAGCATTGTGCAAAGAATGAAAATGAGTAAATTTACTCAGTGCCCTTAAGGAATCTTTTCCTCTTTTTTCCTTCCTGACACAACAGAGATTTTCCTTTGGGGACACTCTTCTCCTTCATAATGTAGCAGCCATTTGTTTTGGGACTGATTCTAAACCCAAGTTCAAGGATTGGTCTAAAATAATCTACAGATCTCCTTGTTGGTCTAGTGGTTAAGAATATACCTTCCAATGTAGGGGGTGTGGTTTGATCCCTGGTCTGGGAGCTAAGATCCCATATGCTGTGGGACAGCTAAGCCCACGTGCCACAATTAGAGAGCCGCCTCGCTGCAAGGAAGACTCAGCACAGCCAAGATTAAAAAAAAGAAACGTTCTACATCAAGAATTAGCAAATTTTTTCTATAAAGGATTAGAGTGTAAATATTTTAGGTTTTGTGGAACCATACAGTCTCTGTCGCAATGACTCACCTCTCCCTTTGTATTGCTACAGTGAAAGAGCAAACAAGTAAGTATGACTGTGATCCTGTAACACTTCACAAAAACATGCTGTAGGCCCAGTTTGTCCCCTGTGCCTTTTGTGGCAGTGTCTACCCCTGGTCTAAACCAGACTCCAGTGCTACTACCATTGATTCAGTCATCAACAAATCAATGCATGATATTTCCTTAGTTAAAGGGATTCTTGAGAAATGGGGTCAGTCAGCTGGAAACACAAGATTTCTTTTTTCAGTTATTATGGGTATTGTATCCTGTATCTGCCGAGTGTGAATGAGAAAGTTCCGTTTGTTGCCAGTAGTCACCTTACCACTACAAAGGAAGCCAGCTCTGAGAACAAAACCAAGACATGAAGGAGAGAAGAGTGAAAAAACTGGAGTTGCAGGTATTTGGAACTCAAGTTCTTCTTTAACCAAGCTAGAAGTCTGTCCTACTTCATCACTTCTCAGTTAAATAAGTATTTTGTGGTCTTAGCCTGTTTGTGCCTGGGAAATCCCATGGACGGAGGAGCCTGGTGGGCTGCAGTCCATGGGGTCGCTAGGAGTCGGACACGACTGAGCGACTTCACTTTCACTTTTCACTCTCATGCATTGGAGAAGGAAATGGCAACCCACTCCAGTGTTTTTGCCTGGAGAATCCCAGGGACCAGGAGCCTGGTGGGCTGCCGTCTATGGGGTCACACAGAGTTGGACACAACTGAAGCGACTTAGCAGCAGCAGCCACAGGCGCAGCAGCCAGTTTGTGTTAAATGTCATTTGTAACTGAAAGATCCCAACTGATGCAGGTGCATGGAGTAAAACACAAAATAACTGCCAATATTACAGAGGCTCAGAAAAGAATCAAAAGTAGTTCTAAAAAATTTTTATTAAATGATGGCATTTGAGGCAAAGTTCTTCATTATAATTTTACAATAGAGGTGAAAGATAAATATCAGTGAAGTGTTCATGGGTGGCAAATTTCTGGATAGTCAAATACCATAATATTTGGTAGGATTTTTGATGTTTGACAGTATTTTTGATATTTGTTATTATTTTCAAGGAAGAATAGTGGGGGATTTTTGGAGTCAGTGTGAGAAACCTGGGTAAAACCTCAGGTTGGAAACCTTGAAGGTGAACAGAAGGCTTGGTGATAAAATTGAGGTTTCCAATAGGTACTTGGGAGTGTCTGATATACTGAGATACAGCATGATGATAAAGGACAATTAATTGGGAAAATAATGTGGATTTAGTGATGTGCCAGCCATAGGGTACCAACATATGGAAGGGCACATGTAAATCTCTGAGGAACTATGGAAAGGGAAAATGGGCATCTGATTTTATTTCCCATAGTCCCTTTGAGGGAAAATACAAATGCAATTAGGAGGAACACTAATAAAGTTCTTAGGAATGGTGCAGGTGACACTGCCAGGAGCAAGCTTAAATGATGATAGACTACCACTAAAATCACTTTGAGCAGGGTGGACTGGCCCACCCTAGGGATTTTATTTTTTTTAAATGTCTTATGCAAAATTGAGTCCAGGGCTGATTTGTTCATATATTGGCAACAAACCAGATTCCTATCACCGGCTCTTCTCTGTCTTGTCCTTTCCCAACAGAGCCTTCAGTTTCTCCTCTGAACAATGACCAGCCTGCATTCAATTGAATATCTATTTTAAGCAGAACCAAATCATTATCCAGTCACATGTGGCCACGTAGATGAGGCTCAGTCTAGAGATAATTGCCTAAGGGATGCTGGTTTTCATGAAGAAAACCTAGAGTTTAGATTCATCGGACAAACTCGGACAAGTACAAGTTTATCCTGATAGTTCAGTCCCCTGTGGTAGTTATTATAAACCCACTCCGTGCAGATTCTTGCTCTGGTAGGTGAGGGGGCTGCAACGGTGAACAAGACACGGTGCCTGCTCTCAGGAGTTGGGGTACTTCCCTCTTGCTGCCTCCCACCCATCTCCTTACACGTCTCACCCTGTTCCATTCTGCTCAGCCTCTGCAAGTCACCTTATAAATTAGCACCCAGCTGTGATCTCAAGAAACACAGTAAGACAAAGCCTGGGGTTAATTCTGCATTTCAGCTGCCTTGTTTAGCCACTAATTAAATGTTTGTTAGAAAATCACCCTTAATAAGCAACTAGATTATATTAATTATCTGTTGCTTGGATCTTCTAGAAGGCTCATTCTCACCCTTGGCTGCATATTACAATTACCGGAGAGGATTTAATAACACCAGGCCAACCCCCACCCTCTGAGATTTGGATTTAATTAGTTTGTGGTGAATCTGAGCATTAGTATTGTTTGAAAACTCCCCCAGGTGATTCTAACTGCGTAGCCACAGTGCGGAGGGACTCTTCTGGACTTCTGTACTGTTAAGGAATCTCTTGGAACTGGCTTGCTTTTCTCTGGTGCTACTCTGAGAAGGTGGCTATCATTATGTGCCAGGAATGGTTTATTAATAAAATTTAGCCAGTTCTCTTGGCTCATGACTCTACCTGTGATCCTCTGGTTTCTCCACCAGGTTTGCTGAAATGAAAGCTGCTGAAAATAGTTTATTCATGGAGTGTGGGGGAAGGGATAGGGGTAAAAAATAAGAACTTTTGTTGAAAGTTGCATAGTTTAAATTTTATGACAACAACCTCCTTTGCATCCCAAGGGACAGAGATTTTGAGGGGTATGACTATTTCCAATGTTATATTTATTTTTTTTTAATAGTCACTTAAAAATGTAAACCTGTTGGTGGATTTTCTAAAGATATAAGTTCATCTTCAAAGAAAAATCTCATTGTTGGCAGAAAGTCTCTGTTTTTTGACTTTCTGATTCCTCTTGCTTCAATTTTTGTTCTTTCCATGTACTTTTCAGGGTGGAATCCTGGGTTTAATTTGAGGGACTTCCTCATTTCCCTGATGTTTCTTCCTTCTCCTGTCTCTTTTCCCACTTGAAACGTACATACAAATTCTCATTATGCTAATATTCTCAGTAGCTGATTATAAAAAGAAAATCAAAGTGGTCATTTTACAACCACCTGTGGCACCTTATGAATTAAACTAAACCTAACTCCCCCAACATTTTTTTTAAGGTGGAATTTTTCCCCCCTCTATCACTCTTAGCTGTCTTCTAGTTGAAATCAGTCATTTATGGTGCTTTGCACTTGAATAGAGCTCTCACAGAACATTTTATAAAAACCATAGAATGTGATGTTTTGGCACACGTTTGTACCAAAACCTTAACAATTTTGATGTATGAGTTCTTAGTCAGGTCAAGTGATATGGTGTATAATAAATTGATATTCCTTGTAGTGAAATATTCCTCTGTCATTACTACTTCCCCAAACAAACAAATGCTTTTCAAGCATTTATTTATTTTCTACTTATTCCCTATATTGTAATTCTACTCATCTTTCCTAATACAAGAACATTTTTAATGCTTTATATATACATTTGTTTGTTATATGTTCTGACAAAAATCTGTCTTGGTCTATGACATATGTACTTTTAATATATTCTAACATGGCAACTAAATGTCCATCAACACAATGCATGAATAAAGAAACTGTGGTACATATATACAATAGAATACTAACTCGGTTATAAAAAGAATGAAATAATGCCATTTGCAGCAACATGGATGGACCCAGAGATTATCGTACTAAGTTAAGTAAGTCAGACAGTGAAAGACAAATATCACATGATATCACTTGTATATGCAATCTTTAAAATGATATAAATGAATTTATTTACAAAACAGAAACAGATTCACAGAAATAGAAAGCAGGCTTATGGTTACCAAAGGGCAAAAGGAAGGGGGGAAATGGATAAATTAAGAATTTGGCATTAGCAGATACAAACTACTGTATATAAAATAAACAAAAAGGTTCTACTGTATGGCACAGGGAATTATATTCAATATATTGTTCAGTCTCTAAGTCATGTCTGACTGTTTGCAACCTTGTGGACTGCAGCATTCCAGGCTTCCCTGCCCTTTGTTGTCTCCTGGTGTTTGCTCAAACTCATGTCCATTGAGTTGGTGATGCCATCTAACCATCCCATCCTCTGTTGCCCCCTTCTCCTCCTGCCCTCAATCTTTCCTAGCATTGGTGCCTTTTCCAGTGAATCAGCTCTTCATATAAGGTGGCCAAAATATTGGAGCTTCAACTTCAGCATCAGTCCTTCCAGTGAATATGCAGGGTTGATTTCCTTTAGGATTGACTGATTAATCTCCTTGCAGTCCAAGGGACTCTCAAGAGTCTTCTCCAACACTGCAGTTTAAAAGCATCAATTTCTAGGTGCTCATCCTTCTTTATGGTCCAGCTCTCAAATGACTACTGGAAAAAACATAGCTTTGATTATATGGACTTTTGTCACCAAAGTGGCATCTCTTCTTTCTAATACCCTGTCTAGTTTGTCATAGCTTTTCTTCCAAGGAGCAAGCATCTTTCAATTTCATGGCTGTAGTCACTGTCCTCAGTGATTTTGGAACCCAAGAAAATAAAATCTGTCACTCTTTCCATTTTTTCCCTATCTATTTGCTATGAAGTGATGGGACTGGATACCATGATCTGTTTTCGAAACGTTGAGTTTTAAATCAGCCTTTTCATTTTCTTTTTTCACCCTCAGCAAGAGGCTTTTTAGTTCCTCTTCACTTTCTGCCATTAGAGTGATATTCTCTGCATATCTAAGGTTGTTAATATTTCTCCTGGCAATCTCGATTCCAGCTTGTGATTCATTTAGTTCAGCATTTCACATTTATTTCAGTATCTTGTAACAAATAATGGAATATCTTGTAACTACAATGGAAAAGAATCTGAAAACAAATGAATCTTTTTTCTATACACCAGAAACTTAACATAACATCATAAATCAACTATACTTCAATGTGTGCTATGTGTGTTAAGCCACTTCAGTTGTGTCTGACTCTGTGGCCCAGTGGACTATAGCCTGCCATGGGATTCTTCAGGTAAGAATACTGGAATGGGTTGCCATGCCTTCTCCAGGGGATCTTCGCTATCCAGGGATCAAACCTGGGTCTTCCACATTGCAGGCAGATTCTTTACCATCTGAGCCACGAGGAATGCAAAATTTAAAATGTATTTCTAAAATATTTATTAACTTTTAAATATTATTATCATATAAAAGTACTCTTTTTTTTTCCTGCTCTTACAGCCTTAAAAATCCTAAAAGCAAGGGGAGATTCAGTTCTTACTGACCTTTCCTAGGTGTTCAACATGTCCATGTTTTCTCAAGGAAAAATACCTGCTTGCTGAGAAGGCCATCCTTAGGAGACTACATCAGTCTTATGTTTCTAGGATTCAGCAATGGTGTCACCTTTCTCCAAGCACCTGAGCAAAGTAAGATAAGGATAATTTTTCAGGCAGCATGCCCAGAGACTAGTGGTGTTGGTGACAGCTATATTAGGTTATTTACATGAAGCATCTGGAGAATATCCCTCTCCATGTCTGAAACATCAGCCAGAATTGCAGAGTGTGCCATTCCCAGAGAAGAACCAGATTTCAGGGGCATGATTTCTGGTGAAGGAGATAATAATCTAGAAGACATCCTTGTTCTCTCATTTTCATGTTTTCCTTACTTTTTGCTCTTCCCCACACCAAACCAGGTTACATTCTGTTCACTACCTGCATTGTTGAATTTAATTCCTGAATAGAAAACCAAGGTGTACCCCCAGATCTACAGACATGTAAGCTCGTGTGGGTGAACAGCGCTGACCTGGGGTCTGGAAACCTGGGCTTGATCTCTGATCTTCCACTGGCTTCCACTGAGAACTTGGCCCAGTTTTCACCTAAGTCTCAATTTCATCTTTTATAGGTGTATAGATTACTTGTATGTCTGTAAGTTCTTTTCCGCTTCCATGTTTCTAGTATTTTTGTTTCAGGTCTGTGTGAATGTGATCTTTCACAGCAGGAGGATGTGTCAATAGCAGCATCTGAGAGTGAGAAAGTTAAAAATGTTGTGGATTGGTTTTAGAACCCTGCCAGGTGCTCTGTTTTTGTCACTTCATCCAGTTTTACATTCTTATTATCCACACTTGACTCAAACTCGGTTAAAAATGGGAATAAACTTCACTTTAAGCAGAAGAACATTTCTTGTAAGTATAAGCAATTGTTTTTGTTCAATTGCTAAGTTGTGTCCTATTCTCTGCAACCCGGTGGACTGCAGCACACCAGCCTTCCCTGTTCTTCACCATCTCCCAGATTCTGCTCAAACTCATGTCCATTGAGTTGGTGATGGCATCCAACTATCTCATCCTCTGTTGCCCCCTTCTCCTTTTGCTCTTGATCTTTCCCAGCATCAAGGTATAAACAACAGCTTTTATTATAACAAACTTCTTTGTTATGAGAACTAATCACTTATTAATAACCTGTCTTATGACTTGTACTATGATTAAATGCTTTTTGAGAATACCCTGCCACATTGGAATTCACTGGGAGTAAGAACTGTGATAAAGAATTTAATTTGCTAATTGAAGTGAGGGCTGGAATTAAAAGGAAACCTTTATATTCCAAATGTGCCAATGCCAGGCTATTCCTTAGGCTCTTTGAGGTTTCTTAAACTTTAAATTTCTAACTTTATAAGAAACATGCAAGACTGAACCTATTATACTGTTAAATTCTCAAACATTTTTAACCGAGAGCAAAAGAGCATAAACCTCTAGCAATAGAGACAAACTAAGAACATTTCTAGGGCATGTTTCTAACACCAAAATGTCTGATAAATTATTAAAATACATGAGTAATAACATTTGCAATGCCCTGAGTTTTTACAGCAATTTGTATCTTTCAAAGTGCATGATATTATTTTATTTGCTTTTCTCATTTACCCTAGAATATGGGTAAAGAAAGAATTATTATTATATACCTGAAAATAGTCTTTAAAGAATAATAATAGTGGAAAACTTTTTGCAGCCAGGTTCTTTACCACTAGCGCCACCTGGGAAGCCCTGTTACTCTAGTTGAGGCATATCGGTACACAAAGATTTCGTAGGAGGAGGGGGGAGAAGAATGGTGAATGTAGGTGAAGGGCATTCTAGTGTTGATTGTATTAGGTTTGCAACCTTTCTGTCAGTTTGGAAAACTTCAAAAAATGAATCTGGGGATAAAAATATATGAAATTATGCCATTTGCAGCAACATGGGTGAACCTAGAGATGATCATACGAAGTGAAGTAAGCCAGAGAGAAAAAGAGAAATATCATATCATATCACTTATATGTGGAATCCCTCCTTTTTGAAGGAAAGCTATGGCAAACCTAGACAGTGTATTAAAAAACAGAGGCATCATTTTGCCAGCAAAGGTCTGAATAATCAAAGCTATGGTTTTTCTAGTAGTCATGTACCATTAGGAGAGTTGGACCATAAAGAAGGTTGAATCCCAAAGAAATGATGCTTTTGAATTGTGGTGCTAGAGAAGACTCTTGAGAGTCTCTTGCACAGCAAGGAGATCAAAGCAGTCAATCCTGAAGGAAATCAACCCCAAATATTCATTGGAAGGACTGATGCTTAAGCTCCAGTATTTTGGCCATCTGATGCAAAGAGCCAACTTGTTGGAAAAGACCCTGATGCTGGGAAGGATTGAAGGCAGGAAGAGAAGAGGATGACAGAATGAAATGGTTAGAAATGCATCACTAATGGACATGAATTTGAGCAAACTCTGGTAGATAGTGACAGAGAAGGGAGCCTGGGGTGCTGCAGTCCATGGGGTAGCAAACAGACATGAATTAGTGACTGAACAAGAACAACAACAATTTTTTAAAAAGGCACAAATGAACTTATTTACAAAACAGGAACACTTACATAAATCAGAAACAAACTTATAGTTACCAAAGGGGAAATGTTGTGGGAAGGGATAAATCAGAAAGTTGGAATGAACTTGGAATGACAATAGTGTGCATTCATGAAGAGAGATATTTGTTCCCTGCTCAGGAACTGACCCTGAGTAGCCTGGATGAAAGCCAGAGGTTAGAGGCAAAGTTCCTTTGTCTCTTATCCCCATTGAAACAAGAACATTTCAAGGAGGCAAAAACTGTAAAAACAGGTGCAGCATTTATTATTAGACCCAGTACAGTGAATAGGAGAGCATGTAGAGAAATAGTTTATTTACGATAGAAGCTAGGCAGAAATACACATCCAGAGAAAAAGGGTATGGGCATCCTCTCTAATGAAGAGAAGCACAGTAAAGAGGTGCCTTAAATCACTGATATAGGAAAATTCTTCAGGGTCTTTGTTTACCTTTGGCCAATTATCTCATTTCTTCCCCCACACCTGACCTATTCTAGGACCCTTCCCAACATGTGTGTGCAACTTTATCCTAAGATGGATTCCACTGCAGAGGCCTGTGGGGGTATTTCCACATACTTATGGACTGGCACCCCCTCTATTTTGACCCCCAAGGAGCCTTCCTACACATGTGCAGACAGGGAAATTTTCCTAGGTCATGTTACCTCTTTATTTCAGCAGAGCTCAGCTCCTTCCACTAGCTTTGTCCTTGGAGTGTCTTGTGAGAACAGAGCTTCATACTCCACTTGACAAACGCTAGCTGTCCAACCCAGGGAACCCATCTATCTCTTACCTCAGAATGAACACACACGCACTAGTATATACAAGATAGATAACCAAGAAGGCCGTATCATATAACATAGGGAACTCTACTTAATATCCTGTGATAACCTATATGAGAAAAGAATCCAGAAAAGAATGAATATACGTGTATATACAAATATGTATGTTCCCTGGTGGCTCAGACAGTAAAGAATCTACCTCTAATGCAGCAGACCCGGGTTCGATCCCTGAGTCAGGGAGATCCCCTGGAGAAGGAAGTGGCTACCACTCCAGTATTTTTGCTGGGGTAACTCCATGGATGGAGAAGCCTGGCAGGCTAAGGGGTTGAAAAGAGTCAGAGGCGACTGAACGACTAACACACACACGCACATATACATATATCCAGAGGCAGATGTAATGGAAAAGACATTTGATGAGATGTATTGGCCCAAACTATTGACTGAAACATCTGCTGGACTTAGCCAGTTAAGAATTTCTCAGCAGGAGTTTGATGATTACAAGCTGTCAAATACATTCCCTTGTGCTGGGAAGAGGGTTCCCAGGATATCAAGGAAAGGACTTTAGTCTGACCAGTAGTAAATGCCTCACAACCTTTCCATCCTATTTGCTTACCTTCATTTGCAGTTTAGAAAGCTAGTGAAATGCATGCTTTCATTTATTCTAATATTAAAACCTGAGTAAGGACTCATCCTCCACTTTGAAGAGTGGGCTTTCTCACTGGCTTCTCTAAGGCAAATAACACCAGCTTGCTTCCTCCATCCTACTTCATTGCTCTTTTTAAATTTAGCTCCATAACCGCTGTTTCTATTTCCTTCTTTTTCACTTCTTACTCTGGCTCTGCCTCCGAGATTGCAGGCAGTTCCTTAAAAAAGATCTCTTATCAGGCAGTATAGTTCTTATTATTTTTTAGGTGTTTACCATTTAGCAGAGGATGAAATGGCTAGATAGGGGCTTCCCAGGTGGCACTAGTGGTAAAGAACCTGCCTGCCAATGCATGAGGCATAAAAGATACAGGTTTGATCCCTGGGTCAGGAAGATCCCCTATAGGAGGGCATGGGAATCCACTCCAGCATTCTTGCCTGGAGAATCCCCAAGGACAGAGGAACCTAGTGGGCTACAGTTAATAGGGTCACAAAGAGTTGGACACGACTGAAGCGACTTAGCATGCACACACGAGATGGTTAGATAGCATCACCAACTCGGCGGACATGAATTTGAGCAAACTCCAGGAGATGGTGAAGGACAGAGGGTCCATGGGGTTGCAAAGGCTTGGACATGACTTAGCAGCTGAACGACAATTTAGCACTTATATCAAACTGTGCCACCAGCATTATTTGGCTGATTTTGCTCAGATTTCAGTGGAAGACTGACCAAGCTTAAATGAATCACTTGAGCATATTCTGTCTATCAGAGAAATATCAGGAATAAGTGGGATACAAAATGTGAAACTTGAGTGTTCTACAAAGTATTGACATAGTAAACTGGTATTCCATTTGAATGTGGAAGACAGCTACCCTTCACTAGAAAATGCTTAAAAAAATAAAACACAGACTTCTTTTACCTTAGACTGCAAGGAGATCCAACCAGTCCATCATAAAGGAGATCAGTCCTGGGTGTTCATTGGAAGCACTGATGCTGAAGCTGAAACTTCAATACTTTGGCCATCTCATGCAAGGAGTTGACTTATTGGAAAAGACCCTGATGCTGGGAGGGGTTGGGGGCAGGAGGAGAAGGGGACGACAGAGGATGAGATGGCTGGATGGCATCACTGACTCAATGGACATGAGTTTGGGTAAACTCCAGGAGTTGGTAATGGACAGGGAGGCCTGGCGTGCTGCAATTCATGGGGTCGCAAAGAGTCGGACACGACTGAGTGACTGAACTGAACTGATACTATCCCAAGTTATGTTAATGGTACAAAACTCTTTCAAGAATTAAAATACACTGCTGTCTTAAGTGACTATTAGAAGAAGATGCTAAAGATATGCCGTTTGTATCTAGAAATCATCTAAAAGAAGTAAGACTTTAAAACGATAGGAAAAGAATTGAAAAAAATGTAATCATCTACTTAGGAACTTTAATACAATATGACTTTGGCTAAAAAAATTGAATATAATTATCTATCTACACAAAATTTAAATCAACCTTGGAATAAAATTCACTCTTCCATCATTTTTCGCTTGAAGGAAAATATGAAACACATTTATAATAGTGAGAAAGAGAAATGGACATCAACGTCGTGTGCTTTCTGTTGACTGTTGTATGTGGGTATTTTCCCTATGAGCAGGCTGCCTTAGGCATTTTCATTATGTACTTTATTTAATGTTTCTTGGGATTTAATTTGACCAGTAATAAATTCAAAATCCATTTAATGTCAGATTATGTTCATTTAAGAGTCTAGTGAATCCTGGTATTTGCTTATAAGCATAGAACTTCATCCACTTAGTCAGTTCCTAGTCTGATACTCTGGAAAAGAAAAATATCTTCCTTTCCTGTACCCTGTAGTAACATGATAGTGATACAAATGCTTTATTTTCCTTATATGTAGCTATACATTGATTATTTTCCACTGAAGTACTGTATGTTATTTTAATCTCATTAAAATAAACAACCACATTTGAAAGCAGCTATGGGAAAGAGCATGTGTTGGTTTATGCAACACATGGTTTATATCTTATGTTGGCTTGTATTTTCAGAAATGAACAAGACCTAAGTTGAAACATCAAAGAGCTTTCACTCTGTAGAAAGCATGAAGTGAGCATATTCTTCCAGGCTGTGAACCCAAGCTGGGGTATTCTAATTTCTGTAGACTAGCATTAGGCAGTAATTTCGATAGAGTAATGCTTAGAAGACACTAAATAAATGTTTGTTGAATCAATAAATATGCATAAATAAATATAATGCATTACTAAATAGAACTTTAAACAAAGTACTTTTGAGAACAATAACAGAGGAAGGAAGATTATACCTGATTAAAAATAAAGGGAAAGACTTCAATGGAAAAAGTACCACTTGAAATTGAAAATCGAGTAGATCTAAAATAGGTAGGGAAGTTAAAATGAGGTGGAGACATTGTCCAGGGGAGATGCAATTACGCACAATGGCTAAAGGCAAGTGGAATGATGTAGAAGTACTAGTCTGTGTGAGATATAAGTGGATGAGCACTTACACGGGGTGAGCATGCAGTAAATGTTGAACAAGTACACACGTGTGTACTGTTATGCTGTCATGCCAAAATTCAGCTTGTTTAGAGATAATAATGATCTTTCAAAAGAGTATTTTTGTGTACCGTGTGGTTTCATAAAATATTTTACTGAGACGTTAAAGCTGGTTTTGTGTATCTCTCCACTACTAATTTCCTACTTTTTTGCTTTTGTTTGTAGGTAATATGTGAGTAGGTTTTAATTTCTAACTGATGGCTTCCTGAGGCTTTCCAGGGTTTCTCTGGTGGCTCAGTGGTAGAGAATCTGCCTGAAAGGCAGGAGATGCAGGAGATGCAGGTTTGATCCCTGGGTTGGGAAGATCTCCTGGAGGAGGAAATGGCAACCCACACCAGTATCCTTGCCTGGAGAATCCCGTGAACAGAGGAGTCTGGCGGGCTACAGTCCACAGGGTTGCAAAGAGTCAGACATGAGTGAGCCCGCGCCACCACGGAGGGTATCCGAGTGCCTGTAAGAAGGGCCTCTTAATCTGAAAACTGCATGAGTACGTTGAATGTTTCAGGGAAATATGATTTGTGGGGTCTCCTAAGAACAGAGCAGTCTTTGATTTAGAAGTGAGAAATTGCCGGGGAGTCAGATGAAGCCATCTTCAGGACATGGCGGAGACTGCTGTAGGGCAGCCTGGTGTGTTGTAGGAAACAGAGGTTTTTTAACAGTCAGCCGGTCCTGGCTTCAAGCCGTGATTCCGATTCCCACAAACAATGTTATTTTGAGATAGTTGCTTAAACACTTTGAGCTTCAATTTTTCCCCGGCTTTGTTAAATAACACAGTTGTTCCTGCTTCCCTAGACTGTTGTGAGGATTAACCGAGGTAACGTTTATGTGAAGCATCTGACCCCTGTGAGTGCTCAGTACTCCCTAGTGTGGGGAAACTCTGAACCAATTATGTCATAACATTTCCCTTAAAAAGTGGAATGCAAGCACATTGAATTCTTTCCATGCTGCCATTCCATCAGTTTATCCTTGTATACAATATTTCTTAGAGATGTTTATAATTTATCTGTCTCTCCAGAGTCTTATTCAAGATGCTCTACCCAGGAGGAACCTAAGAAGTACTTCTTAAAAAAATAATTTCCCATCAACACATCATTCTGAGCCTACTCTGATTCCAAACAACTCTGAACCATATCAATATCACTGACAAGTTTCTTCAGCATCTTGAATCACCCATTTGAATTGATCATGTGTCAACCCTGAAAACGTTACCCCTGAGAGCCTTATTAGGTAAGCAAATGCCAATCATGTGATTTACTTTTCAAAATACAAAATATGAAAATGTCTCCCTTACATAGGCTTCACTTGCTTCACTGATTTTTTGCCAATTGCAATTTCCATGTGTTGTTTGGGTTATAATCATATATTCTCCAAGTCAGCAAGAAGCAAGCAGGTATCTGCAGTACATTGAGTTTCACTTAAACTTGCTGTTGACCTTTCTACTTGCTCTTGGATCACAATGTTCTTTTTCTAATATGGTTAATTATTTCAACCACTTATTTAAAGTTCCCTTTTTGGATATCTTTGTGGAGCAAGAAACTAGTATTGCTAGAGTTTAGTTAAACAGAAGCTAGTGTAGTAGAAATACGGGCCACATTTTTCTTTATGCTGAACAAAAGGAAGTCTCTGAACTTTTAAGTCCTGAAGTGAAATTACTGGAATCTACTCCTTTAATATATGCTAAGTAGCTGGTACCAAAAGGCAGTGTTCTCGTGGAGAATAAGTGAGTCAAGGACATTTTGTTCCATCTATAGGACAATACACTGCTTTTCCATTGTAAGACAGCACCCTCATTTCTAAGAGTTGAATAGAATGCTGCTTACAAAGGAAAACAAACATTTTCAGCGGGTTAAATTTGAGATGTTGAGTGAAGTTCATTACAATGCCTGAAGCACTTTTATTTGATCTCAAATTGGAGGGGTTTTCATATTCTAGAAGCGTTTGTTTCTCAAGGTTTTGTTGAGATATTCAAACAAACGTTTAAAACTATATTTGAGACAGTACACTTAAATCTTCTTGTCCTTAAATATTAACTTAAGCTGTGGTCTAGTTGAACATATCCTTGTATTTGTTGCTATTTAGTCAGAGATGAATTATGTGAAGAATAGGAATATAAGTTCTGTGCTGTACTTAGTCACTTCAGTCATTCTTCCTACAATTTGATGTAATTTGATGTAGCTGTTTGGGGACTTGGGGTAGAAAGGAAGATACATCTGTGAGAAAGTTCTCAAAGTTGCTATTTAAGGATTAGGAGAAAATTAATACAGAAAAAACACAGAAAACCAAGTCTGTGGGAAGCTAGGGCAGAGGCAAGTGCACACCTTCCCAAGATAAGGAGGATCTGGGTTCTGCAGGTGCTTTGTCCTGATTTCCTCACCGATTTATTTGCAACTTTTTTTTGTCTCACGTCTTGTATTTTTGGAAATCATATTGACTCTAAAAATAAAGCAGAGATACAAATGCATAGTTAAAATCAGTTCCTATTGTCTATTAAACAAAAGTAATTAACAAAGTAAGATTATTCTTTCCTATTTATTCTGTGAAAGCTTTTCAACATGAGCCTTTTAAAAGGCAGCACTGGAACACATAAAATAATGTCCTGAATTACCCTTGCTAAGAAAAAATAAAAGTGCTGTACTTACTTTGATTTCAGATAAAAGTCAAGGGCTAAATATTAAGTCACATTGTTGTAGAGTCACTTTCACTACATTGTATAAGGCAAGTAGAGCATTCTGGTGAAATAATTGGATAGATGGGTAAAATCCCGAGAATCATGAAGAATGAAAGTTAACATTTCTGTAACAGAGTAGTTCTCAAAATGTCATAATCCCTAAGTTAACAGCATGAGGTATCATCTAGGTACGTGTGAAAAATATGATTTTCAGTCCTGCCCCAGAACTACAGAATCATGGATGCTAGATAATTCTGACACATGCTCAAGTTGAGAGCCATCATCTGAGATGATTTCCTATAGGGATAACCTCAAGTGGGCTTTTACCCCTACCTTACTGTTTTTAATCCTTAAAGAATAATATAAACGTACAAGGAGGGAGGAGGGAGGGGGGTTCAGGATGGGGAATACGTGTATACCTGTGGTGGATTCATGTTGATGTATGGCAAAACCAATACAATATTGTAAAGTAATTAACCTCCAATTAAAATAAACTAAAAAAAATTAACAAATAAAAATAAAAATATTTTTTTTTTAAAAAAGAAAACTTGGAGGTTATAAAATCTAAGGTGAGAAATCAGAGGAGGAAGGGGAAGAGGAGAATGATGTTGGTGTCATCCTACACACCCGAATGCAAGAATTTTGACTGTTTGTGACTTTTCTTTAATTTTTTTTATGCTTAGGATTTTTTCACTATATATATATATATACACATATATATATATATCTCCACATTTCTGTGTATACACGTTTAGTCGCTCAGTCATGTCTGACTCTTTTGTGACCCCATGGACTATAGTCTGCCATGTTCCTCTGTCTATGGGATTTTCCAGGCGAGAATACTGGAGTGGGTTGCCATTTCCTACTCTAAGGGATCTTCTGGACCCAGGTATGAAACCCACAGCTCCTACATCTGCTGCATTGGCAGGCGGATTCTTTACCACTAGCGCCACCTGGGAGCGCCCCCTATATATTATAACCTGCACTGTAAATGTAACATTGTTTCACATTATTTCCTGGATGTTTAAATCTCATTTTCAGGTCTTCAAAAAATCTCATTCATTTAACTATCTGCTTATGGTTGGATATTTGGATTTTACAATTATAGATTCCTGATGCTGGAAGGGATTGGGGGAAGGAGGAGAAGGGGACAACAGAGGATGAGACGGCTGGATGGCATCACCTACTCGATGGACATGAGTTTGGGTGAACTCCGGGAGTTGGTGATGGACAGGGAGGCCTGGCATGCTGTGATTCATGGATTCGCAGAGTCAGACACTACTGAGTGACTGAACTCAACTGAACTGGTAAATATATGTGTGTATAATATATTTTCTACCTTTAAAAATATGTCCTTAGTCACTAATCCTATAAGTAGACTTCCTGGGCCAAAGTAGATGAATATACTATAAGATATTATATTGGTTATATTTTAAGCATTATCTTGACTTTCTAGGTCCCCCTTATTTCTAAGTCATGGAGCTTTAACTCAAGAGGCAAGCCTATGTCAACCTTTGCCTGTTTATGTTTCTTCATATATTCTATATGTTTCTAACTATATTCTATATTTCTAAAGTTTGTAGCAAATCTTCCTAAAGTTTGTCCCAAGCCCAATCTTTACTTTAGGTTTTGAGTTCTACCTGTACCATTCCCCATACTTAGGTGTTCAAAGTTTACATTGAATTAGCAATAATCATGCCTTGGATCAGTTTATTGGCTATGATACTGCCACTGCATAAAGCTCAAAGGTTTGAAAAGAAGTTGGGTGTGAGGACAGAACCTCAGTAGTTTTTACATGTAGAGAAGGCTGGATGGTATCACTGACTCGATGGACATGAGTCTGAGCGAACTCCGGGAGTTGGTGATGGACAGGGAGGCCTGGCGTGCTGCGATTCATGGGATCGCAAAGAGTTGGACAAGACTGAGCGACTGAACTGAACTGAACTGATTATTGGACCTGAAAGTCCTCAGATTTCTTTGCAAGTTTCCCTTCAACAATATTCATATTTCCCTGCCCCCCCCCCATCAATTTACTTCCATGTTCATACTGAAAGGTTGCAGCCCCATTTCAATACCCAGTGGATTCTAAGTGTCTTTCTTCAGATACAGTGGTGCTCTTTTTTCCATTTTTTAAAATTACCATCTTTTCAAGATCTTGTTTGAGCCTTTCTTTCTTTTTTCAAAAATATATTTGCAGAAGAGGTATATTTGTAATCAGAGTATGGCTACTCTCCCAAACTGGTTTTAATATTTTTCTACACCTACCTACTCATTGGTGGATTTATAACTAACTAGGAAGCCCACAATAGTCTTGTTTCCATGTATTTTACTAACTTCCTCTTAACTATTCTGTGTCCTTATTTTTTTAATGTCTTTCTGCCCTGTCCTGTTACCATTCCATTGTGGATATGTTATACAGAAAAAGATGGATGGGTAAACATCATCATGCTTCATGCCATCAAATTCTGGCTAAACTTTTTTACCCAGACTTGCCTTCCTTAGAGCTATAAGACAGTAGGTTTGAAATCTGGAGCCAGAAAAAGATATTCAGCAGACAAAAGACCCTGTGCTTATTATTTCTGTGGATAGATTCAGAATGCTTTTGATTTTGGTTGCCAAATCAATATACTTTTTAAAGTCCTCTTTCCCTTACTTAAAGTGCAATTAGAGAAACTACATTCAGTCTTTCAGTCAAGTGCAGAAGTACAGTTTAATGAATTTCCTTCCACAGAATCCTAGAAATTGAATGTAACCTTGGAAGTATTTAATTTGTGCCCAGGGAATAATTTACATGCCTGGGGAAATTCGATCAAGATCCAACAGGAATTTAGGAAATTGACTCAAGGCTAGGCTAATATAATAATCCCACCAGTGTTCTTTTACCCTACTTCCATGTATTTACAATGTCCTCAACACCTTACTTATTTTGTATCATGTATCTTCAAATCGTATCCAGAGAAAGAACAGAGTTTCAAATATAATTACACAGGTCATTCCATTTTTTTTTTCTCTTTAAATATGGGCTGAAAGAGCCAGTGGGTGATTAGAATTAGAAAGATGGATTCCTCAATAAAATAAGAGTTTGTCAGTTAAGTAATCCTTGTCCAATACCTATAAAAAGTAGAAATAAGTTAATTAACCAGTAAATGCCCATGTATTAATAGTAAGTAAAGAGAAAAGCGTCCATAGGCTCCAAAGTTCAGAAGAGGCCTGAAAGTGTTCTCAGAAAAGAAACACATGAAAGTAAGTGAAACCTCATTCAAAAATCAGTCCATTCATTGTTTCAAATAGCAGCTTTATGTAAATCTGTTTTAGAAAGAGATCTATGAAAAAGTGAGAACATTTAACTAGTTCTTTCCAATATCTAAGCACTTTTATGAAGTCCTGTCTTTTGAACTCATTTACAACTTGTAATGACTTTAATTTAGAGCCTTATGATCTTTTCTGCTATGACCTTGCATGCCAATCTTGTTCTATCAGACATGTCTGTGTAAGACTTTAGCTTAACGGGTATAGGATTTGAGTTTTTCTCACTGAACTTCTAGGTCTCAGAAAAATCAAGGCTTGTAGCTAAATATCAGGTTCTGTGTCTCAGAACATTTCAAATATAATTATGTTGGGGGTTATCTATCCAGAGTACATAGAAGCCACTGACTGTGGGAGGTTGTAGAAGGAAAAAAAATGATAACTGCATAAAATTTACATGAGAGTCTCATGTTAACCCAAGTAATATGTTGTGGTATATATAAGTGACACTGTGTCTATCATGGGCTTCCCAGGTGGAGCTACTGGTAAAGAACCTGCCTGCCAATGTAAGGAGATTTGAGAGATGTGGGTATGATCTCTGGGTTCAGAAGATTCCCTGGAAGAGGGCATGGCAACCCACTCCAGTATTCTTGCCTGGAGAATCCCATGAACAAAGGACCCTGGCTGGCTACAGTCCACGGGATCGCAAAGAGCTGGACACGACTGAAGTGACTTAAGACACACGTGTTTATCATATTATAAGCATCCTTTTAGTTAATGATGGTCATGTTTTTTTCTCCTTTACTTATATGTGAGTAAAATCTGAGAGAGATGGTAGCAGGATTACTTGCATTGTCATTTTATGACTGTTCAAACACTACTAGTTTTTATGGG
This sequence comes from Ovis canadensis, assembly GCF_042477335.2. Lineage (NCBI taxonomy): Eukaryota > Metazoa > Chordata > Mammalia > Artiodactyla > Bovidae > Ovis > Ovis canadensis. Next base: position 88,295,095 of record NC_091247.1, read on the forward strand.
ACTATAAGAAGTGTGAAGAACGATTTTTTGCTACAACAAATGTGAGTCACTATGAACAGTGCTCTCTTGTTGGTTGAGTGGAACTGCGAGTGAAGAAAAGAGACAAAGAAGGGGAGAGGCAGATTTTTCCCTTTATCTCTATAATGCTCCTTAGTATTTCACTCTCAGAAAAAAAGATGGGTATGTTCTATTGATCTCCAGTAGCATATTGGGTACCTACTGACCTGGGGAGTTCCGCTTTCAGTATCCTATCATTCTGCCTTTTCATACTGTTCATGGGGTTCTCAAAGCAAGAAAACTTAAGTGGTTTGCCATTCCCTTCTCCAGTGGACCACATTCTGTCAGACCTCTCTACCATGACCCTCCCGTCTTGGGTGGCCCTACATGGCATGGCTTAGTTTCATTGAGTTAGACAAGGCTGTGGTTCATATAATCAGATTGGCTAGTTTTCTGTGATTGTGGTTTCAGGGTGTCTGCCCTCTGATGCCCTCTCTCAACACCTACCATCTTACTTGGGTTTCTCTTACCTTCGATGAGGGGTATCTCCTCACGGCTGCCCTCCTAACCTTGAACGTGGAGTAGCTCTTCTCGGCCCTCCTGTGCCAAGCAGCCGCCACTCCTTGGATATGGAGAAATAACTCCAGAAAGAATGAAGGGATGGAGCCAAAGCAAAAACAATACCTGGCTGTGGATGTGACTGGTGATATAAGCAAGGTCCAATGCTGTAAAGAACAATATTGCATAGGAACCTGGAATGTCAGGTTCATGAATCAAGGAAATTGGAAGTGGTCAAACAGGAGATGGCAAGAATGAACATCGACATTCTAGGAATCAGCGAACTAAAATGGACTGGAATAGGTGAATTTAACTCAGATGACCATTATATCTACTACTGCGGGCAGGAATCCCTCAGAAGAAATGGAGTAGCCATCATGGTCAACAAAAGAGCGCGAAATGCAGTACTGGAACGCAGTCTCAAAAACAACAGAATGATCTCTGTCTCCAAGGCAAACCATTCAATATCACGGTAATCTAAGCCTATGCCCCAACTAGTAATGCTGAAGAAGCTGAGGTTGAATGGTTCTGTGAAGACCTACAAGACCTTTTAGAACTAACACCCCAAAAAGATGTCCTTTTCATTATAGGGGACTGGAATGCAAAATAGGAAGTCAAGAAACACCTGGAGTAATAGGCAAATTTGGCCTTGAAGTACAGAATGAAGCAGGCCAAAGGCTAATAGAGTTTTGCCAAGAGAACACGCTGGTCATAGCAAACACCCTCTTCCAACAACACAAGAGAAGACTCTACACATGGACATCACCAGATGGTAAACATCAAAATCAGACTGGTTATATTCTTTGCAGCCAAAGATGGAGAAGCTTTATACAGTAAAAAAAAAAAAAAAAAAAAAGACCAGGAGCTGACTGTGGCTCAGATCATGAACTCCTTATTGCCAAATTCAGACTTAAATTGAAGAAAGTGGGGGAAACCACTGGACCATTTGGTTATGACCTAAATCAAATCCCTTATGATTATATAGTGGAAGTGAGATATAGATTTAAGGGACTAGATCTGATAGACAGAGTGCCTGATGAACTATGGACAAAGGTTCATGACATTGTACAGTAGACAGGGATCAAGGCCATTCCCATGGAAAAGAAATGCAAAAAAGCAAAATGGCTGTCTGGAGAGTCCTTACAAATAGCTGTGAAAAGAAGAGAAGCAAAAAACAAAGGAGAAAAGGAAAGATATAAGCATCTGAATGCAGAGTTTCAAAGAATAGCAAGGAGAGATAAGAAAGCCTTCCTCAGCAATCAATGCAATGAAATAGAGGAAAATACAGAATGGGAAAGACTAGAGATCTCTTCAAGAAAATTAGAGATACTAAGGGAAGATTTCATGCAAAGATGGGCTCAATAAAGGACAGATATGGTATGGAACTAACAGAAGCAGAATATATTAAGAAGAAGTGGCAAGAATACACAGAAGAACTGTACAAAAAAGGGCTTCATGACCCAGATAATCACGATGGTGTGATCACTCACCTAGAGCCAGAAATCTTGGAATGTGAAGTCAAGTGGGCCTTAGAAAGCATCACTATGAACAAAGCTAGTGGAGGTGATGGAATTCCAGTTGAGCTATTTCAAATCCTAAAGGATGATGCTGTGAAAGTGCTGCACTAAATATGCCAGCAAATTTGGAAAACTCCAATTTTCATTCTAATCCCAAAGAAAGGCAATGCCAAAGAATGCTCAAACTACCACACAATTGCACTCATCTCACACACTAGTAAAGTAATGCTCAAAATTCTCCAAGCCAAGCTTTAGCAATATGTGAACCGTGAACTTCCAGATGTTCAAGCTGGTTTTAGAAAAGGCAGAGGAACCAGAGATCAAATTGCCAACACCCACTGGATCATGGAAAAAGCAAGAGAGTTCCAGAAAAACACCTACTTCTGCTTTATTGACTACTCCAAAGCCTTTGACTGTGTGGATCACAATAAACTGTGCAAAATTCTGAAAGAGATGAGAATACTAGAGCACCTGACCTGCTTTTTGAGAAACCTGTATGCAGGTCAGGAAGCAGCAGTTAGAACTGGACGTGGAACAGCAAACTGGTTCCAAGTAGGAAATGGAGTACGTCAGGGCTGTATATTGTCACCCTGCTTATTTAACTTATATGCAGAGTACATCATGAGAAACGCTAGGCTGGAAGAAGCACAAGCTGGAATCAAGATTGCCAGGAGAAATATCAATAACCTCAAATATGGAGATACACCACACTTATGGCAGAAAGTGAAGAAGAACTAAAGAGCCTCTTGATGAAAATAAAAGAGGAGATGAAAAAATTGGCTTCAAGCTCAACATTCAGAAAACAAAGATCATGGCATCTGTTCCATTCACTTCATGGCAGATAGATGGGGAAACAGTGGAAACAGTGTCAGACTTTATTTTGGGGGGCTCCAAAATCACTGCAGATGGTGATTGCAGCCATGAAATTAAAAGACGCTTACTCCTTGGAAGGAAAGTTATGGCCAACCTAGATAGCATATTCAAAAGCAGAGACATTACTTTGCCAACTAAGGTCCATCTAGTCAAGGGTATATTTTTTCCAGTAGTCATGTATGGATGTGAGAGTTGGACTGTGAAGAAAGCTGAGCGCCGAAGAATTGATGCTTTTGAACTGTGGTGTTGGAGAAGACTCTTGAGAGTCTCTTGGACTGCAAGGAGATCCAACCAGTCCATCCTGAAGGAGACCAGTCCTGGTGTTCATTGGAGGGACTGATGCTGAAGCTGAAACTCCAATACTTTGGCCACCTCATGGGAAGAGTTGACTCATTGGAAAAGACTCTGATGCTGGGAGGGATTGGGGGCAGGAGGAGAAGGGGACGACAGAGGATGAGATGGCTGGATGGCATCACCGACTTGATGGACATGAGTTTGAGTGAACTCTGGAAGTTGGTGATGGACAGGGAGGCCTGGTGTGCTGTAATTTATGTGGTCGCAAAGAGTCGGACACAACTGAGTGACTGAACTTAACTGACTGACTGACTGATGTTCTATTGATAGTGGTGAGATTATTATACTTGTAGCCACAAGACATTCATCATTAGAGCAAAGAGAAGGAAAATGAAGGGTGGGGAAAAGGAGCAGAGAGATTAGTGATGGACAGCAGCATTGATGCACTGAAAGCCTTCATATCATTAAGCTGCTGATTTATTCATTTATAATGCATTCATATTTGCTATGCTTAGGGAGAGCTCCTTAATGAGCCTCTGTATCATCTACCACTAGTCACTTTATCAGTTTCACTCATTTCTATATATATATATATATATATATATGTCTGCTTTTTAAAATATAATTTTATTCATTCATTTACAGCTGTGCTGGGTCTTTGTTGCTACATGGGTTTTTTACTCTAGTTGCGGTGAGTGGGGACTACTCTCTAATTGCAGTGCATGGGCTTCGCATTGCAGTGGTTTCTCTTGTTGTGGAGCACAGCCTCTAAGGTTTGGGGGCTGTAGTAATTGCGACACCTGGGCTCTAGAGCACAGACTCAATAGTTGTGGCACATGGACTTAGTTGTTCAGCAGCATGTGGGATCTTCCTGGATCAAGGATCAAACCTGTGTCTCCTGCACTGGAGGGCAGATTTTTTTTTTTTTTTTTTTTTTTACCACTGAGCCTCCTGGGAAGCCCTACATGCCTCTTTTTGATCTCTTACAGGAATAGATCCTTACTCTTTACTCAGGTAGGCTATTACTGTGCCGTAAACGAATAATAAACATTTGTCTACTCTTTACAATAGTAAATTAAAACACCTAAATCCAAACATAGACAAATAATTTGTTCTATCATTTTTCTCCAGGGGGTTTGCTTAGGTAGTTTTTCTAAAGAGATATGTGTTTAACAAATCTTGACATTCATGTTTAGCCCATGAGTTAGCCATTCTGGTCACAGCTTTGATGTACACAGATGCTAGCTCAGCACTGGGAGACTGTGTGGAATGAGATTCACTGAGACAGTTCTGGGCAGAGCCAATGACCTGGAAAACTCACTCTTGACCTGTCTGGCTGTGGGTATCTTTTCTCATCGTGGTTACAATCACAGTGATCAGTGTTTAATAATTCTTCAAATATATAACCGAATCTTTCACATTGGCTCTAGCATGCAGTTTTCCAAAAGGAAAAAAAGAAATTATAATTTAATAAATAATTCTAGTCTACAAAGCAGCAAAAATGGTTCTTTTTTTTTTTTTAAAACAAACAGGTTGAAAGAATATAAACAACTGTCATAGAGTGAGAAAGCTTTTCTAGATCTGATGTGTAAAATGTAGGGGCATTAATGTATATTTAAGAGGCCACAGTCAGCCAAGGGGTTAAAGCACGACTTTCTGAATCAGACATACTTGGTTCAGACACTAAGCCTTATTCCCCTCGTCAGTAAGATAGGGTTAGAACAGTGAAAGCATTCTGAGGATTAAATGAGAATGTGTGTGAGGCATTGCAGAATGTCTTCCTGTGTCCAGACACAGCAGTGCTACCATCAGCATCATTATAAATATACTGTTTATATGGTGCTCTGCCTTCTAGACTGAAGCACTCAACAGTTTGCTACATATTCTCTCTATAAACCCAACTTCTCAATGAATCTTTGCAGCTAGAAAGAATTTTTCAAAATGAAAATATAGCATGTAGCATTGCATGGAAACCATAGGTCTGGGAGAACAGACTTTTAGCTAAGTTTTCATCAGATCATAGAGTTATAGTATACCTACTGTTCACACCAATTCTTCATGCCCGACCAAAGATTCTATATCTGTAAAACCTTGTACTCATCTTAATGTACCAGTGATGAATGCTATGAATCTGAGACATTTTTATATTCTTTGATACTTGCTCCTTGGAAGAAAAGCTATGACCAACCTAGACAGCATATTAAAAAACAAAGGCATTATTTTGCTGACAAAAGTCCATCTAGTCAAAAGATGGTTTTTCCAGTAGTCATGTATGGATGTGAGAGTTGGACAATAAAGAAAACTGAGTGTTGAAGAATTGATGCTTTTGTTTTGTTTGTTCTTTCTGTTTATTTATTTTTTGGAGGCTAATTACTTTACAATATTGTATTGGTTTTGCCATACATTGATATGAGTCACCACCAATGTACCTGTGTTCCCCATCCTGAATGCCCCTCCCACCCCCCTCCCCATTCCATCCATCTGGGTCATCCCAGTGAACCAGCCCCAAGCACCCTGTATCATGCATCGAATCTGGACTGGTGATTCGTTTCACATATGATATTATACATGTTTCCATGCCATTCTCCCAAATCATCCCACCCTCGCCCTCTCCCACAGAGTCCAAAAGACTGTTCTATACATCTGTGTCTCTTTTGCTCTCTCACATACAGGGTTATCATTCCCATCTTTCTAAACTCCATATATATGTGTTAGTATACTGTATTGGTGTTTTTCTTTCTGGCTTACTTCACTCTGTATAATAGGCTCCAGTTTCATCCACCTCATTAGAACTGATTCACATGTATTCTTTTTAATGGCTGAGTAATACTCCATTGTGTATATGTACCACAGCTTTCTTATCCATTCACCTGCTGATGGACATCTAGGTTGTTTCCATGTCCTGGCTATTATAAACAGTGCTGTGATGAATATTGGGGTAAACGTGTCTCTTTCATTTCTGGTTTCCTCAGTGTGTATGCCCAGCACTGGGATTGCTGGGTCATATGGCAGTTTTATTTCCAGTTTTTTAAGGAATCTCCACATTGTTCTCCATAGTGGCTGTACTAGTTTGCATTCCTGTGGTGTTGGAGAAGACTCTTGACAGTTCCTTGGACTGCAAGGAGATCCAACCAGTCAATCCTAGAGAAAATCAGTCCTGAATATTCATTGGAAGGACTGATGCTGAAGCTGAAACTCCAATACTTTGGCCACCTGATGTGGAGAACTGACTCATTTGAAAAGACCCTGATGCTGGGAAAGATTGAAGTCAGGAGGAGGAGGGGAGAACAGAGGATGAGATGGTTGGATGGCATCACCAATTCAATGGACATGAGTTTGAGTAAGCTCCAGAAGTTGGTGATGGACAGGGAGGCCTGGCATTCTGCAGTCCATGGGGTTACAAAGAGTCAGACACACCTGAGTGACTGAACTGAACTGTCTTATTCACTCAAACAGAAAAATTAGTTATTAGATTTTTTTTCCAGGGATAAAGCTTAGCCTTATATTAAGAGAGCTACAAAGTAATGGGAATAGAATATGCATCCATTATCATAAGAATTTGCATGATTCTTCTTTTTCCAAATAAAATTATTATTTTCCAAGTGTTAACATTTGTCTTAATAGGAAAATATCCTTTTATGCCATGCGTAGATCTCTTCTTTGAATAAGTCAGATTGATGATGGATATGCAGAAGATAAAGCCTCAGTTATGGTTACACTAGATCCTTCCACTGATGAACAGAAAAGAAACGCAAATGGGAAAATGGCTGCTACCATTTACCACATAGGCAGTAAATTAAATAGCTATTTCATCATGCTCAGGCTACTTAGATTTGATTATACACCATTATGATAATTACGCAGTTAAACCCATTACTAATAAAGGTAGCCCTTAGGTGCTGAAGTTCAAAATTCTTTAGAAAAAGGAAGGTAAATGAGCCTAAAAGAGGTTCAAGATATCAAAAATGGCAATGATAGTTTTAACCATAGCTCTGTTTCTATGGCTTAAGCTTATATGCTGTAATAAATGTGGCAAATTTCATTCTGGTGTAAATCAGGATAATTTTGGCTCACTTCTTTGACTCGGAACTTAGACTGGAAATCTGTACATCAACACATTAACTGACTGAACTCACATAGTGTTTTTATTGACATTCAAGACAATGGTATAATTTTTCCTTCAAAAGAATGAAGCCTTATTGATCTCATTCAATCCCTTAGAGGGACTGAGGAATTGAGTGATAGTACAGGCAGGCTATTCCTGTCACCAGTGCTTGCCTCTGTCTGCACAGGAATCACACCTTAAAAGAATGAGGTTGGAAATGCCACTGGGAAATCATGGCTGACTGAAAAATTTTGCACGTAAGAGGTCAACAGGTTCATCCATGGCATACAAGTTTTTCAGGTGGATTGCTTATCAACCTTTTTAAAAAAAATATCAAAGCACATGTAGAAAATGATAATATTTCATGCGCTAAATCAGAGAAATTTTGGGAGTAACTATATAAGGTATGGTGATGAAAATAATTCAATTTTTTATAAAGCAAATGTTAGAAAAAATACTAGATCTTTAATCGGAAAAATGTATTTATGTAAAAACCTTGAAATGTCAAATGAGAAACTTGAGCTTGCTTCAGTGAACATAGCTGTGATTTTTGTTTGGCTTTTATACTGGAAATGACCACAAACAATTTCTGATTAAGTTTTTAAGTGATGATATCTTCAAAAATTTTTTTGTCTTCAAATTTTGGATAGATATTATCAACAAGAAAATTTATCCCCACAAATAGGTAATAAAAGTATAAAACTATTGTTACATCAATTCAAAAACTTATCACAGTTAAAATTAGATCAAAAGAATGTAACCAGTATTTATTTTCTTTCATTGACAAACACAGTGCTAACATTTTTGTGATAATAAAAAAATGATCTCAAATCTAAATATTTAAAAATTATGATGGAGCTCTGATTTGCAGAGTGGCCACCTTATGTGAGCCTAGACTCCACTAGAAAGTCACAAATAAGCAGAGATGATCTAGGCTACATGAAGATCTCAGTTTTAGACACTGCCTGGAACTATACACACGAGGAGTTTGCCTAGTTGGCTGTAGGTAGGGTTGCTGTTATGTGTGATTTTCTTTGAGTGCCTCTAGTAGCAACACCTCCCTTCTTGTCCAGGTGGCAAGTTACTCCTGGGCTCTGCACAAGAGCCTTAGGACAAAACAATAAGTGCTGGTTATAGCTAGGAGTTCTCACCACCTGAGGAGACCATGGAGAATACTATTTTAACTCACTCCTCTTGGGTTGCTCTTGGAGGAGCCCCAGAAGTGCAGTCTAATGACCAGAGGCAATTGGCTTTGGGATCCCAACCAGCCCCACACTCTGTTCAAAGGCTGCCTAAATCCAGAGGGGATGCATATCTCATAGTACCCCTCCAACTCTGTTTCATGAAGATTCACCCTAGAGTCTGGAGCCAACCGATTGAATATCTATATAGACTAAACATAGGATGGCAATGAAGTGTCCTTCCTTTCCTAGGAGCTGGGAGATGGCTATCTGTGTTGTGTTGTGCTTAATTGCTCAGCCATGTCCAACTCTTGAGACTCCATGGACTGTAGCCCACCAGGCTCCTCTGTCCATGTGATTCTCCAGGCAAGAATAATGGAGTGGGTTGCCAAGCTCTTCTCCAAGGCATCTTCCCAACCCAGGGATCAAACCTGGGCCTCCTGTGTTGCAGGCAGATCCTTTACCTTCTGAGCCACCAGGGAGGCCTTGAGAGATTAATTATAGGAGAGTGCATAACATTTATCTTGTTATCATATTTTCAGTTCCTAATTTATAAATGGAACTCAGTACATTTATTTTGAAAGAATGAGTGAATAATGAAAGAAGTGAGTTTGCCCACTGATGGTTAAGACTAGTTAAGGTGATGACTTGGAAGGATAATGAACCTCTAGGGCCAGTAATGCTACTGGAATAGAAGCTTAATTTAGTTTCTCAGGAAATAACCATTGAATTCTTACTATGTGCCAGACGCTTTTCTGAGTGCTAGGGATCTAGAATTGAGCATAAAAGTCATAAATCTCTCATGGAAAATAAAGGACACAGAAATATATAATATAAATAAGTTCAAAATATGTGTTGTGTGATTGTGAGAAAAATGAAAAAATAAGGTATTAAAGAGGAATATGGAAGGCTAGAGAATTTAAGAAGGGAATTATGGGAAAGTGGAGCTTGAACAAAGTCCTAAAAGAAGTGAGAGAATAAATCGTGGAGATAAGTGGGGGAAGTGTATGCCTGGTACATTGAACAGCAAATGCAAAGGCCCTGAGACTGGAGTGTGTTATTGTGTTCAAGAAATAATAAGGAGACTGGTCTGAGTGTAATAAAGTGAGTAAAGAGGAGAGTAACAGGAGACAGTGGTGGTCCAGATCATATAGAACCCAGTAGGCTTATTAGCAATATTTTCTTTTAATCTGAGTGAGATGAGATGCCACCACAGAGGCAGAGGTGCTGAGCAAAGGAATGATCTGAATGAGGTTTAGTAGGACCCCTTAGGGTGCTCTGTTGAGAATCAACCAAAAGAGCAAAAAGAAGAAGCTGCCAGTGAGGAGGCTTTTTAAATAATTCAGGTGAGAAGATAGTGTGACTTGAAAAAATGTTACCCACGCTTTCAAGCTGGGCTTTCCTAGTGGCTCAGTGGTAAAGAAACTGCCTGTCAGTGTAAGAAATGTGAGTTTTATCTCTGAGTTGGGGAGATGCCCTGGAGAAAGAAATGGCAACCCACTCCAGTATTCTTGCTTGGAGAATCCCATGGACAGAGAAGGCTGTAGTCCATGAGGCTGCAAAAGAGTTGGACATGACTTAGTGACTAAACAACAATAACAACTCTTTCCAGTCAGGCCCCGATAAGGGTCTTTCTGCCTGGTGCCCTTCAAGGCAATAAGATGAAATGGAATTCGGTTCAGAGACAATGTTTCATTCTTTGATCAAAGAACAGAGAGGTGTGAGCTCTCACTCTACAGTACATGCTCTGCCCAGGGGTCCATGAGGAGGACTGCTTTATGGAGATCTCCAGGGTTTGTGCAGCCGCAGTGCTCACAGCCCCAGAGTGCAGTGCTGGGCGCAGAGCTCACGGCCCACTGCCGCTGCCGTCTTGATCTGAGGTGTTGCGCGCAGGGCTTCTGCATACGGCTCACCAAGCTGAAGCGCTGGGCTAGCCATTTCTCACTAGGAACTGTGGTCTGAAGTGATGGGCATGAGGCCTCCACATGCAACACCTTGTGAGCTAGTGTAACAACAATAAGCACTAAGGGAAAAAAAAAAGGTTGGAGTTTGTTATCTTATTCATTAACTCTTTTTATTTCCTAGAAATTGTTAATTGGTTTTTCAATGGCAGAGTCATATGTGGTATGTGTGAGGAGGAGTCAGACTCAGGATCTCTGTTAGAAGTGGAGCCCGGAAGATTTGTGGTTGGAGTCAATGTGGGGAATGAACGATGAAACGAGTCAAGGACGGTCTCTAGATTCTTGTCTGGAGCAATGGAAAGAATGGAAAGAGTTATTCTGCTATGAACAGCTTAACCAATATGAACTAAGCTAATGAAATTCTGTATCAAAATGGAACTCAGAGACACAATTTTGGCTATGTGTCTCTAATAGTTCCTTCTTAAAAAAAAATAATATATGAAGAATGACATACGCAAAAGTGTAGAAAGTAAAATAATAAACTGATGTTAATAATGACTGACATTTTGCCAGTTCTGTTTCTTCTATTCCCCATCTACACATTTCTGATTTTTTTGGAGTATTTCAGAACCTGTTAGACATCATGTTATTGTTGGAGGAGGTCATTGAGAAGACATGACCACGGTTGACAGGTGAGCTGGAGGCTCAATAGGAAGCTCCTTATGCCCTTACCTGACCTTGGAGTGTATGTTCCGCCCATCATGCCCATACTCAGAGGACTGAATTCATTATTAAACCCAGTTAAGTTCTATATATAAACTTAAGGTTCTGGCAGGTGGATGTGGAGATCTATTCATTTTGAGGTCACCCAAGACAAGCCTCGGCTGTAAGTTCCCTTGCTTACTAGAACTGCCACCTACCAATCTGGAATGATCTGTCTCTTCTTGTTCACTCTGTACCAGGTCTAGTTTAATATTGCACCCAGGAAACTCCCCGAGTTGTGACTCAACAGTTATTTCCCTCCTAAATCACTTGTTATGCTTTGCTTAATTGACAATGAATTTTTATGTACCCATCATGACACAATTATTCCTGGAAAAGTTAGCAATGATTTCTTAGTATTTATACATCAGCCATTTTCCAGTTTCCCTGATTGTCTGAAGATCATCTAACAGTTTTTTGTACAGATCAAGATTCAAACAAGAGCCTCCCATCACATTTGATTGTTCAGTTCAGTTCAGTTGCACAGTCATGTCTGACTGTTTGTGACCCCATGGCCTGCAGCACATCAGGCCTCCCTGTCCAACACCAACTCCCATAGTTTACTCAAACTCATGTCCATTGAGTCAGCGATGCCATCTAACCATCTCGTCTTTTGTCGTCCCCTTTTCCTCCCACCTTCAATCTTTCCCAGCATCAGAGTCTTTTCAAGTGAGTCAGTTCTTTGCATGAGGTGGCCAAAGTTTCAGCTTCAGCATCACTTCTTCCAGTGAATATTCAGGATTGATTTCCTTTAGGATTGACTGGTTGGATCTCCTTGCATCCAAGGGACTATCAAGGGTCTTCTCCAACACCACAGTTCAAATGCATCAATTCTTCGGTGCTTAGCTTTCTTTATAGTCCAACTTCCACATCCATACATGACTACTGGAAAAACCATAGCCTTGACTAGATGGACCTTTGTTGGCAAAGTAATGTCTCTGCTTTTTAACATGCTGTCTAGGTTCTTAACTTCTTCCAAGGAGCAAGTGTCTTTTAATTTCATGGCTGCAGTCACCCTCTGCAGTGATTTTGGAGCTCCCCAAAATATTTAGTCTGTCACTGTTTCCCCATTTTTTGCCATGAATTGATGGGACCAGATGCCACGATCTTAGTTTTCTTAGTTTAAGCCAACTTTTTCACTCTCCTCTTTCAGTTTCATCAAGAGACTCTTTAGTTCTTCTTTGCTTTCTGCCATAAGGGTGGTGTCATCTGCATATCTGAGGTTATTGATATTTTTCCCAGCAATCTTGATTCCAGCTTGTGCTTCATCCAGCCCAGCATTTCTCATGATGTGCTCTGCATGTAAGTTAAATAAGCAGGGTGACAATGTACAGACTTGATGTACTCCTTTCTCAATGGAACCAGTCTGTTGTTCCATGTCCTGTTCTAACTGTTGCTTCTTGACCTGCATACAAATTTCTTAGGACAGTTTCAGGTGGTCTGGTATTCCCATCTCTTTCAGAATTTTCCATAGTTTATTGTGATCCACATAGTCAAAGGCTTTGCCAGAGTCAATAAAGAAGAAGTAGATGTTTTTCTGGAACTCTTTTGCCTTTTTGATGATCCAACGGATGTCAGCAATTTGATGTCTGGTTCCTTTGCCTTTTCTAAAGCCAGCTTCAACATCTGGAAGTTCATGGTTCACATATTGCTGAAGCCTGGCTTGGAGAATTTTGAGCATTACTTTGCTAGCATGTGAGATGAGTGCAATTGTGCAGTCATTTGAGCATTATTTGGCATTGCCTTTCTTTGGGATTGGAATGAAAACTGACCTTTTCCAGTCCTATGGCCACTGCTGAGTTTTCCAAATTTGCCAGTATATTGAGTGCAGCATTTTCACAGCATCATCTTTTAGAATTTGAAATAGCTTACCTGGAATTCCATCACCTCCTCTAGCTTTGTTTATAGTGATGCTTCCTAAGGGCCACTTGACTTCACATTCCAGGATGTCTGGCACTGGGTGAGTGATCACACCATTGCAGTTATCTGGGTCATGAAGATCTTTTCTGTGTAGTTCTTCTGTGTATTCTTGCCACCTCTTCTTAATATCTTTTGTTCTGTTAGGTCCATACCATTTCTGTCCTTTATTGTGCCTCTCTTTACATGAAAATTTCCCTGTATTTCTAGTTTTCTTGAAGAGATCTCTAGTCTTTCCCATTCTATTGTTTCTCTCTATTTCTTCGTATTGATCACTGAGGGAGGTTTTCTTATCTCTCCTTGCTATTTGAATGTTAAGCCTTCTAATTCTCTTTTATTTGGTGAGTCCCTTTCCTTTTTTTCCTCTGTCTCTGATTTTTTATTTATATGTTAGGTTTTTTTTTTTTTAATTACAGAAACCGGGTCCTTTGTCCTGCAGAATGCCTCACATTTTGAATTTGGCTGATGAGGGGACTTTTAAAAATCACTGTCTACCTTTCTATTTTTTAAAAATGAATTTTTTTCTTAGGATTTGATTTAACTTTAGTATTTTTGTTCTAAATATACATAGGTGGTGCTGGTTATGTCCTATTGCATCATTAGGTTTTTTAATCCTCTGATGACTATTACTTAGATCTATTATTAATAAAATTGGAGTTGAAAATGGTGATTTTTAAAATTGTATCATTTTTCCTGTACTTTTATCAGCACTCTGTGGAAAAGGACTTACTATTATCAAATATTTGTTAACCCTGAGATAAAGTTTTAAAGGAAAGCAGGATAAATATTTGATATTTGTCCTTTATTGTTTATTTTTGGAATATTGAATTGGTCTATTTTGATAAACAGTGACTTCTGCTTTTAAAAATCTCATGAATTCATAGGTTCTTATATTTTGATGTGTTGCAATCCATTGTAATTACTTTTTACTGTTTTTTGTTTGTTTGTTTGTTTGGGCTCATTCACTTACTCTATCCTTGGCCAATGGAAGCCCCTTTAATTTGGCTCCTCTATTTCTGTGTCGGAGAAGGCAATGGCACCCCACTCCAGTACTCTTGCCTGGAAAATCCCATGGACAGAGGAGCCTGGTAGGCTGCAGTCAATGGGGTCGCTAAGAGTTGGACACGACTGAGCGACTTCACTTTCACTTTTCACTTTCATGCATTGGAGAAGGAAATGGCAACCCACTCCAGTGTTTTTGCCTGGAGAATTCCAGGGACAGGGGAGCCTAGTGGGCTGCCGTCTATGGGGTCGCACAGAGTCAGACACCACTGAAGTGACTTAGCAGCAGCAGCAGCAGCATTTCTGTGTCATTAGTTCATTAGTCTTTGCTAGTTGTCTTGCTTTCTGGCACAGGATAGACAAGGTTAATCATGTTTATTTTCTTCACCAGGTAGAAATCAGCCATTTCTCTGAAGACCCTTAATTTTTGTTAACATAAAATAATTGTCAGAGACTACAAGCTGTGTGGTGGGTGTCCTCATTTTATAGACTGTTATTGACTTTGGGCCAGTTATTATAAGGAAAAAAAGGACAGTGATCTTGGGATTTGCACTTTCTGACAGACCTCACTTCAGACTCAGTACTTACTGGTATTTCATCAGGACAGATCTATGTGTTTCTTAGTGAACAGCATGCCAAGTCCTGGTCTCTAAGCCCCAGGAATATCCCACAAACACTGCTAGTCACTGTTAAATTTAACTGCTTTCAGAAGGAGTTACTGTTTGGTTGAGAACCATTGAAGATTATGCCCTCCCCTAGCTTCATTTCCATGCTCTCTCTAAAAAAAAAAAAAAAAAGTATTATTTTGACATCACAGTTTTGTTAATATTGGGAAACAGATGCCCCAAGCAGAGAATTTGGGCATCTGGAAATTAGATAAATAAAGTTATTCATTACAAAATTGGTATTATATTTCATATAGTAGACTGTGTGAATTTGTTTAATGTTGATGCTCATTGAAAGACTGATTATTTGGGGATATGCTGATATGTTTTATTTCATTTTCTAGATATTCAAGACAGAAGTGGAACCTGGGTTTTGGTGAATTTAACAAGATATTTTACTTTTTAAGACTAAATGTATTTTCTCTTGACCCTCAGTTTAACTTGTCTTGTATATATTTTTATTCAGTTGGTTCCTGGTACTGGTGATAAACATTACAGAAAAGATAGAAAGAATAACATGATGTTTGGAATGTCCCATTTGTCTATTTGTAATGAAGATCTAATTCTACAACAGTTGTTCATTGGATCAATGACAACAAATTTCTCTCAGGTTTTAGTTAGTATTCATTTGGCTGTTGGCCAAGAAATTTAACTAAGCTGGCCTAAACAGAAAGGAGAATTTATTGGTTCATGTAACTGACAGTTTAGGATTAAGATGAGCTTCCTTCAGACATGGTTTAATTTAGATGCTTAAATAAAGTTATTGGGATCAAAATTTCTGAGTCCATTGTCTCTGATTTTCTCAGTGAGTTGCTATCGTTTTTAGGTTGGATCCATTTGATATTGCAAGATGCATGCAGTTGGGCTGAGTTTTACCTCTTACAAGTCCCAGTTGTTGGTGGGGTAGGGGGAAGGGAATAGATTTCTGGAAGCAGGAGTAAACATATCTGTGTATCTTATTGGCTCTGATTGGGTTACCTACCCATTCTTTAGTTTATCACTTTGACTGAGAGTACTGGTTCCTGTGATATATTTAAATCTATCAGAGTCTGTTCATAGAGAAAATCACAGGGGTCTGAGGGAAAAGGAATGAGGAAGAGGTGGTTTGGGTGGATGGTTACCATTTCTAGGGGGTCATGGATTCTGGAACCAAATAGTAGTTAACCAGTTAACTTCCTGAAACTTATTTTTAAAAGCTTTGAGAATAAAACTAAACAAAAACAAAACAACTCCCCACAACAATGGAGACTTTTATTTGGAAAAGTCCATTTATTTCAGTTTCAAAATTAAAAGCACTTTCCTGGAGAATCCCATGGATGGAGAAGCCTGGTAGCCTGTAGTCCATGGGGTTGCGAAGAGTCAGACATGACTGAGCGACTTCACTTTCACTTTTCACTTTCACCCATTGGAGAAGGAAATGACAACCCACTCCAGTGTTCTTGCCTGGAGAATCCCAGGGATGGAGGAGCCTGGTAGGCTGCCGTCTATGGGATCGCACAGAATCGGACACAACTGAAGCGACTTAGCATGGCCTATAGGCTCAAAGATTTTAATAAGAATTTGATATCATCATTCAAAGTTGAATGAGAACTACCTTTCTTTTGGGTCAGTAGTTAAAAAGAAATTAACCACTGTAGTAGGTAAAAGTGGTATCTCATTGTGATATTAATTTGAATTTCTCTGATAACTAATGAGGTTATATATTTATTGACCATTTATATATTTTGCCTACTTTTATATTGAGTTGTATTTTTGTTGATTTGTGTGTGTGTGTGTGTGTGTGTGTGTGTGTGTATGTCTGTGTGTGTCTGATGGATCATTTTGGGGAAAAGATGCCTTGTGTAGTTTATGGCTTGCCTCAGCAGGCAAACCACTACATAGACCCCTAGGGTTTTGGAGCAAGACCATGTGTAGTATTATAAGCCTTTTAATAAACAGCTTCTGGTATGTTCCTAAAGAGTGGTGTAGAAACAGAGCAACTGATCATGGGATACCAAGTAACTGTGCAGGCATAACTTATCATAAATTTGATATTTTAGACCCACCAAGTAATAAGGTTGACTTGGCCAAGCAGAAACCTATTTTATGATGGAAATGATAATTCTGGGATCAAATATGAGTACAAAGAAGCAAGTTGAATGAGCAGATACCCAGTGTGTTAGTCCCTTAGTTGTGTCCAACTCTTTGAGACCCCATGAACTACCACCCGCCAGGCTTCTCTGTCCATGGGGTTCTCTACGCAAGAGTGCTGGAGTTGGTAGCCATTCCCTTCTCTAATGGTTCTTTCCAATACAGGGATCAAACCCTGGGTCTCCTGCGTTGCAGGTGGATTCTTTACTGCCTGGCCAGCAGGGAAGCCCATGATACTCAGAAGTCCATATCATTTACCACAGTTCCACCAATGTTTCTCCCTCAGCTCTTATTACCATATAAGTGATTCTTGACCATAATCTCACAGAGGCAGAGAAAAATCTGAGCTTGGTTCACCAATGGGTCAGTTCAGGCGTGGAAACCAAAAATGAATGAAGACCTCATTAAAGCCTCTCTCAGGTGTAAATTCAAATGCGAGTGGTGAGGAGAAATTCTCAGATGAGCAGAGCCATTGTTGATGCATCTGGCCACTAGTTTTGTGTGGAAGGAAAATGGTTCAAGGTTAGAATATAATGGAATGATTACAATAATTAAGATCCTATAAGAAGAAATATTAGAAGGTTGAGGACAAGAAGTTCTGGACTAAATGCATGTGAATAGACACTTAGGAGTGGACACAAAGTTTGAAGGTTATCATATCATATGTTAAAACACAATAGAGTACCTTGTGACTACCATATATCCATTTCCCCCACTCCCTGGCCCTTGGAAACCACTATTCCTTATCTGTTTCTATGAGTTTTCTTTCTTAAATTCCATATATAAGTGAGATCATATAATATTTGTCTTTAACTGTCTGATTTCTTTAACATACCAAAATGCTTTCAAGGTCCATCCATACTGTTGCACATGGCAAATTTCCTTCATATTTATGGCTGAACACACAAATAGAGACATATTTGTGCATATATATATATATAGTGCATTTTCTTTATCCATTTATCTGTTGATAATTGGACAACTTTGGTTGTTTCAGTGTCTTGGGTATTGTGAATAATGCTGCAATGAACATGGGATGCAGATATCTTTTTGTGATAGCAATTTCATTTCTTTTCAATACATACCCAGAAGTGGGATTGCTAGATCATATGGTAATTCTATTTTTAAGATTTTGAGGAAACTCTATACTGTTTTCCGTGGTAGCTGCATCATTTAACATTCTCATCAATAGTATACCAGTGTTTTTTTCCCTCCACTTTCTTGCCAGCACTCTTGTTCCTTGTCTTTTTGATAAGAGCCATCCTAACAGGTTTGAAATGATATCACACTGTGTTTTTGATTTATAATTGCCTAATGATTAGTGATGTTAGGCATCTTTTTATGTACCTTTTGGCCATTTGTATGTATTCTTTGGAAAGTGTATATTCAGGTTTTCTGTCCATTTCTTAATCATATTTACTTATTCCTTGTATATTTTGGATATTAACTCCTTATCAGATACATAGTTTGCACATATTTTCTCCCATTTCATTTTGTTCATTTTTTCACTTACTGTACAGAAACTTTTTAGTTTTATGTAGTCCCACTTGTTTAAACATTTTTACTTTTGGTTTATATTCAAAAAGCCATCGCCAAGACCATTTGTAAAACAAGTTTTCCCCTATGGTATCTTCAAGGAGTTTTATAGTTGTGGATCTTACTCTTAAGTATCTAATCCATTGCAAATTAATTTTGTACATGGTGTAAAATAGGGATTCACTTTCATTCTTTTGCATATGAATATGCAGTTTTCATAAAAGCATTTATTGAAGAGACTGTTCTTTATTGTGTATTACTGGCATCTATATCAAATATTACTTAACTGTATATATGTAGGTTTATTTCTAGACTCTTAATTTGGTTCCATTTGTCTATTTTTAATTACAGTACTATGCTGTTTTGATTACTATGGCTTTATAAAAGTTTTGACCAACAAAGGTCTGTCTAGTCAAGGCTATGGTTTTTCCAGTGGTCATGTATGGATGTGAGAGTTGGACTGTGAAGAAGGCTGAGTGCTTCTGAACTGATGCTTTTGAACTGTGGTGTTGGAGAAGACTCTTGAGAGTCCCTTGGCCTGCAAGGAGATCCAACCAGTCCATTCTGAAGATCAGCCCTGGGATTTCTTTGGAGGGAATGATGCTGAAGCTGAAACTCCAGTACTTTGGCCACCTCATGTGAAGAGTTGACTCACTGGAGAAGACTCTGATGCTGGGAGGGATTAGGGGCAGGAGGAGAAGGGGATGAAAGCGGATGAGATGGCTGGATGGCATCACTGACTTGATGGACGGGAGTCTGAGTGAACTTTGGGAGTTGGTGATGGACCGGGAGGCCTGGTGTGCTGCGATTCATGGGGTCGCAAAGAGTTGTACACGTCTGAGCAACTGAACTAAACTGAACTGATAATATAGGTTGATATCAGGAAGTGTGATGTTGCCATCTTTTTTTTTTCTTTCTCAAATTGACATTAGCTATTGGCTTCCTTCGTATTTCCATCTGAATTTTAGGATTGTTGCATTTATTTCTGTGAAAAATGCCATTGGAAATTTGATAGGAATTGCATTGAATCTATTCCTGGTTTTGGGTAATATAGACATTTTAACAATATTAACTCTTCTGATTCATAAGTGCAGAGTATGTTTTCATTTATTTGTATCTTTTTCAATTTCTTTTGTCATTGTCTTATAATTTTAAGTGTATAATTTTTGGTTAAATTTATTTCTAAGTTTCAAAAAAGACAGGTAGAATGATAGGCAGAATACATAGATTCAGAGATATCAGTTACCATCACTCCCAGTGACCTAATTAAGGAATCTGTACTTTCCATTCTGAAATTCTAGGCTATAAGGATAAATATTGAAGGTTCCCAGAAAGGAAAATAGTTCTGCCAAAGGATAAAGCAAGAGTTCCATTTAACCATAAGCAATGGTTTCTGCATTGGGTTTCTACTATTAAGAGAGCAGTAGGCAAGACTAGTCACCATGCTGGAGATAGTTCAGTTGCTTAGTTGTGTCCAACTGTTTGCAACCCCATGGACTGCAGCACGCCAGGCTTCCCTGTCCATCACCAACTCCTGGAGCTTGCTCAAACTCAAGTCCATCGAGTCAGTGATGCCATCCAACCATCTCATCCTCTGTCGTCCCCTTCTCCTTCTGCCCTCAATCTTTCGCAGCATCAGGGTCTTTTCCAACGAGCCAGTTCTTCACATCAGGTGGCCAAATTATTGGAGTTTCAGCTTCAGCATCAGTCTTTCAAATAAATATTCAGAACTGATTTCCTTTAGGATGGACTGGATGAATCTCCTTGCAGTCCAAGGGACTCTCAAGAGTGTTCTCCATCACCACAATTCAGAAGTATCAATTCTTTGGTGCTCAGCTTTCTTTATTGTCCAACTCTCACAACCATACATGACTACTGGAAAAACCATAGCTTTGACTAGATGGAACTTTGTCGGCAAAATGTATCCACTTTTTTTTTTAAATTAATTTTTATTGAAGGATAATTGCTTTATAGAATTTTGTTGTTTTCTGTCAAAGTTCAACATGAATTGGCCACAGGTATACATATATCCTCTCCCTTTTGAAACTCCCTCCCATCTCCCTTCCCATCCCGCACCTCTAGGTTGATACAGATCCCTTGTTTATGGTTCTGAGCCATACAGCAAATTTCTGTTGGCTATCTATTTTACATATGGTAATGTAAGTTTCCATGTTACTTTTTCCATTTGTCTCACCCTCTCTTCCCCTCTCCCCATGCCCATAAGCCTATTCTCTATGTCTGTTTCTCCATTGCTGTCTTGTAAATAAATTCTTCAGTACTATTTTTCTAGATTCTGTATATATGCATTAGAAGATGATATTTATCTTTCTCTTTCTGACTCACTTCACCCTGTATAATAGGTTCTAGGTTCATCTACCTCATCAGAACTGACTCAAATGTGTTCCTTTTTATGGCTGAGTAATATTGCATTGTGTATACATAACACCACTTCTTTATCCAGTCATCTGTCAATGGACATATAGGTTGCTTCTATGTTCTAGTTATTGTAAATAGTGCTGCAATGAACAATGGGATCCATGTGTCTTTTTCAATTTTGTTTTCCTCAGGGTATATGCCTAAGAGTAGGACTGCTGGGTCATATGGTGGTTTTATTCCTAGTGTTTTAAGGAATCTCCATACCATCTTCCATAGTAGCTGTATCAATGTACATCCCACCAACAGTACAAGAGCATTCCCTTTTCTCCACATCCTCTCCAGCATTTGTTGTTTGTAGACTTTTTGATGATAGCCATTCTGACCAATGTGAGGTGATATCTCCCTGTAGTTTTGATTTTCATTTCTCTAATAATGAGTGATGTTGAGCATCTTTTCCTGTGTTTGTTAGCCATCTGTATGTCTTCTTTGGAGAAATATCTGTTTAAGACTTTCCCCCACTTTTTGATTGGGTTGTTTATTTTTCTGGCATTGAGTTGTATGAGCTGCTTATATATTTTGAAAATTAATCCATTGTCAGTTATTTCATTTGCTATTATTTTCTCCCATTCTGAGGGATGTCTTTTCACCTTGCTTATAGTTTTCTTTGCTGTGGAAAAGCTTTTAAGTTTAATCAGGTCCCACTTGTTTACTTTTGCTTTTATTTCCATTACTCTAGGAGGTGGGTCATAGAGGATCTTGCTTTGATTTATGTCATCAAGTGTTCTGACTATGTTTTCCTTTAAGTTCTATAGCTTCTGGTCTTACATTTAGATTTTTAATCCATTTTGAGTTTCTTTGTGTATGGTGTTAGGAAGTGTTCTGATTTCATTCTTTTACATGTAGCTGTCCAGTTTTCCCAGCACCATTTATTAAAGAGGCTGTCTTTGCCCCATTGTATATTCTTGCCTCCTTTATCAAAAATAAGGTACCCATAGGTGCACGGGCTTATTTCTGGGCTTTCTATTTTGTTCCATTGGTCTATATTTCTGTTTTTGTGCCAGTACTGTATTGTCTTGATGACTGCAGCTTTGTAATATAATGTGAAGTCAGGAAGGTTGATTCCTCAAGCTCCACTCTTCTTTTTCTGGTTTTTAGCTATTTGGGGTCTTTTGTGTTTCCATATGAATTGTGAAATTGTTTGTTCTAGTTCTGTGAAAAATGCCATTGGTAATTTGATAGGGATCACATTGAATCTGTAGATTCTGTTTGGTAATATAGTCATTTTCACAATATTGCTTCTTCCTACCCAGGAACATGGAATATCTCTCCTTCTGTTTGTTATCTTTGATTTCTTTCATTAGTGTCTTATAATTTTCTGTGTATATTTCTTTTGTCTCCTTAGGTAAGTTTATTCTTAGATATTTAATTCTTTTTTCACAATGGTGAATGAGACTGATTCCTTAATTTCTCTTTCTGATTTTTCATTGTTAGTATATAGAAATGCAAGTGATTTCTGTATATTGATTTTGTATCCTGAAACTTTGCTAACTTCACTGATTAGCTCTAGTAATTTTCTGATACTATCTTTAGGGTTTTCTATGTACAGTATCATGTCATCTGCAAACAGTCAAGTCTTTATTTTTTCTTTTCCAATCTGGATTCCTTCTATTTCTTTTTCTTCTCTGATTGCTGTAGCTAGGACTTCCAAAGCTATGTTGAATAATAGTGGTGAGAGTGGACACCCTTATATTATTCCTGATCTTATGGAGAATGTTTTCAGTTTTTCACCATTGAAAATAATGTTTGCTGTAGGCTTATCATATATGGCCTTTACTATGTTGTGGTAGGTTCCTTCTATGCCCATTTTTTGAAGAGTTTTAATCATACATGGGTGCTGAATTTTGTCAAAGGCTTTTTCTGCATCTATTGAGGTTATCATATGGTTTTTATCTTTCAATTTGTGAATATGATGTTTCACACTGATTGATTTGCATATATTGAAGAATCCTTGCATTCCTGGAATGAACCCAAGTTGATCATGGTGTATGAACTTTTCGATGTGTTGCTGAATTCTGTTTGCTAAAATTTTGTTGAGGATTATTGCATCTATGTTCATCAGTGATATTTGTGTGTAGTTTTCTTCTTTAGTGTTGTCTTTCTGGTTTTGGTATCAGGGTGATGGTGGCCTTGTAGAATGAGTTTGGAAGTGTTAATTCCTCTGCAATTTTTTGAAAGAGTTTTAGAAAATAGGTATTAGCTCTTCTCTAAATGTTTGATAGAATTCTCCTGTGAAGCTGTCTGGTCCTGGGCTTTTGTTTTTTGGGAGAATTTTAATTACAGCTTAAAATCAGTGCTTGTAATCGGGTTATCCATAATTTCTATTTCTTTCTGTATCAGTCTTAGAAGATTGAACTTTTCTAAAAACCTGTCCATTTCTTGTAGGTTATCCATTTTATTGCCATGTAGTTGTTTGTAATAGTCTACTACTTTCTATTTCTGCATTGTCTGTTGTAAGCTCTCCGTTTTCATTTCTAATTTTGTTGATTTGATTCTTCTCTTTTTTTCCTGTTAGGTCTGGTTAAATGCTTGTAAATTTTGTTTATCTTCTCAAAGAACCAGCTTTTAGTTTTGTTAATCTTTACTATTGTTTCTTTTATTTCATTTCTTTTTGCTTGGATCTTTATGGTTTCTTTTCTTCTACTAATTTTGGGAGTGTTTCTGTTCTTTTTCCAGTTGTTTTAGGTATAAAGTTAGGTTGTCTATTTGATGTTTTTCTTGTTTCTTGAGGTAGGATTGTATTGCTATAAACTTCCCTCTTAGAACTGCTTTTGCAGAATCCGATAGGTTTTGAGTTGTTATGTTTTCATTATCATTTGTTTCTAGATAATTTTTTTGTTTCCATTTTGATTTCTTCAGTAACCTGTTGATTCCCATCACTTCATGAAAATAGATGGAGAAACAGTGGAAACAGTTGCTGACTTTATTTTTTTGGGCTCCCAAATCACTGCAGATGGTGATTGTAGCCATGAAATTAAAAGACACTTACTCCTTGGAAGGAAAGTTATGACCAACCTAGACAGTATATGAAAAAGCAGAGATATTATTTTGTCAACAAAGGTCTGTCTAGTCAAGGCTACGGTTTTTCAGTGGTCATGTATGGATGTGAGAGTTGGACTATAAAGAAAGCTGAGCACCGAAGAATTGATGCTTTTGAACTGTGGTGTTGGAGAAGACTCTTGAGAATCCCTTGGACACAAGGAGATCCAACCAGTCCATCTTAAAGGAGATCAGTCCTGGGTGTTCATCGGAAGGAATGATATTGAAGCTGAAACTCCAATACTTTGGTCACCTGATGCAAAGAGCTGACTCATTTGCAAAAACCCTGATGCTGGGAAAGATTGAGGGCAGGAGGAAAAGGGGATGACAAAGGATGAGATGGTTGGATGGCATCCATGAGATGGATGAGATCCATTTCATCTAATGTATCATTTAACACTTGTATTTCCCAGAAGAAATCAACATATGCATAGAAACAAATTAAAATGAAAATGCAATATCCCAAAACCTATGGGATTCAGTAAAAGCAGTGTTAAGGAGAAGGTTATAGCAGTACAAGCTTACCTCAAGAAACAAGAGAAAATATCAAATAAATAGCCTAACTTTACACCTAAAGCAAATAGAAAAGAAGAAATGAAGAACCCTAGGGTTAGTAGAAGGAATTCATAAAAATTAGGGCAGAAATAAATGAGAAAGAAACAGAGGAGACTATAGCAAAACTAAAAGCTGGTTCTTTGGGAAGAGAAATAAAATACAGAAACCATTAGCCAGACTGGTCAAGAAAAGAAGGGAGAATTATCAGATCAACAAAATTAGAAATGAAAACAGAGAAATCACAACAGACCACACAGAAATACTAAGGATCATAAGAGACTACTATCAGCAACTATATGCTAATAAAATGGACAACTTGGAAGAAATAGACAAATTCTTAGAAAAGTATAACCTTCCAAAACTGAACCAGGAAGAGATAGAAAATCGTAACAGACCCATCACAAGCACAGAAATCAAAACTGTAATCAGAAATCTTCCAACAAACAAAAGCCCAGGGCCAGATTGCTTCACAGTTGAATTCTACCAAAAATTTAGAGAAGAGGTAACACCCATTGTACTCAAACTTCCAGAAAATTTCAGAGAAAGGTAAACTCCCAAACTCATTCTATGAGGCCACCATCACCCTAATGCCAAAACCAGACAAAGATGCCACAAAAAAAGAAAACTACAGGCTAATATCATTGATGAACATAGACGCAAAAATCCTTAACAAAATTCTAGCAAACAGAATCCAACAACATATTAAAAAGATCATACATCATGAATAAGTGGGCTTTATCCCATGGATGCAAGGATTCTTCAATATTTGCAAGTCAATCAATGTAATAACCACATTAACAAATTGAAATATAAAACCCATATGATTATCTCAATAGATGCAGAGAAAGCCTTTGACTGATTTCACATCCATTTATGATAAAAACCCTCCAGAAAGTAGGCATAGAAGGAACATACCTCAACATAATAAAACCCATATATGAATAACCCCAGCAAACATTATCCTCAATGGTGAAGAATTGAAAGCATTCCCCAAAGTCAGGAACAAGACAAGGGTGTCCACTCTCACCACCACTACTATTAAACATAGTTTTGGAAGTTTTAGCCAAAGCAATCAGAGAAGAAAAAGAAATAAAAGGAATCCAGATTGGAAAAGAAGAAGTAAAACTCTCACTGTTTGCAGATGACACGATTCTCTATATAGAAAACCCTAAATAATCCACCAGAAAATTACTAGAGCTAATCAATGAATATAGTAAAGTTGCAGGATATAAAATTAACACATAGAAATCACTTGCATTTCTATACACTAACAATGAGAAAACAGAAAGAAATTAAGGAAACAATTCCATTCACCATTGCAATGAAAAGAATAAAATACTTAGGAATAAATCTACCTAAAGAAACAAAAGACCTATATATAGAAAACTATAAAATACTGATGAAAGAAGTGAAAGATGACACAAATAGATGGAGAAATATACCATGTTCATGGATTGGAAAAATCAATATAGTGTATTACCTAAAACAATCTATAGATTCAATGCAATCCTTATCAAGCTACCAATGGTATTTTTCAGAGAACTAGAACAAATAATTTCACAATTTGTGTGGAAATACAAAAAACTTCGAATAGCCAAAGCAATCTTGAGAAAGAAGAATGGAACTGGAGGAGTCAACCTGCCTGATTTAAGACTATACTACAAAGCTACAGTCATCAAGACAGTATGGTACTGGCACAAAGACAGAAATATAGATCAATGGGACAAAATAGAGAGCCCAGAGATAAATCCACGCATCTATGGACACCTTATCTTTGACAGAGGAGGCAAGAATATACAATGGAGAAAAGACAATCTCTTTAACAAGTGGTGCTGGGAAAACTGGTCAACCACTTGTAAAAGAGTGAAACTAGAAAACTTTCTAACACCGTACACAAAAATAAACTCAAAATGGATTAAAGATCTAAATATAAGATCAGAAACTATAAAACTCCTAGAGGAAAACATAGGCAAAACACTCTCTGACATAAATCAAAGCAGGATCCTCTATGGCCCACCTCCCAGAGTAAAAGAAAGAAAAGCAAGCAAGCAAACAAACAAACAAAAAACCAAGTAGGACCTAATTAAACTTAAAAGCTTTTTCACAATGAAGGAAACTATAAGCTAAGTGAAAAGACAGCCTTCAGAATGGGAGAAAATAATAGCAAATGCAGCAACTGACAAAGAATTAATCTCAAAAATATACAAGCAGCTCATGCAGCTCAATTCAAGAAAAATAAATGATCCAATCAAAAAATGGGCCAAAGAACTAAACAGACATTTCTCCAAAGAAGACATACAGATGACTAACAAACACATGAAAAGATGCTCAACATCACTCATTATCAGAGAAATGCAAATCAAAACCACAATGAGGTGTCATCTCATGCCAGTCAGAATGGCTGCTATCAAAAAGTCTACAAAAAATAAATGCTGGAGAGAGTGCAGAGAAAAGGAAACCAGAATTGAAAGAGACACATGTACCCCAATGTTCATTGCAGCACTGTTTACAATAGCTAGGAGATGGAACAAGCTAGGTGTCCATAGGCAGATGAATGGATAAGAAAGCTGTGGTACATATACACAATAGAATCTGACTCAGCTATTAAAAAGTATGTGTTTGAATCAGTTCTAATGAGGTGGATGAAACTGGAGCCTATTATACAGAGTGAAATAAATCAGAAAAATACCAATACAGTATATTAATGCATATGTATGGAATTTAGAAAGATGGTAACTGTGACCCTATATGCCAGACAGCAAGAGAGGCACGGAAAGAACAGACTTTTGGACTCTGTGGGAGAAGGCAAGGGTGTGATGATTTGAGAGAATAGCATTGAAACATGTATATTAACAAATATACATATTTCACTATATGTGAAATAGATCACCAGTCCAGATTCAATGCATGAGACAGGGCACTCAGGGCTGGTGCACTGGCACATCCCTGAGGGATGGATGGGGAGGGAGGTGGGAGGGGGTTCAGGATGTGGGATACATGTCAATGTATGGCAAAAACCACTACAATATTGTAAAGTAATTAGCCACCAAGTAAAATAAATACATTTAAAATAAAAGGTGTGTTTCCTTATTGATTTTCTGTTTTGATAATCTATCCATTGGTGTGAGTGGGGTGTTAAAGTCTCCTACTATTATTGTGGTGCTGTCAATTTCTCCTTTTATGTCTGTTAGTGTTTGGCTTATGTTTTTAGTTGCTCCTATGTTGGGTGCATAGATATTTACAATTGTTATATCTTCCTCTTGGATTGATTCCTTGATCATTATGTGCATCCTTCCTTATCTCTTGTAATATTATTTATTTTAAGGTTTTTGTTTTGTCTGATATGAAGATTGCTACTCCAGCTTTCTTTTGCTTCCCATTTGCATGTAATGTATTTTCCCATCCTCTCATTTTCAGTCTATATGTGTCTTTAGGTCTGAAGTGGGTTTCTAGTAAACAGCATATATTTGGGTCTTGTTTCTGTATACATTCAGCCAGTCTGTGTCTTTTGGTTGGAGCATTTAATCCATTTACATTTAAAGTAATTATTGATATATATGTTCCTATTGCCATTTTCTTAATTATTTGGAGTTGACTTTGTAGATCTTTTTTCTTCTCTTGTATTTCTTGGCTATATAAGTCCCTTTAACATTTTTTATAAAACTGGTTTGGTGGTACTGAATTCTCTTAACTTTTGCATGTCTTAAACACTTTTTATTTCTCCATCAATTTTGAATGAGACCCTTGCAGTGTACAGTAATCTTGGTTGTAGATTTTTCCCTTTCAGTACTTTAAATATATCCTGCCATTCCCTTCTGGCCTGCAGAGTTTCTGCTAAAAGAGCAGCTCTTAAGCATATGGGGTTTCCCCTATATGTTACTTGTTTCTTCTGCTTTGCTGATTTTAATATTCTTTCTTTGTGTTTAGTGTTTGTTAGTTTGATTAGTATGTGTCTTGGCATGTTTCTTCTTGGGTTTATCCTGTGTGGGACTCTTCCTGCCTCTTGGACTTGATTGAGTATTTCCTTTCCCATGTTGGGGAAATTTTCAACTGTAATCTCTTCAAAAATTTTCTCATACCCTTTCTTTTTCTCTTCTTCTGGGGTCCCTATAATTTGAATGTTGGTGCGTTTGATATTGTCCCAGCGGTCTCTGAGACTATCTTCAGCTCTTTTCATTCTTTTTACTTTATTCTGCTCTTCAGAATTTATTTCTACCATCTTATCTTCCAGCTCACTGATTAGTTCTTCTGCTTCAGATATTCTGCTATTGATTCCTTCTAGAGTATTTTCAATTTCAGTAATTGTGTTGTTATTGTTTAATTCTCCTAGGTCTTTGTTAATTGGTTCTTGCATTTTCTCCATTTTGTTTTCAAGGTTTTTGATCATCTTTACTATCACTATTCTAAATTATTTTTTCAGGCAGCTTTATCTATTTCCTCTTCATTTATTTGGACTTCTGTGTTTCTAGTTTGTTCCTTCATTTCTGTAGTATTTCTCTGCATTTTCATTATTTCTTTTTTAACTTATTGTGTTTGAGGTCTCCTTTTCCCAGACTTCAAGACTGAATTCTTTCTTCCTTGTGGTTTCTGCCCTCCTGAGGTTGGTCCAGTGGTTTTTGTATGCTTTGTATAGGGTGAGGTTTGTGTTGAGTTTTTGTTTGTTTTTTCCTCTGATGTGCAAGGCTGAGTGAGGTGGTAATCCTGTATGCTGATGATTGGGTTTGTATTTTTGGTTTGTTTGTTGTTTAGATGAGGCATCCTGTCCAGGATGCCACTGGTGGTTGGGTGATGCAAGGTCTTGTATTCAAGTGGTTTCCTTTGTGTGAATTCTCACTATTTGATACTCCCAAGGGTTAGTTCTCTGGTAGTCTTGGGTCTTGGAGTCAGTGTTCCCACTCCAAAGGCTCAGGGCTTGATCTCTGGTCAGGAACAAAGATTGCACAAGTGGTTTGTTATGACGTTGCTGCTGCTGCTGCTAAGTCGCTTCAGTCGTGTCCAACTCTGTGCGACCCCATAGACGGCAGCCCACCAGGCTCCCCCATCCCTGGGATTCTCCAGGCAAGAACACTGGAGTGGGTTGCCATTTCCTTCTCCAATGCATGAAAGTGAAAGGTGAAAGTAAAGTCGTTCAGTCATGTCTGACTCAGCGACCTCATGGACTGCAGCCTACCAGGCTCCTCCATCCATGGGATTTTCCAGGAAAGAGTACTGGAGTGGGTTGCTATGGCGTTAAGTGAGATTAAAACAAATATCCAAAGATGAGCACCAGACAAATGGCAGTTACAAAATCAGGCAAATAATATTAAAATAATGGAATATATGCATATACATATACATCCATTTGCATAGTGAAAACAGTCCAACAAAAATAAAGCACAGTAGATTGACCCAGTGAACAAAGTAAATCAAACATTTATAAGTTAAGAACAAAATTGACTGAAGTGCAAACTGGAAAACAAAACTAAAGCAAGTAGCTAAGTGTATCCCCCACTGAATGAAAATAAAACAATGAAAATAAAACCAACAAAACATTGAGAAGAAAGGAAAGAAAGGGAAGAAAAAATAGATATGCAAAGTAAAATAGAGGTAGATGAAGATTTATGTATATTAAAGATTAATTACAAGGGGGAAAGAACAGTAGGAAAGGCAAAGAAAGGAGTAAATGCAGAAAAAAATAATAGGTTTTAAAAAATTAAAAATTATAATTATGAAAAAGAGAGGAAAAAAAAAACACTGAAGAAGAAGGAAAAAGGGGATATAAAAGGAAAACTCCACAGAACTGCAGAAGCCCAAAGTAGAGGCAGAGGTTCATAACAACAATAAAAAGTGTGACTGAATATACACATATACATATACACCCATAAGCAAAATGAAAACAGTCCAACAAAAATAAAGTGCAATAGATTGACCTGGTGAACAAAGGAAACCAAAAATTATGTCTACCAGAACAAAATTAACTAAAGCACAAACTGGAAAACAAAACTAGAGCAAGGTGCCAATTGGGGAATAAAGCAATGAAAATGAAACTAACAACTATGTTGAGAGGAAAGGAAAGAAAGAATAGATATTCAAAGTTAAATAGAGGTAGATAAAGAAGATTTATGTACATTAAAGATTAACTGCAAGGGGAAAAGAACAATAGGAAAAACAAAGGAATAGATGTAGAAAAAATAATAGCTTAAAAAATTAAAAATTAAAAGAAAAAAAAAGAGAGAGATAAAAATGGAAAACTCCACAGAACTGCAAAAGCCCAATGTAGAGGCAGAGGTTTATAGCAGCAATAAAAAATGTGACTGAGAAAAATAAAAAGCTCAAAAAGTTAATTAGATTTCATAATACCAATAAAATTGACAACTGCAATGGGGCGGGGGTGGGGGTAAGGGAGAAAGAAAAAAAATCCAAAAGAATCTACAGAGCAAGTCAAAACATAATAATAATAATAAATGTTTTTTTTTGAGTCACTGCTGTCAGAGTCCTTTCCCTCGCTGGGAGTCACAGTCCACCTCACCTCCCTAGGATGTCCTCCAACACTGTACTGATCTCTGAACTTGCTGTAGGGGCAGCTCAGATTCTAATCTGGTCCTATTCCTCTGTGTTCTTGCCTCCAATGTCCACAGCTATCAGAACTAGTGCATTTTCTTTTGTAGGAGGTCTCAGTGATCTTTTATATATTCCATAGACACAGAGTCTGCTGAGTTGATCATGTGGATTTATTCTGCAGCTTGTACTGCTGGTGGAAGGTTATGGGTTTTCTTCCTTAGCCACATTGCCTCTGGGTTTCAGTTATTGTTGTATTTTCACCTTTGCATGTGGGTCATCCCCTGGGATTTGCTCCTGAGGCTGCCCTGGAGGACCTTGGTTTGACTTTGGTTTGAGGGCCAGGAATGGAGGTGGGCAGCTGCTTGGGTCACAGGGGTTCTGGCAGCACCAGGTACTCACAGGAGTTGGTGGCTAAGGCAGCAGGAAATATAGTGCTCTAAAGGATGAAAGAAAAGATATAAGCATCCGAATGCAGAGTTCCAAACAATAGCAAGAAGAGATAAGAAAGCCTTCCTCAGTGATCAATGCAAAGAAGTAGATGAAAACAATACAATGGGAAAGACTAGAGATCTCGTCAAGAAAATTAGAGATAACAAGGAAACATTTCATGCAAAGATGGGCTCAATAAAAACAGAAATGGTATGGACCTAACAGAAGCAAAAGATATTAAGAAGAGGTGGCAAGAATACACAGAAGAACTGTACAAAAAAGAGCTTCATGACCAAGATAATCACGATGTGTGATCACTCACCTAGAGCCAGACATCCTGGAATGTGAAGTCAAGTGGGCCTTAGAAAGCATCACTATGAACAAAGCTAGTGGAGGTGATAGATTTCCAGTTGAGCTATTTCAAATCCTGGAAGGTGATGCTGTGAAAGTGCTGCACTCAATATGCCAGCAAATTTGGAAAACTCAGCAGTGGCCACAGGACTGGAAAAGGTCAGTTTTCTTTCCAATCCCAAAGAAAGGCAATGCCAAAGAATGCTCAAACTACCGCACAATTGCACTCATCTCACAAGCTAGCAAAGTAATGCTCAAAATTCTCCAAGCCAGGCTTCAGCAATATGTGAACCGTGAACTTCCAGATGTTCAAGCTGGTTTTAGAAAAGGGAGAGGAACCAGAGATCAAATTGCCAACATCCACTGGATCATCTAAAAAGCAAGAGAGTTCCAGAAAAACATCTATTTCTGCTTATTGACAATGCCAAAGCCTTTGACTATGTGAATCACAATAAACTGTGGAAATTCTGAAAGAGATGGGAATACCAGACCACCTGACCTGCCTCTTGAGAGCCTATATGTGGGTCAGGAAGCAACAGTTGCATGGACCAACAGCCTGGTTCCAAATAGGAAAAGGAATATGTCAAGGCTGTATATTGTCACCCTGCTTATTTAACTTCTATGCAGAGTACATAATGAGAAACGCTGGGATGGAAGAAGCACAAGCCGGAATCAAGATTGCCTGAATCTCAGATACGCAGATGACACCACCCTTATGGCAGAAAGTGAAGAGGAACTAAAAAGCCTCTTGATGAAAGTGAAAGTGGAGAGTGAAAATGTTGGCTTAAAGCTCAACATTCAGAAAACGAAGATCATGGCATCTGGTCCCATCGCTTCATGGGAAATAGATGGAGAAACAGTGGAAACAGTGTCAGACTTTACTTTTGGGGGCTCCAAAATCACTGCAGATGGTGATTGCAGCCGTGAATTTAAAAGACGCTTACTCCTTGGAAGGAAAGTTATGACCAATCTAGATAGCATATTAAAAAGCAGAGACATTACTTTGCCTTGAAAGGTCTGTCTAGTCGAGGCTATGGTTTTTCCAGTGGTCATGTATGGATGTGAGAGTTGGACTGTGAAGAAAGCTGAGCACTGAAGAATTGATGCTTTTGAACTGTGGTGTTGGAGAAGACTCTTGAGAGTCCCTTGGACTGCAAGGAGATCCAACCAGTCCATTCTAAAGGATATCAGTCCTGGGTGCTTTTTGGAGGGAATGATGCTAAAGCTGGAAGTCCAGTACTTTGGCCACCTCATGCGAAGAGTTGACTCATTGGAAGACTCTGATGCTGGGAGGGACTGGGGGCAGGAGGAGAAGGGGACAACAGAGGATGAGATGGCTGGATGGCATCACTGACTTGATGGACGTGAGTTTGAGTGAACTCCGTAGTTGGTGATGGACAGGAAGGCCTGGCATGCTGCAATTCATGGAGTCGCAGAGTCGGGCAGGACTGAGCGACTGAACTGAACTGAATTGAACTGAGTCAGACAGGACTCAAGCAACTTAGCAGCAGCAGCAGAAGGGTATGGCAACCAGTATTGGCCAATATGCTCCTGTATTCTTGCCTGGAGAATTCCACTCCCTGACAGAGAAGCCTGGTAGGTCACAGTCTATAGGGTTGCAAAGAGTTGGACATGACTGAAGTGACCCTTAGTGTTTAGATGCAATAAGTTTTTTACCTGTGGCAGCTCTGCTCCAGTGAGAATTGAGGATGAAGGTGATGCAGCTGCTTGGCTTGCAGGGACTCTGGTGGCGCCGAGTGTGTAGGGACACGGACTGCCTCCTTCACAGGAGTTATGGCCCTATCGGAGTCCTTTTTCTAGCCTCTTGTAGCTGGCCATCAGAAGGCCTCTTTGGCCAGTCTTTCTCTGAAGCTCTGCCCATTCAGGCACTTAGAGGGCTCCCTTGCCTGGGGTCCTTCTCTGTTGTTCAGCATGTCAGGCACATAGAGGAGGGCCCCGTGGCTGGGGTCCTACTTTTAGTCACTTAAAGGAGCATCCTGGGTGGGGTCCTACCCTCTAGTTCAGAGCATCAGGCATTTGATGGGCCAGCCTCTCTATTGTTCAGCCGCCAATGCTGGTGTCGGGGGAGAGAGAGAGGCTATGGTCATGGCTCCACCCCATATACATGGCTGAGAAATATCACCCTGTTTCTATGGATGCCAGCTTTCCTCCACTGACATTTCCCACCATGATCTCCTCCCTCACATCCCACTGATCTGTCTCCACAGTCAATAGCAGCCCTTGCCCTGGGATCACTCCACACCCCCCAAACTCCAGCTCCCAGCCACTGGGAGGGCCCCCAGGGGGCCCTCATCTCTGTCCAGGATATGTATGGCTGCAGTAAGGACTGTCTGATTCTCATTCCATTTAGGCTGCCACAGATCACCTGTTTCAGTCTCAGCCTTAAATATTTCTCCTCTGACTCAGACAATTGTACCAATGTGGGGATCAGATCCCTGCTTCAGTTCCCCCACCTACTGAGGGCAGGTCCAGTCCTACTAACACTCCTGTGTTTCTGCCTAGTTCCTTCATCCTACAGAGTTTTGCATGGTTCTATATATTCTTTTTCACTGGTCAGGTACTCCTGTCCACTCTCAGCTGGTGGTCTGCATGCTGTTCTGTCTGAAGGTGTATTCCTGATGTATCCATGGAGATAGATGTACTCCATGTCCACCTACTCCTTTGCCGTCTTGTTCTTCTTTCTTTGCTTTTTAATATGCTGTCTAGGTATCATAACTTTTCTTCCAAGAAGCAAGCATCTTTTAATTTCATGGCCACGGTCACCATCTTCAGTGATTTTGGAGCCCAGGAAAGTAAAGTCTGTGTATTGCATAAGACCTGGAATGTTAGATACATGAATCAAAGTAAATTGGAAGTGGTCAAAGAGGAGATGGTAAGAGTGAACAGCAACATTTTAGGAATCAATGAACTAAAATGGACTGGACTGGACAAATTTAATTCAGATGACCATTATATCTACTACTGTGGGCAAGAATCCCTTAGAAGAAATGGAGTAGCCAGCGGAGTCAACAAAAGAGTCCAAAGTGCAGTACTTGGGTGCAATCTTGGAGCCGATTATACAGAGTGAAGTAAGCCAGAAAGAAAAACACCAATACAGTATACTAACACATATATATGGAATTTAGGAAGATGGCAATGATGACCCTGTATGCAAGACAGGGAAAGAGGCACAGATGTGTATAATGGACTTTTGGACTCAGAGGGAGAGGGAGAGGGTGGGATGATTTGGGAGAATGACATTCTAACATGTATACTATCATGTGAATTGAATCGCCAGTCTATGTCTGACGCAGGATGCAGCATGCTTGGGGCTGGTGCATGGGGATGACCCAGAAAGATGTTCTGGGGAGGGAGGTGGGAGGGGGGTTCATGTATGGGAATGCATGTAAGAATTAAAGATTTTAAAATTTAAAAAATAAAAAACTAAAAATTAAATTAAAAAAAAAAAGAAATAAAAGGAGCCAATCCAAGTAGAAAAAATAAATAAATAAATAAACACAGAGAGATGAAAAAAAAAAAAATGATACAATGATCTCTGTTCATTTCCAAGGCAAACTATTCAATATACAGTAATCCAAGTCTATGCCCTGACCGGTAATGCTGAAGCTGAAGTTGAATGGCTCTATGAAGACCTCTAAGACCTTCTAGAACGGATACCCCCCAAACGATGTCCTTTTCATCATAGGGCACTGGAATGCAAAAGTAGGAAGTCAAGAGATACCTGGGACAACAGGCAATTTTGGCCTTTTAGTACATAGTGAAGCAGGGCAAAGGCTAACAGAGTTTTGCCAAGAGAGCACACTGGTCATAGCAAACACCCTCTTTCAACAACACAAGAGAAGACTCTACACATGGACATCACCAAATGGTCATTACCGAAATCAGATTGATTTTATTCTTTGCAGCCATGCTGGAGTAATTGACCCTAATTATCACAGGGAGTTAAGGCTGCCGTTACTGCATGGCTTACACTCAGTTGATCACTTGTGATTTCTTTGTATACTACTTGGACTAATTCTGATAGTAAAGAAACAAATGCAATAAACCTGCCCTGAAGAAAGAATAATGAACCAGGGCTTGGACCCACAGGGATGTGGGTCCAAGTCACACCACCAGATAATTCAACGAGATTACCCTTAGTGTGAGATGAGGGTGAGAGGAATCGAGATGGAAAAGGGAAGCAATGGTATTAGCTGTGGCCCCAGGACCAACAGTGACAGAGGCTGTGGTTCATCCCATTGATTTTTCCCTTCTACATTTCCCCCAGGAAGAGAAGCCCACTCTAGTCCTAAAGGATTTGTTCTCAGAACATATACAAAAATGTATCCAAAAGACATAAGGTGTGACCTCCTATGGTTGTTAAAGTGCATTGCCTTGATTCTCATTTAGGAATTAAGAGTTTATTTCACCAGTTCTTGAGTACTAAAAAGATTGCCATTAGTTAATATCCCTATTTGAGAATTTCCTTTGGAGGACTGAGTGAGAAGGAAAAGTTTCACCCAAGGTCCTTCCAAGGGAAACATGCATCCATGAAGGTGGACCATCACAACACTGAAGCTTACCATAGAGTTGGCTGAGATTTTGTTGGGATGGCATTTCAGCTCTGCTTTCTCTCTGCTCAATCCTAATACAATTTTATTCCCTCCTTTAATTTTTACATCCTACAAAATCACCCGTTAGTAGGTAAAAACATTTTCTTAAACTTCTCAGCGTTTATTTTTCCCCCAAATATCCTGGCACTGAGTTAGAAAGCTGATATCTTAACATGACTCAGTAAAAATCAACGAGTGAACAAGAGGCTGTTTTATCTTGTTGGGGAGCTGGCATTAGGTTGTTCAATATGATAGGATCTAGCTCCGGGCTATAACAAGTGCCTCTAGATCCCATAGTAATGACCAGTACTGATTCTTAGTATAGATAATGCAGGTTCTGGGATATTTAGAAGCATCTTCTATTGTAAACTTAAACTTTTGAGTATTATATACTCTGACTTCCTACAATGCCAAGCAAAGTGCTTTGTATATAAATAGGCATTTAGTAAATGCATCTGCTCATAATTACATGAAAATAATTAAATTGATAAATCATCTGTGTTAAAATCCATGGCAGAATATGCTTTCTTCTTTGAAGAATGATCATGTTATTTGAATAAGAAAATGATTAATTTTGTTTAATTCAAGTTAGCAACTTGTTTCTTAAGAATTTATTATTAAGGTCTTAGAAATTCTACTTTTTAGTTTCATAATCTTGGGCAAATTTCCTAGACTCCCTGAGTTTTATTGTCCTCATCTAGTGACTCAGCATAATGATAGAACCTACCTTATTAATGTGGGTACTGAATGTGATAAAGCATGTAAAGCATTCGGCACAGTGCCTTTCACAGAGTGAGCATTTTACAAATGTGTACTATTGTTATAATTAGTGTAAAAATAGCAGAGGGTGTTTGCAGGCCAATTACCCTTCTGATGGTATCCCTTAATCATGACCCTGTTCATAAACTTGTGCTCTCTCTCTCTCTACCTCTGAGCTAGTAGCTCATCATCGTATAAAGAGTGAGGTTCCATCTTACCCTTTTTATAAGGATTGCTTTTCTCTGGGAGTGACATATGAAGCTCTTCTCTGAGGTCAGTGGGTTCTCCTCAAAAGGCTCAGTCTGCTTTATTTCTTGCCCACTAATGTCATAATGCCATTTTCTCACTTTTCTTTTTATAAGAGTCTTTTGTCATTAGAAGAGTGCAGGGTAAGTGACACTCAGTTCAATGTACTGAAAGGCATTGTATTGTTGCAAAAGGATTAGATTGGATTGGGTTATTTGAATGAATAGAGATTCAGACACTTTTCCTAAGGAAGTGACATAAGCAAAACAGAAAAGTGTTAAAGTCAAATTTACTGACTTCAAGTTATGGATTGACTTATATGTGATCTTTCTTTTCATTTTTATATCTTCACAACTTTGTGTGTGGAGGTTCAGTTCAGTTCAGTTGCTCTGTCGTGTCCTACTCTTTGCAACCCCATGGACTGCAGTACACCAGGCCTCCCTGTCCATCACAAACTCCTGGAGTTCACCCAAACTCATGTCGATTGAGTCGGTGATGCCATCCAGCCGTTTCATCCTCTGTCATCCCCTTCTCCTCCTGCCCCCAACCCCTCCCAGCATCAGGGTCTTGTCAAATGAGTCAGCTCTTTGCATCAGGTGGCCAAAGTATTGGAGTTTCAGCTTCAGCATCAGTCCTTCCAATGAACACCCAGGACTGATCTCCTTTAGGATGGACTGGTTGGATCTCCTTGCAGTCCAAGGGACTCTCAAGAGTCTTCTCCAACACTACAGTTCAAAAGCATCAATTCTTCGGTGCTCAGCTTTCTTTATAGTCCAACTTTTACATCCATACATGACTACTGGAAAAACCATAGCCTGACTAGATGGATCTTTGTTGGCAAAGTAATGTCTCTTCTTTTTAATATGCTGTCTAGGTTGGTCATAGTTTTTCTTTCAAGGAACAAGCATCTTTTAATTTCATGGCTGCAGTCACCATCTGCAGTGCGGAGGTTACTTTTTATTATATCTTCTTAAAAAAGGATATAAAGTTTAAGTGAACAGTCATTATTATTACTATTACCAGTATTAGTACTATTACACCTTAAAAGGCACATCATTTATTAGGATTGCCTATAAGGATTAAATGTGAGAGTAGGGATTGCTGGGCACGTGGTACATTCTCTGACACTTAACAACCTTTACATCATTTATATTATTTAATCTTTATTACAACCTCCCAAAGTAAATCTTATTGTTGGCTTTATTACATGTACAAGAAAACTAGTATTAAGAAGTTAAGGAATTTGAGTTCCCTTGACTATTATCTCTAAGTGATGAAGCTGGAGATCAAAGCCAGGTGCCCTGACTCCACACATCTCATCCTTAGTTGATATACTGCCTCATTCTACTATTACTTCTGATCCTCAGCAGCAAAGCAGGGTTGCTTAACAAAGCTCACATCACATTTTAAGAAACAAAATTAAGAATAAAGAAAATCAAAAAAGAGTATAAAAAAACAAAAGGAAGGAGAAGAAAAGAAAATCTAGAAAACAAAATTAAACCCTGTTGGTGCAATAGCATTTCATGCAGCCTTTCTTTTCCTGGCAATATAAGATGAGAAGAGATTTTGGATAAAAAGGACAAAATTTTAGAATATAGGCACCACGAGGGCAGGAATTTGTGTCTATTTTTCTGTTTCTCCCTAATACTAGAAAGTGCCTGGCACACTGTATCTCTTATGAGAGTAAGTGAATGAAGTTGAGTAGTGCGTGTTCCTGCTGAAGTGGGCCCCTTCAGGCTGGGATATTTCCCACAGAAGTATGGCAACTAAAGCTATGAAAGTCCCAGACTGGTGTGTCTGGAGATACAGAGGAAGTGGCTTGAGCTACTCATCTGCTGTACTTAGGAACTGGAGATGCAACATCCTCTATAGATTTAACAAAAATTGGTTTGTATTTGAGCCAGAATGTTGGCTATGAACCTGAAGTCTTTCCTAATTTTTTACTTATATTTAACTCTAGCCTTTAACTTTTCTGTGTATTTCTAATTTCTATTGTATTTTCTGTTTATTTCTTATCAGTTTTCTATTTCAAAGAATATCATTGTTTTCCCCTACACTTACATTTCTCAGTGTCTTCTCAGAAGTATTGTCACCAGATTCTAGCCTTACTTTTTCCTCTTGAACTGCTTTTTAAAGAATGTATTTCTCTATCATCCTGAGTACATTTTCAGATGTTTTTATCAAGGAGGGATAAACAATGAGTTTACTCTTGAGTCAGTGGACATTGGAAACTTTCTGTTACTCTGGTACCTGAATTTTTTTTTTAATCTTCACATCTCTTATAGTGAAAATAAACTTCAGAAAAATGAAGTGGCTGTCCCAGAGTCACATGACTAGAAATGGTCCCAGCTTCCATATTTCATACTCTATGTTCACTAAGAGATTTATGCAGGTTTAAAATAGTTTCAACCACCTGGTGTGATTGGAAGTGATGCTAGGAATAGCCCCTACCTGACACATAAATCATATCACCTTCCCGTCCACCATTATTATAAAACTACTGGTTAAGAAAGTCCA
Source organism: Ovis canadensis (assembly GCF_042477335.2). NCBI lineage: Eukaryota > Metazoa > Chordata > Mammalia > Artiodactyla > Bovidae > Ovis > Ovis canadensis. The sequence continues at coordinate 88,335,015 of NC_091247.1, forward strand.
GTTCTTGGAATTCAGTGAGAACATTTCTTTTCTTTACTGTTGATCCACACTACATTGGGATGTGTACTTTCTGATCTGTTGGTATCTGACTTTCATCCATTGAATCCCCTTACAGCTCAATGCATCTTATTTCCACAACTTGGAGTTTAAAGGGAATGATTTGTATCTATCAGCTCAGCAGTTGACAACAGAGCTAAATTCATCATTTGGTATTACTTGGTCTTCCCTCACAGATTGCCAAATGCGTTCCAAAGCCACTGAAATTGATGGCGACAATTTTCCACATTCTTCATTTGTGGTTTATGCTGTGACTCTCTTCAACTTCAGTCTCTCAAAGGACTAAATCCAGCCTGTTTGTGTAAGAGTTTGCAGTTATAACCTTTCATCTTTTAAAGTTGCACTTGGAAAACACTTTTTCTTCTAACTGTGAACTGGCTGGACCACTTTGTAGTTAAGACTTCCTCTTTAGATTCTGTTGCCTTTTATCATTTGCTTTAAATTGACCAGGAGGAGTAGATTATAATTTAGTAGTGCTGAATGCTCTTACTATTTCTCTTTTGATTTGATCACCTCCTTGTTTCAGTGGGTTTTGTTTTACAATGACTTGCACTTTCAATGAGTTGCTACATGTAAGCTCAATTTTTGGCCAATTCCACTCTGTTGGACTAGTTATATTAAAAGAATGTCTAACTGCAGGGCATCTAGTAGCACCTTCATGGTTAAAGTTTGTTGGACACAAAGAGAAGAAGCAGAAATTCTGGAGTAACAGGCATTGAGGATAATTTTATCCATGCAATATTGATGTAGACAGCTGTTGCCCATGGCACTAAAGAGTGATGGAGTTGTTTATTTTCAGTAAAGTGAAAGTGTTAGTTGCTCAGTCATGTCCGACTCTTTGTGACCCCATGGACTATAGTCCACCAAGCTCTTCTGTTCATGGAATTCTCCAGGGAAGAATACTAGAGTAGGTTGCCATGCCCTTCTCTAGGGGATCTTCCCAACCCAGGAATCAAACCCCGGTCTCCAGCACTGTAGGCAGATTCTTTACCATCTGAGCCACCAGGGAAGCCCGTTTTCAGTAAAAGCCTCACACGGTTTGTGAAGCAATGACAGAATCCCCAAAAGACAGATGTTACTGAGCTTAGTTAAGACTGTTAACCAGAAACAACCTTCGTGTGAGAAGCCCTATATTCACTTGTCCTGTAGCATATTTTAACTTTATATATTGAATTGATCTTGAAATTCCATGGCCAAATATGGAAATATTTAAAAATTTGCTGCTGTTTTAGCATATGATTTTGTTTGCTTTCAAATTTACTTTATGAGGTTGATTAATAACTGGGATTTCAAAGTTTTAAAATCTGTGGGGCTTTACCTACTTAATTTTCCTCTTTTAAGCTCCATTTCCCTGATTATACACTGGATTAATGTATAATTGATGTTGAGATTATCAATTGGTAATGCAATTGATAAAACTATGGCTGTCAAATTTAAATAGCATTAATTAGAATTTTTAGTATATGCCATTTAAAGAAAACACCTTTTATTGAAAATATTCTATGTTCAGTGTTTTTAGAAAGCTGCATTGATTTCTAGGTAATACCAAGGTGAATAAAGTTTGTGCTCTGTGAAGGATAGTGTTTTCCAAAAGGATGTATCTGGCACATTATGCATAAATGAATCAAAGCAGACAAGTCAGTGTCTTATAATCAAAGTTTTAGCTTAAATTTGTATTCTAGAAAAAAATTGATGCAAGCATATGGGGAAGGAAGACAGGTGATAATGAAATTACTGTCAAGAAAATGAACTTCACTCAATTATATGAACAACTAAGCATGTTAAGTATATTCCACATTCATTAAAGTGGAAATAGTTAGCATTCAAACATGAGTGTACTGGTCTGGAAACCTTACAGTCACTCCATGACCAGCTTTTTGTTATCTTTGTCTGTATCCTCCTACCTCTTTCCAATTCTTGCTTATGAGAGCAACTGCAGATGCATATTTGGTGGAGAAATGATCAAGAAGAGGTTTTCAGCTTACAGTTGCCCTTGAATCTGCAGCCATTAATACTTCACCATGGCATTCATAATATTTTTTGTGACTTTCATCAGAATTCCCTGGGAACCTGACTGAGAGCCTGATTCTGAATCTATTTGCTTCCCTAGTTACAGCTTTCTTAGTCTGCATTTGAAAGTATCTGGCACTAATAAAACATTAAAGAGTGATAGAGTAGGAAGTTTTTTGATAACCATCTACATTGATAAACCTAAATTTCTTCTTTGTAATTTTTCATACATTTTTAAAATGTCTTATTTTTATATCAGGATTTTCTCCTTCAACACTTTTCATTCCTTAGTGAAGTGTCATATCTTGGAGTAGTTTATCCCATTACAGATCCCTCTGCAATCACATTCACTTCAGATTACTGTAAATTAAATCATCTCTGAGAAGCATCTGTGAAAGAAGAAGAGATTCTAAATTTAAAAATATCTGGAACTCCAAAATTGAAACCCTGTGTGGTTAATGGAAATGGAATGACCACACACAGACATGTTGAAAATTCTTAATGAAAACTCACCAAGGACAAATTTCAAGTCATGAACCAAAATGTTGACAGTTATCCATGCCAGGGACCTGGGTAGAAACTTTCAGTGGTTCCAGATATCTTATAGAATAAAGACAAAGTTTCTTATTATGATGTGCATGACAAAATGTCTGTGCTCCAGCTCTGGACATCTCTTCTGCCACCGTCTTTAGGAACTAGCTGCCTGTACACCAGGCTGTTTTGTTTTTATGTCCTCTCTGTGCTATCTCTTTTGGGCTCCCCAGGTGGCACTAGTGGTAAAGAGCCTGCTTGCCAATGCAGGAGATGCAAGAGATTGAACTCAGGGTTCCATCCCTGAGTCAGGAGCATCCCCTGGAGAAGGGCATGGCAAACCAATCCAGTATTCTTGCCTGGAGAAATCCATGGACAGAGGAGCCTGGCAGATCATAGTCCATAGGGTCGTAAAGAGTCAGACACGACTGAAGTGACTTGCACACACTGTATACTTGGGAATGAGCTTGTCTTCCCATACTTTTCAAACTAAATTCTACATGCATTAAATCAGCTTAAGTATGGCCTTTTTAGAAATCTTTCTTGGATATCTTATGCCTACTTCTTAAATGGATAGCATACATCATATGGTATGAAAGTTGTCTGCACACTCTGTTTTCATTTCTTTGTGTTCTGGGAATAAACACAGTACCTGACACAGAGAATGTTAAGATATGTGTTTGGTGTGACATCAGAAAGAGAACAATAAATAGATGGAAAAACAGTCACAAATGAATAGATTTTATCTAATTAAAAAGAGTATAAGGAATAAAAACTCATTTCAACTTTATTGTTGATAGTCTATCATGCCTACTACTCAGTACTGTGAGACTTCTCTTCCAGACATGTGAACTTTTTTACTTTGCTCCCTCAAAGTGAAATTTCTTTAGTCTTTTTTGCCTTCTTTAGATTTTGGGCAAAATCCAAATGTCATATGTAGGCATAGAACATCTGAATTCTAGCCCCTAAATTCCCTGACCCATTTTCTTCTACTACACTTTCTGTAATTAAAAGCTTACCATTTGCTAGCCCTATTATTTTGAAGTAATTACTTCTCTTGGCACCTCAATTTTCTTATCTGAAAAATGAAAATAATATATACTTTATAATATTAATGAAATACTTATATAAACTACTTCGTCTAGAACTCTTATTCAAAATAATAATATGAATGTGTGTTAGTCATACAGTTGTGTCCAAAACTGTATGACTCCGTGAACTGCAGCCCACCAAGGCTCCTCTGTCCATGAAATTCTTCAGGCGAGAATACTGTAGTGGGTTACCGTTTCCTCCTTTAGGAGATCTGCCCAACCCAGAATCGAACCCAGGTCTCCTGCATTGCAGGCCGATTATTTACCATCTGAGCTCTGAGGGAAGCCTACAATTAATATGAATATTGAGATATGAATATTATGATTCCCTCAAATTTTACTCCATCTAAACATATTTACAAACAAGTCTTGAATATATTTGTGCTTTTATGCCTCTTTGGTTTTGCTATTATTTCTCTTTTCCTATTCAAATCATAATTAGCTTTCAAGATTCAGGCTTCTGGACTTAATTTGGAATCTAACTGTTTTGCAAAACATTTTCTGACAATCCAACCTGATATAATCTTTCTTTTTATTTTTGTAGAAATGATCATGTTTATAATACACAGGAAAATTATTGAATTCATTCATGCAGTCATCCAACAAATATTTATTGACCACTTAGTATGTACAAGTCATTGCATTAGTGAAGATGGGGGGTAAATGAGATGCTGCTCTCACTGCTTCCAAGGACTTTTTTGTGTGATGGTTTATTGGAGGAAATCTAGAGCCAGTTTATATTTTTAACCAGGTTCCATCACTTTTTAACTATATGACCTAGGGCAAATTACTCAAACCTTTTGAGGCTTACAAATAGAAACTGCTGAGAAGATTATCTAGCACAAAGTAAGAACTAAATAAATGTTAATTATTATATCAGCATATTATTATTTACATTTATTGGTGTTACATGCTAATATGAGTTAATGACAAACAATTATATAGTTAATTTTTATTATAAAATATTTTATTTAATAATTTAAGAGAGAATTTAAGAAGCTTGAGAACATGTCTGAGGCTTCAATTTGAGATTCAAAGATACTAAAGATAGGTGGAAACTTTTTATATTGATGAAAGAATTTTGAAGACTCTAGGGAAAAATTAAGACTTCTAGGTAGTGGAATAAAAGCTTACTGAGACACTTTGACTTCCATAAATGAGTAACTAGATAATTTGAACTAGTTATTCCAGTAACAATAACCAAAAGAATTGGTCACAATCTGTAAGATAATCAGATATTATCAGACCAAGAAAAAAAGGGAAGATAATAGCCAATAATTAATCGAGCTGTTTCTACCCAGGAACATTTTTCTAAACAGACAAGAGAGCCAGGTTCCCATGAGAGATAACTATGAGATAAGAATCAAAGTTCGCTGGCCAACAAGAGCAAAGCTGTCAAAGAATTATTTGTTGTTCCCTCTTTTCATCTGCCAGTTCTAGGAAAGTTGTTATCAGGTAAGCAGAACTTTGAAGCAGATTCCTAGAACTGAAGGGAAAAGATCAAATTTCAGTCCCCTCCAAAGATGGAAAACTTGTGTTAATGCTCCTGTTCTGGACAGGGATCCCAATATGCTTCACTATAGAGTGGGGATAGGAATAATATCCTGATAATCTAGATATCACAGAAAATCCTGATACCTTGGCCTTAGACTATTAGCTTCCCAGGAATTTGGAAGAAAGGTTAAAATAAAATTCTTATTGACATCAGATAATAAAGCTCTAGGTCTCACGTTCTTTCTAAAGAAGACCTATTGAATGAAGTATCCAGAAAGCAATGAAAGCTTTTGATACACAGGAGGCAATAAAATATAAACTAAAATCAGCAGAAACAACCACTCAAGAGAAAAATCTCATACAGACAAAAACTTAGGAATTACCCAATGCAGACTGTATTAGCATTATGTTTATTACATTCTTAGAAATAAAACCTAAATGCAAAAAGTTTCTGAAAAACATTGGAAACTGCTAAATATGATATTGCATATTTGATGGACAGTGAGGCCTGGCGTGCTGCAATTCATGGGGTCGCAAAGAGTTGGACATGACTGAGTGACTGAACTGAACTGAACTGATGCCTAGTGAAAACCACCATAATACTGCAAAGTAATTAGACTCAAATTAAAATAAATTAATTAATTAAAATTAAAAAGGATTTGACTAGAACTGATAACTAAAAAATATAAATTGTATTAAAATCTAACAGATGACCCTAATGGCAGATGAGATACAACTGAAGAGAGAATTAATGAGTAGGATAATAGGACAGAAGACATTCAGAATGAAATGGAGTATTGGAAAGACAGAAATATAGTTGAGAGTGTAATCAGTATAAAGGATAAAATAAAAATGTCCCAAATTCATTCATCAGTTAGAGATCCAGAAGGGTGGAAAAAGAACACAGAAAAAAGAAACATATGATGAGATAATTATTGGCAGTTTTCTAAAACTGATTAATAAGCCCAACAATGAGCCAGAGAGATAATTAAGAGGAAATCTACATTTGGACACATACAGCAAAAGTACAGAAACCCAAAATGTGTATGACTTCCAGATTATGGAAAACATGGAATAGTAAAGCTGCAAACCATCAACTTGGCCAAGTTAAACTGCATTTCCTAGAATTTCTATTCTGAAAGTTTCTGGTTAGAATGGTCTACTGGAGAAATATTGTCTAGGATTTGGAAGTTGGGAGTGAAGCAGCAGGCTTTCTGTAGCTATATGGTTGTGTAACTACAGAAAGGCCACTGCTACAGAAAGCCACTCTGTAGGATGAAACGGCATATCATGTAGGAAATACACGTTTTCCCTTACCTATTAAATTGAGTCAGTGACCAAACCTGAAACTGCTTCTTTCCTTGGATCCCCATTAACTTCTCTGACTCCTGAGCCAGGGGTGTGTGTGTTTGCAATACGATGAAAGTCCTTGTCTTCTGTAGGACACCCAATCTATCAAGCTTAAAGACAACAGAAACTGACCCAGGTTTCAGTCTGTACCTGTGGGCTCCAGTTCGTGCTTCCAGATTTGTTTGTTCTTGCACTCCAGTACTTTACTTCCATATTTTCTTCCCAAATGCCTGTCCTCTGAATTTCCAGCCCTGGCATCAGATGTGAAAATGACAGGCTTGCAGAGATTGCTTAAGCACTTTTCATAATTGCATAAAGTCAAATTCATGTAACACATCTCTTTAAAATTATCTCTATCATCACCTTTCCTAGTGGTACCATTTCTCTAACTGAACTCAGACACACTAGTCATTTATGTTAACTAAATGCAAGAAAATAGAGAAAAAGGAATGAATGCAATATAATCATTACATATAGAAGCCAAATTGTAAGGTGGTAGGTATGAACTCAAATATACTAGCAATTATATAACAGGTAAATAGCCTTAATGCTCTCCATAAAAGACAAATATGGTTGAACTGGATTTGAATCACAAAACTCAAGCTGTATGGCATTCACAAGAAACATAGATGAAGCATCTGAAAATGATAGAAAAAGAATAACAAAAATTCAGAGAAAAAGAAGGAAACAGTAAGTAAAACAGCACAGCTTTTCACATATAATACATTTGTATTACTGAGGTTTGAAAAAAGGATATTGCTAGAAATGTTAAAGAAATTTCAAAGAAAACATAAGGATATTACAAAAACTTAATGCAAGTATGTATTAATATTTGGATTAAATGGATATATTCCAAGAGAATTGCAAGTTAACTTTGACACCATGAGAAATACACATGCCCACACTGATGCTTCACCAGCAAATTCTACCAGATATTTAGGAAGAAAAAATTCCAAATCTTATACAAATTCTTTCAGAATAAAAAGGGTAGAAATTTCTCAACTCATATTTTGAAAGCAGTATGATCTTGGTTCTAGAACCTAGAAAATTCACAAAAACATGAAATTATAAATAAATCTCTGTCATTAACATAGTTATAAAAATCCTAAATAAAATATTAGTAACTCAAACCTGCCTGTAGATAAAAAGAACAATACTTCACAATTAAATTCATTTCAGGGTACATGGTTGGTTTTACATTAACGTATGAAATATGTGTAATAAAATGTGTGATTCATCACATTAGCTGAACAGAAAAGAAAAATCATATGATTATCCCATTAGATTCAGAACAAGAATTTCCTGCAATATAGTACCTAGTTATGCTGAAATTCATAAACTAGGAAAATGAGATAACTTAATAGAGTGTATTTTAAAGAAAAGTTAAGAGTAATCATCATACTTATCAATGAAAACTGGGAAGATTTCTTTGGTGGTCAGAAAAGAGATGGCTACATGCTATAATCTCTTACCTCTGATATCACAGCAAAATAGATTAACTATATAATTGTTATAAAAGATGAGTTAAAAAATGTACAGTAAAACTGGAAAAAACCTAAATACCACTCTATGACCACTAGATTGGCAATTTTTTTTAAAATTTGAAAACATCAAATATGGTAGAGTTTTGCATCAACAACTCTCATAAATTGATGGTGGAAATGTGAAATGATAATAAGTACTTTGAAATGCAGCTGGACACTATCTGGAAGATGCTGGAAACATCTATAATATGTGATCTGGCAATTACATTTCTATATGTGCATAAGTCTACCCAGGAAACACGGACAAGAATATTCATAGAAAGGCTGTTCATTACAACTCCAAATTGGAAATAGTTAAATTTCCACCAAAATTGGAATGGGTAAACAAACTATTATGTAGTTATCCAAAAATATTAAATTTCAGTATATACAGATCCATGCAAAAAATATGAATAAATCTTCATAATGTTGAGTGAAAGAAGTTAGGTATAAAGGAACATAAATTGATTCCATTTAAGAAATTAACAAATTAAATTAAGTGTTTTAAGATGAACTATTTGGTGGTAAAACCATAAATGAAGGCAAACAAGTGAAGTGAAGAATATTCAGTAGCATGGTTACCATTGAGGATGCTGCTGCGGCTGCTAAATCGCTTCAGTCATGTCCGACTCTGTGCGACCCCATAGACGGCAGCCCACTAGGCTCCTCTGTCTCTGGGATTCTCCAGGCAAGATGGGCATTATTATCCAGAAGGAACACTAGGGGCTTCCAGATGCTCTTTGTTGTTTATTTGTCTTTTTACATTTTTTTGAATGTTTTGCTACATATAACAATTTTAAAACAAGGCAGTGCAGAAAGACAAAAGAAATAAAATGAATAATGACTGAAAAGGAAGAAATATTAATCTCAATATTATGAGGGTGATGTGTGATTGTGTAGGTAGAAAAATTTTCAAAATTTATAGATTCTCCAGTTCCTGAAGTGGCTACACATAAAAGTGAAGAGGGAGGCAGGGGCCAAGAGAAGTAGAATTTCATTGAAGGGATTTTTTTTAATACATGAGTGACTAGGGCAGTCTTGGATTTAGCTTGAAAAATGTATTTTTGACTTAATTTGAGGTACTAAAGCTATGCCCCTTAAATAGATATTAAATGCTTCTAGATTCTTTCTGATTGTGCCCCTAGCATAGTGCCTTTTCCATGGTATACCTTCAATAACTATTTGTGAAGTGAATTTCCTAAGAAACTGGTCCTCTGTAAATACTGTTTATATTATGGACAAGATATTTTGTTTGATATTGTAATATAGGTATAATGATAAGAGCCTCCTGAAAATTACTGGTTTTATATCTGTAAGTATTCCTGTCTTACACACAAATATAATTAGCATAGATATTGTGTCTACATATCTAATGCAAAGTGATGACTATAGGTTAATACCTTTGGTGGAATTCGGGCTAAATGTTATTTTAACACAAAATATAACCAACCAACCAAGCTAGCAAACCACACACTTCAAATGATATTTTGCGTGAATTGTTTGGAAAATTGTTTTATTCTTCATTTTATACTACAGATACTGTAGATACAGACTTGACTGACTATAAACTGATTTTAAATCAGTCCTTCAAGTACTGTCATCTAGGAAATGCCTTCAAATCAGTTGTTTCCTAGCTAAAATTTAAAAATCAGCCTTGTGATTTCCTAAATAAGAGATGCATGAAAATGCATAGTAACAAAAGCCCTAATAGTGGTGTTTAAATGTACAAATGTAAATATTACTAGAATGTTAATGATACATTGAAGTAGTGGCCTCAGATAAAAATAATGCAAGAAGTATTCAACTTAAGTTAGCATTGCAATATTGTTTTAACACTTCCTGAGCATTCCACAGAGCAAAACACATTTAGTATTAGAAATTGTAGCTACAATATTTGATAAGAATACTTTGTTCCAAATAGGAAAAGGAGTATGTCAAGGCTGTATATTGTCACCCTGCTTATTTAACTTATATGCCGAGTACATCATGAAAAACTCTGGGCTGAAAGAAGCACAAGCTGGAATCAAGATTGCCGAGAGAAATATCAATCACCTCAGATATGCAGATGACACCACCCTTATGGCAGAAAGTGAAGAGGAACTAAAAAGCCTCTTGATGAAAGTGAAAGTGGAGAGTGAAAATGTTGGCTTAAAGCTCAACATTCAGAAAATGAAGATCATGGCATCTGGTCCCATCACTTCATGGGAAATAGATGGGGAAGCAGTGGAAACAGTGTTAGACTTTATTTTTGGGGGCTCCAAAATCACTGCAGATGGTGATTGCAGCCATGATATTAAAAGACACTTACTCCTTGGAAGGAAAGTTATGACTAAGCTAGATAGCATATTCAAAAGCAGAGACATTACTTTGCCGATTAAGGTCCGTTTAGTCAAGGCTATGGTTTTTCCCGTGGTCATGTATGGATGTGAGAGTTGGACTGTGAAGAAAGCTGAGCGCCGAAGAATTGATGGTTTTGAACTGTGGTGTTGGCGAAGACTTTTGAGAATCCCTTGGACTGCAAGGAGATCCAAGCAGTCCATTCTAAAGGATATCAGTCCTGGGTGTTCTTTGGAAAGACTGATGGTAAGGCTGAAACTCCAGTATTTTGGCCATGTCATGCAAAGAGTTGACTCATTGGAAAAGACTCTGATGCTGGGAGGGATTGGGGGTAGGAGGAAATGAGGACGACAGAGGATGAGATGGCTAGATGGCATCACTAACTTGATGGACGTGAGTTTGGGTGAACTCCAGGAGTTGGTGATGGACGGGAGGCCTGGTGTGCTGTGATTCATGGGGTTGCAAAGAGTCGTACACAACTGAGTGACTGAAATGAACTGAACTGAACTGAAGAATGCTTTTTTAGTTTTAAACTTTCTCTGTAAAGTTGCAGTTTTACAGTCTCTTTTGCTTCTTATATTAGAAGGAAATTTTCCAGAGAAAATATAAGATAACTGAAATAGTTGAAGAAAAAGAAAGGCTAACTCCAATACTTTGGCCACCTCATGCGAAGAGTTGACCCATTGGAAAAGACTCTGATGCTGGGAGGGATTGGGGGCAGGAGGAAAAGAGGACGACAGAGGATGAGATGGCTGGATGGCATCACTGACTCGATGGACGTGAGTTTGAGTGAACTCTGGGAGATGGTGATGGACAGGGAGGCCTGGCGCGCTGTGATTCGTGGGGGTCACAAAGAGTCAGACAAGACTGAGGACTGAACTGAACTGACTGAACTGAACTCAAATAATTGTTTCATAAAATTGCAACTTAAAGTAACTCATTAGTATATATATTTTTGTGAGTATTTCTTAAAATTCTTCATTAAAAACTATACATATCGTGACATCTAGTCTAGGTGCTTTATTTAATGATTTCACATTGCTACATTTCCTGGGCATTTAAAACAGCAGGTTAGTAAAAAGAACTGCACTAGAGAGCAGAGTTTGTGACTTTGAAGAAGCGTGAGCTGATTGAATAAAGAAACACACAATAGCTTTCTAGCAACACCATGCTGTGTATGAATTTCTGAGCTAAATTTCTATATTCTGGTTAGTGGTTCAAGATAGGTAGAGTGAAATCTGACCATTGCTATTTAGACTTCTATCTAGAGGTTTTGTAGGGGCAACAACCATCACTTTTCATGTCATTTCCTGGTGTCTATGAGAATTTGTTGATAAGACACCATACTGGCACTCTATAGGCTGACATTCAAGACTCTGCACAATTTGGTTTGACCTTAAATTCCAGTTTTAATGTCCTCTCTTATTTGAAGGCTTCATTCCTAGGCATGTTTACCTATGTTTTCCTCTCAAATGTACATTTGCTTATGCTCTTTCAGAAATATGAATATTTCTCCCGTTCTTACTTATAGGAGGTGATCCTACACTCCTTCAAAAATTCAAATTAAATTCTAATTTTTCTGTGAAATGTCTTTTGATAATTTCTTTCTGGAAAGAGTGAATCTTAAAGTCCCCTGGTATTTGTTTTCCTTTTCTTTAAGGATCTCCATTTACAGTCTAGTGACCTCATAAAAGTTCTCCTTAATAGAATCTATAGTCCTTCAATGCAAAAACTGTCATCTTTCCTTCAGCCCTTGACACAAAACCTTGCTCATGGCAAATACCCTTGCATCCTTACCTGACTTTCTTAAGATTCCAAATCTTAGTGGTAATGATTCCAGACTACACACAAAATGGTAGTGTCCTGGTGGATCTTAATGTGTTAGTTAGCATTCACTACTAGGTAAGGCACCTAGTTATAACAATTTCCCAATCTCATTGATTAGAACAGAAATGAATTTCTTATTAACAGTGCTAGTAGATGACAGTGGCTGTATTGTTCACAGATAAGTATGGTCCTTGGGTCTCATTCCAAAATCCAGGCTGAAGAAGCATCCTATAATCTTGACCTTTCCATCTCGTGGTAGAGAAAAGAGCAAGAAAGCCTGCAGAAGACTGCAATGGTTGGTAAAGCCTATGCTTAGAATCAGTAAATGACTCTTCTGCTCATGTTTCATTGGCAAAGGCAAGTCAAATGGCCCAGTGACAATGGAACAAGGAAGCAGATGCTGTCCATAGATGCTTAAAGCTCTGTGCAATCTACAAGGATGTACAATGCTTTGCTGGGAAGAAGGGAGGTTGTACAGTATGCCTCACTTTGGATTCATAGGGCTCTTGTTACCTGTTTGTTTGGGGCCTTGTCAAAGGGGCCTTGACAATTGGGGCATTGTCAAATGCTGATCCTCATTTCATCTCTAGTTTGATATTCATGTTGGCTATTTTTATTAGTTGTTGACAATTGAATCCATTTTTAAACTCATATTCTGCCTCTCCATCTGGCTGTGTTTCTCCTGTATGACCACATGTAAAGTTCCCTGTGTTTGGAGAATCTGTCACTTTATTCTAAACAGTTTATCAGTGATTACTGTGTAAACTCCAGACAATGTTAGAAAATACATATCAAATCATTGTTTAACAACCAAATAATTGTTTAAGCAGTGGCATTTATTTTTATTCTGTATTCAATGCTAAGGAACTCAAGGGCCTATCTTTATCATTTAAATATTAAAGCACATGCTTTTGGCAAGGTTTACTTCTAGAGGTATTGAGGATGGGCAATTGTGAGATTCTAGTTAAAACGCAAAGTGAGAAAATGAGTTTAACCCCACCATTGTTTTGGGAGGTTCTTTTCTAACAAAGCCTGAATGAAAACTTACTCAAAACATATATTTTATATTTGATAGCTCCTTTAAAAAGTTTTCTGGATCTAGTGGCAAATTCTGGCTAGAATGATTTTCTCATATTCACAGTAGTAAAGGAAAACTCTGGGAGTTAAAGCTCTACTAGAATTTAAATTAGACAATTTTTTGTTGTTTTTGCCTAGGTTTTCATTAAGTCCCTGTGCAATTTAAAAATTTTTATAACTTAGGTTATAGGTTCAATAGAAATAATCTGTACTCCTAGGAATAAAGGAAAGTGATTATTTGGTCCAAAGCTATTATTAGCTTTAGCTTTATGAGCTATAGATTTACATTTACCTTTCTCTAGTTGTTTTCCCTTAGAAATAGGTGCTAAACAATAAAATGTCCTGTAATATTTCATAAGATGGTGTGTTGACAGGTAATTTTATGTAGCATCAACTTGTATATTTTCAGAAATAACTTACTCATATTCTGTGGATTTACATATTACAGTTTAAAAGCAAATAAGAACCTTATTAAGAGCTGAACACTGGAGGCACATGGTGAGTAGAAACAGAAATGCATTCCTGGAACTTACAGTATACTGAGGAAGTCAGCAATTAAAAACATGATCATAAAACAAGTATATAATAAGAAATTTTGATAAGTTTTCTAAAGGAGAGAAACAATCTCATGACATACAAACCAAGAATCTCATGGATTCAGGGCATCAATGAAATATATTCAAGGCAGAGATTATTGAGATAAGGTCTAAAGAATGCATTGGCATTCGGAAGCCAATATGTGGGAGGTGAATGAGGAAGATTTGTCTCTCCATGCACAGGGACAGCATGTGAAAAGGCTCTGTGCCTCATGCTTGCGTGGTGACCTCTAGGAAATAAAATAAGGCCAGGATTACTAAAAACAAAAACAACAGAGTATTAGGGGCAGAGAGTATGACACAAAGCTGGAAAGATGTCTTCCCAGCACAAGTAGGGACTAGAGACTGCATTGAGGATTCTGGTCATTATTCTAGGTTTGATGTGTTACCATTGAAGAATTTTAAACAAGAGTATAATCAAATTACAGTGAAGCTATTAGGTTTGCTCTAGCTTCAGGATAAAAAATTCTTTGTGACACAGTGGCATGGACCAAGTAAACAGTGAGACATCAATAAAGATGCTGATATAGTAGGTTAGGTGGGACTAGAGCATGCAGAATGGGAATGAAGGTCTTCCCTGGTGGCCAAGAATGTAGAGAATCTGCTTGCAATGCAGGAGACCCAAGTTTGATCCCTGGGTCAGGAAGATCCCCTGGAGAAGGAAATGGAGAGGAGTAAATGAATGAATTCAAGGGATATTTAGGGAAGATTCAAAGATGACTCTTCTACCCAGACTTGCTCAATCAAATAAATGGTAGTTTCATTTACTGAGCTATGGAACACTAAAAGACAGGCAGATTTTATTTTATAGTGAAAGTTTAGTATTTTGTCTCAGTAATGTTAGGTTTGAAGTGTTATTAAGATACCCAAGAGCAAAAGATAAGTTCGGTTCAGTTCAGTTCAGTCGCTCAGGCGTGTCCGACTCTTTGCGACCCCATGAATCGCAGCATGCCAGGCCTCCTTGTCCATCACCAACTCCCAGAGTTCACTCAGACTCACGTCCATTGAGTCCGTGATGCCATCCAGCCATCCCATCCTTGGTCATCCCCTTCTCCTCCTGCCCCCAATCCCTCCCAGCATCAGAGTCTTTTCCAATGAGTCAACTCTTCGCATGAGGTGGCCAAAATACTGGAGTTTCAGCTTCAGCATCATTCCCTCCAAAGAAATCCCAGGGCTGATCTCCTTCAGAATGGACTGGTTGGATCTCCTTGCAGTCCAAGGGACTCTCAAGAGTATTCTCCAACACCACAGTTCAAAAGCATCAATTCTTCGGCGCTCGGCTTTCTTCACAGTCAAACTCTCACATCCATACATGACCACAGGAAAAACCATAGCCTTGACTAGACGGACCTTCGTCAGCAAAGTAATGTCTCTGCTTTTGAATATGCTATCTAGGTTGGTCATAACTTTTCTTCCAAGGAGTAAGCATCTTTTAATTTCATGGCTGCAATCACCGTCTGCAGTGATTTTGTAGCCCCCAAAAATGAAGTCTGACACTGTTTCCACTGTTTCCCTATCTATTTCCCATGAAGTGATGGGACCAGATGCCATGATCTTCGTTTTCTGAATGTTGAGCTTCAAGCCAACTTTTTCACTCTCCTCTTTCACTTTCATCAAGAGGCTTTTTAGTTCCTCTTCGCTCTCTACCATAAGGGTGATGTCATCTGCATATCTGAGGTTATTGATATTTCTCCCTGCAATCTTGATTCCAGCTTGTGCTTCTTCCAGTCCAGCATTTCTCATGATGTACTCTGCATATAAGTTAAATAAGCAGGGTGACAATATACAGCCTTGACGTATACCTTTTCCTATTTGGAACCAGTAGGATGCTTAATATGAGTATCTAGTCTCAGAGGAATGGTCTTAGAGATATAAATTTGGAAGCCATTGAGCTAGACCTTAGTGAGCTCCCATATGTATAATTCAGTTAGAGAATGATGAATTTGCAAAGAAGTCTGAACCATAGTAGCTAGAGAAATAGAAGGCAACCTGAAGCATGAAATATATTAGAAGCCAAATAAAGAATCAAGAGATCACTAAAAGAATAGAGAAGAATGCTTAAGAATGTTAAACCCTGCATAGAGATTGTTATTTAAATTAAAATTTTATTGGACTGAACAATTTGAAAGTCATTAATTAATTTGATGAGAGTGGTTTTGGTATGGTGAATAGAGTGGCATAGAGTGAAGGTGGATAGGAGATGAGGAAATGGACACAATGAAACTAGATAATTTAAGAGAAAAAAAATTATCATTGTAGCTGGAGAGGAACATTTGGATCAAGGAATTTGGTCTTATTTTCTTAAACGTGAAAGAGTCTTGAGTAAGTGCTCAGATGCTCAGTCATGTCCGCCTCTTTGTGATTCCATAGACTGTAGCAAGAATATTGGAGTGAGGTACCGTTTCTCCCTCCACAGGATGATCCAGGGATCAAACCCACATCTCTTACATCTCCTGCATTGGCAGGCAGATTTTTTACCACTAGTGCCACTTGGGAAGCTCTTGAAAATACTGGCCTGATTTTGGGTACAGTCAGCCTCACAAAGGCCCTGACTGGTGTCGTCAGTCATGTCCGACTCTTTGCACCTCCATGGACTATAGCCCACCAGGTTCATCTGTTCATGAGATTTTTCATGCAAGAATACTGGAATGGGTTGCCATTTCTTCCTTCAAGTGATCTTCCTGACACAAAGATTGAGCCCGTGTCTCCTGTGTCTCCTACATTGCAGGCGAATTCTATACCTGCTGACTTAAATACTAAGGGAGTAATTAGTGTATTATTAAGAAGGTAGAGAGGATATATGCTAGGGTAAGCCAGCTGTTTCCAGAATGGGAAGCATTCAACCCAGAGGCTGAAGAGATGTATTAGAAGTTAGTGTATGTATATGACTCATACTTGTATGTCTAAATATAACATAGAATTGAAGTACATCCTCAAATTTGTTTTTATTATATAACATACATTACAAAATTTTCTTTGTTTAGAGACTACATGTATGAGGTTTCTCAGAAAACTGTAAGGAAAAGAAAAGAACTTTATTTTGGGCTTTTTATATGTCAGTGTAAGCCATCTAAAACAGAAAATTAATACTCAGCTACTGTATATCCTAACCTTCCTTGATGGCTCAGTGGTAAAGAATCCTCCTGCTAGTGCAGGGGATGTGAGTTCAATCCCTAAGTCAGGGAAGATCCCCTGGGGACGAAAAATGGCAACCCTTTCCAGTATTCTTGCCAGAAAATCCCATGGACAGAGGCGTCTGGCAGGCTACCATGGCGGGGTTGCCAAGAGTCACGCAAGACTCTTGTGACTAAACACAAGTACCATATATCCTACTTCTTCTTTCCAAGTTCTTCCCAAAATATGCAAAAAAAAAAAAAAAAGGCTTTATCTGATTTTACTCTTAGTGCCCAATGTTTTTTTCTACATCATAAAAGCTGATCAGAAGCTCACTAAGAAAGCAGCTTTTGATAATGTCGGATTTACTTTAGCTTTTTGGACACACACAGGTTGAAAGTGAAGGGATGCAAGAAAAGAGTACTGCATGCAAATGATAGTTAAAAGAATAGAAATGGCTATTCTTAGATTAAAAACATCTACTGTCAGCCAAAATTTCAGTTAAAATCAATCAAAAAAGGACAAAATTAGATCTAGTGAAAAGGAGTTCAATTCACCTAGAGGATATAACAGTATTG
Organism: Ovis canadensis; assembly: GCF_042477335.2. Lineage (NCBI taxonomy): Eukaryota > Metazoa > Chordata > Mammalia > Artiodactyla > Bovidae > Ovis > Ovis canadensis. Next base: position 88,352,600 of record NC_091247.1, read on the forward strand.
ATTATCTGTGCACCCAACATGTACACACACAAGAGGTAGCTAATATGTGAAGTAATAAATGTGTAAACTATCCTTATTGTTGTAATTATTTTGAACTATATACATATATAAAGATCATTATAATAAACATCTTACATTTAAACAATGTCATATGCCAATTATATCTCTGTAAAGCTGGTGACCTGGCTCAGTGGTAAAAAAGAAAAATTGCCTGCCAATGCAGGAGACTACTTGGAGAAGAAAATGGTTACCTACTCCAGTATTCTTGCTTGGGAAATCCCATGGACAGAGAGAAGCCTGGTGGGCTACAGTCCATGGGGTTGCAAAAGAACTGGATACAACTTAACAACTAGAAACAACAACAACAAAGCTGGAAGAAAATATAAATAAATGAATAAACATTTAAATACAGCATACTTTTTTTTTTTTCTAATAGAAGCAATTCAGGAAGTGTAAGAAGCAAATGTTGGTGTTCAACTTTCTCTAATACAAAAGGATGACATGATCACTTTTTAGTTAAAATTTTTTGCTATATATTTTTATTGCAACTTCAAAAAAGGAGGCCTAAATATTTGCAAAACTAATTACTACAGACAAAGAGTAACATCCTAAGAGAAGCAATATTTTTTTTTAATTTTAAAATCTTTAATTCTTACATGCGTTCCCAAACATGAACCCCCCTCCCACCTCCCTCCCCATAACATCAATATTTTTTGTAAAACTTTGTGTTTTAGAACAATTTCAGATTCACTGCAAAATTGAAGTGAAAAGTTCAGAGTTCCCATACACTCCCTGTCTGCAACATGTCTAAGTCCTCCCACTATCTACGTCTGACACGAGTGGTACATCCATGTTTTTTTTTTTTTAATCCATACATCCCTTGAAAACCTGGCAACCAATGATCTTTTCAATATCTCCATGGTGTTTCCTTTTCCAGAACATCATATAGTTGAAATTGTATAGTATGCAGCCTTTTCAGATTGATTCCTTTCACTTGATAATATGCATTTAATTTTTCTCCTGTGTCAAAAATAAAAAAGAAAGAAAACTAGAGTTGGGTAGTAGTTAAGGCAGTAAAATCATATTTTACTGAAAAACAATAGTAATAGGGGGAAAGAGACATTTGTATAAAACTGGCCTCAGTTCTGAATTCACTATGGACAAATGGAGATTTAGAGCAAAAGAATGAGGTAAGGCATCTTTTCTGTTCTGTGTCTTCTCCTTCACTTTCTGGTATACATACATAGCCTTGGTTAAAGGATTTTCACATTCTATGAAGTAAGGCTTCCTAAATGGAAATTTTAGATTCAACCTAGTTCTTTAACATTGCTGTTGTCTTGTATAACTTTGGGTGAGGTTTCCAACTTCAAATTAATTATGATTTTTAGATAGATGGTAGACTGTACCCCAAGTACTTACATCTCAACTTTGAGTCATGTTTTACTATAAATATGCAAAGAAAATATATGTAATTCATATTATTAAATGATACTGATTTTAATAATACTAATAATAGTGATAATTAAAATTAATTATATGTTTTCTTTGGAAGAATACACATAATAAATTTCTATAAGATTGCTTCATTTACTTGTAATAGAAACAGCGTATTAAAATTTGTAGATATATGATTAGCTAAGATGTGTCACTTTATGGATAATTTACCTCCAGCTATTTTTTCTGATATTTGTATTTCAAACAGCATCTGCAGGGGAAGAAATAATGCTTTACTGTCATTTTATAATAAACAGTAGAGGATGATGAATAGGAGCTTCTTCACTAAATAATGAAAGAGTTAGGACTGTCTGATGGAGAAATAGAAAATGGAAAACAAGTGGTTATAAACGTGTACTTAGAGAATTTTCAGAAAGAAAATATGTGTAGATGATGGCTAAACTGAATAACATATGCTGATCAATCACAAGTTAAGACATGTTTAAATATTCTTAGGAGAAACACAGATCATTAAGGATGCCAAGTTGCAAACACTGAGCCATGCCCCTCTTGCAGTGGGCTCAGTGAAATAAAGTGTAAATAGTGCCCTCTGGATTGGTGCGATGTTGTGGTCCTTCAGCATTTTGTGTGTGACATGTTGAATTTAGAGCATTGTTAATAATATAATGTGTATAGATGTAAGAATTTCCCCTAAAGAAGGCCAGGGGAAATCTCTGGAACCATATCTTCCTGGCATCAGGGAGTTCCATCTTACTTTCCTGGCTAAAAGCTCAAGTGTTTAATTAATGACTAACTACCTGCCTGCATTTAGGGTTTAAGGCTCTATTATCTAAGAAATCTGGTGAGATCTCACCATATATTGTAAGAAATTCCCTGAGATGTTTAAAATGGAAGACAATAGTTCAGTGTATCTGAAAAAAATATTGGAAAGTTTTCCCAAGCATTTGTTTTCTTTCCCATCATATTGATAGGTTTATCTGCAACAAACAAATTCTTTGTGCAAGTGCAGTGGTGGCTATCACCTAGAGCAGACTGAGGATTTCAAAATTTAATTATATGTCTGGTGTTTAGTTGATTTGACAACAAATAGAGCAAGCAGCTTACATGAGTGAAATTGTGTATGCCCCTTCTATTCAATGAAAGAGCTGAAAAAGTTTTCCATTTAATAAAATTTTAGTTTTGATTATGTAAATTTTAAGGATATTGCTTATATATGTTATTCTTAAGGTCTTCTCTTACTTTGGAATTAAAGAATGACTTAGATAGACTGTTAAAACTTCTAATTTAAAAAAAGTGTTAAAGAATATTTAATTCATGGTGATGTAGTTTTATACTGCCAGTGAAAAAGATTGATGTATAATTACCTTTATAATAATGAGACAGGTATCAGAGTTGAGAGTGGAAGATAACTTTCTGAACTGAACTGAAGTCACCTCAGTTGTGTCCAGCTGTTTGCAATCCTATGAAATATAGCCCACTAGGTGCCTCTGTCCACAGGATTCTCCCTGCAAGAATACTGGAGTGGATTGCCATGCCCTCCTCTAGGGGCTCTTCCCCACCTAGGGATTGAACCCACATCTCTTACATCTCCTGAACTGGCAGGGGGCTTCTTTACCACTGAGCCTCCTGGGAAGCCCCTTAGTCATTATCTGGATCTGTGCTGTGCAGTACTGTAGTCACTACCACCTGTGACCATCAAGCATTGAAATGTGACTAACTTGAATGGATACGTGCGGTAAGTGTGAAATACACATTAAAGATTGTTGTGAAGAAATATGTGAACTCTCTCAATAACAATTTCATATTGATATTATATTGGCCTGGTAATATTTTAGATACATTGGGTTAAATAAATTATATTAAAATTAGTTTTATTTGCCCCTTTTTCATTGTGGGCTCTAGACAATTTAAAGTTACATACAAGACTCACAGGACATTTCTATTGAAAATCATTGCTCTAGATCAACCTTCTCATTTCCAGTTTAGAAAACTACTAATTGGCTAGAACCCCTAATTTCCAGTTTAGTGATATTCCCACTGTACTGCCTTTGTACAGGATTCTACAGGTTTACTATACATTATTTCATTTGGTTTTTATAGCAACCTACTGAAAAATATGGATTAGGAATTAATATCCAATTTACAGCCCATGGGGTCACAAAGAGTTGGACATGACTGAGCGACTAACACTTTCACTGCCACTTTACAGAGTAGGCACAGAAGCGTAAGTGATTTGGAGAGTGTAACATGTCTAATAAATGAGAAACATGGCTCTGGAACTCGCAGATCATGCAGTTTATTACCACTTGTCATTCTGAGAGCAGGGGTCACTGTAGGTGGAACAACCAGTTTTATTATTTTTTCAACCTGGCATAGGTAAGAAATTAGTAAAGGAACATCCAGCAATACTTAAATAATCTCTATATTTTAAAAGTCACTATCAGTCATTTTGGTTACATTATAAAATCTAGGAAAGATGTAAAATTATACTCTATCCATGTTTCAATAAACTAATTGATAAAACTCACAAAATATGTTTGAGCATATTGGTAAAAAGTGAATTTTTTGATTAGAATTCTGAATGTCTTGCCTCTCTTTAAAAGAGTGTATCTGTTAATATTCAGTTCAGTTCAGTTCAGTTCTCAGTTGTGTCTGACTCTGCAACACCATGGGCTGCAGCACGCCAGGCCTCGCTGTCCATCGCCAACTCCTGGAGGTTACTCAAACTCATGTCCATTGAGTCGGTGATGCCATCCAACCATCTCAGCCTCTGTCTCAATGTTAATATTGTACTAGCATAATTATTTGAGTAATTGCCTACAATGGAGTGACAGCTGTGCTTCATGCACATTCTAGTTTGACGCCCTCCCCACTACTCCCGGTTGTATGAGAATTGTTCTGCTCCATCATCTGCCTGATCCTATAGATGTCTGGGTTTGCAGTCTGCACTTTTAATGCTCTCAAAAGTCTGCACTTTTAATACTCTCTAATTTTAGTTAACTCCAAGTGCCTATCCATCTGTGCTGTGCTTAGTCACTCAGTTCAGTTCATTTCAGTTCAGTTCAGTCACTCAGTCGTGTCTGACTCTTTGCGACCCCATGAATCACAGCACGCCAGGCCTCCCTGTCCATCACCAACTCCCAGAGTTCACTCAGACTCACGTCCATCCAGTCAGTGATGCCATCCAGCCATCTCATCCTCTGTTGTCCCCTTCTTCTCCTGCCCCCAATCCCTCCCAGCATCAAAGTCTTTTCCAATGAATCAACTCTTCGCATGAGGTGGCCAAAGTACTGGAGTTTCAGCTTTAGCATCATTCCTTCCAAAGAAATCCCAGGGCTGATCTCCTTCAGAATGGACTGGTTGGAGCTCCTTGTAGTCCAAGGGACTCTCAAGAGTCTTCTCCAGCACCACAGTTCAAAAGCATCAATTCCTCGGTGCTCAGCCTTCTTCACAGTCCAACTCTCACATTCATACATGACTACTGGAAAAACTATAGCCTTGACTAGACGGACCTTCGTCAGCAAAGTAATGTCTCTGCTTTTGAATATGCTATCTAGGTTGCTCATAACTTTTCTTCCAAGGAGTAAGCATCTTTTAATTTCATGGCTGCAGTCACCATCTACAGTGAATTTGGAGCCCGAAAAAATGAAGTCTGATACTGTTTCCACTGTTTCCCCATCTATTTCCCATGAAGTGATGGGACTGGATGCCATGATCTTCGTTTTCTGAATGTTGAGCTTTAAGCCAACTTTTTCACTCTGCTCTTTCACTTTCATCAAGAGGCTTTTTAGCTCCTTTTCACTTTCTGCCATAAGGGTGGTGTCATCTGCATATCTGAGGTTATTGATATTTCTCCCAGCAATCTTGATTCCAGCTTGTGTTTCTTCCAGCCTAGTGTTTCTCATGATGTACTCTGCATATAAGTTAACCAGCAGGGTGACAATATACAGCCTTGATGTACTCCTTTTCCTATTTGGAACCAGTGTGTTGTTCCATGTCCAGTTCTAACTGTTGCTTCCTGACCTGCATATAGGTTTCTCAAGAGGCAGGTCAGGTGGTCTGGTATTCCCATCTCTTAAAGAATTTTCCACAGTTTATTGTGATCCACACAGTCAAAGGTTTTGGCATAGTCAAGAAAGCAGAAATAGATGTTTTTCTGGAACTCTCTTGCTTTTTCAATGATCCAGCGGATGTTGGCATTTGGATCTCTGGTTCCTCTGCCTTTTCTAAAACCAGCTTGACCATCTAGAAGTTCATGGTTCATGTATTGCTGAAGCCTGGCTTGGAGAATTTTGAGCATTACTTTACTAATGTGTGAGATGAGTGCAATTGTGCAGTAGTTTGAGCATTCTTTGGCATTGCCTTTCTTTGAGATTGGAATGAAAACTGACCTTTTCTCGTCCTGTGGCCACTGCTGAGGTTTCCAATTTTGCTGGCATATTGAGTTCAGCACTTTCACAGCATCATCCTTCAGTCATATACAACTCTTTGGGACTCCATGGACTGTAGCCCACCAGGTTCCTCTGTCCCTTGAGATTTTCCAGGCAAGAATACTGGAGTGGGTTGCCATACCATCCTCCAAGGGATCTTCCCAACTCAGGGATTGGACCCCTGAGTTGGTCTCCCACCATGCGGGTGAATTCTTTACCAGCTGACCTACCACGGAAGCCAGCCTATTCATCTATGACCCCACAATTATGTAACTGGTTTGAGAGGCTCATAATAGAAAGCTATTCAACAGCTAGTTAGATGATACTATCACTTTTTTCCCTCATAATACTTATGTTCTAATGTGCTTTGTCCAGGTTCAGATTTATTATGATTATATGTTGTTGAAAGTCACTCAGTCATGTCCAACTCTTTACAACCCCATGGACTGTACAGTCTATGGAATTCCCCAGGCCAGAATACTGCAGTGGGTAGCCTTTCCCTTCTCCAGGTGATCTTCTCAACCCAGGGATCAAACCTAGGTCTCTTGCATTGCAGGCAGACTAAAGATTTACTGAGCATGGCCCTGCTTATCAGAACAAGACCCAGTTTCTCCCTCAGTCAGTCTTTCCCATCAGGAAGCTTCTATAAGCCTCTTATCCTTCTCCATCAGAGGGCAGACAGACTGAAAATCACAATCACAGAAAACTAACCAATCAGATTACATGGACTACAGTTTTGTCTAACTCAATGAAACCATGAGCGATGCTGTGTAAGGCCACCCAAGATAGACGGGTCATGGTGGAGAGCTCTGACAAAATGTGGTCCACTGGAAAAGAGAATGGCAAACCACTTCGAGATTCTTGCTTTGAGAACCCCATAAATAGTATGAAAAGGTAAAAAGATAGGACACTGAAAGATGAACACTCCAGGTTGGTAGTTGCCCAATATGCTACTGGAGATCAGTGGAGAAGTAACTCCAGAAAGAATGAAGACACAGAGCCAAAGCAAGAACAATACCCAGTTGTGGATGTGACTGGTGATGGAAGTAAAGTTTGATGCTGTAAAGAACAATATTGCATAGGAACCTGGAATGTTCGGTACATGAATCAGGGCAAATTGGAAGTGGTCAAACAGGAGATGATAAGAGTGAACATTGACATCGTAGGAATCAGTGAACTAAAATGAACTAGAATGGGTGAATTTAACTCAGATGACCATTATATCTACTACTGTGGGCAAGAATCCCTTAGAAGAAATGGAGTAGCCATCATAGTCAACAAAAGAGTCTAAATTCAGTACTTAGATGCAATCTCAAAAATGACAGAATGATGTCTGTTTGTTTCCAAGGCAAACCATTCAATATCACCGTAATCCAAGTCTATGCCCCAACCAGTAACACTGAAGAATTGGAACAGTTCTATGAAGACCTACAAGCCCTTCTAGAACTAACAACCAAAAAGATGTCCTTTTCATAATAAGGGACTGGAATGCAAAAGTAGGAAGTCCAGAAACACCTGGAGTAAAAGGCAAATTTGGCCTTGGAGTATAGAATGAAGCAGGACAAAGGCTAATAAGAGTTTTGCCAAGAGAACACACTGGTCATAGCAAACACCCTCTTCCAACAACACAAGAGATGACTCTACACATGGACATCACCAGATGGTAAATACCAAAATCAGATTGATTATATTCTTTGCAGGCAAGGATGGAGAAGCTCTATACAGTCAGGAAAAACAAGACCGGGAGCTGACTGTGGCTCAGATCATGAACTCCTCATTGCCAATTTGAGATTTAAATTTAAAAAAGTGGGTAAACCTCTAGACCATTCAGGTATGACCTAAATCAAATCCCTTATGATTATACAGTGGAAGTCACAAACAGATTCAAGGGATTAGATCTGATAGACAGAGTGCCTGAAGAAATATGGATGGAGGTTTGTGACATTGTTCAGAAGGGAGTGATCAAGACCATCCCCAAGAAAAAGAAATGCAAATAGGGAAAATAGCTGTCTGAGGAGGACTTACAAATAGCTGAGAAAAGAGGAGAAGTTAAAGGCAAAGGAGAAAAGGTAAGATATACCCATTTGAATGCAGAGTTCCAAAGAATAGCAAGGAGAGATAAGAAAGCCTTCCTCAGTGATCAATGCCAAAAAATAGAGGAAAACAATAGAAATAGAAAAACTGAGAAAATTAGAGATACCAAGGGAACATTTCAAGCAAAGAGAGGTGCAATATAGGAGAGAAATGGTATAGACTTAACAGAAGCAGAAGAAGTTAAGAAGAGCTGGCAAGAATACACTGAAGAACTGTACAAAAAAGATCTTCACGACTCGGATAATCACGATGGTGAGATCACTCACTTAGAGCCAGACATCCTGGAATGTGAAGTTAAGTGGGCCTTAGAAAGCATCATTATGAACAGAGCTAGTGGATGTGATGGAATTTCAGTTGAGCTATTTCAAATCCTGAAAGATGATGCTGTGAAAGTGCTGCACTAACTATGCCAGCAAACTTGGAAAACTCAGCAGTGGCCACAGGACTGGAAAAGGTCAGTTTTCATTCTAATCCCAAAGAAAGGCAATGCCAAAAAATGCTCAGACTACTGCACAATTGCACTCATCTCTCACTCTAGTAAAGTGATGCTCAAAATTATCCAAAGCAGGCTTCAACAGTATGTGAATCATGAACTTCCAGATGTTCAAGCTGGTCTTAGAAAAGGCAGAGGAACCAGAGATCAAATTGCCAACATCCGCTGGATCATAGAAAAAGCAAGAGAGTTCCAGAAAAACATCTACTTCTGCTTTATTGACTATGCCAAAGCCTTTGACTGTGTGGATCACGATAACTTGTGGAAAATTCTGAAAGAGATGGCATACCAGACCACCTGACCTGCCTCTTGATCAATCTGTATACAGATCAGGAAGCAACAGTTAGAACTGGACATGGAACAACAGACTGGTTCCATATTGGGAAAGGCTGTATATTGTCACCCTGCTTATTTAACTTCTATGCAGAGTACATCATGAGAAAGGCTGGGCTGGATGAAGCACAAGGTGGAATTGAGATTGCCAGGAGAAATATCAATAACCTCAAATATGCAGATGACACCACATTTATGGCCCAAAGTTAAGACTAACCAAAGAGCCTCTTGATGAAAGTGAAAGAGGAGAGTGAAAAAGTTGGCTTAAAGCTCAACATTCAGAAAACGAAGATCATGGCATCTGGTCCTATGACTTCATGGCAAATAAATGGGGAAACAATGGAGACAGTGATAGACTTTATTTTGGGGGGCTCCAAAATACTGAAGATGAATACTGCAGCCATGAAGTTAAAAGATGCTTTCTCCTTGGAAGGAAAGTTATGACCAACCTAGACAGCATATTAAAAAGCAGAGACATAACTTTAGCATAAATGTGCATCTAGTCAAAGCTTTGGTTTCTAGTGGTCCTGTATGGATGTGAGAATTGGACTATAAAGAAAGGTGAGTGCTGAAGAACTGATGCTTTTGAACTGTGGTGTTCGAGAAGACTCTTGAGAGTCCCTTGGACAACAAGGCTATCCAACCAGTCCATCCTAAAGGAAATTAGTCCTGAATATTCATTAGAAGGACTGATGATGAAGCTGAAACTCCAATACTCTGGCCACCTGATACGAAGAACTGACTCATTGGAAAATACCCTGATGCTGGGAAAGATTGAAGTCATAGAGGAGAAGGGGATGACAGAGAAATAGATGGTTGGCTGGCACCACCAACTAGACGGACATGCGTTGAATAAGCTCCCAGAGTTGGTGATGAAGAGGGAAGCCTGGTGTACTGAAGTCCATGGGGTCACAAAGAGTAGGGTTTGACTGAGTGATTGAACTGATACGTTATTGAATGTGTTCAGTTCAGTTCAGTTCAGGCGCTCAGTCATGTCCAACTCTTTGTGACCGCATGGATTGCAGCTCACCAGTTTACCTGTCCATCACCAACTCCCAGAGCCTACTCAAACTCATGTCCATTGTGTCGGTGATGCCATCCAACCATCTCATCATCTGTCATCCCCTTCTCCTCCCACTTTCAGTCTTTCCCAGCATCATGGTATTTTCCAATAAATCACTTCTTTGCATCAGCTGGCCAGAGTATTGGAGTTTCAGGTTCAGCATCAGTCCTTCCAATGAAGTTTCAGGACTGATTTCCTTCAGGATGGGCTGGTTCGATCTCCTTGCAGTCCAAGGGACTCTGAAGAGTCTTTCCCAACACCACAGTTCAAAAGCATCCATTCTTCCAGCTTTCTTTATAATCCAACTCTCACATCCATACTTTACTGGAAAAACCATAGCCTTGACTAGACGGGCCTTTGTGCTAAAGTAATGTGTCTGCTTTTTAATATGGTGTTGAATGTGTTATTCTTACATTATTATGCTGATTAATGCTATGCATTCTCTTCCACTGATGCTATGTTTTTAATCTATCTCATTCTATTGAATAATATATAGCTCCCTACTGGCCATTTTATAACTGCGATGTATATTAGCTTGGCTTCCAAGGTTCCACATGAATAGTCCTCCACTTACTGTTCTTCCTTTTTTTCTCCTTATACTCAGACACAAAGATTTGACTCTAATCAGATAAGTTTCCTTCCTGTGACTGCTAACTGAGTTGTGGTATACTGCTGTGGTTTCCAAATACCGATCAGTGCCCTCTCACTAAGTGTGAATGTCTTATTCAAATGCCGACAGGTTTCTCTGTTGTTATTTCAGATTTCCTGCATCAAAATCATCAAGGGTGGAATTATGTCTACTGCATTGCGTAATGCTTACCAGTTACCCTAAAACCAAGACATCCGTATATTTGAATCTTGGCTTCTATTTATCTTAGTTGTGTGTTCTGGGTAAATCACTTAGTTTTTGATGACCCAGTTTCCTAATCTGTAATCTGCTAGTGGTAGTGTCTAGCTTAAATTGTTGTAAAGTAGTTTAAATGAGATAGCATTTGGAAAGGGTTTGTAACAGTCTCAGGTATAGTAAGCACTACCTAAGTGTGTGGTAAGTGTGTTAACTAGATGAATCAGAAGCTTCTCCACATGGTTTTGGCACAAATAAGGTTTAGAAACCAATGCGATGGAACATTGAGATTTTCTCATTGAAGATCTGTTCCCTTCCTATCTCTTGTTATTCTCAAGTAGTAGTAGCATCCCCAGGGGATGCTTTGGAAGGATGTGCAGATGCCGAGCAGTCACATGATTGACAGCTGTCACATTGCCACATCCTTCAATGTGAGGACAGTCTTGCACAGTGACAGACTGTCCCCAGTCCTCACCATATTTGCATAGCCACTGGTAGTTCATGTCAATGAAAAGCCTGTTTCTAATTATTTGAGACCAGAATTTAACTCTGACATAGAAGAAATGAGGTGTTTTTTTGTACTGTTCTAAACAAACACTAAATTTTTACATAAGTATAACCCACAATATAAACCAAGGGGAAATTTGTTTTCCTTTGGAGTTTGACCCAGAGTTGGTCACCGCTTTGGAAAACCACACTTCAAACAGCCGTGCCTCTCCTGATTTTCAAGTCGGTAACACATGTGTTGTTGTCATTTTCAGGACCAGCATCTGATTCTCACATGTTGTGTGCATGAGCTTGATTTATATTTTGAAATATGTGAAAGTGAAAGTGTTAGTCTCTTAGTTGTGTCTGACTCTTTGCAACCCCATGGATTCTCACTCGTCAGACTCCTCTGTATTATATTATTATATGCATTGGTAGAATTTATCATTTATTAATTTTTATTTAAGGACAATGAGGGCTATTGTACAATATTTCTTATAGAAGGAGGCATGATGTCTGAAAGCCTTGAGACTCAAAACTCAGATCCCGAAGGAATGTCTTAATCAACCTTGCTTTGTGCTAAATAATATTCATTCTTTCAGAATTCACATAAGGGTTATACTAAATTAATACATGCTTATTTCACGCTATTTGAGAATGTTTTATTAAGACCCTTTTAATGGGAATGTGTGTTCTGTCTCACCCAGTAGATTTTACTTTCTTCAAGGATAGAATATGTTGCTTTGATTGCTTTTGTATCTTTTCACAGCAGGCATTCAATAAGTAGTGTTGACAGCCTGATTTGAGTTTAAAGAGAAGCAGGGAAATTCAGAGAGTAGAGTCAGAAGTTTAAAATAAATTGGAAAAAAGTGCCTGAGAAATATTAGTTCACCAGGAGAAAACCGCCAAAGGTAAAGGAAGCAGAAATGAGAATGTCTTTAGGACAGTGTTGTGGGGGTGTGATGCTGAGGTAACCAGACAATTCAGCTGTTAAAAATATATGCAGGTGCACTCTGTCTTAGGAAAACCCAGCACAAACATTGAACATTAGAAAAGGACAAATAGAGGATTTTGTTGGGGGCAGGGGAGAGGGAGAACATCAATTTCACAAGAATTATGATTGGGCATATGCTCTGTGTTGACTACTTTGCATTAGCAAGTATAGATCCTTTGTACCAGCTTTAAGTAAATCCACTTATAATGGACTTAGCTACATTCAAAGTAGAGTCTCGTTTACAAAACATCGTTTTAGTCAAGCTTTTTGGTAGCACACGATTCCAAAAGTTAAATGGACCATGATGTTGAATAAAGCTAGGTAATGATTTTACTGTGGACCTGATAATCAGGAAATATCAAATTTACCACAGTAAACTGACAGCATCGTAAACTTTGTGATTTCATCTCAAAGAGGTATTTAAGTAAACACACAGACCAAAAGAGAATAAAACACCCTATAGATTATTTCAGTTGAAAGCAGAGGAGGCGCTAAGGCACAAATTGAGATAGAATGTTTACTCTGGTGATTGACAATGAATGCATGTAAAAAGAATCCAACTACATCAATGAAGATGGTAAAGATTTGCATGTAAGTGCAGTAGTGCTGATACCAAGAACTCTGCTTATTTCCTAACACCATCATTAAATTAGAAACCCTTCAAATGCCCTATAGATTACACACATACAGACATATAGATATACATAGGTACATTTAAAATACACTGACATAGCCATTATTATTTTTAAAATGAAGCAGGAAGAAATTGTAGAAAATAGTTAACTTTCGAATTCTCCAGGCAAGAATACTGGAGTGGGTTGCCATTTCCTTCTCCAGGGGTTCTTCCTGACCCAGGGATCAAACCTGGGTCTGCTGCATAGCAGGTGGATTCTTTACCATCTAAGCCACCAAGGAAGCCTTTCAGTTCCATATGACTTCTTAAATACATGATTAACTTTTCCTACCAGCCCAAATCTAACTGAAACATGTAGAAAAGAAAATGAGATACAAAGGAATTTAGAAACTGGGCAGGAACCTTTAAAAAATGAGAATGGGGATGCTTTTTTTTTTTTTTAAAGAAATGGAACATGTGATATCAGTGAAAGTGACTCAGTTGTGTCTGACTCTTTGTGACCCCATGGACTACACAGTCCATGGAATTCTCCAGGGATTGAAGAATGTCTCCCACACGGCAGGTGGATTATTTACCAGCTGAGCCACAAGGGAAGCCCAAGAATGCTGGAGTAGGTAGCCTATCCCTTCGTCAGCAGATCTTCCTGACCCAGAAATTGAACTGCGGTCTCCTGCATTGCAGGCAGATTCTTTACCAACTGAGCTATCAGGGAAGCTCAACTGATGATGAAATGCAAGATTTCTAAAAAGTGCTACTGGGGAAAGATAAGTGCCCCTCAAACTACTTTTTTTTCCCCCTAGAGGTAATAAGTTTTAGAAAAGGAGGTTATATGAGGTTTGCTTGGTAATTAATTAAAAGGCTGTGACATAGTCATGCCAATTGTATTAATCAGGTTCTTAACTGTAAGCAAGAAATGCCTGCTCTGGGTAAAGCAGATAAGGGCTCAAGTGGCTCACAGAGCTGCAGGAAGGCTGGAGAATTAAACTATGTCTGGACTGTCAGGAGCAACAACAAAATCCAAGCCACAGAAGTGTCTTCTAGTGAAATTTCTGTTCCTTCATTCAGGTGGCAACACAATGGTTTGCCACTGAGCCTATTCTGTTCCAGGACACTTAAGCATGAACACAGATTTTTGCTTTTGGGGCATCAGCTCTGGATGTATTTTGACTGGCAGAGCCTAGGTCAGATAACTAGAAAAGCAGATCATGAGCATCTCAAATTTTATAAAGGGATGTACCCTTTGCCTCCTTAAGACTCACTGGATCGAAACTTCTAACATAGAAAGGGGTTCTGATGCTGGGTAAGCAAAACAAATGACATTGTCCATTTGTTAATCTTTCCCAAATTTCCCTAATTTTGGCCTCAGGGTGGGGTGAGGGCATGAATAAGGCATTCTAATTTACATATTCTCATAAGAGATTTCAAGAGTTATGGAGATGGTATGGAGAAAATTTCCAATAACTTATGTTTACCACGAAGAAAGGGAGCCTACCCTTCTTGGGTGAACAAAATATTCTCATGGGCTTATAAAATGCTAAACCAGCCACAAGTGCCGCCTTGTGCCCCACTGCATAACCTTTGGAGATCAGACTCCTAAATAAGAACATTTTTTCACTGCCAGCGTTTTTTAGTGTTTCTTATATGCTATTCTGAACATTAGAACATTCAATAAGAGTTACCAGGCATGTAAGGGAACCAGAAAGAAATAAATTGGGAAAGAAAATTAGGAAATAATCATACACAAAAAAGTTCAACGTAGGAAAAGAAGGAAGTTTTAACATACTTGTTTTTAGTGTTCTCTTCTCTGTGAGAGAAAAAAATAACAGCCCTCAATGAAAAAGAAAATTTGAAGTCTTGGGAATTTTTTAAAAAAAACATGAAAATGAAATTAAAAAGTAAACTTAGAGGAGTCGGGAGAAATGATAAGCTGAAACTAAATCACATGATGAACTGGAAGCTTCATCCAAGGGATTCTTCAACTTTGTTAAGTAATAATTGATAAATGCAAATTGCGTATATTGAAAATGTACAATGTAATGGTTTGCTTTTTGTTGTTCAGTTGCAAGTCATGTCTAAATCTTTTCTGACCCCATGGTCTGTAGCTCGCCAGTCACCTCTCTCAGTGGGATTTCCCAGACAAAAATACTGGAATAGGTTGCTATTTCTTTCTCCAGGGGCTCTTTCTGATCCAGGGATCAAACCCATGTAGCCTGCACTGACAGGTGGATTATTTACCACTGAGCAATCAGGGTTTGATATACATATACAACTGTATAATGTGTAGAATTATTATTAAAATCTAGGTAATTAATACATAACCATCACCTCACATAGCTAAATTTTTTTTTGATGGGTTTGTGTGTATACAAGTATTTAATATTTATTTTCAGGAAGTTTCAAGTATACAACACCATGTTATTAACTATAGTTACCATGTTCACTACAAACAAAGCTAGTGGAGGTGATGGAATTCCAGTTGAGCTATTTCAAATCCTAAAAGATGATACTGTGAAAGTGTTGCACTCAATATGCCAACAAATTTGGAAAACTCAGCAGTGGCCACAGCACAGGAAAAGGTCAGTTTTCATTCCAGTCCCAAACAGAGGCAATTCCAAAGAATGCTCAAACTATTGCACAGTTGTACTCATCTCACATGCTAGCAAATTAATGCTCAAAATTCTCCAAGCCAGGCTTCAATAATACATAAAACCATGAACTTCCAGAAGTTCAAGCTGGATTTAGAAAAGGCAGAGGAACCAGACATCAAATTGCTAACATCTGCCGGATCATAGAAAAAGCAAGAGAGTTCCAGAAAAACATCTATTTCTGCTTTCTTGACTATGCCAAAGCCTTTGACTGTGTGGATCACAATAAACTATGGAAAATTCTGAGAGAGTTGGGAATACCAGACCACCTGACCTGCCTCTTGAGAAATCTGTAGGCAGGTCTGGAAGCAACAGTTAGAACTGGACATGGAACAACAGACTGGTTCCAAATAGGAAAAGGAGTATGTCAAGGCTGTATATTGTCACCCAGCTTATTAATTTATATGCAGAGTACATCATGAGAAACACTAGGCTGGAAGAAGCACAGCTGGAATCAAGATTGCCGGGAGAAATATCAATAACCTCAGATATGCAGATGACACCACCCTTATGACAGAAAGTGAAGAAGAACTAAAAAGCCTCTCAATGAAAGTGAAAGAGGAGAATGAAAAAGTTGTCTTAAAGCTCAACATTAAGAAAACTAAGATCATAGCCTCTGGTCCCATCATTTCATGGGAAATAGATGGGGAAACAGTGGAAACAGTGGCTGACTTTATTTTGGGGGGCTTTAAAATTACTGCAGATGGTGATTGCAGTCATGAAATTAAAAGACACTTAGTCCTTGGTAGGAAAGTTATGACCAACCTCGACAGCATATTAAAAAGCAGAGACATTTGCCAACAAAGGTCTGTCTAGTCAAGACTATGGTTTTTCCAGTAGTCATGTATGGATGTGAGAGTTGGATTATAAAGAAAGTTGAGCACCAAAGAATTGATGCTTTGAACTGTGGTGTTGGAGAAGACTCTTGAGAGTCCTTTGGACTGCAAGGAGATCCAACCAGTCCATCCTAAAGGAAATTGGTCTTGAATATTCATTGGAAGGACTGATGTTGAAACTGAAACTCCAATAGTTTGTCCACCTCATGTGAAGAACTGACTCATTTGAAAAGACTTTGATGGAAAGATTGAGGGCAGGAGGAGAAGGGAATGACAGAGGATGAGATGGTTGGATGGCATCACTGACTCAATGGACATGAGTTTGGGTAAACTCCAGGAGTTGGTGATGGACAGGGAGGCCTGGAATGCTGCAGTCCATGGGGTTACAAGGAATTGGATGTGACTGAGCGACTGAAATGAACTGAACTGAACCCTGCTGTACGTTAGATCTTCAGAACTTACTCTTACAACTGTGAAATTTGTGCTGTTTGAGCCTCATCACTCCATTTCGGTCTCTTACCTCATGTGATTCTCATAAAATGTGGTAAAAAAGATGAAAATATATTAAATGTAAGAAAAAAATATAATAGGATTTGTCCAGGAAGTCTATATCAGTTAGGACTGATCTTAATTGCAAGTAAGAGAATAAAAATAATTGTGACTTTTAAAAAAGTAAGCTTTTATTGATCATGTAAAAATCCACAGGGAGGCCATCCAGAGATTTACTCTTCAGAGATGCAGGCTCTCATCCAGTCTAGAATGTTGGCCATGATACCCATATTCCAGGCAGTAGGATGGAGGAAGGGACAAAGAAGAGAAGCTCCAAAGAATGAGTGGCATTTATTTTTAAGACAGTGCCAAAAATTTGCCATAGAATGCTTCCACTCCTAACCCTGTGGCCAGAACCCCAGAACTTAGTTGCATGTCATGTCTAGCTGCAAGTAAGATTGAGAAATAGTTTTCACCCTGTTGGGAAAAAAAAAGAGAAATTAAATATGCAAAATGTTTGCTTTATGCAAGGAATAGTTGCAGATACTAATTCTCAAAGTTCATAAGAACATGTGGAGAAATAAACATTTTAAGCTTAAGAAAATTCACTAATAGAACCAGGAATGTGATCTTCTGATACAGCAAAGAAAATAAGAGTTAAAAAAACCTAATAAATTCAGCTAACATAAGAAATAGGAGAAAAAAAAAGGAAAATTAGAAAATAAGCAGAGACAAAAAGAGAAAGCACTGTATAACCTTGCATTCAGCTTGATCTGATAATTTTTCTTTTAATAAAATATCAAATTTAATTTGCTAATATTTCATTTTAAATATTTAATTCACATTTAGCATAGATTAGTAAAATGGTATAAAAATGTAGAAACACATATTTAGGTACATAAAAATTTAGTGGCCTTTATATACATTATATATAACACATTTATATATATAAAAGTGGCATTTCAAATGGTGTAGGGACAATTTATTATACTTTTAAAGAAAAGGTTGGTCTTGCCCTCATTTTATATACCAAAAAATTCAAATAGATTAAATATAACAATGAAAAAACTAAAAACTATCAGGGGAATAATGAAATTTAAATACTTATTGGTATGCAAGTTTTTTTACAAACCCAGAAGGCATAAAGTTAAATATAGACAAAATCTACTACATAAAAATTGGAAATTTCTCCATTATGAAAAGTTCCATTATGAGGCATAAAAGTGAAAATTATTTATAAGACCTATAATAGAAGCTTATATAGTAATAAAGAAAAATGTTTTGCAAAATCTCAGCTTAATGAAAAAGTAGTAAAGAATATGAATATGCTATTCAAAAATGAAATGTGAATGGTTAATAAACATATGAACACTGCTAATTTTAAAAATACAAGCACTTCAAATGAAACCAACAATGCAGTATCACTTTTACAAGTATCCATCATTTCAGTTCAGTTGAGTCACTCAGTCATGTCTGACTCTTTGCCCCATGAATCACAGCACACCAGGCCTCCCTGTCCATCACCAACTCCCGGAGTTCACTCAAACTCACATCCATCGAGTCAGTGATGCCATGCAGCCATGTCATCTTCTGTCATCCCCTTTTCCTCCTGCCCCTAATCCCTCCTAGCATCAGAGTCTTTTCCAATGAATCAACTCTTCACATGAAGTGGCCAAGGTATTGGAGTTTCAGCTTTAGCATCATTCCTTCCAAAGAAATCCCAGGGCTGATCTTTAGAATCGACTGGTTGGATCTCCTTGCAGTCCAAGGGACTCTCAAGAGTCTTCTCCAACACCACAGTTCGAAGCATCAATTCTTTGGCGCTTGGCTTTCTTCACAGTCCAACTCTCACATCCATACATGGCCACTAGAAAAACCATGGCCTTGACTAGATGGACCTTTGTTGGCAAAGTAATGTCTCTGCTTTTTAACATGCTGTCTAGGTTGGTCATAACTTTTCTTCCAAGGAGTGTCTTTTAATTTCATGGCTTCAATCACCATCTGCAGTGATTTTGGAGCCCCAAAAATAAAGTCTGACACTGTTTCCACTGTTTCCCCATCTATTTCCCATGAAGTGATGGGAACAGATGCCATGATCTTTGTTTTCTGAATGTTGAGCTTTAAGCCAACTTTTTCACTCTCCTCTTTCACTTTCATCAAGAGGCTTTTTAGTTCCTCTTCACTTTCTGTCATAAGGGTGGTGTCATCTGCATATCTGAGGTTATTGATATTTCTCCTGGCAATCTTGATTCCAGCTTGTGCTTCTTCCAGCCCAGCATTTCTCATGATGTACTCTGCATAGAAGTTAAATAAGCAGGGTGACAATATACAGCCTTGACGGACTCCTTTTCCTATTTGGAATCAGTCTGTTGTTCCATGTCCAGTTCTAACTGTTGCTTCCTGACCTGCATATAGGTCTCTCAAGAGGCAGGTCAGGTGGTCTGGTATTCCCATCTCTTGAAGAATTTTCCATAATTTATTGTGATCCACACAGTCAAAGACTTTGGCATAGTCAATAAAGCAGAAATAGATGTTTTTCTATAACTCTCTTGCTTTTTCAATGGTCCAGTGGATGTTGGCAATTGGATCCCTGGTTCCTCTGCCTTTTCTAAAACCAGCTTGACCATCTAGAAGTTCATGGTTCATGTATTGCTGAAGCCTGGCTTGGAGAATTTTGAGCATTTCTTTGCTAGCGTGTGAGATGAGTGCAATTGTGCAGTAGTTTGAGCATTCTTTGGCATTGCCTTTCTTTGGGACTGGAATGAAAACTGACCTTTTCCAGTCCTGTGGCCCCTCAAGTAAGACAGTAGGTGTTGCAAGAGGGCATCAAAGGGCAGACACACTGAAACCATACTCACAGAAATCTGGTCAATCTAATCACACTAGGACCACAGCCTTATCTAACTCAATGAAACTAAGCCATGCCCTGTAGGGCCACCCAAGATGGGCGGGTCATGGTGGAGAGGTCCGACAGAATGTGGTCCACTGGAGAAGCAAACCACTTCAGTATTTTTGCCTTGAGAACCCCATGAACAGTATGAAAATTATCCATCAGATAATTGAAAATGATAAAAATCAATAATACTGAGGGTTTTGAAAATTTAGTAAAAAGCACATTCATAAAATGCATCTAGTACATGTCAATTAAAGTAACAAAATTAAAAATGCTGGCTAGAAACAACATAACAGGCCCAAAATGGCATCTCTTAGGTTAAGGCCCACATCACCAAACCCAGATTTCATTATGGGTTTGATCTTTCCCGGAAATGGGATCTTAAGCCAGCCAGTTAGTAATTATCTGATCAGCACTAGTTTGGTAATCTGCCTGATTGACCCCTGCAATCCCACAGAGGAAAGTAACTTTGCAGTAATAGCCCATTTTTTGTCCAGTGCAACTTCCTTATTCCTGCATCTTTCTGCCTATAAAAGTCTTTGATTTGCTGCTTCTCAGGGCTCCTTTCTATCTGTTACATTGGATGCTTCCTGATTTGAATTGATTTTTCTCAAATAAACTCTCTTGTATGCCTCAGTTTATCTTCTAACATTTCTGTTTTCAGAAGTAGGAACTGACGAAGACCCTAATGGTCTCCAGGAGCAACGAGCAACCAGGTGAAAGTACTCGTAGAGCCCTTAGAGCTCACTGCCTTCTTGCTGCCTCTGGGAGTCATCCCTCTGGGATCCTACCTCTGCGACTTTTGTGTTAGGAGCTTTCAGACTTTCTCTGAGTTTTCTTCCCTTTCTTCTTTTTTCCTCAGACCAGATCTGGATACCAGCCAGAGTTAGATTCCGTTGGACTTGAAAAACCAGACTGGGTTCAAGGTTGGACAGGGTTAGACTTAGAAACTGGAATGGGTCCAGGTGGACTGGATTTGACGTAGAAAGTAGACTGGGTCCAGGTCTGACTTATACTGAAACCAGACTGGGTCTGGCTTATACTGGACTGGGTCCAGGATGAGGCTACAGGTGAAGAAAATTTTGTTTTAAGGCTGAACAAGATTGTTAACTTTACCAAATATAGCCTTGAATTACAGGGGCCACAGTGGAGAACTTTTAACCTGAATGAGCTTTTTTATTTAACAGATGTCCTGGAGAAAAAAGAAGCATTCACCACAAAGGGTGGAGGGCAAATTGCTTTTTCTCTATAATTTCAGTTGACCAGGATGAAATCCACTGGGAGTACTCTAGAGGCTAAACACAGGTTCCTGGAAAAATTGAGAGAAGGTGGCAAGGGGTGAGATTCTTACCAAAGTCAGAGCTGAAAGCTTCCAGCTTTCTCTCTGTGGTGCTTGGTCAAGAGAGGAAGGTAGAACTTCATGTCGTCTTTTCCTTCCCAAATTCAGACTGGCAGGCAAAAACAAACAAAAGCAGAAAACAAAACCTGTAAGAATTAGATCACTGAATTTGACTCAGGAAATTGTTTTCGAATACCCATTGGTTGTGGATCCTTTCTCCCTCAAAACAGCTGTTGCCTTCTTTTTTATCTTGCTTTGTGTCCTGAAATGTTGACTGGGCAACCACCACTTTGAGGCCCCCAAAATAAGGGCAAAAAAAATGCAGGTTGCACTTCATTTGCAGCTAGGGTCTTACAATTATTGCCAGCTCTCAAGGGAATTGTCTAAGTCTTTCTTTCTTTTGGTTCTCTCTGGGAGTGGCTCTGAATCTTTGGGAGGGTGTCCTAGTGCCTTTGCACTCTTTTGGGGACATCGCTTGTGTCCATGGGGTTGTTGAATACTGGCAGGAATATTTACTGTTTGTTCTGATTGAAACTTGACAAGATATTTGAAAGTGTATATATATATATATATATATATGTATATATATATATATATATATGTGTGTGTGTGTGTGTGTGTGTGTGTGTGTGTGTGTATTAGTGTCTCTGTGGTCATAAGTTGGCCAAACTGGAAACTGAAATTTAGAGTCTGATAGGAACTTCTTTTTTAGACCTTATACCCTAAGCTGGGGATTCCCATGTGGCACTCATAGTAATGAACCTGCCTGCCAGTGCAAGAGACGTAAGAGACCCAGGTTCGATCCCTGGGTCAGGAAGATCCCCTGGAGGAGGGCATGGCAACCCAGGCCAGTATTCTTGCCTGGAGAATCCCATGGACAGAGGAGCCTGGTAGGCTATAGTCTATAGGTTTGCAAAGAGTAAGACTTGACTGAGCAACTTAGCATGTACACCTTAAGTTAAAATGAAACTAAATACCCAGAGGGGAAGAAAACATTCTGAAGCCTTTGTAAAAGTATTTACTAAGACATTTCAAGGACGTGCAGCTCTAAATCTAGAACATAGGAGTCTTTTGATTTCCATATTAGTTGATTTCTTCCCTGATCAGGTCAGTTCAGCTCAGTTCAGCCGCTAGGTCGTGTCCAACTTTTGCAACCCTATGGACCGCAGCACACCAGGCCTACCTGTTCATCACCAACTCCTGGAGTTTACTCAAACTCATGTCCACTGAGTGGGTGATGCCATCCAACCATCTTATTCTCTGTCATCCCATTCTCTTCCTGTCTTCAATTTCCCCCAGCAATAGGGTCTTTTCAAATGAATCATTTCTTCACATCACATGGCCAAGTACTGGAGTTTCAGTTTCAACATCAGTCCTTCCAATGAATAGTCAGGACTGATTTCCTTTAGGATGGACTTGTTGGATCTCCTTGCAGTCCAAGGGACTCTCAAGAGTCTTCTCCAACACCACAGTTCAAAAGCATCAATTCTTCAGTGCTCAGCTTTCTTCACAGTCCAACTGTCACATCCATACATGATCATTGGAAAAACCATAGCCTTGACTAGATGGACCTTTGTTGGCAAAGTAATATCTCTGCTTTTCAATATGCTGTCTAGGTTGGTCATAACTTTTCTTCCAAGGAGTAAGCGTCTTTTAATTTCATGGCTGCAGTCACCATCTGCAATGATTTTAGAGACCAGAAAAATAAAGTCTGACACTGTTTCCATTGTTTCCCCGTCTATTTGCCATGAAGTGATGGGACCAGAGGCTATGATCTTAGTTTTCTGAATGTTGAGCTTTAAGCCAACTTTTTCATTCTTCTCTTTCACTTTCATCAAGAGGCTCTGTAGTTCTTCTTCACTTTCTGCCATAAGGGTGGTGTCATCTGCATATATGAGGTTATTGATATTTCTCCCAGCAGTCTTGATTCCAGCTTGTGCTTCATCCAGCCTAGTGTTTCTCATGATGTACTCTGCATATAAGTTAATAAGCAGAGTGACAATATACAGCCTTGATGTACACTTTTTCCTACTTGGAACCAGTTTATTGTTCCATGTTCAGTTGTAACTGTTGCTTCTTGACCCGCATACAGATTTCAGGTATGAGGCAGGTGAGGTGGTCTGGCATTCCCCTCTCTCAGAGTTTTCCATAGTTTATTGTGATCCACACAGTCAAAGGCTTTTGCATTGTCAATAAAGCTGAAATAGATGTTTTTCTGGAACTCTTTTGCTTTTGTGATGATCCAGCGGATGTTGGCAATTTGATTTCTGGTTCCTCTGCCTTTTCTAAAACCAGCTTGAACATCTGGAAGTTCACATACTGTTGAAGCCTGGCTTGGAGAATTTTGAGCATTATTTTGCTATCGTGTAACATGAGTACAACTGTGCGGTAGTTTGAACATTCTCTGGCACTGCCTTTTTTAGGGATTGGAATGAAAACTGACCTTTTCCAGTCCTGTGGCCACTGTTGAGTTTTCCAAATTTGCTGGCATATTGAGTGCAACACTTTCACAGCATTATTTTTTAGGATTTGAAATAGCTTAACTGGAATTCCATCGCCTCCACTAGCTTTGTTCGTGGTAATGCTTCCTAAGGCCCACTTGACTTCACATTCCAGGATATCTGGTCTAGGTGAGTGATCACACCATCATGATTATCTTGGTCATGAAGATCTTTTTTTACAGTTCTTCTATGTATTCTTGCCATCTCTTCTTAATAACTTCTGCTTCTGTTAGGTCCATACCATTTCTGTCCTTTATTGTGCCCATCTTTGCTTGAAATGTTCCCTTGGTATCTCTAATTTTCTTGAAGAGAATTCTAATTTTCCCCATTCTATTGTTTTCCTCTATTTCTTTGCACTGATCATTGAGAAAGGCTTTCTTATCCCTCTTTGCTATTCTTTATAATCTGCATTCAAATGGGTATATCTTTCCTTTTTTACTTTGCTTTTTGCTTCTATTCTTTTCACAGCTATTTGTAAGTCCTCCTCAGACAGCCATTTTGCCTTTTCGCATTTCCTTCTCGAGGTTGGTGTTGATCTGTGTCTTCTATACAATGTCACAAACCTCTGTCCATAGTTCATCCAGCACTCTGTCTATCAGATCTAATCCCTTAAATGTATTTCTCACTTCCACTGTATAATCATAAGGGATTTGATATAAGTCATAAATGATTGGTCTAGTAGTTTTCCATACTTTCTTCACTGAAGTCTGAATTTGGCAATAAGGAGTTCATGATCTGAGCCACAGTCAGCTCCTGGTCTTGTTTTTCCTGCCTGTATAGAGCTTCTCCATCTTTGATTACAAAAATATAATCAGTCTTATTTTGATATTGACCATCTGGTGATGTCCATGTGTAGAGTCATCTCTTGTGTTGTTGGAAGAGGGTGTTTGCTATGACCAGTGCGTTCTCTTGGCAAAACTCCATTAGCCTTTGCCCTGCTTCATCCTGTACTCCAAAGCCAAATTTTTCTGTTACTCCAGGTGTTTCTGGACTTCCTATTTTTGCAGTTTCCAGTTTCCTAGAATGAAAAGGACATATTTTTTGGATGTTAGAAGGTCTTGTAAGAGTTCATAGAATCGTTCAACTTCAGCTTCTTCATCATTACTGGCCAGGGCATAGACTTGGATTACTGCCATATTGAATGGTTTGCCTTGGAAATGAACAGAGATAATTTTGTTATTTTTGAGACTGCATCAAAGTACTGAATTTTGGACTCTTTTGTTGACTATGATGGCTACTCCATTTCTTCTAAGGGATTCTCACCCACAGTAGTAGATATAATGGTCACTTCAGTTCAGTCACTCAGTCGTGTCCGACTCTTTGGGACCCCATGAATTGCAGCACACCAGGCCTCCCTGTCCATCAACAGCTCCTGGAGTTCACTCAAACTCATGTCCATTGAGTTGGTGATGCCATCCAGCCATCTCATCCTCTCTCTTCCCCTTCTCCTCCTGCCCCTAATCTTTCTAGCATCAGAGTCTTTTCCAATGAGTCACACTTCGCATGAGGTGGCCAAAGTACTGGAGTTTCAACTGTAGCATCATTCCTTCCAAAGAACACCCAGGACTGATATCCTTTAGGATGGACTGGTTCAATCTCCTTGCAGTCCAAGGGACTCTCAAGAGTCTTCTCCAACATCACAGTTCAAAAACATCAATTCTTCAGTGCTCAGCTTTCTTCACAGTCCACTCTCACATCCATACAGAACTACTGGATATAATGGTCATCTGAGTTAAATTCACCCATTCCAGTCCATTTTAGTTCACTGATTCCTAAAATGTTGACGTTCAGTCTTGCCATCTCCTGTTTGACCACTTCCAATTTGCCTTGATTCATGGACCTAACATTCAGGTTCCTATGCAATATTGCTCTTTACAGCATCAGACCTTGCTTCTACCAATAGTCACATCCACAACTGCGTGTTGTTTTTGCTTTGGCTCCATCTCTTCATTCTTTCTTGTGTTATTTCTCCTCTGATCTCCAGTAGCGTATCAGGCACCTATTGACCTGGGGAGGTCATCTTTCAGTGTCCTAACTTTTTGGCTTTTCGTATATTTTATGAGGTTCTCAAGGCAAGAATACTGAATTGGTATGCCATTCCCTTCTCCAGTGGACCACATTTTGTCAGAACTCTCCACCATGACCTGTCCATCTTGGGTGGCCCTACACAGCATGGTTCATAGTTTTATTGCCTTAGACAAGGCTGTGGTCCATCTGATTAGATTGCTTAGTTTTCTGTGCTTGTGGTTTTCAGTCTGCCTGCCCTCTGATTGAGAAGGATAAGAGGCTTATGGAAGCTTCCTGTTGGGAGAGGGGAAAACTGGGCTTGTTTTGATGCGTGGGGCCATGTTCAGTAAATCTTTAATCCAATTTTCTGTTGATGGGTGGAGCTGTGTTCCCTCCCTGCTTATGATTATACAGTGGAAGTGAGAAATAGATTTAAGGGCCTACATCTGATAGATAGAGTGCCTGATGAACTATGGAACAAGGTTCCTGACATTGTACAGGAGACAGGGATCAAGACCATCCCCATGGAAAGGAAATGCAAAAAAGCAAAATGGCTGTCTGGGGAGGCCTTACAAATAGCTGTGAAAAAAAGAGAAGTGAAAAGCAAAGGAGAAAAGGAAAGATATAAGCATCTGAATGCAGACTTCCAAAGAATAGCAAGAAGAGATAAGAAAGCCTTCTTCAATGATCAATCCAAAGAAATAGAGGAAAAGAACAGAATGGAAAAGACTAGAGATCTCTTCAAAAAAATTAGAGATACCAAGGGAACATGTCATGCAAAGATGGGCTCGATAAAGGACAGAAATGGTCTGGACCTAACAGAAGCAGAAGTTATTAAGAAGAGATGGCAAGAATACATAGAAGAACTGTAAAAAAAGATCTTCATGACCAAGATAATCATGATGGTGTGATCACTCACCTAGAGCCAGACATCCTGGAATGTAAAGTCAAGTGGGCCTTAGAAAGCATCACTATGAACAAAGCTAGTGGTGGTGATTGAATTCCTATAGAGCTCTTTCAAATCCTGAAAGATGATGCTGTGAAAGTGCTGCACTCAATATGCCAGCAAATTTGGAAAACTCAGCAGTGGACACAGGATTGGAAAAGGGCAGTTTTCATTTTAATCCCAAAGAAAGGCAATGCCAAAGAATGCTCAAACTACCACACAATTGCACTCATCTCACACGCTAGTAAAGTAACGCTCAAAATTCTCCAAGCCAGGCTTTAGCAATATGTGAACCGTGAACTTCCAGATGTTCAAGCTGGTTTTAGAAAAGGCAGAGGAACCAGAGATCAAATTGCCAACATCTGCTGGATCATGGAAAAAGCAAGAGAGTTCCAGAAAAACATCTACTTCTGCTTTATTGACTACTCCAAAGCCTTTGACTGTGTGGATCACAATAAACTATGGAAAACTCTGAGAGAGGGGAATGCCAGACCACCTCACCTGCCTCATACCTGAAATCTGTATGCGGGTCAAGAAGCAACAGTTAGAACTGGACATGGAACAACAGATTGGTTTCAAATAGGAAAAGGAGTATGTCAAGGCTGTATATTGTCACCCTGCTTATTTAACTTCTATGCAGAGTACATCATGAGAAACGCTGGACTGGAAGAAACACAAGCTGGAATCAAGATTGCAGGGAGAAATATCAATAACCTCAGATATGCAGATGACACCACCCTTATGGCAGAAAGTGAAGAGGAACTAAAAAGTCTCTTGATGAAAGTGAAAGAGGAGAGTGAAAAAGTTGGCTTAAAGCTCAACATTCAGAAAACGAAGATCATGGCATCCGGTCCCATCACTTCATGGGAAATAGATGGGGAAACAGTGGAAACAGTGTTAGACTTTATTTTTGGGGGCTCCAAAATCACTGCAGATGGTGATTGCAGCCATGAAATTAAAAGACGCTTACTCCTTGGAAGAAAAGTTATGACCAACCTAGATAGCATGTTGACAAGCAGAGACATTACTTTGGTAACAAAGGTCCATCTAGTCAAGGCTGTGGTTTTTCCAGTAGTCATGTATGGATATAAGAGTTGGACTGTGAAGAAGGCTGAGTGCCGAAGAATTGATGCTTTTGAACTGTGGTGTTGGAGAAGGCTATTGAGAGTCCCTTGGACTGCAAGGAGATCCAAACAGCCCATTCTGAAGATCAGCCCTGGGATTTCTTTGGAAGGAATGATGCTAAAGCTGAAACTCCAGTACTTTGGCCATCCTCATGCGAAGTGTGACTCATTGGAAAAGACTCTGATGCTGGGAGGAATTGGGGGCAGGAGGAGAAGGCGACGACAGAGGATGAGATGCCTGGATGGCATCACTGACTCAATGGACATGAGTCTGAGTGAACTCCGGGCATTGGTGATGGACCGGGAGGCCTGGTGTGCTGCTATTCATGGGGTCGCAGAATCAGACACTACTGAAGGACCGAACTGAACTAAAACTATGGTGGAGGTAATGAAGATAATGGTGACTGCCTTCAAAAGATCCCATGCATGTACTGCTACACTCAGTGCCCCCCACCCCTCAGCAGGCCACCCTGACCCACACCTCCGCTAGAGACTCCTGGACACTCACAGGGAAGTCTGGGTCAGTCTTTTGTGAGGTCACTGCTCCTTTCTCCTGAGTCCTGGTGCACACAAGGTTCTGTTTGTGCCCTGCAAGAGTCTATTTCCCAGTCCTCTGTAAGTTCTGGCAGCACTATGGTGGGATTAATGGTGACCTCCTCCAAGAGGGCTTATGCCATAACCAAGTCTTCTGCACCCAGAGCCTCTGTCCCTGCAGCAGTCCACTGCTGACTGGTACCTCCACAGGAGATGCTCAAACACAGTTCTGTCTCAGTCTCTGTGGGGTCCTTGGGTCCTGGTGCACAGAAGGTTTGTTTGAGCCCTCTGAAAGTCTATGGTGGGAATGGGGTTTCATTCTAAATGCAAATTCACCCTTCCTAACATCTTTCTGGGGCTTCTCCTTTGCCCTTGGACATGGGGTATCTCCTCACATCCACTCTTGTCCCTACAGTCTTACTGGGGTTTCTCTGGCCTCCAGAGAAGTACAGCCTCCACTCCTGAACTTGGAAGTGGGTATCTCCTCATGGAGAGGAGTTATCCTTCTCCCTGATATATTTTTATATCTTTCTCCCTGGTATAAAGAAATAAATGGATTATAATATAGTTGGATGGGTGATTTAGGCTCTTGATATCATTTAGTTGCAACCTGATTTTTTAAAAGCATTTTAAAAAAGTGTACTTGTCTTACAAATGAGTCTTCATGAAAATGGAAACGCAGCTCTAGAAACAATTCAAATCCCACCTATACCTTTTACCAGTCTCTACATCTCCCCTATTCATCTCAAAATAAGATACTTAATTTTTTTCTTCTCATATTTGAAATTAATATTCTGTTTAGAAGAATGAAAATCATAACTGTTATGTTAAAAACACTTTAAAAATATTTCAAGGTGATGAAGAGGGAGAAGGAAAAGTCATGTTAAGAAAAAGAGTAGAAAAGAGGTGATTTGGAGATATATTAGGAAATCATATAATTCATCATCAAAAGGCAAGGAAGTAGGAAAAAATTCAGAAAGGAAGATTTTTATTCCAGGTGCTAACCTTTCTATTTTAAGTTAGTCAATTTATTCAAAACCTCATCAGTCCTAGAAAGTTCAATGTTAATTATATTGTTTTTCTGGCAATCTTATTCCCAGTCTCAAAAGTCTTTATAACAATGATTGAGTTGTCATATACATATACATATCCCCTGTTTTGAGTACCAATTTATTCCCAGGCAATTGATATTTTAGGGAACATTTTGAGCATAATGTGAATTTTACATTTGCTTATGCATGATTATATCTGTGAGAAATACTAGATGAATGAAAAAGCATATTCTCAGTTGAACTGGTTTGGGTAAGAATACACAAAATTCATGCACGTACACACACGCACACACATCTGATGTCTCCCAGCTGCCTCAGTTCATGCATATTATGCACCACACCCAACTGGATCTGGTACTACAGCTTTCCCTGTGACTTCTGTTAATCCTTCTTCTACCTCTTCACAATCACACACAAACTGCAACCTCTCTGTTTTGTCCGTACACAAGACAACTTCAGTCCTTTCTAAGGTAAAATATCTGTTTATGTATATACTTTTAAACTATGTAACATATGTAAAGCTGTTCTACCGAATTTATTAGATTCTTTTAAAAAAAATTGATTCAGCTGAACCAGATCTTAGTTATGGCAAGGGAGATTTTTTAGCTATGGCATGTGGGATCTAGTTGCCTGACAACGGGTCAGTCATGGGCCCCCTGCATTGGGAGCATAAAGTCTGAGCCACTGGACCATCAGGGAATCCCAAATTCATTAGTTTTTTTTTTTTTTGCATAGACTCGATAGTTTTTTACTGAAGAAATTCTCTGAACAAAGTGAGCTTCAGAAGCACATATGTCTCATTATCACAGAACTGACTGTATGGCGTATCTTACCAGCTGAGACTCTGCTATCTCCTTTCCTTGCTCTGTGGTCATTTCACCATACTTATACAGTCTTGACTGAGATGCTTGCCATAAATAAGTGTAAGACTTTTGCATTTCATTACTGTGAGTTTAGCTACCAAGTCATTTTGCTAGATGTTCTCTCATTTGTGTCTAAATTCTAGATTTGTTGTGTTTTTTTCCATTGTTTCAACTGAGAGTTCATTTCGCAGCCAATAGACTGAGCTATTAGGAGACAAGTTTTACCTTGAGACTATATACTATGAGTATTTGTAGAACTTTATGGTATGGTCTTACCTTATGTTTTCTAATAAAAAACACTGGAAATCTGCCTCTCCAGTGTTCATGTGAATAGAACCCAACATTACTCAGAGCAGACAAATATCAATTGTGAGATTTCAAAATTTCACTAACTCGATAACCTCTTGATTAGAATTTAGTCAAAGTATTTATCCCTGCCCAGTTGATGTGTCATTTGGATGTATTCAATACTGTTAAGTAACTTAACTATATTTCCCCCTCTTAAAATAAGCTTTGAATTCAACTGAAGTCGCTCAGCCGTGTCTGACTCTTTGCGACCCTATGGACTGCACCCCACCAGGCTCCTCCGTCCATGGGATTTTCCAGGCAATAGTCCTGGAGTGGATTGCCATTTCCTTCTCCAGGGGATCTTCCCAACCCAGGGACTGAACCCAGGTCTCCCACCTTGTAGGCATACGCCTTACTGTCTGAGCCACCAGGGAAGTCCCTAAAATAAGCTTGTGATACCCTTAATAGGTAATTTTAAAGTCTTTCTTTTTGATATTTTCAACAATTATTTTTAAGGTAATATTGGGATATGTTAGATGACATGAGTTCGATATGTGGAAGATAATAGTAATTGCTGTTTCCTAAGCACTGTCTTAACAATTGTTAAAAAATAACAGGTAACAAAATCTCTTCCTTTTACCTGTGAGGAGAGCCAAGTCACCTTAAAGTAATTTGTCTAAATTTACATAACCAGTGAAGAAGCTTGTGTTTTGAACCCAGGCACTCTGGTCCCTGAGTCTGTGGGCTTAATCATTATACTAAGCCTTTAATTGGGAAAAATTGAACATGTTCTTTTCTTACTGGGGAACACAGCTTGCTTGGTGATATTATGATATCAGGTTGGTCACTTGGTTAAGTTCCTAAACCTCTAACCAGCAAATTTCGAGTAAGAGTAGGATGGTAACAGTTAGTCTATTTCCCCCCAGACTCTAGGGCTTCATCTATAATAACCCTCTTATTTCACTAACTAGAGTCTGGGCCAGACATAAATCTTTCTGTACTTAAGAACTACTTCTTGGTTACATCTGTACTCACCTTGATATAACTATATTTTACCCCAATGAAAATGGTGGATAATAGCCTAGATCTGTCATTTAACCATAGAAAGTCACTCCTTAACATTCTCTCTCTAGATTTTACAACCTGAATTCCTCTATTACCCCACAAATATTTGGCTTTCTGTTTTTGAAAACTCTTTCTTTTTTTGTCCATTTCTCTACTACTTCATGTTCTACTTTAAATGATGTTTCATTTAAAACATATGAATTTAGAATCCTTTCTCTTTTTTGAAATTGCATTGTAATGAATATTAAATTATATGGGGGCATAACTAGGATTTGCCAATTATTTCTCACCTAGAGAGTTTAATTGTACATGAATTAGATATTAAATTATAAAACCAATTATCATACTGAAAAAAACACTGGAGTTTGTAAAAATAAAAAGACTAAAGAGCTTGATTATGGAACAACAACATACTTATTGCATGGATCATTAACTATTTGTGGGGAGTTGAATGCATTCCTTCTTTTATTTGATCTCAGTTGCTTTTCTATAAAATGGTTTGGACTAATTGTTCTATATTGTCACTCTCAGATGAACATTTATTTATGACTGGATTTTCATATCATCTTATTCAGTTGTAGTGTAGTATGATTTTGTTAATAGAGAGGATATTTTGCTATTAATACAATGATAACTCATTATTATTTTCCTTTCCATGTCTAAGAATCTTTGTGCCATTAAGAAGTTTTTAATTTGGTTTTATCCTCAAGGACTGATTTTACTTAAAATTTCTTTGGTCTTTGGATGATTTCTAATTGACTAAGGTCATTCCTTTTTTCTCCTATTATTTTAAAAAACTATATGGAGTTGTGAGTTTTTTCTGTGTTTTCATCAAACACTGATAGTGATTAAGACATGTCAATTCTTCCTGACAGTGATTAAGACATGTCAATTCTTCCTGACTTTCATGGACTGGAAATAAAAAGGCAATTGGCTCTTCCAGAATGATCCATGATTTGGCAGAAGCAAAACATACACTAGATTAGTTTTGTTCTTTGTTCTCACTGCACTCCAAAGCTGGACCATCACATGCCAGAAACAGGATTTTCCACAGTCCTTTGAACAACTTCAATAAATTTCATTTAATTACATATTGCTATAGTCTCAACATTCATAAAATAAAGGTTTTAAGCTTTAACTTGTACAGTCTTATTTATAACTAGAACAATTAAAGCCTTTGTGAGGTATATTCTAATAAAGTTTTTGATATTTAGAAAGATGAAAATGAATATTAAATAAATATATTTCATAGTCATCTTAATAAGGGAAAGTGTTATATCCATTAAAAAGAAAAGGATGTTATATATAATGAAAAGAATATAGCAGTAATAAACTATTAGAAAGCACAGAGAAATTACAGAATGTGTAAATGAATAGGAAACTGGTATAAAAAGATATCAGCAGACATCGATTTTCAAAATGAAAATGTCCACCGAGTGCCCCGGCCCAATGAATGGGAAAATACTCACATCAAAGGATATACTTGTGAAACTTCAAAATAATGGTGACAAAGGAAATATCTTTTAAAAACTTCTAAGGAAAAATCAGGTCACGTACAAAGGTGAGCAATTATCATTGGCCTGGCCAATTCTACAATATAAAACATGACAATTCCATGTCACATTGCATGGAAATAAGGTGGAGAGGCCTTATTGAAATATGTGCTTTCTCTCCTAGTTTGGCTCAGCATCCAATGCAAGCCTAAGACAACAAGTTAATGTTATCAGAGAATGTGGAAAACTTGGTGAGATGAGCCAAATAAAGAGTCACATCTACTGAACACAAGTCTAACTGGGGAACACAGAGATTCAAGACATAGACACTAAGCATATTAAAATAAATCTTTCTGGTGAAGCTCTAGCTTATGCTGAAAGGGCAAAGAAGAAACTGCCATTTAGATGAAACCTCAATGAAGCAAAGCCTTGGAACTCATTCTCAGATTATTTTTAAACACTCTGTGTGTGTGTGTGAGCCCGCGCACGTGCACGTTTGGAAAGAGAGCAGGCAGTAGTAGTAGTTGTTGTTGTTGTTGTTTTTGATGAAGGAAACTGTTAAAGGAATGAATATAAAATAAAGAAGAGAAATGAAAAGCAAAGGAGAAAGGGAAAAACATACCCAACTGAATGCAGAGTTCCAGAGAATAGCAGAGATAAGGCTTTCTTAAGTGAGCAATGCAAAGAAATAGAGGAAAATAGTAGAATGGGAAAGACTAGAGACCTCTTTAAGAAAAATGGAGATACTAAGGGGATATTTCGTGCAAGAATGGGTATGATAAAGGACAGAAATGGTAAGGACCTAACAGAGGCAGAAGAGATTAAGAAGAAGTGGCAAGAATACACAGAACTATGCAAAAAATTTTTTAATAACCTGGATAACCAGAATGTTGTAGTCACTTACCTAGAGCCAGACATCCTGGAGTGTGAAGTCAAGTGGGACTTGGGAAACATTACTATGAACAAAGCTAGTGGAGGTGATGGAATTCCAGCTGAGTTATTTCAAATTCTAAAAATGATACCATTAAAGTGCTGCACTCAATATGTCAGCAAATTTGGAAAACTCAGCAATGGTTATTGGAATGGAAAAGCTCAGTTTTCATTCTAATCCCAAAGAAGGGCAATGCCTAAGAATGTTACACTACCATGTAATTGTGCTCATTTCACATGCTAGCAAGTTTATGCTCGAATCTTTTAAGCTAGGCTTCAGCAGGATGTGAACCAAAACTTCCAGATGTTCAAGCTGGTTTTAGAAAAGGCAGAAGAACCAGAGATCAAATTGCCAACATTTGTTGGATCATGGAGAAAGCAAGGAATTTCCAGTAAAACATCTACTTCTGCTTCATTGATAACACTAAACACTTTGACTTTGTGGATCACAACAAACTGTGGAAAATACTTAAACAGATGGGATACCAGACTGCCTTATCTATCTCCTGAGAAACCCATATGTGGGTCAAGAAGCAACAGTTAAAACTAGATATGGAACAACAGACTGGCTCAAAATTGGGAAAGGAGTATGTCAAGGCTATATTGTCACCCTGCTTATTTAACTTATATGGAGAGTACATTATGTGAAATGCCATACTGGATGAAGCACAAGATGGGATCAAGTTTGCAGGGAGAAATATCAGTAAACCCAGATATGCAGATAATACTACTCTGATGGCAGACAGTGAAGAAGAACTAAAGAACCTCTTGATGAGGGTGAAAAAGAAAAATGAAAAAGTTGGTTTGAATATCAACATTAAAAAGTATGATCTCATGGTATCCAGCCCATCACTTCATGGCAAATAGAAGGGAAAAAAGTGGAAGCAATGATAGATTTTATTTTCTTGGGCTCCAGAATCACTGTGGATGGTGACTGCAGCTATGAAATGAAAAGACACTTGCTCCTTGGAAGGAAAGCTATGAGAAAAATAGACAGCATATTAAAAAGCAGTGGAATCACTTTGCTGACCAAAATCTGTAGAGTTAAAACTGGTTTTTCCAGTAGTCATATGTGGATATGAGAGTTGGACCATAAAAAAAGCCAGGCACTGAAGGATGATGCTTTCAAATTGTAATGTTAGTGAAGACTCTTGAGAGTCCCTTGGACTGCAAGGCAATCAAACTAGTCAATCAACCTTGAATATTCATTGAAAGGACTGACGCTGAAGCTAAAGCTCCAATACTTTGGTCCTCTGATATGAAGAGCCATCTGGGAGAGCAGCCAAGCAGACATGAGGTGGACTCAGTGTCACCTATGCCCAAAAGACTGTGGATCACTCGTGTTTGCCTTTTCTCAGGTTTAAATGTGTCTCTGTAAAAAATAAAGACTACAAGATTTCAAACCTATCTTTTCTCAGAATTAGCTGGTAGTACAGGTAAATTTAATCAAAATCAGATTTTTTATTTCTACATTGGAGGATTCATGAGGTTTTGTTCTGATTCTGATTCTTTGTAACTTCCTACCATAGAGAATCATCACTATCATTAGAACCCAAATACCCCTATCAGAACTTCACAGCGATACACTCTGCTCTGCCTCCCTCTGGTGCCCTCCTCAGGCCTGTGCTTCAGAGCCTTTTGGAATTCCCAAGGACATAGTTCATTTTCATAAATACAAAATGTGACAGAAATTTCAACAAGGGCCCCATGACATTGGCTGCTGTCAGAAAAAAAGGCCTAATTGGTTTATCTGCTAAAGTGCATGCTCAGAATGTAGCCCTAGACTGAAATCTCAAAGGCTGGTTTTTGAAAGACCTGCTGAATTGAGTTGGGGCAAGGGGAAGTGGGGGGGATTGGCAATGTATATTTTAAGAAGAGAACCTGGAAATTGAAGTGTGATTTAAAGTTGGATTTTTTTATGTTTCTTTTTTTCACATGTAGAGAAACAATAAACTTTTTCCAAGTATGACTGCCATGTTTCCATTGTCAATAGTATGAGATCTGATGCTATAATTTTCCATCATCTAACTTACGCCAGCAGTTCTGCATTTTGAAATACAGAGTAATTATTCTCTATACAGGCTCTTCATTTTGTGTTCCATATGGGATTAACTGGAAATCATATTTTAAAATTTTAGGTATCTGGAAAAGTAACAAAGAAAATGAAATAAGATCTGAAAAGCAGTTTAATGCCTTTGAGGGAAAATAAATGACAGAAATATCTGAATACTCAAAGGGAAGGTAAAGCTTGTAGAAAAATATTGCTGCAGGGTATACCTAAATGAGAAATAATAAATTAGGGTATTGAAATAAAACATTTTTTACAGAGTACAACTGCAAAATAGAAAATATTTCATATTTCCCATTATTGTTGAGCTATTGTTTTCAAAGTTGCTGATGAGACTTAAAACAGACTATCACTTTTCAAATTATTTAAATCTTTATAACCTTGGAGCTCTAATCCATTTGCATTTTACCATCTGCTTTGCATGCTTCTTAATTTAATATGCATATCTTAGAATTGATTCAACTTACAAGCTCCTTATGAAGAAGACATGTGCTACTACTGATTGTAGAGATGATGATATTCAACAGCCTATACAACATTAATCTGAAAGGACAGCATGGAAAGAACACTAGACAAAGAGTTACTAAAATTCTATTCAGTGATATTATAATTATGAACTCACTTTGTGACCTTGAACAGCATATCTAAACCCTCCAGGCTTCTATTTTCATGTGTACAATGGATTCAGTTCAGTTCAGTTGCTCAGTTGTGTCCGACTCTTTGCGACCCCAAGAATCACAGCACGCCAGGCCCCCCTGTTCATTACCAACTCCCGGAGTTCTCTCAGACTCACGTCCATCGAGTCGGTGATGCCATCCAGCCATCTCATCCTCTGTCGTCCCCTTCTCCTCCTGCCCCCAATCCCTCCCAGCATCAGAGTCTTTTCCAATGAGTCAACTCTTCGTATCAGGTGGCCAAAGTACTGGAGTTTCAGCTTTAGCATCACTCCTTCCAAAGAAATCCCAGGGCTGATCTCCTTCAGAATGGATTGTTCCACCTTTATAAGACTCTTCCCAACTCCAGAATTCTCAAATATATCATCTTATTGAGGAAAGGAATGATCATTTCAATTAAGAAATAGACATGAGCCAGTGGCTCTTCTCCCCTCCTTTGATAATTTTTTTAGAAAAGTTTTTGCAAGAGTTTCAAATGAAAAATTGCAGTCTTATTACAAATATAACTAGAGATAAATATTAAAAACTAAATATCAAAGCTCAAAACTAATAAAAGTGAGCCACAAAAATGAAAATTAAATATATCAGTTATCACAATAACTGTAAATAAAAGGAAATTCACTGATGAGAACCTCTTACTGAGAGAGAGACTTACTATTCAATACAAAAGCAAAAACTAAATTCAGCTATCAGCTAATTTTAGGAGACATCCCTATGATACAAAAATATCTTAAAAGTTGAAAAGTAAGAAATGGAAAATATATATTTAAAAAGCTCCAATCAAAAAAAGTTGTGTTAGCAATATTATTAAAATGAATAGACTTCAAAGACAAATTATTGCTTAGGGATAATTAATTATCATTTAATAATAAAAGGAAAAATTTGTCATGAAATTCCCAAGTTCTGAAACTTGAATACATCCACTAATATAATCTCAAATATATATGGGGTAAACATTCACAGAATTATCTAGGAAAATTGCCAAAATAGAATTCTAATAGGCCATTTTTATACACTGATAATCAGGCAATTTAAAAAACAACCTGAACTTAGAACCTGAAGCCAACATTGAGAAAATATATAGACTTTTCCATGGCAGCGTAGCCTATTAACAAACACTTGTATACAGTTTGTGCATGCCTCCATTTGCAATGGTATCTTTTGCATTATACTGCTGCTGCTGCTGCTGCTAAGTCACTTCAGTTGTGTCTGACTCTGTGTGACCCTATAGATGGCAGCCCACCAGGCTCCTCCATCCCTGGGATTCTCCAGGCAAGAACACTGGAGTGGGCTGCCATTTCCTTCTCCAATGCATGAAAGTTGCTAAGTCGTGTCTGACCCTCAGTGACCCAATATCGTAAATGTCCAGATCAAAAGCAAGCTCTATAAGGCTCCACAGATGTGGTCGTATTTTATTGTGATGGCCAAAGAAAGAGCAGAAAGGATGGGATTTTAAATGTATTTTTATGTGGTTTGATGAATGTATGTATCTGTATTCAGTTCAGTTCCCATCACTAAAATCGATATACAGAATATTTCTGTCTCCTCAACATTCCTATGACTTTTGAGTCCCACGTAGCCATTGATGAGCTTTCTGTCATTTTATATTTTCTAGAGGTTCACAGAAATGGTATCATATAGCTTATACTTTTATGTATCTGGTTTCTTTCATTTGGCATGTTGTTTTTGGATTCAGCCACTTTACTGTCTTAGTCTTTCTTTTATTCCTTGGAGTAGTATGATGCAAACTCATTTCCACATGCCTCTTGATCGACATTCTTATTGCTCCTAGTTTTTGACTAATGAGAAAGTTGCCATGAAATGTATGAACATGCATATATGTTTTCTATTTTCTTGGGTAAATATCTTCTTTGAATAGCTGGATCATATAGTAACTATATGTTTAAGTTTTTTGAAAAATCAAATTTTCCCAGACATGTGGTCTTTTCATATTCCCACCAGTCATGTATGACTTCCAGTTGCTTTACTGCAAAGACAATAGTCTTTTTAATTTTGTTTTAAAAATAATTATTGATCAATTATCACAAGTTTAGTGAATATCATCACCTCATATAGACACGAAAATAAAGAAACACATTTTTTTCTTTGTGATAAGAACTGTTTGGATTTACTTTCAACAAGTTTTGTATATAACATTTAGCAGTGTTAATCGTATTTTATCATGCCATATATTACTTTCCTAATACTTATTTATCTTATAACTGAAACATTGTACCTGCTGGACAATAGTCTTTTAAATTTTAGACATTTGAATGTGAGTGTATAATGTTATATAATTGCTATTTACATTTGATTTCTCTAATAATTAATGATGTTGAGTAAATTTTTGTCTGCTTATTTGTTATTTGAATATTCTTTTTCGGTGAAGTGTATGTTCAAATCATTTCTGGAGAAGGGATAGGCTACCCACTCCTGTATTCTTGCCTGGAGAATCCCCATGGACAGAGCAACCTGGCAGGCTACATTCCATGGGGTCACAAAGAGTGGGACATGACCGAGAAACTAAGACTAGCACCATTTACCTGTTTTTTAAATTGGATCTCCTTTGCATTACTATCTATTGTAAATATCTTCTCCCAGATTGTGCCTTCCTTTTCCTTTTCTAATAGTGTCTTTGAGAAAGCAGTAATTTAAAATTCTGATTAGGTTTAATTCTTTAATGGTTCATTTTTGCGGGTGTGTGTGTGACTTAGGAATTCTTTTCCTAGCCCAAGATCACACAGCTTTCTCTTATAGTTTCTTGTAGAATTTTATAACTTTAGTTTTTACACTTGAGTCTAAGATTCATTTTAAGGTTTTTTTTTTTTTTTTTTAAGATGTAGGTAAGAATTGAGACTTATTTTTTCCTATACGGTTACCCATTGTTTCCATACCACTTTTGAAAAGGATGTATTGTGTTCCTTTGTTGGAGTTATATCTCCTTTATTTTTTATGTTCCTTGAACTCTTGTGTTGCTGTCTTTGCATTCAAAGGAGTTACCTCTTCCAGTCTTTACAAATTCCCCAGGTAAGATCCATTTGTGGATCTTAAGTCTTGATCATCTTTGCATTTTCAGGGTAAACGTCATATGTTATCCTTCATATATGTTATTGGATTTTATTTACTGTAAATTGTTAAGAGTTTTTGCAGTCACATGCATGAGGATATGATCTACAGTTTTCTTTGTTGTTGTTGTTGTTTGTTTGTTTGTGCTGATTTTGGTATCAGGATGATAAAAATGTTATGCATATCTGGACCTCTTTCTCTGCATAACTTTTTCCTTTGGTATTTACAGTCCCTTTCTCCAAACAATTTGAGACTTATTGAACTTCAATCTCTATCTCCTATATTGAGACCAATGGCAGTCTCTTTCTGAATTGCCCTTCTCCATTGTTTAGTCCTGAAACTGTCCGCAAGGAGAAAGCTGAGGGCTTCTGTTTTCAGCACAAGTCTGTGCTATCTGCTTTCCAGAGACTAAAAGAATAGTTGCATATATTTTTC
Organism: Ovis canadensis; assembly: GCF_042477335.2. Classification (NCBI taxonomy): domain Eukaryota; kingdom Metazoa; phylum Chordata; class Mammalia; order Artiodactyla; family Bovidae; genus Ovis; species Ovis canadensis. The sequence goes on from NC_091247.1 coordinate 88,392,674, forward strand.
CACTTTTAAGTTTATTTACAGTAAAAGAATTGTTTCTGCACTGTTGCTCCATGATGACCAGGCAGGAGTTGAATTTCTGTTTAAAGATTTAGATGTTTTTCTGTTGTGTGAAAAATTCTGTTTATTTCAAAATGTCAGTCTTATCAGATTTACTACATGTAAAAATAATAATTTTATCTTATCAAAAAAATCATTTCTAAAACTCTGAGAATGTAAAGGTCAGATCGTGAATATAAATGTGCTTTGAAATATGGCCTCCTTTTCCCTTGCCTGCTCCATTTTGACTGCCTATCATGATCTATGACTGCTCGTCAATCAATGGGGCCAGGTCAGATACTATGTGGGACACGATGAATTTTGAAATATTTTAAAATATTATTGTTTTCTTTGATGAGGTTATAATCTAGTAAAACAGTCAAGACATAAAATATAATCATTAACTAAAATAAAACATGAAGTATTAGAATTTTACAGAGTCTAGAGTGGGGACTCTTGGGTGGCATATACAGAATTCCAGTGACTTGATTTTAATATTGGACAGTTCTGAGAGTAGTCCTGTGGACCAATGGCTTAACATTTCCATGTTGCAACCAGGTAATGGCTCACTCAGAGATGTCTGAGGGCAGGTGAGATTCTAGGCAAAACTCATCCCCTAGATAGATTCCATTCATCCAAAATAACAGGCAATTCTCCTTTTGCATCATGTTCTCATATTCTTTTCTACTTACGGGCATGTACATGCTGGGTGTCATTATGTGTAGTTTATGTTTTCAATTAATCTATGCTGTTTATACTTTGCACATCCTTTTGGTTACTAAGTTCTGATAAATGGTATTAACATAGGATTCCATGAGTGATCTTTTAGTGACCATATCTTTGCTAGTTTCTGACTGGTTAACTTCAATTGCAGTTTGAGTTTTCTGAATATCAATCAGTGAAATAAAATTGCATTATCCTTGAAGTGAGGCAACACTTTTTGTATCTCAAATAGTTCTCATTTGTTTTTAGTAAATATCTGAGAGCAGCTACTTCAATGCAGTCTGCAAATGCAATATCAAATAGTTTAATTCTGTGTAAAAAGGTCAAAAATAAGTACACACACCTTAGTGAAGAGAAAAGGTTCTCACTAGCTCTGACTGCGGAGAAGGCAATGGCAAACCATTCCAGTACTCTTGCCTGGACAATCTCATGGAAGGAGGAGCCTGGTTAGCTGCAGTCCATGGGGTCACAAAGAGTTGGACACGACTGACTGACTTCACTTTCACTTTTATTTTTCATGCATTGGAGAAGGAAATGGCAACCCACTCCAGTGTTCTTGCCTGGAGAATCCCAGGGACGGGGAAGACTGGTGGGCTGCCGTCTATGGGGTCGCACAGAGTTGGACACTGAAGCAACTTATTAGCAGCAGCAACAGCTCTGACTGAGTGGTTCCACTTTCTCATGTTAGCCTAGGAGAAATGTTTACTATGGTTTACTTCAAAGTCAGTGATTTGGTGGAAACATCTACATATGCCAAACCTTAGGTAAGCATACTGTTTACTTTCTGTAGGACAGCTCACCAGGATGAATTTTAAAATCCAGTAGGATGTAATGATGTTGATTTCCATTCCTGCTTGTTTCATTTATCTGCAGAGTACATCATGAGAAACGCTGGGCTGGATGAAGCACAAGCTGGAATCAAGATTGCTGGGAGAAATATCAATAACCTCAGATATGCAGATGACACCACCCTTATGGCAGAAAGTGAAGAGGAACTAAAAAGCCTCTTGATGAAAGTCAAAGTGGAGAGTGAAAAAGTTGGCTTAAAGCCCAACATTCAGAAAATGAAGATCATGGCATCTGGACCCATCACTTCATGGGAAATAGATGGGGAAGCAGTGGAAACAGTGTCAGACTTTATTTTTGGGGGCTCCAAAATCACTGCAGATGGTGACTGCAGCCATGAAATTAAAAGACGCTTACTCCTTGGAAGAAAAGTTATGACCAACCTAGATAGCATATTCAAAAGCAGAGACATTACTTAGACCACAAAGGTCCATCTAGTCAAGGCTATGGTTTTTCCAGTGGTCATGTATGGATGTGAGAGTTGGACTGTGAAGAAGGCAGAGCACCGAAAAATTGATGCATTTGTACTGTGGTGTTGGAGAAGACACTTGAGAGTCCCTTGGACTGCAAGGAGATCCAACCAATCCATTCTGAAAGAGTTCAGCCCTGGGATTTCTTTGGAAGGAATGATGCTAAAGCTGAAACTCCAGTACTTTGTCCACCTGATGTGAAGAGTTGACTCATTGGAAAAGACTCTGATGCTTGGAGGGATTGGGGGCAGGAGGAGAAGAGGACGACCAAGGATGTGATGGCTGGATGGCATCACTGACTTGATGACTGTGAGTCTGAGTTGGTGAGTCTCCGGGAGTTGGTGATGGACAGACAGGCTTGGCATGCTGCAATTCATGAGGTCTCAAAGAGTCGGACATGACTGACTGACTGAGCTGAACTGAACTGAACTGACAACAGAAAAACAAAACAAAACAAAACAAAACAAAAACTGTCCCCAAGGTTTTTACCTTAGTTTGGGCTTCAAAACTGAGAACTGAAAAAGTTAGTGTAGAAGCTGTACTTATATTGCTTTCAAAGCACGTGATGGAGGAACATAGAAAGAAGTAGATAGAATACCTTAAACTGTTACTAAGAAATTAATTTCCTAATGAGGAAGGAGATCCACAATGATTCATGCTCAGGGCATGCATCTTGATGCATATGTTCTGTAAATTTATTTATAGTTTGCAGTGTGGAGAGAAGGAAGTAGATTCTGTTTTCTATAAATTTTAGAGAATTCTCTGACTAGGAATCACAAGAACTGACTTTATCTCTTATTCTTCTGTCAACCGAGTGAGGTGAGGTAAGTCAGTATGACTCTGGGACTCAAGTTTCCAAGACTAATACGAGGAAGTTGAACTAGATAGGTTCTAAGTTTTCTTCTTGGAGAAGGCAATGGCAACCCACTCCAGTACTCTTGCCTGGAAAATCCCATGTGCGGAGTAACCTGGTAGGCTACAGTCCATGGGGTCGCGAAGAGTCGGACATGACTGAGCGACTTCACTTTCACTTTTCACTTTCATGCATTGGAGAAGGAAATGGCAACCCACTTCAGTGTTCTTGCCTGGAGAATCCCAGGGATGGGCGAGCCTGGTGGGCTGCCGTCTATGGGGTCACACAGTCGAATACGACTGAAGTGACTTTGCAGCAGCAGCAGCAGCAACAAGTTTTCTTCTTGCTTATTTCATGACTTTATAAGTTTCAAAATTAGGAGGATAAAGCTTAGAAATTTAGAAATAACCATGGCTGGTCCAGATTAATGTTCCATCCAGACCCCAAATCCGTGCAAACAATGGCCCTGGGGACTGAATTGTGAGTGAGTTGTTGTAATTTTTCATCCTGACATCAACTTTAGAGGTAAGTCAGCATGTGTCAGCTCCTCGTAATCTGTATCTACCTCTTAGGGATTAAGAGTTTCATAAAATTGTTATCTGCTGTATAAAGAAGTACTTAAGTATTTATTTATTTTTTTTTTTCGGTCCTATGTTTCCCTTGTTCAGTTTTATGAAGGATCTCCCCTAAATAAGACTCAGGCTTCCCTGGTAGCTTAGCTAGTAAAGAATTTGCCTGCAATGCAGGAAACCCTGCTTTGATTCCTGGGTTGGGAAGATGCCCTGGAGAAGGGATAGGCTGCCCACTCCAGTATTCTTAGGCTTCCCTGGTGGCTCAGATGGTAAAGAATACTCTAGTATTTTAGATTTTGAAAGTTAAGTCTCTGCTTGTTTTAGTTGTATCAATCACTACTTTTTTTTTTCTTTTTGTATTTTTAAGATCTTAATCTGGTTGGCATCCTCTGGTTTTGTCCTTCCAGGTTGGAAAGTTTTATGCTTTCAGTTCTTTCTTGCATTGCTGGCTGTCTTCCCTAGCACTGTTGCCACTTTGAATCCTTGTGATTGCTTGAGGTTTCCTTTTCTGAAATTTTACAACATCCATTTGGCATTTCTGAAAATGCAACAACAAAATAATATATAGGGTTATAGATGAAGAAGCAGAAGGAAAAGGCAAAGTATTTTTTTATATTTTTGCAAACAACCCATGCTTACCTGGACTTTTAGTTTACAGAAGCACCCTATGTCTCTGTTCTCAAGTGGTCATCCATTTGAGAAATATCATTATGTACCCATACCCATTACTCACCTAATTGATTAGATTTTTAAAAAAAGTCCTATTTACTTTTTCTGTTTATTTTTTTTCCTCTTCCTGCCTCCCTCTTTCTTACTCTCATTTATATTATCTTTTTCATTTTCCTTCTTTTCTCACTTATTGTTATTTAAGGAAGCCAACCATTTGGGCTGTAGGGTCTTAGAATGGGACAACCCATCTGATCTCAGGTGGCCTCAGACTACAGTGGCTTGAAACTGGTCGGAGACTGAGGCCAGATCATGGTGGTAAGAGCACCAAGTCCCAACCACTAGACCAGCAGTCAGTGACAAGGCCCTGGCTCTTTGGCTTTGCAGAAAAAGAATTCCCACAAAGACAGAAAGTAGTGAAACCAATAGACTGTTTATTAGGAGGAAACGAGCATGTTTGGGTAGACACATGGGCAGACTCAGAGGAAGAGTCCTGCTGTAGTAGTAGTCTGAATAACTTTCGGGGGGCATTTCTTCCAGGTTTCCTTTGACAACAACCTTGCTTTGCCTGGTTCTGAGTCTGTATTTGGTATGTCTCAGTGTCCTCCCCTGTGTGCATGCACATTTTTAGCCAAGATGGATTCTAGTGAAGAGGCTTATGGGTAGTTGCATCACTTACCATGAGGTGATACCCCCTCTCTTTTGACCTTCTAAGGAGGCTTTATGCACGTATGTAGTCAGGGAGGTCTCTTTAACTTCAAGAATGAGGAATATCTGGTTTCTCATCTCTCTTGTGAGCATGGCCCAGACTCCTCCCTTGATTGTTATCTTGTTTTTGTCTTGTAGTATTGGTCCACAGAGAATGAACTCCAAATCTTTGCTGGGGGTGGTGGGGGAACCCATCCCCTAGTGATTTATTACCTAAATTTCAACTTAAGACATTAAAAAATAAGAAATATGATTATGTACTGTCAGTCTAAGTCCACTTCCTTTGAATGACTGTAAATATAATAAGACTAATTTAAATATATAACATCAATATAATCAAAATAAAAGGCACAAATTTTCTGGAGAGCAGTGGAGAATGTGGAAGAGACCTTGAGAGAGGATAAAGTAAGGCCCTTAGAGATTCAAACTAACAAAAATTAAAGGTATAGAAGCTTGAGCTCTTTCATTACCTGTTTGAGATATAGTGCTTTGTTGCCTTGTCTCTCCTCAGGTCTAGTCCTTTTACAAATTCAATCACTGTTTAAGTTTATGTTTTCTTCTTGCCCTGATTCCATCTCTCCTGAAGTCAACAAGCATTTAATTTGCTCTTGTATCGGCCACTCAGTTTTATGGTTAGGTCAGGTCAGTGGCTCAGTTGTGTCCGACTCTTTGCGACCCCATGAATCGCAGCACGCCAGGCCTCCCTGTCCAACACCAACTCCTGGAGTTCACCCAAACTCATGTCCATCGAGTCAGTGATGCCATCCAGCCATCTCATCCTGTCACACCTTTCTCCTCCTGCCCCTAATCCCTCCCAGCATCAGAGTCTTTTCCAATGAGTCAACTCTTCCCATGAGGTGGCCAAAGTATTGGAGTTTCAGCTTCAGCATCAGTCCTTCCAATGAACACTCAGGACTGATTTCCTTTAGGATGGAGTGGTTGCAGTCCAAGGGACTCTCAAGAGTCTTCTCCAACACCACAGTTTAAAAGCATCAATTCTTCGGCACTCAGCCTTCTTCATAGTCCAACTCTCACATCCATACATGACCACTGGAAAAACCACAGACTTGACTAGATGGACCTTTGTTGGCAAAGTAATGTCTTTGCTTTTCAATATGCTATCTAGGTTGGTCATAACTTTCCTTCCAAAGAGTAAGCATCTTTTAATTTCATGGCTGCAATCACCATCTACAGTGATTTTGAAGCCCCCTAAAATAAAGTCAGCCACTGTTTCCCCATCTATTTCCCATGAAGTGATGTGACCAGATGCCATGATCTTAGTTTTCTGAATGTTGAGCTTTAAGCCAACTTTTTCACTCTCCTCTTTCACTTTAGGATATAAAATCACAGACAAGGGCAGGGTGCCCCCATTTTCTGAGTACCTGCTCTATGCATGTACTTTGTAGGCTCTTTTCTTGTTTCATGAAGTCCTCACAACATCCCTGTGTGAAAATTGCTATATTCTTCCTTTTTAAAAAAATTTTTTTTACAGTATTGTATTGGTTTTGCCATACATCAGCATGAATCTGCCACAGGTGTACACAGGTTCAATGCATGATATATTCTTCCTTTTACACATGAATTATTTGGGGCTCATTTTCCCGAGGACATACAGGGAAAAAGTAGCAGAATTAGAATTTGAGCCCAGACTTACCCTGCCAGTATGCAGCTTTCAAACACCACCACTAGCTATGGCAGTAAGAGGTTGTTAGACTCAAGACTGTTCACTACTGAGTTAACCTTTGAACATTACAATATATAACTATCCTCCTCATAAAGTACTTTTTCTCTCTCTTCCTGGTTTTCAGGAGATTAAAATTTACTACAGAATTTTGTGTGTCAAGCAAAATGGCTCAAAACTAAGCCTTTTCATAAAATGGATCTTCAGAAATATTGAGAACAGGCTTCATGCACCTTTTGGCTATTCTTCCTCTATTTACTCATCTTTGCTCTCACATAGTCGAGAATCAAGGTATGTGTGTTTTCCTATGTTAAGGAAGCAGTCAGTTTTCTTAAATCAGTTTCTTAATCTTGACCAATTACTTTTATAATTGTTGATGATAATTTTTAATATTTTAGAATAATGCCATAGATTAATTTTTAATTACAAGAAACTTCAGGGACTTCATAGTAAGTGGTTTTCTCTATTTAGACCCAAACTTAAAGATTCTAGAACTGATTGACTTAGCAGATTTAAATGCAAATGAATAATATGAAATAAAGTTTCTTGGTAGGTCTCATTTGAAATATTGATCTGAAATTAAAGTAGAGGTTTAAAAATATCTACTGACAAACATGCATGCTTCTAATGGTAAAATGTTATCAATTAGCTAATTTTATAATTGTGTATGGTCTGCTGAACATTGAATCTCCTCAGTAGGAAAATGCTATTCTTTCCTTCTTGGGGGGCCTTGAGGGCGAAAGAAGTAATTACTGTCAATGATCCTTCACTTCCTAAGTGCCATAAGTTGCAAACCTACTCATTTGTAGTTCTAGTCACAGATTTTCTTTCTCAAATTGTTTAGGTAATAAATACAGGCTGACAGTATGCATATTTAAAATCATCACTAGAATACATATATATATATATATATATATATATATGCATATAATCTTCAGTTACTGAAAGAGGATTGGAACATTTATTTATAAGAGAAAAAATTTAAATGGTGAAAGTGATGGGGTTTATATTTTTTCATTACTTCTTCCAGATTCAATACAACCTGTACTTATGTTAAGACTAGTAGTCAAGTTGAGTGATTTGACTCAGCATGATAATACCACTTACTGTTTCATAAACCATAACATATAAAGACTTCAGCTATAGCAGAAACAAAATTTTTATCCTTTCTATTTTTCACTATGATCCTTTAAAGATATACTCAAATTTTTAACACAGTAGGTGTAAAAAGTTCAAACCTCTGGTAGGAAATACAATCATTCTCAGAGGTGTAACTTTTTGATTCCTCCTGGTAGTCCTCTGATTCCTATGCATTTGATTTCTTAGTTGCTGATAATCAAATCAGTTAATTTCCCCCTTTCTTTGGACTCCTCAGTAGGAATTTCTAACCCTTTTATGTGCCCTGCACCCATGTGGAATTCCAATAAAGTCTGAGTATTCCTTCTTAGAATAATGTTCTAAAATTCATATAAAAAATGCATAGGATTACAAAGGAAACCAATTACACTGAAATGAAATTAGCAAAGTATTAAAAAACATTTGTGACATAGTAATTGTGTGCTTTCTTATTAATGCATTTTTTCCCTTTAAAAAGTAATTTTATTGGCCTCTTGAAAACATTTGTATAAAACATTACATTTTATAGATTTTTTAAAATTTCCTTTCCATACTCTTATCAGTTATATGCTGTTGAAACTGACTAAGCAGCTGTATTGGTTAAAATAATAGAATAAGAATGTATCAATACCCTGTAATGACCTATATGGGAAATGAATCTTTAAAAAAGTGGAGAGATATATGTATATTTGACTCACTTTGCTATATAGCAGAAAGTAAAACAACAGTGTAAATCAACTCTGCTCCAATAAAATTTTTTGAAAAGAATGTATTATAGTGTTAAATTCCTCTATAGTAAGCTATGTGTTTTTTTTTATGTTCATCATCAACATTTTATTTTATTTATTTTTATTTACTTACTTGTTTGCATTACTATTTTATTTTATTTTTCTTTCCTTTTTTAATTTATTTTTATTTATTTTTTTTCATTTTTTAAATTTTAATATCTTTAATTCTTACATGCGTTCCCAAACATGAACCCCCCTCCCACCTCCCTCCCCATAACATCTCTCTGGGTCATCCCCATGCACCAGCCCCAAGCATGCTACATCCTGCATCAGACATAGACTGGCAATTCAATTGTTACATGATAGTATACATGTTAGAATGTCATTCTCCCAAATCATCCCACCCTCTCCCTCTCCCTCTGAGTCCAAAAGTCCGTTATACACTTCTGTGTCTCTTTCCCTGTCTTGCATACAGGGTCGTCATTGCCATCTTCCTAAATTCCATATATATGTGTTAGTATACTGTATTGGTGTTTTTCTTTCTGGTTTACTTCACTCTGTATAATTGGCTCCAGTTTCATCCATCTCATCAGAACTGATTCAATGAATTCTTTTTTACGGCTGAGTAATACTCCATTGTGTATATGTACCACAGCTTTCATTAATGCATTAAATAATGCTATCTAGTGGTGAATCCAGTAAGTTCCATCGTTTTGAAGTTGTGATCAACATATACAATATGTCAAGATTTATGGGATATGCAAATACCTGATCTCTGTTGATGACAAAATTCAAGTTATTGTTTATATTACTGTTTATTTTCCTATATCCATAATTGAAAAAAATCTAATTTCACTTCAGTTCAGTTCAGTTCAGTTTCGTCACTAAGTCGTGTCCGACACTTTGTGACCCCATGAATTGCAGCACACCAGGCCTCCCTGTCCATCACCAACTCCCAGAGCTCACTCAAACTCATGTCCATCGAGTTGGTGATGTCATCCAGCCATCTCATCCTCTGTCGTCCCCTTCTCCTCCTGCCCCCAATCCTTCCCATCATCAGGGTCTTTTCCAATGAGTCAACTCTTCCCATGAAGTGGCCAAAGTATTGGAGTTTCAGCTTCAGCATCAGTCCTTCCAATGAACACCCAGGACTGATCTCCTTTAGAATGGACTGGTTGGATCTCCTTGCAGTCCAAGGGACTCTCAAGAGTCTTCTCCAACACCACACACAGTTCAAAAGCATCAATTCTTTGGCACTCAGCTTTCTTCACAGTCCAACTCTCACATCCATACATGACCATTGGAAAAACCATAGCCTTGACTAGGCAGACCCAAAGTAATATCTCTGCTTTTCAATAGAGGTCAGTAAAGTGATGGGTTTCTTTTTTTCCCATCATGAGCTGCCTGAATTCTAACCATGACCCCTTTGGGAAGTTATGGACTCAGAATGCTTGGAGTGACACACTGCTTTCTAGTAGCAGGTTATACATGTAATTTCATCTTATAATTTTCATTTCCAGAAGTTCCTTACTTTTTCCTGTAGTCTCTATTAGAGAATTCTTCTCATGCCAACTAACACACTGATTTAGGATTATAAAAGAATAATAAACAGATCTTGGGGGAAGGAGCAAATCTTACTGGAAATATACTTCATAAATCTCATGTTTCAAATTAAAAGACCCAATTTGTGATAAGTGTAAAAGACATTTAATTACAATAAAGCCAAGGATAGAAATGGGAAATCTGCTGTTATTAAGTCAACCAGTTGGTCTCTGTCTCTTGGACTCTCTCCTGCTTCGTATCTGGACAGTTTTCTCTGTACTGTCTTTGTTATTTTTCTGTTCTTCTCCCTGCATTGTGATTTTTTTCCCCTTCTATATGCATACAATCACCATAAAGCTTCAGAGTTTTTTCTTCATCAGTTCAAAAATCTAGCAGATACTCTTGTCAATGAATCCTAATTCCAGATTTTCAAGAGACGCAATTTAATTTGTCTAACTGGAATCTCGTCTCCTTCTTCAGTAGCAACTGAGGGTCATGAAACATAAACATAACTTCTTGGTCAACCTCTTTTGAGGTAGACAAGGTGTTGATAATACTCAGAAAAGTACATTTTGGGGATGGGCTAAGAGCCCTCAAATTTCAATTCAGAGTGGTTGAGTCAATCCTCATAGATCTGTTAGAACTATGTTCATGTGCAATGTTCTCTTCCTTTTCCTACCATAGATCAGGTTCTGACCCACCAAAAACTCGGTCTATGAACAGCAGCCAAATAACCAAGGCCAGGGCTTTCCTTTGCCTTCCTTTTCTTTCCCTTTCCCTCTACTCCACTCCTTTCCTCTCTTTTTCAGTAAACAAGAACTAACTGCCAAACACTATACTAAACTTTACATATAGGAAGCAAAATGAGACATACCCCTTTCCTAAATGTTCTAGGAGTCTTTTATTAAAGGCAGATACTGACATGCATTGTTGTTTAGTCAGTAAATCATGTTTGTCTCTTTGCAACCCTATGGACAATAGCCCACCAGCCTCCCCTGTCCATGGGTATTCTCCAGGCAAAATACTGGAATGGTTTGCCATGTTCTCCTCCTGGGAATCTTCCTGACCCAGGGATCGAACCACATCTCTACGTCTCCTGGATTGGCAGGTGAGTTCTTTGCAATTAGTGCCACCTGGGAGGCCCAGAAATTTACAGGTTGTTGTTCAGTCACTCAACAAAGGCTTTGAAATCCCATGCAGCTCGCCAGGCTTCCCTGTCCTTCCCTATCTCCCAGAGTTTGCTTACACAGAAGATGTTATTTTCATGTAATAGATAGCAGACTCTGACAAGTGACATCAGAGAAGTGATAACAAATCAGAGACAAGTAAATAACCAAATGCAAAGTTGTGTAAGGCTCTGGGAAGTTTTAGTATAAATGGCAAGTAGCAGACTTACCATTGTAAAAATTATCAGATGCTATCATTCTAGATCCATCTGCTCTCATCAACATTACCATACATTTGCTTTGTAGGTAATTCACATAAATTGGCTCCTCTAAGACTCCAAATTTCAAACCAGGATGCACACATCTGGAGATATCTGATTGTGTTCCAGAGAGTATAGAGTGTTGCAAATAAACATGGCACATAATCCAAAATCATAAATTGTCTTTGAAAATTCTGATACAAAAAGACAGAGTTTACTTCATGGATAGTGGTTTTTTTTTTTTTTTTTGCGTCTTCCATTAATGAAGTTAAATAACTATTTTAAAAACTCATGGTAATCCTTAAGGTAATATTGTAGATTGTGATACAAGTTGTATTTATTTGATCATTTGAAGTCAGTGTCATAGGTAGAAAATCCACATTTTTCTAAAAAAAAATTTATTGGTCTTGGATACTGTTTTAAGAGGCTTATGATTACTGCTCTATGAGTCGACTGGTAAGTGTTTCTACCTTACAGAGTTTCTGACTGTTGTTAAATCTGACTCAGTCCCACACGTATGAAGACCAGGCTGCCACATATGACAGCACAAAATAGATGCTTATTTAAATAAAACCAATGGATCTTGGGAGCTTGTTATGAGCAAGGGCCACCTATACTCTCAAGGAATCTGTAGGCACAATTTTGTACATAAATTTTCAGCTTTTTCTGGATTCAGAAGGAATAAGCTAGGTTCATTGCTGCAGCAAAGAACAAGTTCCAAAACTCAATGGCTAATACATTAGCTTCTATTGTTATATAATAAATTAGAAACTTAGTGACTTAAAACATACTCATTAATTATCTTAGTTTCTATAGTTTAGAAGTTGGGGTTCTGGGTTCTCTGCATGAGAGTCTCAAATGAGTTCCATTTAAGATTTTGACATGGGCTGAACTAGGAAGAGTCACTTCTAAGCTCCTGCGTTTTGTTGGCAGAACTAATCTCTTACTGCTTTAGTTTCATGCTGGAGACTATATTTATCTTCCAGAGTTCCTTGCCATTGAACTTCTCCAAACATAGGTCCTTATTTTATAGTAGCTTGCCTTTTCAAGGCCAGTGAGGGGAGTCTATAGTGTGTCTTTAGTGAGACAGTTTTATATTAATATGTATTATAATGTAATCACAGACATTAACCTCCCATTAACATTGGCCACGCTAGTAAAGTAATGCTCAAAATTCTCCAAGCCAGGCTTCAGCAATATGTGAACCGTGAACTTCCAGATGTTCAAGCTGGTTTTAGAAAAGGCAGAGGAACCAGAGATCAAATTGGCAACATCCACTGGATCATCGAAAAAGCAAAACAGTTCCAGAAAAACATCTATTTCTGCTTTATTGACTATGCCAAAGCCTTTGACTGTGTGGATCACAATAAAGTGTGGAAAATTCTGAGAGAGATGGGAATACCAGATCACCTGACCTGCCTCTTGAGAAAACTATATGCAGGTCAGGAAGCAACAGTTAGAACTGGACATGGAACAACAGACTGGTTCCAAATAGGAAAAGGAGTATGTCAAGGCTGTGTATTGTCACCCTGCTTTTTTAACTTCTATGCAGAGTACATCATGAGAAACGCTGGGCTGGATGAAGCACAAGCTGGAATCAAGATTGCCAGGAGAAATATCAATAACCTCAGATATGCAGATGACACCACCCTTATGGCAGAGAGTGAAGAGGAACTAAAAAGCTTCTTGATGAAAGTGAAAGAGGAGAGAGAAAAAGTTGGTTTAAAGCTCAACATTCAGAAAATGAAGATCATGGCATCTGGTCCCATCACTTCATGGGAAATAGATGGGGAAACAGCAGAAATAGTGTCAGACTTTATTTTTGGGGCTCCAAAATCAACACAGATGGTGAATGCAGCTATGAAATTAAAAGACACTTACTCCTTGGAAGGAAAGTTATGACCAACCTAGATAGCATATTGAAAAGCAGAGACATTACTTTGTCAACAAAGGTCCATCTAGTCAAGGCTATGGTTTTTCCTGTGGTCATGTATGGATGTGAGAGTTGGACTGTGAAGAAGGCTGAGCACTGAAGAATTGATGCTTTTGAACTGTGGTGTTGGAGAAGACTCTTGAGAGTCCCTTGGACTGCAAGGATCCAACCAGTCCATTCTGAAGGAGATCAGCCTTGGGATTTCCTTGGAAGGAATGATGTTAAAGTTGAAACTCCAGTACATTGGCCACCTCATGCGAAGAGTCGACTCATTGGAAAAGACTTTGATGCTGGGAGGGATTGGGTGCAGGAGGAGAAGGGGACGACAGAGGATGAGATGGCTGGATGGCATCACAGACTAGATGGACATGAGTCTGAGTGAACTCTGGGAGTTGGTGATGGACAAGGAGGCCTGGTGTTCTGCAATTCATGGGGTCGCAAAGTCGGACACGAGTGAGCGACTGAACTTGAACTTGAGCATTGGCCATATGCTATTGGTTAATAGCAAGTTGTAAAAGGAAGTGTGTTCCATCCACACTTAAGGGGATGGAATTTTACACAGAAGTGTGAACAACAGGAGATAAGCATTACTGGAGATCACCTTATGGTGTATTCAACAAAGCTTACAATAATACAAGTTTACCTCTCAATCATATTATATATGTACATGTCTATTGGGGAAAATCAGGAAGCCAGAATAATGGAGACTCCATCTTGACATGTGCTTCCTTAATCACTGCAGTGGTGGGAAAGGATATGACAACTTGTGAGTGACTCTGAATATCTTTGCTTGAAAGTGATTCAGTCACTTCTGCTCACATTTCATAACCCAAAGCAAGTTGGGTGGCCATACCTAACTTCCAAGGGGATGGAGAAACCCAGTAGCACCATGTGCCAGAAAAAGAGAAGAAAAAGAAATACTTGTTAAACAGTACTCATGACTTTCAAAGCTCCTTAGTTAAGCAGGGGTGGGGCTCAACTTAAGGTCACTCAGCACCTACATTTGACTTCTAGGTTTGCACTGTACTTACCTCAGTTAAAATTCCCCACTTGCTTTTAGTCTGCCAGTCTGTTTATTCTCGATCTCAGAGGGCAGCTAATGTTACATCACTCTCTCTTTCTGAAATAGATTCACTAATAGTGAAAACTTAGGGGCTCAAAACCTGCTCATGCTGTCAATTTTTTCCCCCCTAGTAAAGCATTGCCATACATTGCTCCCTGGGTCTGATTTTTCAAAATGACTTCCAAGAACTTTGTTGAATGGTTAACTTAAAATGTCTCATATGCCTTAAAATATTTCTACCTCATTCCTTTCCTGCTGGTCATCAGAAACTTGACCTTCAATCGTGGACTTTCTCCACCTTTTTGAATACCCATTCTAGTGTCATAAACTCTTCTATTTGCAAGATAGTTTCACTGGTGACTTTGGTACCATATGCTGTATCCTTCCAACTTTCTATTCATTTTTGTTGCTTTTTCACTCTCAAGATCTCTGGCTGTACAGCAATACTTCACAAGTTTATTTTCTTCACAGTCCCAAATCCTCCTCTGCAAACCCTAAATGTATGTACCCTTAAAATGCCCCTTGCTTCTTGTAGTTTGTGTTCTGCCTAATAGGCAATGATACAGTAGCAGTCTAGCCTAGGGATTTTGTTCTCAATGTGTGATATAGTAGAAAAAATGCTCATTTTAAATATATGTTGTTGTTATTGTTGTTTTTTTAGACTCTAAGCCGTGTCTGACTTTCTGTTACTCCATGGAATGTAGCCCACCAGGCTCCTCTGTCCATGGGATTTCCCAGGCAAGAATACTGAGTGGATTGCCATTTCCTTCTCCAGGGGATTTTCCTGACACAGGGATCAAACCCACGTCTCCTGCATTGGCAGGTGGATTCTTTATTGCTGAGCAACCAGGGAAGCTCTCAAATATATGTACAACAGAATATTTTCCCCTTTCTAAGAAACACTTCTCAATTTTTAACTGTGGTGTGTCACTTAAGCTATGTTAAAAAATAACCTCTAGTCAGATGTTTCATGTGACAGTTTCTTAAATTGCTGAGTCTAGCAAGTTCACACCCTGCTTTCCATATTCCTAGCTTTGCATTTGATGCCATTCAACAGTGTAGGTAGTAGTTTCCAAAACTTTGCTTTGACTTTGAAGTACATTCCAAAAGCCATCAAGATTTGTGTCTGGACAGATTTTATATCCTTATTCAACTTATTCACCAGATTTGAGTCAAGGCAACAATATCTGTGAGCATAATTGGGTTTGAAGGTGGATAACTAGGTACAAGATGTAGCTGACCAAGGCATGCTAGTTCACAACTCCAAGACTGACAGTCAAAAATGAGACCTGAGCAACTACTGGCAGGGGATATTTCTATAAACTTGCTTTAAATCCCCAGCATTTTATTACTTTTCTCACTTTTCTCTTGGCCATCACCTGACTGTGTCTGTCCTTTTAGTAATGGCTTCACTCCTGCCATGAGTCCAAAACTCCAACTTTCACCAATTTCTCACAAAAATCTTCTGTCATTCAAGTATTTCATGAATTTGTAACTTTACATAGATATTCAGCAACACATGTGTGGGATCACATGTTCAATCATGGGGCCCTCCATCATCCATCACTATTTCTTCTGTCTTTTGAAATGTTCCTTCCGACCCCAGATGAGAAACAACCAAATTCTTTTTCTTCTGTAGAAAAGGCTGTGGAATGATTCTGCTCAAACTTTAGTCCCTTGAGATTTCACTTTGTGTTTGAAAAGAGCTTGTGCATTAATTTATGCTGAACAAACACCCTATACTTCTGAAAAGATATTGCAAGGAGAAAAAGTTGCCTTTTTTGCTATGTGTAATTATAATTATGTTTATGCCAAATAATATATGGTAGGTATGAGTATATATATCATAGGCTTTAGGAACACAGAGAAAAAGATGATTGATTCTCATGTGGAAAAATGAGATGAAAAACTAAAAGTGAGATGGGAAATCCAGGACATGGGCATAGTAAATATGAAGGCATTGGTGATTATGATGTATTTAAAGAAAGATGAACAGAGTTGCCCTGAAACAAAGCACTGGAGAAAGAGAAGAGAAAGTGAAAGTGAAGTCACTCAGTCGTGTCCAACACTTTGTGACCCCATGGACTGTAGCCCACCAGGCTCCTCCGTCCATGGGATTCTCCAGGCAAGAATACTGGAGTGGGTTGCCATTTCCTTCTCCAGGGGATCTTTCTGACCCAGGGATCAAACCCAGGTCTCCTGCATTGCAGGCAGATGCTTTAACCTCTGAGCCACCAGGGAAGCCCTGAAAGGATTGCTGTGAATTGCTGTAAAGGTAGATTGTCATACCTAGGAAGAACCACTCTGTTTTTGCACATAAAAATATCTTCAGGGATCTTCTAGAAAATTTGGATAGTCTGTAGAACTGAGTCATTATCTTCAAAGATTTTCTTGCCTTAAAATTTCTGCTTCAAGTGGCAAGTGTGAATTTAAAATTTTGTAGAAAAAAAGTAACTAAGCAACAAGATGGAACATGTTATGTCAAGAAATAATGGCATTTGGTTTAGTATTTCATAACAGCATATATTGTGCTAATGACTATATGGAACATACAAAAGTAACAGAATTTCATATTCTGAAAATTTACTCTGTGTGCAAGTAACCTCACTAAACCAGTAAGAGTTTGCTCAAGCATTACTTGACAGTCAGAAAGAATGATTTCCTTTTCTTTCATAAGCTCAAATGCAGAGCTTAAATTATATGGGATCTAACTGAAGTGAAAAAGTCCTTCTATTTTAGTATATTTTACTTTGAAAATTTAGAAATTTTGTGAGGTTAAAAAGAGTACTGGCTATTGAAGGTATATTAATCGGAAGTAGTTAGAGGAGGAAGTCTTTTTCTTACTCCCTCTGTCCCACTATTCCTTCTTTCCACCCTTTTCCTTCCTTCAACAAGTATTTATTAAGTGCCTGTTAAGTGCCAGGGCCTGTGTTAGGTGCTGGGAGACAAACTGGGATTTTACAATACTGTATGATAAATATTCTGAAAAAAAAAAAAAGAAAAAGAATTTTCTAGAAGTATCTTTGAGGAGTTTCAACCCAGACTTGAGGTATGAGAAAAATATTGCAAAAAAGTTAACCTTAAGTAAAAATGTGAATAATGAGAGATGGCAAAGATGGTTGAAGAGGAAACTTTGAATATTTAAAGGATTACTTACAGTTAGCTGACTTTTAAATAGGTAATAAATTTATAAATCAAAAAACAATTATTTAAATTTAATTTATAAATTTTGAAATAGTTTCCAGAAATACGTTAAGACATAAGCAGTCATATTAACATGTGATTACTAATTTGAATAAGTTCAGATTGAACACACCAATCCCACCCCTCCCCCCCAAGCAATCATTGTCATTTATTACAGTTACTCAAATTTCCTTAAATATAAAAATGTAATGGAAAAAAAACAGAACACGATATAAAAGGCAACTCAAAGAAATGCATTACAATTTTATATAAAGGTGTTATATAAGGCTTTTCTGATAAAATATCATTTGAGCAGTGACCTGAAGGAAGTGAGAAGAGAATCTTTTAGATACCTGCGGAGAATGCACTCCAGAAAAAGGAAACACCATATGCAAAGGACTTCCTTGAGCTCAAACAGTAAAGAATCCACCTGCAATGCAGGAGACCTGGGTTCGATTCCAGGGTTGGGAAGATCCCCTGGAGAAGGGAACAGAAACCCACTCCAGTATTCTTGCCGGGAGAATCCCATGGACTGTATAGTCCATGGGGTTGCAAAGAGGCATTACTGAGCAGCTTTCGCTTTCACTTTCATATGCAGAGGGAAGCTGTGCAAAATCATGCTTTCTGAAGGTTAAATATGCACATTTTAACCTATTTAGTAAAAACAAAAAATATAAAAAAGAAATATAGGTAAAATGTGAGTAGATGACAAATGGAATATTAAAAAGATAGTTGATTTAATACATCACACTGCCCCCTGTTCTCATAAAAAGGCTTGGAAGGAGGCGCAAAGGAGCAAAGAAATACAGGCCACATAGAAAACACCAAGATCATAGACTTAAATATACACCTCTCAATAATTATATGAAATATACACAGATTAAAGAACCTGATTAAAAGACTCAGATTATTAGGCAGGATTTTTAAAAAGTGAGCATAATCTACATGTTGTTTATAAAAAATACTTTAAAAACAGAGGTATAGAAACATAGGCTTCAAGTAAAAGGACAGAAATATATATTTTCCCTTCAAATACTAAGCAGAAGAAAGCTGATGTGTGTATCAGATGAAAGTGTCATAATCAAGAATCTAAATTAATCTAAACATGTTTGAATGTAACATCAAAGTTTCTAAGCTTTTCAAACCAAAAATTGTCAAAACTAAGAAGAAAATAAGCAAATCCACATTATCATTTGGGTATTTCAAGGAACTCTGTTTCACAAATTGATAGCACGAGTTCATATAGATCATATAGTTAGTTATACAGAACAGTTAGTTAACACTATCAACCAAATAAACCTAATTGAGATTTTCAGAACATTACAAAAAAAAAAAAAAAAAAAAACAACACAAAACCCCACCAAACAAAATGTGGATTATTTTCAAATGATAGAAGAATTTTCATGAAATAGACCACATTTTGGGCCAGGTGAAAAGACCCTCAAAATTTCAAAGGACGAAAATAATACAAAGTGGACGTGAACATATGTAAAGACAATTAGGACAATTACCCTCCACGCTAGTAAAGTAATGCTCAAAATTCTCCAAGTCAGGCTTCAGCAATATGTTAACTGTGAAATTCCAGATGTTCAAGCTGGTTTTAGAAAAGGCAGAGGAACCAGTCATCAAATTAACAACATCTGCTGGATCATGGAGAAAGCAAGAGAATTCCAGAAAAACATCTACTTCTGCTTTATTGACTATGCCAAAGCCTTTGACTGTGTGGATCACAATAAAGTGTGGAAAATTCTGAAAGAGAGGGGAATACCAGACCACCTGACCTGCCTCTTGAGAATCCTATATGCAGGTCAGGAAGCAACAGTTAGAACTGGACATGGAAAAACAGACTGGTTCCAAATAGGAAAAGGAGTACGTCAAGGCTGTATATTGTCACCCTGCTTCTTTAACTTATATGCAGAGTACATCATGAGAAACGCTGGGCTGGAAGAAGCACAAGCTGGAATCAAGACTGCCAGGAGAAATATCAGTAACCTCAGAGATGCAGTTGACACCACCCTTATGGCAGAAAGTGAAGAGGAGCTAAAAAGCCTCTTGATGAAAGTGAAAGAGGAGAGTGAAAAAGTTGGCTTAAAGATCAGCATTCAGAAAAGGAAGATCATGGCATCTGGTCCCATTACTTTATAGGAAATAGATGGGGAAACAGTGGAAACAGTGTCAGACTTTATTTTTTTGGGCTCCAAAATCATTGCAGATGGTGGCCATGAAATTAAAAGACGCTTACTTCTTGGAAGGAAAGTTATGACCAACCTAAATAGTATATTCAAAAGCAGAGACATTACTTTGGCAACAAAGGTCCATCTAGTCAAGGCTATGGTTTTTCCAGTGGTCATGTATGGATGTGAGAGTTGGACTGTGAAGAAAGCTGAGTGCTGATGAATTGATGCTTTTGAACTGTGGTGTTGGAAAAGATTCTTGAGAGTCCCTTGGACTGCAAGGAGATCCAACCAGTCTATTCTAAAGTAAGCAGTCCTGAGTGTTCTTTGGAAGGACTGATGCTAAAGCTGAAACTCCAGTACTTTAGCCACCTCATGCGAAGAGTTGACTCATTGGAAAAGACTCTGATGCTGGGAGAGATTGGGAGCAGGAGGAGAAGGGGATGACAGAGGATGTGATGGCTGGATGGCATAACTGACTCGATGGACAGAGTTTGGGTGAACTCTGGGAGCTGGTGATGGCCAGGGAGGCTTGGCGTGCTGCAATTCATGGGGTCGCAGAGTCGGACACGACTGAGCACCTGAACTGAACTGAACCCTCCAATTAATTTTATGAACCAAGTATAATTTTAATAATTATATATACCAAAATTACATAAGGTTAATGCCAAAAAAATTCAAAGAGAAAACCTACAGGCTAAAATGCTTAAAGTATAACCAATAGAAAATAGGAATAATATATTATGATCAAATAGGTTTTATAGTAGGAATTCAAAATGGGTTCACATGTGCAAATCAATCAGTGTAATTCACAGAATGACAGATTGCAAGGAAACATCACATGACCATTTCAATAGAACAAGAAAAGAATTTATTAAATTCAATGACAATTTGTGATAAAAAAAAAATATCCCAGCCATAATCCAGGAGTGGAATAGAATTTCTTCAAATACCTATGAAAACAGTATAGCTGCCTGCAGTGCAGGAGGCACAAGAGTTGCCAGTTGGCTACCTGGGTTGGGAAGATCCCCTGGAAGAGGACATGGCAACCCACTCCAGTATTCTTGCCTGGAGAATCCCATGGACAGAGGAGCCTGGTGGGCTACAGTCCATAGGGTCACAAAGAGTCAGACAGAACTGAAGCAACTGAGTAGGCTCACAGTGTCAAATTTAATTGTGAGCTAAGGATTGACAGGGTGGCCTGGCGTGTTGCAGCCCATGGGGTCACAAATCTAATGATGAATACTTTAGACTTGCACATGGAAAACTATAACATTTCTAAGAGATTAATATTCTAAATAATGGGAAATATGTAATGAGTTCATGGATCAGAAGAAGCACTGTTAAGGTGTCAGTTCACCTAGATTGGTGTAAAGATTCAATGAAAATCCAATAAAACTGTAATAGTTTTTTATTTGCTTTGATTAAAAATTATAAGCACACTCTAAAGTCTAAGTGCAAGGAAAAGAACCTAAAGTAACAGAAATAATCTTGAGGGAAACAAATTTGAATGTTTTTCTTTTATTTCAAGACTTACTATAAAGCTATGTTATCAAGAAAGTGTGGTACTAGTGAAAGCACAAACAGATCAAAATACAAAATGAGTCCAGAAATACTCCTGCAAGTGTGCTCAAATGACTTGTCAATCAAAGTATCAAAGATATTCGATGAGGGGTCAAAGTCTTTTCAGAAAAAGTTTTCAGACCAATTGGATGGGGGGAGAGGAGGAAGACTCTCAACACTTGATTCATATTATATATAAAAATTGATTGAGTTAAATAATACTGATTGACTTTAACGAAAATGTTTAAGTTAAAACACCAATGCTTCCAGAAGAAAACCTAGGACAATACCTCCACAGTCTTGGGGTAGATGAAGATTAATTAGCAGATGGAAAACACTAAACATAAAAAGAAGGAAAAAAGAGATAATTTTGACATCATAAAAAAATTGATAACTTATGTTCCATCTGAGCAATAAATGGCAATAGTTTTGTATTATAACTCAAAAGAGTTAAGTATGTATTCATGAGTTCATACTAATATGAATAAATCACCAGATTAATAAAGAAATGGAGAAGAAATGACAACTTCCGCTTATGCAAGAATTACAATTCATAAATGAAGAATGAGGAAAATAGAATGTTCCAATTAGAACATCACAATAATGATTGCCAAAATTAAGTTCCATCAATGGATGCTAAAATTAGTGGGCAAAATTTTAATCACAGACAACATATTTGGGTACTCTCAAAGTATCTTCCCTGATACTTCCAAACTTTAGAGCAAAGTGGAGAATCTTGGTAGACTTTTCAAGTGATTAATGTTAATATCATTAGTAATGCATAGCAACATTATGTGACCCTTGTAAAGGTCACATAACACTGTGATATCCTTCTTAATAACACATGAGAAACTCAAGTTGAGGGAAATTCTGCAAAATATGAGATGAGTTTGCTTCAAAATGTCCAGGTTGTGAAAGATGAGGATAGACTGTTCACACATTGGAGGAAACTTAGGAGACACGACAATTGAGTGCAATGTGGGATCCTGGAACAGAAAAAGACATGATGGATAAGTTGTGAAATCTGAATACATTCTGCAGCTTAGTTTTATGTTCTTATACCAAAGTTCATTTCTTAGTTTTGATTACTGTTCTATGGCTATGTTCAGTTCAGTTCAGTTCAGTCACTCAGTCTTGTCTGACTCTTTGCGACCCCATGACTAGCAGCACGCCAGGCCTCCCTGTCCATCACCAACTCCTGGAGTTCACTCAAACTCATGTCCATTGAGTCAATGATGCTAACATAGGGTAAATCAGATGAAGGGTATATGGGAACTCTCTACATGATATTTTCCAACTCTTTGTAAGTCTAAAATTATCTTAAAAGAAAATTTTAAACAAAATAACAAACAAAATTAAAAACTTATTTACAAGTCAAGAGTTACACCCTTGAAATCAAATTATATTGACAATTTGTGTATTCTTCTTACCTGTCTGTGCTGTGTTTAAATAATCTTTATAGTATTTAATAATTCTAAAATATGTTTTATGGCTTTAAGAACTAAAGTTACCTTAATCTCAAAAGCTTGGTTTAGCACATTATCTTTTCATCCATGCTATATTGATCTATGAGAGCTATTGAGACAATATCCTTGGTAATCCTAAGAGAGTTCATCAGAAAGCTCACAATGCTAAATTAGAATAGAAAAGAAGAACACAAATCAAGTGACATTAATAAAGCAAACAGTGAATGTAGCCCATATGTAACCTTCCTCCTGGATTGAAAACAAAAGCAACTTCAAAAACACTTTTAACAGTACCCCTGAGTAAACCCTTCAATTTGATTCACAAGTTTACACCTTCAGAAATGTTATTTAAAGACGTACCATGTTTAATCATTTTCATATTTCCTCTTTCATTCTCAGTAGTGTCAAGTAGTGATCAAATATGTTCATTATCTTTTTGCTGTAGCTGTTGCTCAACCAGGGAAATAAAAATACTGCACTGAAGTTAGAGATAAATTTTTACCCCATTTTATAAAGCCATAAACTACTTGTTTATTTAGTGATTTTCACTGACAATAAATGTGGTGTTTTGTTGAGTGTTGGTAACAATGCTTCCCTTGTCATTGATATCATGCAATAATATTGATACCTTGTGTTTAGAGGTGTTATTTCTTGAAGAACTCAGTTATTCTTGAAGAGAGATCTACTCTGGCACTATGAACTAAGTATGCTGCATTAACTTCCTAAGACCACTGGAGAACAATTTAAAGAACTGCAAACTTAATGACGTGTAATACTAAGTGGTATATCCTGCTATTCTTCAGAGTTTACTGAGGTCTTGTTTCGGGTAACCAGGACTGGAATACCTCTCATGTTTGCTTTATGACATCCAAGGCTGATTTTTATAACACTGCAAAGTGGAACAGCAGATACACCTAAAAGAGCATGGAAGATAAACATTCCATTCCCAGGTAATTTTCTCACTATTTACTAATTTAAATTAGGTAATTTACTCAGCCTTTGCTTAGCTTTATTTTCTTCAACTATTTTTAAAAAGTAATTTATAAAGACCTATCCAAATATCCGTTAGGAATATTACAGGGATCTAGGATGGGGTAGTTTTACAAACTACCAAGCAAAATTTAAATGCACAGGAGTTGGTGATGGACAGGGAAGCCTGGAGGGCTGCAGTCCATGGGGTCGCAAAGAGTCACACATGACTGAGAGACTGAACTGACTGATTGTTACCTATTACTAATATGTTATTGCTTGTTACTTATAACAACTGGAGTCCAATCTTCAAAACAGGAATTACTTATAATAATTGGAATTTACCTATTTATTTATTTATTTATTTATTTTTGTTTAAAACAAGAACCTCTTGATGAAAGTGAAAGAGGAGAGTGAAAAAGTTGACTTAAAGCTCAACATTCAGAAAGCTAAGATCATGGCATCTGGTCCCATCACTTCATGGCAAAGAGATGGGAAAACAGTGGAAACAGTGTCAGACTATTTTTCTGGGCTCCAAAATCACTGCAGATAGTGATTGCAGCCATGAAATTAAAAGATGCTTACTCCTTGGAAGAAAAGTTATGATCAACCCAGACAGCATTTTAAAAAGCAGAGACATTACTTTGCCAACAAAGATCCATCTAGTCAGGGTATGATTTTTCCAGTAGTATGGATGTGAGAGTTGGACTATAAAGAAAGCTGTTCAGTTCAGTTCAGCTCAGTCATTCAGTCGTGTCCAACTCTTTGCGAACCCATGAATTGCAGCATGCCGGGCCTCCCTGTCCATCACCAACTCCCAGAGTTCACCCAAACTCATGTGTTCGAGCCAGTGATGGCATCCAGCCATCTCATCCTCGGTCGTCCCCTTCTCCTCCTGCCCCCAATCCCTCCCAGCATCAGGGTCTTTTCCAGTGAGTCAGCTCTTCATGTGAAGTGGCTAAAGTATTGGAGTTTCAGCTTCAGCATCAGTCCTTCCAATGAACACCCAGGACTGATCTCCTTAGGATGGAATGGTTGGATCTCCTTGCAGTCCAAGGGACTTTCAAGAGTCTTCTCCAACACCACAGTTCAAAAGCATCAATTCTTTGGCGCTCAGCTTTCTTCACAGTCCAACTCTCACATTCATACATGACCACTGGGAAAACCATAGTCTTGACTAGATGGACCGTTGTTGGCAAAGTAATGTCTCTGCTTTTTAATTTGCTATCTAAGTTGGTCATAACTTTCCTTCCAAGGAGTAAGTGTCTTTTAATTTCATGGCTCCAATCACCATTTGCAGTGATTTTGGAGCCCCCCAAAAATAAAGTTTGACACTGTTTCCACTGTTTCTCCATCTATTTGCCTTGAAGTGATAGGATCGGATGCCATGATCTTAGTTTTCTGAATGTTGAGCTTTAAGCCAACTTTTTCACTCTCCTCTTTCACTTTCATCAAGAGGCTTTTTAATTCCTCTTTACTTTCTACCATAAGGGTGGTGTCATCTGCGTATCTGAGGTTATTGATATTTCTCCTGGCAATCTTGATTCCAGCTTGTGCTTCCTCCAATCCAGCATTTCTCATGATGTACTCTGCATATAAGTTAAATAAGCAGGGTGACAATATATAGCCTTGACATGCTCCTTTTCTTATTTGGAACCAGTCTGTTTTTCCATGTCCAGTTCTAACTGTTGCTTCCTGAATTGCATATAGGATTCTCAAGAGGCAGGTCAGATGGTCTGGTATTCCCATCTCTTTCAGAATTTTCCACAGTTTATTGTGATCCACACAGTCAAAGGCTTTGACAAGGTCAATAAATAAGAAATAGATGTTTTTCTGGAACACTCTTGCTTTTTTGATGATCTAGTGGATGTTGGCAATTTGATCTCTGGTTTCTATGCTTTTTCTAAAACCAGCTTGAACATCTGAAAGTTCATGGTTCACATATTGCTGAAGCCTGGCTTGGAGAATTTTGAGCATTACTTTACTAGTGTGTGAGATGAGTGCAATTGTGCAGTAGTTTGAGCATTTTTTGGCATTGTTTTTCTTTGGGATTGGAATGAAAACTGACCTTTTCCAGTCCTCTGGCCACTGCTGAGTTTTCCAAATTTGTTGGCATATTGAGTGCAGCACTTTGACAGCATCATCTTTCAGGATTTGAAATAGCTCCACTGGAATTCCATCACCTCCACTAGCTTTGTTTGTAGTGATGCTTTCAAAGGCCCACTTGACTTCACATTCCAGGATGTCTGGCTCTAGGTGAGTGATCACACCATAGTGATTATTTGGGTCATGAAGATCTTTTCGTACAGTTCCTCTGTGTATTCTTGCCACCTCTTCTTAATATCTTCTGCTTCTGTTAGGTTCATACCATTTCTGTCCTTTACAGAAAGCTGAGCACCGAGGAATTGATGCTTTTGAACTGTGGTGTTGGAGAAGGCTCTTGAGCATTTCTTGGACTGCAAGGAGGCCCAGCCAGTCCATCCTAAAGGAATCAGTCATGGGTGTTCATTGGAAGGACTGACGTTGAAGCTGATCTCCAATACTTTTGCCACCTGATGTAAAGAGCTGACTCATTTGTAAAGACCTTGATACTGGGAAAGATTGAGGGCATTAGGAGAAGGGGACAACAGAGGATGAGATGGTTGGATGGCATCACTGGCTCAATGGACATGCGTTTGGGTGAACTCCATGAGTTTGTGATGGATAGGGAGGCCTGCGGTTCATGATTGAGTGACTGAACTGTACAATGATATTGGTAACATGAATGAGGGTAGGGTAAATGACTTTTGGGATAAGAATCATTTCTCTATGCAGTCTTAACCATTTTATCCCCCAAAATATCAAGTACCCAGGAAGCTTAGGGAAAAATAATGAACATTATAATTAACATTGTGAAGACCCTGCTGAAGCTTCTGGACCGTTGTTAAATGGTACATGAAGAGTTTTTCGTGACCATTTCCTGTATTTCCCCACCTCTTTTTTGCCTCTTTCATTCAGTTTCTTTTATCCTGTATCCTTCCTTCTGTTTCCTTCTTTTCCTTTTTTCACTTTCTCCTGATTATTCCTTAGGCTGAGGCATAATTGTAAGTTTATTTGGTTGTAAAGGGTAAATGAGTCTAAAATGCTGAAAATACCATGAGGGGTCAACTATCAAATCTCAGAGAGGGGTATAAATTGTTTAACTTTGATTAGAAAATTATGTGCCTTTTTCATGCCTTTATTGTAGCACTTAACAGTTGTCACTTCTTCTCTTGTATTATAAATAATGGGTAGTCTGTTTCTGTCCTTGTTCGATATAGTTACTCCAGATGTAAATGAGTAATGAGCAGAATTAAACTTAGATATATTTATACTTGTTACCAGATATTTTTGGATTCAGTAGAGGTGCAACATACATAAGGCTTCCCGGGTGGTACAGTGGTAAAGAACCTATTCGCAATGCAGGATATGCAGGTTCGATCCCTGAGTTGGGAAGATATGCTGGAGTAGGAAATGGCAGCCCACTCCAGTGTTCTTGCCTGGGAAAATCCATGGACAGAAGAGCCTGGCTGGCTACAGTCCATGGGGTTGCAAACAGTTGGACATAACTGAGCAACTGAACACACACACACACACACATGCAACATACAAATGTTACACAGTTTAGTCAACAAAATCAAAGATAACAAAGACTTGGCAAGTTAGCTACTATTCTTGTGTGCTGGGCTCTAGGTAGAAATCCTTAAATACAGTTTTCCTTTCAACTGGGCAAAGGCTGGACATTAGTATCCTCCCTAATGTGCCATTTTAGATGATGTGATTAGTTCATTAGACTTGGCGTTCTAAATGTAACATAATTGCCATCTCTCTCTTAACTATGATGAATTCAGATAGTAAATATTACTTTTCTCTGTAGCTGTGGTTTACATTGAGGAAATTGCCAAAGACACAGGTAAGTGAACTGCAGCCAAAGTGAAAGAACTGCTAGAGATGGCATCTGTTTGCTTTCTTTCTCTCCTATTATAAACTAGATTTTGCTTTCCTCCTTTTGCCTTTATTAATGAGCAAAATCTAAGAAGCCTTTTTCTGGAAGTATTGTCTTAGGGAATTCATCATACCTCTGATTCAAATGCAAACTTCTTTTGAAGACTTACCTAAAGCTCAGTTGCTATTAATTTGCCATCATCTGTCCTCATGTCCCAGACAGCTATCAGTTTCTCAGGCATTAGAGAAAGCAGCATCCAAAGACTGTGAGAGGAGAAAAATCACAAAATTATATTCCATGCTCACACCTGAACCCGTCTTCCAAGAAATGGAATGAGATCCCACAACAGGTTTAGACCAATCAGTAGATTTATTCCCTCCAATTATTGTTGGAAGCTGGCCTCTGAAAATTATGGCCATTTAGAGGGGACTAAACAAAATTGGGTTTAGTTAAAAGCAAAAAGAGGGGGGATTGGATAAATAGTGGTCAATGTCTGCTACATGGCAGAAATGTGACCATCAAATTCTTGATGATGTGTAATCAATTATTGAAATATATTTTAAGAGCACCATATCCTTAGTACTATATCTTGCCGTCCCTTATGGGAAGATAAGGAGACTTTATAATCTCTTAGGATGAATTTGACCACATACAGGATCTGTTAATTTTCAGTGAGCTTATTTGTGGCTTAATAGCATATGGATGGACACCTGCATATGAATTTTATTATGTTTGTATTTGATGGTGTTGATGGGAAAATCATTTTCTGTAATAGAGGAAACTGTACATGAACTCTTTTGCTGAGTTAGGTCCTGGTCTATACAGCTTTTATTTTTTCAGATGAGAAATAGTTTTGACGATGAAATAGAGTTGCTCATCATAGGAGCTCTAGATATGGAACTGGAACAGATCATATTACATCAAATATAACAGAAAAATCCATTACATATGTGCAGTAATATCTTTAGTAATACAACTGAGTGATGCATCTAATATCTGGAAGGACTAATGACAGCATACTTAAATCGATCTATGTATGTATATTTAAACTGTGCACAATTTATTTTAAGTTCTAGTAGCATTTTTTCACTCTGTTGTTGCAATTCTGTGTCTTGACATATTTTAGTTAGCATTCAGGAAATTGCTTTGGAGTGTGGTAATATGCCCATAGCACCCCATAACAATGATTTGTAAATAATGTCACCACCACTATTGCATTCTCCACTTGGAAAAAGTACCTTACCTAGGAAATCTCTCTTAAGGCAAGCAATATCCAATTTCATCAGAAATAGTGTTTTTTCACAGTTATTGTCAGCTTTTTCCTGCTTTGTATATTTGCAAGAACTTAAGTGATCAGTTATCTTCAATTATTTTGTATCTTCTACGATATGATGGTGTCTTTCCAAGCATCAAACCTAACCCATCATGGATAGTCTTCTGTCTGCCATTTGAACATAACCTTAGAAGGTCAAGTGAATTACATGTCACATTCCTTGTAAACTTCCTATGGCCTCCATATGAGGCTGGACCTGGAGTCTGCTAGGTAGAATGATTGAGAAAAAGCATTTTATACTTTCAGACCAACAAGGAGGGGTGAATCTGCATCACTTGACACTGGGTGGGTGACCAGATTCACTTCTGTCTGTGATGAGCTTGTTGTGGGAGTGAGAGGTTGAGGGGAAACAGCCTGTTCTTTCTTCTGTTGTATTCACATGGAACCATCCATGTCTGTGCCTCCCAGAACATGTGGAATATGTTTAGCTAGTGGAATAATAGCCTCTTTCCTACTGTCTTTGGCTTTTCATTTAGCTCCTTTTGAAATGAGTCTTTAAAAAAATGAAAGATTAAAGAAAAGCAGGCTGCCAAGTACCTGAAAGAAACCAGCTTTTGGAACCAGGCTAATAATATAAGCTTATAAACAAGGGCTTGGGCTTCAACAACAAAAAAGAAGGATAAAAGGGTCAAGGAATTCCTCTATCCTCTGTAGTCACAGAATGTAGCTTTCTTGTTGGAGTAAAGTATGAATACAATGGACCCCTCTTGCCTCAAATTGTGCAGAGAGAGTTTTGAGAAGGAGAAAGATGAAGTTTCAGATGTCTGTAAAAAGCAGGATATTTTCTCCAACATGACATTTTTAGACTGTGTGAAGCCACTTCTCATGGGCCATTCTACATACTAAGGCAAGGGCAAGGCTACAGGAAATAAAGGGCAAGTCACATGCCTGGGATTTTCCTATTGTTGTTCTTAGGTTTCCAGTTATGCTAATTTTGGATAGAAGAAAAACACTTCTCAATGGGCCTGTAACTTCCAGCTGATGTCTTGCTTTCCCCTTTGTATTTGTGCCTTTGTTTTCATTCTGCTCTTTCAGTTCAGTTCAGTTCAGTTCATTTCAGTCGCTCAGTCGTGTCTGACTCTTTGTGACCCCATGAATTGCAGCATGCCAAGCCTCCCTGTCCATCACCAACTCCTGGAGTTCACCCAGACTAACATCCATCCAGTCAGTGATGCCATCCAACCATCTCATCCTCTGTTGTCCCCTTTTCCTCCTGCCCCCAATCCCTCTCAGCATCAGAGTCTTCTCCAATGAGTCAACTCTTTGCATGAGGTGGCCAAGGTACTGCAGTTTCAGCTACCGCATCATTCTCTCCAAAGAAATCCCAGGGCTAATCTCCTTCAGAATGGACTGGTTGGATCTCCTTGAAGTCCAAGGGACTCTCAAGAGTCTTCTCCAACACCACAGTTTAAAAGCATCAATTCTTCAGCGCTCAGCTTTCTGCACAGTCCAACTCTCACATCCATACATGACCACTGGGAAAACCATAGCCTTGACTAGATGGACCTTTGTTGGCAAAGTAATGTCTCTGCTTTTGAATATGCTATCTAGGTTGGTCATAACTTTCCTTCCAAGGAGTAAGCATCTTTTAATTTCATGGTTGCAGTCACCATCTGCAGTGGTTTTGGAGCCCCCAAAAATAAAGTCTGACACTGTTTCCACTGTTTCCCCATCTATTTCCCATGAAGTGATGGGACCAGATGCCATGATCTTCATTTTCTGAATGTTGAGCTTTAAGCCAACTTTTTCACTCTCCACTTTCACTTTCATCAAGAGGCTTTTTAGTTCCTCTTCACTTTCTGCCATAAGAGTGATGTCATCTGCATATCTGAGGTTATTGATATTTCTCCTGGCAATCTTGATTCCAGCTTGTGCTTCATCCAGTCCAGCGTTGCTCATGATGTACTCTGCATATAAGCTAAACAACCAGGGTGACAATATACAGCCTTGACGTACTCCTTTTCCTATTTGGAACCAGTCTGTTGTTCCATGTCCAACTCTGCATATAGAATATATGATTTTCTGCAGAAATCTAGCCCTTCACAGCTTTCAGCCTAAGGTTTCAATATTGCTTAGAGCATGGATGGAGGGCATCTTAGTATGAGGAGAAAAGCTCTGTTTATAGTAATGGTTCCATCTTCTGAAGGTTACGCTTTAGGAGGACTATTTTACATCTCCCCATAGTACCCTCATATGGTCATGCCAGATGAGCATCTTGGAGCACCTTGGAGCATCTTCCTTAAATAAGTCTCAATTATTTTGTTCTATGCAGCTTCAGTGTGTATCTTGGTTCTCACAGTTGGTTAAGCTCACCTGAATATATTATTTGTATAGTATACACTTTGTCTCTCTCATCTGTGAGTGCTCAGTTGTATCCAACTCTTTGTAACCTCATGGAGTATAGCCCACCAGGTTCCTCTGTCCATGGGATTCTCCAGGCAAGAATACTGGAGTGGGTTGCCATTTCCTTCTCCAGGGGATCTTCCCAACCCAGGAACTGAAATTGTGTCTCCTATGTCCCCTATGTTAGCAGCTGGATTCTCTACCACTGTATCACCTGGGAAGTCCTATGCTCTTCCTAGCAAGAGAGAAACTGTTGGGATATTATTCTTGAACCATTAGGAAAGATTTCTCTCTATCTGATATTCATCACTACTGCTATTATGACTGTGGTAGCAAAACGCAATCTTGCCCCGAAGGAATATTATTGTTTTACATTAATAAATTTGGAAATGCCTGTCATATGAACTGCTGAAGGCATCCTATAATTGTTGTTTGTTTCTGATAAGCAAGAAAGTGAGACCATCTGATTAATTTCTGTCTGTGCCACATGACTATTTTAATTACATGAAAAATGGTTGTGGTTTAAATTAGTGGATATCTGGAATGACGCAGGCCTTGTAAAAACAAGCATTCTCTGGCAACCCCAGTGCCACAACAGTCTACATTTCAATTACTCTTAATGACTAATATTTCCAACTAAGAAGTGCTAGAAAGGAACAACAGGAAATTCTGAGAAGTAGCAGCTTAAATTTCTTATTCCATTATGACAATTTTTAAACTTAAGAGTCCAACCTATAGGATGTTTAGGGACGCTACTGGAAGGTGCTTCTCGCTCTGAGTGAGGACTCCAGAGAGAGGGACTCATACATTATAAGCAAATAAGAGAACAAAGAGAATCAAGTCAAAATAGACTAATGACAGAAAGTAGAAATTTCTGCTTTACTGACTATGCCAAAGCCTTTGACTGTGTGGATTACAATAAACTGTGGAAAATTCTGAAAGAGATAAAATACCAGATCACCAGACCTGCCTCTTGAGAAACTTGTATGCAGGTCAGGAAGCAACAGTTAGAACTGGACATGGAAAAACAGACTGGTTCCAAATAGGAAAAGGAGTATGTCAAGGGTGTATATTGTCACCCTGCTTATTTAACATCTATACAGAGGACATCATGAGAAACGCTGGGCTGGATGAAGCATAAGCTGGAATCAAGATTGCCAGGAGAAATATCAATAATCTCAGATATACAGATGACACCACCCTTATGACAGAAAGTGAAGAAAAACTAAAGAGCCTCTTGATGAAAGTGAAAGAGACTGAAAAAGTTGGCTTAAAGCTCAACATTCAGAAAACTAAAATCATGGCATCTGGTCTCATCATTTCATGGCAAATAGATGGGGCAACAGTGGAAACTGTGGCTGACTGTATTTTGGGGGCTCCAAAATCACTGCAGAGATGACCGCAGCCATGAAATTAAAAGATGCTTACTCCTTGGAAGGAAAGTTATGACCAAACTAGACAGCATATTAAAAAGCATAGACATTACTTTGCCAACAAAGTTTTTGGTTTTTCCAGTAGTCGTGTATGGATGTGAGAGTTGGACTATAAAGAAAGCTGAGCACAGAAGAATGATGCTTTTGAACTGTGGTGTTGAAGAAGACTCTTAAGAGTCTCTTGGACTGCAAGGAGATCCAACTAGTCCATCCTAAAGGAGATTAGTCCTGGGTGTTCATTGGAAGGACTGATGTTGAAGCTGAAACTCCAATATTTTGGCCACCTAATGCGAAGAACTGACTCATTTGAAAAGACCCTGATCCTGGGAAAGATTGAGGGCAGGAGGAGAAGGGGACAACAGAGGATGAGATGGTTTGATGGCATCACCAACTCAATGGACATGAGTTTGGGTAGGGTCTGGGAGTTGCTGATGTTCAGGGAGGCCTGGCATGCTGCAGTTCATTGGGTCGCAAAGAGTGACTGAAATGAACTGAACTGAGACTTCTAAGTATAGGAACAATGGTTACCCTTTTATACAAAGAAGTTAAATACTAAGGGAAGAATAGTATATACTTTTATATACTATTATCTATATAGATAATAGATCTATGATAGACAATAGACTCTATGTTTGCAAAGTCTCCTAAAATATCTTCTCAAGTAATTGCAATGCTCATATAGCTCACAACTATGAAGATATTTTGTGATTGGAATGAAAAGATACAAACTTCTACGTATAGTCTAGATGAGCAACAAGGATATATTACATATAGGACAGGTAAGTATAACCATTATCTTATAATAACTCTTAATGGAGTATGATCTGTAAAAATATTGAATCACTATGCTGTACACCTAGACCTAATATAAATTTTATTATTGATTGTATAAAATATATATACAATTGAATTTATTGGATTGTAAGTCAACTATCCTTCAATTAAAAAAGATATTTTGCTAGTTCAGAGAAATTCCTATGAATGATTTATTGACACTTGATCTATGTTTCAGACATTTTACCTCTACCTAGTAGTCTTAAATGATCTGGTATGTTGAATAGAAAACAAAATACTTTGTAAGAAGCAGGTTGAATATCATTTAAATAAATTCTCTATTGTCTTTAATGTGTAAGTTCAGAGCATCACTTCTTAACATCAGTATGACTATTATGAATTGCTCCGAATGTTTCTTGTATTCTTAACATGGGTTTTTCAGAAAGTTTTGGTAATAGCATTTCCTAATGCCAGTCCCAGCTGCATAACATGTTTGAAAATATGTAGGAGGGTTTACATGGAATAGAAGAAAAAGCTACTATTTGTTCACTTTTGAAACAGTAGCTTTGGAGCCTGTGAGAGCTGAAGGAGGTGGCAGGAGGGCTTGGTTCATGCGGCTAAATGTTTAATTTCATGTCTAGGAAGAGCAGGTGCACAAAGGGATGTACTAACTTATCTGCTCTCACCTCATTGATTTTTCAGTGAATAGACCATGAACTATTCCCACCTCATTCATAATATCTATGTCACAGTCACCTCGCCTGTCATAAAGACATAAAAGTGAATGAAGTAAGTGTTCTCTTTTTGTTTTTGATGAGTAGAGCGAGTTAGTTGCTGCCTGACTGTCAAACTGTGAGCTGAAACTCTGGGAAGCTTTGTGTTCTTTGTGATCTCTGACTAGCTTATGTTTGTGTGGAGCTGCTGGAGACTACCTTATTACCAAATTACTGCATTACTTTTAGATA
Organism: Ovis canadensis; assembly: GCF_042477335.2. Lineage (NCBI taxonomy): Eukaryota > Metazoa > Chordata > Mammalia > Artiodactyla > Bovidae > Ovis > Ovis canadensis. The sequence continues at coordinate 88,427,204 of NC_091247.1, forward strand.
TTAAAAATTTTTTAAAATTTTCTGAAATAGATCAGTATATTCATAAAGCTTTCTTCTTTTAGCCTCAGATCTAGACATTTTCTTCAAAGTGAACTATATGACTCTTTAAATATCGGCTTTTTTGTGGGGTGTTTTTTAGTCTTGAAGATGGCACTCCCTATTCATTATATTGTATTTTAGTAACTGTTACAAGGAAGCATGGATGACCAATTACCAAGGCACAAACTTTGGTTAGATTCTTCAACTGATCATAAGTGGCTATCAACTTTGCCCTCATTTTTGCTTACTGTCAAATAAAAGTATTCATACTAAGTTTGTAATACAGAATATGGCAATCCACATATTTTTCAGATTACAATTTAGGATTTTGCTACCAGATATTTATCAGAATATTGGTTATGAGAAAATTTTCCTGAAGAATGATTATCAAAGAATTGGTTATGGAAGGTTGTCTGGAGAATATAGTGTCTCTCTATACTGTTAGAATAGTGTTTCTCAAACTAGGTTCCTGAGTTACAGCGTACCTCAAGAGGTAATACGATGTTCAGAAACTTTAATGAGGAAACAGTTGCTGTTTTAGCTGCTTTGGATTTAAATTAAGACTAATATTGGATATTAAAGCACTATTGTTTTGAAGCTCAATATCTGGCCTTTCATTGAGTTGTAATTTCAGTGTCAGTGTTAATCAGTCCTGTCCATGTCTTTGTGACCCCAGGGAGTGTTGCCTGCCAGGCTCCATTGTCCATGGGATTTTCTAGGCAAGAATACTGGAGTGGGTTGCCATTCCCTTCTCCAGGGGATCTTCTCAACCAAGGGATTAAACCTGGGTCTGCCTCATTGCAGGCAGAATCCTTACTGTCTGAGTGACCAGGGAAGGTAGCCATCATCCTTTGGGCTTCTCAAGTAGCTCAGTGGTAAAGAATCCACCTGCCACACTAGAGATACAGGTTCGATCCCTGGTTCAGAAAGATGCCCTAGAGAAGGAAATGGCAACCTACTCTAGCATTCTTGCCTGGGAAATCCCATGGACAGAGGAACCTGGGGGTGGTCTACATCCATGGAGTCATAAAGAGTTGGATGTGACTTAGCGACTAAACAACAAATTGTCCTTCATTGAGGGAGCTTCCAGAATAGACCTTTGAAAATCAGTGCTAAATGTACTTCAGGAATGTTGCTGAGAACCTGATTTATTGTAGTCATACTACCCCTTTAGGAGGACCCATGGAAAGAAGTTTCCTAAGGTCTCACTGTTAAGTGGGGTTGATTTTTCTTTGAAGAAAGATATATTTTATTCTTTGTTAAGTATTTTAAATATAAGAACTGAAAGAACTATAAACTGAGCATTCAAATATGCTTTTACTTCGCACTGAGTATCATCAAGCTCAGAGTCAAATTTGCCGCTTTTCTCTATAAAACCTTCTAGACCTTTTGCTGTATCTTTGGTATACTTCTAGCTTTGTCTCTTTTTCCTAAATATATTTTACCATCTCCCAGTCTTCTTCAGAAATTTAATCTAGTTTTATTGCATATACCTGGGTAGAGTGATTTATATCTTTTTGGTAGGTTGGAGATATGCATATAGTATGATTTTATACTTGTTCTTATGAACTCAACTTGATTCTAAGCTCTCCCATGACAACCTTCACACCTTAATCATGTTCTTTCTATCTTAGTTAAGCACATCCCCTTGTTTATAATACATAGTGTATTTGTTTGTCTGTTATGTTTTAGTCACCATTATTCAGTGTGTCCTACGAGAAGTGGCTCAGATGGTAAAGCATCTAACTGCGATGTAGGAGACCTGGGTTCAATCCCTGGGCCTGGGAGATCCCCTGGAGAGGCACATGGCAACTCACTCCAGTATTCTTGCCTAGAAAGTCCCAAGGACGGACGAACCTGGAGAGCTAAAGTCCATGGGGTTGCAAAGAGTCAGACGTGACTAAGAGACTAACTAATGCTTTCACTTTAAGAACAATGGAAAGGGGAGTTACCGTTCACTGAGATGAGGAAGACTGCAGGTGCAGGAGTTTGGGGGTGGGGATGGGAAATAAAGGATAAATTTTGGGCAAGTTAAGTTTGAGATGAGTATATTTGTGGTTATATTTTTCTCAGAACCATTCTGGTCTCATTTATAGGCAGTGACTCACATCTATTAATAATAAGCAGTAGTGTAGATGTAGGCCATTACTCAATGATCCTTTCCCTCTCACTTTGATGGACAATCAAGCAGTATCTATCTTGTTAGGGCACATCAAGTACATCGTGTCCTCTGAATCCAGGTCTCAGATCCTTGATTCTTAAAAAAGACAATGAGCTTGCAGTGATGTCGGGGTGGGTCTTTCCCTGACTTCAGCTCCTTCATTGTCAGGATGAAATCAGGATGATCGTGGATTACAGCTAAAACAACCATACCATCATTGGCAGAGATGAACGCAGAATTCAGCATGCTTTGCTTTTAGTTATTCCTGAAGCACTCACAGTTCCCTATCCCATCACTTTTTCAAGCCTCAGGGCAGAACTATTATGGCCAACATGGCACTGATCTAAGAGGTCAAAATTAAGGAGAGCCTAGAAAAGCTCAGTGATTAAGATGAATACTATTTGAATACAATATTTTTTTAAAACTCAAGATTAACATAAAAATCCATGGATTAATAACAGTGCCATGCCTAGTCAGAGGAATGGGTCTGAGGCAAAATGAAAAATCAGTTAATAGTAATCTTGCATTTAAAATTCTGCTCGTTGTTCATCGTAGGTTTTTTTTTTTTTAAAATTTGGTACACTCTTAAATTTTGCCCCTGGAAGCCAGTGCCATATTCTCCCCTGACCATAGTCCCAGCTCCATCAAGATTAATTCATGTTTTTAATCTGTTTGCTTAAGTTACCACAGGAATATTAGATCTCATCCTCTTGGCATCAGTCTCATATGATTTCCCCTCTGTCTCATTCCATTTAACTTTCCGTTAACTCTCGCCCTGCCTTCTGGAATTCATGGTTATTTAAGAGCTTTCAAGAGTTATATTAAGAGTTTATATCTCACACTTTCAAGCTGTTCTCAGAATGCTTTTTTAAAAATCTTTTGCCCTGATTCTTCTGTTTCTGTAGATGTGCTCTCAGGTGGAAAAAATTTTCTTTCCACATTCCTCATAACATTTATCTTGAGATGGGGTAGATGTCTTTGCTTATTATAACTGCTTCTTGTCACTTTCTCCTTCTTTCTCCCTATAATCACTAAATTTTGAATAGCATATGATCACCACATATCATAAACTAACCTCTTTTTAAACCATCATCCACTGACCCCAACATCTTCCCCCTTGTTCCTGGGAAATTTTAGCCCCTTGCCAAATGTGAAGTTTCTGGCGGAAGTTTCAATATCCACTTAGATGATTCTTCTAGTGAAATGGCTTCAAACTTCTTTGCCCACTTCATCAATGATCTTGTTCTTTACACTTCCACAGCCATTCAGTTCTGTGGCTGTAATCTAGATGGTAACACCCTTGTTGCAAAAAGTGACACCTCTGTAGCCTTCACTTCAGGCATCCTACTTTCCCAGCACTCCTTCATATCGCTTCATCTCTCTTTTTCTAGCGGCCCCAGTGCAACAATTCTTTGAGCTTATTGGCATAATCTATAGATCCTTCTAGTTTTTTTTTTTTTCGCTCCCCTCATCACCCTCTTATGTCTGTAGGTGCTTCTTTATCCAAGTTATATACTGTCATTAGGCATTACATCCCTCCTTTGTATATATCCTCAACTTCCTTATCTAATCTCACACTACCATACTTTCCTGGCAAAATGCCAAATCTGGTTAAATGCTTCTGTCCACCCACATTGTCCTTGCATCTGCATAGCAAATGCAGTTGGAGCAACAGAAAAACAAGACTTTCAGGTGCCACTTTAAATTCATAATGGGCAAGCTTCAGTGGAATCTCAGTGCTGCTGAGTCATTGTCCTCTACTGCCCTAGCTCATTCATTCTCACTCTGCTGGTTAGTTTTCCCTGCCTTTCCCCTCTTTTCCAAGCTTTCAGTTTTCCATCTTTATTCTTAACTGATTGCTTTAATACACTGAGAAAATAATGCAAATCAGAAGACAATATCTATAGGCTCTCAACACCACATCTACCTATTTACCTACATTTACATCTATATATCTCAGATGGTTAAGAATCTACTCTCAATGTGGCAGATCCAGGTTTGATCCCTGGGTTGGAAAGATCCCCTGAAAAGGGAGTGGCTACCCACTCCAGTTTTTAGTATTCTTGCCTGGAGAATTACATGGACAGAAGTCTGGGAGGCTACAGTCCATGGGGTCGCATGAATATGACTAAATGACTAACAGTTTCACTTTCACTTTTTCACTATGCCTTCCATCTCCCTGATAGCTCAGTTGGTAAAGAATCCACTTGCAATGCAGGAGACCCTGGTTTGATTGCTGGGTTGGGAAGATCCCCTGGAGAAGGGATAGGCTACCCACTCCAGTATTCTTGGACTTCCCTAGTGGCTCAACTGGTAAAGAATCTGCCTGCTATGTGGGAGACCTGGGTCCTATCTCTGGGTTGGGAAGATCCCCTGGAGAAAGGAAGGGCTACGAATTCCAGTATTCTGGCCTAGAGAATTCCATGGACTGTATAGTCCATGGGGTCACAAAGAGTCAGACAGGACTGAATGACTTTCACTTTCACCTTTCACGTTCACTCTTTCATCTCCATGGATGAACTGACTGTGCTCCTAGTAAAGGTAAACCACCCACTTGTGCATCTGAACTCCTTTCCTCCCACCTGCTCCAGAATGAGTGCAAACATTTTCTTCCTGCTCTTTTGATGTAAACGCTTTCCCCTTTCTACTAGATCATACTAATCAGTTTATAACTGTCTATAATTTCTCCCATCTTTAAATTAAACCAAAATCAGGAACTTCCCTAATCTCCTCATTCTTCTCTAATCTATTGCAATTTCATTGTTACCTTTTAGAAACTAACAGTTGAGATCAGTGTCTACACTTTGTGCCTCTGATTTCCACCTTCTGTCTTGAAAATGTCTCATTTGGGGTTTTGCATTCATCTACTACACTACCAGAGCTATCCTTTTCAAGGCACCAAATTTTATTGCTTTGTTAAACCCAGTAATGAGTTCTAAGTCTTGATATTTCTTGACCTGTCCTCTGCATTTGACCCAGTTGTCAACCTTACTCCTTGAAATATTTTCTAAAGCACTCTCCTGGTTTCACTCCTAACTCACTGCCATTCCTTTGCTTATTCTTATTTATCTCCTCAGACTTTAACTACTGAAGTACTCTGGTTCAGTAACCAAAACACTACCTATCTTACACATTCTCTTGGTTCATACCTTCCAGTTTTATTATTTATCATTTTTATATGGTGGAATACCCAAATTTATCTTCTTATTAGCTAAAGATGTCTTATCTTTAGCTTATATGAATAAAACAGGCATCTGAAACTTAAAGTGAATTCGCTCTTAAGCCCCCTTCCCCACACCACCCACAGTGGACTTAATTCCGTCTTCTCCATCTTTGTAAATGGTGACTTTACCCTCAAGTTTCTCAGGCCAAAAAACCTTCAGATCACCCTTGACTTCTTTCTCTTATATGCTACATATACTCCATTAGCAAATCCTACCTTAAAATGTATTCCAAATCTGAGGACTCTTCACCATTTCTGTTGATTTGATCTTGGTTCAAGCCAATATTCTGTCCTGCTGGATAGGCTTATTAAGTAACATTCCTGTTAGCACTCTTTTCCTCCTGCAGTCTAACTCAACACAGCAGCCAGATGATGCCTAAAAATATAATATCAGGTGATATCATATCTCTGCTCTACATACTCCTTGGCTTCTATACCCCTCAGAGTAGATCCAAGAGACTTATAACGGCATATATCAGCCTACATGATTTGTCCTCCTACTACTTCCCTGGCCTCACCTTTTTCTTCTGCTCTCTTGCTCATTCATCCAGATCCTCTGCTGTCCTTTACATCTCTTGAACATGCCAGTGATGTTCTTGTCATCTCAAGTCCTTTGCCCTTGTTTTACCCTCTGCTTTGAAGGTTCTTTTCCAAGATATCACGTGGCTTATTTTCTTATCTCCTTCAAGTATTGTCTTCTTAAGTGATACTTTCCCTAAGTACCTTTTAAAAAATTGTATTGACCCAAACTTCCCTATTCCCCTTTCTTGCTTTATTTTCTTAAAACCATCGCCAGTTCAGCTCTGTTCAGTTGCTCAGTTGTGTCTGACTCTTTGCGACCCCATGAATCACAGTACACCAGGCTTCCCTGTCAATCAACTCCTGGAGTTCACCCAAACTCATGTCCATCAAGTCGGTGATGCCATCCAGCCATCTCATCCTCTGTTGTCCCCTTCTCCTCCTGCCCTCAATCCCTCCAAGCATCAGGGTCTTTTCCAATGAGTCGATTCTTTGCATGAGGTGGCCAAAGTATTGGAGTTTCAGCCTCAGCATCAGTCCTTCCAATGAACACCCAGGACTGACCTCCTGTAGGATGGACTGGTTGGATCTCCTTGCAGTCCAAGGGACTCTCAAGAGTCTTCTCCAACACCACAGTTCAAAAGCATCAATTCTTTGGTGCTCAGCTTTCTTCACAGTCCATCTCTCACATTCATACATGACCACTGAAAAAACCATAGCCTTGACTAGATGGACCATCACAGTTTGTCTATTATATTTTTTAATTATTTGTTTTTATTATCTTCTTTTCCTTTTCTTTCTTAAATACTAACACTAGGCAACAAGATCTAGAAGAGCAGGGATTCAGACCTACTTTTTTATTGCTAAAATCCAACATTATGAATAATGCATGAAAAAAACAAGCACTTTTTCAACAATTTGATGAATATATATGCCTATATATCTCTCTCCATATATTTTCTCTTTAGGACCAACTCATTAGTTTTCCTTTATTCATTGGTCAACTTACCAGTTCTTGGCACCAAAATGGGAGATGAAGAAAAAGATGCCTATTTCTGCTGTTAGCAGTCGGATGAGAAAGAAGCCTGAGCAGTATATTATATGCTTTGGAAATATCAGCTTATTTTTCCTTGTCATATACCCACAGCTACAGTGCTTTTGATTATTTGCCATAAATACGGATACTTTAAACCTAAAGACATTATGGACATGAAATCACCTACACTAGGTTTTCTAGATGATGTTAGACCAAGAGTGGGAGAATGAAATGGCAACCCACTCCAATATTCTTGCCTGGAGAATCCCGTGGACAGAGGAGTCTGGTGGGCTGCCGTCTATGGGGTCACATAGAGTCAGACACGACTGAGGAGACTTAGCAAGCATGCATGCATTGGAGAAGGGAATGGCAGCCCACTCCAGTATTCTTGCCTAAAGAATCCCAGGGACAGAGGAGCCTGGTGGGCTGCTGTCTATGGGGTTGCACACTACTTAGCAGCAGCAGCAGCAGACCAACAGTGACAAACTCAAATGCCTTAAGAGTTCAGGGAAGAAGCATACATTTGTGAAGAAGGGCAACTAGAAAAATAAGGAATGTTTTCCTCATCTGAATTGGACAGCTGGTAGTCAGATTCAGTCACTGATTGCTATATATTTTTTAGGTTCAATAATACCAAATCTTCAGGTTTTCCAAAAAAAGTTGGAAACACAAATTCCTATCTGAAACTTCTCCTTGTTTAAAGTTGGGCAATAAATTAAAAATTTGAAAAACACTGGTGCCCACCAAGGATCTCTGCAAGTTGAATTTGGTTCTTGGGCCTCCCATCTACCATTTTTGCTTTTAGACCTTGTGTGCTCTGCTTTGTAGGCCTAAACACTTCTAGTAATTAAGGCCTGCTGATAGGGTACAGGTAGAAAGCCCCCTTCTTCTTTGCCCAGGGCTTGCAGTATTTCCAGATTGTGAGCAAATACATCCAAAATCTGTGACAGGCACTTTATTATAGATTGTTAAAATAATTCCAAGAGTTGTAGAGCATATCTTCTCTGGATAAAGTTTTAGGTAAGACTTTATGGTTTATTGTACTTTATAACTTTGGTCTCATTTGTCCCATTACCATATACTTTCTTCTTATTGATATAATTCTAGGTTATTCATTCACTTGTTTGCTCAAAAAATATTTAGTGAGAGTCTACAACATGCCACACGACCTACTGGATGGTGTGTAGGTACTCAATGATGAATACAAATTGATAAGACAGACTATCAACATCTAATCTCTTCTCCTTTAGTAACAGCAGTTTAATTTGGGATGACAGTATCTAGCCAATCATGGCACTTCCCCTCATGCTTGCATATTGTTGTGGACATGTGACTAAACTCTGTCTGATGAGGTTGTTATTGGTTGAGTTATTTTCCCCTAAAAGATATGTTGAATTCCTTAACTCTAGTACTTCAGAATGTGACCATATTTGTAAATAGGGTTGTTGCCCATGTAATAAGTTAAGATGAACTTATACTGGAGTAAGTAAGGATTTGAATCCATACTCATAAAAAGAGAAGACACTCAGACCAAAGGAAGAAAATAACATAGGAAAACACAGAAAAAGAGAGAATGCCATATGACAGCAGAGATAGCAATTAAAGTAAATCACAGCTGTAAACCAAAGAACATCAAGAATTGATGGTCACATCAGAAGCTAGAAAGAGGAAATATTCTCTCCAGGAAGTCATAAGGATCCTAGCTCTGCTAATGCTTTGATTTCAGACTTCTGGACTCAAGAATTGTGGGACATAAACTTCTTTTTTTCTAAGACATCCAGTTTGTAGTAATTTGTTATTTAAGCCCTAGGAAACGAATACATAAGTATAAGTAAAAATGGTCAGATGGGATTTTTGACAATATTCCTTTGAAAATGATGTACAATTTTGCTAGAAATATGTATATAATGATGGTGCTGGAGAAGACTCTTAAGTGTCCCTTGAATTGCAAGGAGTCAAACCAGTCAGTCCTAAAGGAAATCAATCCTGAATATTCACTGAAGTTGAAGCTCCAATACTTTGGCCTCCTGATGTGAAGAACCAACACATTGGAAGACACTGATACTGGAAAAAATTGAAGGCAGGAGGAGAAGGGGTTGACAGAGGATGCGATGATTGAATGGCATCACCAATTCAATGGACATGAGTTTGAGTAAACTCTGAGAGTTGGTGAAGGACAGGGAAGCCTAGCATGCTGCAGTCTATGGGGTTGCAAAGAGTTGAACACAACTGAAAAACAATGGAACCTAATACCCTGAGCCCCAGATGGCATGTTGAATCACATGGCATATTTGAGGATGAGATGTACACACTAAAGTTGGTGGTGAAGAGCTCTGGAAGAAGTCTGGGACATGGCAGTATTGTGAATTGCTTTTCTAGTCCTGGAAGCCCTACCTCTGGCCTTCTTTTATATGAGATTTAAATAAACTTCTGTGTGATTTAAACGTGCCATTTGGACTTCATGTTATATGCAGCTACACATACTCCTAACTAACATGCTGGTCTTCAAACATATGTGAGTATGATGTAGAAGAGTCACACAGGTGGAGGCAGGCAGCAAACTTCAGGAAATGTTGTAAGAAAGGGAAGATATTTTTTAATTAAAAATTTTTATTTATTTATTTTTAAGTTCTTGGCTATCCTGCATGGCATATGGGATCTTAGTTCCCTTGGTCAGGATTGAACCTGCATCCCAGGTGTTGGAAGCACAGTCTTAACCTCTAGAACACCAGGGAAATCCCCAGGAAGGAGACACCTTTGAAATGGGAGAAGAAGGGAAGAATGGAGTTGGGACAACACTCCAAATTAAATCCATTTATATTATTATATTTCCTAGTAGCCTTACTGACATCAACTACTAGAGTGATCAGAAAATTATCTCATACTCATGTTGACTGTTGTGTGCAAATGCCTGCTTTGAAGAGTTGATTCGTACATGACAGCAAAATGTTAGAAATGTTAGATTTTTAGGTCCAGTAAGTCTAGCTTATAATGTTTTCCCTCTGGCACTCACTAATTGTGTACTGTGATTTGTTGTCTAATACATCTGAATATCAATTTTCCATCTATATAGTCTGAATAAATACACTTGACATATAGGCTTTTACAAGGAGACCATGAGATAATACATGTACCAGTGGTTAATGAGGAATAATTGAGATAGTTCCTCTAGGAATACCTGAATTATAAATGAGATATGAAATAAAACTGCCTTAACATCTGCCTTTTATATAATAGACAGTCAATAAATATTTTTTCCCCTCTATTCTTTCATCTAACTGATTTTTCTTCTGTAGTATCAAATAAGTCAAAGAACTTAGACTTTCAGGGGGAGGAGGAAGTAATTCTTAATTCAATGGTCCATATGCTTTTCTGTGCATAGCAGATCATATTGTAATACACTAAAAGGCCAGACTTTGTGTTTAGTTGCTGCTTCAGTGGAAATGATTGCTTTAGTGAAATAGAGCTTCTGGTATCTACTCAGTTCAATAAGCTCAAGGATATATTATCTTTCAGGTATTAAGTAGAAACTTTTAATACAAGGAACTTCTTTACAATATCCTGGGGTAAAGGCTGTATGGTTAACCTTAATCAACTGAATTTTTTTTCAGTTGAATCTCTTCATAGAAAAATTTTATAGAAACAGCTGGGCACCCATTGGGAAAAAAATAGTCACACTTAAATCTAGCTTAGCCATTTAATCAACATGATTAGGACATTCAGATCTTTCCAAAATATTGTGTGTGTGTGTGTCTGTGTGTGCATGTGTGTTAGTTGCTTAGTCATGTCTGACTCTTTGTGACCCCATGAACTGCCAGGCTCCTCTGTCCATGGGGTTCTCTGGGCAAAAATACTGGAATGGGTTGCCATGCCCTTTTCCAGGGGATCTTCCTACCCCAGGGATCTAACCCAGGTCTCCTACATTACAGGCAGATTCCTTACCATCTGAGCCATCAGGTAAACCACCAGGGAATATATATATATATATATATACATGTGTGTATATATATATATATATATATATATATATTTCCTATTGTACTTTCTTTCTTCTATATTATTCAGGACATAGGAGTTATTATGGAATCCTTAGAATATGTCACATCTCCTCATTTCATTTCGATGCTTCCTCTTCCTTCCCTACTCTGGTCTGAATTTTCTATATTTTGAGATCAATTCCTTTCCAGGATCGGAAATCTATAAAGAATTTGTGACTTGAGTAATATATAGTAATCTTTTATTTTGGTTTACTGATCCTCAAAATTTGTTCAGTTGTTTGCTCTATAGTGTTGTTCCAGGTACCCAAAAGAATTGTCACATGGTTCTGATTTTGAAACCACGTGTTCATTTCTGTTATAGTTTCCTCTATTCTGCACAACTTCAATCACCTTTGCTTAAAGCCACAGCCCCACTCTAGGTTATAGAACTATTTAGTTTGGCTCCCAATGGGAAAAAGGTAGCTACTCGTAGAACTATAGATTCTCTATGAAGCCAGCTGTGTTATTGGTCTTAGTCTGACTGGTTATGTGGTTCTAATTATCAAGTCATATATTATAGGTAATTAGATTCCCTTTTCATGCCATTTGACCTGAGTGCACTTCTTGGTTTTAGAAGTCTAATGGGTTCTGTGAATTCACTAGGGAGATGACATTCTGACTGTGTTTCACTTATCCAGCAGTGGTTTCTGACATGTATTTATACTTACTGTAAGATGTTAGGGTCAGCCTGCTCACCATGAATATACTTGCCTTTGACTACTTGTCTCTAACCATGACTGATGTAGACCTCATCTTGCCTGCCTGCCCAATCCCCCCAGCAATCTACCTCTAATTTGTTGATGGCTAAACCTCTACTCTCACTTTTTCTGCCTTAACTGATTTTCCTTGGCTGGATCCTGTAACTTTCAAGGAGGTATTCTAAATGTCCTATAGTTAGGATAGTGGATAATAAGCTTGGATAACTTGGTGGTTTGTTTTTTTGTGCAGAAAAGAGTAAAAGATCTAAAATGTTAACCTGTAGCTAAGCAGTACCTCATTGTGACCTTTGGTAAAACTGTAATGCAAGTGTATTAACAGCATTTTTCTACTTTTTCATAGGGTACCCCTTTTCTTTTTCTCCTTTTTTCTTCAAAAACTTTAATCTTTAGCTGCCCCAAGTCATCCCAATTGGAAGTTGATAAGAAAAATTTAGGTGTTAATGGTAACATGTTAAATCTTCTAGAATATTTTCATGATAAAAGAGTACCAGGGGATTTTTAAGAGTAGATTTTAAGACTTTCTGGCCTCCTCCAACTGTATTATTTTACAGAAAATTATCTCCCTTGATTTTGGGTTCAAATGACTGAATTATTAACAAAAAATTAGGACAATAAATATATAGTTATTTCTTTTTTATCTTAAAAGTATGACATTTATAAAAATGTATCATATATCATCATCATTCTCTAGATGATAAAGGTTTTAATAAGAAAAAAAGTAGAGAGGACATCATCTTAAAGTAAAAGAGTATTTTTCAGAAAAGGACATGTATTGTTAATTTTGAATGCAGAAATTTTACACAAAATATTCTATTGTATGTGTTTTTGTGCTAGAAGTATTTCAAATTGACACAGTTTCATAGGAACTAAAATAAAAGAAGGAAAAAGGAATGGAAGGAAAAAAGGAAAGCCAAATGTTCTTTTTTTTTTTTTCAGGACACTGATTTTTTTGTCACAGCTGTTGTTGAAAATCTAGCTTCATGGAATTGTATTTATGATGACAATAGTGAGCTTTATCTGAGTCCTATGCTCCTGTGAGATAAGAATGGTTGGAAAATTCCCTCCCACCCCTTTCTCTGTTCTGACAGATTGTTATTAATAGATTAACAACAGACCCTGCCCTAGCATCTTCCAAAACAAGACCCACTTCCACCCCTTCTTAAAATCTCCCTTCATTTATAAAACCCCAGCTTTTCCCTCTCTTCTTTTAGATGTTTTTCATTAATGACTCTTTTCCCCCTAATGCAAGAGCCTGAGTAGAACTGTCTTAATTATCTGGTGCATTTTGTCTTTCACAATGAATATATCCAACCTCATTCACCTCCCCCACATTTCTGTTGTAATCAATTCAGCATTCTTTGCGGACTCAGAGAAGTCAAGTTACAACTGCTTTGTTCCCTTTCTCTTTGCCAATGAGAACAAAATGGGCAGGGAGACTGTCTCCTACTGCTCCAGATGGCCTTTAGACAGTGAACACTCATCCTGAGTAACTGTTATTTACTCAACACACAACAGACAGATATTTTCCTGACCCAGATATCATGTATCTCTGAGGTTTTTTGGTTTTTGTTTATGTTTTTGTTTTTCCCAGGGCTGATGGTGGAAGGCTTTTGTGAGCAGAAAGTAAATGAATGATTGTTACTTAACACTTTAAGTTAGAATTCAGTTTATTAAAAGCACAGTTTAAAATCTGGTTTTCCTTAAACCTTTAAATTCAATGTCCATATGTGACTGTATTTAGTAAATGTGAAGGATTGCTATGGAGGTTGGGTGATAATTTTCAATCAATTCAAGTTGAAATGAATGCACTTAAATAACCTGGCTCATTCTAGACTTAACCTATTACATTCCTTTAAACCTTTAAAATAGGTTTAAATTATTTTATCCTTTGATTTTTCAAAGGATGAAGTAAATTTTATAATCTGTATACCTAATTCTATGACTTCCTGGGGTTAGAAGACACTTTCTCACTTAGGAAATAGCTTTACTGTTCCAAGTTAGTTGGAGCTTCCCTGCCCATGAGAACTGAGACAGCTTGTTGACCAGAGAGTTTTTTGCCTGCGCTGGACTGTGAAGAAAGCTGAACACTGAAAAATTGATGCTTTTGGACTGTGGTGTTGGAGAAGACTCTTAAGAGTCCCTTGGACTGCAAGGAGATCCAACCAGTCCATCCTAAAGGAGATCAGTCCTGGGTGTTCATTGGAAGGACTGATGCTGAAGCTGAAACTCCAAACGCCACCTCCTGTGAAGAGTTGACTCATTGGAAAAGACTCTGATGCTGGGAGGGATTAGGGGCAGGAGGAGAAGGGGATGACAGAGGATGAGATGGCTGAATAGCATCACCGACTTGATGGACATGAGTTTGGGTGAACTCTGGGAGTTGGTGATGGACAGGGAGGCCTGGCGTGCTGTGATTCATGGGGTAGCAAAGAGTCAGACATGACTGAGTGAGTAAACTGAACTGAACTGAACTGAACTGAATGAAGCCAATTCATCGTGCACCACTGAGATAACATGCAATTTTGCTTCTAGTTGCTTTACAACAGGTGTTCTTAATCTAAACTCTTTAGATTCACTGGGTTTCTGTTGGGTTTCAGTCACATCTCACCAACTATTTTTCTTCTGAGTTGGTTTTGCAACATCTCAGGAAAGTAGCAGTCTTCCTCTGATTAACTGAATGATAGATTGATCCAACCATTCCAATCTGAAGGAGATCAGCCCTGGGATTTCTTTAGAAGGAATGATGCTAAAGCTGAAATTCCAGTCCTTTGGCCACCTCATACGAAGAGTTGACTCATTGGAAAAGACTTTGATGCTGGGAGGGATTGGGGGCTGGAGGGGAAGGGGACGACAGAGGATGAGATGGCTGGATGGCATCACTGACTCGATGGATGTGAATCTGAGTGAACTCTGGGAGTTGGTGATGGACAGGGAGGTCTGGCGTGCTGCGATTCATGGGGTTGCAAAGAGTCGGGCACGAATGAGCGACTGAACTGAATTGAACTGATGATTGACCACAGCAATTTTGTGGATATTAAAAAGACTTGCAATTGATTCTGCATATCTGCCATGATATGGTCTGTCTGTAAGACCACAGCTTCTAAGATCCCACTACATGTATTTCTTTGTGGACTAGTGTTTCTAACTCAATGGAGAAAGCTAACACAGCCTTATTTAATTTAGAAACCCAAGAGTCTAAGATTTTAGAAGGTAGGGAGAAGACAGGGAGCATAGAGTATAGCCTAATGACAACATGATCTTTGGTCATGCACCAATGACAGCCTCAGGTTCTTTAACAGTGTAATATCCATCACAATGTGCATGATTAAAAATAGTGAAATCATTAGTGAAAAATGCTTGGAATGTATATTTTTTAATGATTAAAAGGCATGAGGCCTATGATTATCATATTTATATTTTTATTATTTGGATATAAAATATTTAGGAGTAAACATCTAATGTCTATTTTATTTTTAAAAGATGCATTTTGAATGAAAGAAAGATTGCATAGAAAACAGCATACAACAAGAACAGTCCTTCACATTTTGTGAGTGAGTATATATCACAGAAAGAAATACTCTTGGGTAAGAAAACAACTGAACTCTGCTGTATAGACTACGTGACACAAAATATGTATTGCTTCTGAAGTAAATTAAATATGACTTAGGCGAATGAGCTAAAGAGACAATTTCTGGAACTGAGAGCCTAGAAACTTTTACAATAAATAAAATAAATGCTAACAAGTACTCTTTTTTTCCCCTTCAGGCTTTTCCTTTTCAAGAGATAAATGCTTATAAAAAAGATATTCAGCAACATAACCAAATAGATTCAATGGGACTGAGGAACATTTCACAACTGTAATTTTGATTCTTCAAATTTTTGGAAACAAAATTACTTTGGGATAAATAATGAAATTTTAAGCCAAAATAATATCTGATGAAAGAACATTTTAAATCTGTGACTTCTTTTTGAAGTCGTATCTTTTTGGATTGTTGTTATTGGTTGTCATTAAGTCATGTCCTACTCTTTGTGACCCCATGGACTGTACCCCGCCAGGTTCTTCTGTCCATGGAATTTCCCATGTTTTTGGATGCTCATCATTAATCTCAAATGTCAGATTTAGTAGTACATACCACTGAGAATTCAGAAATGTCTAGATACAGGTTTCTATCTATGTCATCAAGATTCTTTCATTTATACTGTCCTCTGTGTGGTCCCTTAAGGAGATTCCTCACATGGTACAAAGATCAATGTCAGAAGCTCTAAACTTAGTTTAAAGAGGAAGTATCTTTTCTCCTCTTGAGTTGTGTAAATTTATGAAAAACAAGCAAAAAAAATAAAAAGAGTGAGTTGGATTTACAGTCACAAGTCAAATATCCAGAAGTCCTTGACTGGCTGAGCCCGGCTGCCCTCACCTAGCCATCTGGGTTATAAAACATCCGAGTTTTATAACTCGGAAGGAAGGAGCAAAGTTGTGCAAAAAATATGGAAAGATAATTCCCTTGGCAAAACTATGATGTATTCAAAATGTTTTATCTTCTCACTGTCCTTCCATTCTTTCTCAGCCTTTCATGAATTCCAAGAGCTCTCATAATCAGAGAGTCCAGTCACGTCTCTTGACCATAGCATCAGTTCATCAACCCATTGCTTTATTATAGGATTTGTCAACTCTACCATCCCAGCAAACTTGTTGGTTATCTATGCCACTCTCTTCTTACTGTTCTTTTTAGGTGAAAATAGGTTTTAATAAGTTGATCACAAATAAAGGCAGTCTATTAGTACTTTAGCTTGGGCTGGTATAACAAAGCACTGTAGATTGGTGGCTTAAACAACACACACGTATTTCTCATAGTTCTGAAGGCTATATGTCTAAGATCAGCATAATGGCATGGTCTGGCTCTGAAGAGAATTCTCTTCCTGACTTGTAGATGACTGCTTTCTTACACTATCCTCATATGGCAGGGAAAGAGAGTTAAGGGAGACAGACAAACAAGCACAGTCTAATCTCTTTTACTTCTCTTCCAAGGATACTAATTCTATCATCCTATCATCACAGGGCCTTTACTCTCATGATCTGATCTAAACTAATTACCTTCTAGAAGTCTTACCTCTGGATATCATCACACTTGGAATGAAAGCTTCAACATGTGAATTTTCATGGTATCCAACCATTCAGTCTGTAGCAATCAGTGTATGAAAAGGTAAGCTATTAAAGTTTCTCCAGTAGGTTGTCATGGAAATATAGCAGGTATGGGCAGAGAAATGAGTAAGAGAGATAGTTTAGCAGTGACCAGATCTTTCAGTTCAGTCCCTCAATCACGTCCGACTCTTTGTGACCCCATGAATTGCAGCATGCCAGGCTTCCCTGTCCATCATCAACTCCCAGAGTTCACTCAAACTCATGTTCATTGAGTTGATGATGCCATCCAGCCATCTGATCCTCTGTCATCCCCTTCTCCTCCTGCCCCCAATCCCTCCCAGCATTAGAGTCTTTTCCAATGAGTCAACTCTTTGCAGATCTTTAGCCCTCTTCTAAAATGTTATTTATTTATTTATTTTTTAACCATTTGGGAGATATTTACTTCTGTCTGGAGCTGGCCCAGGTTATACAGGGTTCAGTCAATAAAGGCATGACATCTTTTTTCCATCTCATGAACAAAGGAAAAGATTCTTATCTGTTTGTCCTTGTGCTCAACTATACCAGTAGATAGCTGTATAACAAGGACAAGGTGACTATTTGCTAGGGACTAAACCCCTGTGCTTCCTAGCCAGAGGTCATCTAGTCTGCTTCTAAAGAGAAAAACACTACCACTTTGTGAGTGCTTTTCTTAAGGGATGTGGATGCTTTTTTAGTGTCAGCGCAAGCAAATGAGTAAGAGGATCTGGAGGATATAACATCAGGAGCCAGAATGTGAGTGCCAGGAACCCTCTGAGCAGTGAGCAGGAGGTTAGACTGGTAGGACTGGAGAGGTAAGATTCAGCAGCGGGCAAGGCGAGCTGAACAAGCAACTCCAGCAGAGTTGCTGGTACCCACAGTAGAGAGCAGCAGGGGTCGGGAAACTGGAATAGAGCTGCCAAGCAATGAAGGGGAAGAAGCAAGCCCAAAGCCAGCCTGAGGTCTCAGAGAAGGGGTCTGGAGATTTACTGGGGATGGAAAAGTCAAAAGTTAAACAGTAGAGTAATAAGAACATGAACAAGAGCTGAGGAGAGGGGTTTATTTAACTGCCTTCCCAGGTCATTCTCTTGGCAGGAGACAATACCCAGTGGTAGCAGAAAGGACATTGGTGTCTCCAAGCTTAAAAAAATGAGGTGGGTGTTCAGAGGATAGCTACTGGGAGGTAACCCCTGATGTTCTGTGTAGCCAAATCGGAGGTAATCTCATACCCCTTCCACCTTCCACCAGTTCTTAGTTACCAGGGGCACTGCTTGAAGGAATGCAGCATGTTCAGGGCATTCTGCCAGACCAGAAACAAATATGAGCAGTGTCCCATAGAGCTGTCTATTTCTGAGAATCAGAGACTCTCAGAGTCGGAAATACGTGTGTCAGTGAGTGACCCTACTGAACTGAGATTTGTCCTTCAGCCCTCCTGAATGTGTTCCTCCCTAAAAGACAAAACCGCTAGATTCCTGAACCTTTTTTCTTTGTCTTTAGTATTGCTCTTTACCCAGACATCCTAAAGAAGAAAAGGAGTTATTTTGACTGTGTTATAGTACATTTATTACCCAATGTAAGGCAGGGAAACTTTTATTTGCATTCAACCCACAGACATGTTTCCTTATGTATTTGTTGCCCAGGGTTGCCTTAATTAAGTATCATAAAGTGAGTGGCTCAAAAGGACACAAATGTGTTGGCTTTTGGTTTTGGCAGTTAGAAGTCCAAACTCAAGAGTTTGGCAAGGCTCCCTCTGAAACCTAGATGTTTCTTGCCTTTTCCTACCATCTGGTCATTGCCAGCGATCTTTGGTATTTCTTGGCTTGTAGATGGATCCCTCCAATCCTCTGTCTTCATGTTATGTTCTCGTCACATGGTGTCTTCATGTGGTCTATCTTCACATGGCCAACTTTTGTAAAGGCATCAGTCATATTAAATTAGGGGCCCACTTTAATGTGACTCCATCTCAACTAAGTATATCCAAAAAAGAATCTATTTCTAAGAGAGGTCACATTCTTAGGTACAAGGGGCTAGCACGTCAATATACTTTTTTGCAGGGGACACAATTTAACACATAACACTTTATATGAAAATTTTCTGGCAGTTAGTGGAAGCACTGTGGTTTCAGCCCTAGTAAGTCCCAGCACAACTGGATGACATGTTGTTGTTCAGTTGCTCAGTCATGTCTGCACATTGCAACCCCATGGACTGTAGTACACCAGGCTTCCCTGTCCTTCATTATCTCTTGGCGTTTGCTCAGATTCATGTCCATTGAGTTGGTGGTGCCATCCAACCGTCTCATTCTCTGTCACCCTCTTCTCCTCCTGCCCTCAATATTTCTCAGCATCAGATCTTTTCCAGTGAGTTGGCTCTTCACATCAGGTGGCCAAAGCAGTGGAGCTTCAGCTTTGCATCAGTCCTTCCAATGAATATTCACAGGGTTCATTTCCTTTAGGATTGACTGATTTGTTCTCCTTGCTGTTCAGGGGACAAGAGTCTTCTCCAACATCACAGTTTGAAAGCATCAATTCTTCAGTGCTCAGCCTTCTTTATGGTCTAACTCTCACATCAGTAACATGATTACTGGAAAAAACATAGCTTTGACTATACAGACCTTTGTTGGCAAAGTGATGTCTTTGCCTTTTAATACGCTGTCTAGTTTTGTCATAGTTTTCTTCCAAGCAGCAAGCATCTTTTAATTTCATGGCTGCTCACCATCCACAGTGATTTTGGAGCCCAAGGAAATAAAATCTGCCACAGTTTCCATTTTCTTACCCATCTATTTGCCATGAAATGATGGGACTGGACATGAACTGAGGGTAAAATAACTGGTACTATGTTCACGAGGTTTTTCTCCAATATGAACTGAAGTCATTCTACAATAGTAGGATACCTCACTGCCTCCTACCCTTCACCCTGAGTCTATAGTGAAGGAGCATCTCACCAGCTCCCTTCTATTAGAGACACTAACAATGCTTGCTCCTCAGGCTAGGAGAGTTACATGATACTATAGAAGGTGATATGATCTTAGAACAATTTTCAGGTTTCTCCAATTCACTGCCTTGAGAAGTTTTAGTTCTAGTTTCCATTTAAAAGTATTCAGGTCTGATCTCAAGGGTTAGGGTCAAATGGGAGATGGGCTATGGAGGTTCTCCGTTAAGGGCTTAATGTGGCCCCTGAAATTCATATGCTGAAGTCCTCACTCCCAACTTCATGGTTTTGGGGACTGGAGACTTTGGGAGGTAACTAAGATTAGAAGAGCTCTTATAAAGTGGAGCCATATAAAAAGAGATACCAGAGAGCTTGCCTGCTTTTTTTCCACCATGTGGGGATGCAGTGAGAAGGCATCTGCAATACAGGAAGAGAGCTATCATCAGAAACCAGCTACACTGGAACCCTGATCTTGGACCTCCAACTTCTAGAACTGTGAGAAAATAAATTTCTGTGTATTGTGCTATTCAATCTCTGATATTATGTTACAGCAACCCAGGAAGGCCAAGATGTGCCCTATATTCTTATGCTACCTCAGTATTATGGAAACTATTAAATTATAAGTTCCTTGTGGGCAGTAGCTGGATTTTTTTTTCTCTCTCTCTTTGTTGGACAGTAGGCTCCTCTGTCTATGGCATTTCATTTCCCAGGCAAGAGTAGTGGAGTGGGTAGCCATTTTGTTCTCCAGAGGATCTTCTGGACCCAGGGTCAAACCCGCATCTCCCGTGTCTCCTGCATTGGTAGACAGATTCTTTCCTACTGGGCCACCTGGGAAGCCCCAGTAGCTGGCTCTTTTATGCATAATACACCGTGCTTTACATCAGCTCCATATTTGTGTTCTACTGCAAATGCCCATATTTTACAGATGAAGAAACAGAAAGATTTGGTGAACGTAAGCTGAGCTCAAATTTCTCTTACAACCTGCCTGTCTACCCCACTGCCCTGCCCTGTACCTCTATCTTCTGTGTTTTGGATGTAACTTTTTAAAGTTGGAGTCATAGAGACTATGGATCATAGTGTGGACAATATGGGGAGAAAAAAGGAGACTATGTAGGTTGAGTCCAGTGAAAATGCTACAGTTAGGTTTTTATTGGTTTCCCACTGGAGCGTACCTGTAATTGCTGTTATTCCAGCCTTATAGATATCCTTGTCTCCTGAATTCCAGAGACAAGCAGAAGGTTGGAATGGACAGGAGAGAGACATTTACTGTCAAGGGTAGGGGGTGGTCAGGGAGGAGGGAATGAGCAGCTTGGTGATGGTGATGCAGGAGCAGGTTGGGTATCAAGAGAGAAGAATTGCAATTCCACAGCTTCATTACCTGCAACAAGGCTTTTGCTCCTGCTGTCGTTCTGTACTTTCATCCTCCTGATTGGATGAAAGACAGTTTTTACTGGCTTATGAGCATGGTGAGATGTTTCCCAGTGTGGACAAGCAAATGGAGGAAATTTAATCCAGTGGCTGTAAGGGCCTTGAAGTATGAATGGACTCTAACAGATGTGATATCTTTAAAAAATGATCATCCAGGTTACCAACTGCATTATTACCTTTTCTTCATTACAAACGATATCCCAAGTCTTAAGTATTTAGGGAGGGATTAGTCCGAGTCATATTACTCTCCTTTCCAGATGCATGCACAGGGTCTTCTGTGGCTGCTTTTCTTGACACTCACAGAAGAAAGGGTAATTTTAATAGAATCAATGAGATCTGGGAAGGAAAGTCCAAAGTCAGCTTTGCACTTCTTTGGGAATTGAGTGAATGGCCCACATTCTGGGGAAGCATGTAAATTGTTAGTGATTTTGTTCTTGAGTTTCAGAGTTTATAAATCATGGTATTGGTATCCTTGGGCAATGTGAAGGGAATGAGAACTGTTCAGGCCATCTAAGCATTTACAATCTCCAGGTGGCTGTGATAATTTAGAATGAGTGGAGCTGGGAAGACTTCTTTTAAGAGAAATATTGAGGACTATTGAGAAGAGTGTTTCATTAACCATAATGTGCATGTCGACCATTCAGGTAAGTTGATAATAATGTAAATTTCTGGGACACACCCCAGACTCTAATTCAGATAATTGTTTATAATTACCTCTTGTAGCTATGATGCAGATGGACACAATCAGGAATTGTTGGTTTAGAAAAAAGAATTCTATGGTTTGGCTCTAAGAGGCCATTCTCAGTAACAAAAATGTGGCAAAAGATAAAAGCAAGCATCGGGCATCAAAACTTGCTAAGCTAGAGAGATGGCAGACAAATGCAATGGATGGGTAAGAAACCTTAAACACAGACATCATTTAGAATATCATTTTAAAATTCAAAATTCTTTACCACCTCCAATTTTTTCAGTAGTTTCTTGAACTTCAGCCCATAAGTTACAATTTTTTTCTTTTCTGTTTAAATTATTTTTTAACTGAAGGATAGTTGCTTTACAGAATTGTGTTGGTTTCTGCCAAATATCAGCATGAATCAGCCATAGGTATACATATGTCCCCTCTCTCTTGAACCTCCCTCCCACTGCCATTTTTAAGTATTCAAATATTATTTGTTTTTTACAATTTTAAAATTTTATTATTAAAATTACAAGTCATCAGTTTTGCAAAGTTTAACCTTATAAAGCTGAAGCAATACCTTCCCAAGCACTGTCAGCTACTAGATTGTTCTGGAAGCAACTACACTGTATTTAAAAAAAAATATTTTATTGAAGAATGGCTGGTATACAATATGCTGCACATATTTAGTGTATAAAACAATTAATTTGGAGATAAGTATCCTACCATGAAACTATTACCGCTGTATATGCCACAAATACGTCCATCCCCTCCAAAATTTTCTTCCTGCCCTCTTTAGTTATTATTATTTTGTGATAAGAACACTAAAATAAAATCTAGCCTCTTAGCAAAGTTTAAGGATGTGTGGTTGATTTTATGTGTCAACTTGATTGGCCAATGCCCAGATAGTGTGTAAAACATTTCTGGGTGTGTCTGTACGTTTCTGAAAGAGATTAGCATGTGAACCTGTAGAATGAGTAAAGAAGACTGGCAGTGCAGGTGGGTATCATCTAATCCATTTAGGGCCTGAGTAGAACAAGAAGATGGAGGAAGGGTAAATCTGCTCTCTCTGCTTGAGTTAGGACATCTATCTTCTCCTGCCCTTGACTATCAGTACTTCTGTTCCTCAGGCCTTCAGAGTCAGACTGGGACTTTCTCTGTCTGCTTCCCTGGTTTTCAGGCTTTTGGATGCAGACCGAATTCACCACCAGATTCCCTATATCTCCATCTTGGAGATATTAGATTATCAGACTTCTCAGCCTCCATGATAAAATCTTGACCCTTCTTTCTCTCTTTGGAGAACCTAATATGATACAATATAATATTATTACCTATAGGCACCATGATGTACATTTTATTTTTAGGACATTCACCTTGCATAACTAAAATTCCCTAAACTGCCATTTTAATAGGATCACTGCTACTATCACTATTATTCTCTATTGTGATTTGCAGGCCATAAGGAATAAACATTGTTTCATGTCCCAGGGGTGCTGGATCTCAAAGTATAGTCTCTAGGCCAGCAGCATAGCATCACCTGGGAACTTGTTATAACTGCAAATACTCAAGTCTCCCTCTCAGGTTTGCTGAATCAGAAGCTGTCTGCATGTCTGGCGTGTGTGCATGCTCAGTTGTGTTGGACTCTTTGTGACCATATGGGACTGTAGTCCACTGGGCTCTTCTGTTCATGGGATTTTCCAGGCAAGAATACTCGAGTGGGTTGCCATTTCCTCCCCCAGGTGATGTTTGCAACTCAGGGATCCAACCAGTGTTTCCTGCATCTCCTGCATTGCAGGCAGATTCTTTTTTTTTTTTTTTTTTTCAACTGAGCATACCTTTATTTCAGACAAGTGCAGTCCAGTATAGGCAGGCAGGTACTCTGTACACATTCATGGTCCATATCCTCACACCCTCCAGTAAGTCCCTGGAAGCCCCACACATCATACTGCTAAAAAATCACAAGAAAGATTTCTAGGGAACCTGATTTAATAGCTTGTTCCAAACAACGGATTTCCTCTCTATGAGTCAAATCAGCACCAGCTGACAGGGGATCACACTGCAAACAATGACAGTGATTCTCATTTATAAGGAAGCCTGATTTTATTGCATCAGCCACCTCAACGAGGAAAGCAAGTGACGCTCCTCCTGGAAATTCAGTACAACCTGTCTGAGCAAGGCCTCAAGACTCTAGAGAGGCAGCCACGTGACCAGAGGGCCCTACTCAAATGGGGAGATCCCTGGGATGCATCTTTCCGGGCTGTATCCTTCCCGGAGGTCCATTCCACTGGCTTCAAGACATCTTGGTCCTCTGGTCTCAAGGCCACAATTTGGGAGACTTTTGGTTGTAATCTTTACAGTTCCAAGAATTTATCCTTGATGAACCCAAGCATAACGTGCCCTGTCCAAAATTTAAATTTTCTCCTGGTGTGAAGGCCTTTCTGCAGGCTGCAGGTATGTACATGTATGTATTGGCTCCTACGGGAGATAAAGTCCTTCCTCTTTGGCGGGAGAATAGAGCATGGCCATGCTGTGTTAGTTGTCAGCTCTTTTTCCTGTGTGTCCTCATGTGCACAGCAATTGAACCAGCTATTTCTGCACTCTTGTTCTGGCCAAAATAATCTAGAAATTCACCATCTGGTCCAATCAAGCACATTATGATTGTGTGATCCACTATTATCATACAATGATCCTCATCTTCGTTCTTGGGGCCAGGGCTGTAATACACTCTGAATGCTCTGGACACTTTGTCAATCTTTTCTTTTGTGCCAGTCAAGCTAATCAGTTTGGGAGAAAATTTTTTTACATAACTGGCGATGGCTTCTTTTGTGTCCCTCTCTGGGTCAAAAGTGATGAAAAGTAGAGTTAAATTTGGCAGAGTTGGAATACATCCACGACTTGAATCATTTTTTCTAGTTCTTCTGGACAGAACTAGCTCTTCTAGATCATCAGGACAATGAGTAAAACCAAAATAAATCAATACCCATTGACCGGGCTCGCCAGTATGAGTTGTGAGGGAAAATGGGCCCCCAAGTAAAGGCTTTCCAATGCCTCGCTGCCGTTCCTTCTCCAGTTTCTCTGTCTTTTCTTTCTTGAAGTACTTCATTCCAGCCAATAGAGCTCCCCCAATGGCAAATGTGATGGCTAAACACTTCCAGGAAACAGGCCCGGGCTTCAAGGGGCACGTGGGGTCTCTGCTGCCCTTCCGCCCTGGGATCCTGACGACCGCGGCAGGGGTGGCATCGCAGTGCCGAGGGGGCGGCTCCCCAGGCAGCAGCCAGCGCGCTCCGAGGCCCGCCAGGCCTTCTCTGGCCTCGCGCAGAGCCGCCCCAGTAAGACCCTCGCGGTTCTCTTCCCTGGGCCCCAAACCCGGAATCAGTGAGGCAAGAGACGCCAAAGTTGGCTGCTGGGAAGCCGCGTTATCCGGCGGCATGAGTGACAGCCCCGCCGAGAGCAGATTCTTTACCATTGAGCCACTGGGGAAGCCCAGAGCTTTCTGAGATGGGGCCAAAAAATGGGTTTTAAGAAACTCTCCCGGTGATTCTGATGCATTGCTGATGTTTAAGAACAACTATCCTAGGGAAATAAACTTTATTTAGTAGAAATTTCTGCATCATTAACTGACATTGAGTAGGTGGAGTCATCAGTATCAGACAGAACTTAAAAAAAAAAAAAGCTGATCTAGACTAATAATAATAGTGATAGCTAGTTCTTAGAGAACTTGTGTGTGTTTGTGTGTTCAGTCATGTCTGACTCTTTGCAGCTCCATGGACTGTAGCCCATTGGGCTCATCTGTCCATGGAATTTTCCAGGCAAGAATATTGGATCAGGTTGCCATTCCTAATCCAGAGGATCTTCCCAACTCAGGGATCAAACTTGCATCTCTTGTCTCTCCTTCATTGACTTTCACAAATTTGGTTAAAAAAAAAAAAAAGTATGTATAAAGAAAGGATAGAGCCATAAAATTGCCCATAAATTTCTCTAATATAATTTTGTTCAGTACACTAAACATATATTTATATACAGAGTCTGGTATCAAACAGGCAAACATATCACAGAAGATATATGGAATAATGGAAATACTCTGGACATGGACACAGCTAGTCTTGGCACTGCGGTTTAAGAATTGTGTGAGACTAGGCATGGCACTTACTGGGGAACAGCTCCTCACTGAGAAATTACAGACTTAGATGATGCCTAAAGTTCTTTCTTGCAACAAAATTCTATATTCTTCATACCATGCCTGAAGTTTAATTTCAATGACATTTCCTGCTGGGTCTAATTTCCCAAAGAGAGGCCCTTGATGCTTAAGCTTATAGAATATAAGGTCAAAGTATCAGTCAGGGTGAAGCAAGTCAAACTGAACCTATTTTAAATTGTTCAGTAGAAGAAATTTAATATGAGGAACACATTTAAAATGTTTGCGAAGAACCGAAGAGGCAATAATAGGATGATACCCCCAGCTCCAGTGCTTCAGGGACAAAGGGAAGAGGCGGTTTTAACAGAACCCAAGGTCTGGGCTACCTGGAAACAGTTGGGATCCTGATGACAGAGGTTTTACCAAGCAAGTGGATGTATTAAAATCAAGGTGGGAGGAGTCACTTGAATGAGATGGAAATGTGTTGAGAAGGGCTTCTTGAATGAGCTTGAGCCACAAAGAGATGCTAGAGCCGTGAGAGAAGTCTATAGCTTCTACTCTCCTGTATCCTGTCTATTCCCCTTCCAGAGCCTCTCACTGGTCAACTTTAACCAGAAGTCACTGGATAAAGAATCCTAGCAAATGTAGGTTGCCAGGGTCAGTTTTCCTGTAACAAAGAAAAGTTTTAACTGATGCAGTGAAACCAGAGAATCTATTACAGAATCCCTCACTTCTATTTTCAGTGAATTTCTTGTCCTACATTCCAGACTGATTGGCCATATATTTGATTCTCAGTCCCAGAACTCTGATTAATCAGCTGTGGAGACTACAAACCAAGTATAGTCACTTCTGAATATTCCTCCCCAACTCCTGTCAAACTAGTCACCTCCACACGAAATTCTGGTAGCATACAAATCCTCCAAGAAGGGAGCTAGAATAAAGAGACTTATCCTGGAGCTGGTCATCAGGAACATGGCTCTTTCCGTGGAAGAGGAGTCTGGATCTTCTTTGGCAGTAGGAGTACCATGTCACTACATCTTCAGGGAAAGCAGCAGGTTTTTAAAAAAGCACCTAGATCTGGTCATGATGGTGCTTCCTAGCTAAGGTATCATGGAGGGCGCCCCACTCAAGGCTGCAATAGTAACTAAAAAGCCACAGTGCTTCAGCTGAATCAGATCAAGGGGATTCCTTCCTTTGACAGCTTCCTACCAACTACTAGTTTAGTCCCATAGTGCTAGACAGTCTTGACATTATTTTCCAGATCATTCTTCCCTTTTGACTTAATTGAACTTGGTAGCATGATTCTCAATTAACTTAAAGACTGAGTCTCTAGCACAGAAATTCTCAACTTTGATACATATAATATCTCCTAAAATATGATTCCTGAGATACAAATTCAGTAGGCCTGAGCTCCCCAGGTATTGTTGGTGGTGTTGGCCCACATGCCTCACTAAGAGTTTTTGTTTTGTTTTTATTGTTGATCTAGGAGGGCCTGAGGCCCATGTACTCATGGACTACATTCTAAACTCCCCCCCTAAAACATACAACTAAAAGCAAAAACAAAGGCTTGTGTATCTGAGTGGATATAGAATCTAAACCACTCTGTTTGGTCATCTTACTCCATCTGAGGACCTCAAAGTGGCATGGAGGTCACGTAACTCTGACGAGACTGGGTAATGCTGGTCTCCTGGGAGTAATAAATGAAGATGCTTCACTCATTGTATGGTGGCTCAGTTTTAATAACTGGCTAGAGAATATTCTTCAGGCAGAGCGAACAGGATAGAAATAAAGTGCGATGGGAATAAGTCTGGTTGGGTCATGGCCAAGTCATGAACCATGTTGATTCTCCCATTTTACTGTCACTTGCATAGTGCCTGTCAGGGCAGCCAGCTGGTTTTCCTCCAGGACACTGTCAGCATACCCGACTGTTTTCTATTTCCACAGATATTTCAATGATTGTCCCCACAAGGAAGAATCTGAAAAATGAATGTCTTAAAAATTGGAGATTCCTTCTTAACAGCTGTAAGGAAATCTGACAGCTCTGAGAATAATATAATCTCTGAAAATGAGATTATATTATTTCACAGGGTATTAGTAATCACTGATAGATTTATGCTTTGATTGTTCTGCTTCTGCATTGAGGGTCTAGCATTTATTTGTTGCTTTCTTGTCTGTTTTTCTGTTCTATCTAGATTTTTTTAAAA
Source organism: Ovis canadensis (assembly GCF_042477335.2). NCBI lineage: Eukaryota > Metazoa > Chordata > Mammalia > Artiodactyla > Bovidae > Ovis > Ovis canadensis. Next base: position 88,455,461 of record NC_091247.1, read on the forward strand.
AAACTGAAATTGTTCCACAGGGAGCAAAGAAATAGTATGTTCTTTATATTTCATACACAGACTGAAGTGAGTGATTAGTAGAATTGGTGGTATCAGTGAAAGATAAAATAAGGTCAGATTTCTAGGGAAAAGTATAAATAAGCAAGCAAGGAAATCAAAAGCAATGATGAACTGGGAATTGCTCCAGGATTAAGAGCTTCTCAGGACACTAAGTTCCTTTAATTCTTAGTGGTTTTGAAGTCCTTTGGGTATGTGTGTGTGTATGTCTTTGTCAGATTTGGATGTTATTATTTGGAAAGAGAACAGAGCTTCATTTTCTTCATGTGAAATCACACAACATACTTCAATCTCAGAACAACTTCGTTGATTGTAAAAATACATCAAATGCTTAGCATTTTCACTTGTATGTAACATATTCTCAAGAACTTTCAACAATCCATATGAGTATTTCATAGGCTCTGACTCCATCTCACTTAATGTTGAGAACATTCTTATGAAGGAAATCTTGTTTTCTTCTGAAAACATCTGCCTGCACTGAAGTTTAGCAGGATGAGGGGATTTACCCAAGATCACATAACTGGGAATTTACCCAAGTTTAAACTTCAACTCTGTGGTTTCAAATCTCTGTTTTATATCCACATACTGTTAAGAAATGTATGTTTGGGGGCATCAGGGGACTGTGACTGTACCCCTTTGAGGATCTTGGAGCAAGATATTCAATGGATAGTGCATGAACTTCTGCTTTGATGCCTATAGGTAGTCTGATTATGTCTAAACCTTATAAAAATAAGTTCACCTGGTTCATCTCCTGAGCAGCAATTATCAAATTTCATAAGTATTTTGTCATCTGTGTGTAGATCTATTGATTTCCCTTAACTCTTCCCTATTTAGTGTCCAGTCACTTATTCTGCTTTTTATTCTGCTTGCTAATCAATTGTTATAACTTTGTTATCCTTTCCACACATTCCCCTACTCTTCACCCTCACTGAACCAAACTCCTTTGTAAAGAGCTAGAGTGGGTTGTTTCCTCCACTATTTACTTTTTCTGCTCTCAACATCATGCAAGATGGATTGCAAGATGGATTACCTTTAGAGTTGACTCCATTTTATTTATCTTTTGAGATGTGTCTTTAATTGCTAAAGGGACTTCTACTCTTCAAATTATGCTGAAATTGCTGACTGAATTTCACGACAACTACCTGGAGGCAAATTTGGTGGAATATATTTTATGTTGCTTCCTGAGCCCCATAATGAAACATGCTATATTTGTTTCAAACTACCATAGCTGGTTTCAGTTCTAAATAAAGTTTCTAATTTTTTTTTTTCTAGCCAAACATTTAATTGTTCATAAACAGCTAGGTTCTTCCAATTGTGCTTGTGAAATATTTGATCTCATTTAGAAGCAAATCATTCATACCCTCTGCCAGGGGACTATTGTTGATAATAATCAGGACTCATATCTGCTGAGGTACTGTCTTCTCTTATGTGGGGAATTCTTAATATGATGGCTTAAGTGCTGCCTCTGCCTGGTTGGAAACCATATTGCTTGTTGCTTTCTGGTTGGCAGAGGATGTATCTCCATCTGCATTTACTTTTCCATTTTAGTCTAAAAGACCAAATACTGCCTGAGGGTTGAATCAGAATTTAAATGTTCTCTTTACCTGAAATTTGTGAAAAACTTACACAGGGAGACATGTGAGTGGAGGTAGTGTGAGATAGCTGGTGCACATTTGCACAAGCAAATGTCTTGAGAGGCTATCTTCTACTCACCTCCTCCTGCATGGCCCTCTTCTGTTTTCACGTCTCAGTTGGGTCTTTGTGGAGGTGAATTCACTGGTTCCGGACATAGTGCATCTACTATAGATAGTTAGATTGCTTTCTGGGATGTAGGTCATATTTTCAGTTGCTGAATATTGGGGATGTTACAACTGGTGGCAAAATACGTGCTCAGATCCATCTGCAGATGTTACCAATTAGGGCCCGTGGCATTTTCCACAGTTGTGGGCCCTAAAACTCCCTCATCTGCAGGTGCAGAACTATCTAACCCTTCAACCAGCGAGAGGCTGGGCAGATGGAATTTTGCAGCTCCTTTCTTTTGTGATAAGTGAGCTCTAGCAAATTGTTTTCCTCTGCATACATAGCCCAGTCTCCTGGCTTAACTTCTTGGAACTCCAGCTTCTGGTTCCCAATCCACTCACCCTCTGGGTCTGGCCCAGACTTTCACCTAGAGGTCCTAAATTCCTGGCATGGCTCTTGGACCTGGCTTTGGACACCTCTTTTAAAACCCACCTGTATTCCTAGCTCTGGCATAGGTTTCTACTTGTACTAAAAACTTCTGCCTGCTGTAGTTGTGCCCTGTCCTGCATCCGCAGGGCAGGTCTCTTGGACCTAAAGACTGGCTCAGATTGTAATCAAGAGCACCACACCCCTTGGATTTGGTAATCTATACTCTTGGCTCCTCTCTAGATTGAACCAGACTTTTATTTCTGCCTGCTTTTCCCTATCCATTTTCAAAGTTGGTCTTTGCTCATAATTTCTTGCTAATGAGAACTTCCAACATGCCACACTTCATTTAGGAAGGTTTCTGAAGCCTGGTCACAGCCCAGCCGGTGGGAGCTGGGTTTTGGAGAATCCGGGTAGCCCCGGCTGGAGCCATGTCCCGGAACCTGCGCACTGCTCTCATTTTCGGCGGCTTCATCTTCCTGATCGGCGTCGCCTTCTACCCCATCTACTCCCGGCCTTTACTGTGGCTGGAGGAGTACAGCCTTACAAAGCTGCCCGGATTTCATCACACACCTCGGTGAGAAACAGAGGTGTTCCCAGCGTTGGGAGAAGCCCGTGCTTCCAGTGGCCCCTTGGTGCCCTCAGCCACTGGCTCACACTCCCTCCCATCACACACACATCCAGCCTGGGTCATACTGCAGCAAGGTGGGAGCACTGCAAAAGGAAGGAACAAGCCATAAATCGAGCTGGTGTTGTTCAAGAAGACGTGCAGCAACCAGGGTTGAAAGTGTGGTCTGATCCATTTGGCCGGAAATGAGAAGACTAACACCACCTCTAATTATTTAAGTAGACAGAGACTTCATTCTTTCAATTCTGCAGCAAGTGCAATAAGTCACCTGGCTAGAGAGCACTGGCTGGAGCAGAAAACTCTAGCAGGCCATAAGGAGTCCTGTGCCTGAGGATCACGTCCCTTCTTAAAAGAACCCTGGAACAAATCATACTATCAGGAGGGTTTTCATGATTTGGTTTCCTTTCTAAAAATGAAGCTGTCTCACTCAGCTGGTCTTGAATACTATCTACATATTATTCAGTTTCTACCTCTTAGCCAGCCAAGCTGTGATATGAATACAAGCAACCAGTAGACTGGGAAAGATCCTAGACTGTTTTGCCATCCTCCAAATAGGAAATTTCAGGGGAAAACTACCATATTAAGCAGCCTCATAGGGCTCTTTGAAAATATTAAAGTTGATAAAACTCTTTGAGAACAAGGTACATTTTTACTCTTTAAGAATGAATAGTTCAACTCAACTATCTCATAAGGAATGTTGCTTCATGTTGAGAAGTAAATAAATTTGAAGCAAACTAAGTGGGTATGCTTGCCTATTAGAAATTATCGTTGAATTGACTGAAGTGAAAATGTATATATTAAAATGATTTCTCTTACTTCAAAAAAAAGGAAGATTTCTCATACATGTAAAATATTCTGCTACATATGTACAATTTAGCATGGTTTAATAGCACTGAAGAACTGATGCTTTCGAACTGTGGTGTTGAAGAAGACTCTTGAGAGTCCCTTGGACTGCAAGGAGATCCAACCAGTCCATTCTGAAGGAGATCAGCCCTGGGATTTCTTTGGAATAAATGATGCTAAAGCTGAAACTCCAGTACTTTGGCCACCTCATGTGAAGAGTTGACTCACTGGAAAAGACCCTGATGCTGGGAGGGATTGGGGGCAGGAGGAGAAGGGGACGACAGAGGATGAGATGGCTGGATGGCATCACTGACTCGATGGACGTGAGTTTGAGTGAACTCTGGGAGTTGGTGATGGACAGGGAGGCCTGGTGTGCTGCAATTCATGGGGTCGCAAAGAGTTGGACACGACGGAGCAACTGAGCTGAACTGAATAGCATCACATGCAACAATAAAGTAAAAGAAAAATAGAATTTCAGAGTTTTCTTATATCTTACTGTAGTTTTAGTTTCTTTCTGACCCCTCCCCAAATTTTTTTAAGATTTGTTTAAAAAAATTAATAATAGGTGACTAATACCTTTATATATTCTTTTTATTCCAGCCAAACAATTCCACTTTGAGCTAGGTGTTATTTGTTCCCTGCTGGCAGATGAAGAAACTGAGACTTAGAGGGAAAAACAATTTGCCCCAAATCATACACACATTAGACATAACTGGCATAGTTCAAGCCCAGGTACTTCTGATGTGCAAACCCCATTTAACTCTTCAGAACCAAATGCTTTGATTTCACAGTTAAGGAGAAAAAAGGTCAGAGAAATTAAGATACTTGCATGAACTAATTGTTTACATCTTATAGGTTTTCTGACTTATAATACTTCCTCCACTGGACCACACTGCCTTTTAACTTAACTGTGCTTAGCCACTCAGTTGTGTTCAACTTTTTACAACCCCATGGATTGTAGCCCACCAGGTTCCTTTGTCCATGGGAATTTTCCAGTCAAGAATACTGGAGTGGGTTGCCATGACCTCCTCCAGATCTTCCTAACCCAGGGATTGAAACCAGGCTTCCCACAGTGTAGGTGGATTCTTTACCATCTTAGCCACCAGGGAGATAAAGCAATTGAAGTAGATTATACTGATATCCATGCAGCGGCAGAACATCACCCTTTATTTTCTCTTGCTTGGCATGTTCCTACTATCTTTTATGCTCCTTGTTTCTTCCTTGGATCTTTTATTCTGTTCCCGTGATCACACCCTTTGGATGGTGCAGGCCTTGGCAGCTTCAGGGGAAATTTGTGCTGCTGGGACCTGAATGAAGTTGCTGCTGGTTTTTTGTTTTAACAAAATCCTGACAGAATAAGTACTTTCCCACCAGGTTAACCCTCATATTCCTATGTTTCTTGTACCGTGAAATTGTCACTGTCTAAGTATCAGGAACGTCAACCTAATTTAGCCACGCAGATTAGTTTATATCAATATCCTGAAGGTCTGAAAGAATCAGTGAAGCATAGAATTTTTGAGCTGGAAGGGATCCCCAGTGCAGGTCTCAAGGAATTCAAGGAGTGGTTCTGGTGAAGTTGGGCATCATGCCTAAAAGGAATCTGATATATTCAGTGTCTGCTTTCAGTTTCCCTTCGATTTCCTTTTAAATGTGTCGGTACAGGTATAGACTTGTGGCCTTTTAATCCATTCTTGTGAAAAAGTAGTAGAGTGAGGTGTGAATGGCGTGGAGAACACATTGGAGCTCTGCTATGTGTGTGGGTAATGCCAATGTATATTTCCAGACGGAGTGCTTTTGAAAACTCTGTACTACCAAAACTGATCCCTGTGAGGGTGGTCTTTGTACTCAGCAAAATAAAAAAGTGCCTTCTGTAATTAGGCAGAAATGCATGGTGGGACTTGCCTTGAAATCCCTGAATTTCAATGGCCAATTCTGGGTCGCCTGCCTTACTCACAATCCTAAATACCACTTCATGCAAGTCCATGTAAAATTCTTTGATTTTGTGAGTTAAAGCCCAACAGCAACCAATGAACAATGTGACTGAAAGATTATACCACAGGACTATGATACCCAAAGGATTGAGAGAACCTTTATATATATATATATATATATACACGTTCATATTTGCTTGCACACCTGTGACTGTGTTGTCACAGTTCCATAATGTCAGTATATAATGAAGCAGATATTTGAACAAGATGTTAAAGGGCTAAATCACCCAGGCACACTTATTTTCGAATAACTTCTTATGACCCAAATCCATTGAGATTTGCTGGACTCATAAATTGTACCGGCATTTAGAAAGAAGACACTGTGCCCAGAAATGGTACAATCACATAAGGTAGGTCTAGGATATAAAATATATTCCTATTGCATCGGGTGAGCACAGGCTACAGGGGAAAGAATAATGTACCTTCAAATCTCTTACCACATGATGGAGCAAGACTTGCTTTCAGACATAGAACTGACTCAAGTCACATGTATAACCGACATTAATTTTGCAACATAAATAAGGCTTACTTCCTTTCTTAGGAAACTGGAAGATAGGAAATGAGAAAAGAATATACCAAAACCTTTTGTTTATTCCTTAAATATATATAAATCTGTTGTATACCAACTATTTGTTAAGCTGTTTTATATGCACTAGAGGTACTGGAGGAGAAAATTGACAAACATTTTTCTGCTTCCCTGAAATTTACTTTCAAGTAGAAGAAAATCAGAAATAGATATATTAAATAAACCAAATCTATTGCATGATAGAACAAAATAAGCATGATGGAAAAAACTAGAGCAAAATGAGGGCTTAGATAGCTGCATACTTAAGTAGGATGATCAGATATTTTTCTGAGAAGATGACATTTAAGCAAAATGTCCATGAAGGAAAAGTGAGCCATGTGGATATCTGGGGAAAAGGAGTGTCAGGAAGAGAGAACAAGTGTGAAAGCCTGGAGATGAGAGTGTGTCTGGATAGTTCCAGAAACAGTAAGAAGCTAGGTTATCTGGAGGGAAGTGAGAAAGATGATAAGACCTGAAAGCAAATGGTGGGGTGTAGTGGGGAGTGGGAGAGACTAGATTTTATAGCTTTGTAAGCTTTGTTTTGACTCTGATTGACATGGGAGCCACTGTAGTGCTTTGAGCAGAGAAGTTGACGTGATCACATTTTCAGCTGGACAACTCTGGCTGCTGTGTTGAGTGGAGTGTAATGGGGAGTGATAGGCACAGAGAGACTGGTTATTAGCCTAGGCAGTAATGCCAGGTCAAGCTGAATATAAGAATAATGGAAATTTTTATACTGGCAGAGTAGCCAAAGTCATTGCAATATAGATGTAAATATGTCAAAAAGCAACACTTTACCTGATTTACAGTAGTACAGAGTCAGTAGTAACAGGGACAAGGTGCTTGGAAAGACTAGTTTATTTACTTTTCTGTGATATAGTGTGGTATGAATAGGATTTAGTTAGAGATCAGACTGTTTTTAGCCCAGTGTGATTTGAACTGTACTTCATGGTGTTCTAATTGTTCCAAACTCCAGTCTGCTTAAATGAATAAAAGTATCAGTTCTAGAAATCCTTATTTTAAGGGTGGGTGAGAAATCATTTAACCATAGACAGGTTCAAACGTTCCAGCAAGAAATAGTGTCTTAAGCTGTTAAAGTCAGAGGTAGGGCTCCAGAGACCAGGATTTAGAGGTGGGCTTGGTGCATGAGAGGGAGAATGTTGTCTTGTAAGTTTCACTGTGGACCGTTCAAGGCAACCAAGCATGAGGTGACAGCTTTGAATGCTTGATAGGGAGTGAGGCCACCATGAGGGGTTGTGATCAATTAATTAAAAAAAAAACGCAAAACACTCCACCTAATTCACACTTCTGTTTTAGGGCTTCCCTGCTCCCTGAGTGCTTTAAAAAGCTTACACACATATGTTCCGATGGGATCCGATTTAGCATCAATATTTGCTGGAATTTTTTATGCCCAGTGTTTTTTTTTTTTTTTTTTTTTTAATGCTTGCAGCTGATATGCTTGATTTCATTAGGTGCATTCTGTGATGCAATGATGGAAACACTTCAGTGGAAAATTGCTTTAGCTCTTTATTGGAAAAAAATCTTTGGTGACAGTAACACTAGTCTAATTATGATGGTTGTGTTAAAGAGGAGGGAAGAAAGGATATAAAGAGAAGAGTTTCCATAAGTGAGACTGAAATTTGAAAGAACCAGAGCTGAGCAAGAGTCGTGGATTGAGGCATGAGTTGTTGGGGAAACTGTATCCAGTGGAGCAGGGGAACCTGAGGTTTATCCGTTTCATTTCCATGCTCCTCTAGTCCATCTACTCACTGTCACTTTGGAATGTCCTCTTATTTGGGTTTTGTGTTAAAATCACTTTTAACCAGTTCTTCTTAAAAAGCTCTTTTAGGTAGAGAAGAATATCTGTTTGCCTGACACAAATAAGCAACTAAGAAATAGAAAAATGTAAAGGGAAAAATACTAGGTAGATAGGACATTATTGTCTCAGATAGACTTGTAAGAAGCAGAAAAGTCTAGGGCCTTAGCTATTTTAGTCTCCAGTGCTAAAGTTGCTATGTGATGATTCAGGATATGTTCTTACATTTGTTCCCAGGATATGTTCTTACATTTGTTCCCCGTGTCATCAGTAATGAGCTTACTCCTCTTCATTCCACACAACTCCTTATAGTAACTCTGCCTTTTAGGTACCATTTCAGGGGCCAATGGAAGAATTACTATGGTCTCTCCCTTGAAGAATTACTATGGTTTCTCCTACCACTGTCCATAAAGTATTCTAATAAGGGTAAATTCTTTTCCATTTAAAAAAAGAATTAACATGGAATACACATAGAATGAAGAATATTGATGTTCTAAGATGACTGAAATCACTTTCTTGTTGTTTCTTCTGAAAGCTTCACAGAATGCCAGGCTAGGAAGACATGGAGGAACACTGCAGAAAGTATAGGAATGTGAAGCCATTATGTAGTGTGTTTGTTAATTGAAAGTTTAGAAAGTTGTTCAAACAGGGGAATGTGATCTACCTGGGCTTTCACAGTTTCAGTCCTTTTGAAAATCCTTTGCCCCATATTTTGTATCTTTCTTTTCTGTTCCCCTTCTTATTCATTATTGTGACATTGGCTTAGTCTTAAAAACTCTCTAAACTAGTTTTAATGCAATATAAATGGTGAAATTTTCCTATTACCATCTTCATCACATTGTAAGAACTCCCCTTTGACTCTCAGAAAGCACTCATGAAGCATTTATAAGTACTCCCTGACAGCAAACAAAGATAGCAGGAAGAACACCTGCCTCTGAAGCTAGATATTGAGTGGAACATACCTAGAGTATGAGTGCTAAGAAGAGGAAGGTAAGGGGCCATTTCTAGGGACGTCCAGTTAAGGAAGGGTTGAACTTAAATGTTCTGGCTAACAATTTCCCAAAAAACATTCCCTCTCTTGGCTTCTTTTTCCCTTTGATTTGGGTCTGAATTGAACAAATAGTTAACTATCCTATAATAAGATTGAGGAATATGACATATCACATTTTTTTCCAAAAGAGCCTTAGCAGGATTTTTGATCCTGTGTACTCTCTTGGATCTTTTCCACACCCTCATTCTGGGGTGGAGTGCATTTCTTTCCCTTCCTTTTGAATTTGGAAGAGTATTTTGATTTCCTCAATGAATACAGTGTTGCATAAATGATACAACTTGGTTTCTAAGGCTATGCCATAAAATGGAATATGGCTTCTCTGTGTGTCTGTCTCTCAGAATGCTTACACATAAACTCCATCTACTATGTTGTCAGGAAGTCCAAGCTGCATGAGAGGTTATAAGTTTTAGGGTAGTCAACCTC